>NC_138950.1:27619842-29067342 GCF_965226115.1 Aulonocara stuartgranti | reverse complement strand
ACCTGGTGACTGCACACACACTTCAGCCTCTGGCAATAGGAGACTGGCATGGTGACGTAATCGGCCTTAAAATGCGGCCTTTAAGGCTGCAGACCCTGAATTGGGATACAGCCTCTGAATCGCTGCATCTTGTAGCTGTGTCGTCTTAAATTGGTCATGTGATTTTGACGCGCCGGCGCGTCCGGCAACCCCAGAGGTTTAACTTAATATTTAAGTGTCTCTTGGTTTTAGACTAGTTGTTTAGTCTAATTTGATGTTTTAAACCAGAAAAGGAAGAAGAGGGCTTAGAATTACAGGTAAGAACCTCAGTGGTATGTGATAAACTGTAAATGTAAAGCTTACAGGTCAGTCCTCATGTTTTTAAATCAGATTTTGAGTCTGTACATGGCACATTATGCTTTTGCATGTTGTGAAATGTGCTGCAAAACAAACTGAGGTAAACTAACTGGTTTACTGTGATGGATTTAAAGTGTGTGTGACTGGTGCGCAGTGGCTGTGGTGCTCACGGTCAGAGTTCAGTCACAAAGAGGGTAACAGAGATGAATTTAAAGTTAAGGTGATGGTGCTTAGATTCATTCACAGACTGAAACCTTCACACCAACTTTATCCTGTGTCTCTTAGTTTTAGACTAGTTGTTTAGTCTATTTTGATGTTTTAAACCATATCACAGGGTTTTTACTTCACCATTTACGGGGTTTTAACAAGCAAACAAAAGACAGATCGTGATGTTTGAAAATGTTTTGGAAATATTCTTTAAAGATTAGATGTAAAATACGCAGAGGATAAATTCAATTGGTTTATTAGTTTATTACATAAGTTGAAAAAAAGTTAAACAAGTAAATAAAGAAACAACGTAAAAGAAAAGTAAACAAAACAAATCGGTAAATAAAGGAAAATGGTAATAAGAAGGGGAAAAAAAAGAAAAGAGAAAACCCCAACAATCCCCTCTGAGCAAGCACTAGGCGACAGTGGGGAAGAAAAACTGCCTTTAAACGGGCAGAAACTTCCGGCAGAACCAGGCTCACGAGGGGCAGTCAACTGCCGGGACTGGTTGGGGTGAAAAAAGATGAAGGAGAGAGGGAAGAAGTGTTAGGAGAGAAGGGGAGAGGAGAGGTGAAAATTAAGATGGAACAGAGGTGGAGGGAGACGAGGTGACGTCAGCAGTAGAAAAAATAGAAAGAGTAGAAAAAGCAGGAGTGTCCCTCCTCCAGAAGAAGCGGAAACGTTTTTTCTTCTTTTCCATGAGCTTTTCCACGACCACTTTTTTCTCTAGGATGAGGGTTCTCAACTGATCGGTTGTTTCTTCAACTTCCTTCTCAAGTTTCTGGCATCTTTGCTCCATTTCTTTTAATAGATTGCACTTGTCTGTATTTTGCTGTTGTTTTTCCTTGTGCATCTTTTCTAACTGCTCATTTCTTCTTGTGATTTCTTGAAGCTTACGCTGCAGGTCTTCATTTATTTTCTCTTGTTGCTGCTTTTGTGCAAGCATTTCAGCGTTTTCACACTTCAAGTTGTCTGAGTTCAACAACATCTCATTAATGACCTCTGAGTGTTTTTTCGCCATTTCATTGATCCTACGCTGCATCTTTGAACATCGTTTTTCCAATACTTCTCCTTCCAGTTCAGGTGTTCTGTCCTTCATTGTATTAATTTGTTCAGTTGTAGATTTCTTCTCTCCAAGTCCTGGAGAATACGTTTTTTTTCTTTTTCCTGTTGCTCTTTCTCTTGAAGAAGCTCTTTATTTTTGCACTCTGTTTCATCCAGCCTGACTGGATTTGGATTTATTGAAGAAGGACCACCAAAATCTTTGTTCTATTTGGTGTACATGTTAAGAGTTGCTGGACTAACAGTTGGTTTGATTTGCTTCAGAGAATCCTCAAAGTCTTTCATCTTAATGTTGCGCACCTCAGCAGCAGCTATAACACGGACTTGTTCTGGTGCCAACTCTCTTATTGGGCCAAGTGCAGCATCTTTGGCTAATGCTGTCAAATCGCTCCCTGAATATCCTTCAGTCACTTTTGCAAGACAGGACAGTTCGTCTTGGCTCAGTGGACTCCCGTGCGTTCCCAAAAGATTTTTCAGCAGCGTAAATCTTGTCTTCTCATCGGGTAAGGTCACATATACTCTTTTTGCAAAGCGCCTTAATATTGCTTCATCGAGCTCCTGGGGCCTGTTCGTTGCTCCCATTACAAGTACTCTGTCATCCTTTCCTGACTGCAACCCGTCAAACTCAATGAGGAACTCAGTTTTTAAACGGCGAGAGGCGTCGTGCTCCCCCTCCCTCCTTTGACAGAGCAAGCCGTCCACTTCATCGATGAAGATTACTGAGGGCTGTCTCTCTCTTGCAACTGCAAAGAGTGCTCGTACGAGCTTCTCGCCTTCTCCCACATATTTGGAGGTCAAACTAGCAGCACTGATGTTGAAGAATGTTGCATTAGACTCTGCAGCAACTGCTTTGGCGAGCATGGTCTTCCCATTTCCTGGTGGGCCAAATAAAAGCAAGCCACGTGCAGGAGCTCTCAGACCAGTAAAGAGATCAGGTCTTAAGGCAGGAAGGATGACAATTTCTTGAAGTGCTTGCTTTGCCAGATCCTGCCCTGCGATGTCATCAAATGACACAGTCGCTCCACTGTATACAATTTCATTTGTAATTAAGCTGACCAGTTTACTGTCCACATTCTTTTTCATATCCCTCTTCGGGGGCTGTTTCACAGCTGCCGGTCTTCCATTCTGAGTTTTTCCCACCCGAGCGGTTTTCTTTGCATCAGTTATTCTTAATGGAGGTCTTACAGAAGTGGAGGGTCTGATGGTGGTGGAAACACCTGCGGGTTGACTTTTAGGAACTGACTTTGGCTTACTTGCAATTGTTTTGGTCGACATTTCTCTTGCGCGACTTCCCCCCTGTTCACAGTCATAACACGGTAAACTAGTCATAAACGAAAACGTTTAGGCTATTTATCGCATTTAAAGGTCTTTCTTTGGGACAACGTCACAGAACACAGAAACGTCACAGGGCTTTGGAGCGTGATGTTACAGAGGTTTACAAATACTTTCAAATATAGCTCTGGTCGAACGTTTGAAGGCTGCGAACAAACTGACTAAAACTTGCTGCTCCTGACCCCTATTTATAGAAAAACTTCAAAGGCTCAAAGGCATGTGCTTGTGACATCATCACATGTCCTTGTGACATCATCACTCTTCATGAATCAGATTGTCACATGACATTTTAGAATGGGGATGTTTTTTTTTAAACCGTTTTCAAATTTAACCCTCTGTGGTCCAGGGTATAATTGGCCGTTCTTGACTATTTTTGATTTTACCTCTATATTTCACCTTTAAAATATGTTTTTCTTGCCTTATTTGGCACCATTATTTTCAGCACAACCTCAAATATCTGAAATTTGAGTTATTGTTTTCATTTTGGTATACTATATTAGCACAGTTGATCTAAATTAATAACACAATAAATTGTGTGTGCATCTCCTGTTTTGTCATGGTTGTATGTCCCGGTTCGTGACAGGCTGCATGAGCTCATCTGGTGGGAGTGTAGTACTGTAGTATTTCAGGCATAAAAACGTGGTTTTCACAGACCTTGTCACAGGGTCTGAGTCTAAGATTTTTTTTTCACATTCTGTCTCTCACAGTTGAAGTGTACCTCTGGTGCAAATTACTGACCTCTGTCATCATTTTAGGTGGGGGAACTTGCACAATCGGTGGTTGACTAAATACTTTTTTGCCCCACTGTACCTATGAAAATATACTCACTGTATATATATATAATCAAAGCATTTCTTTAGCAAAGTGCACATACTAGCCCTTTTTAAGTTCATTGACATATGTGCACTCAAACAGGCCCAATGAGATTGAGGGTTATACCCCAATTATTTGTGTTAGGTTTGTAAGCTTTTCCAAATGAATACAGAAAATCAGCAAAACCACCATAAAGAAAGCTTATTTAAATAAAGCTGATATTGGGAGAACAAAGCCCAAGGGGTGGAAAATGAGTAAAAAACCTGTGAAGCAGAGAATAACATGAGGGACTGTTGCAGAGCGCATGAGTGAAACAAGCTCACAGATGAGCTGACAAAGATTGGCAGAAATCACTTTAGAGCAGCCGGGTAATAAGGAACAGGTGAACATAGAGTGGAGCAGATAATTACGAGCAAAAACCCAAACAAATACTTTCAGACAATCCTAAAGCTCTTATTTAGTTGCATAGAGCCATGTGTGAACATTTTGTCTTTACATTTTGCTTCCAAGGAACCGAACTGTCTTTTAATTCTGTAATTTATTTCACGTTCTTCAGGCTTTCTGAAGCTCCTTCAAATTTTTCTTTGGACATCATTTTATTATAATTTTCAGTGCAGTCCTTTATTTGTTTGTTCCTATGAATCATTCACACATAATAAAGGCACCTAACTCAAGGGACAAATTCGTTACTGGCACATTACCAGCAGCTTGTCACAAATACACAATTTGTTTCCTGCACAAAAAATGACAACGATAACACACCAGCAAGGTGATTACCAAAGAGCTATTAGCCAAAAACTTGACATATGTCAAGAAACTAAACAAGTAGAGGACAAAAGAACTGGCAGCTTAAATAAAAACATCTACAGCAGACGAACAGAATTTGAAAGTTGTGTCCTTAAGAAATAACACAAAACTGACACACAACCTGAGAGATGCATCTGGCATCTTATGTTTGCAAGTTTCAGTAAACTGCTGCATCTATTTCCCATTTTCCTAGCAAAATACAAAGACATGATGGCTTATTAGCTCATCCTATCCTAAATAACCACTAATGTATGCCAACTATTGTCACTGCTACACTATCAAAAGCTGAAAACAAACATAAAAAACATACAAATTCATCACCACAACAACACAGTTGATAAATAAAGAAATACAGAAGCACACATGCAAATAGAGAGATGACATAAAAGTTCTCACTCAGCTCCCTGCGGTGCTGTTTTAAGCTCCAACTCACTCTAAACAACACCAACGGGGGTCTACTGCTTCCTGAGCATCAACGACCGCGCCACCTTTTTAAGATAAGATAAGATAAGATAAGATAAGATAAGATAAGATAAGATAAGATAAGATAAGATAAGATAAGATAAGATAACCTTTATTAGTCCCACACGTGGGAAATTTGTTTTGTCACAGCAGGAAGAGGACAGTGCAAAGGTTATTCACTAGTTTCAGTTTTATAATAATATAAAACTTAATTATATAATTATATTCAGGTTACATGACACTTATTGTATAAGATAATTATTTCTGGGATGCTGAATGACAATTTGATGTGTATTTTGTTGCTTTCAGTAGAAATCCTGCTGATGACTCAGTGGATTTTAGATGGAAATTCTGTGTTTCACTCACTATAAACCATCTTCTAATCAGAGGGCGAAAAAGCCACTCTTCTTATTTGGTATTAGCTGAAGAAAATATTTAATCTATACTGACCGTCATCGCTGTTGTCGTCCACCAGGATGACCTCCTTGAGCAAGTGTGTGATTGACAGCTGAGTGGACTGAGCGCAGGATCACCGACAGAGCCTCGTTGACGAAGATGAAGATGAGGGAGATTTGGGGAAGGTCTCTTGAGTAGCTGACCTTTCTACATCTGTAGAAAGACACGACACAACACCTGTAAACTACTTGCATTAAGTAATACGAGGTGCCAGTGGAGCACTAGAGTGATGGTTTGGGAAAAGTAGTCTACAAAGTTATACAATTAAAAAGACAATCATGATTTTGTATTGATGAGCCCATTTACCATGATTTCTAACATTTCTGATCAATTGAATGTTGTATTAAATAACAAGGAATATGCCTTTCTTTTTAAAAAATGAGGACATTTCTCAGTGAACCTTAATTTTTGAGTGCTCGCATATTTAATTTTGAATTTGTAAAAAAGACTAAACTACCTCCATAGAGCTGCTGACGTCTTGTTCAATGGGGCTGAAAGGCAGAGCAAGTGCTGCTTCCTGTTCAACTATAATCACAAGGATTTATTTTCCACATTGGCCTTTTAACTGCATGTGCTGTTTCAGATAGAAACCCTATTTTAAACTTGTTTTGTTTAAACAGCTCTAATGAAGCGGAAAGCGGCAGGGTGAGGCTTTGGCTCTAAGTTTAGCACATGTGGGAAAGGAAGGGGCTTCTTTTATTGTCTCCTTTTCACGTCTTTTTTTCTTTTATCGATTATCTTATTTCCTCTGTGAAATAATAGCTAATTAGAAGTTATTCTATAACAAATCCAGTGTTTTCAATTCACGAGGTTGGAGAACACTTTTTTAGGGTTTTTGGCAGGAAACCATTAGAAAACAGAAGGCAACATTAACAAGATTAACCACGAAGAACTGGGACATTTGTCACCTTTTTTCTCCTTCTGATACAATATTGCAAAAGTCTTGAGGCATCCTCATTTCGTTATATTCTGCTGGGAAAATGGGAAATAGGCAGAGCAATTCACTGAAACGTGCAAACATAAATGGAAATACAGTACATAAGGCAAAAATGTACTTGAAAGTCAATATTTGGTATGGCCACCTTTACTATCGAACATAGCCTGGACTCTCTCTTTCCGGAACACACTGCTTTAATAAATGTTGAGGTCTGGGCTCTGGGGAGGCCAATCCATGACTGATCTAGGTATACGTTTATTGTATTCACCGTGTGTTTGGGATCATTGTCGTAATGAATAAAAATATGCCTTTTCCAACTAGATGCTTTTCAGCTGGGACTGCATGATTAATGAAAATCTTAATATCTGGTTCATATTTCCATCAGCTTTCTCAAGATTCCCAACACCACTGGCAGAGCCTTCATCGTGTTTTACAGATGGATGTAAACACCCTCTGTTGGAGTCATATCAACAATTATTTGAACCAAAAATGTCAAATATGAATTCATAATGCTGTAAGACCTGTTGCCACTGATATAGTCCAGTTCTCGTGTAATTTACCATACCTCAGCCTTTTCTCCCTGTTTCTCTTCACTAAAAATGGCTTCCTGACAGCCTTCCACTGAGACCGTTTCTGATGAGGCTTCAGCAAACAGCAGATGGATCCATTAAAGGGCCAGTGCATCTCTCAGGTACTTCAAGTCTTTGCTTTTCTTTATATTTTTCTACATCTTAAGGACATGATTTCCAGATACAGTTCATCTGCTGTACAGAGTTATTTAGTCCTGCTACTTTTCCGGTTTCCTCAATTTTTTTAAGGACTCACAGCACGCCAGATTTTTGGGAACCACCTAGTTGGTTCAAAATGTTATTTTTACCTATCAGATTTTGTTATCTTTTAGATTCTTAAAGTGCTATGCTGTGGTGTGCTGGGGGAGCAGCACAGCAAAGAAGGACTCATCCAGGCTGGAAAAACTGATCAGGAAGGCTAGCTCTGTGGTCGGCATGAAGCTGGACACCCTGGTGACAGTGGCAGAGAAAAGGACACTAAAGAAACTGATGGACATTATGGACAATGCCAGGCATCCTCTGCACACGGCCATTAACAACCAGAAGAGTCTGTTCAGTGACAGGTTGCTTCTCCCCAAGACAAGAACTAACAGACTTAAAAACTCCTTTGTCCCACACGCCATCAGACTGTTTAACTCCTCTCTGGAGGGGAGAGGGAGGGGAAACAGGAGGACAAAGGAGGGGGGAACAACTAAGCTGTAGTGCCTCTTCACCTCACTGTGCAATACCTTTTGTGCAATACTTTTGTAAATAGTCAACAGTGCAATAGACCTCAATACTCGATACTTTGGGAGCCATAAACATCATTAGACCAGTGCACATATTGGTAAATGGACTGGTTCTTATATAGCGCTTTTCTACTCTTCTGAGCACTCAAAGCGCTTTACACAACTTGTGCATTCACCCATTCACACCCATTCGCACAAGCACATTGTTCTAGGTGCTTTCTAAGTAACATTCACACACATTCATACTCCGATGGATGCATCGGAGAGCAATTTGGGGTTAATATCTTGCCCAAGGATATTTGGCATGCAGACTGGGGGAAGCCAGGAATCGAACCACCAATCTTCCGATCAGCAGATGACCTGCTCTACCGCCTGAGCTACAGCCACCCCCTTATTGTCTCTATTGTGCTCTGTCTTGGTTGTTGAGTTGACTAATGTGGAAATAAAATTTATCCAGCAGTAAACCTGAGTTTGCGGTGAGGGAAGCATCTTGTACAGTACAGCACTTTCCAGCAGGAACTTCGATAGAATGTAAAATAAAACATTTTGTGTATTTTAAAATGACATTCAGTGTGTTTTTGTTGTTGCTGCACTAATCAACCACTTACTACTAACTGCAATGGTAGTTTATTGGATTGGAAAGTGTGGCGATGCTCGCCACCTGGTCTCCCTTCTTGCTTGTTGGTGTGGGCAGGTCTCATTTGTAGGTGCTGAAGAGCTGCTGTGGCTCATTTCCATCAGTGGCACTGGCAATACCTGGGCTCATTCTGTCAGTGAGGTAGTTGAAAAACCCCAGTTGGGTAAAGCGTTTGGGGGTTTTTGTTAACAGACATGCTTATCTATTTAGTTGGTGTTATTTTTTTCAGCTAAATTTTTTAGTGCAATTAGCACTTTCAGCATCAATCCATAGCAATGTGTTGTATTTTTCACATTGTCTGTGTGTAAAATACATATGTAAGCATAGATTACACAAAGGATCCTGCACGCCAAGCTGGATACAAATAGAAATCCCTGGAAACAATTCTTTCTGCGCTTAAGAGCAGCTTCCTATTGCAACGCTGGAGGATTTGTCACCATTACTGGATACGCTGCAGAAGCACAGCAAAGCAGTGACTGTGTGGAGTCGAAAACTATTACACCAACTACACTACACAGTCACCCACATTACCCCAATCACTGGCGTGTTTACACAACAGAGACGCTGAGTCTTTGTTACGGGCGCCAGCCACTGTGGCCTCGTTGTGTGGACACAGAGAGACCTTGCTGTGACTCGCGTCTTCCCTGCTGTGGATTTCTGGAAACCGCGCTTAAAGAAAGCACAAGACTTCTTTCGTAAAATGTGCCTTCCTGAACTTGTTGGGAAATACTTCTCGAAACAACGTGCTGCTCTAAATAGCCTGTAATGTTTCATGTTGTGGTTAAAGATTGATGACAGCTGTGTGGTGCGATGTAAATAGTTTGCATTTCATTTTTATGTGATTGCTGTGTACATGTGAATAGATCTATAATAAAGAAAAACAAACAAATATACTATTCTTTTTTGTTTTATTAAAACAACTTCACACAAAGTACAACTATTTACAATGTACAGTACATCCAAAAGAACAGCTTTAAGAATACTCAACAGGAGCAAGTGTCATTTGGCCCTGGTTTGACAACAACACTGGGGCACATATTAACAAAAACACAGCAAACCTTAACGATCTTATCAAGAAGTGTTGTGTCTTCAGCCTCACATGATAAGAGTAATCAGACTGTGTGTAACATTTTGAACTTGTTGCGCAAACTACCTATTACTCGCTCAACATGAATTCTCAGGTGGGCAATTGCTCTCGTTTGTTCAACGTCCCTTGCATCAAGTTGACAGTAGCCTTTTGTGAAAGCTGGAATCTTGACCTCCGCACACATCATTCCTACAGCATCTCTGATGTCAAAGCCTCTGTCAGCCAATACTACGTCCCCTGGTAACAGCTTTTGAAGAATGCCACATCTCTCTATGATGTGTTTATCTGATGCACGACTAGGGCTGGGCCATATTATACCATTCACGGTAATACCGGTATAATGTTAGGCAACGATAGGAAAATGAAATATCGCGATAGAATGGGAGTAAAACGCGCATGCGCAGTGCCTTTGTTTTCATACGCACATGGCCGATTGTTGAGTGAAACAGATGAACCAGAATTGGTTTGTAAAAATGGTGCAACTTCCGTGATGTGGAACTGGTTTGGTGTTTGTCTGTCAGATACACGACAAAGCACATTTTTTTGCAGAACATGCAAGCGGTCGTCGTTATTGTCGTATTTGTCGGACTAAGATGCTCTTAAATCTGGGAGTAATCTGGGTCCTAAACTCCGTATGCTTCAGGTCAAACAACACTGCAGCATCACTGAGAGTTAAAAACTGTCTAAATTCTTTCATCTTTAGTAAAACGATCAGCATTGCTGCTTTACCAGGTGTAACTATAAAGTTTAACTTCCATGAAAACAAAAAGTTATTACATTTAATGGAGTTAGAAGTTAGCAGGAAGCTAGCGGAAGTTAGCTCGCTAGTTTCGCTAGTTACCTAAGCATGATATAGCATGTTCTGACTGAGAGATTTCTGAAAAAAATCAAACGTACAGCTCTGCTATCACTTCCAACATAAATGAAGACAGGAAACTAAACAGCAGTGACGTTTGTAGGGTTACTGAAGTTGGGCTAGCTGGTATATAATGATGTGCTACGTGATCGCTAGCGACACAGCTATGTTAGCATAACATAAACAGTGAAGCTGGAGGACGAACACTAACACTTTTCCACTTATAAAAGTTAACGTGAAGGTTCTTCATGGTTAGAGACAAATGCAATCGCATGGCAGGATGCTGTAAACGGACCAAACTTCAGTCAGGAGAACAACTGAGATAATCTATCCACAATACCAGGTTAGTCATTAATATACTGCAACAACATGGGAATAGAGCAGCTGCCAGAGAATTCAACATTAATGAATCAATGGTACAGAAGTGGAGGAAGCAAGAAGAATGAGTTTAATAAAGTTTGATTTATCTGACTGCTTTGTTTCGCTTAATGTGCCTTATAATCCCGTGCACCTTATGGTCCGAAAAATGCGTACTGCACACTGCAGTTTAATGTTGCAAAGCACCTCTTTTTAACTTCAGTGGATATTATACATGGTTATGCTCAGGATATGTCAGCCCATTTCTACTGGAAATGCCTTTTGGTTAAACTTTCAGCAAGGAATTTGCATTTGCACTGTTACATTTTTATAAAGCTTTAATGTACATAAAAACCAGCTTCTTGTTTAAGTGAAAATAAATGGAAGGTTGTCTTTTTGCGCTAGTAATGTTGTGGAGTTGTATTTTGTCTCGCATCAATTATATCGTCGGTTATATCGTTATCGCAAATTTTCAAATATATATCGTGATAAATATTTTTGGCCATATCGCCCTGCTCTATGCACGACCCCCCATCCCCTGGAAATGAAAGAAATAGCTCCATGGGGTGTAATCCCGATGAGGTATTTTATGGTCTGTGTACCCTTGTAATGAGAGTATGTTTGTGCGCGTGCCTTTAAATTAGATGGTCTTTCTGTTCGAATCTCAAAACAGTCAACAATGATTGCTACTCGTTTTCCAAAAGTTTCAGTAAACTGTGGAGGCATTGTCGCCTGCAGACAGTGCCTCTCAGGCCAGTGCACCAGTGCTCCTAAGTGGGCATACAAAACATCAATGGTATCGGTGAAGACAGAAGACAGTGTTTTGTGCGACACATGGAATAGATGACAAAGATGCTGGACTGGAAGATCAAGTCTCAGACGCATTAGTGTGAGTAAGAGCATTTGGAAACCTGTCAGTTTCTTCGGTATTGGCAGGAAATCTTTGACAGTGTTGAAGAGGGACATTAAGACAGCATAACAATATAGTCCAGTGTAATATCTTACTTTTTCGGTATCGTCCTTTAAGAAAGTTTCATTCAGCTCTGTCTTTTGCAACTGTGCTCGAAGCAGTCTGTTCTCCTCCAACAGCCGGTTTATTTCTGCTCTGCCCTGTTGACTGCACACACAGTCCTTCGTCTGCCCTTCAGCTTCCGTGACGCTGTCACTCCCATCACCACTGTCCACATTTGCAGCTGGTACGTCAACCTCCACTTGTCCAACACAACTGCTGTCCACTGCCTCCATGACATGGTTGTTGTTCTTCTGTCAGACCTTCATCGATCATCAAGCCTGTAAGATAAAAAATAGTGCATAGACTTAAGGTTAATGTACACCAATATTCCAATGACAGGTGTGTGATTCATCTTTAAGTTATGTGCGGATTAGTGTACCATAAGAGCAATTTAGTATGTTTTCAGAGGGGGGTGTTTACCTGCAATGGGTGCTCTTTTTCGCTTCCGTTGCATACGCCTTGCGTGCCGGTCCGAGTCTGACACAGGTTTGTCGTCGTGCCCCATGTGCAGTGTTGGTGCCCAGTCTGGATTTGTTACATCCATTTCATATGCTGGTTTGCCTGCAATAATGCCAAATCAAAAGCTACTCAGTCGACATGACGTGGTTCTGCAGCATCACACATTAGCATGTTTTATCTCATTATCTATGACCGCAGCGCATTGAAAAAAAAACCCACTAAAAGCCTTTTGGTTTGGTCCTTTTACAGCATCCTGCCATGCGATTACATTTGTTCCTGACCACCGAGAACACTCACGTTAACTTTTATCGAGTGGAAAAAAAGTTAGCGTGTTTATATTGTGCTAACATAGCTGTGTTACTAGCGGTCACGTAGCACATCATTATATACCAGCTAGCCCAACTTCAGTAACCCTACAAATCAATCAATCAAGCTTTATTTATAAAGCACTTTTCATACAGAAAAAATGTAGCACAAAGTGCTTTACATAGTTAAAAGCAGCCCACCCCACCCTCCAACTCACTCCCCACACTCTCAATACACATATATCCCCCCACCCCCACCCACACACACACATACACACACGCGCACACTTAAAGAGTAAAAATTGGGCTGGGCTCGCATGAGCCAAGTGAGGAAACATTATAACAGAGAGCCGTCTGCACCGGGAGCCGGTCACAGACCGCAGCCTCCGGGCTGGGCACACAGCCGGAGGGAGGCCAAGGAGCCCCCCAACCAGGCTGAGAGGACCCCAGAGACCAGCAGCCACGGTCAATAACAGCCCCGGTGCAGAGAGCGCCCTCCGAGGAAACACTGGAGATATGACGCAATACGATATATACAGGGTAAAATGATAAAATAAATAAGAACAGGATACAATATAAATATAAATATAAATAGAGTAAGAAGATTAAAAAATGAATAAGAATAAAATCAAAAAATATTAGGTAAATCCTAAATTAATAATAGAATAACAGGATAGAATAAATAAGCATAAAAAATAAATAAACGCTAAGTAAAAGCTAAATTAAAAAGGTGGGTCTTGAGCCTGTTCTTAAAAACATGTACGTTCTCTGCGGCCCTGAGCTCCTCCGGCAGGCTGTTCCACAGACGAGGACCATACCACTGAAAAGCTGCCTCTCCGTGAGTATGTGTCCTGACTTTAGGGACAATCAAAAGGCCAGTACCAGAGGACCTCAGGGTCCGCGAGGGTTCGTATGGTAAAAGCAGATCTGAGAGATAAGAAGGCCCAAGACCATTAAGACATTTAAAAACCAATAAAAGAACTTTAAAATCGATCCTGAAACACACGGGGAGCCAATGCAGCGATTCTAAAACCGGTGTAATGTGGGCCCGCCCTCTGGTCTTCGTCAGCACACGAGCTGCCGAGTTTTGCAAGAGTTGTAAAGTTGAAATATTCTTCTTAGGAAGACCAGAGAGCAGGGCATTACAGTAATCAATGCGACTGGCAATAAAAGCATGCATCAGCATCTCCGTGTTGGCCCGAGAGAGAATAGGGCGGACTCTGGCTATATTTTTTAGATGATAAAATCCAATTTTGGTTACATGTTTAACATGTGGGATAAAACCAAGCTCAGAGTCAAAAATAACACCCAGGTTTTTCACTTGTAGCGAAGGACATAGTGAAAATGCCTCTAATTTAGACAAGAGTTTCTCTCTCTGAGCTTCAGGACCGACAATTAAAACTTCAGTTTTGTCCTGGTTAAGCTGTAAAAAGTTTTCTGCCATCCAAGATCTTATATCCAAGATACAGTTAAAAAGGGCATCCATTGGTCTGGTGTCATCAGGAGACACGGAGATGTACAGCTGCGTGTCATCAGCGTAACTGTGGAAGTTCACTCCATGCCTCCTGATGACACTGCCGAGAGGCAACATATACAAATTAAAAAGTACAGGGCCTAGAACCGACCCTTGAGGCACACCACATGTCATTTTATGGATCTTAGAGGAGCATGTATCCATACTCACCATAAAAGATCTGTCAGAGAGACAGGAAGTGAACCAGTTGTGTACAGCACCAGAGAGGCCCACCATGTGTTTTAGTCTGTTTAAAAGAATAGCGTGGTCTACTGTATCAAAGGCTGCGCTTAGATCCAGCAGCACCAGGACTGAGAGCTTTTGGGCGTCCCAGTTACATCTAAGATCATTTAAAACCTTTAGGAGAGCCGTCTCTGTGCTGTGGTTCACCCTAAATCCAGACTGGAATATCTCCAGGATCTGTCTATCATTGAGAAAATCAGTAATCTGAGTAAAAACAAGTTTTTCTAAGACTTTACTTAAAAATGGTAAGTTGGATACAGGTCTGTAGTTATTAAAATCATTACAATCCAAATTGCTCTTCTTCAGAAGGGGCCTCACCACCGCCGTTTTAAAGGCAGCAGGGAAGACACCCAACTGAAGAGAGCAATTCATCATGTATAAAAGCTCAGCCTCAAAAAATCCATAAAGTGTTTTAAAGAGTGAAGAGGGGATTGGATCTAAAAGACATGTGGTGGGTCTCACTGTGGAGAAAACCTTCTGAAAGTTCTCAGCATTAACCAGGACAAAGCTGTCCAGTGTCTCCTCAGGTACAATCGAGCCCTCAGATGTGTTTACAATCATATCGCGATTAGATAAAATATCAGATCTGATGGCGCTGATCTTTCCCCTGAAGTGGTCTGCAAACTGCTCACAGAGCGAGTCTGTGGGGGTTCTTTGGGAGCTGTTAAAATCAGGGTTAAATAAATGATCTATGGTGGAAAAGAGGACCTTGGGATTATTTTTGTTAATACTGATTATTTTGGCGAAGTATGAATTTCTTGACTTCCTTAATGTATTATTGTACATTTTAAATTGCTCGGAAAATATTTGATGGTTGATATTATTTTTATTTTTCCTCCATCTCCTTTCTGCTGCCCTGCAATTTCTTTTGAGTTTTTTGACTTCTTCGTTTCTCCAGGGTGATGCATGTTTTACGTTAATCTTTTTGGTGGTGAGTGGAGCAACGGAGTCAAGGCTTTTCTTCAGTTTGCTGTTAAAATAACTAAAAATCAAATCGCAGGGTGCAGGTAAAATCACAGGGGGGCATTTGACTAAAACCCTGGTAAAATTTGCAGCCACTGTCACTGCTGTTTAGTTTTCTGTCTTCATTTATGTTGGAAGTGATAAGAAAGCTGTACGTTTTAATTTGTTTCCAAAACCCCGCAGTCAGGACATGCTATATTGTATTTAGATAGAAGCTAGCGAGCTAACTTGCTGCTAACTTCTAACTCATATGTCATAAATTCCATTGTCATGGATGCCTGGATGTTTAACTCAGTTGTTACACCTGGTAGAGCAGAACGCTGATAATTTTATTAAAGATGAAAGACTTAAGACAGTGTTTTAACTCTCAGTAATGCCACAGTGATCATTTGATATATGGACCTGCAGCAGAGTTTAGGCCCAGACACGGCTAGTGACGTCAGACTCAACAATCGGATAGTGATATGAATTACTTTAGAACTCACCGGAGAGAAAATGCCGCGAGCAAACCAACAAAAAGCTGGGGATTGCACGGAACTCGATATCCGCTCGTCTCACCGCTGCAATCCATGCCTGGCGTCTTTGTTTGGTGATATCGGATACATGGGATCCCTCACGTTGCCGCCAGGATGGAAAACGATTAAAAGATTAATCCAGTTTCTTGCCTTCACGATCGTGAGATCTAACATTGCAACCGACTACACACGTACCACCATAGCTGAAGCTGTATCCTTTGTCTGGCCTACTGTGATGGCGGCAGGGGGCGCATTCTAAAATGTCATGTGACAATCTGATTCATGAAGAGTGATGATGTCACAAGGACATGTGATGATGTCACAAGGACATGTGATGATGTCACAAGCACATGCCTTTGAGCCTTTTCTATAAATAGGGGTCAGGAGCAGCAAGTTTTAGTCAGTTTGTTCGCAGCCTTCAAACGTTCGACCAGAGCTATATTTGAAAGTATTTGTAAACCTCTTCAGAGTCACTGTGCACAGGATTAAAAATGTATCCACGAAAATGCCAACAAAGAATAAACAATCTTGCTGCCTCTCCTTCGAGGTCTGGCCAGCCACTCACTTCAAGAGGGAAGCCTGATATGACACGATCCATTGGTGCCTCATCAGTCCAAAGGACATTACAGGAAAACTCCGACCTACATGCAAAAATTAAACAAATTGAAGAAGAGAAGCTTCAACTGGAGGAGAAGTGCAGACAATTGGAAGCACGAAATCAAGAGCTGGAAAAACAACAGCAACGCCAGCCTTACACAAAAATTATTAGTGAGGCCTGGGAAGGAAAGTTTGGTGAAGCACGACAGAAGATTTTGTTCCTGATGAAGGAAAACAAGACAAAGAGTGCTGAATTAAAAGAAACGTCTGCCCAGCTTCAACGCGCGAATGCTACTATTGGGGAGATGCAAAGGGATCTCCAAAACATGGAGCAAAAGAATCAGGCGCTCCAAGGAACGCTTGATGAAGCTATGGAACAAACTGCACAAATCCTCGGACAGAAAAAGGAAGGGGTCACACAAATGCAGGACCAACTCAAAGGCATAAAGAAAAAATACGAAGTGCTGAAAGTCAGGCTGGATGAAACAGAGTGCAAAAAAAAAGAGCTTCTTCAAGAGAAAGAGCAACAGGAAGAAGAAAAAAAACGTATTCTCCAGGACTCAGACAACTTGAAGTGTGAAAACGCTGAAATGCTTGCACAAAAGCAGCAACAAGAGAAAATAAATGAAGACCTGCAGCGTAAGCTTCAAGAAATCACAAGAAGAAATGAGCAGTTAGAAAAGATGCACAAGGAAAAACAACAGCAAAATACAGACAAGTGCAATCTATTAAAAGAAATGGAGCAAAGATGCCAGAAACTTGAGAAGGAAGTTGAAGAAACAACCGATCAGTTGAGAACCCTCATCCTAGAGAAAAAAGTGGTCGTGGAAAAGCTCATGGAAAAGAAGAAAAAACGTTTCCGCTTCTTCTGGAGGAGGGACACTCCTGCTTTTTCTACTTTTTCTATTTTTTCTACTGCTGACGTCACCTCGTCTCCCTCCACCTCTGTTCCATCTTAATTTTCACCTCTCCTCTCCCCTTCTCTCCTAACACTTCTTCCCTCTCTCCTTCATCTTTTTTCACCCCAACCAGTCCCGGCAGTTGACTGCCCCTCGTGAGCCTGGTTCTGCCGGAAGTTTCTGCCCGTTTAAAGGCAGTTTTTCTTCCCCACTGTCGCCTGATGCTTGCTCAGAGGGGATTGTTGGGGTTTTCTCTTTTCTTTTTTTTTCCCTTCTTATTACCATTTTCCTTTATTTACCGATTTGTTTTGTTTACTTTTCTTTTATGTTGTTTCTTTATTTACTTGTTTAACTTTTTTTCAACTTATGTAATAAACTAATAAACCAATTGAATTTATCCTCTGCGTATTTTACATCTAATCTTTAAAGAATATTTCCAAAACATTTTCAAACATCACGATCTGTCTTTTGTTTGCTTGTTAAAACCCCGTAAATGGTGGAGTAAAAACCCTGTGATATGGTTTAAAACATCAAAATAGACTAAACAACTAGTCTAAAACTAAGAGACACAGGATAAAGTTGGTGTGAAGGTTTCAGTCTGTGAATGAATCTAAGCACCATCACCTTAACTTTAAATTCATCTCTGTTACCCTCTTTGTGACTGAACTCTGACCGTGAGCACCACAGCCACTGCGCACCAGTCACACACACTTTAAATCCATCACAGTAAACCAGTTAGTTTACCTCAGTTTGTTTTGCAGCACATTTCACAACATGCAAAAGCATAATGTGCCATGTACAGACTCAAAATCTGATTTAAAAACATGAGGACTGACCTGTAAGCTTTACATTTACAGTTTATCACATACCACTGAGGTTCTTACCTGTAATTCTAAGCCCTCTTCTTCCTTTTCTGGTTTAAAACATCAAATTAGACTAAACAACTAGTCTAAAACCAAGAGACACTTAAATATTAAGTTAAACCTCTGGGGTTGCCGGACGCGCCGGCGCGTCAAAATCACATGACCAATTTAAGACGACACAGCTACAAGATGCAGCGATTCAGAGGCTGTATCCCAATTCAGGGTCTGCAGCCTTAAAGGCCGCATTTTAAGGCCGATTACGTCACCATGCCAGTCTCCTATTGCCAGAGGCTGAAGTGTGTGTGCAGTCACCAGGTGATAATCTGATATCGTCTACTTCCCCACTGATGTTAAGTAATATGAAAAAAAAAATGAATCCCACCTTAGGCCGAATGTGTGACTCTCTTCGTAGTGGAAGAGAGAATGAATCTTCCCATCCGAATTCACGGCAATCAGTCTGTCAATCAAATCCTGTGGAGTAAAATGAGAGGCTTTGAACAAGAATGCACCGGATAGGGTGCAAAACGAAAACTGTGTGGAAATTTACAATGGGTAAGGTGGAGAACGTATATCAGTCTCAGTGTGAGAGGGTTTATTTGAATGCGTTTGAAGTAAAACAAATGGGTGGGTGGTGTTTGGAGGCCAAATAAAAAGTGCAAACATGCCCTCAGATGGATGACAAAAAAAACCTGCAGTGTGTGGAAAAGAAGAAGAAGAAAAACACTTACAGGTATGGAGGTTGGCATCTCCCTCAGGGTGTATTCGCTTTTGTTGGCCAAAGACTGTCGGCCCAGCAGTTGCCACACCGACTGGGAAGAGGAGAGGAGGTTGACCAAGTACAGGAAGGACTGAAGAGGAAAGTAAATACAGCAGCTGTTAGAGAGAAAAAATGTATTTGCTTTTAAAGACCATTGTGAATGCATTTGTGCACGTCATGGATTGATCAAATCCTAACACATAATAATAATATAACACTATTCAACTACAAACACTACCGATAATATGACAAATAATATCTGTAGTATTCAAAGCAAAACAAAATGTAAAAAGAATTTATGATTGCAAAGGTAAAACATGGTTTACCACACTCTCAAAACTGAATAAGACATATATTCTGAGCAGAGTGGTTGAGCAGAAACCTATTGCAGCCTGAAGAATATTAAACTACAGGAAAGCTCCCTGCATTTTTCACTGGGTCTGGTAGAACAGGGAAAACATATCATCAAAAGCATCAAAGGAAAAAAAGAGAGACACTTGCACAAACGAGCTACAACTTAGATTATATTAAACAGCTTCAAAGAAACGTAAAGAAAAAAACAAGATACGATGGATTTTTTTTTCTAAAATAGAAATATCTATACTTTCATGTGTCTTCTGATGTTTCTGTGCATGTGTGAACTTATCTTCATATGTACTACCAAACCTCCTACTGTACTTAGCACAGATTAAAGCAAAGACTCGAGTTAATTCACCAAAGTGCTGGTGTGTGTATATTTAGTTTTCCTTTGACCTCAGCATATATGTATAACCCACTGATAAGGCAGACTTTAAAGTCGCCTGTGGCAGGACACAGTTTACACATCACTGGCTGTCCGTATTCACTTGGCTAGTCTCTCTGAGAGAGATGACTTGGCTGCTGTCAGAGGCCAAGCATCAGACACACACAGACAGGCTCACGCTGGAGCTTGTTGAAGCTTTCCTGAGAGAAATTCTGCCAAAAACATAACTAAAAATGCAGTCTTATGAAAGTAAGGCTTATTTGCCCAGACACCCATAAACCAATCAGCAAAAAGCCTTTCTTGTTAACAAAATCACTATTGCCAGTTTCTTAAATATGAATATTCACAAGTGAATTTTCTACATGGCTGCTGGTATCACAGCAACACATGGACCACTATTCTGAGTCCTGGGTTAATAATAATTGGAATCAATTTAATTTTAATCAATTTAAACACCTTTGTAACCAGTGAGCTAAAAACATGATGGAAAAGCAAAACTTCTAAGAGATCTGTGTCTGTACTATTATGTAGATATCTAAAAATTGGGGCATTGTGGGCTCCAGGAAGTTTCTCCTTCTCCCTCTCTCTCACACACACACGCACGCACATACATACAATACCTTAATGCAACTCCTATCTGTGGGGTCAATGGGAGTTGGTTTGGGACGGACCACTCTGATGTCGTCACTGCTGCACTCAAGAACAGACCATAGCTCTAGTACCAGGGCCCGAATAAAGCCTGAGACAGAACACGGAGAAATTTGTTGTACCAAACATTTATTTGAAATAGCAGCAACTAAAATTATTAACAGTGCTTTAATAAATAAACGACTGACTTTGTTATTGTGTCCAATCTTTTAAAGAAATCTGTCTTTGCATTGCTGGCACCGTTTTGATTGGAGGATTTGAATCTCAGGAAGGAAGGAATTTATAATGCCACTCCCTTTGATCCCATTTAATCTCTTCCCTGTTGCACTTTGGCCTGTCAGTAACTACATTTGAATTTTGCAGCTCAAGCTTGCACATAAAGGCTGGATAAAAACGTTAATGCAATCAAAATGTACGCAGCCCTCGCTGGAAAACTGGGGATACAGTACAGTACATAAATGATGAAGCAAAGACAAAACATTAGTGTCATGGAAGAAGAAATAGTCAGTGCATCACGGGAAGCTCCCAGCAATAAAACCTGCATTTGTATTGACACATAAACCTTAATTTGTGAGCAATTTTCAGTGTATTTCAGTTAAATTAATGAGACAAATATAACAAAAGGGATTTTATACTTAGAAGAAGAATATGAAATTGAAATATTAAACTAAGAAAACTATAAATACTGCAGTTCTAGAGTTACAGATATACAATTAAGCTTTGCATATCAGTGCTGTATAACCCAGGGAATGTACTTTTTTTTTTTTATAATTGAATAGTAATGGAAATCATGAACTGTTTTTCAGAGGTCATAGATCAAATGAGCAGTAGAGTTTTTCTCACAGAATGGTTCTTTCACATAGAAAGCAGTGTGTGCTGCAGGTTTAGCAAATGGCCCATCATTTGTATCTCCAGTGTCTGTTGAAGTGTACAGTATCTGTGTGTGTGCATGACCGTCGGTGCTCTCTGCTCACTCGGGTTCAGAGGTACAGGGAGGAGGCTCAGCAGGAGTAGAGGCAGCTGCTTCATCACAAACATGCCAGGTGCAGGCGGTAAAGGCCCTTTCTGTTTCCTCTCAACCCTCCTGCCAAAGCCATAGAACTCTGCCGAGGTGAACCAGACAACACAATATAGACATTTTTCCCTGTTCCTACATGGAAACACAAGATCAAACGGGCATTTTTTTTTGGCATAAATATGTATATCATATCGGACTCAGTTTGTTCCTGTTATTGTTTTTGCACTGTACTTGTCATCCATTCCAGTGAAACGATGCAGAAGGTTGTAGGTTGTGCAATAGTGCCATCTAGAGGTGAAGTAACATCACACTGCCCGTGCTCTTGTCTCGTCACGGTGTTTGCGTGTTTCTCCCTCTCTGCACACTCATGGGAATGTGCTGTCAGGCAGGACTCAGCGTTATATTCACAATATGTGGAAAATATATTGATATTGAATGTTCAAATATGAGGATATGTATAATGTATAGGTTGACTTTGCTCTACCTACACTTCTGGCAGAGCAGCAGTTGCAATGCGAACACATAATTAAACGGTGTATTTATAGGAACAGATTTCTTGCCTATGGCAGACAAAGTGATTTTAAACGTGTAAAAGGTTTCATTCACAGATGATTTATTACTATCACACCCTGGAGACTTTATAAAGAGCACTGCTGCAAAAGCAGCCTAAACAAACTTGTACAGTAGGTCACGCTGGTTTAGTTTTTCATCAAAATGCTTTTTTTCTTTTACTATTATTTTTGAAAACGTTACAGCACTGGTGGACATTTCCTACCAAATAAGAACTAGACACTACTGTTATGTAGTGGTTAATTGGAAAACTGTTTTATCACGAATTTCTTATTTAGAAATAATTAAAATTTTATTTGATGTTTTTTTTTTTTTGGATGGATACTGTTATTGCAGTGATGCTGTAATTAAACTGTCTTCACCCCAGTAGAATAATTGCATGACTCCATCACTGAAGTGGAGGGTTTGCTTTGGAGGGGAAACGCACAGTGTCTCTTTAGTAGCATGGTGGTTGGATCCCACATTTGTTTCTTATGTAACATTGTAAATAGCTGCTAAGACAGCATATCTATTGGACAAGCACATATTATACATACTTTGCACGTGCAGTATTTAATAGAAAGCAGTGTGTGCTGCAGGTTTAGCAAATGGCCCATCATTTGTAAGCTCTGTCTGGACTATATCACTTTTTGAGGTCATCCTTCTTTCTGTCAGTCTGCCTTTTTATCGATGGCACAAACATATGTCACATCATGGAACACATGAGTGCTCCACAGCCAGCGCTGCTCAACACAGCAGGGAACTGTTCTTGCGTGGGTAAAGTCATAGGAGAGAATAGGTTTCAGAACGCAGCGGTGCTGTTATAAGCGAAGGGCTGATAAGTAATCAGACTTCTTTTCCCATAACCAGTTGAGTCGCCCCTTCTAGCCAATAGAAAGAATGCAGGATTAAAATATTTGTTCACTAGCTTCATTTTTTGACCTCTTTTGACAAGAGTACGGTATTTCCTGGAGCCTTTTGCATATGGATAAACCTAGTATCAGTATACAACTGATATGTGAATCCATTTATCAAAAAAGAACGCCTCTTCTTACTCTTTCTTACCCAAACAAAAACGGTTTGACAAATACATTTCTCCCTAAGCTGCCTTAAGTCTCCTTTATACCGACAACACAAAAACAACAACAACAACTTATAATATAAGCCTTAAGCATCACAGCTGACAAGTGTTTGTTGTGTCCAAATAACTGCAATAGTACCTGAACTGTGCAGAGCCACAACTCCCGGAGCAGTTGCTGCCACCTGTGTCACCATCACCCCGTAGCCAAACTTCTCGCAGCTGCTCACCTACAGAAAACACACAGAAATCTCATACCCCTAGAAATATTTCAGCCTTTCACTATCACAGTTTTTGGTTATCAGGTAAAAAATGAATGAGAGTTTGGAAAAAGGATGGAAAAGGTTTAGGTCAAATGTAGTACTAATGTATCATAAAGGGAGATGTGTAAGTAAATCTGGGATTCTGGAAAGGCACAACATAATGTAGTTAAACATGCTGTGGAGAATTTAAATTGTAAATTGATATTGGAGTGTGCAGGCCCTTCATTAATTACAACACAATGCCACAACTAAAAATAGACAAAATATAATTACATTCCATAATTAAAGTGTAATGCCAAACTAGAGAAGCAATTACAATGGTGCGTAAACAATGGCAGTAAATTAAGCCCACGGGGGATCAGCTAAGGTTTGCAGCAAGCCTGAGTGTTTGTGTGTTTACAATTTGAATCTTAGACTCAGACCCTGTGACAAGGTCTGTGAAAACCACGTTTTTATGCCTGAAATACTACAGTACTACACTCCCACCAGATGAGCTCATGCAGCCTGTCACGAACCGGGACATACAACCATGACAAAACAGGAGATGCACACACAATTTATTGTGTTATTAATTTAGATCAACTGTGCTAATATAGTATACCAAAATGAAAACAATAACTCAAATTTCAGATATTTGAGGTTGTGCTGAAAATAATGGTGCCAAATAAGGCAAGAAAAACATATTTTAAAGGTGAAATATAGAGGTAAAATCAAAAATAGTCAAGAACGGCCAATTATACCCTGGACCACAGAGGGTTAAATTTGAAAACGGTTTAAAAAAAAACATCCCCATTCTAAAATGTCATGTGACAATCTGATTCATGAAGAGTGATGATGTCACAAGGACATGTGATGATGTCACAAGGACATGTGATGATGTCACAAGCACATGCCTTTGAGCCTTTGAAGTTTTTCTATAAATAGGGGTCAGGAGCAGCAAGTTTTAGTCAGTTTGTTCGCAGCCTTCAAACGTTCGACCAGAGCTATATTTGAAAGTATTTGTAAACCTCTGTAACATCACGCTCCAAAGCCCTGTGACGTTTCTGTGTTCTGTGACGTTGTCCCAAAGAAAGACCTTTAAATGCGATAAATAGCCTAAACGTTTTCGTTTATGACTAGTTTACCGTGTTATGACTGTGAACAGGGGGGAAGTCGCGCAAGAGAAATGTCGACCAAAACAATTGCAAGTAAGCCAAAGTCAGTTCCTAAAAGTCAACCCGCAGGTGTTTCCACCACCATCAGACCCTCCACTTCTGTAAGACCTCCATTAAGAATAACTGATGCAAAGAAAACCGCTCGGGTGGGAAAAACTCAGAATGGAAGACCGGCAGCTGTGAAACAGCCCCCGAAGAGGGATATGAAAAAGAATGTGGACAGTAAACTGGTCAGCTTAATTACAAATGAAATTGTATACAGTGGAGCGACTGTGTCATTTGATGACATCGCAGGGCAGGATCTGGCAAAGCAAGCACTTCAAGAAATTGTCATCCTTCCTGCCTTAAGACCTGATCTCTTTACTGGTCTGAGAGCTCCTGCACGTGGCTTGCTTTTATTTGGCCCACCAGGAAATGGGAAGACCATGCTCGCCAAAGCAGTTGCTGCAGAGTCTAATGCAACATTCTTCAACATCAGTGCTGCTAGTTTGACCTCCAAATATGTGGGAGAAGGCGAGAAGCTCGTACGAGCACTCTTTGCAGTTGCAAGAGAGAGACAGCCCTCAGTAATCTTCATCGATGAAGTGGACGGCTTGCTCTGTCAAAGGAGGGAGGGGGAGCACGACGCCTCTCGCCGTTTAAAAACTGAGTTCCTCATTGAGTTTGACGGGTTGCAGTCAGGAAAGGATGACAGAGTACTTGTAATGGGAGCAACGAACAGGCCCCAGGAGCTCGATGAAGCAATATTAAGGCGCTTTGCAAAAAGAGTATATGTGACCTTACCCGATGAGAAGACAAGATTTACGCTGCTGAAAAATCTTTTGGGAACGCACGGGAGTCCACTGAGCCAAGACGAACTGTCCTGTCTTGCAAAAGTGACTGAAGGATATTCAGGGAGCGATTTGACAGCATTAGCCAAAGATGCTGCACTTGGCCCAATAAGAGAGTTGGCACCAGAACAAGTCCGTGTTATAGCTGCTGCTGAGGTGCGCAACATTAAGATAAAAGACTTTGAGGATTCTCTGAAGCAAATCAAACCAACTGTTAGTCCAGCAACTCTTAACATGTACACCAAATAGAACAAAGATTTTGGTGGTCCTTCTTCAATAAATCCAAATCCAGTCAGGCTGGATGAAACAGAGTGCAAAAATAAAGAGCTTCTTCAAGAGAAAGAGCAACAGGAAAAAGAAAAAAAACGTATTCTCCAGGACTTGGAGAGAAGAAATCTACAACTGAACAAATTAATACAATGAAGGACAGAACACCTGAACTGGAAGGAGAAGTATTGGAAAAACGACGTTCAAAGATGCAGCGTAGGATCAATGAAATGGCGAAAAAACACTCAGAGGTCATTAATGAGATGTTGTTGAACTCAGACAACTTGAAGTGTGAAAACGCTGAAATGCTTGCACAAAAGCAGCAACAAGAGAAAATAAATGAAGACCTGCAGCGTAAGCTTCAAGAAATCACAAGAAGAAATGAGCAGTTAGAAAAGATGCACAAGGAAAAACAACAGCAAAATACAGACAAGTGCAATCTATTAAAAGAAATGGAGCAAAGATGCCAGAAACTTGAGAAGGAAGTTGAAGAAACAACCGATCAGTTGAGAACCCTCATCCTAGAGAAAAAAGTGGTCGTGGAAAAGCTCATGGAAAAGAAGAAAAAACGTTTCCGCTTCTTCTGGAGGAGGGACACTCCTGCTTTTTCTACTCTTTCTATTTTTTCTACTGCTGACGTCACCTCGTCTCCCTCCACCTCTGTTCCATCTTAATTTTCACCTCTCCTCTCCCCTTCTCTCCTAACACTTCTTCCCTCTCTCCTTCATCTTTTTTCACCCCAACCAGTCCCGGCAGTTGACTGCCCCTCGTGAGCCTGGTTCTGCCGGAAGTTTCTGCCCGTTTAAAGGCAGTTTTTCTTCCCCACTGTCGCCTAGTGCTTGCTCAGAGGGGATTGTTGGGGTTTTCTCTTTTCTTTTTTTTCCCCTTCTTATTACCATTTTCCTTTATTTACCGATTTGTTTTGTTTACTTTTCTTTTACGTTGTTTCTTTATTTACTTGTTTAACTTTTTTTCAACTTATGTAATAAACTAATAAACCAATTGAATTTATCCTCTGCGTATTTTACATCTAATCTTTAAAGAATATTTCCAAAACATTTTCAAACATCACGATCTGTCTTTTGTTTGCTTGTTAAAACCCCGTAAATGGTGAAGTAAAAACCCTGTGATATGGTTTAAAACATCAAAATAGACTAAACAACTAGTCTAAAACTAAGAGACACAGGATAAAGTTGGTGTGAAGGTTTCAGTCTGTGAATGAATCTAAGCACCATCACCTTAACTTTAAATTCATCTCTGTTACCCTCTTTGTGACTGAACTCTGACCGTGAGCACCACAGCCACTGCGCACCAGTCACACACACTTTAAATCCATCACAGTAAACCAGTTAGTTTACCTCAGTTTGTTTTGCAGCACATTTCACAACATGCAAAAGCATAATGTGCCATGTACAGACTCAAAATCTGATTTAAAAACATGAGGACTGACCTGTAAGCTTTACATTTACAGTTTATCACATACCACTGAGCAGTTCTTACCTGTAATTCTAAGCCCTCTTCTTCCTTTTCTGGTTTAAAACATCAAATTAGACTAAACAACTAGTCTAAAACCAAGAGACACTTAAATATTAAGTTAAACCTCTGGGGTTGCCGGACGCGCCGGCGCGTCAAAATCACATGACCAATTTAAGACGACACAGCTACAAGATGCAGCGATTCAGAGGCTGTATCCCAATTCAGGGTCTGCAGCCTTAAAGGCCGCATTTTAAGGCCGATTACGTCACCATGCCAGTCTCCTATTGCCAGAGGCTGAAGTGTGTGTGCAGTCACCAGGTGATAATCTGATATCGTCTACTTCCCCACTGATGTTAAGTAATATGAAAAAAATAATGAATCCCACCTTAGGCCGAATGTGTGACTCTCTTCGTAGTGGAAGAGAGAATGAATCTTCCCATCCGAATTCACGGCAATCAGTCTGTCAATCAAATCCTGTGGAGTAAAATGAGAGGCTTTGAACAAGAATGCACCGGATAGGGTGCAAAACGAAAACTGTGTGGAAATTTACAATGGGTAAGGTGGAGAACGTATATCAGTCTCAGTGTGAGAGGGTTTATTTGAATGCGTTTGAAGTAAAACAAATGGGTGGGTGGTGTTTGGAGGCCAAATAAAAAGTGCAAACATGCCCTCAGATGGATGACAAAAAAAAACTGCAGTGTGTGGAAAAGAAGAAGAAGAAAAACACTTACAGGTATGGAGGTTGGCATCTCCCTCAGGGTGTATTCGCTTTTGTTGGCCAAAGACTGTCGGCCCAGCAGTTGCCACACCGACTGGGAAGAGGAGAGGAGGTTGACCAAGTACAGGAAGGACTGAAGAGGAAAGTAAATACAGCAGCTGTTAGAGAGAAAAAATGTATTTGCTTTTAAAGACCATTGTGAATGCATTTGTGCACGTCATGGATTGATCAAATCCTAACACATAATAATAATATAACACTATTCAACTACAAACACTACCGATAATATGACAAATAATATCTGTAGTATTCAAAGCAAAACAAAATGTAAAAAGAATTTATGATTGCAAAGATAAAACATGGTTTACCACACTCTCAAAACTGAATAAGACATATATTCTGAGCAGAGTGGTTGAGCAGAAACCTATTGCAGCCTGAAGAATATTAAACTACAGGAAAGCTCCCTGCATTTTTCACTGGGTCTGGTAGAACAGGGAAAACATATCATCAAAAGCATCAAAGGAAAAAAAGAGAGACACTTGCACAAACGAGCTACAACTTAGATTATATTAAACAGCTTCAAAGAAACGTAAAGAAAAAAACAAGATACGATGGATTTTTTTTTCTAAAATAGAAATATCTATACTTTCATGTGTCTTCTGATGTTTCTGTGCATGTGTGAACTTATCTTCATATGTACTACCAAACCTCCTACTGTACTTAGCACAGATTAAAGCAAAGACTCGAGTTAATTCACCAAAGTGCTGGTGTGTGTATATTTAGTTTTCCTTTGACCTCAGCATATATGTATAACCCACTGATAAGGCAGACTTTAAAGTCGCCTGTGGCAGGACACAGTTTACACATCACTGGCTGTCCGTATTCACTTGGCTAGTCTCTCTGAGAGAGATGACTTGGCTGCTGTCAGAGGCCAAGCATCAGACACACACAGACAGGCTCACGCTGGAGCTTGTTGAAGCTTTCCTGAGAGAAATTCTGCCAAAAACATAACTAAAAATGCAGTCTTATGAAAGTAAGGCTTATTTGCCCAGACACCCATAAACCAATCAGCAAAAAGCCTTTCTTGTTAACAAAATCACTATTGCCAGTTTCTTAAATATGAATATTCACAAGTGAATTTTCTACATGGCTGCTGGTATCACAGCAACACATGGACCACTATTCTGAGTCCTGGGTTAATAATAATTGGAATCAATTTAATTTTAATCAATTTAAACACCTTTGTAACCAGTGAGCTAAAAACATGATGGAAAAGCAAAACTTCTAAGAGATCTGTGTCTGTACTATTATGTAGATATCTAAAAATTGGGGCATTGTGGGCTCCAGGAAGTTTCTCCTTCTCCCTCTCTCTCACACACACACGCACGCACATACATACAATACCTTAATGCAACTCCTATCTGTGGGGTCAATGGGAGTTGGTTTGGGACGGACCACTCTGATGTCGTCACTGCTGCACTCAAGAACAGACCATAGCTCTAGTACCAGGGCCCGAATAAAGCCTGAGACAGAACACGGAGAAATTTGTTGTACCAAACATTTATTTGAAATAGCAGCAACTAAAATTATTAACAGTGCTTTAATAAATAAACGACTGACTTTGTTATTGTGTGCAATCTTTTAAAGAAATCTGTCTTTGCATTGCTGGCACCGTTTTGATTGGAGGATTTGAATCTCAGGAAGGAAGGAATTTATAATGCCACTCCCTTTGATCCCATTTAATCTCTTCCCTGTTGCACTTTGGCCTGTCAGTAACTACATTTGAATTTTGCAGCTCAAGCTTGCACATAAAGGCTGGATAAAAACGTTAATGCAATCAAAATGTACGCAGCCCTCGCTGGAAAACTGGGGATACAGTACAGTACATAAATGATGAAGCAAAGACAAAACATTAGTGTCATGGAAGAAGAAATAGTCAGTGCATCACGGGAAGCTCCCAGCAATAAAACCTGCATTTGTATTGACACATAAACCTTAATTTGTGAGCAATTTTCAGTGTATTTCAGTTAAATTAACGAGACAAATATAACAAAAGGGATTTTATACTTAGAAGAAGAATATGAAATTGAAATATTAAACTAAGAAAACTATAAATACTGCAGTTCTAGAGTTACAGATATACAATTAAGCTTTGCATATCAGTGCTGTATAACCCAGGGAATGTACTTTTTTTATATAATTGAATAGTAATGGAAATCATGAACTGTTTTTCAGAGGTCATAGATCAAATGAGCAGTAGAGTTTTTCTCACAGAATGGTTCTTTCACATAGAAAGCAGTGTGTGCTGCAGGTTTAGCAAATGGCCCATCATTTGTAAGCTCTGTCTGGACTATATCACTTTTTGAGGTCATCCTTCTTTCTGTCAGTCTGCCTTTTTATCGATGGCACAAACATATGTCACATCATGGAACACATGAGTGCTCCACAGCCAGCGCTGCTCAACACAGCAGGGAACTGTTCTTGCGTGGGTAAAGTCATAGGAGAGAATAGGTTTCAGAACGCAGCGGTGCTGTTATAAGCGAAGGGCTGATAAGTAATCAGACTTCTTTTCCCATAACCAGTTGAGTCGCCCCTTCTAGCCAATAGAAAGAATGCAGGATTAAAATATTTGTTCACTAGCTTCATTTTTTGACCTCTTTTGACAAGAGTACGGTATTTCCTGGAGCCTTTTGCATATGGATAAACCTAGTATCAGTATACAACTGATATGTGAATCCATTTATCAAAAAAGAACGCCTCTTCTTACTCTTTCTTACCCAAACAAAAACGGTTTGACAAATACATTTCTCCCTAAGCTGCCTTAAGTCTCCTTTATACCGACAACACAAAAACAACAACAACAACTTATAATATAAGCCTTAAGCATCACAGCTGACAAGTGTTTGTTGTGTCCAAATAACTGCAATAGTACCTGAACTGTGCAGAGCCACAACTCCCGGAGCAGTTGCTGCCACCTGTGTCACCATCACCCCGTAGCCAAACTTCTCGCAGCTGCTCACCTACAGAAAACACACAGAAATCTCATACCCCTAGAAATATTTCAGCCTTTCACTATCACAGTTTTTGGTTATCAGGTAAAAAATGAATGAGAGTTTGGAAAAAGGATGGAAAAGGTTTAGGTCAAATGTAGTACTAATGTATCATAAAGGGAGATGTGTAAGTAAATCTGGGATTCTGGAAAGGCACAACATAATGTAGTTAAACATGCTGTGGAGAATTTAAATTGTAAATTGATATTGGAGTGTGCAGGCCCTTCATTAATTACAACACAATGCCACAACTAAAAATAGACAAAATATAATTACATTCCATAATTAAAGTGTAATGCCAAACTAGAGAAGCAATTACAATGGTGCGTAAACAATGGCAGTAAATTAAGCCCACGGGGGATCAGCTAAGGTTTGCAGCAAGCCTGAGTGTTTGTGTGTTTACAATTTGAATCTTAGACTCAGACCCTGTGACAAGGTCTGTGAAAACCACGTTTTTATGCCTGAAATACTACAGTACTACACTCCCACCAGATGAGCTCATGCAGCCTGTCACGAACCGGGACATACAACCATGACAAAACAGGAGATGCACACACAATTTATTGTGTTATTAATTTAGATCAACTGTGCTAATATAGTATACCAAAATGAAAACAATAACTCAAATTTCAGATATTTGAGGTTGTGCTGAAAATAATGGTGCCAAATAAGGCAAGAAAAACATATTTTAAAGGTGAAATATAGAGGTAAAATCAAAAATAGTCAAGAACGGCCAATTATACCCTGGACCACAGAGGGTTAAATTTGAAAACGGTTTAAAAAAAAACATCCCCATTCTAAAATGTCATGTGACAATCTGATTCATGAAGAGTGATGATGTCACAAGGACATGTGATGATGTCACAAGGACATGTGATGATGTCACAAGCACATGCCTTTGAGCCTTTGAAGTTTTTCTATAAATAGGGGTCAGGAGCAGCAAGTTTTAGTCAGTTTGTTCGCAGCCTTCAAACGTTCGACCAGAGCTATATTTGAAAGTATTTGTAAACCTCTGTAACATCACGCTCCAAAGCCCTGTGACGTTTCTGTGTTCTGTGACGTTGTCCCAAAGAAAGACCTTTAAATGCGATAAATAGCCTAAACGTTTTCGTTTATGACTAGTTTACCGTGTTATGACTGTGAACAGGGGGGAAGTCGCGCAAGAGAAATGTCGACCAAAACAATTGCAAGTAAGCCAAAGTCAGTTCCTAAAAGTCAACCCGCAGGTGTTTCCACCACCATCAGACCCTCCACTTCTGTAAGACCTCCATTAAGAATAACTGATGCAAAGAAAACCGCTCGGGTGGGAAAAACTCAGAATGGAAGACCGGCAGCTGTGAAACAGCCCCCGAAGAGGGATATGAAAAAGAATGTGGACAGTAAACTGGTCAGCTTAATTACAAATGAAATTGTATACAGTGGAGCGACTGTGTCATTTGATGACATCGCAGGGCAGGATCTGGCAAAGCAAGCACTTCAAGAAATTGTCATCCTTCCTGCCTTAAGACCTGATCTCTTTACTGGTCTGAGAGCTCCTGCACGTGGCTTGCTTTTATTTGGCCCACCAGGAAATGGGAAGACCATGCTCGCCAAAGCAGTTGCTGCAGAGTCTAATGCAACATTCTTCAACATCAGTGCTGCTAGTTTGACCTCCAAATATGTGGGAGAAGGCGAGAAGCTCGTACGAGCACTCTTTGCAGTTGCAAGAGAGAGACAGCCCTCAGTAATCTTCATCGATGAAGTGGACGGCTTGCTCTGTCAAAGGAGGGAGGGGGAGCACGACGCCTCTCGCCGTTTAAAAACTGAGTTCCTCATTGAGTTTGACGGGTTGCAGTCAGGAAAGGATGACAGAGTACTTGTAATGGGAGCAACGAACAGGCCCCAGGAGCTCGATGAAGCAATATTAAGGCGCTTTGCAAAAAGAGTATATGTGACCTTACCCGATGAGAAGACAAGATTTACGCTGCTGAAAAATCTTTTGGGAACGCACGGGAGTCCACTGAGCCAAGACGAACTGTCCTGTCTTGCAAAAGTGACTGAAGGATATTCAGGGAGCGATTTGACAGCATTAGCCAAAGATGCTGCACTTGGCCCAATAAGAGAGTTGGCACCAGAACAAGTCCGTGTTATAGCTGCTGCTGAGGTGCGCAACATTAAGATGAAAGACTTTGAGGATTCTCTGAAGCAAATCAAACCAACTGTTAGTCCAGCAACTCTTAACATGTACACCAAATAGAACAAAGATTTTGGTGGTCCTTCTTCAATAAATCCAAATCCAGTCAGGCTGGATGAAACAGAGTGCAAAAATAAAGAGCTTCTTCAAGAGAAAGAGCAACAGGAAAAAGAAAAAAAAAGTATTCTCCAGGACTTGGAGAGAAGAAATCTACAACTGAACAAATTAATACAATGAAGGACAGAACACCTGAACTGGAAGGAGAAGTATTGGAAAAACGACGTTCAAAGATGCAGCGTAGGATCAATGAAATGGCGAAAAAACACTCAGAGGTCATTAATGAGATGTTGTTGAACTCAGACAACTTGAAGTGTGAAAACGCTGAAATGCTTGCACAAAAGCAGCAACAAGAGAAAATAAATGAAGACCTGCAGCGTAAGCTTCAAGAAATCACAAGAAGAAATGAGCAGTTAGAAAAGATGCACAAGGAAAAACAACAGCAAAATACAGACAAGTGCAATCTATTAAAAGAAATGGAGCAAAGATGCCAGAAACTTGAGAAGGAAGTTGAAGAAACAACCGATCAGTTGAGAACCCTCATCCTAGAGAAAAAAGTGGTCGTGGAAAAGCTCATGGAAAAGAAGAAAAAACGTTTCCGCTTCTTCTGGAGGAGGGACACTCCTGCTTTTTCTACTCTTTCTATTTTTTCTACTGCTGACGTCACCTCGTCTCCCTCCACCTCTGTTCCATCTTAATTTTCACCTCTCCTCTCCCCTTCTCTCCTAACACTTCTTCCCTCTCTCCTTCATCTTTTTTCACCCCAACCAGTCCCGGCAGTTGACTGCCCCTCGTGAGCCTGGTTCTGCCGGAAGTTTCTGCCCGTTTAAAGGCAGTTTTTCTTCCCCACTGTCGCCTAGTGCTTGCTCAGAGGGGATTGTTGGGGTTTTCTCTTTTCTTTTTTTTTCCCTTCTTATTACCATTTTCCTTTATTTACCGATTTGTTTTGTTTACTTTTCTTTTATGTTGTTTCTTTATTTACTTGTTTAACTTTTTTTCAACTTATGTAATAAACTAATAAACCAATTGAATTTATCCTCTGCGTATTTTACATCTAATCTTTAAAGAATATTTCCAAAACATTTTCAAACATCACGATCTGTCTTTTGTTTGCTTGTTAAAACCCCGTAAATGGTGGAGTAAAAACCCTGTGATATGGTTTAAAACATCAAAATAGACTAAACAACTAGTCTAAAACTAAGAGACACAGGATAAAGTTGGTGTGAAGGTTTCAGTCTGTGAATGAATCTAAGCACCATCACCTTAACTTTAAATTCATCTCTGTTACCCTCTTTGTGACTGAACTCTGACCGTGAGCACCACAGCCACTGCGCACCAGTCACACACACTTTAAATCCATCACAGTAAACCAGTTAGTTTACCTCAGTTTGTTTTGCAGCACATTTCACAACATGCAAAAGCATAATGTGCCATGTACAGACTCAAAATCTGATTTAAAAACATGAGGACTGACCTGTAAGCTTTACATTTACAGTTTATCACATACCACTGAGCAGTTCTTACCTGTAATTCTAAGCCCTCTTCTTCCTTTTCTGGTTTAAAACATCAAATTAGACTAAACAACTAGTCTAAAACCAAGAGACACTTAAATATTAAGTTAAACCTCTGGGGTTGCCGGACGCGCCGGCGCGTCAAAATCACATGACCAATTTAAGACGACACAGCTACAAGATGCAGCGATTCAGAGGCTGTATCCCAATTCAGGGTCTGCAGCCTTAAAGGCCGCATTTTAAGGCCGATTACGTCACCATGCCAGTCTCCTATTGCCAGAGGCTGAAGTGTGTGTGCAGTCACCAGGTGATAATCTGATATCGTCTACTTCCCCACTGATGTTAAGTAATATGAAAAAAATAATGAATCCCACCTTAGGCCGAATGTGTGACTCTCTTCGTAGTGGAAGAGAGAATGAATCTTCCCATCCGAATTCACGGCAATCAGTCTGTCAATCAAATCCTGTGGAGTAAAATGAGAGGCTTTGAACAAGAATGCACCGGATAGGGTGCAAAACGAAAACTGTGTGGAAATTTACAATGGGTAAGGTGGAGAACGTATATCAGTCTCAGTGTGAGAGGGTTTATTTGAATGCGTTTGAAGTAAAACAAATGGGTGGGTGGTGTTTGGAGGCCAAATAAAAAGTGCAAACATGCCCTCAGATGGATGACAAAAAAAAACTGCAGTGTGTGGAAAAGAAGAAGAAGAAAAACACTTACAGGTATGGAGGTTGGCATCTCCCTCAGGGTGTATTCGCTTTTGTTGGCCAAAGACTGTCGGCCCAGCAGTTGCCACACCGACTGGGAAGAGGAGAGGAGGTTGACCAAGTACAGGAAGGACTGAAGAGGAAAGTAAATACAGCAGCTGTTAGAGAGAAAAAATGTATTTGCTTTTAAAGACCATTGTGAATGCATTTGTGCACGTCATGGATTGATCAAATCCTAACACATAATAATAATATAACACTATTCAACTACAAACACTACCGATAATATGACAAATAATATCTGTAGTATTCAAAGCAAAACAAAATGTAAAAAGAATTTATGATTGCAAAGGTAAAACATGGTTTACCACACTCTCAAAACTGAATAAGACATATATTCTGAGCAGAGTGGTTGAGCAGAAACCTATTGCAGCCTGAAGAATATTAAACTACAGGAAAGCTCCCTGCATTTTTCACTGGGTCTGGTAGAACAGGGAAAACATATCATCAAAAGCATCAAAGGAAAAAAAGAGAGACACTTGCACAAACGAGCTACAACTTAGATTATATTAAACAGCTTCAAAGAAACGTAAAGAAAAAAACAAGATACGATGGATTTTTTTTTCTAAAATAGAAATATCTATACTTTCATGTGTCTTCTGATGTTTCTGTGCATGTGTGAACTTATCTTCATATGTACTACCAAACCTCCTACTGTACTTAGCACAGATTAAAGCAAAGACTCGAGTTAATTCACCAAAGTGCTGGTGTGTGTATATTTAGTTTTCCTTTGACCTCAGCATATATGTATAACCCACTGATAAGGCAGACTTTAAAGTCGCCTGTGGCAGGACACAGTTTACACATCACTGGCTGTCCGTATTCACTTGGCTAGTCTCTCTGAGAGAGATGACTTGGCTGCTGTCAGAGGCCAAGCATCAGACACACACAGACAGGCTCACGCTGGAGCTTGTTGAAGCTTTCCTGAGAGAAATTCTGCCAAAAACATAACTAAAAATGCAGTCTTATGAAAGTAAGGCTTATTTGCCCAGACACCCATAAACCAATCAGCAAAAAGCCTTTCTTGTTAACAAAATCACTATTGCCAGTTTCTTAAATATGAATATTCACAAGTGAATTTTCTACATGGCTGCTGGTATCACAGCAACACATGGACCACTATTCTGAGTCCTGGGTTAATAATAATTGGAATCAATTTAATTTTAATCAATTTAAACACCTTTGTAACCAGTGAGCTAAAAACATGATGGAAAAGCAAAACTTCTAAGAGATCTGTGTCTGTACTATTATGTAGATATCTAAAAATTGGGGCATTGTGGGCTCCAGGAAGTTTCTCCTTCTCCCTCTCTCTCACACACACACGCACGCACATACATACAATACCTTAATGCAACTCCTATCTGTGGGGTCAATGGGAGTTGGTTTGGGACGGACCACTCTGATGTCGTCACTGCTGCACTCAAGAACAGACCATAGCTCTAGTACCAGGGCCCGAATAAAGCCTGAGACAGAACACGGAGAAATTTGTTGTACCAAACATTTATTTGAAATAGCAGCAACTAAAATTATTAACAGTGCTTTAATAAATAAACGACTGACTTTGTTATTGTGTCCAATCTTTTAAAGAAATCTGTCTTTGCATTGCTGGCACCGTTTTGATTGGAGGATTTGAATCTCAGGAAGGAAGGAATTTATAATGCCACTCCCTTTGATCCCATTTAATCTCTTCCCTGTTGCACTTTGGCCTGTCAGTAACTACATTTGAATTTTGCAGCTCAAGCTTGCACATAAAGGCTGGATAAAAACGTTAATGCAATCAAAATGTACGCAGCCCTCGCTGGAAAACTGGGGATACAGTACAGTACATAAATGATGAAGCAAAGACAAAACATTAGTGTCATGGAAGAAGAAATAGTCAGTGCATCACGGGAAGCTCCCAGCAATAAAACCTGCATTTGTATTGACACATAAACCTTAATTTGTGAGCAATTTTCAGTGTATTTCAGTTAAATTAATGAGACAAATATAACAAAAGGGATTTTATACTTAGAAGAAGAATATGAAATTGAAATATTAAACTAAGAAAACTATAAATACTGCAGTTCTAGAGTTACAGATATACAATTAAGCTTTGCATATCAGTGCTGTATAACCCAGGGAATGTACTTTTTTTTTTTTTATAATTGAATAGTAATGGAAATCATGAACTGTTTTTCAGAGGTCATAGATCAAATGAGCAGTAGAGTTTTTCTCACAGAATGGTTCTTTCACATAGAAAGCAGTGTGTGCTGCAGGTTTAGCAAATGGCCCATCATTTGTATCTCCAGTGTCTGTTGAAGTGTACAGTATCTGTGTGTGTGCATGACCGTCGGTGCTCTCTGCTCACTCGGGTTCAGAGGTACAGGGAGGAGGCTCAGCAGGAGTAGAGGCAGCTGCTTCATCACAAACATGCCAGGTGCAGGCGGTAAAGGCCCTTTCTGTTTCCTCTCAACCCTCCTGCCAAAGCCATAGAACTCTGCCGAGGTGAACCAGACAACACAATATAGACATTTTTCCCTGTTCCTACATGGAAACACAAGATCAAACGGGCATTTTTTTTTGGCATAAATATGTATATCATATCGGACTCAGTTTGTTCCTGTTATTGTTTTTGCACTGTACTTGTCATCCATTCCAGTGAAACGATGCAGAAGGTTGTAGGTTGTGCAATAGTGCCATCTAGAGGTGAAGTAACATCACACTGCCCGTGCTCTTGTCTCGTCACGGTGTTTGCGTGTTTCTCCCTCTCTGCACACTCATGGGAATGTGCTGTCAGGCAGGACTCAGCGTTATATTCACAATATGTGGAAAATATATTGATATTGAATGTTCAAATATGAGGATATGTATAATGTATAGGTTGACTTTGCTCTACCTACACTTCTGGCAGAGCAGCAGTTGCAATGCGAACACATAATTAAACGGTGTATTTATAGGAACAGATTTCTTGCCTATGGCAGACAAAGTGATTTTAAACGTGTAAAAGGTTTCATTCACAGATGATTTATTACTATCACACCCTGGAGACTTTATAAAGAGCACTGCTGCAAAAGCAGCCTAAACAAACTTGTACAGTAGGTCACGCTGGTTTAGTTTTTCATCAAAATGCTTTTTTTCTTTTACTATTATTTTTGAAAACGTTACAGCACTGGTGGACATTTCCTACCAAATAAGAACTAGACACTACTGTTATGTAGTGGTTAATTGGAAAACTGTTTTATCACGAATTTCTTATTTAGAAATAATTAAAATTTTATTTGATGTTTTTTTTTTTTTTGGATGGATACTGTTATTGCAGTGATGCTGTAATTAAACTGTCTTCACCCCAGTAGAATAATTGCATGACTCCATCACTGAAGTGGAGGGTTTGCTTTGGAGGGGAAACGCACAGTGTCTCTTTAGTAGCATGGTGGTTGGATCCCACATTTGTTTCTTATGTAACATTGTAAATAGCTGCTAAGACAGCATATCTATTGGACAAGCACATATTATACATACTTTGCACGTGCAGTATTTAATAGAAAGCAGTGTGTGCTGCAGGTTTAGCAAATGGCCCATCATTTGTAAGCTCTGTCTGGACTATATCACTTTTTGAGGTCATCCTTCTTTCTGTCAGTCTGCCTTTTTATCGATGGCACAAACATATGTCACATCATGGAACACATGAGTGCTCCACAGCCAGCGCTGCTCAACACAGCAGGGAACTGTTCTTGCGTGGGTAAAGTCATAGGAGAGAATAGGTTTCAGAACGCAGCGGTGCTGTTATAAGCGAAGGGCTGATAAGTAATCAGACTTCTTTTCCCATAACCAGTTGAGTCGCCCCTTCTAGCCAATAGAAAGAATGCAGGATTAAAATATTTGTTCACTAGCTTCATTTTTTGACCTCTTTTGACAAGAGTACGGTATTTCCTGGAGCCTTTTGCATATGGATAAACCTAGTATCAGTATACAACTGATATGTGAATCCATTTATCAAAAAAGAACGCCTCTTCTTACTCTTTCTTACCCAAACAAAAACGGTTTGACAAATACATTTCTCCCTAAGCTGCCTTAAGTCTCCTTTATACCGACAACACAAAAACAACAACAACAACTTATAATATAAGCCTTAAGCATCACAGCTGACAAGTGTTTGTTGTGTCCAAATAACTGCAATAGTACCTGAACTGTGCAGAGCCACAACTCCCGGAGCAGTTGCTGCCACCTGTGTCACCATCACCCCGTAGCCAAACTTCTCGCAGCTGCTCACCTACAGAAAACACACAGAAATCTCATACCCCTAGAAATATTTCAGCCTTTCACTATCACAGTTTTTGGTTATCAGGTAAAAAATGAATGAGAGTTTGGAAAAAGGATGGAAAAGGTTTAGGTCAAATGTAGTACTAATGTATCATAAAGGGAGATGTGTAAGTAAATCTGGGATTCTGGAAAGGCACAACATAATGTAGTTAAACATGCTGTGGAGAATTTAAATTGTAAATTGATATTGGAGTGTGCAGGCCCTTCATTAATTACAACACAATGCCACAACTAAAAATAGACAAAATATAATTACATTCCATAATTAAAGTGTAATGCCAAACTAGAGAAGCAATTACAATGGTGCGTAAACAATGGCAGTAAATTAAGCCCACGGGGGATCAGCTAAGGTTTGCAGCAAGCCTGAGTGTTTGTGTGTTTACAATTTGAATCTTAGACTCAGACCCTGTGACAAGGTCTGTGAAAACCACGTTTTTATGCCTGAAATACTACAGTACTACACTCCCACCAGATGAGCTCATGCAGCCTGTCACGAACCGGGACATACAACCATGACAAAACAGGAGATGCACACACAATTTATTGTGTTATTAATTTAGATCAACTGTGCTAATATAGTATACCAAAATGAAAACAATAACTCAAATTTCAGATATTTGAGGTTGTGCTGAAAATAATGGTGCCAAATAAGGCAAGAAAAACATATTTTAAAGGTGAAATATAGAGGTAAAATCAAAAATAGTCAAGAACGGCCAATTATACCCTGGACCACAGAGGGTTAAATTTGAAAACGGTTTAAAAAAAAACATCCCCATTCTAAAATGTCATGTGACAATCTGATTCATGAAGAGTGATGATGTCACAAGGACATGTGATGATGTCACAAGGACATGTGATGATGTCACAAGCACATGCCTTTGAGCCTTTGAAGTTTTTCTATAAATAGGGGTCAGGAGCAGCAAGTTTTAGTCAGTTTGTTCGCAGCCTTCAAACGTTCGACCAGAGCTATATTTGAAAGTATTTGTAAACCTCTGTAACATCACGCTCCAAAGCCCTGTGACGTTTCTGTGTTCTGTGACGTTGTCCCAAAGAAAGACCTTTAAATGCGATAAATAGCCTAAACGTTTTCGTTTATGACTAGTTTACCGTGTTATGACTGTGAACAGGGGGGAAGTCGCGCAAGAGAAATGTCGACCAAAACAATTGCAAGTAAGCCAAAGTCAGTTCCTAAAAGTCAACCCGCAGGTGTTTCCACCACCATCAGACCCTCCACTTCTGTAAGACCTCCATTAAGAATAACTGATGCAAAGAAAACCACTCGGGTGGGAAAAACTCAGAATGGAAGACCGGCAGCTGTGAAACAGCCCCCGAAGAGGGATATGAAAAAGAATGTGGACAGTAAACTGGTCAGCTTAATTACAAATGAAATTGTATACAGTGGAGCGACTGTGTCATTTGATGACATCGCAGGGCAGGATCTGGCAAAGCAAGCACTTCAAGAAATTGTCATCCTTCCTGCCTTAAGACCTGATCTCTTTACTGGTCTGAGAGCTCCTGCACGTGGCTTGCTTTTATTTGGCCCACCAGGAAATGGGAAGACCATGCTCGCCAAAGCAGTTGCTGCAGAGTCTAATGCAACATTCTTCAACATCAGTGCTGCTAGTTTGACCTCCAAATATGTGGGAGAAGGCGAGAAGCTCGTACGAGCACTCTTTGCAGTTGCAAGAGAGAGACAGCCCTCAGTAATCTTCATCGATGAAGTGGACGGCTTGCTCTGTCAAAGGAGGGAGGGGGAGCACGACGCCTCTCGCCGTTTAAAAACTGAGTTCCTCATTGAGTTTGACGGGTTGCAGTCAGGAAAGGATGACAGAGTACTTGTAATGGGAGCAACGAACAGGCCCCAGGAGCTCGATGAAGCAATATTAAGGCGCTTTGCAAAAAGAGTATATGTGACCTTACCCGATGAGAAGACAAGATTTACGCTGCTGAAAAATCTTTTGGGAACGCACGGGAGTCCACTGAGCCAAGACGAACTGTCCTGTCTTGCAAAAGTGACTGAAGGATATTCAGGGAGCGATTTGACAGCATTAGCCAAAGATGCTGCACTTGGCCCAATAAGAGAGTTGGCACCAGAACAAGTCCGTGTTATAGCTGCTGCTGAGGTGCGCAACATTAAGATAAAAGACTTTGAGGATTCTCTGAAGCAAATCAAACCAACTGTTAGTCCAGCAACTCTTAACATGTACACCAAATAGAACAAAGATTTTGGTGGTCCTTCTTCAATAAATCCAAATCCAGTCAGGCTGGATGAAACAGAGTGCAAAAATAAAGAGCTTCTTCAAGAGAAAGAGCAACAGGAAAAAGAAAAAAAACGTATTCTCCAGGACTTGGAGAGAAGAAATCTACAACTGAACAAATTAATACAATGAAGGACAGAACACCTGAACTGGAAGGAGAAGTATTGGAAAAACGACGTTCAAAGATGCAGCGTAGGATCAATGAAATGGCGAAAAAACACTCAGAGGTCATTAATGAGATGTTGTTGAACTCAGACAACTTGAAGTGTGAAAACGCTGAAATGCTTGCACAAAAGCAGCAACAAGAGAAAATAAATGAAGACCTGCAGCGTAAGCTTCAAGAAATCACAAGAAGAAATGAGCAGTTAGAAAAGATGCACAAGGAAAAACAACAGCAAAATACAGACAAGTGCAATCTATTAAAAGAAATGGAGCAAAGATGCCAGAAACTTGAGAAGGAAGTTGAAGAAACAACCGATCAGTTGAGAACCCTCATCCTAGAGAAAAAAGTGGTCGTGGAAAAGCTCATGGAAAAGAAGAAAAAACGTTTCCGCTTCTTCTGGAGGAGGGACACTCCTGCTTTTTCTACTCTTTCTATTTTTTCTACTGCTGACGTCACCTCGTCTCCCTCCACCTCTGTTCCATCTTAATTTTCACCTCTCCTCTCCCCTTCTCTCCTAACACTTCTTCCCTCTCTCCTTCATCTTTTTTCACCCCAACCAGTCCCGGCAGTTGACTGCCCCTCGTGAGCCTGGTTCTGCCGGAAGTTTCTGCCCGTTTAAAGGCAGTTTTTCTTCCCCACTGTCGCCTAGTGCTTGCTCAGAGGGGATTGTTGGGGTTTTCTCTTTTCTTTTTTTTCCCCTTCTTATTACCATTTTCCTTTATTTACCGATTTGTTTTGTTTACTTTTCTTTTACGTTGTTTCTTTATTTACTTGTTTAACTTTTTTTCAACTTATGTAATAAACTAATAAACCAATTGAATTTATCCTCTGCGTATTTTACATCTAATCTTTAAAGAATATTTCCAAAACATTTTCAAACATCACGATCTGTCTTTTGTTTGCTTGTTAAAACCCCGTAAATGGTGAAGTAAAAACCCTGTGATATGGTTTAAAACATCAAAATAGACTAAACAACTAGTCTAAAACTAAGAGACACAGGATAAAGTTGGTGTGAAGGTTTCAGTCTGTGAATGAATCTAAGCACCATCACCTTAACTTTAAATTCATCTCTGTTACCCTCTTTGTGACTGAACTCTGACCGTGAGCACCACAGCCACTGCGCACCAGTCACACGCACTTTAAATCCATCACAGTAAACCAGTTAGTTTACCTCAGTTTGTTTTGCAGCACATTTCACAACATGCAAAAGCATAATGTGCCATGTACAGACTCAAAATCTGATTTAAAAACATGAGGACTGACCTGTAAGCTTTACATTTACAGTTTATCACATACCACTGAGCAGTTCTTACCTGTAATTCTAAGCCCTCTTCTTCCTTTTCTGGTTTAAAACATCAAATTAGACTAAACAACTAGTCTAAAACCAAGAGACACTTAAATATTAAGTTAAACCTCTGGGGTTGCCGGACGCGCCGGCGCGTCAAAATCACATGACCAATTTAAGACGACACAGCTACAAGATGCAGCGATTCAGAGGCTGTATCCCAATTCAGGGTCTGCAGCCTTAAAGGCCGCATTTTAAGGCCGATTACGTCACCATGCCAGTCTCCTATTGCCAGAGGCTGAAGTGTGTGTGCAGTCACCAGGTGATAATCTGATATCGTCTACTTCCCCACTGATGTTAAGTAATATGAAAAAAATAATGAATCCCACCTTAGGCCGAATGTGTGACTCTCTTCGTAGTGGAAGAGAGAATGAATCTTCCCATCCGAATTCACGGCAATCAGTCTGTCAATCAAATCCTGTGGAGTAAAATGAGAGGCTTTGAACAAGAATGCACCGGATAGGGTGCAAAACGAAAACTGTGTGGAAATTTACAATGGGTAAGGTGGAGAACGTATATCAGTCTCAGTGTGAGAGGGTTTATTTGAATGCGTTTGAAGTAAAACAAATGGGTGGGTGGTGTTTGGAGGCCAAATAAAAAGTGCAAACATGCCCTCAGATGGATGACAAAAAAAAACTGCAGTGTGTGGAAAAGAAGAAGAAGAAAAACACTTACAGGTATGGAGGTTGGCATCTCCCTCAGGGTGTATTCGCTTTTGTTGGCCAAAGACTGTCGGCCCAGCAGTTGCCACACCGACTGGGAAGAGGAGAGGAGGTTGACCAAGTACAGGAAGGACTGAAGAGGAAAGTAAATACAGCAGCTGTTAGAGAGAAAAAATGTATTTGCTTTTAAAGACCATTGTGAATGCATTTGTGCACGTCATGGATTGATCAAATCCTAACACATAATAATAATATAACACTATTCAACTACAAACACTACCGATAATATGACAAATAATATCTGTAGTATTCAAAGCAAAACAAAATGTAAAAAGAATTTATGATTGCAAAGATAAAACATGGTTTACCACACTCTCAAAACTGAATAAGACATATATTCTGAGCAGAGTGGTTGAGCAGAAACCTATTGCAGCCTGAAGAATATTAAACTACAGGAAAGCTCCCTGCATTTTTCACTGGGTCTGGTAGAACAGGGAAAACATATCATCAAAAGCATCAAAGGAAAAAAAGAGAGACACTTGCACAAACGAGCTACAACTTAGATTATATTAAACAGCTTCAAAGAAACGTAAAGAAAAAAACAAGATACGATGGATTTTTTTTTCTAAAATAGAAATATCTATACTTTCATGTGTCTTCTGATGTTTCTGTGCATGTGTGAACTTATCTTCATATGTACTACCAAACCTCCTACTGTACTTAGCACAGATTAAAGCAAAGACTCGAGTTAATTCACCAAAGTGCTGGTGTGTGTATATTTAGTTTTCCTTTGACCTCAGCATATATGTATAACCCACTGATAAGGCAGACTTTAAAGTCGCCTGTGGCAGGACACAGTTTACACATCACTGGCTGTCCGTATTCACTTGGCTAGTCTCTCTGAGAGAGATGACTTGGCTGCTGTCAGAGGCCAAGCATCAGACACACACAGACAGGCTCACGCTGGAGCTTGTTGAAGCTTTCCTGAGAGAAATTCTGCCAAAAACATAACTAAAAATGCAGTCTTATGAAAGTAAGGCTTATTTGCCCAGACACCCATAAACCAATCAGCAAAAAGCCTTTCTTGTTAACAAAATCACTATTGCCAGTTTCTTAAATATGAATATTCACAAGTGAATTTTCTACATGGCTGCTGGTATCACAGCAACACATGGACCACTATTCTGAGTCCTGGGTTAATAATAATTGGAATCAATTTAATTTTAATCAATTTAAACACCTTTGTAACCAGTGAGCTAAAAACATGATGGAAAAGCAAAACTTCTAAGAGATCTGTGTCTGTACTATTATGTAGATATCTAAAAATTGGGGCATTGTGGGCTCCAGGAAGTTTCTCCTTCTCCCTCTCTCTCTCACACACACACGCACGCACATACATACAATACCTTAATGCAACTCCTATCTGTGGGGTCAATGGGAGTTGGTTTGGGACGGACCACTCTGATGTCGTCACTGCTGCACTCAAGAACAGACCATAGCTCTAGTACCAGGGCCCGAATAAAGCCTGAGACAGAACACGGAGAAATTTGTTGTACCAAACATTTATTTGAAATAGCAGCAACTAAAATTATTAACAGTGCTTTAATAAATAAACGACTGACTTTGTTATTGTGTCCAATCTTTTAAAGAAATCTGTCTTTGCATTGCTGGCACCGTTTTGATTGGAGGATTTGAATCTCAGGAAGGAAGGAATTTATAATGCCACTCCCTTTGATCCCATTTAATCTCTTCCCTGTTGCACTTTGGCCTGTCAGTAACTACATTTGAATTTTGCAGCTCAAGCTTGCACATAAAGGCTGGATAAAAACGTTAATGCAATCAAAATGTACGCAGCCCTCGCTGGAAAACTGGGGATACAGTACAGTACATAAATGATGAAGCAAAGACAAAACATTAGTGTCATGGAAGAAGAAATAGTCAGTGCATCACGGGAAGCTCCCAGCAATAAAACCTGCATTTGTATTGACACATAAACCTTAATTTGTGAGCAATTTTCAGTGTATTTCAGTTAAATTAACGAGACAAATATAACAAAAGGGATTTTATACTTAGAAGAAGAATATGAAATTGAAATATTAAACTAAGAAAACTATAAATACTGCAGTTCTAGAGTTACAGATATACAATTAAGCTTTGCATATCAGTGCTGTATAACCCAGGGAATGTACTTTTTTTTTTTTTATAATTGAATAGTAATGGAAATCATGAACTGTTTTTCAGAGGTCATAGATCAAATGAGCAGTAGAGTTTTTCTCACAGAATGGTTCTTTCACATAGAAAGCAGTGTGTGCTGCAGGTTTAGCAAATGGCCCATCATTTGTAAGCTCTGTCTGGACTATATCACTTTTTGAGGTCATCCTTCTTTCTGTCAGTCTGCCTTTTTATCGATGGCACAAACATATGTCACATCATGGAACACATGAGTGCTCCACAGCCAGCGCTGCTCAACACAGCAGGGAACTGTTCTTGCGTGGGTAAAGTCATAGGAGAGAATAGGTTTCAGAACGCAGCGGTGCTGTTATAAGCGAAGGGCTGATAAGTAATCAGACTTCTTTTCCCATAACCAGTTGAGTCGCCCCTTCTAGCCAATAGAAAGAATGCAGGATTAAAATATTTGTTCACTAGCTTCATTTTTTGACCTCTTTTGACAAGAGTACGGTATTTCCTGGAGCCTTTTGCATATGGATAAACCTAGTATCAGTATACAACTGATATGTGAATCCATTTATCAAAAAAGAACGCCTCTTCTTACTCTTTCTTACCCAAACAAAAACGGTTTGACAAATACATTTCTCCCTAAGCTGCCTTAAGTCTCCTTTATACCGACAACACAAAAACAACAACAACAACTTATAATATAAGCCTTAAGCATCACAGCTGACAAGTGTTTGTTGTGTCCAAATAACTGCAATAGTACCTGAACTGTGCAGAGCCACAACTCCCGGAGCAGTTGCTGCCACCTGTGTCACCATCACCCCGTAGCCAAACTTCTCGCAGCTGCTCACCTACAGAAAACACACAGAAATCTCATACCCCTAGAAATATTTCAGCCTTTCACTATCACAGTTTTTGGTTATCAGGTAAAAAATGAATGAGAGTTTGGAAAAAGGATGGAAAAGGTTTAGGTCAAATGTAGTACTAATGTATCATAAAGGGAGATGTGTAAGTAAATCTGGGATTCTGGAAAGGCACAACATAATGTAGTTAAACATGCTGTGGAGAATTTAAATTGTAAATTGATATTGGAGTGTGCAGGCCCTTCATTAATTACAACACAATGCCACAACTAAAAATAGACAAAATATAATTACATTCCATAATTAAAGTGTAATGCCAAACTAGAGAAGCAATTACAATGGTGCGTAAACAATGGCAGTAAATTAAGCCCACGGGGGATCAGCTAAGGTTTGCAGCAAGCCTGAGTGTTTGTGTGTTTACAATTTGAATCTTAGACTCAGACCCTGTGACAAGGTCTGTGAAAACCACGTTTTTATGCCTGAAATACTACAGTACTACACTCCCACCAGATGAGCTCATGCAGCCTGTCACGAACCGGGACATACAACCATGACAAAACAGGAGATGCACACACAATTTATTGTGTTATTAATTTAGATCAACTGTGCTAATATAGTATACCAAAATGAAAACAATAACTCAAATTTCAGATATTTGAGGTTGTGCTGAAAATAATGGTGCCAAATAAGGCAAGAAAAACATATTTTAAAGGTGAAATATAGAGGTAAAATCAAAAATAGTCAAGAACGGCCAATTATACCCTGGACCACAGAGGGTTAAATTTGAAAACGGTTTAAAAAAAAACATCCCCATTCTAAAATGTCATGTGACAATCTGATTCATGAAGAGTGATGATGTCACAAGGACATGTGATGATGTCACAAGGACATGTGATGATGTCACAAGCACATGCCTTTGAGCCTTTGAAGTTTTTCTATAAATAGGGGTCAGGAGCAGCAAGTTTTAGTCAGTTTGTTCGCAGCCTTCAAACGTTCGACCAGAGCTATATTTGAAAGTATTTGTAAACCTCTGTAACATCACGCTCCAAAGCCCTGTGACGTTTCTGTGTTCTGTGACGTTGTCCCAAAGAAAGACCTTTAAATGCGATAAATAGCCTAAACGTTTTCGTTTATGACTAGTTTACCGTGTTATGACTGTGAACAGGGGGGAAGTCGCGCAAGAGAAATGTCGACCAAAACAATTGCAAGTAAGCCAAAGTCAGTTCCTAAAAGTCAACCCGCAGGTGTTTCCACCACCATCAGACCCTCCACTTCTGTAAGACCTCCATTAAGAATAACTGATGCAAAGAAAACCGCTCGGGTGGGAAAAACTCAGAATGGAAGACCGGCAGCTGTGAAACAGCCCCCGAAGAGGGATATGAAAAAGAATGTGGACAGTAAACTGGTCAGCTTAATTACAAATGAAATTGTATACAGTGGAGCGACTGTGTCATTTGATGACATCGCAGGGCAGGATCTGGCAAAGCAAGCACTTCAAGAAATTGTCATCCTTCCTGCCTTAAGACCTGATCTCTTTACTGGTCTGAGAGCTCCTGCACGTGGCTTGCTTTTATTTGGCCCACCAGGAAATGGGAAGACCATGCTCGCCAAAGCAGTTGCTGCAGAGTCTAATGCAACATTCTTCAACATCAGTGCTGCTAGTTTGACCTCCAAATATGTGGGAGAAGGCGAGAAGCTCGTACGAGCACTCTTTGCAGTTGCAAGAGAGAGACAGCCCTCAGTAATCTTCATCGATGAAGTGGACGGCTTGCTCTGTCAAAGGAGGGAGGGGGAGCACGACGCCTCTCGCCGTTTAAAAACTGAGTTCCTCATTGAGTTTGACGGGTTGCAGTCAGGAAAGGATGACAGAGTACTTGTAATGGGAGCAACGAACAGGCCCCAGGAGCTCGATGAAGCAATATTAAGGCGCTTTGCAAAAAGAGTATATGTGACCTTACCCGATGAGAAGACAAGATTTACGCTGCTGAAAAATCTTTTGGGAACGCACGGGAGTCCACTGAGCCAAGACGAACTGTCCTGTCTTGCAAAAGTGACTGAAGGATATTCAGGGAGCGATTTGACAGCATTAGCCAAAGATGCTGCACTTGGCCCAATAAGAGAGTTGGCACCAGAACAAGTCCGTGTTATAGCTGCTGCTGAGGTGCGCAACATTAAGATAAAAGACTTTGAGGATTCTCTGAAGCAAATCAAACCAACTGTTAGTCCAGCAACTCTTAACATGTACACCAAATAGAACAAAGATTTTGGTGGTCCTTCTTCAATAAATCCAAATCCAGTCAGGCTGGATGAAACAGAGTGCAAAAATAAAGAGCTTCTTCAAGAGAAAGAGCAACAGGAAAAAGAAAAAAAACGTATTCTCCAGGACTTGGAGAGAAGAAATCTACAACTGAACAAATTAATACAATGAAGGACAGAACACCTGAACTGGAAGGAGAAGTATTGGAAAAACGACGTTCAAAGATGCAGCGTAGGATCAATGAAATGGCGAAAAAACACTCAGAGGTCATTAATGAGATGTTGTTGAACTCAGACAACTTGAAGTGTGAAAACGCTGAAATGCTTGCACAAAAGCAGCAACAAGAGAAAATAAATGAAGACCTGCAGCGTAAGCTTCAAGAAATCACAAGAAGAAATGAGCAGTTAGAAAAGATGCACAAGGAAAAACAACAGCAAAATACAGACAAGTGCAATCTATTAAAAGAAATGGAGCAAAGATGCCAGAAACTTGAGAAGGAAGTTGAAGAAACAACCGATCAGTTGAGAACCCTCATCCTAGAGAAAAAAGTGGTCGTGGAAAAGCTCATGGAAAAGAAGAAAAAACGTTTCCGCTTCTTCTGGAGGAGGGACACTCCTGCTTTTTCTACTCTTTCTATTTTTTCTACTGCTGACGTCACCTCGTCTCCCTCCACCTCTGTTCCATCTTAATTTTCACCTCTCCTCTCCCCTTCTCTCCTAACACTTCTTCCCTCTCTCCTTCATCTTTTTTCACCCCAACCAGTCCCGGCAGTTGACTGCCCCTCGTGAGCCTGGTTCTGCCGGAAGTTTCTGCCCGTTTAAAGGCAGTTTTTCTTCCCCACTGTCGCCTAGTGCTTGCTCAGAGGGGATTGTTGGGGTTTTCTCTTTTCTTTTTTTTCCCCTTCTTATTACCATTTTCCTTTATTTACCGATTTGTTTTGTTTACTTTTCTTTTACGTTGTTTCTTTATTTACTTGTTTAACTTTTTTTCAACTTATGTAATAAACTAATAAACCAATTGAATTTGTCCTCTGCGTATTTTACATCTAATCTTTAAAGAATATTTCCAAAACATTTTCAAACATCACGATCTGTCTTTTGTTTGCTTGTTAAAACCCCGTAAATGGTGAAGTAAAAACCCTGTGATATGGTTTAAAACATCAAAATAGACTAAACAACTAGTCTAAAACTAAGAGACACAGGATAAAGTTGGTGTGAAGGTTTCAGTCTGTGAATGAATCTAAGCACCATCACCTTAACTTTAAATTCATCTCTGTTACCCTCTTTGTGACTGAACTCTGACCGTGAGCACCACAGCCACTGCGCACCAGTCACACACACTTTAAATCCATCACAGTAAACCAGTTAGTTTACCTCAGTTTGTTTTGCAGCACATTTCACAACATGCAAAAGCATAATGTGCCATGTACAGACTCAAAATCTGATTTAAAAACATGAGGACTGACCTGTAAGCTTTACATTTACAGTTTATCACATACCACTGAGCAGTTCTTACCTGTAATTCTAAGCCCTCTTCTTCCTTTTCTGGTTTAAAACATCAAATTAGACTAAACAACTAGTCTAAAACCAAGAGACACTTAAATATTAAGTTAAACCTCTGGGGTTGCCGGACGCGCCGGCGCGTCAAAATCACATGACCAATTTAAGACGACACAGCTACAAGATGCAGCGATTCAGAGGCTGTATCCCAATTCAGGGTCTGCAGCCTTAAAGGCCGCATTTTAAGGCCGATTACGTCACCATGCCAGTCTCCTATTGCCAGAGGCTGAAGTGTGTGTGCAGTCACCAGGTGATAATCTGATATCGTCTACTTCCCCACTGATGTTAAGTAATATGAAAAAAATAATGAATCCCACCTTAGGCCGAATGTGTGACTCTCTTCGTAGTGGAAGAGAGAATGAATCTTCCCATCCGAATTCACGGCAATCAGTCTGTCAATCAAATCCTGTGGAGTAAAATGAGAGGCTTTGAACAAGAATGCACCGGATAGGGTGCAAAACGAAAACTGTGTGGAAATTTACAATGGGTAAGGTGGAGAACGTATATCAGTCTCAGTGTGAGAGGGTTTATTTGAATGCGTTTGAAGTAAAACAAATGGGTGGGTGGTGTTTGGAGGCCAAATAAAAAGTGCAAACATGCCCTCAGATGGATGACAAAAAAAAACTGCAGTGTGTGGAAAAGAAGAAGAAGAAAAACACTTACAGGTATGGAGGTTGGCATCTCCCTCAGGGTGTATTCGCTTTTGTTGGCCAAAGACTGTCGGCCCAGCAGTTGCCACACCGACTGGGAAGAGGAGAGGAGGTTGACCAAGTACAGGAAGGACTGAAGAGGAAAGTAAATACAGCAGCTGTTAGAGAGAAAAAATGTATTTGCTTTTAAAGACCATTGTGAATGCATTTGTGCACGTCATGGATTGATCAAATCCTAACACATAATAATAATATAACACTATTCAACTACAAACACTACCGATAATATGACAAATAATATCTGTAGTATTCAAAGCAAAACAAAATGTAAAAAGAATTTATGATTGCAAAGATAAAACATGGTTTACCACACTCTCAAAACTGAATAAGACATATATTCTGAGCAGAGTGGTTGAGCAGAAACCTATTGCAGCCTGAAGAATATTAAACTACAGGAAAGCTCCCTGCATTTTTCACTGGGTCTGGTAGAACAGGGAAAATATATCATCAAAAGCATCAAAGGAAAAAAAGAGAGACACTTGCACAAACGAGCTACAACTTAGATTATATTAAACAGCTTCAAAGAAACGTAAAGAAAAAAACAAGATACGATGGATTTTTTTTTCTAAAATAGAAATATCTATACTTTCATGTGTCTTCTGATGTTTCTGTGCATGTGTGAACTTATCTTCATATGTACTACCAAACCTCCTACTGTACTTAGCACAGATTAAAGCAAAGACTCGAGTTAATTCACCAAAGTGCTGGTGTGTGTATATTTAGTTTTCCTTTGACCTCAGCATATATGTATAACCCACTGATAAGGCAGACTTTAAAGTCGCCTGTGGCAGGACACAGTTTACACATCACTGGCTGTCCGTATTCACTTGGCTAGTCTCTCTGAGAGAGATGACTTGGCTGCTGTCAGAGGCCAAGCATCAGACACACACAGACAGGCTCACGCTGGAGCTTGTTGAAGCTTTCCTGTTAGAAGAATTTAAGTTGTACTATGATTTATTCACTTATGCATTAAGGTTTTATTACTTAGCATGCTTCAGAATGTTCATATATTTCACAGGGACATTAGAAGTAACTCTTAAAGTTTAAACTGCAGATGTCTATTATTAAAAGATACCTCCGTTATGAAGCTTTCGAATGTATTACAATGCTCATATATTTGTGTATCACATGCCATTACATCCTGTCACGTACACACACACACACACACAGAACACACACACATGCTGATAAATATGCTTGGAAAACAGGAAATGCAACTGTCCCTTTGTATAAATAAATCTGACTGCAAGGCCTCGGGTGTGGATCTCCTTCGAGCTTCCACCCGTGCACGTCTTCATTGTTGAACCTTGAACAACAGTCTGAGTGTTTTTATTCAACCTGTAGAATGTCTTGTTTAATTTAAATAAACCATTGACATTAAAATGGTCCTTCGAGCCGGAGTGGACATTAGTGGACATTATTGGACATTATTGGACGTTAATTACCAATAATTAGGGCTAATTTTGCTCCAACAGAGTGACCTCGTCGTTCCCTGATATCGTGGAGAGCCCGCGCTGAAGTCTGTCGACAGCCTCCTTTCTACAAAGGAGTAAAGACCAACTACGTGAATTCGGGGTTGGCCAGCGTTCCTTAGCAAAGTGGTCCACGGTCCTGGGAACGAGGGGGAATCTCTGACCGGCACTTAAAACGTGGAGCCAGGTGAATATTAACACTCAAAACACATCGCGATAATATCGTTTCATTATCTGACACTGTCCTGAGGTGTAAAGGCTCGTCTACAGAGACTGGTAGCCATAGTGGAACTCGCTTCTTTCAAATGGAACTGGCAGTCTCCAGGAGACTCGTTTCGAGAAGCTGGCAGTTTAAATAAATTAGTCTGGGACTAAAATAGAGGATGTGTCAGTAGATAAGAAATAATACGCCGCGTTTGTGAAGTTATCTGTGTGAGTAATAAGGACGTGAATGTATTTTGACAAGGGACATTAGGACCCTACATCACTCCTACTGTAATCCTGTGATAACTGATATACTGGTGATAAAGGGAGAAGGTTGCGCTTCATCGCATAAAATTAAGGCCGCCCCTGACAATAGGACAAGGGTAGAAGGCTGCCTTAATAACCACCCCTGATTCTCATACCAGAGAAAGTTACACAGTTCTGTCTTCCTATTAATAAAATCTAAAGTGTAAAGAAAAAACAAAATAAAGGAAAAATGGGGAATAAACAAACAAAACCAGAATTAACTGCAGATGAACAATGGTTAGAGGAAAAAATGTCCAGGCGCCGGACAGATAAGTGCTAATCGTTGGAGAAATCCTAAGACACTAAAAGACTCAACTTGGGAAGGAAAATGCAATCCAACAGCAATAGCTAATTTAGATAAAAAATTACAAGAGGAACCTTACAAACAGAACTAAACAATGAAATATAGTTGGCATGACGATCATGCCCAGATTGTGTAAAATAAATAAAAGGAAATCATTCACATGAAAACCTTTTCTATAAAAAGAGAGATGCATAAGGTAGATTAAGGCTGTGTCATTGTTCAGCCAAGGAAAGTGTGTGAAAAGGTAAATGTCTCCAGCCTGGATGACGGGTGGGACTGCAGCCCACCCAGAGCCCTTGATGGATACAAAATAAAATATAGAAACAAAAAAAATAATAAATTACTTGGTTCGACAGGCAACAGAGAGAATGAATGTGACTGAAGGTTGGATCGGAGATGAGGCAAACAGAAGACCAGTCTAAAAAGTAGGCACAAACCTGTTCAGAGAAAAAGCAAATTTGTACAGATTGGATGAATACTAAATTATCTGTTTGCTGAGTAAGATGATCCTAAACTATTAAATTGGCTCAGTAGTAGTATAGTGATTTACACTGATAAATGTTGTAATATACTGTTGTCATTATATAGAAAGAAAAAGATGATAATATTAATAAAAATATAATATTAATGACAAGAAGTATCCTAGTCAGTATGATGTGAGATGGATAATTGTTATGAAGTAGTCTGCATCAAGTTTAAGGTTTGCTCAAACTCAGTATAATGACATATGAGATGAAGAAAATAAAGGCAATATCTAAACCAATTAGGTGCATAGAGGCACTTAACCTGCTTGAAAACTTGTCATTTAGCCTAGATAAATATTACTGAGATGTAGAGCACATTTATAATGACAACTAATAAGCCAAACCCTGTAGATAACAGCTAAAGCTACAAGATTGAGAAGCTGATTTAAATATGTGGACACTACTAAGCTAATGAGCGAGTTAAACGTTTTTATTTATTTGTTTCCGAGCGGAAGCTGCACAGGGAGCAGTCTATCAATGAATAGAAAACACACATACACAAAGTGTTACATGTGAGATTATTTTTGGAAAGAATCAGAAGTGGGATGGTTTTGAATTAAGAAATCAGTGAAAAGATGCATGAATTACACCTGATTATAACATGCAGAGGCAATGAAGAAAGCAGCTTACACTCACTGAACATTAACATGCATAGGAAAAGTACTGAAGACCTGCTTACACTTATACACATAACATAAGTTGGTATTTCTGACCAGAGAGAGGGAAACGGGTAGTTTAAGTACTCAGGATAATAATGAAAATGTCTTAGTTGTGTTTCTTCAGGAGCAAAACAGACCTGGACAAGCAGAAAATGCATTAACCTTACAAGGACAAGCTCGTGGAGATTAATGCATAGAGACTGATTAAACCGGGCTAAGAACACAAACATGCGCAATGAAGAACAGCTTACTATTTGTATGAGTGATAGAATGTGAGCTCAGTTTTCCCTCACACTTCTGCTCTGTTTCAGTAGCAGCATTTTTCTTTTTGTGTCCTGACTCATGTATGTTTTGTTTTTGTTTTTTGTTTTATTTGATTATTTTATTTTGTCGGTTTGGAAACAAATTTGTGGCAATGCCCAGTTTTAGAGCTGTAAACTGTGAGCAATTCAAAGTTTAAATATATATATATAGAGAGAGAGATGGAATAAGAAAACTTTAACTTCAAAGTTGAAATATGTAAGATGAGTGAAATGTGTGAATTCTTTGAGAAACAAGAAATTATTTAAACATGCCTTGTAACTGAGAGGGCAGAATGATCGCTGTTGGCACCTGTAGATGAAACAGACATTGCAAACTTGCCAAAATCCCTATGGTCCACTGGACCAACAGATGTCGGCCTGATAAAAAACGCTGACTCAATACAAGTAAAGGTAATTTCAAAACACAGACCAATGAAGCCGCAATATCCACTATCTGCAGAAGCAAAGGCAGGAATTCGCCCAGTGATTGCAGACATGGAAAAAGCGGGAATATTAGTAAAAACAAATGAAACAATTTGTAACACGCCTATCTTCCCAATTAAAAAGGCAAACACAGGAAAGTATAGGCTTGTACATTACCTGAGAGCCATCAACGAGATAACTGAGCAAATTCCACCAGTAGTTGCCAATCCTCACACCATCTTAAATCAAGTGACACGGAAAGAACAGTGGTTTTCAGTGATAGACTTATCAAACGCGTTCTTCTCTGTACCACTGCACCCTGGCTCACGCGGGTTGTTTGGTTTCACATTTGATGGGCAAAAATACACCTACACAAGGCTACCACAGGGTTTCCAAAACAGCCCCACCCTGTATGCAGAAGCTTTAAAGAAATCTATGTCTTTTTGCACTCTGCCTGCTCCAGGACAATTCCTATTATATGTAGACGACATCCTGGTCACCGGACACACGCAGGTCGACTGCAAAGCAAATACTTTGAAGGTATTGAGACATCTGGCAGAACAGGGTCACAAAGTCTCACAACACAAGCTACAGCTCTGGAGCCAGGAAGTTACATACCTTGGCCACAAACTCACAGGAGAGGGCAGGACACTGTTAGACAGCAGAAAACTAGCAGTGCAGAACGCAGCAAAACCTCTCACAAAGCAGCAAATGATGAGCTATTTAGGCCTATGTAATTTCTGCAGATGCTGGATTCCCGAATACGCACTTTTAGTGCAGCCTCTGCAGGATCTGATCTATGGCAAACACTTAGCTCTAAAAGACAAAATAGAGTGGACACCAAAAGCAGAAAAAGCATTTCATGATCTAAAACTTGCGCTACAAACACGTACAGTTTTAGCATTGCCAGACTATGACAAGCCTTTCTATTTGCATGTAGACGGAGGCTCAGGCTACATGAGAGCAGTGCTAACTCAAGCATTTGGCGAGAAGCAAAGGCCTCTAGCATTTTACTCATGCAGATTAGACTCAGTAGCAGCAGGACTACCGTCGTGCGTGCAAGCTTGTGCGGCTGCAGCGGAAGCAGTGAAAAAGTCCGCTGACCTTATCCTCGGACACACCCTGATTATCAAGGTGCCACACGCTGTGACCTCGATCCTACTGCAAGCAAATCTATCATATCTGACACATGCAAGACAGCTTTCATATGTAGGCATCCTATTGTCACAGTCGCACATCACAATCGAGAAATGTGGTCAGCCAAACCCAAGCACTCTCCTCCCCACAGAGGAGGATGGTGAACAACACTGTTGTATGCAAAAATTAGATGAGGACACGAAACCAAGAGCAGATATCTATAGCACACCACAGCAAAGCTACAAGAACGTTTTTGTAGATGGCTCTGCAGCAAAAGATAGCTTGGGGAAAAGCCGTGTGGGTTATGCAGTAACCACAACTGATACTGTAATAGAGGCAGAGCCCCTCACCTCCTCTCACTCAGCCCAGAGTGCTGAGCTAACTGCTGTTATTAGAGCTTGTGAGCTACACAAAGGCGAAGCAATAAACATCCACACTGACAGCCAATACGTTTTCGCTGCAGTTCATCATTTCGCTAAGATATGGCAAAACAGAGGAATGGTAACGTCCACTAAACTGGATGACCTTTAACTAGCGAACCCATAGACAAGTCAATCAGAGAAACCACACTAGCAGAATGGATGACTGAACTGTTAAAAAAACAAAGACATAGTACTGAACAACCAACTGCCGGATGATTCTTCTCCAGTTTCTTCCAGATTGAAGCCAGGTGATTGGATCCTGATCAAGGTCCTCCAGCGGAAAAGCTGGAGCACACCAAGGTGGGAAGGCCCCTATCAGGTTCTTCTGACGACCCCTACAGCCTGCAAAATAGCTGAAAGGCCGTCGTGGATACACCAGAGTCACACTAAGAAGGTTGAGCCCAACACATAGACTCCAGCTCTCTCCAAACCTCTTTGTGTACCGCCTGGTGGGGAGTAGGGTCACAGGTGGCAACACAGGTGATTTCGCTCCTCTGGCCAGGGGTCGCCACACGGGAGGCCTAAAGAGGCTGCAGTCGGGAAGATCGCTCCCTTGACTCAAACCTAGCCTACCTGCCCGGTGTGGGGACCAATCGTGATGCCTGACATGGAGATGGAGATGGAGGAATTAGAGGAGCTGGAGGAGGAGCAGACGAGCAGCCCAGAAGAAGAAGCCCCCAGAAGCCCACAATGGAGAGATCGCTTAAACCCCCAGAACTGGTCTGAAAACTGCTACTTGACCATATGCATAACCCTGTGTTTTCTATTCATCATCTCAGTGTTTACAGCACTCGCCGCCATCTGCATGGACATAGCCTGCAGGGACAACCCCTGCAATCCCTACTGTCCAAGAGGATATGGTGTTGACCCCAATGGCACCAACCCCTGCGACCTATGGAAACAAGACCAAGAGATCACCCACAGTAAAAGATGGACACACGACGATTCACACCTATGTGACCTGACACAGGACCATGACCACCCCTGGATGAACAACGCTTGGTACCGCTATGTGTACGATAGAACACATACATTCCAGACAACATACACTCACCTAACATGACCGACGCTCTAAACGTGCTGAAACAAATTAGAAATGCAGAACAAAAAGACAAAATATTAGATCCTGAAGATTGGTTAACATGGTTATTGAACGGATGGTGGAGGTCCCTGTTGATTAAAGGACTTGTTGGAATTGCCTCCTTACTCTTATTAATGTGTGTTTTCACAACCTGTGTAATACCCTGCTTTAAGAAAATGGTGTCAAATATGATAGCTCATTCCGTTAATGCTTATGTAGCAGTGCATAATCCCGCAGCCTATGACAGCGATCAGAACCCGGACAGTGAAGAAGATGACGACTATGTGTAGTTTCCGTCTGTACTTAGTCAATGACGTGGCAATTGAAAATGTTTCACAAGTGATTGTCTACTGAACTCAATAAAGTTACAGATGAAATATTTGAACAACAGGAGGGAATGTTAGAAGAATTTAAGTTGTACTATGATTTATTCACTTATGCATTAAGGTTTTATTACTTAGCATGCTTCAGAATGTTCATATATTTCACAGGGACATTAGAAGTAACTCTTAAAGTTTAAACTGCAGATGTCTATTATTAAAAGATACCTCCGTTATGAAGCTTTCGAATGTATTGCAATGCTCATATATTTGTGTATCACATGCCATTACATCCTGTCACGTACACACACACACACACACAGAACACACACACATGCTGATAAATATGCTTGAAAAACAGGAAATGCAACTGTCCCTTTGTATAAATAAATCTGACTGCAAGGCCTCGGGTGTGGATCTCCTTCGAGCTTCCACCCGTGCACGTCTTCATTGTTGAACCTTGAACAACAGTCTGAGTGTTTTTATTCAACCTGTAGAATGTCTTGTTTAATTTAAATAAACCATTGACATTTCCTGAGAGAAATTCTGCCAAAAACATAACTAAAAATGCAGTCTTATGAAAGTAAGGCTTATTTGCCCAGACACCCATAAACCAATCAGCAAAAAGCCTTTCTTGTTAACAAAATCACTATTGCCAGTTTCTTAAATATGAATATTCACAAGTGAATTTTCTACATGGCTGCTGGTATCACAGCAACACATGGACCACTATTCTGAGTCCTGGGTTAATAATAATTGGAATCAATTTAATTTTAATCAATTTAAACACCTTTGTAACCAGTGAGCTAAAAACATGATGGAAAAGCAAAACTTCTAAGAGATCTGTGTCTGTACTATTATGTAGATATCTAAAAATTGGGGCATTGTGGGCTCCAGGAAGTTTCTCCTTCTCCCTCTCTCTCACACACACACGCACGCACATACATACAATACCTTAATGCAACTCCTATCTGTGGGGTCAATGGGAGTTGGTTTGGGACGGACCACTCTGATGTCGTCACTGCTGCACTCAAGAACAGACCATAGCTCTAGTACCAGGGCCCGAATAAAGCCTGAGACAGAACACGGAGAAATTTGTTGTACCAAACATTTATTTGAAATAGCAGCAACTAAAATTATTAACAGTGCTTTAATAAATAAACGACTGACTTTGTTATTGTGTCCAATCTTTTAAAGAAATCTGTCTTTGCATTGCTGGCACCGTTTTGATTGGAGGATTTGAATCTCAGGAAGGAAGGAATTTATAATGCCACTCCCTTTGATCCCATTTAATCTCTTCCCTGTTGCACTTTGGCCTGTCAGTAACTACATTTGAATTTTGCAGCTCAAGCTTGCACATAAAGGCTGGATAAAAACGTTAATGCAATCAAAATGTACGCAGCCCTCGCTGGAAAACTGGGGATACAGTACAGTACATAAATGATGAAGCAAAGACAAAACATTAGTGTCATGGAAGAAGAAATAGTCAGTGCATCACGGGAAGCTCCCAGCAATAAAACCTGCATTTGTATTGACACATAAACCTTAATTTGTGAGCAATTTTCAGTGTATTTCAGTTAAATTAACGAGACAAATATAACAAAAGGGATTTTATACTTAGAAGAAGAATATGAAATTGAAATATTAAACTAAGAAAACTATAAATACTGCAGTTCTAGAGTTACAGATATACAATTAAGCTTTGCATATCAGTGCTGTATAACCCAGGGAATGTACTTTTTTTATATAATTGAATAGTAATGGAAATCATGAACTGTTTTTCAGAGGTCATAGATCAAATGAGCAGTAGAGTTTTTCTCACAGAATGGTTCTTTCACATAGAAAGCAGTGTGTGCTGCAGGTTTAGCAAATGGCCCATCATTTGTAAGCTCTGTCTGGACTATATCACTTTTTGAGGTCATCCTTCTTTCTGTCAGTCTGCCCAAAACATCAACGGTATCGGTGAAGACAGAAGACAGTGTTTTGTGCGACACATGGAATAGATGACAAAGATGCTGGACTGGAAGATCAAGTCTCAGACGCATTAGTGTGAGTAAGAGCATTTGGAAACCTGTCAGTTTCTTCGATATTGGCAGGAAATCTTTGACAGTGTTGAAGAGGGACATTAAGACTGCATAACAATATAGTCCAGTGTAATATCTTACTTTTTCGGTATCGTCCTTTAAGAAAGTTTCATTCAGCTCTGTCTTTTGCAACTGTGCTCGAAGCAGTCTGTTCTCCTCCAACAGCCGGTTTATTTCTGCTCTGCCCTGTTGACTGCACACACAGTCCTTCGTCTGCCCTTCAGCTTCCGTGACGCTGTCACTCCCATCACCACTGGATTTGTTACATCCATTTCATATGCTGGTTTGCCTGCAATAATGCCAAATCAAAAGCTATTCAGTCGACATGACGTGGTTCTGCAGCATCACACATTAGCATGTTTTATCTCATTATCTATGACCGCAGCGCATTGAAAAAACCCCCACTAAAAGCCTTTTAGTTTGGTCCTTTTACAGCATCCTGCCATGCGATTACATTTGTTCCTGACCACCGAGAACACTCACGTTAACTTTTATCGAGTGGAAAAAAAGTTAGCGTGTTTATATTATGCTAACATAGCTGTGTCGCTAGCGGTCACGTAGCACATCATTATATACCAGCTAGCCCAAGTTCAGTAACCCTACAAATGTCACTGCTGTTTAGTTTTCTGTCTTCATTTATGTTGGAAGTGATAAGAAAGCTGTACGTTTTAATTTGTTTCCAAAACCCCGCAGTCAGGACATGCTATATTGTATTTAGATAGAAGCTAGCGAGCTAACTTGCTGCTAACTTCTAACTCATATGTCATAAATTCCATTGTCATGGATGCCTGGATGTTTAACTCAGTTGTTACACCTGGTAGAGCAGAACGCTGATAATTTTATTAAAGATGAAAGACTTAAGACAGTGTTTTAACTCTCAGTAATGCCACAGTGATCATTTGATATATGGACCTGCAGCAGAGTTTAGGCCCAGACACGGCTAGTGACGTCAGACTCAACAATCGGATAGTGATATGAATTACTTTAGAACTCACCGGAGAGAAAATGCCGCGAGCAAACCAACAAAAAGCTGGGGATTGCACGGAACTCGATATCCGCTCGTCTCACCGCTGCAATCCATGCCTGGCGTCTTTGTTTGGTGGATACATGGGATCCCTCACGTTGCCGCCAGGATGGAAAACGATGAAAAGATTAATCCAGTTTCTTGCCTTCACGATCGTGAGCTTTAACGTTGCAACCGACTACACAACACGTACCATAGCTGAAGCTGTATCCTTTGTCTGGCCTACTGTGATGGCGGCAGGGGGCGTGGCCCGCCTCATGTAACGTCACGCTCCAAAGCCCTGTGACGTTTCTGTGTTCTGTGACGTTGTCCCAAAGACGTTGTCCACCTCTGTTGGAGGGAGTAATGTGGGTGACTGTGTAGTGTAGTTGGTGTAATAGTTTTCGACTCCACACAGTCACTGCTTTGCTGTGCTTCTGCAGCGTATCCAGTAATGGTGACAAATCCTCCAGCGTTGCAATAGGAAGCTGCTCTTAAGCGCAGAAAGAATTGTTTCCAGGGATTTCTATTTGTATCCAGCTTGGCGTGCAGGATCCTTTGTGTAATCTATGCTTACATATGTATTTTACACACAGACAATGTGAAAAATACAACACATTGCTATGGATTGATGCTGAAAGTGCTAATTGCACTAAAAAATTTAGCTGAAAAAATAACACCAACTAAATAGATAAGCATGTCTGTTAACAAAAAAACCCAAACGCTTTACCCAACTGGGGTTTTTCAACTACCTCAGGGACAAAGCTTTACCAAAATCTTCCAACTCAGACCCTGTGACAAGGTCTGTGAAAACCACGTTTTTATGCCTGAAATTCTACAGTACTACACTCCCACCAGATGAGCTCATGCAGCCTGTCACGAACCGGGACATACAACCATGACAAAACAGGAGATGCACACACAATTTATTGTGTTATTAATTTAGATCAACTGTGCTAATATAGTATACCAAAATGAAAACAATAACTCAAATTTCTCATGTACACTTTCTACAGAGGCACCATCGAGAGCATCCTGTCGAGCTGCATCACTGTGTGGTTTGGAGCCTGCAATGCGTCCTGTCATAGAACCCTCCAACGCATAGTGAGAGCTGCAGAGAGGATCATTGGTGTCTCTCTCCCCTCCCTCCAGGACATTTACAGCACCCGTCTCACTAAAAAAGCCCTTTGCATAGCGGCTGATCCCACGCACCCAATGCAAAGCTTCTTCAAGCTGCTGCCGTCAGGGAGGAGACTGCGGAGTCTCCAGGCCAGGACCAGCAGACTGAAGGACAGCTTCATCCATCAGGCTGTCAGGAAGCTTAACTCCCTCCCGATTCTGCCCCCTCTCCCCTCCTCTCCTCCATGGTCTCACTGAACTCTGTCACATACACACACACACACTCTCTGACTCACTCACTGGCCTGCACCAGTTACCAGTCACTTTGTGGAGCATTGGACTGCCATTACCTCATAAGACTTTGTTGTTATACTATCTCTAACCGTATATTACTAGATCTCCATTTGCACTATTTGCCTATTTGCACTACTCTGCCTGGTTTACACTCAATGTCATTTACCCTTACCTGAATATTGTATATTGTATATTGCATAGCTTTCTTGTTAAATTGTATTGTATTTATTTAAATTTTTACTTTTTAATTATTTTATTTGCATTTTTTAATCACTCTCTTATATTTAAATGTTCATTTGCTATTTCATCTAGGGTTTGAGAGTAACGAAATTTCTATTCTCTGTATGTCCTGTACATGTGGCAGAATTGACAAATAAAGTTGACTTTGACTTTGAGATATTTGAGGTTGTGCTGAAAATAATGGTGCCAAATAAGGCAAGAAAAACATATTTTAAAGGTGAAATATAGAGGTAAAATCAAAAATAGTCAAGAACGGCCAATTATACCCTGGACCACAGAGGGTTAAATTTGAAAACGGTTTTAAAAAAAAACATCCCCATTCTAAAATGTCATGTGACAATCTGATTCATGAAGAGTGATGATGTCACAAGGACATGTGATGATGTCACAAGGACATGTGATGATGTCACAAGCACATGCCTTTGAGCCTTTGAAGTTTTTCTATAAATAGGGGTCAGGAGCAGCAAGTTTTAGTCAGTTTGTTCGCAGCCTTCAAACGTTCGACCAGAGCTATATTTGAAAGTATTTGTAAACCTCTTCAGAGTCACTGAAATTTTTTTTAAACGTTCTCACCAATTCACTGAGCAAACAAACACATTTCAGTCAAGATGACTTTCACCTCAAATCATCTTGAAATATGTAAAGGGACCCTTTTGGGAGGTCACTACAAGGTCGAGGGTTTCCTTGAAGAAGGGGGCTTTGGTATTGTAACCAAATGTTGCAATACAAAAACCAACAAAGTCGTTGCTATTAAAGTCAACAAGAGCGACCCTGAAATTCTGCAACAGGCGAAAATGGAAATTTACATACTGGAGAAGCTGCGAGGCTTGGATGCAGATAGATGCAACATTGTTAAATGGAACGACTTTTTCATCGACGGTGACCGCATCTGCTTAAATTTTGAACTCCTCGATGAAAGCCTGTGGCAGTACATGCGGTACCGGAGGAACCGGGTTCTCCCAGTAACAGAAATCAGGCCAGTGTTATTTCAGCTCGCAAATGCCCTGTCCCACCTGGGTTCTTTGGGAATAGTGCATGCTGACCTCAAACCTGGAAACATAATGGTTGTGGACCGCTATGAGTGTCCAATCAAAGTCAAACTTACAGACTTTGGTTTTGCATGTCCCGCATCTACAGTGATTCCTGGTGACTGTGTGGGGACGGTTGGTTATAAAGCACCTGAGGTTATGATTGGTAGTCTATTTAATGAAGCAATAGACATGTGGTCCCTGGGGCTGGTAGCTGTGGAGCTTGCTACTGGGTATCCTTTCTACCCTGGGAGAAATGATTATGATGTTTTGAAATTCATCATACAGACCCAGGGACAGCCACCAGATCATGTTTTAGACTCTGGCTTTTACACTGATAACTATTTCATAAAAGACAACTACAACGGACAACACTGGACATTTAAGACCGAAAGACAATTTCAAGATGAGACAGGTTGTCAGTCCAAGGACACTCGATGCATAAAACTTAAGTGCCTCGATGACCTTGAACAACTACTGAAGATAAGGGGGTGTTGGGAAAAAATCCAAAATGTATTTGTCAGCCTAATCAAAGAGATGTTAGCATTGGATCCAAACCAGCGCATAACACCCTCGGAGGTTCTCCACCACCCCTTTTTCAATCCTGGCCTCTCTAAGAGTTCTCCCTGCACTGACATGAGTAGCACAGGGGGACAAAACCTTGTGGTCTCTCAGCAGCCTTCTAGTTGCAAAAGAGAAGAATCACAGAAAATCAGCTGCAGTTCCCAAACCTCAGAAGAATTTTCTCAACAAGAATACGTCAACGCATCAGCCAACACATCCTCCTCTATAGATGATCTTGAAATATCTAAAGGGACCTTTTTGGGAGGTCACTACGAGGTCGAGGGTTTCCTTGGAGAAGGGGGCTTTGGTATTGTAACCAAATGTTGCAATACAAAAACCAACGAATTTGTTGCTATCAAAGTCAACAAAAATAACCCTGAAATTCTGCAACAGGCAAAAATGGAAATTCTCATCCTGGAGCAGCTGCGAGGCTTGGATGCAGATAGATGCAACATTGTTCAATGGAACGACTTTTTCATCGACGGTGACCGCATCTGCTTAAATTTTGAACTCCTTGACCAAAGCCTGTGGGACTACATAGAGGACCCGGAAAACCAGGGTCTCCCCATAAGCGAAATCAGGCCAATTTTACATCAACTCACAAATGCCCTGTCCCACCTGGGTTCTGTGGGAATAGTGCATGCTGACCTCAAACCTGGAAACATAATGGTTGTGGACCGCTATGAGTGTCCCATCAAAGTCAAACTTATAGACTTTGGCATTGCATGTCCCGCATCTACAGTGATTCCTGGTGACTGTGTGGGGACGGTTGGTTATAAAGCACCTGAGGTTATGATTGGTAGTCTATTTAATGAAGCAATAGACATGTGGTCCCTGGGGCTGGTAGCTGTGGAGCTTGCTACTGGGTATCCTTTCTACCCTGGGAGAAATGATTATGATGTTTTGAAATTCATCATACAGACCCAGGGACAGCCACCAGATCATGTTTTAGACTCTGGCTTTTACACTGATAACTATTTCATAAAAGACAACTACAACGGACAACACTGGACATTTAAGACCGAAAGACAATTTCAAGATGAAACAGATTATCAGTCCAACGACACTCGATCCATAAAACTTAAGTGCCTCGATGACCTTGGACTAATGCTGAGTATAATGTGGGGCTGGGAAAAAATCCAAACTGTATTTGTCAGCCTAATCAAAGAGATGTTAGCATTGGATCCAAACCAGCGCATAACACCCTCGGAGGTTCTCCACCACCCCTTTTTCAATCCTGGCCTCTCTAAGAGTTCTCCCTGCACTGACATGAGTAGCACAGGGGGACAAAACCTTGTGGTCTCTCAGCAGCCTTCTAGTTGCAAAAGAGAAGAATCACAGAAAATCAGCTGCAGTTCCCAATACTCAGAAGAATTTTCTCAACAAGAATACGTCAACGCATCAGCCAACACATCCTCCTCTATAGATGATCTTGAAATATCTAAAGGGACCCTTTTGGGAGGTCACTACGAGGTCGAGGGTTTCCTTGGAGAAGGGGGCTTTGGTATTGTAACCAAATGTTGCAATACAAAAACCAACAAAGTTGTTGCTATTAAAGTCAACAAAAATAACCCTAAAATTCTCCAACAGGCAAAAATGGAAATTCTCATCCTGGAGCAGCTGCGAGGCTTGGATGCAGATAGATGCAACATTGTTCAATGGAACGACTTTTTCATCGACGGTGACCGCATCTGCTTAAATTTTGAACTCCTTGACCAAAGCCTGTGGGACTACATAGAGGACCCGGAAAACCAGGGTCTCCCCATAAGCGAAATCAGGCCAATTTTACATCAACTCACAAATGCCCTGTCCCACCTGGGTTCTTTGGGAATAGTGCATGCTGACCTCAAACCTGGAAACATAATGGTTGTGGACCGCTATGAGTGTCCCATCAAAGTCAAACTTATAGACTTTGGCATTGCATGTCCCGCATCTACAGTGATTCCTGGTGACTGTGTGGGGACGGTTGGTTATAAAGCACCTGAGGTTATGATTGGTAGTCTATTTAATGAAGCAATAGACATGTGGTCCCTGGGGCTGGTAGCTGTGGAGCTTGCTACTGGGTATCCTTTCTACCCTGGGAGAAATGATTATGATGTTTTGAAATTCATCATACAGACCCAGGGACAGCCACCAGATCATGTTTTAGACTCTGGCTTTTACACTGATAACTATTTCATAAAAGACAACTACAACGGACAACACTGGACATTTAAGACCGAAAGACAATTTCAAGATGAAACAGATTATCAGTCCAACGACACTCGATCCATAAAACTTAAGTGCCTCGATGACCTTGGACTAATGCTGAGTATAATGTGGGGCAGGGAAAAAATCCAAACTGTATTTGTCAGCCTAATCAAAGAGATGTTAGCATTGGATCCAAACCAGCGCATAACACCCTCGGAGGTTCTCCACCACCCCTTTTTCAGTCCTGGCCTCTCTAAGAGTTCTCCCTGCACTGACATGAGTAGCACAGGGGGACAAAACCTTGTGGTCTCTCAGCAGCCTTCTAGTTGCAAAAGAGAAGAATCACAGAAAATCAGCTGCAGTTCCCAATACTCAGAAGAATTTTCTCAACAAGAATACGTCAACGCATCAGCCAACACATCCTCCTCTATAGATGATCTTGAAATATCTAAAGGGACCCTTTTGGGAGGTCACTACGAGGTCGAGGGTTTCCTTGGAGAAGGGGGCTTTGGTATTGTAACCAAATGTTGCAATACAAAAACCAACAAAGTTGTTGCTATTAAAGTCAACAAAAATAACCCTAAAATTCTCCAACAGGCAAAAATGGAAATTCTCATCCTGGAGCAGCTGCGAGGCTTGGATGCAGATAGATGCAACATTGTTCAATGGAACGACTTTTTCATCGACGGTGACCGCATCTGCTTAAATTTTGAACTCCTTGACCAAAGCCTGTGGGACTACATAGAGGACCCGGAAAACCAGGGTCTCCCCATAAGCGAAATCAGGCCAATTTTACATCAACTCACAAATGCCCTGTCCCACCTGGGTTCTGTGGGAATAGTGCATGCTGACCTCAAACCTGGAAACATAATGGTTGTGGACCGCTATGAGTGTCCCATCAAAGTCAAACTTATAGACTTTGGCATTGCATGTCCCGCATCTACAGTGATTCCTGGTGACTGTGTGGGGACGGTTGGTTATAAAGCACCTGAGGTTATGATTGGTAGTCTATTTAATGAAGCAATAGACATGTGGTCCCTGGGGCTGGTAGCTGTGGAGCTTGCTACTGGGTATCCTTTCTACCCTGGGAGAAATGATTATGATGTTTTGAAATTCATCATACAGACCCAGGGACAGCCACCAGATCATGTTTTAGACTCTGGCTTTTACACTGATAACTATTTCATAAAAGACAACTACAACGGACAACGCTGGACATTTAAGACCGAAAAACAATTTCAAGATGAAACAGATTATCAGTCCAACGACACTCGATCCATAACACTTAAGTGCCTCGATGACCTTGGACCAATGCTGAGTATAATGTGGGGCAAGGAAAAAATCCAAACTGTATTTGTCAGCCTAATCAAAGAGATGTTAGCATTGGATCCAAACCAGCGCATAACACCCTCGGAGGTTCTCCACCACCCCTTTTTCAGTCCTGGCCTCTCTAAGAGTTCTCCCTGACATGAGTAGCAAACGGGGACCAAACCTTGTGGTCTCTCAGCAGCCTTCAAAACAGAAAGATCATAGAGAATCAATCTCCAGCATTGCTTCAACCACGGACAAAAATGACAAAAACACAAACAGGGATTGTAAAAAGCCATTAACAGCAGATTACATTGCAAGAATTAATTAAGCTGCTCCAATAATGATCACTTTGGCTTTTTTGTCTTTTTTAATTTTCACTCCCCCCACCCCAACCAGTCGCGACAGATGGCTGTCCCTTTAAGAGCCTGGTTCTGTCGAAGGTTTCTTCCTTTTAGAAGGGAGTTTTTCCTTCCCACTGTCGCTCATTGCTTGCTCATAGGGAATCACTTGATTGTTGAGGTGGCCAAAACTCTAGGGGAACTAGCAATTCTTGTGAAAATTGAAAAGGGAAAAAAAGCCTAAAAACATAAAAACAACTGATGAATATGTTCTTGAACTAAGGCACAATTTTGCTTAAAATCCATTAAGTAATCTCTGTGTCAAGTTCTTACCAATATTCAAAGCGGAGCAGCGGACAACTTACCATTACATCAGTCCTTCAATCAGACATAATTTGATCCAAATTGGAAATAAACTGGATGTTTATTAAATAAACCAGCTTTAAGCATCATCTAATTGTTGTTTGTAACTCTTTTTAAATATAGTGCTAACCTTTAGCCTCCTAGTAGACATACATGTTTTATAAATGGGAAAATCCTCTTTTCTTTAGAAAAGTTAAGCTCTGACCTTGAAGTCAAGGTCCCTGAGATTTAAACCTTACAGAGATTTTTAGTAAATGCTACCATGGTATTAATTTAAAAATTCTACATTGTCTCGTTCTTGAGTTATTGCATTCACAAACTTGGGTGTCCACAGCGCCCCGCCATATACCAGACTCAAAAGATTATGAGGTAGGTGTTTTGTTTTTGTTTGTTTGTTTTTTAAGTTTTTTCATAAAGATTACAACATAAAAATAACACAATTGGGAATATTATTGTCATTTTTGAAAACACTATTTTGATGTTATCTAATGCAGTGCAAAAAATAAATAACTAAATTGATAACTGGCACTGAGTCTTCTGTGTGCACACATTCTGCATCAACACACAGGGAGACACTGAGACTTCAGAAATTTTTCACTGTGTTTGTCTATACAGCCACAACTTTCAGATTTTTCACAAACAAGCAGCACGGATTTTGTCCTCATCATTTCAGCTAGAAGTACTTTATAAGGGGGTCTTTCAAGTGAACATTGAACAGGTACAGGTGCTTGAAATCCTTGAAAATGCTCGTTCAGGAGTTAGGCCTTTTTCATACAATCCCCCCATTTTCAAAGGCTCAAATTGGATTGAACAAGCAAGTTTTTTTGTTAATAATTGACCGTTTGGAGTGTAGAACTCATAGATATCAAATGTTGTTTCCTCCCTTGCGAGGCCTTTACTGTATCTGCCTTCAGTTCTGGTTGCTTTGCACTGTGAAGCTATTTGAAAGTATTTGTCAAAGAACAATGAGCACTAGATATCCACTAGATGGTGTTATAGTAAAACACAAGCATAACCCTCACTTAGACAATTTTACCTGATACACAGTTTGTGACCATGTATTTACTCTTCTGGCACTTTGCCTTCACAATTTTGTATTAATTTCACTACCTTTTGGCATGATCACCTTTTAATTTGTTTCTCACATTTGTGACAAAGACACTGCACTGGAGGCAAACAAGACTGTGTAAATACATTCAGCAAGTTGGATTAGTTTCCAGTTTCTGCTGAATACAAGCAAAAACCAGTCACTTCAGAAAGATGTTCAGAATAAAATCTGTAAAACTGCCAAAGAGCAGCACGTGAACTGAACACGCCCGCTCTCGTCTGATCTCGGAAAACGTGATTTTCAGATCCAGCAAAGTGGATATTTTTCACTGTGGATAAATTGCATGGAAACGTTTAATGAGTCATCAGCTATTTCACTACAAAGATGATGTGATTAATGTGTTTGATGTGGAGCTCTTATGTAATGATTACATTTTTAAGATGTAATTTTCAAGTGAAAAACATAATATTTATCTGTTGCATAGTTTACAGTGCGGTGTTTTATGCACTGAGTTATCATGTAGAGTTCTGTTTGTCATCTAGCACCATAATCGGGTTTTGTTTTTATTGCATCTTAGATTTTCCAGCTGCTGTGCCTGAGCAGCCACCCAGAGACCCTTTGCTGCAGTTAGTCTCCCTGCAGGAGGCGTCTGGCTGCTGGCTGCTTGATCCAGCTCTGGCTGCTGCACTGGGACAGACCAACGAGGAGGTGGAAAAGTCAAAGCCTGAAAAGATGCACTGCTGTCAATTTAAATATTAACACAAAATGATGATGTGAGATAAAACAGATTTGATTCTATAATTTGAACAAAAACACATGATAAAATTAAAAACACACCATAAAACAAATAAAATGAAGTCAAACTAAACGTAGGCCTGCCTCACAGCCTGAGAATAAACATCTGCATATCAGAAGCTAAAACACTGGTGGTAATCACACTCCTAACCTCCCACTGAGCTGCACCAGCGTCTGATATTATCCAGAAACCACACGGCAGCAGAAATTATTTTCCTCATCAGTTGTTGTAAAAACATGTCAGCACATTATTTTAGAGCATTTATGATATCACAGTTTGGGATTTCATCAGAAGAGCATCCAGTGTAATAATCTGCCAAATCAAATATGCAGAGCTGCCCACCTTGGTGACCCCGTGTGACAAAGAAGTACACAAACATATGTAATATTACTGGTTGTAGAAAGTAAAATGTGTGTTCTGTCTGTTTTATTTGATTGATTTTGATTTGGGGAATTAGACCAGCAGTGAAGTGTGGGCCACCATTCTGGCTCTGATCTGGCTTCATGGTTTCAAGATGGATGCAAAGGACGAGTGGGAGCTTCTGGCTATGAAGGCTGCCTCGTGGCTCTGTGCTCACAATGGTACTAGCAATGATTGTAACAGATAAAATAACAGCTTTAAAAAACTGTTTCATTCTACAGCTTTCCTCCCACAATCATTATTTTAATATCTGTTTTGTGTTTTTAGCACCGTGTGTGTCAGAGTGTGTGGATGCTGGAAATGTCCTGCTGGGTTGCAGCGTGAAGAAAGAAGCTCTGGGACTCTGAGGGTTTTCTTAAAGTAACTTCATCTTCAGAGTGAACAGAAGCAGGTCTGCTTACTCCACACTGCCTTTGATACAGAGCTGTTTTATATCATCAACCCCTTTTACATGTTTATTTGTCATGAATTATGTACCTAATATTGGTTTTACCATTGTGGAAAAAAAGTATGTCAAAATTGTCTGAATACTCCTGACACAGTAGAAGATTGGACCACTGCTGTGGCAGCTCATTCACAAAGTGTTTTAATTCCTTTTCTCTGCCACTAGATGGCGATTATGTTCATACTTTTACTGATTTCACACAGAAACACCAAAACCAATCTAAGAAGAGTCTTTTCCCTTCCTGTTATAGTTCGGAAAATGGCTTCAGTTCAGGACATTTTCAAGATGGTCCTCAGTGAATTGGAGTGAATAGAGCAAAACTTTTAAAATAACTATTTACAGTGTTTACACCATCTTCTAAACAAAAGTAATATTTTTATGGCCAAATTGAAATGAAACTATACAGAACGTCATTCTGTTTCTCTCGCAGGAGTTACAATTTTATCCATGAAACACTTTCATTCTGCTAATTGACACCGATTGATCCTTGACAGGGCTCTAGACTAACTTTTTGCCATGGGCGTACCAGTACGCCTAACTTTAAAAAGTTAGGCATACCGGCACAAAAGTTAGGCGCACACAAATTTTATAATAATTTATATAATATAGAGAGATAGAGAGAGAGCTAGCTGTGCATGGAGTGTGATTTTAATAGTCGTGGAAGCAAAACAGCAAAATTCATGACGACATTGATCAAATGTGAAGCGCAGTTTGCTGCTTCTTTTGCTGCTGGCTCGATGAATTTTGGTTGAAAGAGACAAAACCTGCAGCTCAGAATCAGCGCAAAAAGACGTAAACACAGACCGGACGCATCAGAATCGCTGAGCTCCGACAGCGTGTCCGTCTAAGGCCGTCAGGTGAGAAAGCCGAGAAAGACAAAGCTGATTCTGATGCGTCGGGTCTGTGTTTACGTCTTTGTGTGAATCCGTGTACCTGCTCTCATTTGCTGTTTGGTTGTTGTTGAAATGGTTTTGTGAGCTTTAATCTGAGAATCTGGCGTTTCTGGCAAAACACAGTTATATTTAAAAGTCATTCAGGATTTAATGAATTGATATCGCTTTATTCAAGCTACTCCTCCCACTTCCACCTGCACCTTCATCTGGACCACGGCGAATCAGAGAGGTCCCGCCCCTTACTATCTCTGATTGGTTTAGTCCACGATAGGGGCAAAATGTGTGTATGTTGTTGACCACAGGGAAGGTTGCAGATTTATTTTTTATTTTTTGCTACCCAAACAGTTGGTCGCACAGGTGCAACCAAATATTTCTTTTTAGTCGCACCACTGAAAAATTTGGTCGTATTTGCGACCAAATTGGTCGCACTCTAGAGCCCTGCTTGAACGTCTTAACACAGCACATAGTCTCCATTCATGTTCGCTTATTCATGACTGTAGTTAGAGTTACATCTGAATTTTCAAAAACTGCCTGTTTTGTAGTGATTGAAATAATAATTAGCATAAAAAGTTATGAAATCTATGTTTGGTTTTTTATTTCTTTGTTGTAACAATTTTGGAAATAAATTGTATATTGGCGTAAAAGTATCAATATATTTGAGGTTTGAGCAGCAAAGTTGAGTACCAGGGTTTTGCTCCTGAATAACTTCCTAAGTCTTCTCTGCCAATGCCAAATAGCTTTCTGGGTGCTGCGCTGCACTGTCAGAGCACACCTCCTTATCTACGGTTTTCTGTGTTTCTTATTCTCTTTAAAAGTTCTGCTGAGGGCCTCCTATACTCAAAGTCTAAGAGCCAGCTCTGTTCTTTGGCTCGACTTTCTTCCATAATCTTTTCACTTTTGTGAGAAATAAAACACAATTTAAGAACAGATTGTCATAAAAAGAAATGGCATCAATAACTACACCAAGGACATTCAAAACAAATTTTAAACTTGGCTTAAAGACCATAAGTCTGATCTGAAAATGTCGACCAACTTCAACATTTAGATTGTGACACTAACTTGTCTCTCTTCCACAGTGTGTTTCCTTTGTCCTGCTCCGCTCTCCCTTAACCAGTTGTGGCAAATGGCTGCCCCTTCCTGAGCCTTGATCTCCCAGAGCTTTCTTCCTGTTAAAAGGGAGTTTTTATTTCCCACTGTTGCCAGGTACTTGCTCAAAGAGGATCATTCAATTGTTGGGTTTTTTTTTTTCTGTATTACTTAGTGTATTTACCTTACAATATAAAGCACCTTGAAGTGACTGTTGTGTTGATTTGGCGCTATATAATTAAAACTGAATTACATCTCTGAAGAAATGTTTCATGCATGTTTTGTTGCCTTTTTAAAGTGATGGGGGAATAATTGTAATGGGCTAATAAAAAGGGACAGACGTGCTCTGTGTAAAGATCAACCCTTTGACCATCATTCACTGCATCATTAATTGCTTTAACTTATAGTCCATAATGCTGTAAAAACAAAAGAAGGAAAAGCTGAGTCATTTTCACATTTTTATTGAGGTTTGAATTCAGCAAGTCTGTTGCTGATCTCAGTAAATGTAACAGGATGTCTCCGAAAATTTACAGTTGTGGATAAAACAGGGTGATGTGTTATTGTCAGGTTTGAGTGAATAACAGGACCCAAATGCAGGACTTCCTGAGAAGCCACAGGCAGTTTATTTACTTCACTTACTATTTATATCAGTTTGGCCAGCAGTCACGTATAGGTTCAAACAAAATGGCACGAGGCTGCAAAAATATTTATCATCTAGTAATCTTTATTAATGAAAGCATGAGTGTACCCACCAAAACACACCAAAGAACCCAACCCCTGTAACAGCAACTGGCTTCTTTTTATTCTCTATCATTCAGGTGAGCATCTGGAATAGCCCAAGTCTGGGGGAAGCAAACCAAACGAGGAACAAAACATCCACATATGCAAACATCAAACCACAATATAACACATGGAAGACATTTATATTTTGTACAAAGTCCTATGAATAATTCAATATGTATATGCTTCAGTCAATTGCATATAAATTAGAAACACCAAGAGTGAAACTTCCCCAACCTGGCACATTGGTTTACTCCAGGAGCTCATAGACAAGTAACAAAATCTGTTGTTGTGCTTCACCTTTGCTCCCAGTGTGTCCTGCCCATTATTAACCAAGCTCTCCCTCTGTTACACTGGAGTCCTTGCCAGTGTTTCTCACCCACGTTCATGTGATTAAGATTCCTGTAACAAACGAAACTTTGTATTCCCGTGAAAATATCTTTTTTTATTGAGTCTGCTTTTGGCTAAAGGCCAACGTATCGACCTTCCTTGGGACAGAAAATAATCTGTGTCTTAGTCTTAATACTCGTCAACAACACACACAAAACAAAAATGAGCATTTAAATTTAAATGACATAAATAACACTGAATATAAACAGTCTGGTTTTCTAATATTGAAATGAAAGAAATTCTATTTTTTAAATTTAATCATTTTGAATTTTTAACAGCACTGCCAAACTCTGATTCCTTCTTTAATAAACCTGGAGAGTCACTTACCTCTGTGTCAGTACTTACCAAAATATTGCCTCTTGCCCCTCTGACAGATGACCTCGCCTGAGAAAAAACAAAAAACAAACCTTAAAATGGCTGCAACTGCTGTGCTCCCTAAATTAGTACAAATAGGGGGAAAGGAGAGTAGGCATGTTAAATATTACAGTTAGATTTTCTTAAACTTTCACTCTTAGAAAGCATTCTGTTTTAAAGCGAGCACTTTAAAGACATGATGTTTGTGCAGGTCTCCACTCCTTCCTCCTCATGTTATCCAGCCACTGGTTCAGTCTTGCTGCTCCATCATAACCTTTAGTAAAACGAGAGGCTCAGAAGCAACAAGAGTATTGTGTGAAAAGAGATCTGAATAAACAAAGAGTGGCAGACCCCCGGCTGTGTTGTGTTCTTGCTATTAGCAACTTTATGGTGATTCAGAACATACAGAACATACAGAACATACAGATCCTTTTTTATAGATGATGTTTGCTGAGTATTCATGCATGCATCATCCATTAATGTTTGGGAGGAGGGGCTGATTGACTTTGTCAGGACTGTTTTTCCCAATAAGCCACCACTATTAAACTTTGACGAGCCTTATGGCCAACTCAACCCATCAGATCTTTGATGTGTTAAAGCCAAAAACCTGCTACAAGACACAATCGAGAGGACTGATGAGAAAAGAAAGTGAACTGGATTTTCTTCAAATTTAAAGAGCACCGTTAGCTTTAGCTCATTTAGCTTTGTTAGTGAGCATACATGTAGCTTACAAATAAGTAAATTGAATTAAGGGAGGGAAGAATCAACTTGAAGGCTGAACTCCAGGAAAAACTAGGAAGCTTGAAAGGGAAACAGCAGTTACTTTGGCTGCTGCCACAGCCGCTCCTTAAATACCTGGTCTTGCTGACACACTTAATTATCAAGCTGGTGCCTACATGAAGGTGAGAACTTCACTCCCAACCACTGAATAGACAAGATTGTATCCACACGACGGCTTTATTGATCCCTTTGCAGAGGTTTGAAATTTCTTAAAATAAATCTCAGAAAATCGGTTTGGTTTCGATGTTTAAATTATTTTTCCACAACAACAAACAGAAGCATCGATGTGAGCATCGGTCCAAAGAAAAACAATACAAAGATATTATTAGTAGCTAACATATTGCACTTTGGGCTACTGACTAGATAGCCACTAATTACGCGAGGAAATACAAGAATAACTGAATGCAATTTGATTTATTGAATTTGTTTATTGAAAATGACTTGAAGAAAGACGAGAACATTTGTTGTCGTTTAAAGTTTTCTTTATTTTGTGCCAAATTGGTGCCAAATCAATAAATGAGCAGTAGAAGCTACCGTTCACAGATGGAAAATGTAAAACACTCACTTGCCACTCTATTAAGAACATGTTGCTTTTTGGTCAATGTGACGGACCAAAAAGCAACAAAGTTATTGTACCCAATTGATCCCTATGAGCGACCGTGGAGAGGAAAAACTCCCTTTTAACAGGAAGAAACCTCTGGCAGAACCAGGCTCAGGGAGGGCGGCCATCTGCTTCGACCGGTTGGTGGATAAGTGAGTGTTTTTTGTGCATTTTAAATATTTAATTACTGTGAATGTTATATTAAATATTTAAATGACATATATACTTACCTGAAGCAGACGTGATGTGGGAAATTTCTGAAAATACCACACAGAAATGAGCAGCCTTCAAAGTGGTTTATTAATTTGAAGGCTGCTCATGTATGCTGTGTGGCTTACCTGTGTCTGTTATTTCTGAAATACGTCTCTGAGTCTTCTTTCCACCTCCCAGCGGGATTTATCCGAGACGCTTTCTTCCCACATCTTTCTGAATTTCCTCTGTTTGACCAGGTCTTTTAGGATGGCCTTTCCATGAGCTCTGCAGAGAGAAGCATTTTTAATCAGCACATTAGTTTCTAAGTAAATGCAGAGAATTTATCAAAAGAAAGTCAAAATAGAAATATCAGCCTATAATTGTTAAAAGTTCACACTGACCTGACTTCAGAGGAAGCATCCTGACACAGTTCACTGACAGCCAACAGGAAGCATTTGGTGAAAATCCGTCCTGCAGACAGAACTTTCTCTGCTTCCATGAATTTATTGATTATAAGGAGCCCCAGTGCGGCACCAGCTCTCACGAGAACGCTCTTATGTCTGAGGAAGGAAACACAGACAAATCCACTCAGTGTGTTTGATTTTCACCTGATCTGATTGTGATGCTGGGGTCACAGATACTCTTCACAGGTGTGAACTTACTTCAAACCCATAGTCACCAGGCTGTTTAGAAAGCGACTCGGGCTGCAACCGTGAACCAGAGCGGTCAGAGCTTCCTTGGCATGCTGCTGAATGAGCATATTGGCATTTGCCCTTACAAACACCTGGAGTAAACTCTCACAGGTCCATTCAGCTTCTTTGTCCATCCTCTCTCTGAGGTGTACACACAAATATATTACGGTGTCCAGTGCCGCACAGGACACAAGAGCGATTGTTTTTAATCTAAAGAATCAGAGGAAATTTCAGCAGTTAGAAATCAAACTTGTTACAAAGATGCATGAGACAGGGCACGCTTGCAAACATGGACAGAAGAGGGTGGCATAAAGACAGATGTAGAGAAAAACAGCTGGTATACCTCTTGTGTCACCCCCAAGCAAACTCTACGGAGGTTTAACTCCAACTCCTCTTGGTGATGCCGCACCAGGGTGCGGATGTATCGCAACCCCTCTTTCTTTTTCTTCCTGTAGGAACATCAAATAGTTTTAAAACTCACATCCTCACATTAAATTGAAAATAATTAATGATAACAGTAGAAAATCATTTTACCAGTCGTCCTGACTCAGCAAGCTGAGGCTCAGCTGGAGAGTCTCTGAAGGATCAGAGACTGGCTGAAGCTCCTCCCCTAACTTTTCGTCAATTGACAGGAGGTACCCCATGATAAGCCCTTTAAAGTCCACCTCTGGAGGGTGTCTAACAACCCTTCGAGGTTTCCTTTGTTCTGGAGCTGGAGTTTGAGGAGGAGCTGGAGCTGGAGGAGGAGCTGGAGTTCGAGCAGGGGCTGGAGCTCCAGGAGGAGCTGGAGCTCGGGAAGGAATTAGCCTCCAACGAGCTGCAATAGTTTGGGGCAGAGAGGCATCCACATTTTTTAAAATTGTTTGCTCCAATGCCTCAAACATATGTTGGGCTGTCACCAGCCTCACAACACCAGCAACTTCTTTGTCTGCACAGATTAGATCATGAAATATTTATTACTCACATTTCTGTTTGTTTGCAGCTGAAAATGAACAAGACTAAAGTGCACTTTAAAGGGGAGAGCAAACCATGTATGTCTATAAGTGTTTTTATTTAATTACATTTTTCAAGTTTTCAATTCATCATAATCAGTCTTAATTAACCATTTACCAAAATTTGTATTCAAATAAAACCAAATCACAGGCTGGATAAAAAGTGAAGCTGAAATGTCAAACTTTTGACCTCTATAGATATTTTACCATGGCAACACCTTAACATTCAATGTGTTTTAGCAATGTGTAAACTCTGGTTGGAGGGTTTATCTCTCACACAACAGCTGATTAAAAGTCTGAAGAGTTTAAATGTCTGACATTCTGACTCATCATTACGTCGATTTAAGAACTGACCTGTTTCTCTGTAGCTTTTTAACCTCACTGGAATCTGACTTCTCCTGTGAGGACGAGAAGATGATGTGGTATGTGACTTTTGTTGCCATGATGCCAGGTCTCTCTTGGAAATGAGATTTTTAATCTCAATGAGATTTTTTTTACCTGGATAAATAAAGGATTAATAAAAAAAGAGTGTCTTTCTCTCCATCTTCAAGCTGGCCAAACGTCATGACTTTATATCAGTAAATGGTTTTAACTAATTAAGAAAATGTTATGTGGAGTTTCCCTTATTTTTTCCAAAAAGTTAGATCATAAAGAGGTTTATAATTACTTAACACTCACTAACTCGCGCTGACATAAAATCTTATATCACTTTAAAGGTTTGTTTAAAAAAGAGAGAGGCAAAAATGATGTTTTCCTCATTATACTGATATTTGTCATTATACCATCCATAGATCATAAAAGTCAAGAGCATATTTACAAAAACAAACATATTCCTTTTCTGTCACTTTTTATGGTTTTAAACTAAAATAGCTGTAAAATAGTTTTGGTTGTCCAGTGATGTTTCTTCTGTCTCCTCTCCTCGTCCAATCCATAAAGTAGAGTCCAACTGCTCCCTGGACCCTCTGCAGTACCTCAACACTGATCAAACCCAGGCCACGGTAGGTAGAGTGCTGATGTGTCTGCTGTGTGTGGTTGTTACTTGTTGCTGAGGAATAAATATGAATGTGTTTGTGGTGTGCAGGTCAAGCTGGCTGCAGGACACAAGTTTGACAGAGATGTTGAACTGCTGATTTATTACAAAGACGCCCACCAGCCCACTGCTGTGGTGGAGGCAGGACAGGCCTCTGCTGAGCCGGGTGAGTGAAAAATAAGTGAAGTCATTAGTTTGCAAATAAAAATTCAAGATCCCAGTTCTTCAACCTGGAATTTAATTGTATTGGAATATATTGGAAACTGTAAACTTGACATTTTTCTGTCCTTTTCATGTCTCTGATGTGTTCAATGGCTTCATGTGGAGAGTTTGTGTTGGTAGTGAATCAATCTGAAAATATGAGTAATACTCGCACCAGCAGTGCCAGAGTATTCATAAAGTGGTGTTAGAGTTACAAAATATTTCCTCAAATCTTTCCTCAAATCGTTCCTCTCACACAGTGGCCTCACCATCTTTTCCCTCTTCCCTTCAGGACAGTCCTCTGCTCCTGTTGAAGAGTTTACCAATGGGCTGCTATTCAAACATTTTACAGTTTGGGGTCTCGTTGTGAACACATCTTCCCGTGAGTTGTATTCATGTGATCTCAGTGACTTAAAGTGATATCACTGTAAAACACCATGTTGCCTTTGGATGCTTCTGCAAAACTCCAGGTTATGTTTGATTTACTTGCTAAAACAGATTACTGAAAGCATACTTGTATACCTGCCAAAGAGTTGAGCTTTTGCTTGTGTAGATGAAAAAACTCTCCTCTTTTGCTGTTTGTCTTTACTGATGGAGAGGTGGGGAACACCAAAGAAGTGATTGAGAATTCAGGTTCTCACAGGTAAAACAACAAAAAGATGATGACATGTGCTGCGTACCAAACCTGTGTGTCTTAAAAACAGCTGTTGTATTGCAGGTGTTTCTCTTTTGGGATTGGGGAAGGGGCCAGCTCTGCTCTCATCAATGGGATGGCCAAGGAAGGAGGAGGTCACGCTCAGTTCATCACAGGGACTGACAGGATGCAACCAAAAGTAAGACAATGAGTCATAACAATTATCATGAAAAGGCAAGATGATATTATTATTTGAACAGAAGACATAAATTCCAAAAACATAAATGTATATTTTTTCAGGGTTTTTCATTATTTTTCAGGTGATGCAGTCGCTGCAGTTTGCTCTGCAGCTGACTGTGGTCGACATCTCAGTCATATTGGATTTACCAAAGGAAGTGTCTGTCACTGTCCTCTCTCCACTAATCACAACACTTTTCCAGGGTCAGAGGTCACTGATTTATGCCGAGCTCACTAGGACAGGTAGGAGCAGCCTCTCATGTTGTTGGCAAACTAGATCAATCTGCTGGGACATCTGATTTTAGGACAATCACTTGCTTTTCCAAAGGACACTGACAACCAGACATTAGATGCCACAGCCCTGGCCCACGGTACATGAATCACAATGTGTTACTTCAGAGGTGTGATGTTTTCAGGGGTTTTTTTTTCTGCGCTGCAGAAAATTGTAAAACTACTGTGAACTTGGTGGATCTGTCCAGATCTTTGACTGGAAACTATTTCTATGAATGAGTGGTTTAAAATGTGTAAGTGAAAAGCTGCCATATTTCAGGTCCCAAAGTCAAACGAACACTGAGGGATCACTGAGAGCTAAAAACGGTCTAACTTCTTTCATCTTTAATAAAATGATCAGCGTTGCTGTTTTACCGGGTTTAACAATTAAGTTTAACATCCAGGCATCCATGAAAACAGAGTTTATTCAATTTAACTGAGTTAGAGTTTTGCAGTAAGTTAGCTCGCTAGTTTCCACCTAAACATGATCATCATAAGCAGTGTTACCAATTCATACACTGGTTTATCATCTAGACTTTTTGTCTCATGCAGCACCATGATCAGGTCCAGTTTTTATTTCATCTTTGATTTTTCAGCTGCTGTGCCTGAGCAGCCTCCCAGAGACCCTTTGTTGCAGTTAGTCTTCCTCCAGAAGCCATCTGGCTGCTTGATCCAGCTCTGGCTGCTGCACCGGGAAAGAGCAGTGAGGAGGTGGATTGATAAATGAAATTCATAACAAAAATTCATAATGGACTTTTTCCATTTAGGAATAATAAAAATTTCTTTTTAATTGCTATTAACTGACAGTCAGATAACCAGCTTTTAAAAACATATTCATAAACACTTTGCAGTCAACAAAATTTGCACAGAGGTTATAGATGAAATAAAAAGTATCACGTGTTTTCTAGGTGTGTTTATGACTCTGTTATTGTACATATTCTGTGTTATACATCATAATCATTCCAGTCTCTCTCTTTTTTTTTTTACTGTTTTAATCTTTATAAAACTCTTATTTATTTATTTATTTTTGTGATTTCTGCTGCCCTATTGGTCTGGTCTCTCTTGAAAATCTGAAAATGTGATATTCATAATAAAAGGATTTAAAAGTTTACTGCCAAAAAATTATTAAACTTCATAACAGAAATGTGCTAACTGGCTTGAAATAGATTGAAACTGTTATGAGATTGCTTCAGGGAGCAGACATGACACCGTCTTTTAGGTTTCGTCATCACTTTGTATTATGCGCACAACACCACCCTCCTCTGGCTTCCACGTGAACTGCACCTTAAACATCAACTGTTTACAAATGTCATGACACAAACAAACGTTTCAATACCGTAAATCACTTTTTGGACTGCGATCACTTTTTGGCACAACATCGGCTCTGATAACATTTAAAGCGCATTGAAAAACTATTCTTTAATGCTAAAAATCCATTATCAATTGTAATTATTTATTTATTTATTTAAATTTCAGATATCGATCTTCATTTTTGTAAACTGGTGAATTAATGATTTTTTTAAAGAATTAAAACGACAAAGTTTGGCAACATATTTTTTATAAAGGATGAATAAAACAGTAAAACAAAATGAGAAATATACATATTTTTGAAAAAGCTATGATAATTAGACGAACTTTATTTTAAATAAATAAAATTGATTTTCGGTGCCACTGGGAGTCATGGTGATGATGACGTGTTTGAGTGCAGGTATAAAAGCAGGAGGCAAAATTGGAATTCGGGTTTCACGTTTGAGCGCAAACAGGAGCTTTTTCCCACTAGTGCTGTGAAAACTCGGATTTTTCAAACTACAGCCAACGTTTGAAAATCTTCAAGAAGGATTTGCAAAATGACTTCTACAAACTTCAGTCGCGAGATGCACCTGCTCTCCCTTTTCATTGACGAGGTGATAGATCAATGCTATGGTGAGTGCAGCAGGCTAATATGTCAGAGTGCTAGCAAACAAATACAACTTAGATTTTTGTCTTTTATTGTTTGGAAGTAGGACTTCATGAGTGTTAACGTTTAGGATGAGATGTTTCATACTTGAGTAACATCAATTTTAACATGTGCCAGTACACTATAAAGATGGCGCCATGTTTTTTTTTAAATTGCTGGAAAAAAAAACCAATTGAATGCACGCGCCCTGGAAACGACGTAAAGCGTTGGAGGACGTTGACGTCAGCGCGCGGCCGTTTTTGCATGTAGAGGGTTTGAGTTGACATGTTTGGGCTGCTGGCGCTGAGTTATACCTGAAAGTTTCATAGATTGTGAATTTTATAAAGCTGGAGAATGGAGTTTTAAAAGTTCACAGAGTCGCTGGATGAGTTTGAGATTGAAACAGTGTGTGCCTGCAATGAGGTGGTGGAAGGTTTCTCACCTAAATGTAGCTGCTTTATTCTCAAAATATCGGTGCTCAACTAATATGAAGATATTGCTCCTTAATGTGAATGCGTATTAAAACCTCAGTGAAAGTCCATGCAGCCTTACACCGCATGAAAACTTTTACCAAAAAAGGTGAAGGCTTTCATAAACAATGAGTTCTGCTGGGAGCTTCTTACTGTTTGTGTGTGGAAGAGCTTATGATGATGTAAAGCCATGTCTGGACAATTTAAATTCAGGCTTTAATTTGTGTGATCACATGATTAACGTACACGCATGCTTTGCTTTCTCGTAGCTGAGCTGGTGAGTCCAATCACTGCTCCTCAGATGGTCGTCATTAACTTGAGGAACCGTGAACTGAGCAGCAGCCAACTGGACTCCATGTCCCACCTGGTCCTCACTCTTTACCATAACCTGGTGACGGGGTCCAAGGACTTTCCTTACATACCTTTTAAAGGATTGTTCCACCGGGACCAGGTGACGACACCATTTGTCCATGTGAGGCAGAGCCAGAGAGAGAACACCACTCCTTCTCCTCCTACGGACTCACCAGCTGGCATGATGCTGCCGCCTGCGGGCTCCAGCTCTCATCCACGCTTCCTGACTCCAGTTCTTCCAGAGAAAGCGGATCTTGCTGTGCTGAAGGCAGATCGGAGGAACTGTGTCGGCACCTTGACTGTCGACGGCCTCCTCGTCACCAGAGTCATCTCCACTGTTTACTGAACAGAGGACACTGAGATGACGAACCGCTGGAGAATAACAGACTACAGCGCGGACGGCAGAGTTCTCACTTCGGTGCTCTGCCGTTTTCTAAATATGTCGGCAAAGCGTGCTAAGAGGAAGGCTCCGGAGGAAGAGAGCAGCATCCGGAGCCCGACTCCAGCAAGGAAGCGCTTGAGATTATAATATACAGTGAAGCATGTCGAACGTCAGCAAGCCTGAACAAAGTGGTAAGTAGTAAATAGTGCTTAAGGTTGTTTCTAAAATAATGTCCTAAAATATTTGAAAATCGTCGAGGTTTTAACTTCTATTCTTTCTTTTCTGCCTCTTGTTTCTAAAAGTCAGGAAAAAGAGTCACGCTGCGAAGAAACTCCACACAGAAGATTTTCCCTCAGTAAAATGGTAAATATATTCATCTTGTTATGACGTTTGCTCACAATAACCAGGAGTGTTCCTGTGTTTCTGAAGTGATTCACTCTCATTTGGTGTTATTTGATCCAAAGACAACTGAGGGTCTTCAGAGCAGCGTGAACGGCCGTCACCTGAGAGAAGACAGTCCTGGCACCTTTGTGGTTCCCTCCAGGTACTCCAGCTTCATCCCACAGTCCAGAGAGATGCAGTTAGGTTGAATGTGAGTGTGAATAGTTGTCTGTTTCTCTGTGTTAGACTGACCTGTCCAGGTTGTACTCCTGCCTCTGGCCCCATAACAGCTGGGATGGCTCCAATCTTGAATTGGATAAGCTGAAGAAATGGATGGAAGGAGGATCCAAAGAGAAACATCAAAGGCCCTCTCACAAAAAAAAGATAAGAACTCATTTTACACATTGTTGAAACATCCTGAAAGTTATTTGTTCTGTTTAGAAACTTGTTGAACTGTTGTTTCGACTTGTTGTTCATTTCTTATTCGGTTCAGCTGTGTTTCTATGTGTCCTTAGTTCCCATAATCAGCCTCCTGTGTGTAAATATTGTGTCAGTCTCCCTTTGTCCCTTGTCAGAGTGTTAATCTCCGTCCCCTCGTGTTTCCTTGCCTCAGTAGTTCTGTTTCCTATAGTTTTCCCCCAGTATAGGTTTTGGTTTGACTTTTTCAGTTCCCTTTGTCAGTCTTTGTATTTAGTATTTCTTCATCAGTCTCATCACTTTCCTCTGCAGAGAGAAAACAATAAAAAGACCTGAAGAGGTCTTTTTATTGTTTTCACCAAATAACACCAAATGAGAGTGAATCACTTCAGAACAACAGGAACACTCCTGGTTATTGTGAGCAAACGTCATAACAAGATGAATATATTTACCATTTTACTGAGGGAACATCTTCTGTGTGGAGTTTCTTCTCATCTTGGCTCTTTTTCCTGACATTTAGAAACAAGAGGCAGAAAAGAAAGAATAAAAGTTAAAACCTCAACGATTTTTTAATGTTTGGGATATTTTAGAAACAACCGTAAACACTATTTACTACTTACCACTTTGTTCATTCTTGCTGACGTTCACTCTCCTCATCTTCTCTCTAAAGGACAAATGACAGTAAAGAGGGAATCGTTTTAGTAACTTTATCAACCAGGTGAGCAGAATTTTAGATATTTATCAATATTCTGATTAAAAGCAGAGTGAATACTTATCTTTTTACGAGAAAGGGTTCAATCCGTCCTGTCTTAGGTCTTAATGTCACCTTGTCTCCTCTCTGTTTTCTCTGAAAAACAAAAGACAAATGGGAAGAAAAAAATTAGTAAATGATTTCAGCAACTAGAGGAAGTGTTCACTGAGGAGGAGCTGTCATAATAATATAAAATCAATATGTACTTATCTTTTTTTTAATGAGAGTTTACAGAGCACGCTGGCTTCGCTCCTCTCTGAAAGTTACCTGGATAAAGGATAATAACAATTAATAGCATCATCAAAACAGACAAACCTGAAAGAATTGCTGATCAGAGTTGTCTGTCTGCTTTTGGCTAAAGGCCAACGTATCGACCTTCCTTGGGACAGAAAATAATCTGTGTCTTAGTCTTAATACTCGTCAACAACACACACAAAACAAAAATGAGCATTTAAATTTAAATGACATAAATAACACTGAATATAAACAGTCTGGTTTTCTAATATTGAAATGAAAGAAATTCTATTTTTTAAATTTAATCATTTTGAATTTTTAACAGCACTGCCAAACTCTGATTCCTTCTTTAATAAACCTGGAGAGTCACTTACCTCTGTGTCAGTACTTACCAAAATATTGCCTCTTGCCCCTCTGACAGATGACCTCGCCTGAGAAAAAACAAAAAACAAACCTTAAAATGGCTGCAACTGCTGTGCTCCCTAAATTAGTACAAATAGGGGGAAAGGAGAGTAGGCATGTTAAATATTACAGTTAGATTTTCTTAAACTTTCACTCTTAGAAAGCATTCTGTTTTAAAGCGAGCACTTTAAAGACATGATGTTTGTGCAGGTCTCCACTCCTTCCTCCTCATGTTATCCAGCCACTGGTTCAGTCTTGCTGCTCCATCATAACCTTTAGTAAAACGAGAGGCTCAGAAGCAACAAGAGTATTGTGTGAAAAGAGATCTGAATAAACAAAGAGTGGCAGACCCCCGGCTGTGTTGTGTTCTTGCTATTAGCAACTTTATGGTGATTCAGAACATACAGAACATACAGAACATACAGATCCTTTTTTATAGATGATGTTTGCTGAGTATTCATGCATGCATCATCCATTAATGTTTGGGAGGAGGGGCTGATTGACTTTGTCAGGACTGTTTTTCCCAATAAGCCACCACTATTAAACTTTGACGAGCCTTATGGCCAACTCAACCCATCAGATCTTTGATGTGTTAAAGCCAAAAACCTGCTACAAGACACAATCGAGAGGACTGATGAGAAAAGAAAGTGAACTGGATTTTCTTCAAATTTAAAGAGCACCGTTAGCTTTAGCTCATTTAGCTTTGTTAGTGAGCATACATGTAGCTTACAAATAAGTAAATTGAATTAAGGGAGGGAAGAATCAACTTGAAGGCTGAACTCCAGGAAAAACTAGGAAGCTTGAAAGGGAAACAGCAGTTACTTTGGCTGCTGCCACAGCCGCTCCTTAAATACCTGGTCTTGCTGACACACTTAATTATCACGCTGGTGCCTACATGAAGGTGAGAACTTCACTCCCAACCACTGAATAGACAAGATTGTATCCACACGACGGCTTTATTGATCCCTTTGCAGAGGTTTGAAATTTCTTAAAATAAATCTCAGAAAATCGGTTTGGTTTCGATGTTTAAATTATTTTTCCACAACAACAAACAGAAGCATCGATGTGAGCATCGGTCCAAAGAAAAACAATACAAAGATATTATTAGTAGCTAACATATTGCACTTTGGGCTACTGACTAGATAGCCACTAATTACGCGAGGAAATACAAGAATAACTGAATGCAATTTGATTTATTGAATTTGTTTATTGAAAATGACTTGAAGAAAGACGAGAACATTTGTTGTCGTTTAAAGTTTTCTTTATTTTGTGCCAAATTGGTGCCAAATCAATAAATGAGCAGTAGAAGCTACCGTTCACAGATGGAAAATGTAAAACACTCACTTGCCACTCTATTAAGAACATGTTGCTTTTTGGTCAATGTGACGGACCAAAAAGCAACAAAGTTATTGTACCCAATTGATCCCTATGAGCGACCGTGGAGAGGAAAAACTCCCTTTTAACAGGAAGAAACCTCTGGCAGAACCACACTGTAAAAAAATATTCCGTAGAAAAACGGAAAATGTCCTGGTAATTTTCTGCCAGTACATTTTCTGTTTTTTTACGGAAGTTTGACGGACTTTTCTGTAAACGATAAAACGGAAAATTCTGTAGATTTACAGTATACTCTCTGTACTATTTACGGACATTTCCTTCAGCTATAAAACGGAAGATTCCGTTTATTCACAGTATATTTTCTGTATCATTAACTGATATTTTCCGTAAATAGAAAATTTGAAATTTCTGTTTATATTACTATTTCCAAGCACTTCTTTTCACTGTAACTCATTAAATATAGTTCTTTATATCCTTGAACGTACATTTCTATGCAATTACAACCTAGTACACCATGTACTCAAAAATTCATAAATTAAAACTTAAATTAATTTGTGCTTCGTACACAACAACATTGGTACAATTAATGTTAAATATTCTTTTATTCTCCTCAACTCTAAAACTATACTAAAATATAATGACAGCATCCATCTTGTCATAAAACTACTAAACAGCTGATACATGAACAAAATAACTCACAAGCTTTCAAATTTGAGCATTTTTATTTCCTTAAAATCAGGTTGCCCTCATGTAAATGTGTTTATTTACATTCATTCAAGTGGCTACCAAGTGTTTTCTTCAAACAGGACACCCGACAAACAAAAAATGTCATATTTAACTATATGTTCACATGTAATAATATCCATAGTACCTTTTAGTTAGAATCACTGCCTTGTGGTAGTTTTGCCTCAGCCAAATGGTTAAGGTGTGGTTTACATCCATGTCTGTCCACTTATGATACAGTATACACATGTAGTCAGTTATAGCCAAACACCTTTGATTACTGAATTACATTCACTTCATTAATGAAAATGCTCAAAATAATCCTTAGACTCAAACGTTAGAACAGGCTTTTCCTCGCAGCACGCCGTGAAATAAATACTCAGAAAGAAAATGGCAGCCGTTTAAACTCATGTCTAAAAATGTATCGTTTCATGCATCGGTCAAAACACTCGACTCCAGGTACACGACGCCCAACTGAAAACACTTCACATAAGTCGAGTTGCCCGAGAATCACAGAATTTACAGAAAATGCACTATTTTGTGATATATATCGTTATCAGGAGAGAAATGTCTTATATTGGGATGTGAGATTTTGGTCATATCACACAGCCCTACAAAGGATTATAATTCACGTAGTTGCATACACATAACACCATTCTGTTGCAACAAAAGCAGTTTATAATTAAAGTAACATACATACCGGTACCTTGAAAAACGAAATCAACCACAACATTAAACTCACCTTGTGTTTGTAGAGAAGGTGGTCAGGGTTTTTCTTCATTTCCTGAGACCAGCTGCTCTGGATCATTACCAGCTTGTATCTTCATCTTTTTTTTCACTTGGTGAAGTCTTTCATTGCTCTGCACTGGAAAACCAAAGTGTGTGATCAAAGGTGAAATAAGGGATATTTTTCCACTGCAGGACTTAGAGTCAAGTAGTGATAGCTGTTGAACCATTTCTCAAATAATCTGTAAGGATCTGGATTTTTAAGAAAGATACAAATATCTCTGCTTATATTTGGCTAAAAGCTTGATATAGACAAGGCATATAAAGCCCCTGCACACCAGCACTGCGCTTACATTATAGTTCAATCAAGAAATAGTTATTATTGATTTATTATTGAATTTTTTTTAGTAATAATTATTAGTATTTAATCATATTTGCACAGTGGGGTGACAAAAGTATTCCACATACTAGAAATGCTGCTCAACATTTCATAAATTACATTTTCAACAAATGCTGGAGTAAAAACACAGTTACAGGGAAAATGTGTCTGTCTATAAATATTAACTAAACATTTCTATGTGCTACAAAATAGACATGTGGTGAGGTGAAACTATACTTTCAATAATATTACCACTACAGTCTGTTAACCACCGAAATAATCTATGCTGGTCAGCTAGCTAAAAGTATTTACTTTAGCAGCCCAAATCAGAGTGCTGCTAAAGTATCATCAGCAAAAGCTAATGCTACATTAGCATTTGCTAGCGTCAGCCAGGAAGGTCTGAGGGTTAAACTAGGGTTAGTGTAACTTTGCCCGAAACCCTTTAAAGTGTACAGTAGAGCCAACTGTAAAACATGGGTATTGATACAGTACTTATGAGAGTCCTAGAATAATTTCTAGGACCATAAGTTCTCACTTTCCCCAGTTATCCACATCGCTGACTTTCGCTAATTAGCTAGTTAGCAGTCACAGCTGTGTAATACCCAGAGAGACACAGACAGCTAACTATAATATTTATGAAAACTGGTTCAGCCACTGAAGGGCAAAACTGGTGGTATCACAGTAAAAATTATTTTAACATTAACTAAAATAAAGCTTAAGTCATGTTAAACCTAAATAACAATTATTTTTTTAAAAATGAGTCAGCAAAATATTCCTGACTTGTCTGGAGACAGCCGAAACCAGTTAACAAATAAATTAACAATTCTTTCTAAATAAAAACGCAGAGTCTTTTGAAAAATATTATTTTGATAAAAGGAAACATGAGTTTTAATACTTACCACAGAAATTTGAAGACAGTTTCTCCAACTTCAGAGTCCAAAATCCAGATGAAGCCTGAAAGAATGCATTGCAGTAGTTGAGAAATACAGAAAAATACCTGTAAATGACTAATACGGAAAATTCCTTCACGTTTATACAGTAGATAGTACTGTATTTTTACGGATTTTTTTTACAGTGTGTGTTTCAGCGTCTTTACGGAAGGCTGCGAAATAAAAAGATGCTCATATTCACTTGCATTTGTTACCCTGTTGTTATCTTCATGTCGGTTACCTTCACGTGCTGCTCTTTGGCAGTTTTACAGATTTTATTCTGAACATCTTTCTGAAGTGACTGGTTTTTGCTTGTATTCAGCAGAAACTGGAAACTAATCCAACTTGCTGAATGTATTTACACAGTCTTGTTTGCCTCCAGTGCAGTGTCTTTGTCACAAATGTGAGAAACAAATTAAAAGGTGATCATGCCAAAAGGTAGTGAAATTAATACAAAATTGTGAAGGCAAAGTGCCAGAAGAGTAAATACATGGTCACAAACTGTGTATCAGGTAAAATTGTCTAAGTGAGGGTTATGCTTGTGTTTTACTATAACACCATCTAGTGGATATCTAGTGCTCATTGTTCTTTGACAAATACTTTCAAATAGCTTCACAGTGCAAAGCAACCAGAACTGAAGGCAGATACAGTAAAGGCCTCGCAAGGGAGGAAACAACATTTGATATCTATGAGTTCTACACTCCAAACGGTCAATTATTAACAAAAAAACTTGCTTGTTCAATCCAATTTGAGCCTTTGAAAATGGGGGGATTGTATGAAAAAGGCCTAACTCCTGAACGAGCATTTTCAAGGATTTCAAGCACCTGTACCTGTTCAATGTTCACTTGAAAGACCCCCTTATAAAGTACTTCTAGCTGAAATGATGAGGACAAAATCCATGCTGCTTGTTTGTGAAAAATCTGAAAGTTGTGGCTGTATAGACAAACACAGTGAAAAATTTCTGAAGTCTCAGTGTCTCCCTGTGTGTTGATGCAGAATGTGTGCACACAGAAGACTCAGTGCCAGTTATCAATTTAGTTATTTATTTTTTGCACTGCATTAGATAACATCAAAATAGTGTTTTCAAAAATGACAATAATATTCCCAATTGTGTTATTTTTATGTTGTAATCTTTATGAAAAAACTTAAAAAACAAACAAACAAAAACAAAACACCTACCTCATAATCTTTTGAGTCTGGTATATGGCGGGGCGCTGTGGACACCCAAGTTTGTGAATGCAATAGCTCAAGAACGAGACAATGTAGAATTTTTTAATTAATACCATGGTAGCATTTACTAAAAATCTCTGTAAGGTTTAAATCTCAGGGACCTTGACTTCAAGGTCAGAGCTTAACTTTTCTAAAGAAAAGAGGATTTTCCCATTTATAAAACATGTATGTCTACTAGGAGGCTAAAGGTTAGCACTATATTTAAAAAGAGTTACAAACAACAATTAGATGATGCTTAAAGCTGGTTTATTTAATAAACATCCAGTTTATTTCCAATTTGGATCAAATTATGTCTGATTGAAGGACTGATGTAATGGTAAGTTGTCCGCTGCTCCGCTTTGAATATTGGTAAGAACTTGACACAGAGATTACTTAATGGATTTTAAGCAAAATTGTGCCTTAGTTCAAGAACATATTCATCAGTTGTTTTTATGTTTTTAGGCTTTTTTTCCCTTTTCAATTTTCACAAGAATTGCTAGTTCCCCTAGAGTTTTGGCCACCTCAACAATCAAGTGATTCCCTATGAGCAAGCAATGAGCGACAGTGGGAAGGAAAAACTCCCTTCTAAAAGGAAGAAACCTTCGACAGAACCAGGCTCTTAAAGGGACAGCCATCTGTCGCGACTGGTTGGGGTGGGGGGAGTGAAAATTAAAAAAGACAAAAAAGCCAAAGTGATCATTATTGGAGCAGCTTAATTAATTCTTGCAATGTAATCTGCTGTTAATGGCTTTTTACAATCCCTGTTTGTGTTTTTGTCATTTTTGTCCGTGGTTGAAGCAATGCTGGAGATTGATTCTCTATGATCTTTCTGTTTTGAAGGCTGCTGAGAGACCACAAGGTTTGGTCCCCGTTTGCTACTCATGTCAGGGAGAACTCTTAGAGAGGCCAGGACTGAAAAAGGGGTGGTGGAGAACCTCCGAGGGTGTTATGCGCTGGTTTGGATCCAATGCTAACATCTCTTTGATTAGGCTGACAAATACATTTTGGATTTTTTCCTTGCCCCACATTATACTCAGCATTAGTCCAAGGTCATCGAGGCACTTAAGTTTTATGGATCGAGTGTCGTTGGACTGATAATCTGTTTCATCTTGAAATTGTCTTTCGGTCTTAAATGTCCAGTGTTGTCCGTTGTAGTTGTCTTTTATGAAATAGTTATCAGTGTAAAAGCCAGAGTCTAAAACATGATCTGGTGGCTGTCCCTGGGTCTGTATGATGAATTTCAAAACATCATAATCATTTCTCCCAGGGTAGAAAGGATACCCAGTAGCAAGCTCCACAGCTACCAGCCCCAGGGACCACATGTCTATTGCTTCATTAAATAGACTACCAATCATAACCTCAGGTGCTTTATAACCAACCGTCCCCACACAGTCACCAGGAATCACTGTAGATGCGGGACATGCAATGCCAAAGTCTATAAGTTTGACTTTGATGGGACACTCATAGCGGTCCACAACCATTATGTTTCCAGGTTTGAGGTCAGCATGCACTATTCCCAAAGAACCCAGGTGGGACAAGGCATTTGTGAGTTGATGTAAAATTGGCCTGATTTCGCTTATGGGGAGACCCTGGTTTTCCGGGTCCTCTATGTAGTCCCACAGGCTTTGGTCAAGGAGTTCAAAATTTAAGCAGATGCGGTCACCGTCGATGAAAAAGTCGTTCCATTGAACAATGTTGCATCTATCTGCATCCAAGCCTCGCAGCTGCTCCAGGATGAGAATTTCCATTTTTGCCTGTTGGAGAATTTTAGGGTTATTTTTGTTGACTTTAATAGCAACAACTTTGTTGGTTTTTGTATTGCAACATTTGGTTACAATACCAAAGCCCCCTTCTCCAAGGAAACCCTCGACCTCGTAGTGACCTCCCAAAAGGGTCCCTTTAGATATTTCAAGATCATCTATAGAGGAGGATGTGTTGGCTGATGCGTTGACGTATTCTTGTTGAGAAAATTCTTCTGAGTATTGGGAACTGCAGCTGATTTTCTGTGATTCTTCTCTTTTGCAACTAGAAGGCTGCTGAGAGACCACAAGGTTTTGTCCCCCTGTGCTACTCATGTCAGTGCAGGGAGAACTCTTAGAGAGGCCAGGATTGAAAAAGGGGTGGTGGAGAACCTCCGAGGGTGTTATGCGCTGGTTTGGATCCAATGCTAACATCTCTTTGATTAGGCTGACAAATACATTTTGGATTTTTTCCCAGCCCCACATTATACTCAGCATTAGTCCAAGGTCATCGAGGCACTTAAGTTTTATGGATCGAGTGTCGTTGGACTGATAATCTGTTTCATCTTGAAATTGTCTTTCGGTCTTAAATGTCCAGCGTTGTCCGTTGTAGTTGTCTTTTATGAAATAGTTATCAGTGTAAAAGCCAGAGTCTAAAACATGATCTGGTGGCTGTCCCTGGGTCTGTATGATGAATTTCAAAACATCATAATCATTTCTCCCAGGGTAGAAAGGATACCCAGTAGCAAGCTCCACAGCTACCAGCCCCAGGGACCACATGTCTATTGCTTCATTAAATAGACTACCAATCATAACCTCAGGTGCTTTATAACCAACCGTCCCCACACAGTCACCAGGAATCACTGTAGATGCGGGACATGCAATGCCAAAGTCTATAAGTTTGACTTTGATGGGACACTCATAGCAGTCCACAACCATTATGTTTCCAGGTTTGAGGTCAGCATGCACTATTCCCACAGAACCCAGGTGGGACAGGGCATTTGTGAGTTGATGTAAAATTGGCCTGATTTCGCTTATGGGGAGACCCTGGTTTTCCGGGTCCTCTATGTAGTCCCACAGGCTTTGGTCAAGGAGTTCAAAATTTAAGCAGATGCGGTCACCGTCGATGAAAAAGTCGTTCCATTGAACAATGTTGCATCTATCTGCATCCAAGCCTCGCAGCTGCTCCAGGATGAGAATTTCCATTTTTGCCTGTTGCAGAATTTCAGGGTTATTTTTGTTGACTTTGATAGCAACAAATTCGTTGGTTTTTGTATTGCAACATTTGGTTACAATACCAAAGCCCCCTTCTCCAAGGAAACCCTCGACCTCGTAGTGACCTCCCAAAAAGGTCCCTTTAGATATTTCAAGATCATCTATAGAGGAGGATGTGTTGGCTGATGCGTTGACGTATTCTTGTTGAGAAAATTCTTCTGAGGTTTGGGAACTGCAGCTGATTTTCTGTGATTCTTCTCTTTTGCAACTAGAAGGCTGCTGAGAGACCACAAGGTTTTGTCCCCCTGTGCTACTCATGTCAGTGCAGGGAGAACTCTTAGAGAGGCCAGGATTGAAAAAGGGGTGGTGGAGAACCTCCGAGGGTGTTATGCGCTGGTTTGGATCCAATGCTAACATCTCTTTGATTAGGCTGACAAATACATTTTGGATTTTTTCCCAACACCCCCTTATCTTCAGTAGTTGTTCAAGGTCATCGAGGCACTTAAGTTTTATGCATCGAGTGTCCTTGGACTGACAACCTGTCTCATCTTGAAATTGTCTTTCGGTCTTAAATGTCCAGTGTTGTCCGTTGTAGTTGTCTTTTATGAAATAGTTATCAGTGTAAAAGCCAGAGTCTAAAACATGATCTGGTGGCTGTCCCTGGGTCTGTATGATGAATTTCAAAACATCATAATCATTTCTCCCAGGGTAGAAAGGATACCCAGTAGCAAGCTCCACAGCTACCAGCCCCAGGGACCACATGTCTATTGCTTCATTAAATAGACTACCAATCATAACCTCAGGTGCTTTATAACCAACCGTCCCCACACAGTCACCAGGAATCACTGTAGATGCGGGACATGCAAAACCAAAGTCTGTAAGTTTGACTTTGATGGGACACTCATAGCGGTCCACAACCATTATGTTTCCAGGTTTGAGGTCAGCATGCACTATTCCCAAAGAACCCAGGTGGGACAGGGCATTTGCGAGCTGAAATAACACTGGCCTGATTTCTGTTACTGGGAGAACCCGGTTCCTCCGGTACCGCATGTACTGCCACAGGCTTTCATCGAGGAGTTCAAAATTTAAGCAGATGCGGTCACTGTCGATGAAAAAGTCATTCCATTTAACAATGTTGCATCTATCTGCATCCAAGCCTCGCAGCTTCTCCAGTATGTAAATTTCCATTTTCGCCTGTTGCAGAATTTCAGGGTCGCTCTTGTTGACTTTAATAGCAACGACTTTGTTGGTTTTTGTATTGCAACATTTGGTTACAATACCAAAGCCCCCTTCTTCAAGGAAACCCTCGACCTTGTAGTGACCTCCCAAAAGGGTCCCTTTACATATTTCAAGATGATTTGAGGTGAAAGTCATCTTGACTGAAATGTGTTTGTTTGCTCAGTGAATTGGTGAGAACGTTTAAAAAAAATTTCAGTGACTCTGAAGAGGTTTACAAATACTTTCAAATATAGCTCTGGTCGAACGTTTGAAGGCTGCGAACAAACTGACTAAAACTTGCTGCTCCTGACCCCTATTTATAGAAAAACTTCAAAGGCTCAAAGGCATGTGCTTGTGACATCCTCACATGTCCTTGTGACATCATCACATGTCCTTGTGACATCATCACTCTTCATGAATCAGATTGTCACATGACATTTTAGAATGGGGATGTTTTTTTTTAAAACCGTTTTCAAATTTAACCCTCTGTGGTCCAGGGTATAATTGGCCATTCTTGACTATTTTTGATTTTACCTCTATATTTCACCTTTAAAATATGTTTTTCTTGCCTTATTTGGCACCATTATTTTCAGCACAACCTCAAATATCTCAAAGTCAAAGTCAACTTTATTTGTCAATTCTGCCACATGTACAGGACATACAGAGAATAGAAATTTCGTTACTCTCAAACCCTAGATGAAATAGCAAATGAACATTTAAATATAAGAGAGTGATTAAAAAATGCAAATAAAATAATTAAAAAGTAAAAATTTAAATAAATACAATACAATTTAACAAGAAAGCTATGCAATATACAATATACAATATTCAGGTATGGGTAAATGACATTGAGTGTAAACCAGGCAGAGTAGTGCAAATAGGCAAATAGTGCAAATGGACATCTAGTAATATACGGTTAGAGATAGTATAACAACAAAGTCTTATGAGGTAATGGCAGTCCAATGCTCCACAAAGTGACTGGTAACTGGTGCAGGCCAGTGAGTGTGTGTGTGTGTATGTGACAGAGTTCAGTGAGACCATGGAGGAGAGGAGGGGAGAGGGGGCAGAATCGGGAGGGAGTTAAGCTTCCTGACAGCCTGATGGATGAAGCTGTCCTTCAGTCTGCTGGTCCTGGCCTGGAGACTCCGCAGTCTCCTCCCTGACGGCAGCAGCTTGAAGAAGCTTTGCATTGGGTGCGTGGGATCAGCCGCTATGCAAAGGGCTTTTTTAGTGAGACGGGTGCTGTAAATGTCCTGGAGGGAGGGGAGAGAGACACCAATGATCCTCTCTGCAGCTCTCACTATGCGTTGGAGGGTTCTATGACAGGACGCATTGCAGGCTCCAAACCACACAGTGATGCAGCTCGACAGGATGCTCTCGATGGTGCCTCTGTAGAAAGTGTACATGAGAAATTTGAGTTATTGTTTTCATTTTGGTATACTATATTAGCACAGTTGATCTAAATTAATAACACAATAAATTGTGTGTGCATCTCCTGTTTTGTCATGGTTGTATGTCCCGGTTCGTGACAGGCTGCATGAGCTCATCTGGTGGGAGTGTAGTACTGTAGAATTTCAGGCATAAAAACGTGGTTTTCACAGACCTTGTCACAGGGTCTGAGTTGGAAGATTTTGGTAAAGCTTTGTCCCTGAGGTAGTTGAAAAACCCCAGTTGGGTAAAGCGTTTGGGTTTTTTTGTTAACAGACATGCTTATCTATTTAGTTGGTGTTATTTTTTCAGCTAAATTTTTTAGTGCAATTAGCACTTTCAGCATCAATCCATAGCAATGTGTTGTATTTTTCACATTGTCTGTGTGTAAAATACATATGTAAGCATAGATTACACAAAGGATCCTGCACGCCAAGCTGGATACAAATAGAAATCCCTGGAAACAATTCTTTCTGCGCTTAAGAGCAGCTTCCTATTGCAACGCTGGAGGATTTGTCACCATTACTGGATATGCTGCAGAAGCACAGCAAAGCAGTGACTGTGTGTAGTCGGTTGCAACGTTAGAGCTCACGATCGTGAAGGCAAGAAACTGGATTAATCTTTTCATCGTTTTCCATCCTGGCGGCAACGTGAGGGATCCCATGTATCCACCAAACAAAGACGCCAGGCATGGATTGCAGCGGTGAGACGAGCGGATATCGAGTTCCGTGCAATCCCCAGCTTTTTGTTGGTTTGCTCGCGGCATTTTCTCTCCGGTGAGTTCTAAAGTAATTCATATCACTATCCGATTGTTCAGTCTGACGTCACTAGCCGTGTCTGGGCCTAAACTCTGCTGCAGGTCCATATATCAAATGATCACTGTGGCATTACTGAGAGTTAAAACACTGTCTTAAGTCTTTCATCTTTAATAAAATTATCAGCGTTCTGCTCTACCAGGTGTAACAACTGAGTTAAACATCCAGGCATCCATGACAATGGAATTTATGACATATGAGTTAGAAGTTAGCAGCAAGTTAGCTCGCTAGCTTCTATCTAAATACAATATAGCATGTCCTGACTGCGGGGTTTTGGAAACAAATTAAAACGTACAGCTTTCTTATCACTTCCAACATAAATGAAGACAGAAAACTAAACAGCAGTGACATTTGTAGGGTTACTGAACTTGGGCTAGCTGGTATATAATGATGTGCTACGTGACCGCTAGCGACACAGCTATGTTAGCATAATATAAACACGCTAACTTTTTTTCCACTCGATAAAAGTTAACGTGAGTGTTCTCGGTGGTCAGGAACAAATGTAATCGCATGGCAGGATGCTGTAAAAGGACCAAACTAAAAGGCTTTTAGTGGGTTTTTTTTTCAATGCGCTGCGGTCATAGATAATGAGATAAAACATGCTAATGTGTGATGCTGCAGAACCACGTCATGTCGACTGAGTAGCTTTTGATTTGGCATTATTGCAGGCAAACCAGCATATGAAATGGATGTAACAAATCCAGTGGTGATGGGAGTGACAGCGTCACGGAAGCTGAAGGGCAGACGAAGGACTGTGTGTGCAGTCAACAGGGCAGAGCAGAAATAAACCGGCTGTTGGAGGAGAACAGACTGCTTCGAGCACAGTTGCAAAAGACAGAGCTGAATGAAACTTTCTTAAAGGACGATACCGAAAAAGTAAGATATTACACTGGACTATATTGTTATGCAGTCTTAATGTCCCTCTTCAACACTGTCAAAGATTTCCTGCCAATATCGAAGAAACTGACAGGTTTCCAAATGCTCTTACTCACACTAATGCGTCTGAGACTTGATCTTCCAGTCCAGCATCCTTGTCATCTATTCCATGTGTCACTGTCTTCTGTCTTCACCGATACCGTTGATGTTTTGGGCAGACTGACAGAAAGAAGGATGACCTCAAAAAGTGATATAGTCCAGACAGAGCTTACAAATGATGGGCCATTTGCTAAACCTGCAGCACACACTGCTTTCTATGTGAAAGAACCATTCTGTGAGAAAAACTCTACTGCTCATTTGATCTATGACCTCTGAAAAACAGTTCATGATTTCCATTACTATTCAATTATAAAAAAAAAAGTACATTCCCTGGGTTATACAGCACTGATATGCAAAGCTTAATTGTATATCTGTAACTCTAGAACTGCAGTATTTATAGTTTTCTTAGTTTAATATTTCAATTTCATATTCTTCTTCTAAGTATAAAATCCCTTTTGTTATATTTGTCTCGTTAATTTAACTGAAATACACTGAAAATTGCTCACAAATTAAGGTTTATGTGTCAATACAAATGCAGGTTTTATTGCTGGGAGCTTCCCGTGATGCACTGACTATTTCTTCTTCCATGACACTAATGTTTTGTCTTTGCTTCATCATTTATGTACTGTACTGTATCCCCAGTTTTCCAGCGAGGGCTGCGTACATTTTGATTGCATTAACGTTTTTATCCAGCCTTTATGTGCAATAAAGGCTATACTTTTACACTGTAAAAGTATAGCCAATCAGAAGCTGCAAAATTCAAATGTAGTTACTGACAGGCCAAAGTGCAACAGGGAAGAGATTAAATGGGATCAAAGGGAGTGGCATTATAAATTCCTTCCTTCCTGAGATTCAAATCCTCCAATCAAAACGGTGCCAGCAATGCAAAGACAGATTTCTTTAAAAGATTGGACACAATAACAAAGTCAGTCGTTTATTTATTAAAGCACTGTTAATAATTTTAGTTGCTGCTATTTCAAATAAATGTTTGGTACAACAAATTTCTCCGTGTTCTGTCTCAGGCTTTATTCGGGCCCTGGTACTAGAGCTATGGTCTGTTCTTGAGTGCAGCAGTGACGACATCAGAGTGGTCCGTCCCAAACCAACTCCCATTGACCCCACAGATAGGAGTTGCATTAAGGTATTGTATGTATGTGCGTGCGTGTGTGTGTGAGAGAGAGAGGGAGAAGGAGAAACTTCCTGGAGCCCACAATGCCCCAATTTTTAGATATCTACATAATAGTACAGACACAGATCTCTTAGAAGTTTTGCTTTTCCATCATGTTTTTAGCTCACTGGTTACAAAGGTGTTTAAATTGATTAAAATTAAATTGATTCCAATTATTATTAACCCAGGACTCAGAATAGTGGTCCATGTGTTGCTGTGATACCAGCAGCCATGTAGAAAATTCACTTGTGAATATTCATATTTAAGAAACTGGCAATAGTGATTTTGTTAACAAGAAAGGCTTTTTGCTGATTGGTTTATGGGTGTCTGGGCAAATAAGCCTTACTTTCATAAGACTGCATTTTTAGTTATGTTTTTGGCAGAATTTCTCTCAGGAAAGCTTCAACAAGCTCCAGCGTGAGCCTGTCTGTGTGTGTCTGATGCTTGGCCTCTGACAGCAGCCAAGTCATCTCTCTCAGAGAGACTAGCCAAGTGAATACGGACAGCCAGTGATGTGTAAACTGTGTCCTGCCACAGGCGACTTTAAAGTCTGCCTTATCAGTGGGTTATACATATATGCTGAGGTCAAAGGAAAACTAAATATACACACACCAGCACTTTGGTGAATTAACTCGAGTCTTTGCTTTAATCTGTGCTAAGTACAGTAGGAGGTTTGGTAGTACATATGAAGATAAGTTCACACATGCACAGAAACATCAGAAGACACATGAAAGTATAGATATTTCTATTTTAGAAAAAAAAATCCATCGTATCTTGTTTTTTTCTTTACGTTTCTTTGAAGCTGTTTAATATAATCTAAGTTGTAGCTCGTTTGTGCAAGTGTCTCTCTTTTTTTCCTTTGATGCTTTTGATGATATGTTTTCCCTGTTCTACCAGACCCAGTGAAAAATGCAGGGAGCTTTCCTGTAGTTTAATATTCTTCAGGCTGCAATAGGTTTCTGCTCAACCACTCTGCTCAGAATATATGTCTTATTCAGTTTTGAGAGTGTGGTAAACCATGTTTTATCTTTGCAATCATAAATTCTTTTTACATTTTGTTTTGCTTTGAATACTACAGATATTATTTGTCATATTATCGGTAGTGTTTGTAGTTGAATAGTGTTATATTATTATTATGTGTTAGGATTTGATCAATCCATGACGTGCACAAATGCATTCACAATGGTCTTTAAAAGCAAATACATTTTTTCTCTCTAACAGCTGCTGTATTTACTTTCCTCTTCAGTCCTTCCTGTACTTGGTCAACCTCCTCTCCTCTTCCCAGTCGGTGTGGCAACTGCTGGGCCGACAGTCTTTGGCCAACAAAAGCGAATACACCCTGAGGGAGATGCCAACCTCCATACCTGTAAGTGTTTTTCTTCTTCTTCTTTTCCACACACTGCAGTTTTTTTTTGTCATCCATCTGAGGGCATGTTTGCACTTTTTATTTGGCCTCCAAACACCACCCACCCATTTGTTTTACTTCAAACGCATTCAAATAAACCCTCTCACACTGAGACTGATATACGTTCTCCACCTTACCCATTGTAAATTTCCACACAGTTTTCGTTTTGCACCCTATCCGGTGCATTCTTGTTCAAAGCCTCTCATTTTACTCCACAGGATTTGATTGACAGACTGATTGCCGTGAATTCGGATGGGAAGATTCATTCTCTCTTCCACTACGAAGAGAGTCACACATTCGGCCTAAGGTGGGATTCATTTTTTTTTTCATATTACTTAACATGGTAAATGGTAAATGGCCTGTATTTATATAGCGCTTTACTAGTCCCTAAGGACCCCAAAGCGCTTTACATATCCAGTCATCCACCCATTCACGCACACATTCACACACTGGTGATAGCAAGCTACATTGTAACCACAGCCACCCTGGGGCGCACTGACAGAGGCGAGGCTGCCGGACACTGGCGCCACCGGGCCCTCTGACCACCACCAGTAGGCAACGGGTGAAGTGTCTTGCCCAATGACACAACGATCGAGACTGTCCAAGCCGGGGCTCGAACCGGCAACCTTCCGATTACAAGGCGAACTCCCAACTCTTGAGCCACTATCGTACTTCCCCACTAACATCAGTGGGGAAGTACATGATATCAGATTATCACCTGGTGACTGCACACACACTTCAGCCTCTGGCAATAGGAGACTGGCATGGTTCTTTATACTTTGATTACCCAGCATTGAAAGGCTGATGAAAGGATTTCTCTGGATAAGAGAGAAATAAGCTGGTGTGTGTGTGTGTGTGTGTGTGTGTGTGTGTGTGTGTGTGTGTGTGTGTGTGTGTGTGTGTGTGTGTGTGTGTGTGCTTGTGTAAATACTCACATCAGCCTGTATAAAATACAGCAATGCATAAGTGTTTTGAATGAATAGAAATGTGACACATGAGAAGGTGTGTCTGTGACTGTTCCTGTATAACTTATTTTCAGACTAGTTAACAAGTTATGCTCCGGTCATTTGATGTTACCAAGATAGATGTCCTTTTGTAATATAGTTAAATTTTCTTTGTACATTTCATTTATCCACCATCATACATTAAGCCAAGAAGAGTTCATTATACTAACAAGAGGTATCAACGCTGGGCCAAAGTGCAGCACGTGGTTAAAGTTTGTAATCCAGCCGGGGTGTAAATATCACTCAGCAGCCAGTCGCAGAGATGAAGCAGGCAGCATCAACACATAAATCTACTCTACCCGGCTTAAATCAAAAGACCACCTCTGACTGAAAAGCTGTAGATTTTACTTTTTTGCACAAATTAATTCAGATTCACACTAATTCTGTTCACAGCTCCAACAAAATGAGGAAGAGGAGGGGGAGAAACACAAGTAGATTGAAGTACAATTGGATGAAAGTCGAGGAGAAGGAAGTTTAGGATGAGGAGGAAGAAAAGCAGCAGGAGCATCTTTAGGGATCCCTATGATGTCATTGAGGTTTATTTCATTAATATTGTCCTCTCACAAAGAAAGATGACTTGTTTTAGTTCACCTACCTACTTCCTGTATTAAATAGTGATGTGCAAAATGTTGTGGAAAACCACGGAGCAGGCACGTATAGTGCATCTGCAGGTAAATGAACATCAGATCTCTCAGACTAAAATCTGTATTATACTTTTAGTCTTAAGAACATATGTTGTATATTTATCACCCTTATGATAAAACCCATGTCAGCCATTGGTTTATGGACTTTGTATTTAGAAGCCTCAACATTTGCTTTATTGCTATCGCTATGTTGTTTTTTGTGAGCCTTTTAGGACCATATTAGGACGAGGGATCAGAATCTGGAGTCGTGCACACTACTGTTTCATTTAGCGTGTATCCATAAGATTTGTGCAGCAGATCCAAGTTGTGCCTTGAAAACAGGAAGGTTGTCTGCATAGAGGAGAACTTTAATAGCAGGCTTGTACAAAGTGAGGCTTTGTGCTCACATTTGCTGCAAACACTCGTTTTAATTCTGTTACCCTGTTTTGATGCAGAATTGAGTTGAAATCAGGCACCTTCTGTTTTAATGTGTTCTTGTGAATTGATTGTGTATCGCATACATTTGATTTGACTTTCTGCGAGACAACAGTCGTCCGCTGGCCAAAAAAAGTTTTCCAAATACCTCCACGTGATCAAGCCTGGATTTAGAAAACAATAGCAAAAAAAATCTGCACCTCCTGCTTCACATGCAATTTGTGTTTGTGTGTTCAGAGGCGGCGGCGAGAGGGGAGACCTCGGCTCATCCAGCTGGAGAGCCTGACCAGGAGGAGTCGAACATTAACTCTGCTCTTCCAGGGCACCCTGCAGACTTGGCTGCTGGCATTGGCGAGGGAGTGCGGCCGCCGCTGGGATGACGTGAACGCCAATCATAGGTCGACTGCAGGTATGCGAGTCAGACCTTCTCAGGAGGGTTTCACTTTTCTCTCTTCTTTATAATTGACCCTTGTTTTCTCTCTCAGCTCCTTGTCTCAGAGTGGGAGGGATTTGAAGCACAAAGGGAGGAGCTTGTCGTTTGGTTGGCTGATATGGATGTCCACCTGAGTGAGGTTGACCAGCTGACAGGAAACACCTGTGAAAAACTGAAACAACTGCAGGTGTGGGGTTGTTTTGATATGACATAGTTTTGATATGATACATACGTCATCCTAAACTGGACTAACAAAGAACCATGAGTCCAACATGAAACTTACCTTGCATAAGCAGGGCTCGCAAAATTTCAAAATCCCTGGTAGCCCTTCGGGCAGGCACTCTTCAGTTTTTGGTAGCCCAAAATAAATTTAAGAAGCCCAAATAAAAAAATAAAAAAGAGGACAATTTTTAGATTGATGTTTTGTTTCCTTTACAATATTGTAAAGGAAACAAAACATCAATCTAAAAATATTTAAAACACAAATTACAACAACAATTTCAACCATCAACTCAAATATTTGGTTCTAATTGAACAGAAATTTCTATGAACTTGCAAGAACTGTGTAGGACATGAAACAGTGTGTGTCAGATCCTGAATTTGAAATTTCCACTGAAATCACGGGTAAGAGGCAAGTGGAACCAAGCTGACTTCTGCTAAATGGGTCAAACTGGGCAGAAAGTACACAAACACATAACATCCTTATAGAATATGATGTAACACTATAGATCAACTTACCTCAGAATATATAAAGCATATAAACAATTACAGCAATATGATGCAACAAACACAGCAGTGCTACTAATCCAAAATACTCATAGAACTTCATAGAACTGAAACAAACATTTATTTTTAGGCCTTCGTCGCGTCGCTGTGACGTAATCGGCCTTAAAATGCGGCCTTTAAGGCTGCAGACCCTGAATTGGGATACAGCCTCTGAATCGCTGCATCTTGTAGCTGTGTCGTCTTAAATTGGTCATGTGATTTTGACGCGCCGACGCGTCCGGCAACCCCAGAGGTTTAACTTAATATTTAAGTGTCTCTTGGTTTTAGACTAGTTGTTTAGTCTAATTTGATGTTTTAAACCAGAAAAGGAAGAAGAGGGCTTAGAATTACAGGTAAGAACTGCTCAGTGGTATGTGATAAACTGTAAATGTAAAGCTTACAGGTCAGTCCTCATGTTTTTAAATCAGATTTTGAGTCTGTACATGGCACATTATGCTTTTGCATGTTGTGAAATGTGCTGCAAAACAAACTGAGGTAAACTAACTGGTTTACTGTGATGGATTTAAAGTGCGTGTGACTGGTGCGCAGTGGCTGTGGTGCTCACGGTCAGAGTTCAGTCACAAAGAGGGTAACAGAGATGAATTTAAAGTTAAGGTGATGGTGCTTAGATTCATTCACAGACTGAAACCTTCACACCAACTTTATCCTGTGTCTCTTAGTTTTAGACTAGTTGTTTAGTCTATTTTGATGTTTTAAACCATATCACAGGGTTTTTACTTCACCATTTACGGGGTTTTAACAAGCAAACAAAAGACAGATCGTGATGTTTGAAAATGTTTTGGAAATATTCTTTAAAGATTAGATGTAAAATACGCAGAGGATAAATTCAATTGGTTTATTAGTTTATTACATAAGTTGAAAAAAAGTTAAACAAGTAAATAAAGAAACAACATAAAAGAAAAGTAAACAAAACAAATCGGTAAATAAAGGAAAATGGTAATAAGAAGGGAAAAAAAAAGAAAAGAGAAAACCCCAACAATCCCCTCTGAGCAAGCACTAGGCGACAGTGGGGAAGAAAAACTGCCTTTAAACGGGCAGAAACTTCCGGCAGAACCAGGCTCACGAGGGGCAGTCAACTGCCGGGACTGGTTGGGGTGAAAAAAGATGAAGGAGAGAGGGAAGAAGTGTTAGGAGAGAAGGGGAGAGGAGAGGTGAAAATTAAGATGGAACAGAGGTGGAGGGAGACGAGGTGACGTCAGCAGTAGAAAAAATAGAAAAAGTAGAAAGAGCAGGAGTGTCCCTCCTCCAGAAGAAGCGGAAACGTTTTTTCTTCTTTTCCATGAGCTTTTCCACGACCACTTTTTTCTCTAGGATGAGGGTTCTCAACTGATCGGTTGTTTCTTCAACTTCCTTCTCAAGTTTCTGGCATCTTTGCTCCATTTCTTTTAATAGATTGCACTTGTCTGTATTTTGCTGTTGTTTTTCCTTGTGCATCTTTTCTAACTGCTCATTTCTTCTTGTGATTTCTTGAAGCTTACGCTGCAGGTCTTCATTTATTTTCTCTTGTTGCTGCTTTTGTGCAAGCATTTCAGCGTTTTCGCGCTTCAAGTTGTCTGAGTCCTGGAGAATACGTTTTTTTTCTTCTTCCTGTTGCTCTTTCTCTTGAAGAAGCTCTTTTTTTTTGCACTCTGTTTCATCCAGCCTGACTTTCAGCACTTCGTATTTTTTCTTTATGCCTTTGAGTTGGTCCTGCATTTGTGTGACCCCTTCCTTTTTCTGTCCGAGGATTTGTGCAGTTTGTTCCATAGCTTCATCAAGCGTTCCTTGGAGCGCCTGATTCTTTTGCTCCATGTTTTGGAGATCCCTTTGCATCTCCCCAATAGTAGCATTCGCGCGTTGAAGCTGGGCAGACGTTTCTTTTAATTCAGCACTCTTTGTCTTGTTTTCCTTCATCAGGAACAAAATCTTCTGTCGTGCTTCACCAAACTTTCCTTCCCAGGCCTCACTAATAATTTTTGTGTAAGGCTGGCGTTGCTGTTGTTTTTCCAGCTCTTGATTTCGTGCTTCCAATTGTCTGCACTTCTCCTCCAGTTGAAGCTTCTCTTCTTCAATTTGTTTAATTTTTGCATGTAGGTCGGAGTTTTCCTGTAATGTCCTTTGGACTGATGAGGCACCAATGGATCGTGTCATATCAGGCTTCCCTCTTGAAGTGAGTGGCCGGCCAGACCTCGAAGGAGAGGCAGCAAGATTGTTTATTCTTTGTTGGCATTTTCGTGGATACATTTTTAATCCTGTGCACAGTGACTCTGAAGAGGTTTACAAATACTTTCAAATATATCTCTGGTCGAACGTTTGAAGGCTGCGAACAAACTGACTAAAACTTGCTGCTCCTGACCCCTATTTATAGAAAAGGCTCAAAGGCATGTGCTTGTGACATCATCACATGTCCTTGTGACATCATCACATGTCCTTGTGACATCATCACTCTTCATGAATCAGATTGTCACATGACATTTTAGAATGCGCCCCCTGCCGCCATCACAGTAGGCCAGACAAAGGATACAGCTTCAGCTATGGTGGTACGTGTGTAGTCGGTTGCAATGTTAGATCTCACGATCGTGAAGGCAAGAAACTGGATTAATCTTTTAATCGTTTTCCATCCTGGCGGCAACGTGAGGGATCCCATGTATCCGATATCACCAAACAAAGACGCCAGGCATGGATTGCAGCGGTGAGACGAGCGGATATCGAGTTCCGTGCAATCCCCAGCTTTTTGTTGGTTTGCTCGCGGCATTTTCTCTCCGGTGAGTTCTAAAGTAATTCATATCACTATCCGATTGTTGAGTCTGACGTCACTAGCCGTGTCTGGGCCTAAACTCTGCTGCAGGTCCATATATCAAATGATCACTGTGGCATTACTGAGAGTTAAAACACTGTCTTAAGTCTTTCATCTTTAATAAAATTATCAGCGTTCTGCTCTACCAGGTGTAACAACTGAGTTAAACATCCAGGCACCCATGACAATGGAATTTATGACATATGAGTTAGAAGTTAGCAGCAAGTTAGCTCGCTAGCTTCTATCTAAATACAATATAGCATGTCCTGACTGCGGGGTTTTGGAAACAAATTAAAACGTACAGCTTTCTTATCACTTCCAACATAAATGAAGACAGAAAACTAAACAGCAGTGACAGTGGCTGCAAATTTTACCAGGGTTTTAGTCAAATGCCCCCCTGTGATTTTACCTGCACCCTGCGATTTGATTTTTAGTTATTTTAACAGCAAACTGAAGAAAAGCCTTGACTCCGTTGCTCCACTCACCACCAAAAAGATTAACGTAAAACATGCATCACCCTGGAGAAACGAAGAAGTCAAAAAACTCAAAAGAAATTGCAGGGCAGCAGAAAGGAGATGGAGGAAAAATAAAAATAATATCAACCATCAAATATTTTCCGAGCAATTTAAAATGTACAATAATACATTAAGGAAGTCAAGAAATTCATACTTCGCCAAAATAATCAGTATTAACAAAAATAATCCCAAGGTCCTCTTTTCCACCATAGATCATTTATTTAACCCTGATTTTAACAGCTCCCAAAGAACCCCCACAGACTCGCTCTGTGAGCAGTTTGCAGACCACTTCAGGGGAAAGATCAGCGCCATCAGATCTGATATTTTATCTAATCGCGATATGATTGTAAACACATCTGAGGGCTCGATTGTACCTGAGGAGACACTGGACAGCTTTGTCCTGGTTAATGCTGAGAACTTTCAGAAGGTTTTCTCCACAGTGAGACCCACCACATGTCTTTTAGATCCAATCCCCTCTTCACTCTTTAAAACACTTTATGGATTTTTTGAGGCTGAGCTTTTATACATGATGAATTGCTCTCTTCAGTTGGGTGTCTTCCCTGCTGCCTTTAAAACGGCGGTGGTGAGGCCCCTTCTGAAGAAGAGCAATTTGGATTGTAATGATTTTAATAACTACAGACCTGTATCCAACTTACCATTTTTAAGTAAAGTCTTAGAAAAACTTGTTTTTACTCAGATTACTGATTTTCTCAATGATAGACAGATCCTGGAGATATTCCAGTCTGGATTTAGGGTGAACCACAGCACAGAGACGGCTCTCCTAAAGGTTTTAAATGATCTTAGATGTAACTGGGACGCCCAAAAGCTCTCAGTCCTGGTGCTGCTGGATCTAAGCGCAGCCTTTGATACAGTAGACCACGCTATTCTTTTAAACAGACTAAAACACATGGTGGGCCTCTCTGGTGCTGTACACAACTGGTTCACTTCCTATCTCTCTGACAGATCTTTTATGGTGAGTATGGATACATGCTCCTCTAAGATCCATAAAATGACATGTGGTGTGCCTCAAGGGTCGGTTCTAGGCCCTGTACTTTTTAATTTGTATATGTTGCCTCTCGGCAGTGTCATCAGGAGGCATGGAGTGAACTTCCACAGTTACGCTGATGACACGCAGCTGTACATCTCCGTGTCTCCTGATGACACCAGACCAATGGATGCCCTTTTTAACTGTATCTTGGATATAAGATCTTGGATGGCAGAAAACTTTTTACAGCTTAACCAGGACAAAACTGAAGTTTTAATTGTCGGTCCTGAGGCTCAGAGAGAGAAACTCTTGTCTAAATTAGAGGCATTTTCACTATGTCCTTCGCTACAAGTGAAAAACCTGGGTGTTATTTTTGACTCTGAGCTTGGTTTTATCCCACATGTTAAACATGTAACCAAAATTGGATTTTATCATCTAAAAAATATAGCCAGAGTCCGCCCTATTCTCTCTCGGGCCAACACGGAGATGCTGATGCATGCTTTTATTGCCAGTCGCATTGATTACTGTAATGCCCTGCTCTCTGGTCTTCCTAAGAAGAATATTTCAACTTTACAACTCTTGCAAAACTCGGCAGCTCGTGTGCTGACGAAGACCAGAGGGCGGGCCCACATTACACCGGTTTTAGAATCGCTGCATTGGCTCCCCGTGTGTTTCAGGATCGATTTTAAAGTTCTTTTATTGGTTTTTAAATGTCTTAATGGTCTTGGGCCTTCTTATCTCTCAGATCTGCTTTTACCATACGAACCCTCGCGGACCCTGAGGTCCTCTGGTACTGGCCTTTTGATTGTCCCTAAAGTCAGGACACATACTCACGGAGAGGCAGCTTTTCAGTGGTATGGTCCTCGTCTGTGGAACAGCCTGCCGGAGGAGCTCAGGGCCGCAGAGAACGTACATGTTTTTAAGAACAGGCTCAAGACCCACCTTTTTAATTTAGCTTTTACTTAGCGTTTATTTATTTTTTATGCTTATTTATTCTATCCTGTTATTCTATTATTAATTTAGGATTTACCTAATATTTTTTGATTTTATTCTTATTCATTTTTTAATCTTCTTACTCTATTTATATTTATATTTATATTGTATCCTGTTCTTATTTATTTTATCATTTTACCCTGTATATATCGTATTGCGTCATATCTCCAGTGTTTCCTCGGAGGGCGCTCTCTGCACCGGGGCTGTTATTGACCGTGGCTGCTGGTCTCTGGGGTCCTCTCAGCCTGGTTGGGGGGCTCCTTGGCCTCCCTCCGGCTGTGTGCCCAGCCCGGAGGCTGCGGTCTGTGACCGGCTCCCGGTGCAGACGGCTCTCTGTTATAATGTTTCCTCACTTGGCTCATGCGAGCCCAGCCCAATTTTTACTCTTTAAGTGTGCGCGTGTGTGTATGTGTGTGTGTGGGTGGGGGTGGGGGGATATATGTGTATTGAGAGTGTGGGGAGTGAGTTGGAGGGTGGGGTGGGCTGCTTTTAACTATGTAAAGCACTTTGTGCTACATTTTTTCTGTATGAAAAGTGCTTTATAAATAAAGCTTGATTGATTGATTTGTAGGGTTACTGAACTTGGGCTAGCTGGTATATAATGATGTGCTACGTGACCGCTAGTAACACAGCTATGTTAGCACAATATAAACACGCTAACTTTTTTTCCACTCGATAAAAGTTAACGTGAGTGTTCTCGGTGGTCAGGAACAAATGTAATCGCATGGCAGGATGCTGTAAAAGGACCAAACCAAAAGGCTTTTAGTGGGGTTTTTTTCAATGCGCTGCGGTCATAGATAATGAGATAAAACATGCTAATGTGTGATGCTGCAGAACCACGTCATGTCGACTGAGTAGCTTTTGATTTGGCATTATTGCAGGCAAACCAGCATATGAAATGGATGTAACAAATCCAGACTGGGCACCAACACTGCACATGGGGCACGACGACAAACCTGTGTCAGACTCGGACCGGCACGCAAGGCGTATGCAACGGAAGCGAAAAAGAGCACCCATTGCAGGTAAACACCCCCCTCTGAAAACATACTAAATTGCTCTTATGGTACACTAATCCGCACATAACTTAAAGATGAATCACACACCTGTCATTGGAATATTGGTGTACATTAACCTTAAGTCTATGCACTATTTTTTATCTTACAGGCTTGATGATCGATGAAGGTCTGACAGAAGAACAACAACCATGTCATGGAGGCAGTGGACAGCAGTTGTGTTGGACAAGTGGAGGTTGACGTACCAGCTGCAAATGTGGACAGTGGTGATGGGAGTGACAGCGTCACGGAAGCTGAAGGGCAGACGAAGGACTGTGTGTGCAGTCAACAGGGCAGAGCAGAAATAAACCGGCTGTTGGAGGAGAACAGACTGCTTCGAGCACAGTTGCAAAAGACAGAGCTGAATGAAACTTTCTTAAAGGACGATACCGAAAAAGTAAGATATTACACTGGACTATATTGTTATGCAGTCTTAATGTCCCTCTTCAACACTGTCAAAGATTTCCTGCCAATACCGAAGAAACTGACAGGTTTCCAAATGCTCTTACTCACACTAATGCGTCTGAGACTTGATCTTCCAGTCCAGCATCTTTGTCATCTATTCCATGTGTCGCACAAAACACTGTCTTCTGTCTTCACCGATACCATTGATGTTTTGTATGCCCACTTAGGAGCACTGGTGCACTGGCCTGAGAGGCACTGTCTGCAGGCGACAATGCCTCCACAGTTTACTGAAACTTTTGGAAAACGAGTAGCAATCATTGTTGACTGTTTTGAGATTCGAACAGAAAGACCATCTAATTTAAAGGCACGCGCACAAACATACTCTCATTACAAGGGTACACAGACCATAAAATACCTCATCGGGATTACACCCCATGGAGCTATTTCTTTCATTTCCAGGGGATGGGGGGGTCGTGCATAGAGCAGGGCGATATGGCCAAAAATATTTATCACGATATATATTTGAAAATTTGCGATAATGATATAACCGACGATATAATTGATGCGAGACAAAATACAACTCCACAACATTACTAGCGCAAAAAGACAACCTTCCATTTATTTTCACCTAAACAAGAAGCTGGTTTTTATGTACATTAAAGCTTTATAAAAATGTAACAGTGCAAATGCAAATTCCTTGCTGAAAGTTTAACCAAAAGGCATTTCCAGTAGAAATGGGCTGACATATCCTGAGCATAACCATGTATAATATCCACTGAAGTTAAAAAGAGGTGCTTTGCAACATTAAACTGCAGTGTGCAGTACGCATTTTTCGGACCATAAGGTGCACGGGATTATAAGGCACATTAAGCGAAACAAAGCAGTCAGATAAATCAAACTTTATTAAACTCATTCTTCTTGCTTCCTCCACTTCTGTACCATTGATTCATTAATGTTGAATTCTCTGGCAGCTGCTCTATTCCCATGTTGTTGCAGTATATTAATGACTAACCTGGTATTGTGGATAGATTATCTCAGTTGTTCTCCTGACTGAAGTTTGGTCCGTTTACAGCATCCTGCCATGCGATTGCATTTGTCTCTAACCATGAAGAACCTTCACGTTAACTTTTATAAGTGGAAAAGTGTTAGTGTTCGTCCTCCAGCTTCACTGTTTATGTTATGCTAACATAGCTGTGTCGCTAGCGATCACGTAGCACATCATTATATACCAGCTAGCCCAACTTCAGTAACCCTACAAACGTCACTGCTGTTTAGTTTCCTGTCTTCATTTATGTTGGAAGTGATAGCAGAGCTGTACGTTTGATTTTTTTCAGAAATCTCTCAGTCAGAACATGCTAAATCATGCTTAGGTAACTAGCGAAACTAGCGAGCTAACTTCCGCTAGCTTCCTGCTAACTTCTAACTCCATTAAATGTAATAACTTTTTGTTTTCATGGAAGTTAAACTTTATAGTTACACCTGGTAAAGCAGCAATGCTGATCGTTTTACTAAAGATGAAAGAATTTAGACAGTTTTTAACTCTCAGTGATGCTGCAGTGTTGTTTGACCTGAAGCATACGGAGTTTAGGACCCAGATTACTCCCAGATTTAAGAGCATCTTAGTCCGACAAATACGACAATAACGACGACCGCTTGCATGTTCTGCAAAAAAATGTGCTTTGTCGTGTATCTGACAGACAAACACCAAACCAGTTCCACATCACGGAAGTTGCACCATTTTTACAAACCAATTCTGGTTCATCTGTTTCACTCAACAATCGGCCATGTGCGTATGAAAACAAAGGCACTGCGCATGCGCGTTTTACTCCCATTCTATCGCGATATTTCATTTTCCTATCGTTGCCTAACATTATACCGGTATTACCGTGAATGGTATAATATGGCCCAGCCCTAGTCGTGCATCAGATAAACACATCATAGAGAGATGTGGCATTCTTCAAAAGCTGTTACCAGGGGACGTAGTATTGGCTGACAGAGGCTTTGACATCAGAGATGCTGTAGGAATGATGTGTGCGGAGGTCAAGATTCCAGCTTTCACAAAAGGCTACTGTCAACTTGATGCAAGGGACGTTGAACAAACGAGAGCAATTGCCCACCTGAGAATTCATGTTGAGCGAGTAATAGGTAGTTTGCGCAACAAGTTCAAAATGTTACACACAGTCTGATTACTCTTATCATGTGAGGCTGAAGACACAACACTTCTTGATAAGATCGTTAAGGTTTGCTGTGTTTTTGTTAATATGTGCCCCAGTGTTGTTGTCAAACCAGGGCCAAATGACACTTGCTCCTGTTGAGTATTCTTAAAGCTGTTCTTTTGGATGTACTGTACATTGTAAATAGTTGTACTTTGTGTGAAGTTGTTTTAATAAAACAAAAAAGAATAGTATATTTGTTTGTTTTTCTTTATTATAGATCTATTCACATGTACACAGCAATCACATAAAAATGAAATGCAAACTATTTACATCGCACCACACAGCTGTCATCAATCTTTAACCACAACATGAAACATTACAGGCTATTTAGAGCAGCACGTTGTTTCGAGAAGTATTTCCCAACAAGTTCAGGAAGGCACATTTTACGAAAGAAGTCTTGTGCTTTCTTTAAGCGCGGTTTCCAGAAATCCACAGCAGGGAAGACGCGAGTCACAGCAAGGTCTCTCTGTGTCCACACAACGAGGCCACAGTGGCTGGCGCCCGTAACAAAGACTCAGCGTCTCTGTTGTGTAAACACGCCAGTGATTGGGGTAATGTGGGTGACTGTGTAGTGTAGTTGGTGTAATAGTTTTCGACTCCACACAGTCACTGCTTTGCTGTGCTTCTGCAGCGTATCCAGTAATGGTGACAAATCCTCCAGCGTTGCAATAGGAAGCTGCTCTTAAGCGCAGAAAGAATTGTTTCCAGGGATTTCTATTTGTATCCAGCTTGGCGTGCAGGATCCTTTGTGTAATCTATGCTTACATATGTATTTTACACACAGACAATGTGAAAAATACAACACATTGCTATGGATTGATGCTGAAAGTGCTAATTGCACTAAAAAATTTAGCTGAAAAAAATAACACCAACTAAATAGATAAGCATGTCTGTTAACAAAAACCCCCAAACGCTTTACCCAACTGGGGTTTTTCAACTACCTCACTGACAGAATGAGCCCAGGTATTGCCAGTGCCACTGATGGAAATGAGCCACAGCAGCTCTTCAGCACCTACAAATGAGACCTGCCCACACCAACAAGCAAGAAGGGAGACCAGGTGGCGAGCATCGCCACACTTTCCAATCCAATAAACTACCATTGCAGTTAGTAGTAAGTGGTTGATTAGTGCAGCAACAACAAAAACACACTGAATGTCATTTTAAAATACACAAAATGTTTTATTTTACATTCTATCGAAGTTCCTGCTGGAAAGTGCTGTACTGTACAAGATGCTTCCCTCACCGCAAACTCAGGTTTACTGCTGGATAAATTTTATTTCCACATTAGTCAACTCAACAACCAAGACAGAGCACAATAGAGACAATAAGGGGGTGGCTGTAGCTCAGGCGGTAGAGCAGGTCATCTGCTGATCGGAAGATTGGTGGTTCGATTCCTGGCTTCCCCCAGTCTGCATGCCAAATATCCTTGGGCAAGATATTAACCCCAAATTGCTCTCCGATGCATCCATCGGAGTATGAATGTGTGTGAATGTTACTTAGAAAGCACCTAGAACAATGTGCTTGTGCGAATGGGTGTGAATGGGTGAATGCACAAGTTGTGTAAAGCGCTTTGAGTGCTCAGAAGAGTAGAAAAGCGCTATATAAGAACCAGTCCATTTACCAATATGTGCACTGGTCTAATGATGTTTATGGCTCCCAAAGTATCGAGTATTGAGGTCTATTGCACTGTTGACTATTTACAAAAGTATTGCACAAAAGGTATTGCACAGTGAGGTGAAGAGGCACTACAGCTTAGTTGTTCCCCCCTCCTTTGTCCTCCTGTTTCCCCTCCCTCTCCCCTCCAGAGAGGAGTTAAACAGTCTGATGGCGTGTGGGACAAAGGAGTTTTTAAGTCTGTTAGTTCTTGTCTTGGGGAGAAGCAACCTGTCACTGAACAGACTCTTCTGGTTGTTAATGGCCGTGTGCAGAGGATGCCTGGCATTGTCCATAATGTCCATCAGTTTCTTTAGTGTCCTTTTCTCTGCCACTGTCACCAGGGTGTCCAGCTTCATGCCGACCACAGAGCTAGCCTTCCTGATCAGTTTTTCCAGCCTGGATGAGTCCTTCTTTGCTGTGCTGCTCCCCCAGCACACCACAGCATAGCACTTTAAGAATCTAAAAGATAACAAAATCTGATAGGTAAAAATAACATTTTGAACCAACTAGGTGGTTCCCAAAAATCTGGCGTGCTGTGAGTCCTTAAAAAAATTGAGGAAACCGGAAAAGTAGCAGGACTAAATAACTCTGTACAGCAGATGAACTGTATCTGGAAATCATGTCCTTAAGATGTAGAAAAATATAAAGAAAAGCAAAGACTTGAAGTACCTGAGAGATGCACTGGCCCTTTAATGGATCCATCTGCTGTTTGCTGAAGCCTCATCAGAAACGGTCTCAGTGGAAGGCTGTCAGGAAGCCATTTTTAGTGAAGAGAAACAGGGAGAAAAGGCTGAGGTATGGTAAATTACACGAGAACTGGACTATATCAGTGGCAACAGGTCTTACAGCATTATGAATTCATATTTGACATTTTTGGTTCAAATAATTGTTGATATGACTCCAACAGAGGGTGTTTACATCCATCTGTAAAACACGATGAAGGCTCTGCCAGTGGTGTTGGGAATCTTGAGAAAGCTGATGGAAATATGAACCAGATATTAAGATTTTCATTAATCATGCAGTCCCAGCTGAAAAGCATCTAGTTGGAAAAGGCATATTTTTATTCATTACGACAATGATCCCAAACACACGGTGAATGCAGTAAACGTATACCTAGATCAGTCATGGATTGGCCTCCCCAGAGCCCAGACCTCAACATTTATTAAAGCAGTGTGTTCCGGAAAGAGAGAGTCCAGGCTATGTTCGATAGTAAAGGTGGCCATACCAAATATTGACTTTCAAGTACATTTTTGCCTTATGTACTGTATTTCCATTTATGTTTGCACGTTTCAGTGAATTGCTCTGCCTATTTCCCATTTTCCCAGCAGAATATAACGAAATGAGGATGCCTCAAGACTTTTGCAATATTGTATCAGAAGGAGAAAAAAGGTGACAAATGTCCCAGTTCTTCGTGGTTAATCTTGTTAATGTTGCCTTCTGTTTTCTAATGGTTTCCTGCCAAAAACCCTAAAAAAGTGTTCTCCAACCTCGTGAATTGAAAACACTGGATTTGTTATAGAATAACTTCTAATTAGCTATTATTTCACAGAGGAAATAAGATAATCGATAAAAGAAAAAAAGACGTGAAAAGGAGACAATAAAAGAAGCCCCTTCCTTTCCCACATGTGCTAAACTTAGAGCCAAAGCCTCACCCTGCCGCTTTCCGCTTCATTAGAGCTGTTTAAACAAAACAAGTTTAAAATAGGGTTTCTATCTGAAACAGCACATGCAGTTAAAAGGCCAATGTGGAAAATAAATCCTTGTGATTATAGTTGAACAGGAAGCAGCACTTGCTCTGCCTTTCAGCCCCATTGAACAAGACGTCAGCAGCTCTATGGAGGTAGTTTAGTCTTTTTTACAAATTCAAAATTAAATATGCGAGCACTCAAAAATTAAGGTTCACTGAGAAATGTCCTCATTTTTTAAAAAGAAAGGCATATTCCTTGTTATTTAATACAACATTCAATTGATCAGAAATGTTAGAAATCATGGTAAATGGGCTCATCAATACAAAATCATGATTGTCTTTTTAATTGTATAACTTTGTAGACTACTTTTCCCAAACCATCACTCTAGTGCTCCACTGGCACCTCGTATTACTTAATGCAAGTAGTTTACAGGTGTTGTGTCGTGTCTTTCTACAGATGTAGAAAGGTCAGCTACTCAAGAGACCTTCCCCAAATCTCCCTCATCTTCATCTTCGTCAACGAGGCTCTGTCGGTGATCCTGCGCTCAGTCCACTCAGCTGTCAATCACACACTTGCTCAAGGAGGTCATCCTGGTGGACGACAACAGCGATGACGGTCAGTATAGATTAAATATTTTCTTCAGCTAATACCAAATAAGAAGAGTGGCTTTTTCGCCCTCTGATTAGAAGATGGTTTATAGTGAGTGAAACACAGAATTTCCATCTAAAATCCACTGAGTCATCAGCAGGATTTCTACTGAAAGCAACAAAATACACATCAAATTGTCATTCAGCATCCCAGAAATAATTATCTTATACAATAAGTGTCATGTAACCTGAATATAATTATATAATTAAGTTTTATATTATTATAAAACTGAAACTAGTGAATAACCTTTGCACTGTCCTCTTCCTGCTGTGACAAAACAAATTTCCCACGTGTGGGACTAATAAAGGTTATCTTATCTTATCTTATCTTATCTTATCTTATCTTATCTTATCTTATCTTATCTTATCTTATCTTATCTTAAAAAGGTGGCGCGGTCGTTGATGCTCAGGAAGCAGTAGACCCCCGTTGGTGTTGTTTAGAGTGAGTTGGAGCTTAAAACAGCACCGCAGGGAGCTGAGTGAGAACTTTTATGTCATCTCTCTATTTGCATGTGTGCTTCTGTATTTCTTTATTTATCAACTGTGTTGTTGTGGTGATGAATTTGTATGTTTTTTATGTTTGTTTTCAGCTTTTGATAGTGTAGCAGTGACAATAGTTGGCATACATTAGTGGTTATTTAGGATAGGATGAGCTAATAAGCCATCATGTCTTTGTATTTTGCTAGGAAAATGGGAAATAGATGCAGCAGTTTACTGAAACTTGCAAACATAAGATGCCAGATGCATCGCTCAGGTTGTGTGTCAGTTTTGTGTTATTTCTTAAGGACACAACTTTCAAATTCTGTTCGTCTGCTGTAGATGTTTTTATTTAAGCTGCCAGTTCTTTTGTCCTCTACTTGTTTAGTTTCTTGACATATGTCAAGTTTTTGGCTAATAGCTCTTTGGTAATCACCTTGCTGGTGTGTTATCGTTGTCATTTTTTGTGCAGGAAACAAATTGTGTATTTGTGACAAGCTGCTGGTAATGTGCCAGTAACGAATTTGTCCCTTGAGTTAGGTGCCTTTATTATGTGTGAATGATTCATAGGAACAAACAAATAAAGGACTGCACTGAAAATTATAATAAAATGATGTCCAAAGAAAAATTTGAAGGACCTTCAGAAAGCCTGAAGAACGTGAAATAAATTACAGAATTAAAAGACAGTTCGGTTCCTTGGAAGCAAAATGTAAAGACAAAATGTTCACACATGGCTCTATGCAACTAAATAAGAGCTTTAGGATTGTCTGAAAGTATTTGTTTGGGTTTTTGCTCGTAATTATCTGCTCCACTCTATGTTCACCTGTTCCTTATTACCCGGCTGCTCTAAAGTGATTTCTGCCAATCTTTGTCAGCTCATCTGTGAGCTTGTTTCACTCATGCGCTCTGCAACAGTCCCTCATGTTATTCTCTGCTTCACAGGTTTTTTACTCATTTTCCACCCCTTGGGCTTTGTTCTCCCAATATCAGCTTTATTTAAATAAGCTTTCTTTATGGTGGTTTTGCTGATTTTCTGTATTCATTTGGAAAAGCTTACAAACCTAACACAAATAATTGGGGTATAACCCTCAATCTCATTGGGCCTGTTTGAGTGCACATATGTCAATGAACTTAAAAAGGGCTAGTATGTGCACTTTGCTAAAGAAATGCTTTGATTATATATATATATACAGTGAGTATATTTTCATAGGTACAGTGGGGCAAAAAAGTATTTAGTCAACCACCGATTGTGCAAGTTCCTCCACCTAAAATGATGACAGAGGTCAGTAATTTGCACCAGAGGTACACTTCAACTGTGAGAGACAGAATGTGAAAAAAAAATCCATGAATTCACATGGTTGGATTTGTAAAGAATTTATTCGTAAATTAGGGTGGAAAATAAGTATTTGGTCACCTCAAACAAGGAAAATCTCTGGCTCTCACAGACCTGTAACGTCTTCTGTAAGAAGCTTTTCTGTCCCCCACTCGTTACCTGTATGAATGGCACCTGTTTGAACTCATCATCTGTATAAAAGACACCTGTCCACAGCCTCAAACAGTCAGACTCCAAACTCCGCCATGGCCAAGACCAAAGAGCTTTCGAAGGACACCAGGAAAAGTATTGTAGACCTGCGCCAGACTGGGAAGAGTGAATCTACAACAGGCAAGCAGCTTGGTGTGCAAAAATCAACTGTGGGAGCAATCATCAGAAAATGGAAGATATACAAGACCACTGATAATCTCCCTCGATCTGGGGCTCCACGCAAGATCTCATCCCGTGGGGTCAAAATGATCATGAGAACGGTGAGCAAAGATCCCAGAACCACACGGGGGGACCTGGTGAATGACCTGCAGAGAGCTGGGACCACAGTAACAAAGGTCACCATCAGTAACACACTACAACGGCAGGGAATCAAATCCCGCAGTGCCAGACGTGTTCCGCTGCTGAAGCCAGTGCATGTCCAGGCCCGTCTGAAGTTTGCCAGAGAGCACATGGATGATACAGCAGAGGATTGGGAGAATGTCATGTGGTCAGATGAAACCAAAGTAGAACTTTTTGGTATAAACTCAACTCGTCGTGTTTGGAGGAAGAAGAATACTGAGTTGCATCCCAAGAACACCATACCTACTGTGAAGCATGGGGGTGGAAACATCATGCTATGGGGCTGTTTTTCTGCCAAGGGGACAGGACGACTGATCCGTGTTAAGGACAGAATGAATGGGGCCATGTATCGTGAGATTTTGAGCCAAAACCTCCTTCCATCAGTGAGAACTTTGAAGATGAAACGAGGCTGGGTCTTCCAACACGACAATGATCCAAAACACACCACCCGGGCAACAAAGGAGTGGCTCCGTAAGAAGCATTTGAAAGTCCTGGAGTGGCCTAGCCAGTCTCCAGACCTCAACCCCATAGAAAATCTGTGGCGGGAGTTGAAAGTCCGTGTTGCTCGGCGACAGCCCCAAAACATCACTGCTCTCGAGAAGATCTGCATGGAGGAATGGGCCAAAATACCAGCTACTGTGTGTGCAAACCTGGTAAAGACCTATAGTAAACGTTTGACCTCTGTTATTGCCAACAAAGGTTATGTTACAAAGTATTGAGTTGTATTTTTGTTATTGACCAAATACTTATTTTCCACCCTGATTTACGAATAAATTCTTTACAAATCCTACCATGTGGATTCATGGATTTTTTTTTCACATTCTGTCTCTCACAGTTGAAGTGTACCTCTGGTGCAAATTACTGACCTCTGTCATCATTTTAGGTGGGGGAACTTGCACAATCAGTGGCTGACTAAATACTTTTTTGCCCCACTGTATATTAAATATTTTTTAGTTCTTTGTCTCTGGACAGCCTAAAATAAAAATCAAAAACACTGCTTAGTGGGGTGGCTGTAGCTTAGGTGGCAGAGCAGGTCAGCCACTAATCAGAAGGTCGGTGGTTCGATCCCAGGCTGCCTCCTGGCTGCATGCCAAATATCCTTGGGCAAGATACTAACCCCGTGTTTGCCTACTGGTGGTGGTCAGAGGGCCCGGTGGCGCCAGTGTCCGGCAGCCTCGCCTCTGTCAGTGCGCCCCAGGGCAGCTGTGGCTACAATGTAGCTTGCAGCTGCCCTGGGGCATTCACACACACATTCACAGTGTGTGAATGTGTGTGTGAATGGGTGAATGACTGAATGTAGTGTGAAGCGCTTTGGGGTCCTTAGGGACTAGAAAAGCGCTATACAAATGCAGGCCATTTACCATTTAGTGCTTAGTGGGTTGCCCTTTGTGTTCTTATCATGTTGTTTCACACAACCAATACTAAGGCTTGATGTGCGGTTTATAAAGGAGTGCAGGCTGCCAGTGAGAGAAGTGAGACAAAAGAGTTGTCATACTGGGAATGGTTGCTTAAGCTCACTCTGCTGTCCTTTCATATTTATCGACATGAATTCCAATTATTGTGATTGCATGAAAATAATTATGCAAGCTAGGCATAATGTGTCAGGCTTTGATTGTTGCTGCCAGAGGGGACTCTGGAACAGCATTTTTCTTTTTTTCCTCCTTTCTTCAGTAAAGAGGGCTGCAATGGATCTGATGTTAGAGAAGCTAAGAAAAAAATACAAGCACTTTCTTTAGCATGTAGGGATTCTTCTTAAACTCGCCAACTTAGCTGCAATGGTGATATATTCTTTTCAGGCTTTATTAGTCCTGACATCAGATCAAATACTGGAAAACTCCAGCTGGCAGACTGTTCAAGGATAGATGTGCAGATTATAAGCTAAACGGCAGATTCAAAGATCAACTAAAGATCAGTCTTTATAAGCATTTCTGACTTGTTTTGTTTGATGTGTTATCTTCATTTTCTGAACTGTAGAGCAACTGAAAGGTCCACTGGAGGAGTATGTGAACAAACGCTATCCCGGCCTGGTGAAGATTGTAAGGAACCAAAAGAGAGAGGGATTGATCAGGGCCAGGATCGAGGGTTGGAAGGTAGCCACTGCTGAGGTGACAGGATTTTTTGATGCCCATGTGGAGTTCACCCCATCATGGTGAGTGGGTCCTATCATCTAGCGGGAAGCACGGTGTTATTAACAGTCAGGAGTGAATTTTTGGTATTTGGAAAAAGGCTTATTTTAGTGTAAATTAAAGTGAAACACAGCATTCAAAAACAAAAATGACATGTACTCAAAATTAAATCTGGAAAAAAACATATCTTTGCCAAATGTATGAACATTGGAATAACTTATTCATGATAACAACAATGACAATAATAGAGCTTTGGGTATCAGTGTTAAAAGAGTGCTACAAAGTGCAAAGAAACCATGGAAAGAGAAGACAAAGGATAGCTGAAGCTGCATAAAAGGAAGAGCCAAGCTATTTCACGCCTGAGAAGTTTTAAAATGAGACACTTGAGGCTGTGGGATCAGGTTGAACGGATTTTATTTAAAAAAAAACATCACAAGCACACATAAAACACACACCAAAACAGGACCCCTCTTGGAGAACTTGTCGTAAAAGTAAATTTTTAGTAACCATAAAAAATGAAGGTTTTGTACTAATTCAAAAAAGCTGAGCGCTTGGTGGTGAACTGAATCAAAGGCTAAATACTGTCAAGAAATTAGCATGCAATGAGGGACCTTATTAACCCCGCTAAGACAACTGCCACATCCTGTTGATGTCTTTTTGTGGATCTCATTTTCGAGCTCAGTGCATAACTTAAGGTATACCGTGCAGTTCTCTCACTGCCCCCTGCAGAGCTCAACTCGGCTGAATCAAACAGAATTAGTGATAAAACTGGGACGACACAAGGAACTTTCTATTTGACTGAAGTGGATGAAAAAAGTGGTGCTCTTAAAAGATGTTATAAACTTTGTTTCTGCACAAAGTAAAGTCAACTAAATGTGTGAGTGTGTGTGTGTTTGCACTTTTTTCAGGGCAGAACCAGTTCTAGCTAGAATAAAAGAAAACCACAAGAGGATTATCTTGCCGTCAATCGACAACATCAAGCACGATACCTTTGAGGTGGAGCGCTATGAGAACTCTGGCCATGGCTACAACTGGGAACTGTGGTGCATGTACATTAATCCACCCAAAGAGTGGTGGGAGGAGGGAGACATGTCTGCACCAATAAGGTATGCCAGCTTCTCCCATTTAAACGTGAACACAGATCTCACACTTCTGAGATGTATTTTTTTCCACTTCTTTAAGATTTTCAATAAAACTGCCACCAAGTTCTTTTTTTAGTTTTGGGGAAGATTAGGGGAAAACAAGAAAAAAAGCTCCTGATGGGAAACCAGACTTCATTAAAGCAATAAAAAAATTACAGCCTAAATTAGAGAGTGGTGAAAATAGGATTTTAATTATCTGATTATCACCCATATATTTGTGTTAAATTGGATTTCCTTCCATTCTTTAATTAAAAATAAGAATAAATTGCATGAGTATGCACAAAAATGTTTAGATTTACCCTCCACATAATAGGCTGAAATATAAAGTGTGAAACTTTGCATAGTGGAGATTTGGGTTGTAGAAAAGTACTCCAAAATAAACATCAGATAAAGCCACAAAAAAACACATTCTGGTGTTTGCAAACGCTCAGTGTCACATGATAGTGTGTTTTCCTGGCTGCAGGACGCCTGCCATGATTGGATGCTCCTTTGTGGCCAATCGGGACTACTTTGGAGAACTCGGTCTACTCGACTCAGGCATGGACGTCTACGGAGGGGAGAACATCGAACTAGGCATCAGGGTTTGTGTGTCACCCAGTTTCCTCTTGTTCCTGCTCCCTCTTTACCCCTGTAGGTTTTAAGTGGAGCAGTGGCCACCGTAGCGTGGCACCACTGATAAATGAGGCCCCATTAAGAGTCCTGGAGGACCAGTCCTGTGTGAGCAGCTCACAGCAGGGCAATGGAGATAAATAGGTCACGTAGAGCAGAGCAGGAAGGTTGGAGTTTGTTTCTGTACATTTTGAGAGATTGGAGAGTCTTTTGTTTTTCTGCAAGGTTATTAGATTTTTCCTGAAAAAATAACGTCAAACATTTTCACAACCCGAGTGTGTTGGCTTTTATCCAGCAAGCTAAACAATCAAATATTTTTAGAAAGACAAAAACGGTTGCCTTGTCTTTGAGTTGACTTGGTCATAACTTGAATCTGAAATGGAAAGTTCTTATATCTTGTCATCAAAAATATCAAGATTCCCCCCAAAATTAAGTCTAGATAAGTAAACGTGTACAGATGCAATAAAACAGCTAAAATTCAGCTTCAACGCACCTATAAATATATTACAACTGCTGGAGATGAAGTATTAGCAAAGACATGAATCTAGCCCACAATGTCACATCTCAAGAACCACATTTCTTTCTGTTCCTCTTTTACTACAAAGCAGTGGGACACATATCCAGAGTTGCCCTGCGACAACAACATTTCTACATTTCACTACAACCCTTACAAGAGGATTGTTTGGATGTGTCCAGGGAGAAGGCCCTCATTCAGAGAAACTCTTTCATAACAAGCACTTGAATCAATGACTGTTTGGGTTTTAACAGGATTCTTGGGATAATGAATGTTAAGCGGTAGATATCAGCACCTCTATGGGGCAATTTTGCATGGTTGTTGTCCAACATCTTTTACATGAAATCATAGTACTGCTTATTTATCTTAGAGTGTGGCAGAGAGCAGTAAAATGTTTTTTTTTGGCATACCCTCTGTTGGTTAGCACCCGTGTCCTTGGGTAACAGAAACACATAGGTTATCTTTAAAACCTATGTGCCCATTTTCTGTTTGTAGTGCTCCTTATCTGTGGATGGAACATGTTTCATATTGTTCCCAGTGTGAAGAAAGACTGACGGACCTACTTTTTATCCAGTAGGAATGTTTGTCAGGAGTGAAATAGGTTGCATCTGTGCAATTGTTTGGCGACCTGTCAGTTTGAAGTTTCTGTTACGCTCACATCACTTTGACGTGGGTTCAGATAGCTTGGATATCCATGTCTTCATTATGTTCACAGCAGAAGGCTCGTGGGTTGGACACACTCAGCAGATACTTTATTAGATACACCTTGTCAGTATTAGGTTGGACACTCTTTTGCCTTCAGAGCTGTTTTAATTCTTCATGGCATAGATTCAACAAAGTACTGGAAACATTCCTCAAAGATTGATCGTGGCATGATGGCCTCATGCAGTTGATGCAGATTTGTCAGCTGTGCATTCACGATGGGAATCTCGTGATCTATCTGATTGAGATCCCCTGACTGTGGAGACTTTCCTGTTAGCTCACAAGAGTAGCACCTGATATGGTCCTCTGCTGCTCTAGCCCAAATTCTTCAAGGTTCACGGTTCAAAGTAATGCAAAAGTGGTTTTTAAGAAGAAGTTATCTGTTTTACTGTTGCCTTCTTGTCAGCTCAAAGCAGTCTCTGGTCGGGTCTGGTATCAACAAGATATTTTCACCCAGAGAACTGTCTCTCATTGGATATTTCCTCTTTTTGGACCATCCCTTGGGATAACCCTAGAGATGGTAATACAGAAATATCCTAGTAGATCAGGAGTTTCCAAAATACTCAGACCAGTCCTTCTGTCAACAACAACCATGCCTAACGTGTCTTAAATCTTCTTTCTTTTCCATTTTGATGCTCAGTTCTTCTGTGAGTACCCTGCCGAGATCCACTTTCTGGGTAAATTATTCATTATGAGAGCAGTTAATCTCCTTTTGAAGCTTGTGGATGTGCACAACAATTCTACCTAACAGTGAGAGGTCAATTCAGGGTCCAGTGGTTTGATCTCACTCACAGTCCTGCATGAATGAATTCACAGCACCATGTCCTGTTCTCATCTGTTCTTCAAGGGGTTTTCCTCTGAAGCCTCTGTGTTTGTTTAAGGGCTGTGTTTTTCTGTGGCTGGGATAGTTCCTAATTGGTCAGTTGCTGGCTTTGCACATTTGTTCTCCAAACCTGCAGAGGATACCTCAGTCTTGACCTGCTGATTTTGATGGCTATCATTGTGAATGAAGTAAGGATTACAGCTAGGTCATTGGATTCCACCACTGATCAACTTAGAGATTGTAGCTACATGATGCCCTTATTTGGGCATGTCCATTTTTCCTGAGGTTGTGTAGAAGCTTTTGGAAAAAGGGATGAGTACCACTGGCTGTTTCCAGAGAGGATCCTGGGAGGAAGTTATCTTGTTCAGCTTCCTATTTCTTCAATAGCAAGTCTGCTAGGTCAAAAAGCTCTTTTTTAAAGTTTTGCATTAAGAGCTGTTTCAGTAGCTCTAGATGCACCATAACATTGTTCTAGCCATTCTGATATCATTTTCAGCTCAGCTGCTGGGTGGTTTGTATGAGGAGATAATTGATTCAACCTTCATGCTCTGAGGTTTCTTTTCTAAACCACTTCACAAGCAGGTGAAGCTCTTCTGCTGCAGTTAATTCTTAAACCTTTAGCACCAAAAATGAATGATGTCCAGTAGTTCTCCACTTTATCATTATACTTTCTTTGACCTCTGTTAATGAGAAGCAACAAAAGGAACGAATCTTGGTCAGGAAGAAGAAATACTCTTGTACACATTTAAGGCTATTCATCATCTCTCTCCTCCATATCTCTCTGATCTGGTTCAGATCACTGCCCCATCTCGATGTCTTAGATCTTCTTCTTCCCTTTCTCTCTCCGTCCCTTCCCCCCGTCTTGCCACCATGGGGAGCAGGGCTTTCAGCTGCTCTGCTCCACGACTCTGGAATTCCCTACCTCCTGATTTAAGAAATATCTCTTCCATCTCTCTCTTTAAGTCCCAACTCAAAACTCACTTGTTGTCTTATGCTTTTATGATTGTGTAAACTGCTTGCTTTTATGCTTCTTTTTTTATTCTGTTGTTGTGTAGCTCTTGGGGCTATGCTAGCATTCATGTCTTATTGTTCTGGCCCGCTGTCCTACATCAAAGCTGGGAAATAGCATGGTGAACTGTAGAAGATGTTTTGGCCACATCTTCAAGCATGACTTGTGCTTCTGACCGTCTCTTCTTGTTGATCTTTAATGACATGCCTGGAATCATCATGGTGTATTCGCTGACTGGGAGAGTGCTCTGGATGATACGTTGTCACAGCAAACAATATAAGTAAAAAAACATGCATTTATGTATGTATACTCACAGTTGGAGCTTAAAAGTTAACCCAGTGCTGAAGTGCCGAAAACCTCAGCTCCTCTTGATGCCCCTTAAGGTTGGCTAGAAAAAAATGAATAAAAGCAACAATTAGATATTTTTTATATAACAGAAAACAAGAAGAAAAACCGAGAAGGACTTCTAAATGTACAGATTTAGCTTTCATTAGTTCCAGCACAAAGAAAACACGTCCTTCCAGGTGCTCTATGCTCCAGCTGTTAGCTGTAATTGACTTTATAAATCAGGACATCGCGGCGACTGTGCATCTGCCTATTTATATTTCCTGCTGCCCAGCAGCCAGCAGTATATTATTGTGAGCTTTAATTCATACTCCTACTACCCACAGGTGTGGCTGTGTGGAGGCAGTATGGAGGTGCTGCCTTGCTCCAGAGTGGCTCATATTGCACGAATGAAGAAACCTTACCACAGTAACATAGCTTTCCACACACGCCTTAATGCCCTGCGTGTGGCAGAGGTCTGGATGGATGAGTACAAGTCCAATGTCTACCTGGCCTGGAACATCCCCATGGAGGTGAGAACGGCATTTTTCTGCACCAAGACCTCTCTTAGAGAGGATGCTGTCAGTCATGCTTGTCTGTTTGTGACTATCAGATGTCCATGTTCAGAGCCAAACAGTTTTTCTTTTGGTTCCACAATTTATGTAGAGACTTTAGGCATAATAACTTCCTTTGCTCTTGCAGAACCACGGTATTGATTACGGAGACATATCACAGAGGGTTGCACTGAGGAAGAGTCTGCAATGTAAGAGCTTTCACTGGTACCTAGACAACGTTTACCCAGAGATGAAGAGGTACAACGATACGCTGTTCTACGGTGAGGTGAGCCATGAAGGACAAAGACACAGGAAAAAGTAAGTTTGTAGATGTAAGATCTGATGTACAAATTAAACCACTGAAATTAAATAAATGATACTTACACAAAGTCCTAAGAAACTTGTATCTCCTCCACAGACCAAAATATAACAAGAAAGCAGGGACTCAGACAGCATGTACATCCACATCTTCTCAGCTGTTAATAGAAAATAAATGAGATTTAGAACTTTGTCTGATCCACACTGACACATCCTTGTTTTTAGCCTTTATACATTTTTAATCGGTAATTATTTTGGGGAATATTCATATTTTATGAATTAAGTCTGACTCTTTTTTTTTGTGTATTTAAGGTCCGCAATTCTAAAGCAAGCCACCTGTGTATGGATCAGGGTGTGAAGGAGAACCACACAGCCACCCTGCACCCATGCCATGGGTGGGGTCCTCAGGTACAACACTCTTCCTCACCACCATACTAAAGAGTATACTCCATCTTTTTCCAGTTGCTTTGCTTTCTCATGAAAACATACAGTGAGCTTCTCCGGTGATGTGATTTGCAGCTGTGTCTCAATCACAGGCTCAGCTGAAATCCTCCAAGGAGCGAGTTCTGCTGTCAGAATAAAATTGTGTCTTGCACTTTTTGTGTTGAAGCCCTGAGTCAGCCAGTGTCAGCTCTTCATCCCTTCAGCCCTAAGGGCCTCTCTTTTTAGCTCACAGTGGTAAACAGGTGCTTTAGGCAGAAAGTCAAGGCTTCAGTGGTAAAATGCTAAAGGAGCTAAAATTTCAATTCAATTCTGGAAAAATGAGTGCCGCTGATAGGTTTGTAGCTTGAACCCATCCGCTGGAACGTTAAAGGCAATATAATTACACTGCAAAGCAAGACACGAAGTAGGCAAGCTTCATGTTACTCGTGCACGGGAGAGAACCGGACAATCGCCGTTCCTTCGCTTGGCCCCAGTTGCTCTCGTCCGTCCTCCCGTACCACTGTCCTTTTATTGAGGTTACATGAATATGCATAAGTTCGTTAACATATGACGTCTACATACACACAAAGAGTAATAAATTCAAATTCAAATTTTATTTGTCACATACACAGTCATACACAGTACGATATGTAGTGAAATGCTTGGACAACTGCTCGTGACCTAAAGAAAACAAAAAAGGAAAGGCTATGAATAAGGTAGGAAATAAATATGAAAAATTAAAAAGGGGTAAATTTAACTAGGAAGGAATAAAATATAAATTAAGGTTAAAAATGAAATAACTGTACAACACAAATTAGAATGAAGGGTAAATTTAACTGGGAAGAATAAGATAAAATATATAAATTAAAGTTGAAAATAAAATAACTGTACAACAAAATACACCAATACACAGTATAGAACTATATAAGAATGTATGAAGAAATCTAAATATAAATAAATATATACACAATAACAGCAGCTGTACAAGTATTAACCGGAAATGAAGAATATAGTGACCAGTGTTGTGCAAAAACAAAGTCCAGAAAGTCCAGTGTGTGTGTAAGAACTGTATGTGTGGGTCAGTACTGTGTGGTGGTGTGATTGAGAGACCGTATCGCCTGCGGGAAGAAGCTCCTCCTCAGTCTCTCTGTGTTGGTCTTCAGGGAGTGGAATCGCTTTCCTGACCTCAACAGAGAGAACAGTCTGTTGTTGGGATGGCTGAGGTCCTTCACGATCTTCCTGGCCTTGGTCCAGCACCGCCTGCTGTAGATTGAGTGCAGGTCAGGGAGCTCGGAGCGGATGGTGCGCTCAGCTGACCGCACAACCCTCTGTAGAGCTCGTCTGTCCTGCATGGTGCTGTTCCCGAACCAGGTTAAGATGTTTCCCGCCAGGATGCTCTCTATGGTGCACGAGTAAAAGTTCCTGAGCACTTTGGAGGGCAGTTGGAAGTCTCTCAAGCGTCTGAGGTGGTAGAGACGCTGACGGGCCTTTTTCACCACGGTGTTGATGTGACAGGACCATGACAGTTCCTGCGTGATGTGAACTCCGAGGTATTTGAAGCTGTCCACTCTCTCCACTGGGCACTCGTTGATGACGGGGGTCTGGTAGTTCCTCTCCTGCTTAGTGCTGAAGTCCACTATCAGCTCCTTTGTCTTACTGACGTTTAGAAGGAGGTTGTTCCTCTGGCACCAGTTCTCCAGATTCCTAATCTCCTTCAGGTAGGCCGTCTCGTTGTTATCAGAGATCAGGCCCACCACGACGGTGTCGTCAGCAAACTTGATGATGGTGGTGGAGCTGGTAGTGGCCACACAGTCATATGTGTACAAAGAGTACAGCAGGGGGCTCAGAACACACCCCTGGGGGGCTCCAGTGCTGAGAGTGGTGGAGGCTGAGACATGTCCGCCCATCCTTACTGCGTGCGTGTGTGTGTGTGTGTGTGTGTGTGTGTGTGTGTGTGTGTGTGTGTGTGTGTGTGTGTGTGTGTGTGTGTGACTGCTGATCAAAGGGTCAAACATCCTTGGTCAGGAAGAGGGTAGCCTCCCCCTCACCCTAGATGGTTCATCCTAGATAACACGGTGAGGAAGTCCTGCAGTTCATCTAAACAAAGACTAGACTAGAACAGACGCAACTACGTTAATCCTACCATAAAATAATAAGACACGGTATGACCTCTCATGCTCCCAAAGTGCTGTCTAATACACACACAGTTTGCAGACTATCAAGGATCAAAACCTCTACCAATCTACAATTAATTACAAAACTCTAAGCATATATAAGTAAATATTTCTAAGCATAAATGACAATCAACAATACAAATCTAACAGCCGCATCACACTTTCTTCACAAGACATGCTTCAGTTGCATTTTTTAAAGTTATCCTTTTGATGGAACAAAAAGTCTTCAGTTTTTATTAGACCACCAGTTTTTCACACTTGCACTTCCACGGAGATAAAAGCGACCCCATGGTGTCTTAGCGTGGGTTCTCTCCAGGTAGTCCGGCTTCCTCCCACAGTCCGATGACATGCACGTTAGGTTAAATGGTGACTGGCTGTAGGTGTGTATGCAAAACAGATAAAGCACATAAGTGCATAAAATAAAGTGCGATATGAATATCTGTGAAAAGATGAATGTAACTTGTAGTGGTCAAAGATACTAGAAAAACATTTTAATAAATACTCTGTTCTTAAGAAGAAGCAGTGACATCTAGGGACCACAAGTGGGATTTTTTAAGATTTTGAGTCCAAACGCTGTTAAATCACCTAACTTTTGTATGATGTACTGCAAACAGGATGCAGTTACTCTGCAAAAAGACCCAAACTGGGCTGACTGGGTGGTTGATGGAAAGCTTTATCTTTATAATCTTTTGCAAGGCATTGCAACCACTATTCATGCTTTGTTAGGAACAGAATGCGATATAAACAATTTCCCAATCAGTCTTTATCGTCAGCACACTCAAAGCCTCAGAGCTAGATGCAACCAAAGGAACTGTTTTATCTGCACTGCTAAAGTGGAAATTACTATTAATCTGAACGAAAAAGCTGAAGTGAAAGACACAAAGGTTAGAAAACAGAGCGGGAAGAATCTGACTCACTTCTGCTTTTTCTTTCTGTCAAGTTGAGAAAACTGCAGAATTTGGTGTATATAAAATGTTAGGGCTATATGTGGGTTAGAACTCTGCTGAAACAACACTGTGATTAGCAGTGATGTACAGGAAAATCTTTGTGTTTAGCACTCAGTGAAGAACAAAGACATGTTTTGCCTCTCAGCAGTATTGGGAACAACACCATCCTCTTGTTCAAAGCAGCAAAAAAAAAACCCAACAGCTTGCATAATCAAGGAAAATTCCTGCCAGGTTACCTTCAACTTGTACATCATCACATACTTATTTCATCGTTAGCTAATAAAGAGAAGAGTATTCACTCAGCCAGTTCAGTAACTTTCCGTTTACTGTATGTGTGACGTATCTGTTTTCCTCTTAGTTAGGACGCTACACTAAAGAAGGTCAGCTGTTTCTGGGACCCCTAGGCAGCACTGGTGAGGACACTCGTTGTGTGGTGTACGATCAGATGAGCAACTTTCCTCAGCTCCTCAATTGTGAAAAGGTGACCAACGTGAAACAGAAGACATGGCATTTCTCTCAGGTCAGAAGTGTAAAGAAATCTCTTTTTCAATGATATAACTGAGTGTTTATAAGAGAAACTAAAATTTACTGGCATAGAGTTGAGAGGAAAAGTATCTATATGTCAGATTTTAAAAGGGACCTATTGAGCTCATGTCTGGGTCCATTCTTTTTTCTCTTGGACTCTAATATGAGAGTAGCTTTGCATGAATCTTCATTTCTCTCATACTCAGCATTGCTGCAGCCCCGTAGTTCATGCTTTATCTGACAGAACCGCCTTTATATTCCGAATACCTCCGTTGAAGCCACCTTTCTTTGTGTTAAAACCCTCACAAACAGAAGGTTTTAACACCGGGGCCAGTAGGACTTCACAGATAGATCTGTCTGTTTGTGATGACTATATTAGGATATCATCTCTGCTATTACTGAAATCAAAGCAGTCTGGTTAACGGGGATTATTTGCACATAAATTGAGACTTTGGCTATGATTAATATGAACAATAACTGTTGTAAAATTATATTTATGCTAGAAAATAAGGGGTCCTCTTAAGACAACTAAACCCAGACTGCTTAAAGGGTAACAAGCGACTCAATATACCTTTTACTTTGGCATTGATTCTCTTTTTCTTTTAATGTGAAAAACCTTTTGTAAGTCAATTTTCTGTTGGTCTTTTAGTTCTGTTTGGGTAACCTTTAAAAACTAAAGAGTTACAGCCTGTAGCACGGGAAGAGGAGAGCTTGAACAGTGATGCTGCAGACCTTCTGCCACATCGATTCTTTGTCACACAGCAGGACAAGCAGTGAAGAGTCCTGCAGACGTAGAAGTCTTAGGGAAATAGGGAGACCTTACTTATTTTATATAGATGTAAGGTAAAAAGTTAGTGCCATTTGTTTAAGAAAGAGGTTGCAACAGTTCACATAAGGCCCGGTCTGGTTACATACTGTTCTGTCACCATCACGCATTGTTCACAGACCATCTGTGAAATCTGTTAAAACCAAAGTATTGTATCTCCTTCTGCCTTGCAGAACGAATCGATCATAAATCGGGCTACTGGACGCTGTCTGGAGGTGGTGCCGGCTAATGTTTACTCCGGCCACCTGCTGGTCCTGCAGCCCTGCTCGGGGCAGAGGTGGACCATCAAGAACACTATGAAGCAGTGATCGCCTGGCCAGTTTCATTGGGACCAATTACAAAGGCTATTTCCAAGAGCTGTCACCTGACGTTACCTTGGCCAGTGGACAATCAATGATGCGGGGGCTCCTTAGCTTTTGAAATAAGACTCAAAAATAGATGGCTTTAAGGAGACGAGTGATGAGGTGGTTTGGAAACAATTGATGTTTTTTTGTTTTTGTTAGTTTTTTTTTAAAAACATGGACATTCAACGTGGTGAAAGTTTAGCATGAGGACCATTTCTCTATATGAATTTTACAAACTTTCAATGTGATGTTGCCATAATTCCTGTGTGCCACTTCTTTACAGTGTTTAAGTTTTAGTAGACATTTAATCGACCAAAAGCGTGTTCTTTCTTATGTGAAGGGGAAAAAAAGTTTCCATCTTCCATCAGTCTTTCTGCAATATTTCATTCATTTTGTGCCACGGACCGGCCCTAAATAACTAAAATGTGTTCATAACACACGGGAAAAGACACAGGGGAACTGAGGTAACGATAAAAACAATAAATATGAACGATAAAACGAAGAAAAAAACCCCCGGTAAACCATAAATTGCACACCTGAACCTCAACACTCGCGGCCCGGTACCAAACGACTCACGGACCGGTACCAGTGCATGGCTCGGGGGTTGGGGACCGCTGGTCTATGGTACTTAGAAATTAAGGAATGGCTACTCGTGACAGGAGAAAATTTTACACAGTTTAGCAAAAATGCCTGAAAAGTGATTCTTATGTTTTTCAGAAAATTCAAATCCTTGTAAATATTTATAATTTGAAGAAAAATATGCTAAAAATATTACTTGGTGTACTTTTTTTTTCAAATCACCCCAACAAGGACTCTGGGCTAAATCTCACTTCTATGTTTTATGGATTCTGACTTTTATTGCTATTTTTCCACCAAGCATTCTGTAGCATCAGATGCAATATATCTCGTAGCATGAAGTACTGTAAGCAGTTGGGTACAAAGTTTCTTTGCGCTAAGTTAATTTATTTGGTTAACTGCTGTGTGCCATAACTACTGAAAACCTAGTCAAACATAGGAAGCACTTTTTTGGACAAAGGGTTGGAACATGAACGAGAGAGGAGGATTGAATCAGGAATGCACAAAAGTACCAATAGTGGAAATGCAGGAGGCCTTAAAGGCTGAAATTATTAACGTACTGAGATGTATATGATGTCATATATTAAATTGCATAAGTGTGATCAGCTGGATTTTTGCTCCCAAGATTGTCTTCCAATAAACAACTGGTTTCCTGGGTTGTGCTTTGTTACTGTGTTTTAGGATACATCTGCAGTCTTTAAATTTGTCATACTTTAATTAGTATGCTTATTTTTTTCAGTTTAATTTTATTTTCAAGCTTGTTTGTAATTTTTTGCTGCTAAACTCATGCTTTATTTTGCTTTTCTGGACTATAAATAAGGTAGAGACAGCAAAGATGAGCTACCATGCTGGCCTGCTCTCCTTTTAACTGCTCCATCCATTTTCATGGTTGTGGTCAAAATATTTTCGGCATGCTGTGAGATTAGTCCTCAAAATCATCCCCCAAAATAGACTACTTCAAAAGAGATTTCACCCTCAGCTTCCAGCTGCATGGCATCTGCTGTAACTTACACCAACTCGACTTAAGAGTACTTTCATCACATTTTTTATAAAAGCGCTTCTACACAATATTACCCAGCCACAAATAAAGCAGCCAGGTGGCCGAACATTAAAGGGACTGTTCTATAAATGACAAGTTATGGGTTCAATCCTGAAGCAACCATATGTCCTGTAAATAGTGTCCTTGAATCAGACACTGACCTCCTACTGCTTACTCTCGCTAAACTGCTCTGGATGAAGCATCAGCTTAAATGCTTAAGATGTAAATAAAACAGGAGGAGACTGCTGGGAGCACAAGGGCCTGTTTCTAGCAGAGAGGGGGAGAGAGGAGTGAGGCGGCTCTGAGGGACAGAGCCTGCATGCTAACATAACACTGAATGCTGATCAGACTCTTAACGAAGAGACTGCTCATCGTTCTCTGGCGTGAAATAGGATTACCATATGTTGGTTAAAGTCCTGCTAAATGTAAGCCAGCAGTAAATGCTAACAAGGACAAACTGATCAAATAAACTCACTGCGTTACTTAGATAAGGTTGTATTTATGGGGATGGAAATTTGTATAATTTGTAGATTTTAGCATGTAAAAAAATGGAGCTATTTTTAAAGGATGACAAAAAATCTAGAAAATGAATGTAATTCATTGACATTATTGTATCATAGTTTGCATTGTTCTGACCAGCAGTGTCCTGCAGCTCCCTGTGAGCACTTAATGAAAGAGGTTATGGTTTAATGTCAGAGCAGAGAACTCACAGTTGTCAAATATGATTTTGCTCTAATATGCACCATGTGGCGCTGTATGTTTTCTGTGATTGGAGGGTAGTGTCACTGCAGCTGTCACCCCAGCCTGCTCTCTGCTCTGCCTCGGGAAAAAAGCAGCAGAGATACAGATGTAATTACTTGACAGAACAGCAACACTGTATGAAAATGTGACAATTTCATAAAACCCACTGCAGCAAGGGTAACAGATGATACAACACACAATACTGTGCACAACTCTTTAGGCACAGATGTTGGCAGCGAAGCATGGTGAAGCATCCCGCTGTTTTAGTTTTTGTTGTTTTGGGGGTTTTTTTGCAGAGAGCATGTCAAAACTAGAGACTAGAACTACAATTAGATCTTTTATCATGCAAAATAATCAGATCGCTTAAGTTCATTCTGTAGCGTGACAATGACCCCAAACAGAGCCAGAGTAATAGCTTCAGAACATGTACTGAATGTGCTTTATTAAAGGGTTTTTATCAGACTGTGATTTACGTTTACTTCACCTTATGTGTTCATTGTTGAGTAAAAGCTATTGATACCAATTATTTTTATACTATATCCTCACTTCACAGTGAGAATCAAAATCTGTTTCTTCTTTCTTTTGTACTAAACATGTTCTCACACTCTGGAGCCATTTTGGTAACATCTCCAGGCACTTATTTGTCCAATTATTTTTAAGCTATATCTATATTAACTTTAATTTCAGTGATCATAAAAGTTATATACTAGAATAAAAACAGTTTTAAAGTTTTAGAATAGAATAGGATAAACCTTTAATACTGCACAGATGAGAAATTTGGGTGTTACCCAGCTCTTATGGCAAGGGGAATATAAAATATAAAATTGAAAAATTTATAAATTATAAAATTTGCTGACTTTGCACCAAAATGGCTCCAGAGTGTGAGAACATGTTTAGTACAAAAGAAAGAAGAAACAGATTTTGGTTCTCACTGTGAAGTGAGGATATAGTATAAAAATAATTGGTATCAATAGCTTTTACTTTTACTTTTACTGTTAGCGCCGGTGTCCTTCTATTATAGTGATACTAAACAAGGCAGGAAATTATATTTTTATTCTACAAAATGAAATGAATGTATCTACTCTGCAGAAGTGTTTGTGAATTTCAACAGATCGATTAGCTTGCTGCATTATATGTATGAACTGCATTTTTATCAGTTGCAGTTTCACCATCTCAGTGCCTAATGCTTCCCTCTTGTGGTGTCATGGTGGTTAGAAATAAATATGATATGTTATATGAAGTATATAATAAAAGCAAAGGCTTCACGTAAAGAGGGATTGGGACAGCTTTTAAGCAGGGTGACCTGCAGTATCCCACTGATTAACAGCCTCAACTGACACGTTCATGATGACTTTTGCTTTGTTCCCATTCCTCAGATCGATTTTCCCTTTATAAGGTTTGCTAAACCAGATGCTATATTTATGCTAAAAGTGGCCATAAAGAGTAAGGTCAGAAGGAGGAAAGGTAATACAGCAATGAAGAATAAAGGCAAAGTCAAAGACCGATTCCAGCTTTAAAAGCTATCTATGTATTTTTTTGTACATAGATTTATATGAAAAAGATGATCTGATTTCTAGCAGCAAAGGGCACATGCAAAAAAGCATTGGCAGGATAAATTCAGTTAAAGCAGTTAAATCAGTGCAAAGGTACAGAAAAATACTTATATTAGTTTGGAAATCAACAAGCAAAGAAATCCAGATAGATGTGATTTTTCCCATTCAATAGTACTTTTAATGTTCATAATTAAAAATGCTTTTGATTAATTTTGTCAGTAGGAGTAAAAGTTTGATGATTTTTTTCTCAGTGTTACTGCTCCATTAATAATAAGTGTTTAATAATTAATAATAAGTGAATCCAAGTTTTACCCCAATGTTTCCACCATTCCTCTCACCTAACCCTCATTTCCTCTTCAGGCCTTGCCTTTCAACCACACACACCCTCTACAGCAAATTAACAATATCTGAAAGTCATGTCCTTAAGAAATAAGAGGGGAAAATCGAGTTAAGACCCAACACAGGACCTGAAAGGTGCATCTAGCCCTTCAGCTGATTCATCTACCGTTTGCTGAACCCTTGTCAGAAATTGTTAGAAGAAGAAGAAGCTATTCTTAAGGATGGGAAACTCTTGATTGATGGAATCTTGAATATAGAAAAGTAACAATGGATTTTAATCCACAATGTAATGCCATTGGGAAAGCATGTGATTGGCAAATGCATCATTTTTCAGGATAGCAATGATCCCCAAAATACTGTCAGTACAGTAAAAGCATACCTGGATAGAAAAACATACAATAGAACAGCATCAGTCATGGCTTGGCCTCCCCAGAGCCCAGACCTCAATATTACTGAAGCAGTGTGGGATCATTGTGACACGAGAACGGAACAAAAGGCGGACAACACCCAAAGACGTGCTCTGAATATCCTTCAAGAAGCCTGGAAAACTGTTCCTGTGGAAATGACAAGAAAACTAGAACTGAAGAATAACAGTTACAATGCCAAATATTGACTTTCAAGCTTGTTATATTGTTATAAACTCTATTTTACGTATATTTCCATTTATGTTTGCACATGTTCAATAAAATCATTGCTCCTGAGGCAACGAGGAATGGCTAAAGATTTCTGCCACTACTCCATAACAAACATCAACTAAAAGTGTTTGATAAATGCATTCTATTTGCTTTTTTAAAAATCACAAAGTGAGAGATTTTTTTTCAATTTAAGTGAGCATTATGTTAATGTTTTAAATGTCATGGCATAGGATCAGATCGCTTCAAAGTAAATTATATTTTGAAATGTACAATCCCTTAAACACTGTGTCCTGATCTTGAACTAATAACTACTGAGATCTCAAGTCTACTGCATAATAAGACAAACAGCACCATTTAGAAAATTTCTTTTTATTGCAAGTATTCTTAATGCTTTGATGTTTTGTACAGATTTTCATATTTACAGTGATAATTAGTATTCGTCTAATAAATAATACAACTGAAAGTCATTCTCTAGCCTACATGTTTAAATATTGCACGTGCAAAGTATGTATAATATGTGCTTGTCCAATAGATATGCTGTCTTAGCAGCTATTTACAATGTTACATAAGAAACAAATGTGGGATCCAACCACCATGCTACTAAAGAGACACTGTGCGTTTCCCCTCCAAAGCAAACCCTCCACTTCAGTGATGGAGTCATGCAATTATTCTACTGGGGTGAAGACAGTTTAATTACAGCATCACTGCAATAACAGTATCCATCCAAAAAAAAAAAAACATCAAATAAAATTTTAATTATTTCTAAATAAGAAATTCGTGATAAAACAGTTTTCCAATTAACCACTACATAACAGTAGTGTCTAGTTCTTATTTGGTAGGAAATGTCCACCAGTGCTGTAACGTTTTCAAAAATAATAGTAAAAGAAAAAAAGCATTTTGATGAAAAACTAAACCAGCGTGACCTACTGTACAAGTTTGTTTAGGCTGCTTTTGCAGCAGTGCTCTTTATAAAGTCTCCAGGGTGTGATAGTAATAAATCATCTGTGAATGAAACCTTTTACACGTTTAAAATCACTTTGTCTGCCATAGGCAAGAAATCTGTTCCTATAAATACACCGTTTAATTATGTGTTCGCATTGCAACTGCTGCTCTGCCAGAAGTGTAGGTAGAGCAAAGTCAACCTATACATTATACATATCCTCATATTTGAACATTCAATATCAATATATTTTCCACATATTGTGAATATAACGCTGAGTGTGCAGAGAGGGAGAAACACGCAAACACCGTGACGAGACAAGAGCACGGGCAGTGTGATGTTACTTCACCTCTAGATGGCACTATTGCACAACCTACAACCTTCTGCATCGTTTCACTGGAATGGATGACAAGTACAGTGCAAAAACAATAACAGGAACAAACTGAGTCCGATATGATATACATATTTATGCCAAAAAAAAATGCCCGTTTGATCTTGTGTTTCCATGTAGGAACAGGGAAAAATGTCTATATTGTGTTGTCTGGTTCACCTCGGCAGAGTTCTATGGCTTTGGCAGGAGGGTTGAGAGGAAACAGAAAGGGCCTTTACCGCCTGCACCTGGCATGTTTGTGATGAAGCAGCTGCCTCTACTCCTGCTGAGCCTCCTCCCTGTACCTCTGAACCCGAGTGAGCAGAGAGCACCGACGGTCATGCACACACACAGATACTGTACACTTCAACAGACACTGGAGATACAAATGATGGGCCATTTGCTAAACCTGCAGCACACACTGCTTTCTATGTGAAAGAACCATTCTGTGAGAAAAACTCTACTGCTCATTTGATCTATGACCTCTGAAAAACAGTTCATGATTTCCATTACTATTCAATTATAAAAAAAAAAAAAGTACATTCCCTGGGTTATACAGCACTGATATGCAAAGCTTAATTGTATATCTGTAACTCTAGAACTGCAGTATTTATAGTTTTCTTAGTTTAATATTTCAATTTCATATTCTTCTTCTAAGTATAAAATCCCTTTTGTTATATTTGTCTCATTAATTTAACTGAAATACACTGAAAATTGCTCACAAATTAAGGTTTATGTGTCAATACAAATGCAGGTTTTATTGCTGGGAGCTTCCCGTGATGCACTGACTATTTCTTCTTCCATGACACTAATGTTTTGTCTTTGCTTCATCATTTATGTACTGTACTGTATCCCCAGTTTTCCAGCGAGGGCTGCGTACATTTTGATTGCATTAACGTTTTTATCCAGCCTTTATGTGCAAGCTTGAGCTGCAAAATTCAAATGTAGTTACTGACAGGCCAAAGTGCAACAGGGAAGAGATTAAATGGGATCAAAGGGAGTGGCATTATAAATTCCTTCCTTCCTGAGATTCAAATCCTCCAATCAAAACGGTGCCAGCAATGCAAAGACAGATTTCTTTAAAAGATTGGACACAATAACAAAGTCAGTCGTTTATTTATTAAAGCACTGTTAATAATTTTAGTTGCTGCTATTTCAAATAAATGTTTGGTACAACAAATTTCTCCGTGTTCTGTCTCAGGCTTTATTCGGGCCCTGGTACTAGAGCTATGGTCTGTTCTTGAGTGCAGCAGTGACGACATCAGAGTGGTCCGTCCCAAACCAACTCCCATTGACCCCACAGATAGGAGTTGCATTAAGGTATTGTATGTATGTGCGTGCGTGTGTGTGTGAGAGAGAGAGGGAGAAGGAGAAACTTCCTGGAGCCCACAATGCCCCAATTTTTAGATATCTACATAATAGTACAGACACAGATCTCTTAGAAGTTTTGCTTTTCCATCATGTTTTTAGCTCACTGGTTACAAAGGTGTTTAAATTGATTAAAATTAAATTGATTCCAATTATTATTAACCCAGGACTCAGAATAGTGGTCCATGTGTTGCTGTGATACCAGCAGCCATGTAGAAAATTCACTTGTGAATATTCATATTTAAGAAACTGGCAATAGTGATTTTGTTAACAAGAAAGGCTTTTTGCTGATTGGTTTATGGGTGTCTGGGCAAATAAGCCTTACTTTCATAAGACTGCATTTTTAGTTATGTTTTTGGCAGAATTTCTCTCAGGAAAGCTTCAACAAGCTCCAGCGTGAGCCTGTCTGTGTGTGTCTGATGCTTGGCCTCTGACAGCAGCCAAGTCATCTCTCTCAGAGAGACTAGCCAAGTGAATACGGACAGCCAGTGATGTGTAAACTGTGTCCTGCCACAGGCGACTTTAAAGTCTGCCTTATCAGTGGGTTATACATATATGCTGAGGTCAAAGGAAAACTAAATATACACACACCAGCACTTTGGTGAATTAACTCGAGTCTTTGCTTTAATCTGTGCTAAGTACAGTAGGAGGTTTGGTAGTACATATGAAGATAAGTTCACACATGCACAGAAACATCAGAAGACACATGAAAGTATAGATATTTCTATTTTAGAAAAAAAAATCCATCGTATCTTGTTTTTTTCTTTACGTTTCTTTGAAGCTGTTTAATATAATCTAAGTTGTAGCTCGTTTGTGCAAGTGTCTCTCTTTTTTTCCTTTGATGCTTTTGATGATATGTTTTCCCTGTTCTACCAGACCCAGTGAAAAATGCAGGGAGCTTTCCTGTAGTTTAATATTCTTCAGGCTGCAATAGGTTTCTGCTCAACCACTCTGCTCAGAATATATGTCTTATTCAGTTTTGAGAGTGTGGTAAACCATGTTTTATCTTTGCAATCATAAATTCTTTTTACATTTTGTTTTGCTTTGAATACTACAGATATTATTTGTCATATTATCGGTAGTGTTTGTAGTTGAATAGTGTTATATTATTATTATGTGTTAGGATTTGATCAATCCATGACGTGCACAAATGCATTCACAATGGTCTTTAAAAGCAAATACATTTTTTCTCTCTAACAGCTGCTGTATTTACTTTCCTCTTCAGTCCTTCCTGTACTTGGTCAACCTCCTCTCCTCTTCCCAGTCGGTGTGGCAACTGCTGGGCCGACAGTCTTTGGCCAACAAAAGCGAATACACCCTGAGGGAGATGCCAACCTCCATACCTGTAAGTGTTTTTCTTCTTCTTCTTTTCCACACACTGCAGTTTTTTTTTGTCATCCATCTGAGGGCATGTTTGCACTTTTTATTTGGCCTCCAAACACCACCCACCCATTTGTTTTACTTCAAACGCATTCAAATAAACCCTCTCACACTGAGACTGATATACGTTCTCCACCTTACCCATTGTAAATTTCCACACAGTTTTCGTTTTGCACCCTATCCGGTGCATTCTTGTTCAAAGCCTCTCATTTTACTCCACAGGATTTGATTGACAGACTGATTGCCGTGAATTCGGATGGGAAGATTCATTCTCTCTTCCACTACGAAGAGAGTCACACATTCGGCCTAAGGTGGGATTCATTATTTTTTTCATATTACTTAACATCAGTGGGGAAGTAGACGATATCAGATTATCACCTGGTGACTGCACACACACTTCAGCCTCTGGCAATAGGAGACTGGCATGGTGACGTAATCGGCCTTAAAATGCGGCCTTTAAGGCTGCAGACCCTGAATTGGGATACAGCCTCTGAATCGCTGCATCTTGTAGCTGTGTCGTCTTAAATTGGTCATGTGATTTTGACGCGCCGGCGCGTCCGGCAACCCCAGAGGTTTAACTTAATATTTAAGTGTCTCTTGGTTTTAGACTAGTTGTTTAGTCTAATTTGATGTTTTAAACCAGAAAAGGAAGAAGAGGGCTTAGAATTACAGGTAAGAACTGCTCAGTGGTATGTGATAAACTGTAAATGTAAAGCTTACAGGTCAGTCCTCATGTTTTTAAATCAGATTTTGAGTCTGTACATGGCACATTATGCTTTTGCATGTTGTGAAATGTGCTGCAAAACAAACTGAGGTAAACTAACTGGTTTACTGTGATGGATTTAAAGTGCGTGTGACTGGTGCGCAGTGGCTGTGGTGCTCACGGTCAGAGTTCAGTCACAAAGAGGGTAACAGAGATGAATTTAAAGTTAAGGTGATGGTGCTTAGATTCATTCACAGACTGAAACCTTCACACCAACTTTATCCTGTGTCTCTTAGTTTTAGACTAGTTGTTTAGTCTATTTTGATGTTTTAAACCATATCACAGGGTTTTTACTTCACCATTTACGGGGTTTTAACAAGCAAACAAAAGACAGATCGTGATGTTTGAAAATGTTTTGGAAATATTCTTTAAAGATTAGATGTAAAATACGCAGAGGATAAATTCAATTGGTTTATTAGTTTATTACATAAGTTGAAAAAAAGTTAAACAAGTAAATAAAGAAACAACGTAAAAGAAAAGTAAACAAAACAAATCGGTAAATAAAGGAAAATGGTAATAAGAAGGGGAAAAAAAAGAAAAGAGAAAACCCCAACAATCCCCTCTGAGCAAGCACTAGGCGACAGTGGGGAAGAAAAACTGCCTTTAAACGGGCAGAAACTTCCGGCAGAACCAGGCTCACGAGGGGCAGTCAACTGCCGGGACTGGTTGGGGTGAAAAAAGATGAAGGAGAGAGGGAAGAAGTGTTAGGAGAGAAGGGGAGAGGAGAGGTGAAAATTAAGATGGAACAGAGGTGGAGGGAGACGAGGTGACGTCAGCAGTAGAAAAAATAGAAAGAGTAGAAAAAGCAGGAGTGTCCCTCCTCCAGAAGAAGCGGAAACGTTTTTTCTTCTTTTCCATGAGCTTTTCCACGACCACTTTTTTCTCTAGGATGAGGGTTCTCAACTGATCGGTTGTTTCTTCAACTTCCTTCTCAAGTTTCTGGCATCTTTGCTCCATTTCTTTTAATAGATTGCACTTGTCTGTATTTTGCTGTTGTTTTTCCTTGTGCATCTTTTCTAACTGCTCATTTCTTCTTGTGATTTCTTGAAGCTTACGCTGCAGGTCTTCATTTATTTTCTCTTGTTGCTGCTTTTGTGCAAGCATTTCAGCGTTTTCACACTTCAAGTTGTCTGAGTTCAACAACATCTCATTAATGACCTCTGAGTGTTTTTTCGCCATTTCATTGATCCTACGCTGCATCTTTGAACGTCGTTTTTCCAATACTTCTCCTTCCAGTTCAGGTGTTCTGTCCTTCATTGTATTAATTTGTTCAGTTGTAGATTTCTTCTCTCCAAGTCCTGGAGAATACGTTTTTTTTCTTTTTCCTGTTGCTCTTTCTCTTGAAGAAGCTCTTTATTTTTGCACTCTGTTTCATCCAGCCTGACTGGATTTGGATTTATTGAAGAAGGACCACCAAAATCTTTGTTCTATTTGGTGTACATGTTAAGAGTTGCTGGACTAACAGTTGGTTTGATTTGCTTCAGAGAATCCTCAAAGTCTTTCATCTTAATGTTGCGCACCTCAGCAGCAGCTATAACACGGACTTGTTCTGGTGCCAACTCTCTTATTGGGCCAAGTGCAGCATCTTTGGCTAATGCTGTCAAATCGCTCCCTGAATATCCTTCAGTCACTTTTGCAAGACAGGACAGTTCGTCTTGGCTCAGTGGACTCCCGTGCGTTCCCAAAAGATTTTTCAGCAGCGTAAATCTTGTCTTCTCATCGGGTAAGGTCACATATACTCTTTTTGCAAAGCGCCTTAATATTGCTTCATCGAGCTCCTGGGGCCTGTTCGTTGCTCCCATTACAAGTACTCTGTCATCCTTTCCTGACTGCAACCCGTCAAACTCAATGAGGAACTCAGTTTTTAAACGGCGAGAGGCGTCGTGCTCCCCCTCCCTCCTTTGACAGAGCAAGCCGTCCACTTCATCGATGAAGATTACTGAGGGCTGTCTCTCTCTTGCAACTGCAAAGAGTGCTCGTACGAGCTTCTCGCCTTCTCCCACATATTTGGAGGTCAAACTAGCAGCACTGATGTTGAAGAATGTTGCATTAGACTCTGCAGCAACTGCTTTGGCGAGCATGGTCTTCCCATTTCCTGGTGGGCCAAATAAAAGCAAGCCACGTGCAGGAGCTCTCAGACCAGTAAAGAGATCAGGTCTTAAGGCAGGAAGGATGACAATTTCTTGAAGTGCTTGCTTTGCCAGATCCTGCCCTGCGATGTCATCAAATGACACAGTCGCTCCACTGTATACAATTTCATTTGTAATTAAGCTGACCAGTTTACTGTCCACATTCTTTTTCATATCCCTCTTCGGGGGCTGTTTCACAGCTGCCGGTCTTCCATTCTGAGTTTTTCCCACCCGAGTGGTTTTCTTTGCATCAGTTATTCTTAATGGAGGTCTTACAGAAGTGGAGGGTCTGATGGTGGTGGAAACACCTGCGGGTTGACTTTTAGGAACTGACTTTGGCTTACTTGCAATTGTTTTGGTCGACATTTCTCTTGCGCGACTTCCCCCCTGTTCACAGTCATAACACGGTAAACTAGTCATAAACGAAAACGTTTAGGCTATTTATCGCATTTAAAGGTCTTTCTTTGGGACAACGTCACAGAACACAGAAACGTCACAGGGCTTTGGAGCGTGATGTTACAGAGGTTTACAAATACTTTCAAATATAGCTCTGGTCGAACGTTTGAAGGCTGCGAACAAACTGACTAAAACTTGCTGCTCCTGACCCCTATTTATAGAAAAACTTCAAAGGCTCAAAGGCATGTGCTTGTGACATCATCACATGTCCTTGTGACATCATCACATGTCCTTGTGACATCATCACTCTTCATGAATCAGATTGTCACATGACATTTTAGAATGGGGATGTTTTTTTTTAAACCGTTTTCAAATTTAACCCTCTGTGGTCCAGGGTATAATTGGCCGTTCTTGACTATTTTTGATTTTACCTCTATATTTCACCTTTAAAATATGTTTTTCTTGCCTTATTTGGCACCATTATTTTCAGCACAACCTCAAATATCTGAAATTTGAGTTATTGTTTTCATTTTGGTATACTATATTAGCACAGTTGATCTAAATTAATAACACAATAAATTGTGTGTGCATCTCCTGTTTTGTCATGGTTGTATGTCCCGGTTCGTGACAGGCTGCATGAGCTCATCTGGTGGGAGTGTAGTACTGTAGTATTTCAGGCATAAAAACGTGGTTTTCACAGACCTTGTCACAGGGTCTGAGTCTAAGATTCAAATTGTAAACACACAAACACTCAGGCTTGCTGCAAACCTTAGCTGATCCCCCGTGGGCTTAATTTACTGCCATTGTTTACGCACCATTGTAATTGCTTCTCTAGTTTGGCATTACACTTTAATTATGGAATGTAATTATATTTTGTCTATTTTTAGTTGTGGCATTGTGTTGTAATTAATGAAGGGCCTGCACACTCCAATATCAATTTACAATTTAAATTCTCCACAGCATGTTTAACTACATTATGTTGTGCCTTTCCAGAATCCCAGATTTACTTACACATCTCCCTTTATGATACATTAGTACTACATTTGACCTAAACCTTTTCCATCCTTTTTCCAAACTCTCATTCATTTTTTACCTGATAACCAAAAACTGTGATAGTGAAAGGCTGAAATATTTCTAGGGGTATGAGATTTCTGTGTGTTTTCTGTAGGTGAGCAGCTGCGAGAAGTTTGGCTACGGGGTGATGGTGACACAGGTGGCAGCAACTGCTCCGGGAGTTGTGGCTCTGCACAGTTCAGGTACTATTGCAGTTATTTGGACACAACAAACACTTGTCAGCTGTGATGCTTAAGGCTTATATTATAAGTTGTTGTTGTTGTTTTTGTGTTGTCGGTATAAAGGAGACTTAAGGCAGCTTAGGGAGAAATGTATTTGTCAAACCGTTTTTGTTTGGGTAAGAAAGAGTAAGAAGAGGCGTTCTTTTTTGATAAATGGATTCACATATCAGTTGTATACTGATACTAGGTTTATCCATATGCAAAAGGCTCCAGGAAATACCGTACTCTTGTCAAAAGAGGTCAAAAAATGAAGCTAGTGAACAAATATTTTAATCCTGCATTCTTTCTATTGGCTAGAAGGGGCGACTCAACTGGTTATGGGAAAAGAAGTCTGATTACTTATCAGCCCTTCGCTTATAACAGCACCGCTGCGTTCTGAAACCTATTCTCTCCTATGACTTTACCCACGCAAGAACAGTTCCCTGCTGTGTTGAGCAGCGCTGGCTGTGGAGCACTCATGTGTTCCATGATGTGACATATGTTTGTGCCATCGATAAAAAGGCAGACTGACAGAAAGAAGGATGACCTCAAAAAGTGATATAGTCCAGACAGAGCTTACAAATGATGGGCCATTTGCTAAACCTGCAGCACACACTGCTTTCTATTAAATACTGCACGTGCAAAGTATGTATAATATGTGCTTGTCCAATAGATATGCTGTCTTAGCAGCTATTTACAATGTTACATAAGAAACAAATGTGGGATCCAACCACCATGCTACTAAAGAGACACTGTGCGTTTCCCCTCCAAAGCAAACCCTCCACTTCAGTGATGGAGTCATGCAATTATTCTACTGGGGTGAAGACAGTTTAATTACAGCATCACTGCAATAACAGTATCCATCCAAAAAAAAAAAAAACATCAAATAAAATTTTAATTATTTCTAAATAAGAAATTCGTGATAAAACAGTTTTCCAATTAACCACTACATAACAGTAGTGTCTAGTTCTTATTTGGTAGGAAATGTCCACCAGTGCTGTAACGTTTTCAAAAATAATAGTAAAAGAAAAAAAGCATTTTGATGAAAAACTAAACCAGCGTGACCTACTGTACAAGTTTGTTTAGGCTGCTTTTGCAGCAGTGCTCTTTATAAAGTCTCCAGGGTGTGATAGTAATAAATCATCTGTGAATGAAACCTTTTACACGTTTAAAATCACTTTGTCTGCCATAGGCAAGAAATCTGTTCCTATAAATACACCGTTTAATTATGTGTTCGCATTGCAACTGCTGCTCTGCCAGAAGTGTAGGTAGAGCAAAGTCAACCTATACATTATACATATCCTCATATTTGAACATTCAATATCAATATATTTTCCACATATTGTGAATATAACGCTGAGTCCTGCCTGACAGCACATTCCCATGAGTGTGCAGAGAGGGAGAAACACGCAAACACCGTGACGAGACAAGAGCACGGGCAGTGTGATGTTACTTCACCTCTAGATGGCACTATTGCACAACCTACAACCTTCTGCATCGTTTCACTGGAATGGATGACAAGTACAGTGCAAAAACAATAACAGGAACAAACTGAGTCCGATATGATATACATATTTATGCCAAAAAAAAATGCCCGTTTGATCTTGTGTTTCCATGTAGGAACAGGGAAAAATGTCTATATTGTGTTGTCTGGTTCACCTCGGCAGAGTTCTATGGCTTTGGCAGGAGGGTTGAGAGGAAACAGAAAGGGCCTTTACCGCCTGCACCTGGCATGTTTGTGATGAAGCAGCTGCCTCTACTCCTGCTGAGCCTCCTCCCTGTACCTCTGAACCCGAGTGAGCAGAGAGCACCGACGGTCATGCACACACACAGATACTGTACACTTCAACAGACACTGGAGATACAAATGATGGGCCATTTGCTAAACCTGCAGCACACACTGCTTTCTATGTGAAAGAACCATTCTGTGAGAAAAACTCTACTGCTCATTTGATCTATGACCTCTGAAAAACAGTTCATGATTTCCATTACTATTCAATTATAAAAAAAAAAAAAGTACATTCCCTGGGTTATACAGCACTGATATGCAAAGCTTAATTGTATATCTGTAACTCTAGAACTGCAGTATTTATAGTTTTCTTAGTTTAATATTTCAATTTCATATTCTTCTTCTAAGTATAAAATCCCTTTTGTTATATTTGTCTCATTAATTTAACTGAAATACACTGAAAATTGCTCACAAATTAAGGTTTATGTGTCAATACAAATGCAGGTTTTATTGCTGGGAGCTTCCCGTGATGCACTGACTATTTCTTCTTCCATGACACTAATGTTTTGTCTTTGCTTCATCATTTATGTACTGTACTGTATCCCCAGTTTTCCAGCGAGGGCTGCGTACATTTTGATTGCATTAACGTTTTTATCCAGCCTTTATGTGCAAGCTTGAGCTGCAAAATTCAAATGTAGTTACTGACAGGCCAAAGTGCAACAGGGAAGAGATTAAATGGGATCAAAGGGAGTGGCATTATAAATTCCTTCCTTCCTGAGATTCAAATCCTCCAATCAAAACGGTGCCAGCAATGCAAAGACAGATTTCTTTAAAAGATTGGACACAATAACAAAGTCAGTCGTTTATTTATTAAAGCACTGTTAATAATTTTAGTTGCTGCTATTTCAAATAAATGTTTGGTACAACAAATTTCTCCGTGTTCTGTCTCAGGCTTTATTCGGGCCCTGGTACTAGAGCTATGGTCTGTTCTTGAGTGCAGCAGTGACGACATCAGAGTGGTCCGTCCCAAACCAACTCCCATTGACCCCACAGATAGGAGTTGCATTAAGGTATTGTATGTATGTGCGTGCGTGTGTGTGTGAGAGAGAGGGAGAAGGAGAAACTTCCTGGAGCCCACAATGCCCCAATTTTTAGATATCTACATAATAGTACAGACACAGATCTCTTAGAAGTTTTGCTTTTCCATCATGTTTTTAGCTCACTGGTTACAAAGGTGTTTAAATTGATTAAAATTAAATTGATTCCAATTATTATTAACCCAGGACTCAGAATAGTGGTCCATGTGTTGCTGTGATACCAGCAGCCATGTAGAAAATTCACTTGTGAATATTCATATTTAAGAAACTGGCAATAGTGATTTTGTTAACAAGAAAGGCTTTTTGCTGATTGGTTTATGGGTGTCTGGGCAAATAAGCCTTACTTTCATAAGACTGCATTTTTAGTTATGTTTTTGGCAGAATTTCTCTCAGGAAAGCTTCAACAAGCTCCAGCGTGAGCCTGTCTGTGTGTGTCTGATGCTTGGCCTCTGACAGCAGCCAAGTCATCTCTCTCAGAGAGACTAGCCAAGTGAATACGGACAGCCAGTGATGTGTAAACTGTGTCCTGCCACAGGCGACTTTAAAGTCTGCCTTATCAGTGGGTTATACATATATGCTGAGGTCAAAGGAAAACTAAATATACACACACCAGCACTTTGGTGAATTAACTCGAGTCTTTGCTTTAATCTGTGCTAAGTACAGTAGGAGGTTTGGTAGTACATATGAAGATAAGTTCACACATGCACAGAAACATCAGAAGACACATGAAAGTATAGATATTTCTATTTTAGAAAAAAAAATCCATCGTATCTTGTTTTTTTCTTTACGTTTCTTTGAAGCTGTTTAATATAATCTAAGTTGTAGCTCGTTTGTGCAAGTGTCTCTCTTTTTTTCCTTTGATGCTTTTGATGATATGTTTTCCCTGTTCTACCAGACCCAGTGAAAAATGCAGGGAGCTTTCCTGTAGTTTAATATTCTTCAGGCTGCAATAGGTTTCTGCTCAACCACTCTGCTCAGAATATATGTCTTATTCAGTTTTGAGAGTGTGGTAAACCATGTTTTACCTTTGCAATCATAAATTCTTTTTACATTTTGTTTTGCTTTGAATACTACAGATATTATTTGTCATATTATCGGTAGTGTTTGTAGTTGAATAGTGTTATATTATTATTATGTGTTAGGATTTGATCAATCCATGACGTGCACAAATGCATTCACAATGGTCTTTAAAAGCAAATACATTTTTTCTCTCTAACAGCTGCTGTATTTACTTTCCTCTTCAGTCCTTCCTGTACTTGGTCAACCTCCTCTCCTCTTCCCAGTCGGTGTGGCAACTGCTGGGCCGACAGTCTTTGGCCAACAAAAGCGAATACACCCTGAGGGAGATGCCAACCTCCATACCTGTAAGTGTTTTTCTTCTTCTTCTTTTCCACACACTGCAGTTTTTTTTTGTCATCCATCTGAGGGCATGTTTGCACTTTTTATTTGGCCTCCAAACACCACCCACCCATTTGTTTTACTTCAAACGCATTCAAATAAACCCTCTCACACTGAGACTGATATACGTTCTCCACCTTACCCATTGTAAATTTCCACACAGTTTTCGTTTTGCACCCTATCCGGTGCATTCTTGTTCAAAGCCTCTCATTTTACTCCACAGGATTTGATTGACAGACTGATTGCCGTGAATTCGGATGGGAAGATTCATTCTCTCTTCCACTACGAAGAGAGTCACACATTCGGCCTAAGGTGGGATTCATTTTTTTTTTCATATTACTTAACATCAGTGGGGAAGTAGACGATATCAGATTATCACCTGGTGACTGCACACACACTTCAGCCTCTGGCAATAGGAGACTGGCATGGTGACGTAATCGGCCTTAAAATGCGGCCTTTAAGGCTGCAGACCCTGAATTGGGATACAGCCTCTGAATCGCTGCATCTTGTAGCTGTGTCGTCTTAAATTGGTCATGTGATTTTGACGCGCCGGCGCGTCCGGCAACCCCAGAGGTTTAACTTAATATTTAAGTGTCTCTTGGTTTTAGACTAGTTGTTTAGTCTAATTTGATGTTTTAAACCAGAAAAGGAAGAAGAGGGCTTAGAATTACAGGTAAGAACTGCTCAGTGGTATGTGATAAACTGTAAATGTAAAGCTTACAGGTCAGTCCTCATGTTTTTAAATTAGATTTTGAGTCTATACATGGCACATTATGCTTTTGCATGTTGTGAAATGTGCTGCAAAACAAACTGAGGTAAACTAACTGGTTTACTGTGATGGATTTAAAGTGTGTGTGACTGGTGCGCAGTGGCTGTGGTGCTCACGGTCAGAGTTCAGTCACAAAGAGGGTAACAGAGATGAATTTAAAGTTAAGGTGATGGTGCTTAGATTCATTCACAGACTGAAACCTTCACACCAACTTTATCCTGTGTCTCTTAGTTTTAGACTAGTTGTTTAGTCTATTTTGATGTTTTAAACCATATCACAGGGTTTTTACTTCACCATTTACGGGGTTTTAACAAGCAAACAAAAGACAGATCGTGATGTTTGAAAATGTTTTGGAAATATTCTTTAAAGATTAGATGTAAAATACGCAGAGGATAAATTCAATTGGTTTATTAGTTTATTACATAAGTTGAAAAAAAGTTAAACAAGTAAATAAAGAAACAACATAAAAGAAAAGTAAACAAAACAAATCGGTAAATAAAGGAAAATGGTAATAAGAAGGGAAAAAAAAAGAAAAGAGAAAACCCCAACAATCCCCTCTGAGCAAGCACTAGGCGACAGTGGGGAAGAAAAACTGCCTTTAAACGGGCAGAAACTTCCGGCAGAACCAGGCTCACGAGGGGCAGTCAACTGCCGGGACTGGTTGGGGTGAAAAAAGATGAAGGAGAGAGGGAAGAAGTGTTAGGAGAGAAGGGGAGAGGAGAGGTGAAAATTAAGATGGAACAGAGGTGGAGGGAGACGAGGTGACGTCAGCAGTAGAAAAAATAGAAAAAGTAGAAAAAGCAGGAGTGTCCCTCCTCCAGAAGAAGCGGAAACGTTTTTTCTTCTTTTCCATGAGCTTTTCCACGACCACTTTTTTCTCTAGGATGAGGGTTCTCAACTGATCGGTTGTTTCTTCAACTTCCTTCTCAAGTTTCTGGCATCTTTGCTCCATTTCTTTTAATAGATTGCACTTGTCTGTATTTTGCTGTTGTTTTTCCTTGTGCATCTTTTCTAACTGCTCATTTCTTCTTGTGATTTCTTGAAGCTTACGCTGCAGGTCTTCATTTATTTTCTCTTGTTGCTGCTTTTGTGCAAGCATTTCAGCGTTTTCACACTTCAAGTTGTCTGAGTCCTGGAGAATACGTTTTTTTTCTTCTTCCTGTTGCTCTTTCTCTTGAAGAAGCTCTTTTTTTTTGCACTCTGTTTCATCCAGCCTGACTTTCAGCACTTCGTATTTTTTCTTTATGCCTTTGAGTTGGTCCTGCATTTGTGTGACCCCTTCCTTTTTCTGTCCGAGGATTTGTGCAGTTTGTTCCATAGCTTCATCAAGCGTTCCTTGGAGCGCCTGATTCTTTTGCTCCATGTTTTGGAGATCCCTTTGCATCTCCCCAATAGTAGCATTCGCGCGTTGAAGCTGGGCAGACGTTTCTTTTAATTCAGCACTCTTTGTCTTGTTTTCCTTCATCAGGAACAAAATCTTCTGTCGTGCTTCACCAAACTTTCCTTCCCAGGCCTCACTAATAATTTTTGTGTAAGGCTGGCGTTGCTGTTGTTTTTCCAGCTCTTGATTTCGTGCTTCCAATTGTCTGCACTTCTCCTCCAGTTGAAGCTTCTCTTCTTCAATTTGTTTAATTTTTGCATGTAGGTCGGAGTTTTCCTGTAATGTCCTTTGGACTGATGAGGCACCAATGGATCGTGTCATATCAGGCTTCCCTCTTGAAGTGAGTGGCCGGCCAGACCTCGAAGGAGAGGCAGCAAGATTGTTTATTCTTTGTTGGCATTTTCGTGGATACATTTTTAATCCTGTGCACAGTGACTCTGAAGAGGTTTACAAATACTTTCAAATATAGCTCTGGTCGAACGTTTGAAGGCTGCGAACAAACTGACTAAAACTTGCTGCTCCTGACCCCTATTTATAGAAAAGGCTCAAAGGCATGTGCTTGTGACATCATCACATGTCCTTGTGACATCATCACATGTCCTTGTGACATCATCACTCTTCATGAATCAGATTGTCACATGACATTTTAGAATGCGCCCCCTGCCGCCATCACAGTAGGCCAGACAAAGGATACAGCTTCAGCTATGGTGGTACGTGTGTAGTCGGTTGCAATGTTAGATCTCACGATCGTGAAGGCAAGAAACTGGATTAATCTTTTAATCGTTTTCCATCCTGGCGGCAACGTGAGGGATCCCATGTATCCGATATCACCAAACAAAGACGCCAGGCATGGATTGCAGCGGTGAGACGAGCGGATATCGAGTTCCGTGCAATCCCCAGCTTTTTGTTGGTTTGCTCGCGGCATTTTCTCTCCGGTGAGTTCTAAAGTAATTCATATCACTATCCGATTGTTGAGTCTGACGTCACTAGCCGTGTCTGGGCCTAAACTCTGCTGCAGGTCCATATATCAAATGATCACTGTGGCATTACTGAGAGTTAAAACACTGTCTTAAGTCTTTCATCTTTAATAAAATTATCAGCGTTCTGCTCTACCAGGTGTAACAACTGAGTTAAACATCCAGGCATCCATGACAATGGAATTTATGACATATGAGTTAGAAGTTAGCAGCAAGTTAGCTCGCTAGCTTCTATCTAAATACAATATAGCATGTCCTGACTGCGGGGTTTTGGAAACAAATTAAAACGTACAGCTTTCTTATCACTTCCAACATAAATGAAGACAGAAAACTAAACAGCAGTGACAGTGGCTGCAAATTTTACCAGGGTTTTTTTTTCAAATGCCCCCCTGTGATTTTACCTGCACCCTGCGATTTGATTTTTAGTTATTTTAACAGCAAACTGAAGAAAAGCCTTGACTCCGTTGCTCCACTCACCACCAAAAAGATTAACGTAAAACATGCATCACCCTGGAGAAACGAAGAAGTCAAAAAACTCAAAAGAAATTGCAGGGCAGCAGAAAGGAGATGGAGGAAAAATAAAAATAATATCAACCATCAAATATTTTCCGAGCAATTTAAAATGTACAATAATACATTAAGGAAGTCAAGAAATTCATACTTCGCCAAAATAATCAGTATTAACAAAAATAATCCCAAGGTCCTCTTTTCCACCATAGATCATTTATTTAACCCTGATTTTAACAGCTCCCAAAGAACCCCCACAGACTCGCTCTGTGAGCAGTTTGCAGACCACTTCAGGGGAAAGATCAGCGCCATCAGATCTGATATTTTATCTAATCGCGATATGATTGTAAACACATCTGAGGGCTCGATTGTACCTGAGGAGACACTGGACAGCTTTGTCCTGGTTAATGCTGAGAACTTTCAGAAGGTTTTCTCCACAGTGAGACCCACCACATGTCTTTTAGATCCAATCCCCTCTTCACTCTTTAAAACACTTTATGGATTTTTTGAGGCTGAGCTTTTATACATGATGAATTGCTCTCTTCAGTTGGGTGTCTTCCCTGCTGCCTTTAAAACGGCGGTGGTGAGGCCCCTTCTGAAGAAGAGCAATTTGGATTGTAATGATTTTAATAACTACAGACCTGTATCCAACTTACCATTTTTAAGTAAAGTCTTAGAAAAACTTGTTTTTACTCAGATTACTGATTTTCTCAATGATAGACAGATCCTGGAGATATTCCAGTCTGGATTTAGGGTGAACCACAGCACAGAGACGGCTCTCCTAAAGGTTTTAAATGATCTTAGATGTAACTGGGACGCCCAAAAGCTCTCAGTCCTGGTGCTGCTGGATCTAAGCGCAGCCTTTGATACAGTAGACCACGCTATTCTTTTAAACAGACTAAAACACATGGTGGGCCTCTCTGGTGCTGTACACAACTGGTTCACTTCCTATCTCTCTGACAGATCTTTTATGGTGAGTATGGATACATGCTCCTCTAAGATCCATAAAATGACATGTGGTGTGCCTCAAGGGTCGGTTCTAGGCCCTGTACTTTTTAATTTGTATATGTTGCCTCTCGGCAGTGTCATCAGGAGGCATGGAGTGAACTTCCACAGTTACGCTGATGACACGCAGCTGTACATCTCCGTGTCTCCTGATGACACCAGACCAATGGATGCCCTTTTTAACTGTATCTTGGATATAAGATCTTGGATGGCAGAAAACTTTTTACAGCTTAACCAGGACAAAACTGAAGTTTTAATTGTCGGTCCTGAAGCTCAGAGAGAGAAACTCTTGTCTAAATTAGAGGCATTTTCACTATGTCCTTCGCTACAAGTGAAAAACCTGGGTGTTATTTTTGACTCTGAGCTTGGTTTTATCCCACATGTTAAACATGTAACCAAAATTGGATTTTATCATCTAAAAAATATAGCCAGAGTCCGCCCTATTCTCTCTCGGGCCAACACGGAGATGCTGATGCATGCTTTTATTGCCAGTCGCATTGATTACTGTAATGCCCTGCTCTCTGGTCTTCCTAAGAAGAATATTTCAACTTTACAACTCTTGCAAAACTCGGCAGCTCGTGTGCTGACGAAGACCAGAGGGCGGGCCCACATTACACCGGTTTTAGAATCGCTGCATTGGCTCCCCGTGTGTTTCAGGATCGATTTTAAAGTTCTTTTATTGGTTTTTAAATGTCTTAATGGTCTTGGGCCTTCTTATCTCTCAGATCTGCTTTTACCATACGAACCCTCGCGGACCCTGAGGTCCTCTGGTACTGGCCTTTTGATTGTCCCTAAAGTCAGGACACATACTCACGGAGAGGCAGCTTTTCAGTGGTATGGTCCTCGTCTGTGGAACAGCCTGCCGGAGGAGCTCAGGGCCGCAGAGAACGTACATGTTTTTAAGAACAGGCTCAAGACCCACCTTTTTAATTTAGCTTTTACTTAGCGTTTATTTATTTTTTATGCTTATTTATTCTATCCTGTTATTCTATTATTAATTTAGGATTTACCTAATATTTTTTGATTTTATTCTTATTCATTTTTTAATCTTCTTACTCTATTTATATTTATATTTATATTGTATCCTGTTCTTATTTATTTTATCATTTTACCCTGTATATATCGTATTGCGTCATATCTCCAGTGTTTCCTCGGAGGGCGCTCTCTGCACCGGGGCTGTTATTGACCGTGGCTGCTGGTCTCTGGGGTCCTCTCAGCCTGGTTGGGGGGCTCCTTGGCCTCCCTCCGGCTGTGTGCCCAGCCCGGAGGCTGCGGTCTGTGACCGGCTCCCGGTGCAGACGGCTCTCTGTTATAATGTTTCCTCACTTGGCTCATGCGAGCCCAGCCCAATTTTTACTCTTTAAGTGTGCGCGTGTGTGTATGTGTGTGTGTGGGTGGGGGTGGGGGGATATATGTGTATTGAGAGTGTGGGGAGTGAGTTGGAGGGTGGGGTGGGCTGCTTTTAACTATGTAAAGCACTTTGTGCTACATTTTTTCTGTATGAAAAGTGCTTTATAAATAAAGCTTGATTGATTGATTTGTAGGGTTACTGAAGTTGGGCTAGCTGGTATATAATGATGTGCTACGTGACCGCTAGTAACACAGCTATGTTAGCACAATATAAACACGCTAACTTTTTTTCCACTCGATAAAAGTTAACGTGAGTGTTCTCGGTGGTCAGGAACAAATGTAATCGCATGGCAGGATGCTGTAAAAGGACCAAACCAAAAGGCTTTTAGTGGGGTTTTTTTCAATGCGCTGCGGTCATAGATAATGAGATAAAACATGCTAATGTGTGATGCTGCAGAACCACGTCATGTCGACTGAGTAGCTTTTGATTTGGCATTATTGCAGGCAAACCAGCATATGAAATGGATGTAACAAATCCAGACTGGGCACCAACACTGCACATGGGGCACGACGACAAACCTGTGTCAGACTCGGACCGGCACGCAAGGCGTATGCAACGGAAGCGAAAAAGAGCACCCATTGCAGGTAAACACCCCCCTCTGAAAACATACTAAATTGCTCTTATGGTACACTAATCCGCACATAACTTAAAGATGAATCACACACCTGTCATTGGAATATTGGTGTACATTAACCTTAAGTCTATGCACTATTTTTTATCTTACAGGCTTGATGATCGATGAAGGTCTGACAGAAGAACAACAACCATGTCATGGAGGCAGTGGACAGCAGTTGTGTTGGACAAGTGGAGGTTGACGTACCAGCTGCAAATGTGGACAGTGGTGATGGGAGTGACAGCGTCACGGAAGCTGAAGGGCAGACGAAGGACTGTGTGTGCAGTCAACAGGGCAGAGCAGAAATAAACCGGCTGTTGGAGGAGAACAGACTGCTTCGAGCACAGTTGCAAAAGACAGAGCTGAATGAAACTTTCTTAAAGGACGATACCGAAAAAGTAAGATATTACACTGGACTATATTGTTATGCAGTCTTAATGTCCCTCTTCAACACTGTCAAAGATTTCCTGCCAATACCGAAGAAACTGACAGGTTTCCAAATGCTCTTACTCACACTAATGCGTCTGAGACTTGATCTTCCAGTCCAGCATCTTTGTCATCTATTCCATGTGTCGCACAAAACACTGTCTTCTGTCTTCACCGATACCATTGATGTTTTGTATGCCCACTTAGGAGCACTGGTGCACTGGCCTGAGAGGCACTGTCTGCAGGCGACAATGCCTCCACAGTTTACTGAAACTTTTGGAAAACGAGTAGCAATCATTGTTGACTGTTTTGAGATTCGAACAGAAAGACCATCTAATTTAAAGGCACGCGCACAAACATACTCTCATTACAAGGGTACACAGACCATAAAATACCTCATCGGGATTACACCCCATGGAGCTATTTCTTTCATTTCCAGGGGATGGGGGGTCGTGCATAGAGCAGGGCGATATGGCCAAAAATATTTATCACGATATATATTTGAAAATTTGCGATAACGATATAACCGACGATATAATTGATGCGAGACAAAATACAACTCCACAACATTACTAGCGCAAAAAGACAACCTTCCATTTATTTTCACCTAAACAAGAAGCTGGTTTTTATGTACATTAAAGCTTTATAAAAATGTAACAGTGCAAATGCAAATTCCTTGCTGAAAGTTTAACCAAAAGGCATTTCCAGTAGAAATGGGCTGACATATCCTGAGCATAACCATGTATAATATCCACTGAAGTTAAAAAGAGGTGCTTTGCAACATTAAACTGCAGTGTGCAGTACGCATTTTTCGGACCATAAGGTGCACGGGATTATAAGGCACATTAAGCGAAACAAAGCAGTCAGATAAATCAAACTTTATTAAACTCATTCTTCTTGCTTCCTCCACTTCTGTACCATTGATTCATTAATGTTGAATTCTCTGGCAGCTGCTCTATTCCCATGTTGTTGCAGTATATTAATGACTAACCTGGTATTGTGGATAGATTATCTCAGTTGTTCTCCTGACTGAAGTTTGGTCCGTTTACAGCATCCTGCCATGCGATTGCATTTGTCTCTAACCATGAAGAACCTTCACGTTAACTTTTATAAGTGGAAAAGTGTTAGTGTTCGTCCTCCAGCTTCACTGTTTATGTTATGCTAACATAGCTGTGTCGCTAGCGATCACGTAGCACATCATTATATACCAGCTAGCCCAACTTCAGTAACCCTACAAACGTCACTGCTGTTTAGTTTCCTGTCTTCATTTATGTTGGAAGTGATAGCAGAGCTGTACGTTTGATTTTTTTCAGAAATCTCTCAGTCAGAACATGCTAAATCATGCTTAGGTAACTAGCGAAACTAGCGAGCTAACTTCCGCTAGCTTCCTGCTAACTTCTAACTCCATTAAATGTAATAACTTTTTGTTTTCATGGAAGTTAAACTTTATAGTTACACCTGGTAAAGCAGCAATGCTGATCGTTTTACTAAAGATGAAAGAATTTAGACAGTTTTTAACTCTCAGTGATGCTGCAGTGTTGTTTGACCTGAAGCATACGGAGTTTAGGACCCAGATTACTCCCAGATTTAAGAGCATCTTAGTCCGACAAATACGACAATAACGACGACCGCTTGCATGTTCTGCAAAAAAATGTGCTTTGTCGTGTATCTGACAGACAAACACCAAACCAGTTCCACATCACGGAAGTTGCACCATTTTTACAAACCAATTCTGGTTCATCTGTTTCACTCAACAATCGGCCATGTGCGTATGAAAACAAAGGCACTGCGCATGCGCGTTTTACTCCCATTCTATCGCGATATTTCATTTTCCTATCGTTGCCTAACATTATACCGGTATTACCGTGAATGGTATAATATGGCCCAGCCCTAGTCGTGCATCAGATAAACACATCATAGAGAGATGTGGCATTCTTCAAAAGCTGTTACCAGGGGACGTAGTATTGGCTGACAGAGGCTTTGACATCAGAGATGCTGTAGGAATGATGTGTGCGGAGGTCAAGATTCCAGCTTTCACAAAAGGCTACTGTCAACTTGATGCAAGGGACGTTGAACAAACGAGAGCAATTGCCCACCTGAGAATTCATGTTGAGCGAGTAATAGGTAGTTTGCGCAACAAGTTCAAAATGTTACACACAGTCTGATTACTCTTATCATGTGAGGCTGAAGACACAACACTTCTTGATAAGATCGTTAAGGTTTGCTGTGTTTTTGTTAATATGTGCCCCAGTGTTGTTGTCAAACCAGGGCCAAATGACACTTGCTCCTGTTGAGTATTCTTAAAGCTGTTCTTTTGGATGTACTGTACATTGTAAATAGTTGTACTTTGTGTGAAGTTGTTTTAATAAAACAAAAAAGAATAGTATATTTGTTTGTTTTTCTTTATTATAGATCTATTCACATGTACACAGCAATCACATAAAAATGAAATGCAAACTATTTACATCGCACCACACAGCTGTCATCAATCTTTAACCACAACATGAAACATTACAGGCTATTTAGAGCAGCACGTTGTTTCGAGAAGTATTTCCCAACAAGTTCAGGAAGGCACATTTTACGAAAGAAGTCTTGTGCTTTCTTTAAGCGCGGTTTCCAGAAATCCACAGCAGGGAAGACGCGAGTCACAGCAAGGTCTCTCTGTGTCCACACAACGAGGCCACAGTGGCTGGCGCCCGTAACAAAGACTCAGCGTCTCTGTTGTGTAAACACGCCAGTGATTGGGGTAATGTGGGTGACTGTGTAGTGTAGTTGGTGTAATAGTTTTCGACTCCACACAGTCACTGCTTTGCTGTGCTTCTGCAGCGTATCCAGTAATGGTGACAAATCCTCCAGCGTTGCAATAGGAAGCTGCTCTTAAGCGCAGAAAGAATTGTTTCCAGGGATTTCTATTTGTATCCAGCTTGGCGTGCAGGATCCTTTGTGTAATCTATGCTTACATATGTATTTTACACACAGACAATGTGAAAAATACAACACATTGCTATGGATTGATGCTGAAAGTGCTAATTGCACTAAAAAATTTAGCTGAAAAAAATAACACCAACTAAATAGATAAGCATGTCTGTTAACAAAAACCCCCAAACGCTTTACCCAACTGGGGTTTTTCAACTACCTCACTGACAGAATGAGCCCAGGTATTGCCAGTGCCACTGATGGAAATGAGCCACAGCAGCTCTTCAGCACCTACAAATGAGACCTGCCCACACCAACAAGCAAGAAGGGAGACCAGGTGGCGAGCATCGCCACACTTTCCAATCCAATAAACTACCATTGCAGTTAGTAGTAAGTGGTTGATTAGTGCAGCAACAACAAAAACACACTGAATGTCATTTTAAAATACACAAAATGTTTTATTTTACATTCTATCGAAGTTCCTGCTGGAAAGTGCTGTACTGTACAAGATGCTTCCCTCACCGCAAACTCAGGTTTACTGCTGGATAAATTTTATTTCCACATTAGTCAACTCAACAACCAAGACAGAGCACAATAGAGACAATAAGGGGGTGGCTGTAGCTCAGGCGGTAGAGCAGGTCATCTGCTGATCGGAAGATTGGTGGTTCGATTCCTGGCTTCCCCCAGTCTGCATGCCAAATATCCTTGGGCAAGATATTAACCCCAAATTGCTCTCCGATGCATCCATCGGAGTATGAATGTGTGTGAATGTTACTTAGAAAGCACCTAGAACAATGTGCTTGTGCGAATGGGTGTGAATGGGTGAATGCACAAGTTGTGTAAAGCGCTTTGAGTGCTCAGAAGAGTAGAAAAGCGCTATATAAGAACCAGTCCATTTACCAATATGTGCACTGGTCTAATGATGTTTATGGCTCCCAAAGTATCGAGTATTGAGGTCTATTGCACTGTTGACTATTTACAAAAGTATTGCACAAAAGGTATTGCACAGTGAGGTGAAGAGGCACTACAGCTTAGTTGTTCCCCCCTCCTTTGTCCTCCTGTTTCCCCTCCCTCTCCCCTCCAGAGAGGAGTTAAACAGTCTGATGGCGTGTGGGACAAAGGAGTTTTTAAGTCTGTTAGTTCTTGTCTTGGGGAGAAGCAACCTGTCACTGAACAGACTCTTCTGGTTGTTAATGGCCGTGTGCAGAGGATGCCTGGCATTGTCCATAATGTCCATCAGTTTCTTTAGTGTCCTTTTCTCTGCCACTGTCACCAGGGTGTCCAGCTTCATGCCGACCACAGAGCTAGCCTTCCTGATCAGTTTTTCCAGCCTGGATGAGTCCTTCTTTGCTGTGCTGCTCCCCCAGCACACCACAGCATAGCACTTTAAGAATCTAAAAGATAACAAAATCTGATAGGTAAAAATAACATTTTGAACCAACTAGGTGGTTCCCAAAAATCTGGCGTGCTGTGAGTCCTTAAAAAAATTGAGGAAACCGGAAAAGTAGCAGGACTAAATAACTCTGTACAGCAGATGAACTGTATCTGGAAATCATGTCCTTAAGATGTAGAAAAATATAAAGAAAAGCAAAGACTTGAAGTACCTGAGAGATGCACTGGCCCTTTAATGGATCCATCTGCTGTTTGCTGAAGCCTCATCAGAAACGGTCTCAGTGGAAGGCTGTCAGGAAGCCATTTTTAGTGAAGAGAAACAGGGAGAAAAGGCTGAGGTATGGTAAATTACACGAGAACTGGACTATATCAGTGGCAACAGGTCTTACAGCATTATGAATTCATATTTGACATTTTTGGTTCAAATAATTGTTGATATGACTCCAACAGAGGGTGTTTACATCCATCTGTAAAACACGATGAAGGCTCTGCCAGTGGTGTTGGGAATCTTGAGAAAGCTGATGGAAATATGAACCAGATATTAAGATTTTCATTAATCATGCAGTCCCAGCTGAAAAGCATCTAGTTGGAAAAGGCATATTTTTATTCATTACGACAATGATCCCAAACACACGGTGAATGCAGTAAACGTATACCTAGATCAGTCATGGATTGGCCTCCCCAGAGCCCAGACCTCAACATTTATTAAAGCAGTGTGTTCCGGAAAGAGAGAGTCCAGGCTATGTTCGATAGTAAAGGTGGCCATACCAAATATTGACTTTCAAGTACATTTTTGCCTTATGTACTGTATTTCCATTTATGTTTGCACGTTTCAGTGAATTGCTCTGCCTATTTCCCATTTTCCCAGCAGAATATAACGAAATGAGGATGCCTCAAGACTTTTGCAATATTGTATCAGAAGGAGAAAAAAGGTGACAAATGTCCCAGTTCTTCGTGGTTAATCTTGTTAATGTTGCCTTCTGTTTTCTAATGGTTTCCTGCCAAAAACCCTAAAAAAGTGTTCTCCAACCTCGTGAATTGAAAACACTGGATTTGTTATAGAATAACTTCTAATTAGCTATTATTTCACAGAGGAAATAAGATAATCGATAAAAGAAAAAAAGACGTGAAAAGGAGACAATAAAAGAAGCCCCTTCCTTTCCCACATGTGCTAAACTTAGAGCCAAAGCCTCACCCTGCCGCTTTCCGCTTCATTAGAGCTGTTTAAACAAAACAAGTTTAAAATAGGGTTTCTATCTGAAACAGCACATGCAGTTAAAAGGCCAATGTGGAAAATAAATCCTTGTGATTATAGTTGAACAGGAAGCAGCACTTGCTCTGCCTTTCAGCCCCATTGAACAAGACGTCAGCAGCTCTATGGAGGTAGTTTAGTCTTTTTTACAAATTCAAAATTAAATATGCGAGCACTCAAAAATTAAGGTTCACTGAGAAATGTCCTCATTTTTTAAAAAGAAAGGCATATTCCTTGTTATTTAATACAACATTCAATTGATCAGAAATGTTAGAAATCATGGTAAATGGGCTCATCAATACAAAATCATGATTGTCTTTTTAATTGTATAACTTTGTAGACTACTTTTCCCAAACCATCACTCTAGTGCTCCACTGGCACCTCGTATTACTTAATGCAAGTAGTTTACAGGTGTTGTGTCGTGTCTTTCTACAGATGTAGAAAGGTCAGCTACTCAAGAGACCTTCCCCAAATCTCCCTCATCTTCATCTTCGTCAACGAGGCTCTGTCGGTGATCCTGCGCTCAGTCCACTCAGCTGTCAATCACACACTTGCTCAAGGAGGTCATCCTGGTGGACGACAACAGCGATGACGGTCAGTATAGATTAAATATTTTCTTCAGCTAATACCAAATAAGAAGAGTGGCTTTTTCGCCCTCTGATTAGAAGATGGTTTATAGTGAGTGAAACACAGAATTTCCATCTAAAATCCACTGAGTCATCAGCAGGATTTCTACTGAAAGCAACAAAATACACATCAAATTGTCATTCAGCATCCCAGAAATAATTATCTTATACAATAAGTGTCATGTAACCTGAATATAATTATATAATTAAGTTTTATATTATTATAAAACTGAAACTAGTGAATAACCTTTGCACTGTCCTCTTCCTGCTGTGACAAAACAAATTTCCCACGTGTGGGACTAATAAAGGTTATCTTATCTTATCTTATCTTATCTTATCTTATCTTATCTTATCTTATCTTATCTTATCTTAAAAAGGTGGCGCGGTCGTTGATGCTCAGGAAGCAGTAGACCCCCGTTGGTGTTGTTTAGAGTGAGTTGGAGCTTAAAACAGCACCGCAGGGAGCTGAGTGAGAACTTTTATGTCATCTCTCTATTTGCATGTGTGCTTCTGTATTTCTTTATTTATCAACTGTGTTGTTGTGGTGATGAATTTGTATGTTTTTTATGTTTGTTTTCAGCTTTTGATAGTGTAGCAGTGACAATAGTTGGCATACATTAGTGGTTATTTAGGATAGGATGAGCTAATAAGCCATCATGTCTTTGTATTTTGCTAGGAAAATGGGAAATAGATGCAGCAGTTTACTGAAACTTGCAAACATAAGATGCCAGATGCATCTCTCAGGTTGTGTGTCAGTTTTGTGTTATTTCTTAAGGACACAACTTTCAAATTCTGTTCGTCTGCTGTAGATGTTTTTATTTAAGCTGCCAGTTCTTTTGTCCTCTACTTGTTTAGTTTCTTGACATATGTCAAGTTTTTGGCTAATAGCTCTTTGGTAATCACCTTGCTGGTGTGTTATCGTTGTCATTTTTTGTGCAGGAAACAAATTGTGTATTTGTGACAAGCTGCTGGTAATGTGCCAGTAACGAATTTGTCCCTTGAGTTAGGTGCCTTTATTATGTGTGAATGATTCATAGGAACAAACAAATAAAGGACTGCACTGAAAATTATAATAAAATGATGTCCAAAGAAAAATTTGAAGGAGCTTCAGAAAGCCTGAAGAACGTGAAATAAATTACAGAATTAAAAGACAGTTCGGTTCCTTGGAAGCAAAATGTAAAGACAAAATGTTCACACATGGCTCTATGCAACTAAATAAGAGCTTTAGGATTGTCTGAAAGTATTTGTTTGGGTTTTTGCTCGTAATTATCTGCTCCACTCTATGTTCACCTGTTCCTTATTACCCGGCTGCTCTAAAGTGATTTCTGCCAATCTTTGTCAGCTCATCTGTGAGCTTGTTTCACTCATGCGCTCTGCAACAGTCCCTCATGTTATTCTCTGCTTCACAGGTTTTTTACTCATTTTCCACCCCTTGGGCTTTGTTCTCCCAATATCAGCTTTATTTAAATAAGCTTTCTTTATGGTGGTTTTGCTGATTTTCTGTATTCATTTGGAAAAGCTTACAAACCTAACACAAATAATTGGGGTATAACCCTCAATCTCATTGGGCCTGTTTGAGTGCACATATGTCAATGAACTTAAAAAGGGCTAGTATGTGCACTTTGCTAAAGAAATGCTTTGATTATATATATATACAGTGAGTATATTTTCATAGGTACAGTGGGGCAAAAAAGTATTTAGTCAACCACCGATTGTGCAAGTTCCCCCACCTAAAATGATGACAGAGGTCAGTAATTTGCACCAGAGGTACACTTCAACTGTGAGAGACAGAATGTGAAAAAAAAATCTTAGACTCAGACCCTGTGACAAGGTCTGTGAAAACCACGTTTTTATGCCTGAAATACTACAGTACTACACTCCCACCAGATGAGCTCATGCAGCCTGTCACGAACCGGGACATACAACCATGACAAAACAGGAGATGCACACACAATTTATTGTGTTATTAATTTAGATCAACTGTGCTAATATAGTATACCAAAATGAAAACAATAACTCAAATTTCAGATATTTGAGGTTGTGCTGAAAATAATGGTGCCAAATAAGGCAAGAAAAACATATTTTAAAGGTGAAATATAGAGGTAAAATCAAAAATAGTCAAGAACGGCCAATTATACCCTGGACCACAGAGGGTTAAATTTGAAAACGGTTTAAAAAAAAACATCCCCATTCTAAAATGTCATGTGACAATCTGATTCATGAAGAGTGATGATGTCACAAGGACATGTGATGATGTCACAAGGACATGTGATGATGTCACAAGCACATGCCTTTGAGCCTTTGAAGTTTTTCTATAAATAGGGGTCAGGAGCAGCAAGTTTTAGTCAGTTTGTTCGCAGCCTTCAAACGTTCGACCAGAGCTATATTTGAAAGTATTTGTAAACCTCTGTAACATCACGCTCCAAAGCCCTGTGACGTTTCTGTGTTCTGTGACGTTGTCCCAAAGAAAGACCTTTAAATGCGATAAATAGCCTAAACGTTTTCGTTTATGACTAGTTTACCGTGTTATGACTGTGAACAGGGGGGAAGTCGCGCAAGAGAAATGTCGACCAAAACAATTGCAAGTAAGCCAAAGTCAGTTCCTAAAAGTCAACCCGCAGGTGTTTCCACCACCATCAGACCCTCCACTTCTGTAAGACCTCCATTAAGAATAACTGATGCAAAGAAAACCGCTCGGGTGGGAAAAACTCAGAATGGAAGACCGGCAGCTGTGAAACAGCCCCCGAAGAGGGATATGAAAAAGAATGTGGACAGTAAACTGGTCAGCTTAATTACAAATGAAATTGTATACAGTGGAGCGACTGTGTCATTTGATGACATCGCAGGGCAGGATCTGGCAAAGCAAGCACTTCAAGAAATTGTCATCCTTCCTGCCTTAAGACCTGATCTCTTTACTGGTCTGAGAGCTCCTGCACGTGGCTTGCTTTTATTTGGCCCACCAGGAAATGGGAAGACCATGCTCGCCAAAGCAGTTGCTGCAGAGTCTAATGCAACATTCTTCAACATCAGTGCTGCTAGTTTGACCTCCAAATATGTGGGAGAAGGCGAGAAGCTCGTACGAGCACTCTTTGCAGTTGCAAGAGAGAGACAGCCCTCAGTAATCTTCATCGATGAAGTGGACGGCTTGCTCTGTCAAAGGAGGGAGGGGGAGCACGACGCCTCTCGCCGTTTAAAAACTGAGTTCCTCATTGAGTTTGACGGGTTGCAGTCAGGAAAGGATGACAGAGTACTTGTAATGGGAGCAACGAACAGGCCCCAGGAGCTCGATGAAGCAATATTAAGGCGCTTTGCAAAAAGAGTATATGTGACCTTACCCGATGAGAAGACAAGATTTACGCTGCTGAAAAATCTTTTGGGAACGCACGGGAGTCCACTGAGCCAAGACGAACTGTCCTGTCTTGCAAAAGTGACTGAAGGATATTCAGGGAGCGATTTGACAGCATTAGCCAAAGATGCTGCACTTGGCCCAATAAGAGAGTTGGCACCAGAACAAGTCCGTGTTATAGCTGCTGCTGAGGTGCGCAACATTAAGATAAAAGACTTTGAGGATTCTCTGAAGCAAATCAAACCAACTGTTAGTCCAGCAACTCTTAACATGTACACCAAATAGAACAAAGATTTTGGTGGTCCTTCTTCAATAAATCCAAATCCAGTCAGGCTGGATGAAACAGAGTGCAAAAATAAAGAGCTTCTTCAAGAGAAAGAGCAACAGGAAAAAGAAAAAAAACGTATTCTCCAGGACTTGGAGAGAAGAAATCTACAACTGAACAAATTAATACAATGAAGGACAGAACACCTGAACTGGAAGGAGAAGTATTGGAAAAACGATGTTCAAAGATGCAGCGTAGGATCAATGAAATGGCGAAAAAACACTCAGAGGTCATTAATGAGATGTTGTTGAACTCAGACAACTTGAAGTGTGAAAACGCTGAAATGCTTGCACAAAAGCAGCAACAAGAGAAAATAAATGAAGACCTGCAGCGTAAGCTTCAAGAAATCACAAGAAGAAATGAGCAGTTAGAAAAGATGCACAAGGAAAAACAACAGCAAAATACAGACAAGTGCAATCTATTAAAAGAAATGGAGCAAAGATGCCAGAAACTTGAGAAGGAAGTTGAAGAAACAACCGATCAGTTGAGAACCCTCATCCTAGAGAAAAAAGTGGTCGTGGAAAAGCTCATGGAAAAGAAGAAAAAACGTTTCCGCTTCTTCTGGAGGAGGGACACTCCTGCTTTTTCTACTCTTTCTATTTTTTCTACTGCTGACGTCACCTCGTCTCCCTCCACCTCTGTTCCATCTTAATTTTCACCTCTCCTCTCCCCTTCTCTCCTAACACTTCTTCCCTCTCTCCTTCATCTTTTTTCACCCCAACCAGTCCCGGCAGTTGACTGCCCCTCGTGAGCCTGGTTCTGCCGGAAGTTTCTGCCCGTTTAAAGGCAGTTTTTCTTCCCCACTGTCGCCTAGTGCTTGCTCAGAGGGGATTGTTGGGGTTTTCTCTTTTCTTTTTTTTCCCCTTCTTATTACCATTTTCCTTTATTTACCGATTTGTTTTGTTTACTTTTCTTTTACGTTGTTTCTTTATTTACTTGTTTAACTTTTTTTCAACTTATGTAATAAACTAATAAACCAATTGAATTTGTCCTCTGCGTATTTTACATCTAATCTTTAAAGAATATTTCCAAAACATTTTCAAACATCACGATCTGTCTTTTGTTTGCTTGTTAAAACCCCGTAAATGGTGAAGTAAAAACCCTGTGATATGGTTTAAAACATCAAAATAGACTAAACAACTAGTCTAAAACTAAGAGACACAGGATAAAGTTGGTGTGAAGGTTTCAGTCTGTGAATGAATCTAAGCACCATCACCTTAACTTTAAATTCATCTCTGTTACCCTCTTTGTGACTGAACTCTGACCGTGAGCACCACAGCCACTGCGCACCAGTCACACGCACTTTAAATCCATCACAGTAAACCAGTTAGTTTACCTCAGTTTGTTTTGCAGCACATTTCACAACATGCAAAAGCATAATGTGCCATGTATAGACTCAAAATCTGATTTAAAAACATGAGGACTGACCTGTAAGCTTTACATTTACAGTTTATCACATACCACTGAGCAGTTCTTACCTGTAATTCTAAGCCCTCTTCTTCCTTTTCTGGTTTAAAACATCAAATTAGACTAAACAACTAGTCTAAAACCAAGAGACACTTAAATATTAAGTTAAACCTCTGGGGTTGCCGGACGCGCCGGCGCGTCAAAATCACATGACCAATTTAAGACGACACAGCTACAAGATGCAGCGATTCAGAGGCTGTATCCCAATTCAGGGTCTGCAGCCTTAAAGGCCGCATTTTAAGGCCGATTACGTCACCATGCCAGTCTCCTATTGCCAGAGGCTGAAGTGTGTGTGCAGTCACCAGGTGATAATCTGATATCGTCTACTTCCCCACTGATGTTAAGTAATATGAAAAAAATAATGAATCCCACCTTAGGCCGAATGTGTGACTCTCTTCGTAGTGGAAGAGAGAATGAATCTTCCCATCCGAATTCACGGCAATCAGTCTGTCAATCAAATCCTGTGGAGTAAAATGAGAGGCTTTGAACAAGAATGCACCGGATAGGGTGCAAAACGAAAACTGTGTGGAAATTTACAATGGGTAAGGTGGAGAACGTATATCAGTCTCAGTGTGAGAGGGTTTATTTGAATGCGTTTGAAGTAAAACAAATGGGTGGGTGGTGTTTGGAGGCCAAATAAAAAGTGCAAACATGCCCTCAGATGGATGACAAAAAAAAACTGCAGTGTGTGGAAAAGAAGAAGAAGAAAAACACTTACAGGTATGGAGGTTGGCATCTCCCTCAGGGTGTATTCGCTTTTGTTGGCCAAAGACTGTCGGCCCAGCAGTTGCCACACCGACTGGGAAGAGGAGAGGAGGTTGACCAAGTACAGGAAGGACTGAAGAGGAAAGTAAATACAGCAGCTGTTAGAGAGAAAAAATGTATTTGCTTTTAAAGACCATTGTGAATGCATTTGTGCACGTCATGGATTGATCAAATCCTAACACATAATAATAATATAACACTATTCAACTACAAACACTACCGATAATATGACAAATAATATCTGTAGTATTCAAAGCAAAACAAAATGTAAAAAGAATTTATGATTGCAAAGATAAAACATGGTTTACCACACTCTCAAAACTGAATAAGACATATATTCTGAGCAGAGTGGTTGAGCAGAAACCTATTGCAGCCTGAAGAATATTAAACTACAGGAAAGCTCCCTGCATTTTTCACTGGGTCTGGTAGAACAGGGAAAACATATCATCAAAAGCATCAAAGGAAAAAAAGAGAGACACTTGCACAAACGAGCTACAACTTAGATTATATTAAACAGCTTCAAAGAAACGTAAAGAAAAAAACAAGATACGATGGATTTTTTTTTCTAAAATAGAAATATCTATACTTTCATGTGTCTTCTGATGTTTCTGTGCATGTGTGAACTTATCTTCATATGTACTACCAAACCTCCTACTGTACTTAGCACAGATTAAAGCAAAGACTCGAGTTAATTCACCAAAGTGCTGGTGTGTGTATATTTAGTTTTCCTTTGACCTCAGCATATATGTATAACCCACTGATAAGGCAGACTTTAAAGTCGCCTGTGGCAGGACACAGTTTACACATCACTGGCTGTCCGTATTCACTTGGCTAGTCTCTCTGAGAGAGATGACTTGGCTGCTGTCAGAGGCCAAGCATCAGACACACACAGACAGGCTCACGCTGGAGCTTGTTGAAGCTTTCCTGAGAGAAATTCTGCCAAAAACATAACTAAAAATGCAGTCTTATGAAAGTAAGGCTTATTTGCCCAGACACCCATAAACCAATCAGCAAAAAGCCTTTCTTGTTAACAAAATCACTATTGCCAGTTTCTTAAATATGAATATTCACAAGTGAATTTTCTACATGGCTGCTGGTATCACAGCAACACATGGACCACTATTCTGAGTCCTGGGTTAATAATAATTGGAATCAATTTAATTTTAATCAATTTAAACACCTTTGTAACCAGTGAGCTAAAAACATGATGGAAAAGCAAAACTTCTAAGAGATCTGTGTCTGTACTATTATGTAGATATCTAAAAATTGGAGCACTGTGGGCTCCAGGAAGTTTCTCCTTCTCCCTCTCTCTCACACACACACGCACGCACATACATACAATACCTTAATGCAACTCCTATCTGTGGGGTCAATGGGAGTTGGTTTGGGACGGACCACTCTGATGTCGTCACTGCTGCACTCAAGAACAGACCATAGCTCTAGTACCAGGGCCCGAATAAAGCCTGAGACAGAACACGGAGAAATTTGTTGTACCAAACATTTATTTGAAATAGCAGCAACTAAAATTATTAACAGTGCTTTAATAAATAAACGACTGACTTTGTTATTGTGTGCAATCTTTTAAAGAAATCTGTCTTTGCATTGCTGGCACCGTTTTGATTGGAGGATTTGAATCTCAGGAAGGAAGGAATTTATAATGCCACTCCCTTTGATCCCATTTAATCTCTTCCCTGTTGCACTTTGGCCTGTCAGTAACTACATTTGAATTTTGCAGCTCAAGCTTGCACATAAAGGCTGGATAAAAACGTTAATGCAATCAAAATGTACGCAGCCCTCGCTGGAAAACTGGGGATACAGTACAGTACATAAATGATGAAGCAAAGACAAAACATTAGTGTCATGGAAGAAGAAATAGTCAGTGCATCACGGGAAGCTCCCAGCAATAAAACCTGCATTTGTATTGACACATAAACCGTAATTTGTGAGCAATTTTCAGTGTATTTCAGTTAAATTAACGAGACAAATATAACAAAAGGGATTTTATACTTAGAAGAAGAATATGAAATTGAAATATTAAACTAAGAAAACTATAAATACTGCAGTTCTAGAGTTACAGATATACAATTAAGCTTTGCATATCAGTGCTGTATAACCCAGGGAATGTACTTTTTTTTTTTTATAATTGAATAGTAATGGAAATCATGAACTGTTTTTCAGAGGTCATAGATCAAATGAGCAGTAGAGTTTTTCTCACAGAATGGTTCTTTCACATAGAAAGCAGTGTGTGCTGCAGGTTTAGCAAATGGCCCATCATTTGTATCTCCAGTGTCTGTTGAAGTGTACAGTATCTGTGTGTGTGCATGACCGTCGGTGCTCTCTGCTCACTCGGGTTCAGAGGTACAGGGAGGAGGCTCAGCAGGAGTAGAGGCAGCTGCTTCATCACAAACATGCCAGGTGCAGGCGGTAAAGGCCCTTTCTGTTTCCTCTCAACCCTCCTGCCAAAGCCATAGAACTCTGCCGAGGTGAACCAGACAACACAATATAGACATTTTTCCCTGTTCCTACATGGAAACACAAGATCAAACGGGCATTTTTTTTTGGCATAAATATGTATATCATATCGGACTCAGTTTGTTCCTGTTATTGTTTTTGCACTGTACTTGTCATCCATTCCAGTGAAACGATGCAGAAGGTTGTAGGTTGTGCAATAGTGCCATCTAGAGGTGAAGTAACATCACACTGCCCGTGCTCTTGTCTCGTCACGGTGTTTGCGTGTTTCTCCCTCTCTGCACACTCAGCGTTATATTCACAATATGTGGAAAATATATTGATATTGAATGTTCAAATATGAGGATATGTATAATGTATAGGTTGACTTTGCTCTACCTACACTTCTGGCAGAGCAGCAGTTGCAATGCGAACACATAATTAAACGGTGTATTTATAGGAACAGATTTCTTGCCTATGGCAGACAAAGTGATTTTAAACGTGTAAAAGGTTTCATTCACAGATGATTTATTACTATCACACCCTGGAGACTTTATAAAGAGCACTGCTGCAAAAGCAGCCTAAACAAACTTGTACAGTAGGTCACGCTGGTTTAGTTTTTCATCAAAATGCTTTTTTTCTTTTACTATTATTTTTGAAAACGTTACAGCACTGGTGGACATTTCCTACCAAATAAGAACTAGACACTACTGTTATGTAGTGGTTAATTGGAAAACTGTTTTATCACGAATTTCTTATTTAGAAATAATTAAAATTTTATTTGATGTTTTTTTTTTTTTGGATGGATACTGTTATTGCAGTGATGCTGTAATTAAACTGTCTTCACCCCAGTAGAATAATTGCATGACTCCATCACTGAAGTGGAGGGTTTGTTTTGGAGGGGAAACGCACAGTGTCTCTTTAGTAGCATGGTGGTTGGATCCCACATTTGTTTCTTATGTAACATTGTAAATAGCTGCTAAGACAGCATATCTATTGGACAAGCACATATTATACATACTTTGCACGTGCAATATTTAAACATGTAGGCTAGAGAATGACTTTCAGTTGTATTATTTATTAGACGAATACTAATTATCACTGTAAATATGAAAATCTGTACAAAACATCAAAGCATTAAGAATACTTGCAATAAAAAGAAATTTTCTAAATGGTGCTGTTTGTCTTATTATGCAGTAGACTTGAGATCTCAGTAGTTATTAGTTCAAGATCAGGACACAGTGTTTAAGGGATTGTACATTTCAAAATATAATTTACTTTGAAGCGATCTGATCCTATGCCATGACATTTAAAACATTAACATAATGCTCACTTAAATTGAAAAAAAATCTCTCACTTTGTGATTTTTAAAAAAGCAAATAGAATGCATTTATCAAACACTTTTAGTTGATGTTTGTTATGGAGTAGTGGCAGAAATCTTTAGCCATTCCTCGTTGCCTCAGGAGCAATGATTTTATTGAACATGTGCAAACATAAATGGAAATATACGTAAAATAGAGTTTATAACAATATAACAAGCTTGAAAGTCAATATTTGGCATTGTAACTGTTATTCTTCAGTTCTAGTTTTCTTGTCATTTCCACAGGAACAGTTTTCCAGGCTTCTTGAAGGATATTCAGAGCACGTCTTTGGGTGTTGTCCGCCTTTTGTTCCGTTCTCGTGTCACAATGATCCCACACTGCTTCAGTAATATTGAGGTCTGGGCTCTGGGGAGGCCAAGCCATGACTGATGCTGTTCTATTGTATGTTTTTCTATCCAGGTATGCTTTTACTGTACTGACAGTATTTTGGGGATCATTGCTATCCTGAAAAATGATGCATTTGCCAATCACATGCTTTCCCAATGGCATTACATTGTGGATTAAAATCCATTGTTACTTTTCTATATTCAAGATTCCATCAATCAAGAGTTTCCCATCCTTAAGAATAGCTTCTTCTTCTTCTAACAATTTCTGACAAGGGTTCAGCAAACGGTAGATGAATCAGCTGAAGGGCTAGATGCACCTTTCAGGTCCTGTGTTGGGTCTTAACTCGATTTTCCCCTCTTATTTCTTAAGGACATGACTTTCAGATATTGTTAATTTGCTGTAGAGGGTGTGTGTGGTTGAAAGGCAAGGCCTGAAGAGGAAATGAGGGTTAGGTGAGAGGAATGGTGGAAACATTGGGGTAAAACTTGGATTCACTTATTATTAATTATTAAACACTTATTATTAATGGAGCAGTAACACTGAGAAAAAAATCATCAAACTTTTACTCCTACTGACAAAATTAATCAAAAGCATTTTTAATTATGAACATTAAAAGTACTATTGAATGGGAAAAATCACATCTATCTGGATTTCTTTGCTTGTTGATTTCCAAACTAATATAAGTATTTTTCTGTACCTTTGCACTGATTTTCCCCTTTAACTGAATTTATCCTGCCAATGCTTTTTTGCATGTGCCCTTTGCTGCTAGAAATCAGATCATCTTTTTCATATAAATCTATGTACAAAAAAATACATAGATAGCTTTTAAAGCTGGAATCGGTCTTTGACTTTGCCTTTATTCTTCATTGCTGTATTACCTTTCCTCCTTCTGACCTTACTCTTTATGGCCACTTTTAGCATAAATATAGCATCTGGTTTAGCAAACCTTATAAAGGGAAAATCGATCTGAGGAATGGGAACAAAGCAAAAGTCATCATGAACGTGTCAGTTGAGGCTGTTAATCAGTGGGATACTGCAGGTCACCCTGCTTAAAAGCTGTCCCAATCCCTCTTTACGTGAAGCCTTTGCTTTTATTATATACTTCATATAACATATCATATTTATTTCTAACCACCATGACACCACAAGAGGGAAGCATTAGGCACTGAGATGGTGAAACTGCAACTGATAAAAATGCAGTTCATACATATAATGCAGCAAGCTAATCGATCTGTTGAAATTCACAAACACTTCTGCAGAGTAGATACATTCATTTCATTTTGTAGAATAAAAATATAATTTCCTGCCTTGTTTAGTATCACTATAATAGAAGGACACCGGCGCTAACAGTAAAAGTAAAAGTAAAAGCTATTGATACCAATTATTTTTATACTATATCCTCACTTCACAGTGAGAACCAAAATCTGTTTCTTCTTTCTTTTGTACTAAACATGTTCTCACACTCTGGAGCCATTTTGGTGCAAAGTCAGCAAATTTTATAATTTATAAATTTTTCAATTTTATATTTTATATTCCCCTTGCCATAAGAGCTGGGTAACACCCAAATTTCTCATCTGTGCAGTATTAAAGGTTTATCCTATTCTATTCTAAAACTTTAAAACTGTTTTTATTCTAGTATATAACTTTTATGATCACTGAAATTAAAGTTAATATAGATATAGCTTAAAAATAATTGGACAAATAAGTGCCTGGAGATGTTACCAAAATGGCTCCAGAGTGTGAGAACATGTTTAGTACAAAAGAAAGAAGAAACAGATTTTGATTCTCACTGTGAAGTGAGGATATAGTATAAAAATAATTGGTATCAATAGCTTTTACTCAACAATGAACACATAAGGTGAAGTAAACGTAAATCACAGTCTGATAAAAACCCTTTAATAAAGCACATTCAGTACATGTTCTGAAGCTATTACTCTGGCTCTGTTTGGGGTCATTGTCACGCTACAGAATGAACTTAAGCGATCTGATTATTTTGCATGATAAAAGATCTAATTGTAGTTCTAGTCTCTAGTTTTGACATGCTCTCTGCAAAAAAACCCCCAAAACAACAAAAACTAAAACAGCGGGATGCTTCACCATGCTTCGCTGCCAACATCTGTGCCTAAAGAGTTGTGCACAGTATTGTGTGTTGTATCATCTGTTACCCTTGCTGCAGTGGGTTTTATGAAATTGTCACATTTTCATACAGTGTTGCTGTTCTGTCAAGTAATTACATCTGTATCTCTGCTGCTTTTTTCCCGAGGCAGAGCAGAGAGCAGGCTGGGGTGACAGCTGCAGTGACACTACCCTCCAATCACAGAAAACATACAGCGCCACATAGTGCATATTAGAGCAAAATCATATTTGACAACTGTGAGTTCTCTGCTCTGACATTAAACCATAACCTCTTTCATTAAGTGCTCACAGGGAGCTGCAGGACACTGCTGGTCAGAACAATGCAAACTATGATACAATAATGTCAATGAATTACATTCATTTTCTAGATTTTTTGTCATCCTTTAAAAATAGCTCCATTTTTTTACATGCTAAAATCTACAAATTATACAAATTTCCATCCCCATAAATACAACCTTATCTAAGTAACGCAGTGAGTTTATTTGATCAGTTTGTCCTTGTTAGCATTTACTGCTGGCTTACATTTAGCAGGACTTTAACCAACATATGGTAATCCTATTTCACGCCAGAGAACGATGAGCAGTCTCTTCGTTAAGAGTCTGATCAGCATTCAGTGTTATGTTAGCATGCAGGCTCTGTCCCTCAGAGCCGCCTCACTCCTCTCTCCCCCTCTCTGCTAGAAACAGGCCCTTGTGCTCCCAGCAGTCTCCTCCTGTTTTATTTACATCTTAAGCATTTAAGCTGATGCTTCATCCAGAGCAGTTTAGCGAGAGTAAGCAGTAGGAGGTCAGTGTCTGATTCAAGGACACTATTTACAGGACATATGGTTGCTTCAGGATTGAACCCATAACTTGTCATTTATAGAACAGTCCCTTTAATGTTCGGCCACCTGGCTGCTTTATTTGTGGCTGGGTAATATTGTGTAGAAGCGCTTTTATAAAAAATGTGATGAAAGTACTCTTAAGTCGAGTTGGTGTAAGTTACAGCAGATGCCATGCAGCTGGAAGCTGAGGGTGAAATCTCTTTTGAAGTAGTCTATTTTGGGGGATAATTTTGAGGACTAATCTCACAGCATGCCGAAAATATTTTGACCACAACCATGAAAATGGATGGAGCAGTTAAAAGGAGAGCAGGCCAGCATGGTAGCTCATCTTTGCTGTCTCTACCTTATTTATAGTCCAGAAAAGCAAAATAAAGCATGAGTTTAGCAGCAAAAAATTACAAACAAGCTTGAAAATAAAATTAAACTGAAAAAAATAAGCATACTAATTAAAGTATGACAAATTTAAAGACTGCAGATGTATCCTAAAACACAGTAACAAAGCACAACCCAGGAAACCAGTTGTTTATTGGAAGACAATCTTGGGAGCAAAAATCCAGCTGATCACACTTATGCAATTTAATATATGACATCATATACATCTCAGTACGTTAATAATTTCAGCCTTTAAGGCCTCCTGCATTTCCACTATTGGTACTTTTGTGCATTCCTGATTCAATCCTCCTCTCTCGTTCATGTTCCAACCCTTTGTCCAAAAAAGTGCTTCCTATGTTTGACTAGGTTTTCAGTAGTTATGGCACACAGCAGTTAACCAAATAAATTAACTTAGCGCAAAGAAACTTTGTACCCAACTGCTTACAGTACTTCATGCTACGAGATATATTGCATCTGATGCTACAGAATGCTTGGTGGAAAAATAGCAATAAAAGTCAGAATCCATAAAACATAGAAGTGAGATTTAGCCCAGAGTCCTTGTTGGGGTGATTTGAAAAAAAAAGTACACCAAGTAATATTTTTAGCATATTTTTCTTCAAATTATAAATATTTACAAGGATTTGAATTTTCTGAAAAACATAAGAATCACTTTTCAGGCATTTTTGCTAAACTGTGTAAAATTTTCTCCTGTCACGAGTAGCCATTCCTTAATTTCTAAGTACCATAGACCAGCGGTCCCCAACCCCCGAGCCATGCACTGGTACCGGTCCGTGAGTCGTTTGGTACCGGGCCGCGAGTGTTGAGGTTCAGGTGTGCAATTTATGGTTTACCGGGGGTTTTTTTCTTCGTTTTATCGTTCATATTTATTGTTTTTATCGTTACCTCAGTTCCCCTGTGTCTTTTCCCGTGTGTTATGAACACATTTTAGTTATTTAGGGCCGGTCCGTGGCACAAAATGAATGAAATATTGCAGAAAGACTGATGGAAGATGGAAACTTTTTTTCCCCTTCACATAAGAAAGAACACGCTTTTGGTCGATTAAATGTCTACTAAAACTTAAACACTGTAAAGAAGTGGCACACAGGAATTATGGCAACATCACATTGAAAGTTTGTAAAATTCATATAGAGAAATGGTCCTCATGCTAAACTTTCACCACGTTGAATGTCCATGTTTTTAAAAAAAAACTAACAAAAACAAAAAAACATCAATTGTTTCCAAACCACCTCATCACTCGTCTCCTTAAAGCCATCTATTTTTGAGTCTTATTTCAAAAGCTAAGGAGCCCCCGCATCATTGATTGTCCACTGGCCAAGGTAACGTCAGGTGACAGCTCTTGGAAATAGCCTTTGTAATTGGTCCCAATGAAACTGGCCAGGCGATCACTGCTTCATAGTGTTCTTGATGGTCCACCTCTGCCCCGAGCAGGGCTGCAGGACCAGCAGGTGGCCGGAGTAAACATTAGCCGGCACCACCTCCAGACAGCGTCCAGTAGCCCGATTTATGATCGATTCGTTCTGCAAGGCAGAAGGAGATACAATACTTTGGTTTTAACAGATTTCACAGATGGTCTGTGAACAATGCGTGATGGTGACAGAACAGTATGTAACCAGACCGGGCCTTATGTGAACTGTTGCAACCTCTTTCTTAAACAAATGGCACTAACTTTTTACCTTACATCTATATAAAATAAGTAAGGTCTCCCTATTTCCCTAAGACTTCTACGTCTGCAGGACTCTTCACTGCTTGTCCTGCTGTGTGACAAAGAATCGATGTGGCAGAAGGTCTGCAGCATCACTGTTCAAGCTCTCCTCTTCCCGTGCTACAGGCTGTAACTCTTTAGTTTTTAAAGGTTACCCAAACAGAACTAAAAGACCAACAGAAAATTGACTTACAAAAGGTTTTTCACATTAAAAGAAAAAGAGAATCAATGCCAAAGTAAAAGGTATATTGAGTCGCTTGTTACCCTTTAAGCAGTCTGGGTTTAGTTGTCTTAAGAGGACCCCTTATTTTCTAGCATAAATATAATTTTACAACAGTTATTGTTCATATTAATCATAGCCAAAGTCTCAATTTATGTGCAAATAATCCCCGTTAACCAGACTGCTTTGATTTCAGTAATAGCAGAGATGATATCCTAATATAGTCATCACAAACAGACAGATCTGTCCTACTGGTGTTAAAACCTTCTGTTTGTGAGGGTTTTAACACAAAGAAAGGTGGCTTCAACGGAGGTATTCGGAATATAAAGGCGGTTCTGTCAGATAAAGCATGAACTACGGGGCTGCAGCAATGCTGAGTATGAGAGAAATGAAGATTCATGCAAAGCTACTCTCATATTAGAGTCCAAGAGAAAAAAGAATGGACCCAGACATGAGCTCAATAGGTCCCTTTTAAAATCTGACATATAGATACTTTTCCTCTCAACTCTATGCCAGTAAATTTTAGTTTCTCTTATAAACACTCAGTTATATCATTGAAAAAGAGATTTCTTTACACTTCTGACCTGAGAGAAATGCCATGTCTTCTGTTTCACGTTGGTCACCTTTTCACAATTGAGGAGCTGAGGAAAGTTGCTCATCTGATCGTACACCACACAACGAGTGTCCTCACCAGTGCTGCCTAGGGGTCCCAGAAACAGCTGACCTTCTTTAGTGTAGCGTCCTAACTAAGAGGAAAACAGATACGTCACACATACAGTAAACGGAAAGTTACTGAACTGGCTGAGTGAATACTCTTCTCTTTATTAGCTAACGATGAAATAAGTATGTGATGATGTACAAGTTGAAGGTAACCTGGCAGGAATTTTCCTTGATTATGCAAGCTGTTGGGTTTTTTTTTTGCTGCTTTGAACAAGAGGATGGTGTTGTTCCCAATACTGCTGAGAGGCAAAACATGTCTTTGTTCTTCACTGAGTGCTAAACACAAAGATTTTCCTGTACATCACTGCTAATCACAGTGTTGTTTCAGCAGAGTTCTAACCCACATATAGCCCTAACATTTTATATACACCAAATTCTGCAGTTTTCTCAACTTGACAGAAAGAAAAAGCAGAAGTGAGTCAGATTCTTCCCGCTCTGTTTTCTAACCTTTGTGTCTTTCACTTCAGCTTTTTCGTTCAGATTAATAGTAATTTCCACTTTAGCAGTGCAGATAAAACAGTTCCTTTGGTTGCATCTAGCTCTGAGGCTTTGAGTGTGCTGACGATAAAGACTGATTGGGAAATTGTTTATATCGCATTCTGTTCCTAACAAAGCATGAATAGTGGTTGCAATGCCTTGCAAAAGATATAAAGATAAAGCTTTCCATCAACCACCCAGTCAGCCCAGTTTGGGTCTTTTTGCAGAGTAACTGCATCCTGTTTGCAGTACATCATACAAAAGTTAGGTGATTTAACAGCGTTTGGACTCAAAATCTTAAAAAATCCCACTTGTGGTCCCTAGATGTCACTGCTTCTTCTTAAGAACAGAGTATTTATTAAAATGTTTTTCTAGTATCTTTGACCACTACAAGTTACATTCATCTTTTCACAGATATTCATATCGCACTTTATTTTATGCACTTATGTGCTTTATCTGTTTTGCATACACACCTACAGCCAGTCACCATTTAACCTAACGTGCATGTCATCGGACTGTGGGAGGAAGCCGGACTACCTGGAGAGAACCCACGCTAAGACACCATGGGGTCGCTTTTATCTCCGTGGAAGTGCAAGTGTGAAAAACTGGTGGTCTAATAAAAACTGAAGACTTTTTGTTCCATCAAAAGGATAACTTTAAAAAATGCAACTGAAGCATGTCTTGTGAAGAAAGTGTGATGCGGCTGTTCGATTTGTATTGTTGATTGTCATTTATGCTTAGAAATATTTACTTATATATGCTTAGAGTTTTGTAATTAATTGTAGATTGGTAGAGGTTTTGATCCTTGATAGTCTGCAAACTGTGTGTGTATTAGACAGCACTTTGGGAGCATGAGAGGTCATACCGTGTTTTATTGTTTTATGGTAGGATTAACGTAGTTGCGTCTGTTCTAGTCTAGTCTTTGTTTAGATGAACTGCAGGACTTCCTCACCGTGTTATCTAGGATGAACCATCTAGGGTGAGGGGGAGGCTACCCTCTTCCTGACCAAGGATGTTTGACCCTTTGATCAGCAGTCCACACACACACACACACACACACAGACACACACACACACACACACACACACACACACACACACACACACACACACACACACACACGCACGCAGTAAGGATGGGCGGACATGTCTCAGCCTCCACCACTCTCAGCACTGGAGCCCCCCAGGGGTGTGTTCTGAGCCCCCTGCTGTACTCTTTGTACACATATGACTGTGTGGCCACTACCAGCTCCACCACCATCATCAAGTTTGCTGACGACACCGTCGTGGTGGGCCTGATCTCTGATAACAACGAGACGGCCTACCTGAAGGAGATTAGGAATCTGGAGAACTGGTGCCAGAGGAACAACCTCCTTCTAAACGTCAGTAAGACAAAGGAGCTGATAGTGGACTTCAGCACTAAGCAGGAGAGGAACTACCAGACCCCCGTCATCAACGAGTGCCCAGTGGAGAGAGTGGACAGCTTCAAATACCTCGGAGTTCACATCACGCAGGACCTGTCATGGTCCTGTCACATCAACACCGTGGTGAAAAAGGCCCGTCAGCGTCTCTACCACCTCAGACGCTTGAGAGACTTCCAACTGCCCTCCAAAGTGCTCAGGAACTTTTACTCGTGCACCATAGAGAGCATCCTGGCGGGAAACATCTTAACCTGGTTCGGGAACAGCACCATGCAGGACAGACGAGCTCTACAGAGGGTTGTGCGGTCAGCTGAGCGCACCATCCGCTCCGAGCTCCCTGACCTGCACTCAATCTACAGCAGGCGGTGCTGGACCAAGGCCAGGAAGATCGTGAAGGACCTCAGCCATCCCAACAACAGACTGTTCTCTCTGTTGAGGTCAGGAAAGCGATTCCGCTCCCTGAAGACCAACACAGAGAGACTGAGGAGGAGCTTCTTCCCGCAGGCGATACGGTCTCTCAATCACACCACCACACAGTACTGACCCACACATACAGTTCTTACACACACACTGGACTTTCTGGACTTTGTTTTTGCACAACACTGGTCACTATATTCTTCATTTCCGGTTAATACTTGTACAGCTGCTGTTATTGTGTATATATTTATTTATATTTAGATTTCTTCATACATTCTTATATAGTTCTATACTGTGTATTGGTGTATTTTGTTGTACAGTTATTTTATTTTCAACTTTAATTTATATATTTTATCTTATTCTTCCCAGTTAAATTTACCCTTCATTCTAATTTGTGTTGTACAGTTATTTCATTTTTAACCTTAATTTATATTTTATTCCTTCCTAGTTAAATTTACCCCTTTTTAATTTTTCATATTTATTTCCTACCTTATTCATAGCCTTTCCTTTTTTGTTTTCTTTAGGTCACGAGCAGTTGTCCAAGCATTTCACTACATATCGTACTGTGTATGACTGTGTATGTGACAAATAAAATTTGAATTTGAATTTATTACTCTTTGTGTGTATGTAGACGTCATATGTTAACGAACTTATGCATATTCATGTAACCTCAATAAAAGGACAGTGGTACGGGAGGACGGACGAGAGCAACTGGGGCCAAGCGAAGGAACGGCGATTGTCCGGTTCTCTCCCGTGCACGAGTAACATGAAGCTTGCCTACTTCGTGTCTTGCTTTGCAGTGTAATTATATTGCCTTTAACGTTCCAGCGGATGGGTTCAAGCTACAAACCTATCAGCGGCACTCATTTTTCCAGAATTGAATTGAAATTTTAGCTCCTTTAGCATTTTACCACTGAAGCCTTGACTTTCTGCCTAAAGCACCTGTTTACCACTGTGAGCTAAAAAGAGAGGCCCTTAGGGCTGAAGGGATGAAGAGCTGACACTGGCTGACTCAGGGCTTCAACACAAAAAGTGCAAGACACAATTTTATTCTGACAGCAGAACTCGCTCCTTGGAGGATTTCAGCTGAGCCTGTGATTGAGACACAGCTGCAAATCACATCACCGGAGAAGCTCACTGTATGTTTTCATGAGAAAGCAAAGCAACTGGAAAAAGATGGAGTATACTCTTTAGTATGGTGGTGAGGAAGAGTGTTGTACCTGAGGACCCCACCCATGGCATGGGTGCAGGGTGGCTGTGTGGTTCTCCTTCACACCCTGATCCATACACAGGTGGCTTGCTTTAGAATTGCGGACCTTAAATACACAAAAAAAAAGAGTCAGACTTAATTCATAAAATATGAATATTCCCCAAAATAATTACCGATTAAAAATGTATAAAGGCTAAAAACAAGGATGTGTCAGTGTGGATCAGACAAAGTTCTAAATCTCATTTATTTTCTATTAACAGCTGAGAAGATGTGGATGTACATGCTGTCTGAGTCCCTGCTTTCTTGTTATATTTTGGTCTGTGGAGGAGATACAAGTTTCTTAGGACTTTGTGTAAGTATCATTTATTTAATTTCAGTGGTTTAATTTGTACATCAGATCTTACATCTACAAACTTACTTTTTCCTGTGTCTTTGTCCTTCATGGCTCACCTCACCGTAGAACAGCGTATCGTTGTACCTCCTCATCTCTGGGTAAACGTTGTCTAGGTACCAGTGAAAGCTCTTACATTGCAGACTCTTCCTCAGTGCAACCCTCTGTGATATGTCTCCGTAATCAATACCGTGGTTCTGCAAGAGCAAAGGAAGTTATTATGCCTAAAGTCTCTACATAAATTGTGGAACCAAAAGAAAAACTGTTTGGCTCTGAACATGGACATCTGATAGTCACAAACAGACAAGCATGACTGACAGCATCCTCTCTAAGAGAGGTCTTGGTGCAGAAAAATGCCGTTCTCACCTCCACGGGGATGTTCCAGGCCAGGTAGACATTGGACTTGTACTCATCCATCCAGACCTCTGCCACACGCAGGGCATTAAGGCGTGTGTGGAAAGCTATGTTACTGTGGTAAGGTTTCTTCATTCGTGCAATATGAGCCACTCTGGAGCAAGGCAGCACCTCCATACTGCCTCCACACAGCCACACCTGTGGGTAGTAGGAGTATGAATTAAAGCTCACAATAATATACTGCTGGCTGCTGGGCAGCAGGAAATATAAATAGGCAGATGCACAGTCGCCGCGATGTCCTGATTTATAAAGTCAATTACAGCTAACAGCTGGAGCATAGAGCACCTGGAAGGACGTGTTTTCTTTGTGCTGGAACTAATGAAAGCTAAATCTGTACATTTAGAAGTCCTTCTCGGTTTTTCTTCTTGTTTTCTGTTATATAAAAAATATCTAATTGTTGCTTTTATTCATTTTTTTCTAGCCAACCTTAAGGGGCATCAAGAGGAGCTGAGGTTTTCGGCACTTCAGCACTGGGTTAACTTTTAAGCTCCAACTGTGAGTATACATACATAAATGCATGTTTTTTTACTTATATTGTTTGCTGTGACAACGTATCATCCAGAGCACTCTCCCAGTCAGCGAATACACCATGATGATTCCAGGCATGTCATTAAAGATCAACAAGAAGAGACGGTCAGAAGCACAAGTCATGCTTGAAGATGTGGCCAAAACATCTTCTACAGTTCACCATGCTATTTCCCAGCTTTGATGTAGGACAGCGGGCCAGAACAATAAGACATGAATGCTAGCATAGCCCCAAGAGCTACACAACAACAGAATAAAAAAAGAAGCATAAAAGCAAGCAGTTTACACAATCATAAAAGCATAAGACAACAAGTGAGTTTTGAGTTGGGACTTAAAGAGAGAGATGGAAGAGATATTTCTTAAATCAGGAGGTAGGGAATTCCAGAGTCGTGGAGCAGAGCAGCTGAAAGCCCTGCTCCCCATGGTGGCAAGACGGGGGGAAGGGACGGAGAGAGAAAGGGAAGAAGAAGATCTAAGACATCGAGATGGGGCAGTGATCTGAACCAGATCAGAGAGATATGGAGGAGAGAGATGATGAATAGCCTTAAATGTGTACAAGAGTATTTCTTCTTCCTGACCAAGATTCGTTCCTTTTGTTGCTTCTCATTAACAGAGGTCAAAGAAAGTATAATGATAAAGTGGAGAACTACTGGACATCATTCATTTTTGGTGCTAAAGGTTTAAGAATTAACTGCAGCAGAAGAGCTTCACCTGCTTGTGAAGTGGTTTAGAAAAGAAACCTCAGAGCATGAAGGTTGAATCAATTATCTCCTCATACAAACCACCCAGCAGCTGAGCTGAAAATGATATCAGAATGGCTAGAACAATGTTATGGTGCATCTAGAGCTACTGAAACAGCTCTTAATGCAAAACTTTAAAAAAGAGCTTTTTGACCTAGCAGACTTGCTATTGAAGAAATAGGAAGCTGAACAAGATAACTTCCTCCCAGGATCCTCTCTGGAAACAGCCAGTGGTACTCATCCCTTTTTCCAAAAGCTTCTACACAACCTCAGGAAAAATGGACATGCCCAAATAAGGGCATCATGTAGCTACAATCTCTAAGTTGATCAGTGGTGGAATCCAATGACCTAGCTGTAATCCTTACTTCATTCACAATGATAGCCATCAAAATCAGCAGGTCAAGACTGAGGTATCCTCTGCAGGTTTGGAGAACAAATGTGCAAAGCCAGCAACTGACCAATTAGGAACTATCCCAGCCACAGAAAAACACAGCCCTTAAACAAACACAGAGGCTTCAGAGGAAAACCCCTTGAAGAACAGATGAGAACAGGACATGGTGCTGTGAATTCATTCATGCAGGACTGTGAGTGAGATCAAACCACTGGACCCTGAATTGACCTCTCACTGTTAGGTAGAATTGTTGTGCACATCCACAAGCTTCAAAAGGAGATTAACTGCTCTCATAATGAATAATTTACCCAGAAAGTGGATCTCGGCAGGGTACTCACAGAAGAACTGAGCATCAAAATGGAAAAGAAAGAAGATTTAAGACACGTTAGGCATGGTTGTTGTTGACAGAAGGACTGGTCTGAGTATTTTGGAAACTCCTGATCTACTAGGATATTTCTGTATTACCATCTCTAGGGTTATCCCAAGGGATGGTCCAAAAAAGAGGAAATATCCAATGAGAGACAGTTCTCTGGGTGAAAATATCTTGTTGATACCAGACCCGACCAGAGACTGCTTTGAGCTGACAAGAAGGCAACAGTAAAACAGATAACTTCTTCTTAAAAACCACTTTTGCATTACTTTGAACCGTGAACCTTGAAGAATTTGGGCTAGAGCAGCAGAGGACCATATCAGGTGCTACTCTTGTGAGCTAACAGGAAAGTCTCCACAGTCAGGGGATCTCAATCAGATAGATCACCTTTGGTATATGACGCAATGGGAGATTCCCATCGTGAATGCACAGCTGACAAATCTGCATCAACTGCATGAGGCCATCATGCCACGATCAATCTTTGAGGAATGTTTCCAGTACTTTGTTGAATCTATGCCATGAAGAATTAAAACAGCTCTGAAGGCAAAAGAGTGTCCAACCTAATACTGACAAGGTGTATCTAATAAAGTATCTGCTGAGTGTGTCCAACCCACGAGCCTTCTGCTGTGAACATAATGAAGACATGGATATCCAAGCTATCTGAACCCACGTCAAAGTGATGTGAGCGTAACAGAAACTTCAAACTGACAGGTCGCCAAACAATTGCACAGATGCAACCTATTTCACTCCTGACAAACATTCCTACTGGATAAAAAGTAGGTCCGTCAGTCTTTCTTCACACTGGGAACAATATGAAACATGTTCCATCCACAGATAAGGAGCACTACAAACAGAAAATGGGCACATAGGTTTTAAAGATAACCTATGTGTTTCTGTTACCCAAGGACACGGGTGCTAACCAACAGAGGGTATGCCAAAAAAAAACATTTTACTGCTCTCTGCCACACTCTAAGATAAATAAGCAGTACTATGATTTCATGTAAAAGATGTTGGACAACAACCATGCAAAATTGCCCCATAGAGGTGCTGATATCTACCGCTTAACATTCATTATCCCAAGAATCCTGTTAAAACCCAAACAGTCATTGATTCAAGTGCTTGTTATGAAAGAGTTTCTCTGAATGAGGGCCTTCTCCCTGGACACATCCAAACAATCCTCTTGTAAGGGTTGTAGTGAAATGTAGAAATGTTGTTGTCGCAGGGCAACTCTGGATATGTGTCCCACTGCTTTGTAGTAAAAGAGGAACAGAAAGAAATGTGGTTCTTGAGATGTGACATTGTGGGCTAGATTCATGTCTTTGCTAATACTTCATCTCCAGCAGTTGTAATATATTTATAGGTGCGTTGAAGCTGAATTTTAGCTGTTTTATTGCATCTGTACACGTTTACTTATCTAGACTTAATTTTGGGGGGAATCTTGATATTTTTGATGACAAGATATAAGAACTTTCCATTTCAGATTCAAGTTATGACCAAGTCAACTCAAAGACAAGGCAACCGTTTTTGTCTTTCTAAAAATATTTGATTGTTTAGCTTGCTGGATAAAAGCCAACACACTCGGGTTGTGAAAATGTTTGACGTTATTTTTTCAGGAAAAATCTAATAACCTTGCAGAAAAACAAAAGACTCTCCAATCTCTCAAAATGTACAGAAACAAACTCCAACCTTCCTGCTCTGCTCTACGTGACCTATTTATCTCCATTGCCCTGCTGTGAGCTGCTCACACAGGACTGGTCCTCCAGGACTCTTAATGGGGCCTCATCAGTGGTGCCACGCTACGGTGGCCACTGCTCCACTTAAAACCTACAGGGGTAAAGAGGGAGCAGGAACAAGAGGAAACTGGGTGACACACAAACCCTGATGCCTAGTTCGATGTTCTCCCCTCCGTAGACGTCCATGCCTGAGTCGAGTAGACCGAGTTCTCCAAAGTAGTCCCGATTGGCCACAAAGGAGCATCCAATCATGGCAGGCGTCCTGCAGCCAGGAAAACACACTATCATGTGACACTGAGCGTTTGCAAACACCAGAATGTGTTTTTTTGTGGCTTTATCTGATGTTTATTTTGGAGTACTTTTCTACAACCCAAATCTCCACTATGCAAAGTTTCACACTTTATATTTCAGCCTATTATGTGGAGGGTAAATCTAAACATTTTTGTGCATACTCATGCAATTTATTCTTATTTTTAATTAAAGAATGGAAGGAAATCCAATTTAACACAAATATATGGGTGATAATCAGATAATTAAAATCCTATTTTCACCACTCTCTAATTTAGGCTGTAATTTTTTTATTGCTTTAATGAAGTCTGGTTTCCCATCAGGAGCTTTTTTTCTTGTTTTCCCCTAATCTTCCCCAAAACTAAAAAAAGAACTTGGTGGCAGTTTTATTGAAAATCTTAAAGAAGTGGAAAAAAATACATCTCAGAAGTGTGAGATCTGTGTTCACGTTTAAATGGGAGAAGCTGGCATACCTTATTGGTGCAGACATGTCTCCCTCCTCCCACCACTCTTTGGGTGGATTAATGTACATGCACCACAGTTCCCAGTTGTAGCCATGGCCAGAGTTCTCATAGCGCTCCACCTCAAAGGTATCGTGCTTGATGTTGTCGATTGACGGCAAGATAATCCTCTTGTGGTTTTCTTTTATTCTAGCTAGAACTGGTTCTGACCTGAAAAAAGTGCAAACACACACACACTCACACATTTAGTTGACTTTACTTTGTGCAGAAACAAAGTTTATAACATCTTTTAAGAGCACCACTTTTTTCATCCACTTCAGTCAAATAGAAAGTTCCTTGTGTCGTCCCAGTTTTATCACTAATTCTGTTTGATTCAGCCGAGTTGAGCTCTGCAGGGGGCAGTGAGAGAACTGCACGGTATACCTTAAGTTATGCACTGAGCTCGAAAATGAGATCCACAAAAAGACATCAACAGGATGTGGCAGTTGTCTTAGCGGGGTTAATAAGGTCCCTCATTGCATGCTAATTTCTTGACAGTATTTAGCCTTTGATTCAGTTCACCACCAAGCGCTCAGCTTTTTTGAATTAGTACAAAACCTTCATTTTTTATGGTTACTAAAAATTTACTTTTACGACAAGTTCTCCAAGAGGGGTCCTGTTTTGGTGTGTGTTTTATGTGTGCTTGTGATGTTTTTTTTTAAATAAAATCCGTTCAACCTGATCCCACAGCCTCAAGTGTCTCATTTTAAAACTTCTCAGGCGTGAAATAGCTTGGCTCTTCCTTTTATGCAGCTTCAGCTATCCTTTGTCTTCTCTTTCCATGGTTTCTTTGCACTTTGTAGCACTCTTTTAACACTGATACCCAAAGCTCTATTATTGTCATTGTTGTTATCATGAATAAGTAGAGAGATACTCCCATACGGTTTATGACAAAATTTAATCCGAAGTGATTGATGGCCCTAATCATGACCTTTTGACCTCGCCCCTCCCCCCCGGAAGCGAGTAATGACCGTGACGAATTGCATCCGGAGAAGGGGGGGGCGGGAACCCCCCGACATCCGGAGAAGGGGGGGCGAACCCCGGAAGCGCGCCATCTGTCGCTAAGCGTGTCGAATTGCATCCTGAGAAGGGAGGGGGGGTAAACCTCCGGAAGCGCGCCATCTGTTGTTGGGAAAAAAAAAGAAAAAAGTTTTTAGAGGGAGGAGAATAAAAGCAGAGAGGAGGAGTTCACAATTTCTAAGCCTCAGACACACAAGATGGATTTCATTCTGCAGCCCAGCAGCTCTCCTGTGTCCGATGAGATCTGCTCTCCCAAAGAAGAAGGCTTTGAATATGCCATATTCAAATACAGCATATTTACTAAGGAAGGCCTCGATCCGGACCTTATGACACTTCCGGAAATACTCCGGAATTGTCTAGTCATTTTCAGACCTGATGCGTCATGTTCCATATACATGAGGGGAGGGGTTTGGTTCCTGAAGCACAGCGGTGATGCAGCAGCTGATTTTGTGCTGTATAGAGAGACAGAGCGGCAGCTAGTTTTCCGCAAACTCATAGTCTGAATTCTGTTTCAATATTATGACGATTTTCTCTGTATTTCTTAATGGGAATAAAGAGTGACTTCCTGTAGAGATTTCAATAGTATTTTATTTTCCTATAATACAGACGCAGTAAAAAAAACCTTTAAGATGATCTGCCTAGCAACAAATTGCATTTTTAGGCTACACCATAGCTTGTGATGAAAAGAAGAACTTTCTATCCGCTTGTAACCTACAGGCTGCCTACCCCGTATGTGTAAAAATGAATAAATATCCCTTAGTGAATACTTTTCTTTGAATACTACTTTTCCTTTTGAGAATCCCTTTTACAAGGGACTGAAAAAACAAACCATAATTGCCGTGACAGGCGATCTTGTTTCACACACACACACACACACACACACACACACACACACACACACACACACACACACACACACACACACACACCGCGGGTCAAGGAGGAGTGAGATATCAGATATCAGTTTTTTCTCAATGCTTATAACCTATAACGCGCCCCCCAAAACAATATTATTATTATTAAAACATCTATAAGGTAGGTTTTGCGCAGCCTGCTCCTTGTCAGACCAAAGTTTTTTTCTTCATTACTTTTAGCTACTTTTACACTGGGTTTTCTCAATAGACAGAAAATGAAAATGAGGAGTCAACAGCCGATATTATCATTGCTTGTAACCCGGTAAATAATTTCGTACATCTCCCCATAAAATAAGCCTTAGTGGAAAAAAGCTCATATTCGAATAAGTTTATTCCCCTCTGTGGGAAAGAGTTTTTTTCTCAGAGTCAACCATGAGGCGAGTTTTGTCAACAGCAATTGTCCATTTGGTAAAACAAATATCCGCCTCTAAGTCGTATTTTACCGTTGCAGAATGTGGAAAACAGACAGCCCTCACAGGAGGCACCCAGGGGCCCACCTCACACACCATAGTTAAAATATTTAAATTTCAACTAAATTTGTAGTAATGATCGGATTTCCTCACTTATCTACACCACACTCCTTGATTTCTTATCGTTTCTTATCGTTCCTCTGTCCCTTAATAGAAACTATCCTCCCTTTCAGTTGTCTTTTGCACTTCCATATCGCAAAGCAGTTACTGTAGGTTATTTTCTGCTTATGCATTAATGTAATTAATTAACTTATTTATCCTTAAGTACGGTAATGACTTGAGTTCTAATGCTTTTTGTCTCTTGAGTTAGCCGTCAATGTGGGATTTTTTTACCCTTTTGTTCAGTTAAAGCTGCCTTTCATTCTTCAACGCAGCTTAAACTCTAATAGGTAAGCTTTCTTGTAATTTCTTAGTTCTGCAGGCTTCTTGAAAGACATCCGAGACTCTTCTTTGGATGCTGGATGCCTTTTGTTTTGTTTTCTGTCAAGATGATCCCACACTGCTTCGATTATCTTGAGGTTCGAACCCTGGAGAGATCAATCCATGACTGATGCGTTGTTTCATCCAGGCATACTTTGACTACAATGGCAGTATGTTTGCGATCATTGTCGTACTGAAAGTTGCTGCCAATCAGACATTACTTGGTATTACATGGTCGATCAAAATCTGGTGGAACTTTTCTACATTCATAATTTGATTAATTTGGATAAGAGCTCCAACAACACTGGCTGAAATCCAGCCTCAAAGCACGGTAGAGTATCCACGCTGTGTTAAAGACGGCTATAGACATTCACTGTTGTATCTCTCTTCGGACCTCTTCCATGCATATTTCAAATTTGGATTCATTACTCCATAAGACATATTACAGCTGATTTCTTTTTCCAGTCAATTTCTTGTGTAATTTGGCACACCTCAGCCTTATTTTTCTCTGTTCTCCTTCCTTAAGAATGGCTTATTAACAGCCACCCTTCCAACTCAGATAACTTTTGATGAAATGTTTACAGCACTTGAGTTACTCGCCACGGCCATCCTAAATGCTAAGAACACTAAACTTTAATTCTAAATTACGTTAACCAGAAAAAACAAGCCAAAGTCGAGATGTTGCTGAGCTGACCTGTGCTATGCTATGCCTTCTAAAGCACGTATAATGTAAACAGAACTGGTCTTTGCACAGAAGCCTGTGGAGCTTCATAATTAACCTCAGTGTGTGAAGAGCACTCTCCATTTAATAATAGCTGTAATAAAATGTTATGGCCGACGGTGTTAAACGCTGCACTTGGGTCTAGCAGGGAAGATTTCAACTTTTCAATACGAATGAAGGCTGAAAACTGATTAGATTAATGTCTGATGATCTTTTCTGTGCTTCTTCAAGTTTGTAACACCAAACATATTAAAGGATGATGTAAGGCTCACAGGAAGAGTTTAATTAGACACACATTTACTATTTTCTTTATACTCTTTCTTTCTTGACATGTTTAATATGATTACTATCAGAGGAGAAAATGACCCTTGTGTAGTTTAAAAAAGTTTTATTTAATCAAACTGTAATGTTGTTGAACTCTGACGGACGTGTCTTTTAATCTTGTCAACAAATCCTTAATCATCTAAATCTGCCATTTATCATCTAGTAAAATGTTCCCTCTGCTTCTGCTGCACATCTCCCCGGACACTCTCCGCTTCACCTGTCCTGTGCAGGTGGTCCAACCCCTGCCTGCCTCCTTAAACTGGGGTGTTTAAATCTCTTTACCTCTGTTGTGAACTTCACACAAAGTTTGTGGTAACAAAATCAAACTGACGAGGATCTCGTTTGAAAAACACACACTCACGAGACAAAATAAAAACAGACTGCTCAAAGCAAAAGCAGAGCCCTCACAGCTGGTAGTACAAAACACAGCGACAACATGCGTATTAGATACCCTCAGTGCCAGAAGCATAAATATGAAAAAATGTGATCACCAAGAGTATCCTAACAACGGCGTTGAGGTGGGTGTTACAGTAAAAAAAAAAGTAGCCAAATTTTCATCTGAAAATGTTGAATTTTAGTAAAAACAATGCTCTGTAGTTTGATACTGTCGTTACAGACTAAGCAGATGTTTAAAGCCTTCGGACGCTCATTTGAAACGCACTCATTCTCCTTATCAGCTGGAAACATTAAAGCCGTAAAATGACTTTTTCAAACGGATAAAAACTATTGAACAACAGCAATGTTGAGCCTGTTCCAAAATTTGGATGTACATGTGTTGAAGGTGTGGGTCTTGTTGAATTATTAAACATACATTCTTTAATTTTTCGAGCCACAAAAACAACAACTTTTAATTTTCTTCTGCTTGAGTATCGGCCTCGGGTAGCTCTACTTATCATTGCTCAGTCAGTTGTCTGTTTGTGCTACTTTTTTAAGGAGCAGCGTATTATTGGTAAGGGTGACTTTATGTGTTTAGCTACTTAAGTGGAAGTACTGTGGATAGTTTTACCTTACATACATAGATCTACCAATACAGCTTCTGAGGTAACTGTTTACAAAATGTTATAATCTATTCAAAGGTTCTTTGCAATTTTACATTGATAAACATTATCCTTAACACATTTGGCCCACATAAAGTACTATGGCCATCACACTGTCATTTAGAATTGTTTAAATAACTCCTGTCTTAAGTCCTTCCATCAAAAAAACAAAAAAACAAAAAAAAAAACATGGTTCACTTTTACATCACAAAATGTTAGAAATATAAGTCGTTCATAACAAACTGAAAGGTTGGGAGTTTAAAAATCCAAACCGATGGAAGAATCAGAATCAGAATACTTTATTGATCCCTGGGGGAAATTATTTTTTGTTACAGTGCTCCATTATAAACCAACATTAAGACAAGACAGACAATACACTAACTAAGAATAGTACAATATATACATATATATACATACATACATACATACATACATAAGTCACTCATAAATAAATAGCTGGAAAAGAAACATGTGTAGCTGTAGCAGCAAACAGTGTGTTAAGTGGATGCGTTGTACAGGGAGATGGCCACAGGCAGGAAAGATTTCCTGTGTCGTTCAGTGGTGCTTTTCGGTAATCTCAGTCTCTCACTGAACGTGCTCCTGTGACTGACCAGCATGTCATGGAGTGGGTGGGAGGTGTTATCCAACATTGTCTTTATCTTGGACAGCATCCGCCTCTCCGACACCACCTTGAGGGTGTCCAGCTCCATCCCCACAACATTGCTGGCCTTACGGATCAGTTTATCGAGTCTGTTGGCATCTGCGACCCTCAGCCTGCTCCCCCAGCATGCAACAGCATAGAGGATCGCACTGGCCACAACAGACTCATAGAAAACTCATAGAAAATAGGAAGCAGAAGTAGAAGACTATAACGTCTCAGAGCACACGGTGTCTATTATTGTGTAGACATGTATAAATAAGAGCTTAATAAAGATGCTTAATTTCTTAAGAAATAAACAGGTGGAGTGATCTTTATCAAAAGTGGATGTTGCATCTGTGGCTAAACCACTGTACCCAAAAAAACTTTAAAAATCTACTGTGTGTGAGGCTGTGTAAGTAAAGCTTGCCCTTCACACCCGCGTGTAATAAACCATTTGTTGGGGGGTTGTGGATTTGGCACCTCAGCATTGTGAAAGTGGGGAAACATGTTTCTGGCTGTGCATAAGATTTCTGCTTACAAATTAGAATCTCAGTTCTAAATGAAATTCAGATGTTTTTTTAAGTATGGCTAATGTATTATTTGACTTCTAAGACACACACACACACACACACACACACACACACACACACACACACAAGAACAACACAGAGAAGAAGAAGAGGGGGTCGTTTTACTACGCATCATAAAAACGCAATCATTCATAACATGGACAGTGAGAAGTAAAACTCGTCGTCTTACCACATGTTATATTCTGTAAACTTAAAATAATCCGCAGAAATTAGAGTTTAGTGTTTTAATTCATCTATTAAAAAACACGAGTCAACATTACTGAAGTGACGCTTTAACGATGCGTCTTATCATCGTGTTTATGATGATAAAACATGTTCTCTCGTTAGTAGATGTCTGCGCTGTCACTTGTCACGAAAATGTTCAGAGCCAGGGTTCCTCTTTAATTACCATTGATCGTTAATAGGGTCACAAAAGATTTGTCGCATTATCCCCATAAACAAAATGCTTTTATAGAAATCATTGTGATACAAATATTTAGATTCTTGATTCACAATGTGCACGAACTCAAAATCTTTAGAGGTTCATATTTACTGATACTGTCGTGACCTTCCTTCTGTGATTGGATTTTCACTTATTGTCGGCTTTACAGTCACATAAAATTCATTCCAATTTTTTGCCTTTGCTTCAATTAAGGTGTTTCTTTAAATCTACAGCAGCTCCCTTTTCAAAAGGTTTACTGACATAGTAAGGAAGTAGCTAGGGAACTCGGTAAGTATGAGCAACAACAGCTTAGGGACTGTTTCTACAATAAAGAGGAATTCATCATCATCTGCAGTTCATCAAAAAAAAAAAACAATTCAGCAGATCCTCAAAGTATGGATACAATCTGTTTTCAGCTGTAGAGGTACGCTTCACGTACTTATCAACATGCAGTTTAGAGGCTTGCATTAGAGTGCTTTGGTACTTGGACCTCTTTTATTTAGCACGGTTATACCGTTGTGTATTTAGCTATATAAATATGCTCAAGAGTCTATCGTATGTTTGTCATGCAATTAAAAATTCAAAAATATAATTTTTAAATCAGTAACTTTGCAAATTTAGCGCGGACCCTCACCCCTCCCTCCGGCTCCCACGGCCCCGCTGTCACCGTAAGACTCATACTCTTCCCCCCACGTATGCTGCTATTGATCGTTGTCAGTTGTCAGTAAACCTTTTGAAAAGGGAGCTGCTGTAGATTTAAAGAAACACCTTAATTGAAGCAAAGGCAAAAAATTGGAATGAATTTTATGTGACTGTAAAGCCGACAATAAGTGAAAATCCAAAAAACGCCTCCAATCCTAATGATCTCCCCCCCCCCCCCTCTCCCTCTCTCTCTCTGTGTGTGTGTGTGTGTGTGTGTGTGTGTGTGTGTGTGTGTGTGTCCTCACAGAAGGAAGGTCACGACAGGAGCTTTTTTCAATCAGTTTTTACAAGAAGTGTAGCTCATACAATGGTATAAATGTATTATTTGCGATACTTTATAAATATGAACCTCTAAAGATTTTGAGTTCGTGCACATTGTGAATCAAGAATCTAAATATTTGTATCACAATGATTTCTATAAAAGCATTTTGTTTATGGGGATAATGCGACAAATCTTTTGTGACCCTATTAACGATCAATGGTAATTAAAGAGGAACCCTGGCTCTGAACATTTTCGTGACAAGTGACAGCGCAGACATCTACTAACGAGAGAACATGTTTTATCATCATAAACACGATGATAAGACGCATCGTTAAAGCGTCACTTCAGTAATGTTGACTCGTGTTTTTTAATAGATGAATTAAAACACTAAACTCTAATTTCTGCGGATTATTTTAAGTTTACAGAATATAACATGTGGTAAGACGACGAGTTTTACTTCTCACTGTCCATGTTATGAATGATTGCGTTTTTATGATGCGTAGTAAAACGACCCCCTCTTCTTCTTCTCTGTGTTGTTCTTGTGTGTGTGTGTGTGTGTGTGTGTGTGTGTGTGTGTGTGTGTGTCTTAGAAGTCAAATAATACATTAGCCATACTTAAAAAAACATCTGAATTTCATTTAGAACTGAGATTCTAATTTGTAAGCAGAAATCTTATGCACAGCCAGAAACATGTTTCCCCACTTTCACAATGCTGAGGTGCCAAATCCACAACCCCCCAACAAATGGTTTATTACACGCGGGTGTGAAGGGCAAGCTTTACTTACACAGCCTCACACACAGTAGATTTTTAAAGTTTTTTTGGGTACAGTGGTTTAGCCACAGATGCAACATCCACTTTTGATAAAGATCACTCCACCTGTTTATTTCTTAAGAAATTAAGCATCTTTATTAAGCTCTTATTTATACATGTCTACACAATAATAGACACCGTGTGCTCTGAGACGTTATAGTCTTCTACTTCTGCTTCCTATTTTCTATGAGTTTTCTATGAGTCTGTTGTGGCCAGTGCGATCCTCTATGCTGTTGCATGCTGGGGGAGCAGGCTGAGGGTCGCAGATGCCAACAGACTCGATAAACTAATCCGTAAGGCCAGCAATGTTGTGGGGATGGAGCTGGACACCCTCAAGGTGGTGTCGGAGAGGCGGATGCTGTCCAAGATAAAGACAATGTTGGATAACACCTCCCACCCACTCCATGACATGCTGGTCAGTCACAGGAGCACGTTCAGTGAGAGACTGAGATTACCGAAAAGCACCACTGAACGACACAGGAAATCTTTCCTGCCTGTGGCCATCTCCCTGTACAACGCATCCACTTAACACACTGTTTGCTGCTACAGCTACACATGTTTCTTTTCCAGCTATTTATTTATGAGTGACTTATGTATGTATGTATGTATGTATGTATATATATGTATATATTGTACTATTCTTAGTTAGTGTATTGTCTGTCTTGTCTTAATGTTGGTTTATAATGGAGCACTGTAACAAAAAATAATTTCCCCCAGGGATCAATAAAGTATTCTGATTCTGATTCTTCCATCGGTTTGGATTTTTAAACTCCCAACCTTTCAGTTTGTTATGAACGACTTATATTTCTAACATTTTGTGATGTAAAAGTGAACCATGTTTTTTTTTTTTTTTTTTTTTTTTTGATGGAAGGACTTAAGACAGGAGTTATTTAAACAATTCTAAATGACAGTGTGATGGCCATAGTACTTTATGTGGGCCAAATGTGTTAAGGATAATGTTTATCAATGTAAAATTGCAAAGAACCTTTGAATAGATTATAACATTTTGTAAACAGTTACCTCAGAAGCTGTATTGGTAGATCTATGTATGTAAGGTAAAACTATCCACAGTACTTCCACTTAAGTAGCTAAACACATAAAGTCACCCTTACCAATAATACGCTGCTCCTTAAAAAAGTAGCACAAACAGACAACTGACTGAGCAATGATAAGTAGAGCTACCCGAGGCCGATACTCAAGCAGAAGAAAATTAAAAGTTGTTGTTTTTGTGGCTCGAAAAATTAAAGAATGTATGTTTAATAATTCAACAAGACCCACACCTTCAACACATGTACATCCAAATTTTGGAACAGGCTCAACATTGCTGTTGTTCAATAGTTTTTATCCGTTTGAAAAAGTCATTTTACGGCTTTAATGTTTCCAGCTGATAAGGAGAATGAGTGCGTTTCAAATGAGCGTCCGAAGGCTTTAAACATCTGCTTAGTCTGTAACGACAGTATCAAACTACAGAGCATTGTTTTTACTAAAATTCAACATTTTCAGATGAAAATTTGGCTACTTTTTTTTTTTACTGTAACACCCACCTCAACGCCGTTGTTAGGATACTCTTGGTGATCACATTTTTTCATATTTATGCTTCTGGCACTGAGGGTATCTAATACGCATGTTGTCGCTGTGTTTTGTACTACCAGCTGTGAGGGCTCTGCTTTTGCTTTGAGCAGTCTGTTTTTATTTTGTCTCGTGAGTGTGTGTTTTTCAAACGAGATCCTCGTCAGTTTGATTTTGTTACCACAAACTTTGTGTGAAGTTCACAACAGAGGTAAAGAGATTTAAACACCCCAGTTTAAGGAGGCAGGCAGGGGTTGGACCACCTGCACAGGACAGGTGAAGCGGAGAGTGTCCGGGGAGATGTGCAGCAGAAGCAGAGGGAACATTTTACTAGATGATAAATGGCAGATTTAGATGATTAAGGATTTGTTGACAAGATTAAAAGACACGTCCGTCAGAGTTCAACAACATTACAGTTTGATTAAATAAAACTTTTTTAAACTACACAAGGGTCATTTTCTCCTCTGATAGTAATCATATTAAACATGTCAAGAAAGAAAGAGTATAAAGAAAATAGTAAATGTGTGTCTAATTAAACTCTTCCTGTGAGCCTTACATCATCCTTTAATATGTTTGGTGTTACAAACTTGAAGAAGCACAGAAAAGATCATCAGACATTAATCTAATCAGTTTTCAGCCTTCATTCGTATTGAAAAGTTGAAATCTTCCCTGCTAGACCCAAGTGCAGCGTTTAACACCGTCGGCCATAACATTTTATTACAGCTATTATTAAATGGAGAGTGCTCTTCACACACTGAGGTTAATTATGAAGCTCCACAGGCTTCTGTGCAAAGACCAGTTCTGTTTACATTATACGTGCTTTAGAAGGCATAGCATAGCACAGGTCAGCTCAGCAACATCTCGACTTTGGCTTGTTTTTTCTGGTTAACGTAATTTAGAATTAAAGTTTAGTGTTCTTAGCATTTAGGATGGCCGTGGCGAGTAACTCAAGTGCTGTAAACATTTCATCAAAAGTTATCTGAGTTGGAAGGGTGGCTGTTAATAAGCCATTCTTAAGGAAGGAGAACAGAGAAAAATAAGGCTGAGGTGTGCCAAATTACACAAGAAATTGACTGGAAAAAGAAATCAGCTGTAATATGTCTTATGGAGTAATGAATCCAAATTTGAAATATGCATGGAAGAGGTCCGAAGAGAGATACAACAGTGAATGTCTATAGCCGTCTTTAACACAGCGTGGATACTCTACCGTGCTTTGAGGCTGGATTTCAGCCAGTGTTGTTGGAGCTCTTATCCAAATTAATCAAATTATGAATGTAGAAAAGTTCCACCAGATTTTGATCGACCATGTAATACCAAGTAATGTCTGATTGGCAGCAACTTTCAGTACGACAATGATCGCAAACATACTGCCATTGTAGTCAAAGTATGCCTGGATGAAACAACGCATCAGTCATGGATTGATCTCTCCAGGGTTCGAACCTCAAGATAATCGAAGCAGTGTGGGATCATCTTGACAGAAAACAAAACAAAAGGCATCCAGCATCCAAAGAAGAGTCTCGGATGTCTTTCAAGAAGCCTGCAGAACTAAGAAATTACAAGAAAGCTTACCTATTAGAGTTTAAGCTGCGTTGAAGAATGAAAGGCAGCTTTAACTGAACAAAAGGGTAAAAAAATCCCACATTGACGGCTAACTCAAGAGACAAAAAGCATTAGAACTCAAGTCATTACCGTACTTAAGGATAAATAAGTTAATTAATTACATTAATGCATAAGCAGAAAATAACCTACAGTAACTGCTTTGCGATATGGAAGTGCAAAAGACAACTGAAAGGGAGGATAGTTTCTATTAAGGGACAGAGGAACGATAAGAAACGATAAGAAATCAAGGAGTGTGGTGTAGATAAGTGAGGAAATCCGATCATTACTACAAATTTAGTTGAAATTTAAATATTTTAACTATGGTGTGTGAGGTGGGCCCCTGGGTGCCTCCTGTGAGGGCTGTCTGTTTTCCACATTCTGCAACGGTAAAATACGACTTAGAGGCGGATATTTGTTTTACCAAATGGACAATTGCTGTTGACAAAACTCGCCTCATGGTTGACTCTGAGAAAAAAACTCTTTCCCACAGAGGGGAATAAACTTATTCGAATATGAGCTTTTTTCCACTAAGGCTTATTTTATGGGGAGATGTACGAAATTATTTACCGGGTTACAAGCAATGATAATATCGGCTGTTGACTCCTCATTTTCATTTTCTGTCTATTGAGAAAACCCAGTGTAAAAGTAGCTAAAAGTAATGAAGAAAAAAACTTTGGTCTGACAAGGAGCAGGCTGCGCAAAACCTACCTTATAGATGTTTTAATAATAATAATATTGTTTTGGGGGGCGCGTTATAGGTTATAAGCATTGAGAAAAAACTGATATCTGATATCTCACTCCTCCTTGACCCGCGGTGTGTGTGTGTGTGTGTGTGTGTGTGTGTGTGTGTGTGTGTGTGTGTGTGTGTGTGTGTGTGTGTGTGTGTGTGAAACAAGATCGCCTGTCACGGCAATTATGGTTTGTTTTTTCAGTCCCTTGTAAAAGGGATTCTCAAAAGGAAAAGTAGTATTCAAAGAAAAGTATTCACTAAGGGATATTTATTCATTTTTACACATACGGGGTAGGCAGCCTGTAGGTTACAAGCGGATAGAAAGTTCTTCTTTTCATCACAAGCTATGGTGTAGCCTAAAAATGCAATTTGTTGCTAGGCAGATCATCTTAAAGGTTTTTTTTACTGCGTCTGTATTATAGGAAAATAAAATACTATTGAAATCTCTACAGGAAGTCACTCTTTATTCCCATTAAGAAATACAGAGAAAATCGTCATAATATTGAAACAGAATTCAGACTATGAGTTTGCGGAAAACTAGCTGCCGCTCTGTCTCTCTATACAGCACAAAATCAGCTGCTGCATCACCGCTGTGCTTCAGGAACCAAACCCCTCCCCTCATGTATATGGAACATGACGCATCAGGTCTGAAAATGACTAGACAATTCCGGAGTATTTCCGGAAGTGTCATAAGGTCCGGATCGAGGCCTTCCTTAGTAAATATGCTGTAATTGAATATGGCATATTCAAAGCCTTCTTCTTTGGGAGAGCAGATCTCATCGGACACAGGAGAGCTGCTGGGCTGCAGAATGAAATCCATCTTGTGTGTCTGAGGCTTAGAAATTGTGAACTCCTCCTCTCTGCTTTTATTCTCCTCCCTCTAAAAACTTTTTTCTTTTTTTTTCCCAACAACAGATGGCGCGCTTCCGGAGGTTTACCCCCCCTCCCTTCTCAGGATGCAATTCGACACGCTTAGCGACAGATGGCGCGCTTCCGGGGTTCGCCCCCCCTTCTCCGGATGTCGGGGGGTTCCCGCCCCCCCCCCCTTCTCCGGATGCAATTCGTCACGGTCATTACTCGCTTCCGGGGGGGAGGGGGGAGGTCAAAAGGTCATGATTAGGGCCATCAATCACTTTGGATTAAATTTTGTCATAAACCGTATGGGAGTATCTCTCTATAAGTTATTCCAATGTTCATACATTTGGCAAAGATATGTTTTTTTCCAGATTTAATTTTGAGTACATGTCATTTTTGTTTTTGAATGCTGTGTTTCACTTTAATTTACACTAAAATAAGCCTTTTTCCAAATACCAAAAATTCACTCCTGACTGTTAATAACACCGTGCTTCCCGCTAGATGATAGGACCCACTCACCATGATGGGGTGAACTCCACATGGGCATCAAAAAATCCTGTCACCTCAGCAGTGGCTACCTTCCAACCCTCGATCCTGGCCCTGATCAATCCCTCTCTCTTTTGGTTCCTTACAATCTTCACCAGGCCGGGATAGCGTTTGTTCACATACTCCTCCAGTGGACCTTTCAGTTGCTCTACAGTTCAGAAAATGAAGATAACACATCAAACAAAACAAGTCAGAAATGCTTATAAAGACTGATCTTTAGTTGATCTTTGAATCTGCAGTTTAGCTTATAATCTGCACATCTATCCTTGAACAGTCTGCCAGCTGGAGTTTTCCAGTATTTGATCTGATGTCAGGACTAATAAAGCCTGAAAAGAATATATCACCATTGCAGCTAAGTTGGCGAGTTTAAGAAGAATCCCTACATGCTAAAGAAAGTGCTTGTATTTTTTTCTTAGCTTCTCTAACATCAGATCCATTGCAGCCCTCTTTACTGAAGAAAGGAGGAAAAAAAGAAAAATGCTGTTCCAGAGTCCCCTCTGGCAGCAACAATCAAAGCCTGACACATTATGCCTAGCTTGCATAATTATTTTCATGCAATCACAATAATTGGAATTCATGTCGATAAATATGAAAGGACAGCAGAGTGAGCTTAAGCAACCATTCCCAGTATGACAACTCTTTTGTCTCACTTCTCTCACTGGCAGCCTGCACTCCTTTATAAACCTCACATCAAGCCTTAGTATTGGTTGTGTGAAACAACATGATAAGAACACAAAGGGCAACCCACTAAGCACTAAATGGTAAATGGCCTGCATTTGTATAGCGCTTTTCTAGTCCCTAAGGACCCCAAAGCGCTTCACACTACATAATAAGTATTTGGTCAATAACAAAAATACAACTCAATACTTTGTAACATAACCTTTGTTGGCAATAACAGAGGTCAAACGTTTACTATAGGTCTTTACCAGGTTTGCACACACAGTAGCTGGTATTTTGGCCCATTCCTCCATGCAGATCTTCTCGAGAGCAGTGATGTTTTGGGGCTGTCGCCGAGCAACACGGACTTTCAACTCCCGCCACAGATTTTCTATGGGGTTGAGGTCTGGAGACTGGCTAGGCCACTCCAGGACTTTCAAATGCTTCTTACGGAGCCACTCCTTTGTTGCCCGGGTGGTGTGTTTTGGATCATTGTCATGTTGGAAGACCCAGCCTCGTTTCATCTTCAAAGTTCTCACTGATGGAAGGAGGTTTTGGCTCAAAATCTCACGATACATGGCCCCATTCATTCTGTCCTTAACACGGATCAGTCGTCCTGTCCCCTTGGCAGAAAAACAGCCCCATAGCATGATGTTTCCACCCCCATGCTTCACAGTAGGTATGGTGTTCTTGGGATGCAACTCAGTATTCTTCTTCCTCCAAACACAACGAGTTGAGTTTATACCAAAAAGTTCTACTTTGGTTTCATCTGACCACATGACATTCTCCCAATCCTCTGCTGTATCATCCATGTGCTCTCTGGCAAACTTCAGACGGGCCTGGACATGCACTGGCTTCAGCAGCGGAACACGTCTGGCACTGCGGGATTTGATTCCCTGCCGTTGTAGTGTGTTACTGATGGTGACCTTTGTTACTTTGGTCCCAGCTCTCTGCAGGTCATTCACCAGGTCCCCCCGTGTGGTTCTGGGATCTTTGCTCACCGTTCTCATGATCATTTTGACCCCACGGGATGAGATCTTGCGTGGAGCCCCAGATCGAGGGAGATTATCAGTGGTCTTGTATGTCTTCCATTTTCTGATGATTGCTCCCACAGTTGATTTTTGCACACCAAGCAAATACTTATTTTCCACCCTGATTTACGAATAAATTCTTTACAAATCCAACCATGTGAATTCATGGATTTTTTTTTCACATTCTGTCTCTCACAGTTGAAGTGTACCTCTGGTGCAAATTACTGACCTCTGTCATCATTTTAGGTGGAGGAACTTGCACAATCGGTGGTTGACTAAATACTTTTTTGCCCCACTGTACCTATGAAAATATACTCACTGTATATATATATATAATCAAAGCATTTCTTTAGCAAAGTGCACATACTAGCCCTTTTTAAGTTCATTGACATATGTGCACTCAAACAGGCCCAATGAGATTGAGGGTTATACCCCAATTATTTGTGTTAGGTTTGTAAGCTTTTCCAAATGAATACAGAAAATCAGCAAAACCACCATAAAGAAAGCTTATTTAAATAAAGCTGATATTGGGAGAACAAAGCCCAAGGGGTGGAAAATGAGTAAAAAACCTGTGAAGCAGAGAATAACATGAGGGACTGTTGCAGAGCGCATGAGTGAAACAAGCTCACAGATGAGCTGACAAAGATTGGCAGAAATCACTTTAGAGCAGCCGGGTAATAAGGAACAGGTGAACATAGAGTGGAGCAGATAATTACGAGCAAAAACCCAAACAAATACTTTCAGACAATCCTAAAGCTCTTATTTAGTTGCATAGAGCCATGTGTGAACATTTTGTCTTTACATTTTGCTTCCAAGGAACCGAACTGTCTTTTAATTCTGTAATTTATTTCACGTTCTTCAGGCTTTCTGAAGCTCCTTCAAATTTTTCTTTGGACATCATTTTATTATAATTTTCAGTGCAGTCCTTTATTTGTTTGTTCCTATGAATCATTCACACATAATAAAGGCACCTAACTCAAGGGACAAATTCGTTACTGGCACATTACCAGCAGCTTGTCACAAATACACAATTTGTTTCCTGCACAAAAAATGACAACGATAACACACCAGCAAGGTGATTACCAAAGAGCTATTAGCCAAAAACTTGACATATGTCAAGAAACTAAACAAGTAGAGGACAAAAGAACTGGCAGCTTAAATAAAAACATCTACAGCAGACGAACAGAATTTGAAAGTTGTGTCCTTAAGAAATAACACAAAACTGACACACAACCTGAGAGATGCATCTGGCATCTTATGTTTGCAAGTTTCAGTAAACTGCTGCATCTATTTCCCATTTTCCTAGCAAAATACAAAGACATGATGGCTTATTAGCTCATCCTATCCTAAATAACCACTAATGTATGCCAACTATTGTCACTGCTACACTATCAAAAGCTGAAAACAAACATAAAAAACATACAAATTCATCACCACAACAACACAGTTGATAAATAAAGAAATACAGAAGCACACATGCAAATAGAGAGATGACATAAAAGTTCTCACTCAGCTCCCTGCGGTGCTGTTTTAAGCTCCAACTCACTCTAAACAACACCAACGGGGGTCTACTGCTTCCTGAGCATCAACGACCGCGCCACCTTTTTAAGATAAGATAAGATAAGATAAGATAAGATAAGATAACCTTTATTAGTCCCACACGTGGGAAATTTGTTTTGTCACAGCAGGAAGAGGACAGTGCAAAGGTTATTCACTAGTTTCAGTTTTATAATAATATAAAACTTAATTATATAATTATATTCAGGTTACATGACACTTATTGTATAAGATAATTATTTCTGGGATGCTGAATGACAATTTGATGTGTATTTTGTTGCTTTCAGTAGAAATCCTGCTGATGACTCAGTGGATTTTAGATGGAAATTCTGTGTTTCACTCACTATAAACCATCTTCTAATCAGAGGGCGAAAAAGCCACTCTTCTTATTTGGTATTAGCTGAAGAAAATATTTAATCTATACTGACCGTCATCGCTGTTGTCGTCCACCAGGATGACCTCCTTGAGCAAGTGTGTGATTGACAGCTGAGTGGACTGAGCGCAGGATCACCGACAGAGCCTCGTTGACGAAGATGAAGATGAGGGAGATTTGGGGAAGGTCTCTTGAGTAGCTGACCTTTCTACATCTGTAGAAAGACACGACACAACACCTGTAAACTACTTGCATTAAGTAATACGAGGTGCCAGTGGAGCACTAGAGTGATGGTTTGGGAAAAGTAGTCTACAAAGTTATACAATTAAAAAGACAATCATGATTTTGTATTGATGAGCCCATTTACCATGATTTCTAACATTTCTGATCAATTGAATGTTGTATTAAATAACAAGGAATATGCCTTTCTTTTTAAAAAATGAGGACATTTCTCAGTGAACCTTAATTTTTGAGTGCTCGCATATTTAATTTTGAATTTGTAAAAAAGACTAAACTACCTCCATAGAGCTGCTGACGTCTTGTTCAATGGGGCTGAAAGGCAGAGCAAGTGCTGCTTCCTGTTCAACTATAATCACAAGGATTTATTTTCCACATTGGCCTTTTAACTGCATGTGCTGTTTCAGATAGAAACCCTATTTTAAACTTGTTTTGTTTAAACAGCTCTAATGAAGCGGAAAGCGGCAGGGTGAGGCTTTGGCTCTAAGTTTAGCACATGTGGGAAAGGAAGGGGCTTCTTTTATTGTCTCCTTTTCACGTCTTTTTTTCTTTTATCGATTATCTTATTTCCTCTGTGAAATAATAGCTAATTAGAAGTTATTCTATAACAAATCCAGTGTTTTCAATTCACGAGGTTGGAGAACACTTTTTTAGGGTTTTTGGCAGGAAACCATTAGAAAACAGAAGGCAACATTAACAAGATTAACCACGAAGAACTGGGACATTTGTCACCTTTTTTCTCCTTCTGATACAATATTGCAAAAGTCTTGAGGCATCCTCATTTCGTTATATTCTGCTGGGAAAATGGGAAATAGGCAGAGCAATTCACTGAAACGTGCAAACATAAATGGAAATACAGTACATAAGGCAAAAATGTACTTGAAAGTCAATATTTGGTATGGCCACCTTTACTATCGAACATAGCCTGGACTCTCTCTTTCCGGAACACACTGCTTTAATAAATGTTGAGGTCTGGGCTCTGGGGAGGCCAATCCATGACTGATCTAGGTATACGTTTACTGCATTCACCGTGTGTTTGGGATCATTGTCGTAATGAATAAAAATATGCCTTTTCCAACTAGATGCTTTTCAGCTGGGACTGCATGATTAATGAAAATCTTAATATCTGGTTCATATTTCCATCAGCTTTCTCAAGATTCCCAACACCACTGGCAGAGCCTTCATCGTGTTTTACAGATGGATGTAAACACCCTCTGTTGGAGTCATATCAACAATTATTTGAACCAAAAATGTCAAATATGAATTCATAATGCTGTAAGACCTGTTGCCACTGATATAGTCCAGTTCTCGTGTAATTTACCATACCTCAGCCTTTTCTCCCTGTTTCTCTTCACTAAAAATGGCTTCCTGACAGCCTTCCACTGAGACCGTTTCTGATGAGGCTTCAGCAAACAGCAGATGGATCCATTAAAGGGCCAGTGCATCTCTCAGGTACTTCAAGTCTTTGCTTTTCTTTATATTTTTCTACATCTTAAGGACATGATTTCCAGATACAGTTCATCTGCTGTACAGAGTTATTTAGTCCTGCTACTTTTCCGGTTTCCTCAATTTTTTTAAGGACTCACAGCACGCCAGATTTTTGGGAACCACCTAGTTGGTTCAAAATGTTATTTTTACCTATCAGATTTTGTTATCTTTTAGATTCTTAAAGTGCTATGCTGTGGTGTGCTGGGGGAGCAGCACAGCAAAGAAGGACTCATCCAGGCTGGAAAAACTGATCAGGAAGGCTAGCTCTGTGGTCGGCATGAAGCTGGACACCCTGGTGACAGTGGCAGAGAAAAGGACACTAAAGAAACTGATGGACATTATGGACAATGCCAGGCATCCTCTGCACACGGCCATTAACAACCAGAAGAGTCTGTTCAGTGACAGGTTGCTTCTCCCCAAGACAAGAACTAACAGACTTAAAAACTCCTTTGTCCCACACGCCATCAGACTGTTTAACTCCTCTCTGGAGGGGAGAGGGAGGGGAAACAGGAGGACAAAGGAGGGGGGAACAACTAAGCTGTAGTGCCTCTTCACCTCACTGTGCAATACCTTTTGTGCAATACTTTTGTAAATAGTCAACAGTGCAATAGACCTCAATACTCGATACTTTGGGAGCCATAAACATCATTAGACCAGTGCACATATTGGTAAATGGACTGGTTCTTATATAGCGCTTTTCTACTCTTCTGAGCACTCAAAGCGCTTTACACAACTTGTGCATTCACCCATTCACACCCATTCGCACAAGCACATTGTTCTAGGTGCTTTCTAAGTAACATTCACACACATTCATACTCCGATGGATGCATCGGAGAGCAATTTGGGGTTAATATCTTGCCCAAGGATATTTGGCATGCAGACTGGGGGAAGCCAGGAATCGAACCACCAATCTTCCGATCAGCAGATGACCTGCTCTACCGCCTGAGCTACAGCCACCCCCTTATTGTCTCTATTGTGCTCTGTCTTGGTTGTTGAGTTGACTAATGTGGAAATAAAATTTATCCAGCAGTAAACCTGAGTTTGCGGTGAGGGAAGCATCTTGTACAGTACAGCACTTTCCAGCAGGAACTTCGATAGAATGTAAAATAAAACATTTTGTGTATTTTAAAATGACATTCAGTGTGTTTTTGTTGTTGCTGCACTAATCAACCACTTACTACTAACTGCAATGGTAGTTTATTGGATTGGAAAGTGTGGCGATGCTCGCCACCTGGTCTCCCTTCTTGCTTGTTGGTGTGGGCAGGTCTCATTTGTAGGTGCTGAAGAGCTGCTGTGGCTCATTTCCATCAGTGGCACTGGCAATACCTGGGCTCATTCTGTCAGTGAGGTAGTTGAAAAACCCCAGTTGGGTAAAGCGTTTGGGGGTTTTTGTTAACAGACATGCTTATCTATTTAGTTGGTGTTATTTTTTTCAGCTAAATTTTTTAGTGCAATTAGCACTTTCAGCATCAATCCATAGCAATGTGTTGTATTTTTCACATTGTCTGTGTGTAAAATACATATGTAAGCATAGATTACACAAAGGATCCTGCACGCCAAGCTGGATACAAATAGAAATCCCTGGAAACAATTCTTTCTGCGCTTAAGAGCAGCTTCCTATTGCAACGCTGGAGGATTTGTCACCATTACTGGATACGCTGCAGAAGCACAGCAAAGCAGTGACTGTGTGGAGTCGAAAACTATTACACCAACTACACTACACAGTCACCCACATTACCCCAATCACTGGCGTGTTTACACAACAGAGACGCTGAGTCTTTGTTACGGGCGCCAGCCACTGTGGCCTCGTTGTGTGGACACAGAGAGACCTTGCTGTGACTCGCGTCTTCCCTGCTGTGGATTTCTGGAAACCGCGCTTAAAGAAAGCACAAGACTTCTTTCGTAAAATGTGCCTTCCTGAACTTGTTGGGAAATACTTCTCGAAACAACGTGCTGCTCTAAATAGCCTGTAATGTTTCATGTTGTGGTTAAAGATTGATGACAGCTGTGTGGTGCGATGTAAATAGTTTGCATTTCATTTTTATGTGATTGCTGTGTACATGTGAATAGATCTATAATAAAGAAAAACAAACAAATATACTATTCTTTTTTGTTTTATTAAAACAACTTCACACAAAGTACAACTATTTACAATGTACAGTACATCCAAAAGAACAGCTTTAAGAATACTCAACAGGAGCAAGTGTCATTTGGCCCTGGTTTGACAACAACACTGGGGCACATATTAACAAAAACACAGCAAACCTTAACGATCTTATCAAGAAGTGTTGTGTCTTCAGCCTCACATGATAAGAGTAATCAGACTGTGTGTAACATTTTGAACTTGTTGCGCAAACTACCTATTACTCGCTCAACATGAATTCTCAGGTGGGCAATTGCTCTCGTTTGTTCAACGTCCCTTGCATCAAGTTGACAGTAGCCTTTTGTGAAAGCTGGAATCTTGACCTCCGCACACATCATTCCTACAGCATCTCTGATGTCAAAGCCTCTGTCAGCCAATACTACGTCCCCTGGTAACAGCTTTTGAAGAATGCCACATCTCTCTATGATGTGTTTATCTGATGCACGACTAGGGCTGGGCCATATTATACCATTCACGGTAATACCGGTATAATGTTAGGCAACGATAGGAAAATGAAATATCGCGATAGAATGGGAGTAAAACGCGCATGCGCAGTGCCTTTGTTTTCATACGCACATGGCCGATTGTTGAGTGAAACAGATGAACCAGAATTGGTTTGTAAAAATGGTGCAACTTCCGTGATGTGGAACTGGTTTGGTGTTTGTCTGTCAGATACACGACAAAGCACATTTTTTTGCAGAACATGCAAGCGGTCGTCGTTATTGTCGTATTTGTCGGACTAAGATGCTCTTAAATCTGGGAGTAATCTGGGTCCTAAACTCCGTATGCTTCAGGTCAAACAACACTGCAGCATCACTGAGAGTTAAAAACTGTCTAAATTCTTTCATCTTTAGTAAAACGATCAGCATTGCTGCTTTACCAGGTGTAACTATAAAGTTTAACTTCCATGAAAACAAAAAGTTATTACATTTAATGGAGTTAGAAGTTAGCAGGAAGCTAGCGGAAGTTAGCTCGCTAGTTTCGCTAGTTACCTAAGCATGATTTAGCATGTTCTGACTGAGAGATTTCTGAAAAAAATCAAACGTACAGCTCTGCTATCACTTCCAACATAAATGAAGACAGGAAACTAAACAGCAGTGACGTTTGTAGGGTTACTGAAGTTGGGCTAGCTGGTATATAATGATGTGCTACGTGATCGCTAGCGACACAGCTATGTTAGCATAACATAAACAGTGAAGCTGGAGGACGAACACTAACACTTTTCCACTTATAAAAGTTAACGTGAAGGTTCTTCATGGTTAGAGACAAATGCAATCGCATGGCAGGATGCTGTAAACGGACCAAACTTCAGTCAGGAGAACAACTGAGATAATCTATCCACAATACCAGGTTAGTCATTAATATACTGCAACAACATGGGAATAGAGCAGCTGCCAGAGAATTCAACATTAATGAATCAATGGTACAGAAGTGGAGGAAGCAAGAAGAATGAGTTTAATAAAGTTTGATTTATCTGACTGCTTTGTTTCGCTTAATGTGCCTTATAATCCCGTGCACCTTATGGTCCGAAAAATGCGTACTGCACACTGCAGTTTAATGTTGCAAAGCACCTCTTTTTAACTTCAGTGGATATTATACATGGTTATGCTCAGGATATGTCAGCCCATTTCTACTGGAAATGCCTTTTGGTTAAACTTTCAGCAAGGAATTTGCATTTGCACTGTTACATTTTTATAAAGCTTTAATGTACATAAAAACCAGCTTCTTGTTTAGGTGAAAATAAATGGAAGGTTGTCTTTTTGCGCTAGTAATGTTGTGGAGTTGTATTTTGTCTCGCATCAATTATATCGTCGGTTATATCGTTATCGCAAATTTTCAAATATATATCGTGATAAATATTTTTGGCCATATCGCCCTGCTCTATGCACGACCCCCCATCCCCTGGAAATGAAAGAAATAGCTCCATGGGGTGTAATCCCGATGAGGTATTTTATGGTCTGTGTACCCTTGTAATGAGAGTATGTTTGTGCGCGTGCCTTTAAATTAGATGGTCTTTCTGTTCGAATCTCAAAACAGTCAACAATGATTGCTACTCGTTTTCCAAAAGTTTCAGTAAACTGTGGAGGCATTGTCGCCTGCAGACAGTGCCTCTCAGGCCAGTGCACCAGTGCTCCTAAGTGGGCATACAAAACATCAATGGTATCGGTGAAGACAGAAGACAGTGTTTTGTGCGACACATGGAATAGATGACAAAGATGCTGGACTGGAAGATCAAGTCTCAGACGCATTAGTGTGAGTAAGAGCATTTGGAAACCTGTCAGTTTCTTCGGTATTGGCAGGAAATCTTTGACAGTGTTGAAGAGGGACATTAAGACTGCATAACAATATAGTCCAGTGTAATATCTTACTTTTTCGGTATCGTCCTTTAAGAAAGTTTCATTCAGCTCTGTCTTTTGCAACTGTGCTCGAAGCAGTCTGTTCTCCTCCAACAGCCGGTTTATTTCTGCTCTGCCCTGTTGACTGCACACACAGTCCTTCGTCTGCCCTTCAGCTTCCGTGACGCTGTCACTCCCATCACCACTGTCCACATTTGCAGCTGGTACGTCAACCTCCACTTGTCCAACACAACTGCTGTCCACTGCCTCCATGACATGGTTGTTGTTCTTCTGTCAGACCTTCATCGATCATCAAGCCTGTAAGATAAAAAATAGTGCATAGACTTAAGGTTAATGTACACCAATATTCCAATGACAGGTGTGTGATTCATCTTTAAGTTATGTGCGGATTAGTGTACCATAAGAGCAATTTAGTATGTTTTCAGAGGGGGGTGTTTACCTGCAATGGGTGCTCTTTTTCGCTTCCGTTGCATACGCCTTGCGTGCCGGTCCGAGTCTGACACAGGTTTGTCGTCGTGCCCCATGTGCAGTGTTGGTGCCCAGTCTGGATTTGTTACATCCATTTCATATGCTGGTTTGCCTGCAATAATGCCAAATCAAAAGCTACTCAGTCGACATGACGTGGTTCTGCAGCATCACACATTAGCATGTTTTATCTCATTATCTATGACCGCAGCGCATTGAAAAAAACCCCACTAAAAGCCTTTTGGTTTGGTCCTTTTACAGCATCCTGCCATGCGATTACATTTGTTCCTGACCACCGAGAACACTCACGTTAACTTTTATCGAGTGGAAAAAAAGTTAGCGTGTTTATATTGTGCTAACATAGCTGTGTTACTAGCGGTCACGTAGCACATCATTATATACCAGCTAGCCCAACTTCAGTAACCCTACAAATCAATCAATCAAGCTTTATTTATAAAGCACTTTTCATACAGAAAAAATGTAGCACAAAGTGCTTTACATAGTTAAAAGCAGCCCACCCCACCCTCCAACTCACTCCCCACACTCTCAATACACATATATCCCCCCACCCCCACCCACACACACACATACACACACGCGCACACTTAAAGAGTAAAAATTGGGCTGGGCTCGCATGAGCCAAGTGAGGAAACATTATAACAGAGAGCCGTCTGCACCGGGAGCCGGTCACAGACCGCAGCCTCCGGGCTGGGCACACAGCCGGAGGGAGGCCAAGGAGCCCCCCAACCAGGCTGAGAGGACCCCAGAGACCAGCAGCCACGGTCAATAACAGCCCCGGTGCAGAGAGCGCCCTCCGAGGAAACACTGGAGATATGACGCAATACGATATATACAGGGTAAAATGATAAAATAAATAAGAACAGGATACAATATAAATATAAATATAAATAGAGTAAGAAGATTAAAAAATGAATAAGAATAAAATCAAAAAATATTAGGTAAATCCTAAATTAATAATAGAATAACAGGATAGAATAAATAAGCATAAAAAATAAATAAACGCTAAGTAAAAGCTAAATTAAAAAGGTGGGTCTTGAGCCTGTTCTTAAAAACATGTACGTTCTCTGCGGCCCTGAGCTCCTCCGGCAGGCTGTTCCACAGACGAGGACCATACCACTGAAAAGCTGCCTCTCCGTGAGTATGTGTCCTGACTTTAGGGACAATCAAAAGGCCAGTACCAGAGGACCTCAGGGTCCGCGAGGGTTCGTATGGTAAAAGCAGATCTGAGAGATAAGAAGGCCCAAGACCATTAAGACATTTAAAAACCAATAAAAGAACTTTAAAATCGATCCTGAAACACACGGGGAGCCAATGCAGCGATTCTAAAACCGGTGTAATGTGGGCCCGCCCTCTGGTCTTCGTCAGCACACGAGCTGCCGAGTTTTGCAAGAGTTGTAAAGTTGAAATATTCTTCTTAGGAAGACCAGAGAGCAGGGCATTACAGTAATCAATGCGACTGGCAATAAAAGCATGCATCAGCATCTCCGTGTTGGCCCGAGAGAGAATAGGGCGGACTCTGGCTATATTTTTTAGATGATAAAATCCAATTTTGGTTACATGTTTAACATGTGGGATAAAACCAAGCTCAGAGTCAAAAATAACACCCAGGTTTTTCACTTGTAGCGAAGGACATAGTGAAAATGCCTCTAATTTAGACAAGAGTTTCTCTCTCTGAGCTTCAGGACCGACAATTAAAACTTCAGTTTTGTCCTGGTTAAGCTGTAAAAAGTTTTCTGCCATCCAAGATCTTATATCCAAGATACAGTTAAAAAGGGCATCCATTGGTCTGGTGTCATCAGGAGACACGGAGATGTACAGCTGCGTGTCATCAGCGTAACTGTGGAAGTTCACTCCATGCCTCCTGATGACACTGCCGAGAGGCAACATATACAAATTAAAAAGTACAGGGCCTAGAACCGACCCTTGAGGCACACCACATGTCATTTTATGGATCTTAGAGGAGCATGTATCCATACTCACCATAAAAGATCTGTCAGAGAGATAGGAAGTGAACCAGTTGTGTACAGCACCAGAGAGGCCCACCATGTGTTTTAGTCTGTTTAAAAGAATAGCGTGGTCTACTGTATCAAAGGCTGCGCTTAGATCCAGCAGCACCAGGACTGAGAGCTTTTGGGCGTCCCAGTTACATCTAAGATCATTTAAAACCTTTAGGAGAGCCGTCTCTGTGCTGTGGTTCACCCTAAATCCAGACTGGAATATCTCCAGGATCTGTCTATCATTGAGAAAATCAGTAATCTGAGTAAAAACAAGTTTTTCTAAGACTTTACTTAAAAATGGTAAGTTGGATACAGGTCTGTAGTTATTAAAATCATTACAATCCAAATTGCTCTTCTTCAGAAGGGGCCTCACCACCGCCGTTTTAAAGGCAGCAGGGAAGACACCCAACTGAAGAGAGCAATTCATCATGTATAAAAGCTCAGCCTCAAAAAATCCATAAAGTGTTTTAAAGAGTGAAGAGGGGATTGGATCTAAAAGACATGTGGTGGGTCTCACTGTGGAGAAAACCTTCTGAAAGTTCTCAGCATTAACCAGGACAAAGCTGTCCAGTGTCTCCTCAGGTACAATCGAGCCCTCAGATGTGTTTACAATCATATCGCGATTAGATAAAATATCAGATCTGATGGCGCTGATCTTTCCCCTGAAGTGGTCTGCAAACTGCTCACAGAGCGAGTCTGTGGGGGTTCTTTGGGAGCTGTTAAAATCAGGGTTAAATAAATGATCTATGGTGGAAAAGAGGACCTTGGGATTATTTTTGTTAATACTGATTATTTTGGCGAAGTATGAATTTCTTGACTTCCTTAATGTATTATTGTACATTTTAAATTGCTCGGAAAATATTTGATGGTTGATATTATTTTTATTTTTCCTCCATCTCCTTTCTGCTGCCCTGCAATTTCTTTTGAGTTTTTTGACTTCTTCGTTTCTCCAGGGTGATGCATGTTTTACGTTAATCTTTTTGGTGGTGAGTGGAGCAACGGAGTCAAGGCTTTTCTTCAGTTTGCTGTTAAAATAACTAAAAATCAAATCGCAGGGTGCAGGTAAAATCACAGGGGGGCATTTGAAAAAAAAACCCTGGTAAAATTTGCAGCCACTGTCACTGCTGTTTAGTTTTCTGTCTTCATTTATGTTGGAAGTGATAAGAAAGCTGTACGTTTTAATTTGTTTCCAAAACCCCGCAGTCAGGACATGCTATATTGTATTTAGATAGAAGCTAGCGAGCTAACTTGCTGCTAACTTCTAACTCATATGTCATAAATTCCATTGTCATGGATGCCTGGATGTTTAACTCAGTTGTTACACCTGGTAGAGCAGAACGCTGATAATTTTATTAAAGATGAAAGACTTAAGACAGTGTTTTAACTCTCAGTAATGCCACAGTGATCATTTGATATATGGACCTGCAGCAGAGTTTAGGCCCAGACACGGCTAGTGACGTCAGACTCAACAATCGGATAGTGATATGAATTACTTTAGAACTCACCGGAGAGAAAATGCCGCGAGCAAACCAACAAAAAGCTGGGGATTGCACGGAACTCGATATCCGCTCGTCTCACCGCTGCAATCCATGCCTGGCGTCTTTGTTTGGTGATATCGGATACATGGGATCCCTCACGTTGCCGCCAGGATGGAAAACGATTAAAAGATTAATCCAGTTTCTTGCCTTCACGATCGTGAGATCTAACATTGCAACCGACTACACACGTACCACCATAGCTGAAGCTGTATCCTTTGTCTGGCCTACTGTGATGGCGGCAGGGGGCGCATTCTAAAATGTCATGTGACAATCTGATTCATGAAGAGTGATGATGTCACAAGGACATGTGATGATGTCACAAGGACATGTGATGATGTCACAAGCACATGCCTTTGAGCCTTTTCTATAAATAGGGGTCAGGAGCAGCAAGTTTTAGTCAGTTTGTTCGCAGCCTTCAAACGTTCGACCAGAGCTATATTTGAAAGTATTTGTAAACCTCTTCAGAGTCACTGTGCACAGGATTAAAAATGTATCCACGAAAATGCCAACAAAGAATAAACAATCTTGCTGCCTCTCCTTCGAGGTCTGGCCGGCCACTCACTTCAAGAGGGAAGCCTGATATGACACGATCCATTGGTGCCTCATCAGTCCAAAGGACATTACAGGAAAACTCCGACCTACATGCAAAAATTAAACAAATTGAAGAAGAGAAGCTTCAACTGGAGGAGAAGTGCAGACAATTGGAAGCACGAAATCAAGAGCTGGAAAAACAACAGCAACGCCAGCCTTACACAAAAATTATTAGTGAGGCCTGGGAAGGAAAGTTTGGTGAAGCACGACAGAAGATTTTGTTCCTGATGAAGGAAAACAAGACAAAGAGTGCTGAATTAAAAGAAACGTCTGCCCAGCTTCAACGCGCGAATGCTACTATTGGGGAGATGCAAAGGGATCTCCAAAACATGGAGCAAAAGAATCAGGCGCTCCAAGGAACGCTTGATGAAGCTATGGAACAAACTGCACAAATCCTCGGACAGAAAAAGGAAGGGGTCACACAAATGCAGGACCAACTCAAAGGCATAAAGAAAAAATACGAAGTGCTGAAAGTCAGGCTGGATGAAACAGAGTGCAAAAAAAAAGAGCTTCTTCAAGAGAAAGAGCAACAGGAAGAAGAAAAAAAACGTATTCTCCAGGACTCAGACAACTTGAAGTGTGAAAACGCTGAAATGCTTGCACAAAAGCAGCAACAAGAGAAAATAAATGAAGACCTGCAGCGTAAGCTTCAAGAAATCACAAGAAGAAATGAGCAGTTAGAAAAGATGCACAAGGAAAAACAACAGCAAAATACAGACAAGTGCAATCTATTAAAAGAAATGGAGCAAAGATGCCAGAAACTTGAGAAGGAAGTTGAAGAAACAACCGATCAGTTGAGAACCCTCATCCTAGAGAAAAAAGTGGTCGTGGAAAAGCTCATGGAAAAGAAGAAAAAACGTTTCCGCTTCTTCTGGAGGAGGGACACTCCTGCTTTTTCTACTTTTTCTATTTTTTCTACTGCTGACGTCACCTCGTCTCCCTCCACCTCTGTTCCATCTTAATTTTCACCTCTCCTCTCCCCTTCTCTCCTAACACTTCTTCCCTCTCTCCTTCATCTTTTTTCACCCCAACCAGTCCCGGCAGTTGACTGCCCCTCGTGAGCCTGGTTCTGCCGGAAGTTTCTGCCCGTTTAAAGGCAGTTTTTCTTCCCCACTGTCGCCTAGTGCTTGCTCAGAGGGGATTGTTGGGGTTTTCTCTTTTCTTTTTTTTTCCCTTCTTATTACCATTTTCCTTTATTTACCGATTTGTTTTGTTTACTTTTCTTTTATGTTGTTTCTTTATTTACTTGTTTAACTTTTTTTCAACTTATGTAATAAACTAATAAACCAATTGAATTTATCCTCTGCGTATTTTACATCTAATCTTTAAAGAATATTTCCAAAACATTTTCAAACATCACGATCTGTCTTTTGTTTGCTTGTTAAAACCCCGTAAATGGTGAAGTAAAAACCCTGTGATATGGTTTAAAACATCAAAATAGACTAAACAACTAGTCTAAAACTAAGAGACACAGGATAAAGTTGGTGTGAAGGTTTCAGTCTGTGAATGAATCTAAGCACCATCACCTTAACTTTAAATTCATCTCTGTTACCCTCTTTGTGACTGAACTCTGACCGTGAGCACCACAGCCACTGCGCACCAGTCACACACACTTTAAATCCATCACAGTAAACCAGTTAGTTTACCTCAGTTTGTTTTGCAGCACATTTCACAACATGCAAAAGCATAATGTGCCATGTATAGACTCAAAATCTAATTTAAAAACATGAGGACTGACCTGTAAGCTTTACATTTACAGTTTATCACATACCACTGAGCAGTTCTTACCTGTAATTCTAAGCCCTCTTCTTCCTTTTCTGGTTTAAAACATCAAATTAGACTAAACAACTAGTCTAAAACCAAGAGACACTTAAATATTAAGTTAAACCTCTGGGGTTGCCGGACGCGCCGGCGCGTCAAAATCACATGACCAATTTAAGACGACACAGCTACAAGATGCAGCGATTCAGAGGCTGTATCCCAATTCAGGGTCTGCAGCCTTAAAGGCCGCATTTTAAGGCCGATTACGTCACCATGCCAGTCTCCTATTGCCAGAGGCTGAAGTGTGTGTGCAGTCACCAGGTGATAATCTGATATCGTCTACTTCCCCACTGATGTTAAGTAATATGAAAAAAAAAATGAATCCCACCTTAGGCCGAATGTGTGACTCTCTTCGTAGTGGAAGAGAGAATGAATCTTCCCATCCGAATTCACGGCAATCAGTCTGTCAATCAAATCCTGTGGAGTAAAATGAGAGGCTTTGAACAAGAATGCACCGGATAGGGTGCAAAACGAAAACTGTGTGGAAATTTACAATGGGTAAGGTGGAGAACGTATATCAGTCTCAGTGTGAGAGGGTTTATTTGAATGCGTTTGAAGTAAAACAAATGGGTGGGTGGTGTTTGGAGGCCAAATAAAAAGTGCAAACATGCCCTCAGATGGATGACAAAAAAAAACTGCAGTGTGTGGAAAAGAAGAAGAAGAAAAACACTTACAGGTATGGAGGTTGGCATCTCCCTCAGGGTGTATTCGCTTTTGTTGGCCAAAGACTGTCGGCCCAGCAGTTGCCACACCGACTGGGAAGAGGAGAGGAGGTTGACCAAGTACAGGAAGGACTGAAGAGGAAAGTAAATACAGCAGCTGTTAGAGAGAAAAAATGTATTTGCTTTTAAAGACCATTGTGAATGCATTTGTGCACGTCATGGATTGATCAAATCCTAACACATAATAATAATATAACACTATTCAACTACAAACACTACCGATAATATGACAAATAATATCTGTAGTATTCAAAGCAAAACAAAATGTAAAAAGAATTTATGATTGCAAAGGTAAAACATGGTTTACCACACTCTCAAAACTGAATAAGACATATATTCTGAGCAGAGTGGTTGAGCAGAAACCTATTGCAGCCTGAAGAATATTAAACTACAGGAAAGCTCCCTGCATTTTTCACTGGGTCTGGTAGAACAGGGAAAACATATCATCAAAAGCATCAAAGGAAAAAAAGAGAGACACTTGCACAAACGAGCTACAACTTAGATTATATTAAACAGCTTCAAAGAAACGTAAAGAAAAAAACAAGATACGATGGATTTTTTTTTCTAAAATAGAAATATCTATACTTTCATGTGTCTTCTGATGTTTCTGTGCATGTGTGAACTTATCTTCATATGTACTACCAAACCTCCTACTGTACTTAGCACAGATTAAAGCAAAGACTCGAGTTAATTCACCAAAGTGCTGGTGTGTGTATATTTAGTTTTCCTTTGACCTCAGCATATATGTATAACCCACTGATAAGGCAGACTTTAAAGTCGCCTGTGGCAGGACACAGTTTACACATCACTGGCTGTCCGTATTCACTTGGCTAGTCTCTCTGAGAGAGATGACTTGGCTGCTGTCAGAGGCCAAGCATCAGACACACACAGACAGGCTCACGCTGGAGCTTGTTGAAGCTTTCCTGAGAGAAATTCTGCCAAAAACATAACTAAAAATGCAGTCTTATGAAAGTAAGGCTTATTTGCCCAGACACCCATAAACCAATCAGCAAAAAGCCTTTCTTGTTAACAAAATCACTATTGCCAGTTTCTTAAATATGAATATTCACAAGTGAATTTTCTACATGGCTGCTGGTATCACAGCAACACATGGACCACTATTCTGAGTCCTGGGTTAATAATAATTGGAATCAATTTAATTTTAATCAATTTAAACACCTTTGTAACCAGTGAGCTAAAAACATGATGGAAAAGCAAAACTTCTAAGAGATCTGTGTCTGTACTATTATGTAGATATCTAAAAATTGGGGCATTGTGGGCTCCAGGAAGTTTCTCCTTCTCCCTCTCTCTCACACACACACGCACGCACATACATACAATACCTTAATGCAACTCCTATCTGTGGGGTCAATGGGAGTTGGTTTGGGACGGACCACTCTGATGTCGTCACTGCTGCACTCAAGAACAGACCATAGCTCTAGTACCAGGGCCCGAATAAAGCCTGAGACAGAACACGGAGAAATTTGTTGTACCAAACATTTATTTGAAATAGCAGCAACTAAAATTATTAACAGTGCTTTAATAAATAAACGACTGACTTTGTTATTGTGTCCAATCTTTTAAAGAAATCTGTCTTTGCATTGCTGGCACCGTTTTGATTGGAGGATTTGAATCTCAGGAAGGAAGGAATTTATAATGCCACTCCCTTTGATCCCATTTAATCTCTTCCCTGTTGCACTTTGGCCTGTCAGTAACTACATTTGAATTTTGCAGCTCAAGCTTGCACATAAAGGCTGGATAAAAACGTTAATGCAATCAAAATGTACGCAGCCCTCGCTGGAAAACTGGGGATACAGTACAGTACATAAATGATGAAGCAAAGACAAAACATTAGTGTCATGGAAGAAGAAATAGTCAGTGCATCACGGGAAGCTCCCAGCAATAAAACCTGCATTTGTATTGACACATAAACCTTAATTTGTGAGCAATTTTCAGTGTATTTCAGTTAAATTAATGAGACAAATATAACAAAAGGGATTTTATACTTAGAAGAAGAATATGAAATTGAAATATTAAACTAAGAAAACTATAAATACTGCAGTTCTAGAGTTACAGATATACAATTAAGCTTTGCATATCAGTGCTGTATAACCCAGGGAATGTACTTTTTTTTTTTTTATAATTGAATAGTAATGGAAATCATGAACTGTTTTTCAGAGGTCATAGATCAAATGAGCAGTAGAGTTTTTCTCACAGAATGGTTCTTTCACATAGAAAGCAGTGTGTGCTGCAGGTTTAGCAAATGGCCCATCATTTGTATCTCCAGTGTCTGTTGAAGTGTACAGTATCTGTGTGTGTGCATGACCGTCGGTGCTCTCTGCTCACTCGGGTTCAGAGGTACAGGGAGGAGGCTCAGCAGGAGTAGAGGCAGCTGCTTCATCACAAACATGCCAGGTGCAGGCGGTAAAGGCCCTTTCTGTTTCCTCTCAACCCTCCTGCCAAAGCCATAGAACTCTGCCGAGGTGAACCAGACAACACAATATAGACATTTTTCCCTGTTCCTACATGGAAACACAAGATCAAACGGGCATTTTTTTTTGGCATAAATATGTATATCATATCGGACTCAGTTTGTTCCTGTTATTGTTTTTGCACTGTACTTGTCATCCATTCCAGTGAAACGATGCAGAAGGTTGTAGGTTGTGCAATAGTGCCATCTAGAGGTGAAGTAACATCACACTGCCCGTGCTCTTGTCTCGTCACGGTGTTTGCGTGTTTCTCCCTCTCTGCACACTCATGGGAATGTGCTGTCAGGCAGGACTCAGCGTTATATTCACAATATGTGGAAAATATATTGATATTGAATGTTCAAATATGAGGATATGTATAATGTATAGGTTGACTTTGCTCTACCTACACTTCTGGCAGAGCAGCAGTTGCAATGCGAACACATAATTAAACGGTGTATTTATAGGAACAGATTTCTTGCCTATGGCAGACAAAGTGATTTTAAACGTGTAAAAGGTTTCATTCACAGATGATTTATTACTATCACACCCTGGAGACTTTATAAAGAGCACTGCTGCAAAAGCAGCCTAAACAAACTTGTACAGTAGGTCACGCTGGTTTAGTTTTTCATCAAAATGCTTTTTTTCTTTTACTATTATTTTTGAAAACGTTACAGCACTGGTGGACATTTCCTACCAAATAAGAACTAGACACTACTGTTATGTAGTGGTTAATTGGAAAACTGTTTTATCACGAATTTCTTATTTAGAAATAATTAAAATTTTATTTGATGTTTTTTTTTTTTTTGGATGGATACTGTTATTGCAGTGATGCTGTAATTAAACTGTCTTCACCCCAGTAGAATAATTGCATGACTCCATCACTGAAGTGGAGGGTTTGCTTTGGAGGGGAAACGCACAGTGTCTCTTTAGTAGCATGGTGGTTGGATCCCACATTTGTTTCTTATGTAACATTGTAAATAGCTGCTAAGACAGCATATCTATTGGACAAGCACATATTATACATACTTTGCACGTGCAGTATTTAATAGAAAGCAGTGTGTGCTGCAGGTTTAGCAAATGGCCCATCATTTGTAAGCTCTGTCTGGACTATATCACTTTTTGAGGTCATCCTTCTTTCTGTCAGTCTGCCTTTTTATCGATGGCACAAACATATGTCACATCATGGAACACATGAGTGCTCCACAGCCAGCGCTGCTCAACACAGCAGGGAACTGTTCTTGCGTGGGTAAAGTCATAGGAGAGAATAGGTTTCAGAACGCAGCGGTGCTGTTATAAGCGAAGGGCTGATAAGTAATCAGACTTCTTTTCCCATAACCAGTTGAGTCGCCCCTTCTAGCCAATAGAAAGAATGCAGGATTAAAATATTTGTTCACTAGCTTCATTTTTTGACCTCTTTTGACAAGAGTACGGTATTTCCTGGAGCCTTTTGCATATGGATAAACCTAGTATCAGTATACAACTGATATGTGAATCCATTTATCAAAAAAGAACGCCTCTTCTTACTCTTTCTTACCCAAACAAAAACGGTTTGACAAATACATTTCTCCCTAAGCTGCCTTAAGTCTCCTTTATACCGACAACACAAAAACAACAACAACAACTTATAATATAAGCCTTAAGCATCACAGCTGACAAGTGTTTGTTGTGTCCAAATAACTGCAATAGTACCTGAACTGTGCAGAGCCACAACTCCCGGAGCAGTTGCTGCCACCTGTGTCACCATCACCCCGTAGCCAAACTTCTCGCAGCTGCTCACCTACAGAAAACACACAGAAATCTCATACCCCTAGAAATATTTCAGCCTTTCACTATCACAGTTTTTGGTTATCAGGTAAAAAATGAATGAGAGTTTGGAAAAAGGATGGAAAAGGTTTAGGTCAAATGTAGTACTAATGTATCATAAAGGGAGATGTGTAAGTAAATCTGGGATTCTGGAAAGGCACAACATAATGTAGTTAAACATGCTGTGGAGAATTTAAATTGTAAATTGATATTGGAGTGTGCAGGCCCTTCATTAATTACAACACAATGCCACAACTAAAAATAGACAAAATATAATTACATTCCATAATTAAAGTGTAATGCCAAACTAGAGAAGCAATTACAATGGTGCGTAAACAATGGCAGTAAATTAAGCCCACGGGGGATCAGCTAAGGTTTGCAGCAAGCCTGAGTGTTTGTGTGTTTACAATTTGAATCTTAGACTCAGACCCTGTGACAAGGTCTGTGAAAACCACGTTTTTATGCCTGAAATACTACAGTACTACACTCCCACCAGATGAGCTCATGCAGCCTGTCACGAACCGGGACATACAACCATGACAAAACAGGAGATGCACACACAATTTATTGTGTTATTAATTTAGATCAACTGTGCTAATATAGTATACCAAAATGAAAACAATAACTCAAATTTCAGATATTTGAGGTTGTGCTGAAAATAATGGTGCCAAATAAGGCAAGAAAAACATATTTTAAAGGTGAAATATAGAGGTAAAATCAAAAATAGTCAAGAACGGCCAATTATACCCTGGACCACAGAGGGTTAAATTTGAAAACGGTTTAAAAAAAAACATCCCCATTCTAAAATGTCATGTGACAATCTGATTCATGAAGAGTGATGATGTCACAAGGACATGTGATGATGTCACAAGGACATGTGATGATGTCACAAGCACATGCCTTTGAGCCTTTGAAGTTTTTCTATAAATAGGGGTCAGGAGCAGCAAGTTTTAGTCAGTTTGTTCGCAGCCTTCAAACGTTCGACCAGAGCTATATTTGAAAGTATTTGTAAACCTCTGTAACATCACGCTCCAAAGCCCTGTGACGTTTCTGTGTTCTGTGACGTTGTCCCAAAGAAAGACCTTTAAATGCGATAAATAGCCTAAACGTTTTCGTTTATGACTAGTTTACCGTGTTATGACTGTGAACAGGGGGGAAGTCGCGCAAGAGAAATGTCGACCAAAACAATTGCAAGTAAGCCAAAGTCAGTTCCTAAAAGTCAACCCGCAGGTGTTTCCACCACCATCAGACCCTCCACTTCTGTAAGACCTCCATTAAGAATAACTGATGCAAAGAAAACCACTCGGGTGGGAAAAACTCAGAATGGAAGACCGGCAGCTGTGAAACAGCCCCCGAAGAGGGATATGAAAAAGAATGTGGACAGTAAACTGGTCAGCTTAATTACAAATGAAATTGTATACAGTGGAGCGACTGTGTCATTTGATGACATCGCAGGGCAGGATCTGGCAAAGCAAGCACTTCAAGAAATTGTCATCCTTCCTGCCTTAAGACCTGATCTCTTTACTGGTCTGAGAGCTCCTGCACGTGGCTTGCTTTTATTTGGCCCACCAGGAAATGGGAAGACCATGCTCGCCAAAGCAGTTGCTGCAGAGTCTAATGCAACATTCTTCAACATCAGTGCTGCTAGTTTGACCTCCAAATATGTGGGAGAAGGCGAGAAGCTCGTACGAGCACTCTTTGCAGTTGCAAGAGAGAGACAGCCCTCAGTAATCTTCATCGATGAAGTGGACGGCTTGCTCTGTCAAAGGAGGGAGGGGGAGCACGACGCCTCTCGCCGTTTAAAAACTGAGTTCCTCATTGAGTTTGACGGGTTGCAGTCAGGAAAGGATGACAGAGTACTTGTAATGGGAGCAACGAACAGGCCCCAGGAGCTCGATGAAGCAATATTAAGGCGCTTTGCAAAAAGAGTATATGTGACCTTACCCGATGAGAAGACAAGATTTACGCTGCTGAAAAATCTTTTGGGAACGCACGGGAGTCCACTGAGCCAAGACGAACTGTCCTGTCTTGCAAAAGTGACTGAAGGATATTCAGGGAGCGATTTGACAGCATTAGCCAAAGATGCTGCACTTGGCCCAATAAGAGAGTTGGCACCAGAACAAGTCCGTGTTATAGCTGCTGCTGAGGTGCGCAACATTAAGATGAAAGACTTTGAGGATTCTCTGAAGCAAATCAAACCAACTGTTAGTCCAGCAACTCTTAACATGTACACCAAATAGAACAAAGATTTTGGTGGTCCTTCTTCAATAAATCCAAATCCAGTCAGGCTGGATGAAACAGAGTGCAAAAATAAAGAGCTTCTTCAAGAGAAAGAGCAACAGGAAAAAGAAAAAAAACGTATTCTCCAGGACTTGGAGAGAAGAAATCTACAACTGAACAAATTAATACAATGAAGGACAGAACACCTGAACTGGAAGGAGAAGTATTGGAAAAACGACGTTCAAAGATGCAGCGTAGGATCAATGAAATGGCGAAAAAACACTCAGAGGTCATTAATGAGATGTTGTTGAACTCAGACAACTTGAAGTGTGAAAACGCTGAAATGCTTGCACAAAAGCAGCAACAAGAGAAAATAAATGAAGACCTGCAGCGTAAGCTTCAAGAAATCACAAGAAGAAATGAGCAGTTAGAAAAGATGCACAAGGAAAAACAACAGCAAAATACAGACAAGTGCAATCTATTAAAAGAAATGGAGCAAAGATGCCAGAAACTTGAGAAGGAAGTTGAAGAAACAACCGATCAGTTGAGAACCCTCATCCTAGAGAAAAAAGTGGTCGTGGAAAAGCTCATGGAAAAGAAGAAAAAACGTTTCCGCTTCTTCTGGAGGAGGGACACTCCTGCTTTTTCTACTCTTTCTATTTTTTCTACTGCTGACGTCACCTCGTCTCCCTCCACCTCTGTTCCATCTTAATTTTCACCTCTCCTCTCCCCTTCTCTCCTAACACTTCTTCCCTCTCTCCTTCATCTTTTTTCACCCCAACCAGTCCCGGCAGTTGACTGCCCCTCGTGAGCCTGGTTCTGCCGGAAGTTTCTGCCCGTTTAAAGGCAGTTTTTCTTCCCCACTGTCGCCTAGTGCTTGCTCAGAGGGGATTGTTGGGGTTTTCTCTTTTCTTTTTTTTCCCCTTCTTATTACCATTTTCCTTTATTTACCGATTTGTTTTGTTTACTTTTCTTTTACGTTGTTTCTTTATTTACTTGTTTAACTTTTTTTCAACTTATGTAATAAACTAATAAACCAATTGAATTTATCCTCTGCGTATTTTACATCTAATCTTTAAAGAATATTTCCAAAACATTTTCAAACATCACGATCTGTCTTTTGTTTGCTTGTTAAAACCCCGTAAATGGTGAAGTAAAAACCCTGTGATATGGTTTAAAACATCAAAATAGACTAAACAACTAGTCTAAAACTAAGAGACACAGGATAAAGTTGGTGTGAAGGTTTCAGTCTGTGAATGAATCTAAGCACCATCACCTTAACTTTAAATTCATCTCTGTTACCCTCTTTGTGACTGAACTCTGACCGTGAGCACCACAGCCACTGCGCACCAGTCACACGCACTTTAAATCCATCACAGTAAACCAGTTAGTTTACCTCAGTTTGTTTTGCAGCACATTTCACAACATGCAAAAGCATAATGTGCCATGTACAGACTCAAAATCTGATTTAAAAACATGAGGACTGACCTGTAAGCTTTACATTTACAGTTTATCACATACCACTGAGCAGTTCTTACCTGTAATTCTAAGCCCTCTTCTTCCTTTTCTGGTTTAAAACATCAAATTAGACTAAACAACTAGTCTAAAACCAAGAGACACTTAAATATTAAGTTAAACCTCTGGGGTTGCCGGACGCGCCGGCGCGTCAAAATCACATGACCAATTTAAGACGACACAGCTACAAGATGCAGCGATTCAGAGGCTGTATCCCAATTCAGGGTCTGCAGCCTTAAAGGCCGCATTTTAAGGCCGATTACGTCACCATGCCAGTCTCCTATTGCCAGAGGCTGAAGTGTGTGTGCAGTCACCAGGTGATAATCTGATATCGTCTACTTCCCCACTGATGTTAAGTAATATGAAAAAAATAATGAATCCCACCTTAGGCCGAATGTGTGACTCTCTTCGTAGTGGAAGAGAGAATGAATCTTCCCATCCGAATTCACGGCAATCAGTCTGTCAATCAAATCCTGTGGAGTAAAATGAGAGGCTTTGAACAAGAATGCACCGGATAGGGTGCAAAACGAAAACTGTGTGGAAATTTACAATGGGTAAGGTGGAGAACGTATATCAGTCTCAGTGTGAGAGGGTTTATTTGAATGCGTTTGAAGTAAAACAAATGGGTGGGTGGTGTTTGGAGGCCAAATAAAAAGTGCAAACATGCCCTCAGATGGATGACAAAAAAAAACTGCAGTGTGTGGAAAAGAAGAAGAAGAAAAACACTTACAGGTATGGAGGTTGGCATCTCCCTCAGGGTGTATTCGCTTTTGTTGGCCAAAGACTGTCGGCCCAGCAGTTGCCACACCGACTGGGAAGAGGAGAGGAGGTTGACCAAGTACAGGAAGGACTGAAGAGGAAAGTAAATACAGCAGCTGTTAGAGAGAAAAAATGTATTTGCTTTTAAAGACCATTGTGAATGCATTTGTGCACGTCATGGATTGATCAAATCCTAACACATAATAATAATATAACACTATTCAACTACAAACACTACCGATAATATGACAAATAATATCTGTAGTATTCAAAGCAAAACAAAATGTAAAAAGAATTTATGATTGCAAAGATAAAACATGGTTTACCACACTCTCAAAACTGAATAAGACATATATTCTGAGCAGAGTGGTTGAGCAGAAACCTATTGCAGCCTGAAGAATATTAAACTACAGGAAAGCTCCCTGCATTTTTCACTGGGTCTGGTAGAACAGGGAAAACATATCATCAAAAGCATCAAAGGAAAAAAAGAGAGACACTTGCACAAACGAGCTACAACTTAGATTATATTAAACAGCTTCAAAGAAACGTAAAGAAAAAAACAAGATACGATGGATTTTTTTTTCTAAAATAGAAATATCTATACTTTCATGTGTCTTCTGATGTTTCTGTGCATGTGTGAACTTATCTTCATATGTACTACCAAACCTCCTACTGTACTTAGCACAGATTAAAGCAAAGACTCGAGTTAATTCACCAAAGTGCTGGTGTGTGTATATTTAGTTTTCCTTTGACCTCAGCATATATGTATAACCCACTGATAAGGCAGACTTTAAAGTCGCCTGTGGCAGGACACAGTTTACACATCACTGGCTGTCCGTATTCACTTGGCTAGTCTCTCTGAGAGAGATGACTTGGCTGCTGTCAGAGGCCAAGCATCAGACACACACAGACAGGCTCACGCTGGAGCTTGTTGAAGCTTTCCTGAGAGAAATTCTGCCAAAAACATAACTAAAAATGCAGTCTTATGAAAGTAAGGCTTATTTGCCCAGACACCCATAAACCAATCAGCAAAAAGCCTTTCTTGTTAACAAAATCACTATTGCCAGTTTCTTAAATATGAATATTCACAAGTGAATTTTCTACATGGCTGCTGGTATCACAGCAACACATGGACCACTATTCTGAGTCCTGGGTTAATAATAATTGGAATCAATTTAATTTTAATCAATTTAAACACCTTTGTAACCAGTGAGCTAAAAACATGATGGAAAAGCAAAACTTCTAAGAGATCTGTGTCTGTACTATTATGTAGATATCTAAAAATTGGGGCATTGTGGGCTCCAGGAAGTTTCTCCTTCTCCCTCTCTCTCTCACACACACACGCACGCACATACATACAATACCTTAATGCAACTCCTATCTGTGGGGTCAATGGGAGTTGGTTTGGGACGGACCACTCTGATGTCGTCACTGCTGCACTCAAGAACAGACCATAGCTCTAGTACCAGGGCCCGAATAAAGCCTGAGACAGAACACGGAGAAATTTGTTGTACCAAACATTTATTTGAAATAGCAGCAACTAAAATTATTAACAGTGCTTTAATAAATAAACGACTGACTTTGTTATTGTGTCCAATCTTTTAAAGAAATCTGTCTTTGCATTGCTGGCACCGTTTTGATTGGAGGATTTGAATCTCAGGAAGGAAGGAATTTATAATGCCACTCCCTTTGATCCCATTTAATCTCTTCCCTGTTGCACTTTGGCCTGTCAGTAACTACATTTGAATTTTGCAGCTCAAGCTTGCACATAAAGGCTGGATAAAAACGTTAATGCAATCAAAATGTACGCAGCCCTCGCTGGAAAACTGGGGATACAGTACAGTACATAAATGATGAAGCAAAGACAAAACATTAGTGTCATGGAAGAAGAAATAGTCAGTGCATCACGGGAAGCTCCCAGCAATAAAACCTGCATTTGTATTGACACATAAACCTTAATTTGTGAGCAATTTTCAGTGTATTTCAGTTAAATTAATGAGACAAATATAACAAAAGGGATTTTATACTTAGAAGAAGAATATGAAATTGAAATATTAAACTAAGAAAACTATAAATACTGCAGTTCTAGAGTTACAGATATACAATTAAGCTTTGCATATCAGTGCTGTATAACCCAGGGAATGTACTTTTTTTTTTTTTATAATTGAATAGTAATGGAAATCATGAACTGTTTTTCAGAGGTCATAGATCAAATGAGCAGTAGAGTTTTTCTCACAGAATGGTTCTTTCACATAGAAAGCAGTGTGTGCTGCAGGTTTAGCAAATGGCCCATCATTTGTATCTCCAGTGTCTGTTGAAGTGTACAGTATCTGTGTGTGTGCATGACCGTCGGTGCTCTCTGCTCACTCGGGTTCAGAGGTACAGGGAGGAGGCTCAGCAGGAGTAGAGGCAGCTGCTTCATCACAAACATGCCAGGTGCAGGCGGTAAAGGCCCTTTCTGTTTCCTCTCAACCCTCCTGCCAAAGCCATAGAACTCTGCCGAGGTGAACCAGACAACACAATATAGACATTTTTCCCTGTTCCTACATGGAAACACAAGATCAAACGGGCATTTTTTTTTGGCATAAATATGTATATCATATCGGACTCAGTTTGTTCCTGTTATTGTTTTTGCACTGTACTTGTCATCCATTCCAGTGAAACGATGCAGAAGGTTGTAGGTTGTGCAATAGTGCCATCTAGAGGTGAAGTAACATCACACTGCCCGTGCTCTTGTCTCGTCACGGTGTTTGCGTGTTTCTCCCTCTCTGCACACTCAGCGTTATATTCACAATATGTGGAAAATATATTGATATTGAATGTTCAAATATGAGGATATGTATAATGTATAGGTTGACTTTGCTCTACCTACACTTCTGGCAGAGCAGCAGTTGCAATGCGAACACATAATTAAACGGTGTATTTATAGGAACAGATTTCTTGCCTATGGCAGACAAAGTGATTTTAAACGTGTAAAAGGTTTCATTCACAGATGATTTATTACTATCACACCCTGGAGACTTTATAAAGAGCACTGCTGCAAAAGCAGCCTAAACAAACTTGTACAGTAGGTCACGCTGGTTTAGTTTTTCATCAAAATGCTTTTTTTCTTTTACTATTATTTTTGAAAACGTTACAGCACTGGTGGACATTTCCTACCAAATAAGAACTAGACACTACTGTTATGTAGTGGTTAATTGGAAAACTGTTTTATCACGAATTTCTTATTTAGAAATAATTAAAATTTTATTTGATGTTTTTTTTTTTTTGGATGGATACTGTTATTGCAGTGATGCTGTAATTAAACTGTCTTCACCCCAGTAGAATAATTGCATGACTCCATCACTGAAGTGGAGGGTTTGCTTTGGAGGGGAAACGCACAGTGTCTCTTTAGTAGCATGGTGGTTGGATCCCACATTTGTTTCTTATGTAACATTGTAAATAGCTGCTAAGACAGCATATCTATTGGACAAGCACATATTATACATACTTTGCACGTGCAATATTTAAACATGTAGGCTAGAGAATGACTTTCAGTTGTATTATTTATTAGACGAATACTAATTATCACTGTAAATATGAAAATCTGTACAAAACATCAAAGCATTAAGAATACTTGCAATAAAAAGAAATTTTCTAAATGGTGCTGTTTGTCTTATTATGCAGTAGACTTGAGATCTCAGTAGTTATTAGTTCAAGATCAGGACACAGTGTTTAAGGGATTGTACATTTCAAAATATAATTTACTTTGAAGCGATCTGATCCTATGCCATGACATTTAAAACATTAACATAATGCTCACTTAAATTGAAAAAAAATCTCTCACTTTGTGATTTTTAAAAAAGCAAATAGAATGCATTTATCAAACACTTTTAGTTGATGTTTGTTATGGAGTAGTGGCAGAAATCTTTAGCCATTCCTCGTTGCCTCAGGAGCAATGATTTTATTGAACATGTGCAAACATAAATGGAAATATACGTAAAATAGAGTTTATAACAATATAACAAGCTTGAAAGTCAATATTTGGCATTGTAACTGTTATTCTTCAGTTCTAGTTTTCTTGTCATTTCCACAGGAACAGTTTTCCAGGCTTCTTGAAGGATATTCAGAGCACGTCTTTGGGTGTTGTCCGCCTTTTGTTCCGTTCTCGTGTCACAATGATCCCACACTGCTTCAGTAATATTGAGGTCTGGGCTCTGGGGAGGCCAAGCCATGACTGATGCTGTTCTATTGTATGTTTTTCTATCCAGGTATGCTTTTACTGTACTGACAGTATTTTGGGGATCATTGCTATCCTGAAAAATGATGCATTTGCCAATCACATGCTTTCCCAATGGCATTACATTGTGGATTAAAATCCATTGTTACTTTTCTATATTCAAGATTCCATCAATCAAGAGTTTCCCATCCTTAAGAATAGCTTCTTCTTCTTCTAACAATTTCTGACAAGGGTTCAGCAAACGGTAGATGAATCAGCTGAAGGGCTAGATGCACCTTTCAGGTCCTGTGTTGGGTCTTAACTCGATTTTCCCCTCTTATTTCTTAAGGACATGACTTTCAGATATTGTTAATTTGCTGTAGAGGGTGTGTGTGGTTGAAAGGCAAGGCCTGAAGAGGAAATGAGGGTTAGGTGAGAGGAATGGTGGAAACATTGGGGTAAAACTTGGATTCACTTATTATTAATTATTAAACACTTATTATTAATGGAGCAGTAACACTGAGAAAAAAATCATCAAACTTTTACTCCTACTGACAAAATTAATCAAAAGCATTTTTAATTATGAACATTAAAAGTACTATTGAATGGGAAAAATCACATCTATCTGGATTTCTTTGCTTGTTGATTTCCAAACTAATATAAGTATTTTTCTGTACCTTTGCACTGATTTAACTGCTTTAACTGAATTTATCCTGCCAATGCTTTTTTGCATGTGCCCTTTGCTGCTAGAAATCAGATCATCTTTTTCATATAAATCTATGTACAAAAAAATACATAGATAGCTTTTAAAGCTGGAATCGGTCTTTGACTTTGCCTTTATTCTTCATTGCTGTATTACCTTTCCTCCTTCTGACCTTACTCTTTATGGCCACTTTTAGCATAAATATAGCATCTGGTTTAGCAAACCTTATAAAGGGAAAATCGATCTGAGGAATGGGAACAAAGCAAAAGTCATCATGAACGTGTCAGTTGAGGCTGTTAATCAGTGGGATACTGCAGGTCACCCTGCTTAAAAGCTGTCCCAATCCCTCTTTACGTGAAGCCTTTGCTTTTATTATATACTTCATATAACATATCATATTTATTTCTAACCACCATGACACCACAAGAGGGAAGCATTAGGCACTGAGATGGTGAAACTGCAACTGATAAAAATGCAGTTCATACATATAATGCAGCAAGCTAATCGATCTGTTGAAATTCACAAACACTTCTGCAGAGTAGATACATTCATTTCATTTTGTAGAATAAAAATATAATTTCCTGCCTTGTTTAGTATCACTATAATAGAAGGACACCGGCGCTAACAGTAAAAGTAAAAGTAAAAGCTATTGATACCAATTATTTTTATACTATATCCTCACTTCACAGTGAGAACCAAAATCTGTTTCTTCTTTCTTTTGTACTAAACATGTTCTCACACTCTGGAGCCATTTTGGTGCAAAGTCAGCAAATTTTATAATTTATAAATTTTTCAATTTTATATTTTATATTCCCCTTGCCATAAGAGCTGGGTAACACCCAAATTTCTCATCTGTGCAGTATTAAAGGTTTATCCTATTCTATTCTAAAACTTTAAAACTGTTTTTATTCTAGTATATAACTTTTATGATCACTGAAATTAAAGTTAATATAGATATAGCTTAAAAATAATTGGACAAATAAGTGCCTGGAGATGTTACCAAAATGGCTCCAGAGTGTGAGAACATGTTTAGTACAAAAGAAAGAAGAAACAGATTTTGATTCTCACTGTGAAGTGAGGATATAGTATAAAAATAATTGGTATCAATAGCTTTTACTCAACAATGAACACATAAGGTGAAGTAAACGTAAATCACAGTCTGATAAAAACCCTTTAATAAAGCACATTCAGTACATGTTCTGAAGCTATTACTCTGGCTCTGTTTGGGGTCATTGTCACGCTACAGAATGAACTTAAGCGATCTGATTATTTTGCATGATAAAAGATCTAATTGTAGTTCTAGTCTCTAGTTTTGACATGCTCTCTGCAAAAAAACCCCCAAAACAACAAAAACTAAAACAGCGGGATGCTTCACCATGCTTCGCTGCCAACATCTGTGCCTAAAGAGTTGTGCACAGTATTGTGTGTTGTATCATCTGTTACCCTTGCTGCAGTGGGTTTTATGAAATTGTCACATTTTCATACAGTGTTGCTGTTCTGTCAAGTAATTACATCTGTATCTCTGCTGCTTTTTTCCCGAGGCAGAGCAGAGAGCAGGCTGGGGTGACAGCTGCAGTGACACTACCCTCCAATCACAGAAAACATACAGCGCCACATGGTGCATATTAGAGCAAAATCATATTTGACAACTGTGAGTTCTCTGCTCTGACATTAAACCATAACCTCTTTCATTAAGTGCTCACAGGGAGCTGCAGGACACTGCTGGTCAGAACAATGCAAACTATGATACAATAATGTCAATGAATTACATTCATTTTCTAGATTTTTTGTCATCCTTTAAAAATAGCTCCATTTTTTTACATGCTAAAATCTACAAATTATACAAATTTCCATCCCCATAAATACAACCTTATCTAAGTAACGCAGTGAGTTTATTTGATCAGTTTGTCCTTGTTAGCATTTACTGCTGGCTTACATTTAGCAGGACTTTAACCAACATATGGTAATCCTATTTCACGCCAGAGAACGATGAGCAGTCTCTTCGTTAAGAGTCTGATCAGCATTCAGTGTTATGTTAGCATGCAGGCTCTGTCCCTCAGAGCCGCCTCACTCCTCTCTCCCCCTCTCTGCTAGAAACAGGCCCTTGTGCTCCCAGCAGTCTCCTCCTGTTTTATTTACATCTTAAGCATTTAAGCTGATGCTTCATCCAGAGCAGTTTAGCGAGAGTAAGCAGTAGGAGGTCAGTGTCTGATTCAAGGACACTATTTACAGGACATATGGTTGCTTCAGGATTGAACCCATAACTTGTCATTTATAGAACAGTCCCTTTAATGTTCGGCCACCTGGCTGCTTTATTTGTGGCTGGGTAATATTGTGTAGAAGCGCTTTTATAAAAAATGTGATGAAAGTACTCTTAAGTCGAGTTGGTGTAAGTTACAGCAGATGCCATGCAGCTGGAAGCTGAGGGTGAAATCTCTTTTGAAGTAGTCTATTTTGGGGGATGATTTTGAGGACTAATCTCACAGCATGCCGAAAATATTTTGACCACAACCATGAAAATGGATGGAGCAGTTAAAAGGAGAGCAGGCCAGCATGGTAGCTCATCTTTGCTGTCTCTACCTTATTTATAGTCCAGAAAAGCAAAATAAAGCATGAGTTTAGCAGCAAAAAATTACAAACAAGCTTGAAAATAAAATTAAACTGAAAAAAATAAGCATACTAATTAAAGTATGACAAATTTAAAGACTGCAGATGTATCCTAAAACACAGTAACAAAGCACAACCCAGGAAACCAGTTGTTTATTGGAAGACAATCTTGGGAGCAAAAATCCAGCTGATCACACTTATGCAATTTAATATATGACATCATATACATCTCAGTACGTTAATAATTTCAGCCTTTAAGGCCTCCTGCATTTCCACTATTGGTACTTTTGTGCATTCCTGATTCAATCCTCCTCTCTCGTTCATGTTCCAACCCTTTGTCCAAAAAAGTGCTTCCTATGTTTGACTAGGTTTTCAGTAGTTATGGCACACAGCAGTTAACCAAATAAATTAACTTAGCGCAAAGAAACTTTGTACCCAACTGCTTACAGTACTTCATGCTACGAGATATATTGCATCTGATGCTACAGAATGCTTGGTGGAAAAATAGCAATAAAAGTCAGAATCCATAAAACATAGAAGTGAGATTTAGCCCAGAGTCCTTGTTGGGGTGATTTGAAAAAAAAAGTACACCAAGTAATATTTTTAGCATATTTTTCTTCAAATTATAAATATTTACAAGGATTTGAATTTTCTGAAAAACATAAGAATCACTTTTCAGGCATTTTTGCTAAACTGTGTAAAATTTTCTCCTGTCACGAGTAGCCATTCCTTAATTTCTAAGTACCATAGACCAGCGGTCCCCAACCCCCGAGCCATGCACTGGTACCGGTCCGTGAGTCGTTTGGTACCGGGCCGCGAGTGTTGAGGTTCAGGTGTGCAATTTATGGTTTACCGGGGGTTTTTTTCTTCGTTTTATCGTTCATATTTATTGTTTTTATCGTTACCTCAGTTCCCCTGTGTCTTTTCCCGTGTGTTATGAACACATTTTAGTTATTTAGGGCCGGTCCGTGGCACAAAATGAATGAAATATTGCAGAAAGACTGATGGAAGATGGAAACTTTTTTTCCCCTTCACATAAGAAAGAACACGCTTTTGGTCGATTAAATGTCTACTAAAACTTAAACACTGTAAAGAAGTGGCACACAGGAATTATGGCAACATCACATTGAAAGTTTGTAAAATTCATATAGAGAAATGGTCCTCATGCTAAACTTTCACCACGTTGAATGTCCATGTTTTTAAAAAAAAACTAACAAAAACAAAAAAACATCAATTGTTTCCAAACCACCTCATCACTCGTCTCCTTAAAGCCATCTATTTTTGAGTCTTATTTCAAAAGCTAAGGAGCCCCCGCATCATTGATTGTCCACTGGCCAAGGTAACGTCAGGTGACAGCTCTTGGAAATAGCCTTTGTAATTGGTCCCAATGAAACTGGCCAGGCGATCACTGCTTCATAGTGTTCTTGATGGTCCACCTCTGCCCCGAGCAGGGCTGCAGGACCAGCAGGTGGCCGGAGTAAACATTAGCCGGCACCACCTCCAGACAGCGTCCAGTAGCCCGATTTATGATCGATTCGTTCTGCAAGGCAGAAGGAGATACAATACTTTGGTTTTAACAGATTTCACAGATGGTCTGTGAACAATGCGTGATGGTGACAGAACAGTATGTAACCAGACCGGGCCTTATGTGAACTGTTGCAACCTCTTTCTTAAACAAATGGCACTAACTTTTTACCTTACATCTATATAAAATAAGTAAGGTCTCCCTATTTCCCTAAGACTTCTACGTCTGCAGGACTCTTCACTGCTTGTCCTGCTGTGTGACAAAGAATCGATGTGGCAGAAGGTCTGCAGCATCACTGTTCAAGCTCTCCTCTTCCCGTGCTACAGGCTGTAACTCTTTAGTTTTTAAAGGTTACCCAAACAGAACTAAAAGACCAACAGAAAATTGACTTACAAAAGGTTTTTCACATTAAAAGAAAAAGAGAATCAATGCCAAAGTAAAAGGTATATTGAGTCGCTTGTTACCCTTTAAGCAGTCTGGGTTTAGTTGTCTTAAGAGGACCCCTTATTTTCTAGCATAAATATAATTTTACAACAGTTATTGTTCATATTAATCATAGCCAAAGTCTCAATTTATGTGCAAATAATCCCCGTTAACCAGACTGCTTTGATTTCAGTAATAGCAGAGATGATATCCTAATATAGTCATCACAAACAGACAGATCTATCTGTGAAGTCCTACTGGCCCCGGTGTTAAAACCTTCTGTTTGTGAGGGTTTTAACACAAAGAAAGGTGGCTTCAACGGAGGTATTCGGAATATAAAGGCGGTTCTGTCAGATAAAGCATGAACTACGGGGCTGCAGCAATGCTGAGTATGAGAGAAATGAAGATTCATGCAAAGCTACTCTCATATTAGAGTCCAAGAGAAAAAAGAATGGACCCAGACATGAGCTCAATAGGTCCCTTTTAAAATCTGACATATAGATACTTTTCCTCTCAACTCTATGCCAGTAAATTTTAGTTTCTCTTATAAACACTCAGTTATATCATTGAAAAAGAGATTTCTTTACACTTCTGACCTGAGAGAAATGCCATGTCTTCTGTTTCACGTTGGTCACCTTTTCACAATTGAGGAGCTGAGGAAAGTTGCTCATCTGATCGTACACCACACAACGAGTGTCCTCACCAGTGCTGCCTAGGGGTCCCAGAAACAGCTGACCTTCTTTAGTGTAGCGTCCTAACTAAGAGGAAAACAGATACGTCACACATACAGTAAACGGAAAGTTACTGAACTGGCTGAGTGAATACTCTTCTCTTTATTAGCTAACGATGAAATAAGTATGTGATGATGTACAAGTTGAAGGTAACCTGGCAGGAATTTTCCTTGATTATGCAAGCTGTTGGGTTTTTTTTTTGCTGCTTTGAACAAGAGGATGGTGTTGTTCCCAATACTGCTGAGAGGCAAAACATGTCTTTGTTCTTCACTGAGTGCTAAACACAAAGATTTTCCTGTACATCACTGCTAATCACAGTGTTGTTTCAGCAGAGTTCTAACCCACATATAGCCCTAACATTTTATATACACCAAATTCTGCAGTTTTCTCAACTTGACAGAAAGAAAAAGCAGAAGTGAGTCAGATTCTTCCCGCTCTGTTTTCTAACCTTTGTGTCTTTCACTTCAGCTTTTTCGTTCAGATTAATAGTAATTTCCACTTTAGCAGTGCAGATAAAACAGTTCCTTTGGTTGCATCTAGCTCTGAGGCTTTGAGTGTGCTGACGATAAAGACTGATTGGGAAATTGTTTATATCGCATTCTGTTCCTAACAAAGCATGAATAGTGGTTGCAATGCCTTGCAAAAGATATAAAGATAAAGCTTTCCATCAACCACCCAGTCAGCCCAGTTTGGGTCTTTTTGCAGAGTAACTGCATCCTGTTTGCAGTACATCATACAAAAGTTAGGTGATTTAACAGCGTTTGGACTCAAAATCTTAAAAAATCCCACTTGTGGTCCCTAGATGTCACTGCTTCTTCTTAAGAACAGAGTATTTATTAAAATGTTTTTCTAGTATCTTTGACCACTACAAGTTACATTCATCTTTTCACAGATATTCATATCGCACTTTATTTTATGCACTTATGTGCTTTATCTGTTTTGCATACACACCTACAGCCAGTCACCATTTAACCTAACGTGCATGTCATCGGACTGTGGGAGGAAGCCGGACTACCTGGAGAGAACCCACGCTAAGACACCATGGGGTCGCTTTTATCTCCGTGGAAGTGCAAGTGTGAAAAACTGGTGGTCTAATAAAAACTGAAGACTTTTTGTTCCATCAAAAGGATAACTTTAAAAAATGCAACTGAAGCATGTCTTGTGAAGAAAGTGTGATGCGGCTGTTCGATTTGTATTGTTGATTGTCATTTATGCTTAGAAATATTTACTTATATATGCTTAGAGTTTTGTAATTAATTGTAGATTGGTAGAGGTTTTGATCCTTGATAGTCTGCAAACTGTGTGTGTATTAGACAGCACTTTGGGAGCATGAGAGGTCATACCGTGTTTTATTGTTTTACGGTAGGATTAACGTAGTTGCGTCTGTTCTAGTCTAGTCTTTGTTTAGATGAACTGCAGGACTTCCTCACCGTGTTATCTAGGATGAACCATCTAGGGTGAGGGGGAGGCTACCCTCTTCCTGACCAAGGATGTTTGACCCTTTGATCAGCAGTCCACACACACACACACACACACACAGACACACACACACACACACACACACACACACACACACACACACACACACACACACACACACACACACGCACGCAGTAAGGATGGGCGGACATGTCTCAGCCTCCACCACTCTCAGCACTGGAGCCCCCCAGGGGTGTGTTCTGAGCCCCCTGCTGTACTCTTTGTACACATATGACTGTGTGGCCACTACCAGCTCCACCACCATCATCAAGTTTGCTGACGACACCGTCGTGGTGGGCCTGATCTCTGATAACAACGAGACGGCCTACCTGAAGGAGATTAGGAATCTGGAGAACTGGTGCCAGAGGAACAACCTCCTTCTAAACGTCAGTAAGACAAAGGAGCTGATAGTGGACTTCAGCACTAAGCAGGAGAGGAACTACCAGACCCCCGTCATCAACGAGTGCCCAGTGGAGAGAGTGGACAGCTTCAAATACCTCGGAGTTCACATCACGCAGGACCTGTCATGGTCCTGTCACATCAACACCGTGGTGAAAAAGGCCCGTCAGCGTCTCTACCACCTCAGACGCTTGAGAGACTTCCAACTGCCCTCCAAAGTGCTCAGGAACTTTTACTCGTGCACCATAGAGAGCATCCTGGCGGGAAACATCTTAACCTGGTTCGGGAACAGCACCATGCAGGACAGACGAGCTCTACAGAGGGTTGTGCGGTCAGCTGAGCGCACCATCCGCTCCGAGCTCCCTGACCTGCACTCAATCTACAGCAGGCGGTGCTGGACCAAGGCCAGGAAGATCGTGAAGGACCTCAGCCATCCCAACAACAGACTGTTCTCTCTGTTGAGGTCAGGAAAGCGATTCCGCTCCCTGAAGACCAACACAGAGAGACTGAGGAGGAGCTTCTTCCCGCAGGCGATACGGTCTCTCAATCACACCACCACACAGTACTGACCCACACATACAGTTCTTACACACACACTGGACTTTCTGGACTTTGTTTTTGCACAACACTGGTCACTATATTCTTCATTTCCGGTTAATACTTGTACAGCTGCTGTTATTGTGTATATATTTATTTATATTTAGATTTCTTCATACATTCTTATATAGTTCTATACTGTGTATTGGTGTATTTTGTTGTACAGTTATTTTATTTTCAACTTTAATTTATATATTTTATCTTATTCTTCCCAGTTAAATTTACCCTTCATTCTAATTTGTGTTGTACAGTTATTTCATTTTTAACCTTAATTTATATTTTATTCCTTCCTAGTTAAATTTACCCCTTTTTAATTTTTCATATTTATTTCCTACCTTATTCATAGCCTTTCCTTTTTTGTTTTCTTTAGGTCACGAGCAGTTGTCCAAGCATTTCACTACATATCGTACTGTGTATGACTGTGTATGTGACAAATAAAATTTGAATTTGAATTTATTACTCTTTGTGTGTATGTAGACGTCATATGTTAACGAACTTATGCATATTCATGTAACCTCAATAAAAGGACAGTGGTACGGGAGGACGGACGAGAGCAACTGGGGCCAAGCGAAGGAACGGCGATTGTCCGGTTCTCTCCCGTGCACGAGTAACATGAAGCTTGCCTACTTCGTGTCTTGCTTTGCAGTGTAATTATATTGCCTTTAACGTTCCAGCGGATGGGTTCAAGCTACAAACCTATCAGCGGCACTCATTTTTCCAGAATTGAATTGAAATTTTAGCTCCTTTAGCATTTTACCACTGAAGCCTTGACTTTCTGCCTAAAGCACCTGTTTACCACTGTGAGCTAAAAAGAGAGGCCCTTAGGGCTGAAGGGATGAAGAGCTGACACTGGCTGACTCAGGGCTTCAACACAAAAAGTGCAAGACACAATTTTATTCTGACAGCAGAACTCGCTCCTTGGAGGATTTCAGCTGAGCCTGTGATTGAGACACAGCTGCAAATCACATCACCGGAGAAGCTCACTGTATGTTTTCATGAGAAAGCAAAGCAACTGGAAAAAGATGGAGTATACTCTTTAGTATGGTGGTGAGGAAGAGTGTTGTACCTGAGGACCCCACCCATGGCATGGGTGCAGGGTGGCTGTGTGGTTCTCCTTCACACCCTGATCCATACACAGGTGGCTTGCTTTAGAATTGCGGACCTTAAATACACAAAAAAAAAGAGTCAGACTTAATTCATAAAATATGAATATTCCCCAAAATAATTACCGATTAAAAATGTATAAAGGCTAAAAACAAGGATGTGTCAGTGTGGATCAGACAAAGTTCTAAATCTCATTTATTTTCTATTAACAGCTGAGAAGATGTGGATGTACATGCTGTCTGAGTCCCTGCTTTCTTGTTATATTTTGGTCTGTGGAGGAGATACAAGTTTCTTAGGACTTTGTGTAAGTATCATTTATTTAATTTCAGTGGTTTAATTTGTACATCAGATCTTACATCTACAAACTTACTTTTTCCTGTGTCTTTGTCCTTCATGGCTCACCTCACCGTAGAACAGCGTATCGTTGTACCTCCTCATCTCTGGGTAAACGTTGTCTAGGTACCAGTGAAAGCTCTTACATTGCAGACTCTTCCTCAGTGCAACCCTCTGTGATATGTCTCCGTAATCAATACCGTGGTTCTGCAAGAGCAAAGGAAGTTATTATGCCTAAAGTCTCTACATAAATTGTGGAACCAAAAGAAAAACTGTTTGGCTCTGAACATGGACATCTGATAGTCACAAACAGACAAGCATGACTGACAGCATCCTCTCTAAGAGAGGTCTTGGTGCAGAAAAATGCCGTTCTCACCTCCATGGGGATGTTCCAGGCCAGGTAGACATTGGACTTGTACTCATCCATCCAGACCTCTGCCACACGCAGGGCATTAAGGCGTGTGTGGAAAGCTATGTTACTGTGGTAAGGTTTCTTCATTCGTGCAATATGAGCCACTCTGGAGCAAGGCAGCACCTCCATACTGCCTCCACACAGCCACACCTGTGGGTAGTAGGAGTATGAATTAAAGCTCACAATAATATACTGCTGGCTGCTGGGCAGCAGGAAATATAAATAGGCAGATGCACAGTCGCCGCGATGTCCTGATTTATAAAGTCAATTACAGCTAACAGCTGGAGCATAGAGCACCTGGAAGGACGTGTTTTCTTTGTGCTGGAACTAATGAAAGCTAAATCTGTACATTTAGAAGTCCTTCTCGGTTTTTCTTCTTGTTTTCTGTTATATAAAAAATATCTAATTGTTGCTTTTATTCATTTTTTTCTAGCCAACCTTAAGGGGCATCAAGAGGAGCTGAGGTTTTCGGCACTTCAGCACTGGGTTAACTTTTAAGCTCCAACTGTGAGTATACATACATAAATGCATGTTTTTTTACTTATATTGTTTGCTGTGACAACGTATCATCCAGAGCACTCTCCCAGTCAGCGAATACACCATGATGATTCCAGGCATGTCATTAAAGATCAACAAGAAGAGACGGTCAGAAGCACAAGTCATGCTTGAAGATGTGGCCAAAACATCTTCTACAGTTCACCATGCTATTTCCCAGCTTTGATGTAGGACAGCGGGCCAGAACAATAAGACATGAATGCTAGCATAGCCCCAAGAGCTACACAACAACAGAATAAAAAAAGAAGCATAAAAGCAAGCAGTTTACACAATCATAAAAGCATAAGACAACAAGTGAGTTTTGAGTTGGGACTTAAAGAGAGAGATGGAAGAGATATTTCTTAAATCAGGAGGTAGGGAATTCCAGAGTCGTGGAGCAGAGCAGCTGAAAGCCCTGCTCCCCATGGTGGCAAGACGGGGGGAAGGGACGGAGAGAGAAAGGGAAGAAGAAGATCTAAGACATCGAGATGGGGCAGTGATCTGAACCAGATCAGAGAGATATGGAGGAGAGAGATGATGAATAGCCTTAAATGTGTACAAGAGTATTTCTTCTTCCTGACCAAGATTCGTTCCTTTTGTTGCTTCTCATTAACAGAGGTCAAAGAAAGTATAATGATAAAGTGGAGAACTACTGGACATCATTCATTTTTGGTGCTAAAGGTTTAAGAATTAACTGCAGCAGAAGAGCTTCACCTGCTTGTGAAGTGGTTTAGAAAAGAAACCTCAGAGCATGAAGGTTGAATCAATTATCTCCTCATACAAACCACCCAGCAGCTGAGCTGAAAATGATATCAGAATGGCTAGAACAATGTTATGGTGCATCTAGAGCTACTGAAACAGCTCTTAATGCAAAACTTTAAAAAAGAGCTTTTTGACCTAGCAGACTTGCTATTGAAGAAATAGGAAGCTGAACAAGATAACTTCCTCCCAGGATCCTCTCTGGAAACAGCCAGTGGTACTCATCCCTTTTTCCAAAAGCTTCTACACAACCTCAGGAAAAATGGACATGCCCAAATAAGGGCATCATGTAGCTACAATCTCTAAGTTGATCAGTGGTGGAATCCAATGACCTAGCTGTAATCCTTACTTCATTCACAATGATAGCCATCAAAATCAGCAGGTCAAGACTGAGGTATCCTCTGCAGGTTTGGAGAACAAATGTGCAAAGCCAGCAACTGACCAATTAGGAACTATCCCAGCCACAGAAAAACACAGCCCTTAAACAAACACAGAGGCTTCAGAGGAAAACCCCTTGAAGAACAGATGAGAACAGGACATGGTGCTGTGAATTCATTCATGCAGGACTGTGAGTGAGATCAAACCACTGGACCCTGAATTGACCTCTCACTGTTAGGTAGAATTGTTGTGCACATCCACAAGCTTCAAAAGGAGATTAACTGCTCTCATAATGAATAATTTACCCAGAAAGTGGATCTCGGCAGGGTACTCACAGAAGAACTGAGCATCAAAATGGAAAAGAAAGAAGATTTAAGACACGTTAGGCATGGTTGTTGTTGACAGAAGGACTGGTCTGAGTATTTTGGAAACTCCTGATCTACTAGGATATTTCTGTATTACCATCTCTAGGGTTATCCCAAGGGATGGTCCAAAAAAGAGGAAATATCCAATGAGAGACAGTTCTCTGGGTGAAAATATCTTGTTGATACCAGACCCGACCAGAGACTGCTTTGAGCTGACAAGAAGGCAACAGTAAAACAGATAACTTCTTCTTAAAAACCACTTTTGCATTACTTTGAACCGTGAACCTTGAAGAATTTGGGCTAGAGCAGCAGAGGACCATATCAGGTGCTACTCTTGTGAGCTAACAGGAAAGTCTCCACAGTCAGGGGATCTCAATCAGATAGATCACCTTTGGTATATGACGCAATGGGAGATTCCCATCGTGAATGCACAGCTGACAAATCTGCATCAACTGCATGAGGCCATCATGCCACGATCAATCTTTGAGGAATGTTTCCAGTACTTTGTTGAATCTATGCCATGAAGAATTAAAACAGCTCTGAAGGCAAAAGAGTGTCCAACCTAATACTGACAAGGTGTATCTAATAAAGTATCTGCTGAGTGTGTCCAACCCACGAGCCTTCTGCTGTGAACATAATGAAGACATGGATATCCAAGCTATCTGAACCCACGTCAAAGTGATGTGAGCGTAACAGAAACTTCAAACTGACAGGTCGCCAAACAATTGCACAGATGCAACCTATTTCACTCCTGACAAACATTCCTACTGGATAAAAAGTAGGTCCGTCAGTCTTTCTTCACACTGGGAACAATATGAAACATGTTCCATCCACAGATAAGGAGCACTACAAACAGAAAATGGGCACATAGGTTTTAAAGATAACCTATGTGTTTCTGTTACCCAAGGACACGGGTGCTAACCAACAGAGGGTATGCCAAAAAAAAACATTTTACTGCTCTCTGCCACACTCTAAGATAAATAAGCAGTACTATGATTTCATGTAAAAGATGTTGGACAACAACCATGCAAAATTGCCCCATAGAGGTGCTGATATCTACCGCTTAACATTCATTATCCCAAGAATCCTGTTAAAACCCAAACAGTCATTGATTCAAGTGCTTGTTATGAAAGAGTTTCTCTGAATGAGGGCCTTCTCCCTGGACACATCCAAACAATCCTCTTGTAAGGGTTGTAGTGAAATGTAGAAATGTTGTTGTCGCAGGGCAACTCTGGATATGTGTCCCACTGCTTTGTAGTAAAAGAGGAACAGAAAGAAATGTGGTTCTTGAGATGTGACATTGTGGGCTAGATTCATGTCTTTGCTAATACTTCATCTCCAGCAGTTGTAATATATTTATAGGTGCGTTGAAGCTGAATTTTAGCTGTTTTATTGCATCTGTACACGTTTACTTATCTAGACTTAATTTTGGGGGGAATCTTGATATTTTTGATGACAAGATATAAGAACTTTCCATTTCAGATTCAAGTTATGACCAAGTCAACTCAAAGACAAGGCAACCGTTTTTGTCTTTCTAAAAATATTTGATTGTTTAGCTTGCTGGATAAAAGCCAACACACTCGGGTTGTGAAAATGTTTGACGTTATTTTTTCAGGAAAAATCTAATAACCTTGCAGAAAAACAAAAGACTCTCCAATCTCTCAAAATGTACAGAAACAAACTCCAACCTTCCTGCTCTGCTCTACGTGACCTATTTATCTCCATTGCCCTGCTGTGAGCTGCTCACACAGGACTGGTCCTCCAGGACTCTTAATGGGGCCTCATCAGTGGTGCCACGCTACGGTGGCCACTGCTCCACTTAAAACCTACAGGGGTAAAGAGGGAGCAGGAACAAGAGGAAACTGGGTGACACACAAACCCTGATGCCTAGTTCGATGTTCTCCCCTCCGTAGACGTCCATGCCTGAGTCGAGTAGACCGAGTTCTCCAAAGTAGTCCCGATTGGCCACAAAGGAGCATCCAATCATGGCAGGCGTCCTGCAGCCAGGAAAACACACTATCATGTGACACTGAGCGTTTGCAAACACCAGAATGTGTTTTTTTGTGGCTTTATCTGATGTTTATTTTGGAGTACTTTTCTACAACCCAAATCTCCACTATGCAAAGTTTCACACTTTATATTTCAGCCTATTATGTGGAGGGTAAATCTAAACATTTTTGTGCATACTCATGCAATTTATTCTTATTTTTAATTAAAGAATGGAAGGAAATCCAATTTAACACAAATATATGGGTGATAATCAGATAATTAAAATCCTATTTTCACCACTCTCTAATTTAGGCTGTAATTTTTTTATTGCTTTAATGAAGTCTGGTTTCCCATCAGGAGCTTTTTTTCTTGTTTTCCCCTAATCTTCCCCAAAACTAAAAAAAGAACTTGGTGGCAGTTTTATTGAAAATCTTAAAGAAGTGGAAAAAAATACATCTCAGAAGTGTGAGATCTGTGTTCACGTTTAAATGGGAGAAGCTGGCATACCTTATTGGTGCAGACATGTCTCCCTCCTCCCACCACTCTTTGGGTGGATTAATGTACATGCACCACAGTTCCCAGTTGTAGCCATGGCCAGAGTTCTCATAGCGCTCCACCTCAAAGGTATCGTGCTTGATGTTGTCGATTGACGGCAAGATAATCCTCTTGTGGTTTTCTTTTATTCTAGCTAGAACTGGTTCTGACCTGAAAAAAGTGCAAACACACACACACTCACACATTTAGTTGACTTTACTTTGTGCAGAAACAAAGTTTATAACATCTTTTAAGAGCACCACTTTTTTCATCCACTTCAGTCAAATAGAAAGTTCCTTGTGTCGTCCCAGTTTTATCACTAATTCTGTTTGATTCAGCCGAGTTGAGCTCTGCAGGGGGCAGTGAGAGAACTGCACGGTATACCTTAAGTTATGCACTGAGCTCGAAAATGAGATCCACAAAAAGACATCAACAGGATGTGGCAGTTGTCTTAGCGGGGTTAATAAGGTCCCTCATTGCATGCTAATTTCTTGACAGTATTTAGCCTTTGATTCAGTTCACCACCAAGCGCTCAGCTTTTTTGAATTAGTACAAAACCTTCATTTTTTATGGTTACTAAAAATTTACTTTTACGACAAGTTCTCCAAGAGGGGTCCTGTTTTGGTGTGTGTTTTATGTGTGCTTGTGATGTTTTTTTTTAAATAAAATCCGTTCAACCTGATCCCACAGCCTCAAGTGTCTCATTTTAAAACTTCTCAGGCGTGAAATAGCTTGGCTCTTCCTTTTATGCAGCTTCAGCTATCCTTTGTCTTCTCTTTCCATGGTTTCTTTGCACTTTGTAGCACTCTTTTAACACTGATACCCAAAGCTCTATTATTGTCATTGTTGTTATCATGAATAAGTAGAGAGATACTCCCATACGGTTTATGACAAAATTTAATCCGAAGTGATTGATGGCCCTAATCATGACCTTTTGACCTCGCCCCTCCCCCCCGGAAGCGAGTAATGACCGTGACGAATTGCATCCGGAGAAGGGGGGGGCGGGAACCCCCCGACATCCGGAGAAGGGGGGGCGAACCCCGGAAGCGCGCCATCTGTCGCTAAGCGTGTCGAATTGCATCCTGAGAAGGGAGGGGGGGTAAACCTCCGGAAGCGCGCCATCTGTTGTTGGGAAAAAAAAAGAAAAAAGTTTTTAGAGGGAGGAGAATAAAAGCAGAGAGGAGGAGTTCACAATTTCTAAGCCTCAGACACACAAGATGGATTTCATTCTGCAGCCCAGCAGCTCTCCTGTGTCCGATGAGATCTGCTCTCCCAAAGAAGAAGGCTTTGAATATGCCATATTCAAATACAGCATATTTACTAAGGAAGGCCTCGATCCGGACCTTATGACACTTCCGGAAATACTCCGGAATTGTCTAGTCATTTTCAGACCTGATGCGTCATGTTCCATATACATGAGGGGAGGGGTTTGGTTCCTGAAGCACAGCGGTGATGCAGCAGCTGATTTTGTGCTGTATAGAGAGACAGAGCGGCAGCTAGTTTTCCGCAAACTCATAGTCTGAATTCTGTTTCAATATTATGACGATTTTCTCTGTATTTCTTAATGGGAATAAAGAGTGACTTCCTGTAGAGATTTCAATAGTATTTTATTTTCCTATAATACAGACGCAGTAAAAAAAACCTTTAAGATGATCTGCCTAGCAACAAATTGCATTTTTAGGCTACACCATAGCTTGTGATGAAAAGAAGAACTTTCTATCCGCTTGTAACCTACAGGCTGCCTACCCCGTATGTGTAAAAATGAATAAATATCCCTTAGTGAATACTTTTCTTTGAATACTACTTTTCCTTTTGAGAATCCCTTTTACAAGGGACTGAAAAAACAAACCATAATTGCCGTGACAGGCGATCTTGTTTCACACACACACACACACACACACACACACACACACACACACACACATACACACACACACACACACACACACACCGCGGGTCAAGGAGGAGTGAGATATCAGATATCAGTTTTTTCTCAATGCTTATAACCTATAACGCGCCCCCCAAAACAATATTATTATTATTAAAACATCTATAAGGTAGGTTTTGCGCAGCCTGCTCCTTGTCAGACCAAAGTTTTTTTCTTCATTACTTTTAGCTACTTTTACACTGGGTTTTCTCAATAGACAGAAAATGAAAATGAGGAGTCAACAGCCGATATTATCATTGCTTGTAACCCGGTAAATAATTTCGTACATCTCCCCATAAAATAAGCCTTAGTGGAAAAAAGCTCATATTCAAATAAGTTTATTCCCCTCTGTGGGAAAGAGTTTTTTTCTCAGAGTCAACCATGAGGCGAGTTTTGTCAACAGCAATTGTCCATTTGGTAAAACAAATATCCGCCTCTAAGTCGTATTTTACCGTTGCAGAATGTGGAAAACAGACAGCCCTCACAGGAGGCACCCAGGGGCCCACCTCACACACCATAGTTAAAATATTTAAATTTCAACTAAATTTGTAGTAATGATCGGATTTCCTCACTTATCTACACCACACTCCTTGATTTCTTATCGTTTCTTATCGTTCCTCTGTCCCTTAATAGAAACTATCCTCCCTTTCAGTTGTCTTTTGCACTTCCATATCGCAAAGCAGTTACTGTAGGTTATTTTCTGCTTATGCATTAATGTAATTAATTAACTTATTTATCCTTAAGTACGGTAATGACTTGAGTTCTAATGCTTTTTGTCTCTTGAGTTAGCCGTCAATGTGGGATTTTTTTACCCTTTTGTTCAGTTAAAGCTGCCTTTCATTCTTCAACGCAGCTTAAACTCTAATAGGTAAGCTTTCTTGTAATTTCTTAGTTCTGCAGGCTTCTTGAAAGACATCCGAGACTCTTCTTTGGATGCTGGATGCCTTTTGTTTTGTTTTCTGTCAAGATGATCCCACACTGCTTCGATTATCTTGAGGTTCGAACCCTGGAGAGATCAATCCATGACTGATGCGTTGTTTCATCCAGGCATACTTTGACTACAATGGCAGTATGTTTGCGATCATTGTCGTACTGAAAGTTGCTGCCAATCAGACATTACTTGGTATTACATGGTCGATCAAAATCTGGTGGAACTTTTCTACATTCATAATTTGATTAATTTGGATAAGAGCTCCAACAACACTGGCTGAAATCCAGCCTCAAAGCACGGTAGAGTATCCACGCTGTGTTAAAGACGGCTATAGACATTCACTGTTGTATCTCTCTTCGGACCTCTTCCATGCATATTTCAAATTTGGATTCATTACTCCATAAGACATATTACAGCTGATTTCTTTTTCCAGTCAATTTCTTGTGTAATTTGGCACACCTCAGCCTTATTTTTCTCTGTTCTCCTTCCTTAAGAATGGCTTATTAACAGCCACCCTTCCAACTCAGATAACTTTTGATGAAATGTTTACAGCACTTGAGTTACTCGCCACGGCCATCCTAAATGCTAAGAACACTAAACTTTAATTCTAAATTACGTTAACCAGAAAAAACAAGCCAAAGTCGAGATGTTGCTGAGCTGACCTGTGCTATGCTATGCCTTCTAAAGCACGTATAATGTAAACAGAACTGGTCTTTGCACAGAAGCCTGTGGAGCTTCATAATTAACCTCAGTGTGTGAAGAGCACTCTCCATTTAATAATAGCTGTAATAAAATGTTATGGCCGACGGTGTTAAACGCTGCACTTGGGTCTAGCAGGGAAGATTTCAACTTTTCAATACGAATGAAGGCTGAAAACTGATTAGATTAATGTCTGATGATCTTTTCTGTGCTTCTTCAAGTTTGTAACACCAAACATATTAAAGGATGATGTAAGGCTCACAGGAAGAGTTTAATTAGACACACATTTACTATTTTCTTTATACTCTTTCTTTCTTGACATGTTTAATATGATTACTATCAGAGGAGAAAATGACCCTTGTGTAGTTTAAAAAAGTTTTATTTAATCAAACTGTAATGTTGTTGAACTCTGACGGACGTGTCTTTTAATCTTGTCAACAAATCCTTAATCATCTAAATCTGCCATTTATCATCTAGTAAAATGTTCCCTCTGCTTCTGCTGCACATCTCCCCGGACACTCTCCGCTTCACCTGTCCTGTGCAGGTGGTCCAACCCCTGCCTGCCTCCTTAAACTGGGGTGTTTAAATCTCTTTACCTCTGTTGTGAACTTCACACAAAGTTTGTGGTAACAAAATCAAACTGACGAGGATCTCGTTTGAAAAACACACACTCACGAGACAAAATAAAAACAGACTGCTCAAAGCAAAAGCAGAGCCCTCACAGCTGGTAGTACAAAACACAGCGACAACATGCGTATTAGATACCCTCAGTGCCAGAAGCATAAATATGAAAAAATGTGATCACCAAGAGTATCCTAACAACGGCGTTGAGGTGGGTGTTACAGTAAAAAAAAAAAGTAGCCAAATTTTCATCTGAAAATGTTGAATTTTAGTAAAAACAATGCTCTGTAGTTTGATACTGTCGTTACAGACTAAGCAGATGTTTAAAGCCTTCGGACGCTCATTTGAAACGCACTCATTCTCCTTATCAGCTGGAAACATTAAAGCCGTAAAATGACTTTTTCAAACGGATAAAAACTATTGAACAACAGCAATGTTGAGCCTGTTCCAAAATTTGGATGTACATGTGTTGAAGGTGTGGGTCTTGTTGAATTATTAAACATACATTCTTTAATTTTTCGAGCCACAAAAACAACAACTTTTAATTTTCTTCTGCTTGAGTATCGGCCTCGGGTAGCTCTACTTATCATTGCTCAGTCAGTTGTCTGTTTGTGCTACTTTTTTAAGGAGCAGCGTATTATTGGTAAGGGTGACTTTATGTGTTTAGCTACTTAAGTGGAAGTACTGTGGATAGTTTTACCTTACATACATAGATCTACCAATACAGCTTCTGAGGTAACTGTTTACAAAATGTTATAATCTATTCAAAGGTTCTTTGCAATTTTACATTGATAAACATTATCCTTAACACATTTGGCCCACATAAAGTACTATGGCCATCACACTGTCATTTAGAATTGTTTAAATAACTCCTGTCTTAAGTCCTTCCATCAAAAAAAAAAAAAAAAAAAAAAAAACATGGTTCACTTTTACATCACAAAATGTTAGAAATATAAGTCGTTCATAACAAACTGAAAGGTTGGGAGTTTAAAAATCCAAACCGATGGAAGAATCAGAATCAGAATACTTTATTGATCCCTGGGGGAAATTATTTTTTGTTACAGTGCTCCATTATAAACCAACATTAAGACAAGACAGACAATACACTAACTAAGAATAGTACAATATATACATATATATACATACATACATACATACATACATAAGTCACTCATAAATAAATAGCTGGAAAAGAAACATGTGTAGCTGTAGCAGCAAACAGTGTGTTAAGTGGATGCGTTGTACAGGGAGATGGCCACAGGCAGGAAAGATTTCCTGTGTCGTTCAGTGGTGCTTTTCGGTAATCTCAGTCTCTCACTGAACGTGCTCCTGTGACTGACCAGCATGTCATGGAGTGGGTGGGAGGTGTTATCCAACATTGTCTTTATCTTGGACAGCATCCGCCTCTCCGACACCACCTTGAGGGTGTCCAGCTCCATCCCCACAACATTGCTGGCCTTACGGATTAGTTTATCGAGTCTGTTGGCATCTGCGACCCTCAGCCTGCTCCCCCAGCATGCAACAGCATAGAGGATCGCACTGGCCACAACAGACTCATAGAAAACTCATAGAAAATAGGAAGCAGAAGTAGAAGACTATAACGTCTCAGAGCACACGGTGTCTATTATTGTGTAGACATGTATAAATAAGAGCTTAATAAAGATGCTTAATTTCTTAAGAAATAAACAGGTGGAGTGATCTTTATCAAAAGTGGATGTTGCATCTGTGGCTAAACCACTGTACCCAAAAAAACTTTAAAAATCTACTGTGTGTGAGGCTGTGTAAGTAAAGCTTGCCCTTCACACCCGCGTGTAATAAACCATTTGTTGGGGGGTTGTGGATTTGGCACCTCAGCATTGTGAAAGTGGGGAAACATGTTTCTGGCTGTGCATAAGATTTCTGCTTACAAATTAGAATCTCAGTTCTAAATGAAATTCAGATGTTTTTTTAAGTATGGCTAATGTATTATTTGACTTCTAAGACACACACACACACACACACACACACACACACACACACACACACAAGAACAACACAGAGAAGAAGAAGAGGGGGTCGTTTTACTACGCATCATAAAAACGCAATCATTCATAACATGGACAGTGAGAAGTAAAACTCGTCGTCTTACCACATGTTATATTCTGTAAACTTAAAATAATCCGCAGAAATTAGAGTTTAGTGTTTTAATTCATCTATTAAAAAACACGAGTCAACATTACTGAAGTGACGCTTTAACGATGCGTCTTATCATCGTGTTTATGATGATAAAACATGTTCTCTCGTTAGTAGATGTCTGCGCTGTCACTTGTCACGAAAATGTTCAGAGCCAGGGTTCCTCTTTAATTACCATTGATCGTTAATAGGGTCACAAAAGATTTGTCGCATTATCCCCATAAACAAAATGCTTTTATAGAAATCATTGTGATACAAATATTTAGATTCTTGATTCACAATGTGCACGAACTCAAAATCTTTAGAGGTTCATATTTATAAAGTATCGCAAATAATACATTTATACCATTGTATGAGCTACACTTCTTGTAAAAACTGATTGAAAAAAGCTCCTGTCGTGACCTTCCTTCTGTGAGGACACACACACACACACACACACACACACACACACACACACAGAGAGAGAGAGAGAGGGGGGGGGGGAGGGAGATCATTAGGATTGGAGGCGTTTTTTGGATTTTCACTTATTGTCGGCTTTACAGTCACATAAAATTCATTCCAATTTTTTGCCTTTGCTTCAATTAAGGTGTTTCTTTAAATCTACAGCAGCTCCCTTTTCAAAAGGTTTACTGACAACTGACAACGATCAATAGCAGCATACGTGGGGGGAAGAGTATGAGTCTTACGGTGACAGCGGGGCCGTGGGAGCCGGAGGGAGGGGTGAGGGTCCGCGCTAAATTTGCAAAGTTACTGATTTAAAAATTATATTTTTGAATTTTTAATTGCATGACAAACATACGATAGACTCTTGAGCATATTTATATAGCTAAATACACAACGGTATAACCGTGCTAAATAAAAGAGGTCCAAGTACCAAAGCACTCTAATGCAAGCCTCTAAACTGCATGTTGATAAGTACGTGAAGCGTACCTCTACAGCTGAAAACAGATTGTATCCATACTTTGAGGATCTGCTGAATTGTTTTTTTTTTTTGATGAACTGCAGATGATGATGAATTCCTCTTTATTGTAGAAACAGTCCCTAAGCTGTTGTTGCTCATACTTACCGAGTTCCCTAGCTACTTCCTTACTATGTCAGTAAACCTTTTGAAAAGGGAGCTGCTGTAGATTTAAAGAAACACCTTAATTGAAGCAAAGGCAAAAAATTGGAATGAATTTTATGTGACTGTAAAGCCGACAATAAGTGAAAATCCAATCACAGAAGGAAGGTCACGACAGTATCAGTAAATATGAACCTCTAAAGATTTTGAGTTCGTGCACATTGTGAATCAAGAATCTAAATATTTGTATCACAATGATTTCTATAAAAGCATTTTGTTTATGGGGATAATGCGACAAATCTTTTGTGACCCTATTAACGATCAATGGTAATTAAAGAGGAACCCTGGCTCTGAACATTTTCGTGACAAGTGACAGCGCAGACATCTACTAACGAGAGAACATGTTTTATCATCATAAACACGATGATAAGACGCATCGTTAAAGCGTCACTTCAGTAATGTTGACTCGTGTTTTTTAATAGATGAATTAAAACACTAAACTCTAATTTCTGCGGATTATTTTAAGTTTACAGAATATAACATGTGGTAAGACGACGAGTTTTACTTCTCACTGTCCATGTTATGAATGATTGCGTTTTTATGATGCGTAGTAAAACGACCCCCTCTTGTTCTTCTCTGTGTTGTTCTTGTGTGTGTGTGTGTGTGTGTGTGTGTGTGTGTGTGTGTGTCTTAGAAGTCAAATAATACATTAGCCATACTTAAAAAAAACATCTGAATTTCATTTAGAACTGAGATTCTAAGTTGTAAGCAGAAATCTTATGCACAGCCAGAAACATGTTTCCCCACTTTCACAATGCTGAGGTGCCAAATCCACAACCCCTCAACAAATGGTTTATTACACGCGGGTGTGAAGGGCAAGCTTTACTTACACAGCCTCACACACAGTAGATTTTTAAAGTTTTTTTGGGTACAGTGGTTTAGCCACAGATGCAACATCCACTTTTGATAAAGATCACTCCACCTGTTTATTTCTTAAGAAATTAAGCATCTTTATTAAGCTCTTATTTATACATGTCTACACAATAATAGACACCGTGTGCTCTGAGACGTTATAGTCTTCTACTTCTGCTTCCTATTTTCTATGAGTTTTCTATGAGTCTGTTGTGGCCAGTGCGATCCTCTATGCTGTTGCATGCTGGGGGAGCAGGCTGAGGGTCGCAGATGCCAACAGACTCGATAAACTGATCCGTAAGGCCAGCAATGTTGTGGGGATGGAGCTGGACACCCTCAAGGTGGTGTCGGAGAGGCGGATGCTGTCCAAGATAAAGACAATGTTGGATAACACCTCCCACCCACTCCATGACATGCTGGTCAGTCACAGGAGCACGTTCAGTGAGAGACTGAGATTACCGAAAAGCACCACTGAACGACACAGGAAATCTTTCCTGCCTGTGGCCATCTCCCTGTACAACGCATCCACTTAACACACTGTTTGCTGCTACAGCTACACATGTTTCTTTTCCAGCTATTTATTTATGAGTGACTTATGTATGTATGTATGTATGTATGTATATATATGTATATATTGTACTATTCTTAGTTAGTGTATTGTCTGTCTTGTCTTAATGTTGGTTTATAATGGAGCACTGTAACAAAAAATAATTTCCCCCAGGGATCAATAAAGTATTCTGATTCTGATTCTTCCATCGGTTTGGATTTTTAAACTCCCAACCTTTCAGTTTGTTATGAACGACTTATATTTCTAACATTTTGTGATGTAAAAGTGAACCATGTTTTTTTTTTTTTTTTTTTTTTTTTTGATGGAAGGACTTAAGACAGGAGTTATTTAAACAATTCTAAATGACAGTGTGATGGCCATAGTACTTTATGTGGGCCAAATGTGTTAAGGATAATGTTTATCAATGTAAAATTGCAAAGAACCTTTGAATAGATTATAACATTTTGTAAACAGTTACCTCAGAAGCTGTATTGGTAGATCTATGTATGTAAGGTAAAACTATCCACAGTACTTCCACTTAAGTAGCTAAACACATAAAGTCACCCTTACCAATAATACGCTGCTCCTTAAAAAAGTAGCACAAACAGACAACTGACTGAGCAATGATAAGTAGAGCTACCCGAGGCCGATACTCAAGCAGAAGAAAATTAAAAGTTGTTGTTTTTGTGGCTCGAAAAATTAAAGAATGTATGTTTAATAATTCAACAAGACCCACACCTTCAACACATGTACATCCAAATTTTGGAACAGGCTCAACATTGCTGTTGTTCAATAGTTTTTATCCGTTTGAAAAAGTCATTTTACGGCTTTAATGTTTCCAGCTGATAAGGAGAATGAGTGCGTTTCAAATGAGCGTCCGAAGGCTTTAAACATCTGCTTAGTCTGTAACGACAGTATCAAACTACAGAGCATTGTTTTTACTAAAATTCAACATTTTCAGATGAAAATTTGGCTACTTTTTTTTTTTACTGTAACACCCACCTCAACGCCGTTGTTAGGATACTCTTGGTGATCACATTTTTTCATATTTATGCTTCTGGCACTGAGGGTATCTAATACGCATGTTGTCGCTGTGTTTTGTACTACCAGCTGTGAGGGCTCTGCTTTTGCTTTGAGCAGTCTGTTTTTATTTTGTCTCGTGAGTGTGTGTTTTTCAAACGAGATCCTCGTCAGTTTGATTTTGTTACCACAAACTTTGTGTGAAGTTCACAACAGAGGTAAAGAGATTTAAACACCCCAGTTTAAGGAGGCAGGCAGGGGTTGGACCACCTGCACAGGACAGGTGAAGCGGAGAGTGTCCGGGGAGATGTGCAGCAGAAGCAGAGGGAACATTTTACTAGATGATAAATGGCAGATTTAGATGATTAAGGATTTGTTGACAAGATTAAAAGACACGTCCGTCAGAGTTCAACAACATTACAGTTTGATTAAATAAAACTTTTTTAAACTACACAAGGGTCATTTTCTCCTCTGATAGTAATCATATTAAACATGTCAAGAAAGAAAGAGTATAAAGAAAATAGTAAATGTGTGTCTAATTAAACTCTTCCTGTGAGCCTTACATCATCCTTTAATATGTTTGGTGTTACAAACTTGAAGAAGCACAGAAAAGATCATCAGACATTAATCTAATCAGTTTTCAGCCTTCATTCGTATTGAAAAGTTGAAATCTTCCCTGCTAGACCCAAGTGCAGCGTTTAACACCGTCGGCCATAACATTTTATTACAGCTATTATTAAATGGAGAGTGCTCTTCACACACTGAGGTTAATTATGAAGCTCCACAGGCTTCTGTGCAAAGACCAGTTCTGTTTACATTATACGTGCTTTAGAAGGCATAGCATAGCACAGGTCAGCTCAGCAACATCTCGACTTTGGCTTGTTTTTTCTGGTTAACGTAATTTAGAATTAAAGTTTAGTGTTCTTAGCATTTAGGATGGCCGTGGCGAGTAACTCAAGTGCTGTAAACATTTCATCAAAAGTTATCTGAGTTGGAAGGGTGGCTGTTAATAAGCCATTCTTAAGGAAGGAGAACAGAGAAAAATAAGGCTGAGGTGTGCCAAATTACACAAGAAATTGACTGGAAAAAGAAATCAGCTGTAATATGTCTTATGGAGTAATGAATCCAAATTTGAAATATGCATGGAAGAGGTCCGAAGAGAGATACAACAGTGAATGTCTATAGCCGTCTTTAACACAGCGTGGATACTCTACCGTGCTTTGAGGCTGGATTTCAGCCAGTGTTGTTGGAGCTCTTATCCAAATTAATCAAATTATGAATGTAGAAAAGTTCCACCAGATTTTGATCGACCATGTAATACCAAGTAATGTCTGATTGGCAGCAACTTTCAGTACGACAATGATCGCAAACATACTGCCATTGTAGTCAAAGTATGCCTGGATGAAACAACGCATCAGTCATGGATTGATCTCTCCAGGGTTCGAACCTCAAGATAATCGAAGCAGTGTGGGATCATCTTGACAGAAAACAAAACAAAAGGCATCCAGCATCCAAAGAAGAGTCTCGGATGTCTTTCAAGAAGCCTGCAGAACTAAGAAATTACAAGAAAGCTTACCTATTAGAGTTTAAGCTGCGTTGAAGAATGAAAGGCAGCTTTAACTGAACAAAAGGGTAAAAAAATCCCACATTGACGGCTAACTCAAGAGACAAAAAGCATTAGAACTCAAGTCATTACCGTACTTAAGGATAAATAAGTTAATTAATTACATTAATGCATAAGCAGAAAATAACCTACAGTAACTGCTTTGCGATATGGAAGTGCAAAAGACAACTGAAAGGGAGGATAGTTTCTATTAAGGGACAGAGGAACGATAAGAAACGATAAGAAATCAAGGAGTGTGGTGTAGATAAGTGAGGAAATCCGATCATTACTACAAATTTAGTTGAAATTTAAATATTTTAACTATGGTGTGTGAGGTGGGCCCCTGGGTGCCTCCTGTGAGGGCTGTCTGTTTTCCACATTCTGCAACGGTAAAATACGACTTAGAGGCGGATATTTGTTTTACCAAATGGACAATTGCTGTTGACAAAACTCGCCTCATGGTTGACTCTGAGAAAAAAACTCTTTCCCACAGAGGGGAATAAACGTATTCGAATATGAGCTTTTTTCCACTAAGGCTTATTTTATGGGGAGATGTACGAAATTATTTACCGGGTTACAAGCAATGATAATATCGGCTGTTGACTCCTCATTTTCATTTTCTGTCTATTGAGAAAACCCAGTGTAAAAGTAGCTAAAAGTAATGAAGAAAAAAACTTTGGTCTGACAAGGAGCAGGCTGCGCAAAACCTACCTTATAGATGTTTTAATAATAATAATATTGTTTTGGGGGGCGCGTTATAGGTTATAAGCATTGAGAAAAAACTGATATCTGATATCTCACTCCTCCTTGACCCGCGGTGTGTGTGTGTGTGTGTGTGTGTGTGTGTGTGTGTGTGTGTGTGTGTGTGTGAAACAAGATCGCCTGTCACGGCAATTATGGTTTGTTTTTTCAGTCCCTTGTAAAAGGGATTCTCAAAAGGAAAAGTAGTATTCAAAGAAAAGTATTCACTAAGGGATATTTATTCATTTTTACACATACGGGGTAGGCAGCCTGTAGGTTACAAGCGGATAGAAAGTTCTTCTTTTCATCACAAGCTATGGTGTAGCCTAAAAATGCAATTTGTTGCTAGGCAGATCATCTTAAAGGTTTTTTTTACTGCGTCTGTATTATAGGAAAATAAAATACTATTGAAATCTCTACAGGAAGTCACTCTTTATTCCCATTAAGAAATACAGAGAAAATCGTCATAATATTGAAACAGAATTCAGACTATGAGTTTGCGGAAAACTAGCTGCCGCTCTGTCTCTCTATACAGCACAAAATCAGCTGCTGCATCACCGCTGTGCTTCAGGAACCAAACCCCTCCCCTCATGTATATGGAACATGACGCATCAGGTCTGAAAATGACTAGACAATTCCGGAGTATTTCCGGAAGTGTCATAAGGTCCGGATCGAGGCCTTCCTTAGTAAATATGCTGTAATTGAATATGGCATATTCAAAGCCTTCTTCTTTGGGAGAGCAGATCTCATCGGACACAGGAGAGCTGCTGGGCTGCAGAATGAAATCCATCTTGTGTGTCTGAGGCTTAGAAATTGTGAACTCCTCCTCTCTGCTTTTATTCTCCTCCCTCTAAAAACTTTTTTCTTTTTTTTCCCAACAACAGATGGCGCGCTTCCGGAGGTTTACCCCCCCTCCCTTCTCAGGATGCAATTCGACACGCTTAGCGACAGATGGCGCGCTTCCGGGGTTCGCCCCCCCTTCTCCGGATGTCGGGGGGTTCCCGCCCCCCCCCCTTCTCCGGATGCAATTCGTCACGGTCATTACTCGCTTCCGGGGGGGAGGGGGGAGGTCAAAAGGTCATGATTAGGGCCATCAATCACTTTGGATTAAATTTTGTCATAAACCGTATGGGAGTATCTCTCTATAAGTTATTCCAATGTTCATACATTTGGCAAAGATATGTTTTTTTCCAGATTTAATTTTGAGTACATGTCATTTTTGTTTTTGAATGCTGTGTTTCACTTTAATTTACACTAAAATAAGCCTTTTTCCAAATACCAAAAATTCACTCCTGACTGTTAATAACACCGTGCTTCCCGCTAGATGATAGGACCCACTCACCATGATGGGGTGAACTCCACATGGGCATCAAAAAATCCTGTCACCTCAGCAGTGGCTACCTTCCAACCCTCGATCCTGGCCCTGATCAATCCCTCTCTCTTTTGGTTCCTTACAATCTTCACCAGGCCGGGATAGCGTTTGTTCACATACTCCTCCAGTGGACCTTTCAGTTGCTCTACAGTTCAGAAAATGAAGATAACACATCAAACAAAACAAGTCAGAAATGCTTATAAAGACTGATCTTTAGTTGATCTTTGAATCTGCAGTTTAGCTTATAATCTGCACATCTATCCTTGAACAGTCTGCCAGCTGGAGTTTTCCAGTATTTGATCTGATGTCAGGACTAATAAAGCCTGAAAAGAATATATCACCATTGCAGCTAAGTTGGCGAGTTTAAGAAGAATCCCTACATGCTAAAGAAAGTGCTTGTATTTTTTTCTTAGCTTCTCTAACATCAGATCCATTGCAGCCCTCTTTACTGAAGAAAGGAGGAAAAAAAGAAAAATGCTGTTCCAGAGTCCCCTCTGGCAGCAACAATCAAAGCCTGACACATTATGCCTAGCTTGCATAATTATTTTCATGCAATCACAATAATTGGAATTCATGTCGATAAATATGAAAGGACAGCAGAGTGAGCTTAAGCAACCATTCCCAGTATGACAACTCTTTTGTCTCACTTCTCTCACTGGCAGCCTGCACTCCTTTATAAACCTCACATCAAGCCTTAGTATTGGTTGTGTGAAACAACATGATAAGAACACAAAGGGCAACCCACTAAGCACTAAATGGTAAATGGCCTGCATTTGTATAGCGCTTTTCTAGTCCCTAAGGACCCCAAAGCGCTTCACACTACATAATAAGTATTTGGTCAATAACAAAAATACAACTCAATACTTTGTAACATAACCTTTGTTGGCAATAACAGAGGTCAAACGTTTACTATAGGTCTTTACCAGGTTTGCACACACAGTAGCTGGTATTTTGGCCCATTCCTCCATGCAGATCTTCTCGAGAGCAGTGATGTTTTGGGGCTGTCGCCGAGCAACACGGACTTTCAACTCCCGCCACAGATTTTCTATGGGGTTGAGGTCTGGAGACTGGCTAGGCCACTCCAGGACTTTCAAATGCTTCTTACGGAGCCACTCCTTTGTTGCCCGGGTGGTGTGTTTTGGATCATTGTCATGTTGGAAGACCCAGCCTCGTTTCATCTTCAAAGTTCTCACTGATGGAAGGAGGTTTTGGCTCAAAATCTCACGATACATGGCCCCATTCATTCTGTCCTTAACACGGATCAGTCGTCCTGTCCCCTTGGCAGAAAAACAGCCCCATAGCATGATGTTTCCACCCCCATGCTTCACAGTAGGTATGGTGTTCTTGGGATGCAACTCAGTATTCTTCTTCCTCCAAACACAACGAGTTGAGTTTATACCAAAAAGTTCTACTTTGGTTTCATCTGACCACATGACATTCTCCCAATCCTCTGCTGTATCATCCATGTGCTCTCTGGCAAACTTCAGACGGGCCTGGACATGCACTGGCTTCAGCAGCGGAACACGTCTGGCACTGCGGGATTTGATTCCCTGCCGTTGTAGTGTGTTACTGATGGTGACCTTTGTTACTTTGGTCCCAGCTCTCTGCAGGTCATTCACCAGGTCCCCCCGTGTGGTTCTGGGATCTTTGCTCACCGTTCTCATGATCATTTTGACCCCACGGGATGAGATCTTGCGTGGAGCCCCAGATCGAGGGAGATTATCAGTGGTCTTGTATGTCTTCCATTTTCTGATGATTGCTCCCACAGTTGATTTTTGCACACCAAGCAAATACTTATTTTCCACCCTGATTTACGAATAAATTCTTTACAAATCCAACCATGTGAATTCATGGATTTTTTTTTCACATTCTGTCTCTCACAGTTGAAGTGTACCTCTGGTGCAAATTACTGACCTCTGTCATCATTTTAGGTGGGGGAACTTGCACAATCGGTGGTTGACTAAATACTTTTTTGCCCCACTGTACCTATGAAAATATACTCACTGTATATATATATATAATCAAAGCATTTCTTTAGCAAAGTGCACATACTAGCCCTTTTTAAGTTCATTGACATATGTGCACTCAAACAGGCCCAATGAGATTGAGGGTTATACCCCAATTATTTGTGTTAGGTTTGTAAGCTTTTCCAAATGAATACAGAAAATCAGCAAAACCACCATAAAGAAAGCTTATTTAAATAAAGCTGATATTGGGAGAACAAAGCCCAAGGGGTGGAAAATGAGTAAAAAACCTGTGAAGCAGAGAATAACATGAGGGACTGTTGCAGAGCGCATGAGTGAAACAAGCTCACAGATGAGCTGACAAAGATTGGCAGAAATCACTTTAGAGCAGCCGGGTAATAAGGAACAGGTGAACATAGAGTGGAGCAGATAATTACGAGCAAAAACCCAAACAAATACTTTCAGACAATCCTAAAGCTCTTATTTAGTTGCATAGAGCCATGTGTGAACATTTTGTCTTTACATTTTGCTTCCAAGGAACCGAACTGTCTTTTAATTCTGTAATTTATTTCACGTTCTTCAGGCTTTCTGAAGCTCCTTCAAATTTTTCTTTGGACATCATTTTATTATAATTTTCAGTGCAGTCCTTTATTTGTTTGTTCCTATGAATCATTCACACATAATAAAGGCACCTAACTCAAGGGACAAATTCGTTACTGGCACATTACCAGCAGCTTGTCACAAATACACAATTTGTTTCCTGCACAAAAAATGACAACGATAACACACCAGCAAGGTGATTACCAAAGAGCTATTAGCCAAAAACTTGACATATGTCAAGAAACTAAACAAGTAGAGGACAAAAGAACTGGCAGCTTAAATAAAAACATCTACAGCAGACGAACAGAATTTGAAAGTTGTGTCCTTAAGAAATAACACAAAACTGACACACAACCTGAGAGATGCATCTGGCATCTTATGTTTGCAAGTTTCAGTAAACTGCTGCATCTATTTCCCATTTTCCTAGCAAAATACAAAGACATGATGGCTTATTAGCTCATCCTATCCTAAATAACCACTAATGTATGCCAACTATTGTCACTGCTACACTATCAAAAGCTGAAAACAAACATAAAAAACATACAAATTCATCACCACAACAACACAGTTGATAAATAAAGAAATACAGAAGCACACATGCAAATAGAGAGATGACATAAAAGTTCTCACTCAGCTCCCTGCGGTGCTGTTTTAAGCTCCAACTCACTCTAAACAACACCAACGGGGGTCTACTGCTTCCTGAGCATCAACGACCGCGCCACCTTTTTAAGATAAGATAAGATAAGATAAGATAAGATAAGATAAGATAAGATAAGATAAGATAAGATAAGATAAGATAACCTTTATTAGTCCCACACGTGGGAAATTTGTTTTGTCACAGCAGGAAGAGGACAGTGCAAAGGTTATTCACTAGTTTCAGTTTTATAATAATATAAAACTTAATTATATAATTATATTCAGGTTACATGACACTTATTGTATAAGATAATTATTTCTGGGATGCTGAATGACAATTTGATGTGTATTTTGTTGCTTTCAGTAGAAATCCTGCTGATGACTCAGTGGATTTTAGATGGAAATTCTGTGTTTCACTCACTATAAACCATCTTCTAATCAGAGGGCGAAAAAGCCACTCTTCTTATTTGGTATTAGCTGAAGAAAATATTTAATCTATACTGACCGTCATCGCTGTTGTCGTCCACCAGGATGACCTCCTTGAGCAAGTGTGTGATTGACAGCTGAGTGGACTGAGCGCAGGATCACCGACAGAGCCTCGTTGACGAAGATGAAGATGAGGGAGATTTGGGGAAGGTCTCTTGAGTAGCTGACCTTTCTACATCTGTAGAAAGACACGACACAACACCTGTAAACTACTTGCATTAAGTAATACGAGGTGCCAGTGGAGCACTAGAGTGATGGTTTGGGAAAAGTAGTCTACAAAGTTATACAATTAAAAAGACAATCATGATTTTGTATTGATGAGCCCATTTACCATGATTTCTAACATTTCTGATCAATTGAATGTTGTATTAAATAACAAGGAATATGCCTTTCTTTTTAAAAAATGAGGACATTTCTCAGTGAACCTTAATTTTTGAGTGCTCGCATATTTAATTTTGAATTTGTAAAAAAGACTAAACTACCTCCATAGAGCTGCTGACGTCTTGTTCAATGGGGCTGAAAGGCAGAGCAAGTGCTGCTTCCTGTTCAACTATAATCACAAGGATTTATTTTCCACATTGGCCTTTTAACTGCATGTGCTGTTTCAGATAGAAACCCTATTTTAAACTTGTTTTGTTTAAACAGCTCTAATGAAGCGGAAAGCGGCAGGGTGAGGCTTTGGCTCTAAGTTTAGCACATGTGGGAAAGGAAGGGGCTTCTTTTATTGTCTCCTTTTCACGTCTTTTTTTCTTTTATCGATTATCTTATTTCCTCTGTGAAATAATAGCTAATTAGAAGTTATTCTATAACAAATCCAGTGTTTTCAATTCACGAGGTTGGAGAACACTTTTTTAGGGTTTTTGGCAGGAAACCATTAGAAAACAGAAGGCAACATTAACAAGATTAACCACGAAGAACTGGGACATTTGTCACCTTTTTTCTCCTTCTGATACAATATTGCAAAAGTCTTGAGGCATCCTCATTTCGTTATATTCTGCTGGGAAAATGGGAAATAGGCAGAGCAATTCACTGAAACGTGCAAACATAAATGGAAATACAGTACATAAGGCAAAAATGTACTTGAAAGTCAATATTTGGTATGGCCACCTTTACTATCGAACATAGCCTGGACTCTCTCTTTCCGGAACACACTGCTTTAATAAATGTTGAGGTCTGGGCTCTGGGGAGGCCAATCCATGACTGATCTAGGTATACGTTTACTGCATTCACCGTGTGTTTGGGATCATTGTCGTAATGAATAAAAATATGCCTTTTCCAACTAGATGCTTTTCAGCTGGGACTGCATGATTAATGAAAATCTTAATATCTGGTTCATATTTCCATCAGCTTTCTCAAGATTCCCAACACCACTGGCAGAGCCTTCATCGTGTTTTACAGATGGATGTAAACACCCTCTGTTGGAGTCATATCAACAATTATTTGAACCAAAAATGTCAAATATGAATTCATAATGCTGTAAGACCTGTTGCCACTGATATAGTCCAGTTCTCGTGTAATTTACCATACCTCAGCCTTTTCTCCCTGTTTCTCTTCACTAAAAATGGCTTCCTGACAGCCTTCCACTGAGACCGTTTCTGATGAGGCTTCAGCAAACAGCAGATGGATCCATTAAAGGGCCAGTGCATCTCTCAGGTACTTCAAGTCTTTGCTTTTCTTTATATTTTTCTACATCTTAAGGACATGATTTCCAGATACAGTTCATCTGCTGTACAGAGTTATTTAGTCCTGCTACTTTTCCGGTTTCCTCAATTTTTTTAAGGACTCACAGCACGCCAGATTTTTGGGAACCACCTAGTTGGTTCAAAATGTTATTTTTACCTATCAGATTTTGTTATCTTTTAGATTCTTAAAGTGCTATGCTGTGGTGTGCTGGGGGAGCAGCACAGCAAAGAAGGACTCATCCAGGCTGGAAAAACTGATCAGGAAGGCTAGCTCTGTGGTCGGCATGAAGCTGGACACCCTGGTGACAGTGGCAGAGAAAAGGACACTAAAGAAACTGATGGACATTATGGACAATGCCAGGCATCCTCTGCACACGGCCATTAACAACCAGAAGAGTCTGTTCAGTGACAGGTTGCTTCTCCCCAAGACAAGAACTAACAGACTTAAAAACTCCTTTGTCCCACACGCCATCAGACTGTTTAACTCCTCTCTGGAGGGGAGAGGGAGGGGAAACAGGAGGACAAAGGAGGGGGGAACAACTAAGCTGTAGTGCCTCTTCACCTCACTGTGCAATACCTTTTGTGCAATACTTTTGTAAATAGTCAACAGTGCAATAGACCTCAATACTCGATACTTTGGGAGCCATAAACATCATTAGACCAGTGCACATATTGGTAAATGGACTGGTTCTTATATAGCGCTTTTCTACTCTTCTGAGCACTCAAAGCGCTTTACACAACTTGTGCATTCACCCATTCACACCCATTCGCACAAGCACATTGTTCTAGGTGCTTTCTAAGTAACATTCACACACATTCATACTCCGATGGATGCATCGGAGAGCAATTTGGGGTTAATATCTTGCCCAAGGATATTTGGCATGCAGACTGGGGGAAGCCAGGAATCGAACCACCAATCTTCCGATCAGCAGATGACCTGCTCTACCGCCTGAGCTACAGCCACCCCCTTATTGTCTCTATTGTGCTCTGTCTTGGTTGTTGAGTTGACTAATGTGGAAATAAAATTTATCCAGCAGTAAACCTGAGTTTGCGGTGAGGGAAGCATCTTGTACAGTACAGCACTTTCCAGCAGGAACTTCGATAGAATGTAAAATAAAACATTTTGTGTATTTTAAAATGACATTCAGTGTGTTTTTGTTGTTGCTGCACTAATCAACCACTTACTACTAACTGCAATGGTAGTTTATTGGATTGGAAAGTGTGGCGATGCTCGCCACCTGGTCTCCCTTCTTGCTTGTTGGTGTGGGCAGGTCTCATTTGTAGGTGCTGAAGAGCTGCTGTGGCTCATTTCCATCAGTGGCACTGGCAATACCTGGGCTCATTCTGTCAGTGAGGTAGTTGAAAAACCCCAGTTGGGTAAAGCGTTTGGGGGTTTTTGTTAACAGACATGCTTATCTATTTAGTTGGTGTTATTTTTTTCAGCTAAATTTTTTAGTGCAATTAGCACTTTCAGCATCAATCCATAGCAATGTGTTGTATTTTTCACATTGTCTGTGTGTAAAATACATATGTAAGCATAGATTACACAAAGGATCCTGCACGCCAAGCTGGATACAAATAGAAATCCCTGGAAACAATTCTTTCTGCGCTTAAGAGCAGCTTCCTATTGCAACGCTGGAGGATTTGTCACCATTACTGGATACGCTGCAGAAGCACAGCAAAGCAGTGACTGTGTGGAGTCGAAAACTATTACACCAACTACACTACACAGTCACCCACATTACCCCAATCACTGGCGTGTTTACACAACAGAGACGCTGAGTCTTTGTTACGGGCGCCAGCCACTGTGGCCTCGTTGTGTGGACACAGAGAGACCTTGCTGTGACTCGCGTCTTCCCTGCTGTGGATTTCTGGAAACCGCGCTTAAAGAAAGCACAAGACTTCTTTCGTAAAATGTGCCTTCCTGAACTTGTTGGGAAATACTTCTCGAAACAACGTGCTGCTCTAAATAGCCTGTAATGTTTCATGTTGTGGTTAAAGATTGATGACAGCTGTGTGGTGCGATGTAAATAGTTTGCATTTCATTTTTATGTGATTGCTGTGTACATGTGAATAGATCTATAATAAAGAAAAACAAACAAATATACTATTCTTTTTTGTTTTATTAAAACAACTTCACACAAAGTACAACTATTTACAATGTACAGTACATCCAAAAGAACAGCTTTAAGAATACTCAACAGGAGCAAGTGTCATTTGGCCCTGGTTTGACAACAACACTGGGGCACATATTAACAAAAACACAGCAAACCTTAACGATCTTATCAAGAAGTGTTGTGTCTTCAGCCTCACATGATAAGAGTAATCAGACTGTGTGTAACATTTTGAACTTGTTGCGCAAACTACCTATTACTCGCTCAACATGAATTCTCAGGTGGGCAATTGCTCTCGTTTGTTCAACGTCCCTTGCATCAAGTTGACAGTAGCCTTTTGTGAAAGCTGGAATCTTGACCTCCGCACACATCATTCCTACAGCATCTCTGATGTCAAAGCCTCTGTCAGCCAATACTACGTCCCCTGGTAACAGCTTTTGAAGAATGCCACATCTCTCTATGATGTGTTTATCTGATGCACGACTAGGGCTGGGCCATATTATACCATTCACGGTAATACCGGTATAATGTTAGGCAACGATAGGAAAATGAAATATCGCGATAGAATGGGAGTAAAACGCGCATGCGCAGTGCCTTTGTTTTCATACGCACATGGCCGATTGTTGAGTGAAACAGATGAACCAGAATTGGTTTGTAAAAATGGTGCAACTTCCGTGATGTGGAACTGGTTTGGTGTTTGTCTGTCAGATACACGACAAAGCACATTTTTTTGCAGAACATGCAAGCGGTCGTCGTTATTGTCGTATTTGTCGGACTAAGATGCTCTTAAATCTGGGAGTAATCTGGGTCCTAAACTCCGTATGCTTCAGGTCAAACAACACTGCAGCATCACTGAGAGTTAAAAACTGTCTAAATTCTTTCATCTTTAGTAAAACGATCAGCATTGCTGCTTTACCAGGTGTAACTATAAAGTTTAACTTCCATGAAAACAAAAAGTTATTACATTTAATGGAGTTAGAAGTTAGCAGGAAGCTAGCGGAAGTTAGCTCGCTAGTTTCGCTAGTTACCTAAGCATGATTTAGCATGTTCTGACTGAGAGATTTCTGAAAAAAATCAAACGTACAGCTCTGCTATCACTTCCAACATAAATGAAGACAGGAAACTAAACAGCAGTGACGTTTGTAGGGTTACTGAAGTTGGGCTAGCTGGTATATAATGATGTGCTACGTGATCGCTAGCGACACAGCTATGTTAGCATAACATAAACAGTGAAGCTGGAGGACGAACACTAACACTTTTCCACTTATAAAAGTTAACGTGAAGGTTCTTCATGGTTAGAGACAAATGCAATCGCATGGCAGGATGCTGTAAACGGACCAAACTTCAGTCAGGAGAACAACTGAGATAATCTATCCACAATACCAGGTTAGTCATTAATATACTGCAACAACATGGGAATAGAGCAGCTGCCAGAGAATTCAACATTAATGAATCAATGGTACAGAAGTGGAGGAAGCAAGAAGAATGAGTTTAATAAAGTTTGATTTATCTGACTGCTTTGTTTCGCTTAATGTGCCTTATAATCCCGTGCACCTTATGGTCCGAAAAATGCGTACTGCACACTGCAGTTTAATGTTGCAAAGCACCTCTTTTTAACTTCAGTGGATATTATACATGGTTATGCTCAGGATATGTCAGCCCATTTCTACTGGAAATGCCTTTTGGTTAAACTTTCAGCAAGGAATTTGCATTTGCACTGTTACATTTTTATAAAGCTTTAATGTACATAAAAACCAGCTTCTTGTTTAGGTGAAAATAAATGGAAGGTTGTCTTTTTGCGCTAGTAATGTTGTGGAGTTGTATTTTGTCTCGCATCAATTATATCGTCGGTTATATCATTATCGCAAATTTTCAAATATATATCGTGATAAATATTTTTGGCCATATCGCCCTGCTCTATGCACGACCCCCCCATCCCCTGGAAATGAAAGAAATAGCTCCATGGGGTGTAATCCCGATGAGGTATTTTATGGTCTGTGTACCCTTGTAATGAGAGTATGTTTGTGCGCGTGCCTTTAAATTAGATGGTCTTTCTGTTCGAATCTCAAAACAGTCAACAATGATTGCTACTCGTTTTCCAAAAGTTTCAGTAAACTGTGGAGGCATTGTCGCCTGCAGACAGTGCCTCTCAGGCCAGTGCACCAGTGCTCCTAAGTGGGCATACAAAACATCAATGGTATCGGTGAAGACAGAAGACAGTGTTTTGTGCGACACATGGAATAGATGACAAAGATGCTGGACTGGAAGATCAAGTCTCAGACGCATTAGTGTGAGTAAGAGCATTTGGAAACCTGTCAGTTTCTTCGGTATTGGCAGGAAATCTTTGACAGTGTTGAAGAGGGACATTAAGACTGCATAACAATATAGTCCAGTGTAATATCTTACTTTTTCGGTATCGTCCTTTAAGAAAGTTTCATTCAGCTCTGTCTTTTGCAACTGTGCTCGAAGCAGTCTGTTCTCCTCCAACAGCCGGTTTATTTCTGCTCTGCCCTGTTGACTGCACACACAGTCCTTCGTCTGCCCTTCAGCTTCCGTGACGCTGTCACTCCCATCACCACTGTCCACATTTGCAGCTGGTACGTCAACCTCCACTTGTCCAACACAACTGCTGTCCACTGCCTCCATGACATGGTTGTTGTTCTTCTGTCAGACCTTCATCGATCATCAAGCCTGTAAGATAAAAAATAGTGCATAGACTTAAGGTTAATGTACACCAATATTCCAATGACAGGTGTGTGATTCATCTTTAAGTTATGTGCGGATTAGTGTACCATAAGAGCAATTTAGTATGTTTTCAGAGGGGGGTGTTTACCTGCAATGGGTGCTCTTTTTCGCTTCCGTTGCATACGCCTTGCGTGCCGGTCCGAGTCTGACACAGGTTTGTCGTCGTGCCCCATGTGCAGTGTTGGTGCCCAGTCTGGATTTGTTACATCCATTTCATATGCTGGTTTGCCTGCAATAATGCCAAATCAAAAGCTACTCAGTCGACATGACGTGGTTCTGCAGCATCACACATTAGCATGTTTTATCTCATTATCTATGACCGCAGCGCATTGAAAAAAACCCCACTAAAAGCCTTTTGGTTTGGTCCTTTTACAGCATCCTGCCATGCGATTACATTTGTTCCTGACCACCGAGAACACTCACGTTAACTTTTATCGAGTGGAAAAAAAGTTAGCGTGTTTATATTGTGCTAACATAGCTGTGTTACTAGCGGTCACGTAGCACATCATTATATACCAGCTAGCCCAAGTTCAGTAACCCTACAAATCAATCAATCAAGCTTTATTTATAAAGCACTTTTCATACAGAAAAAATGTAGCACAAAGTGCTTTACATAGTTAAAAGCAGCCCACCCCACCCTCCAACTCACTCCCCACACTCTCAATACACATATATCCCCCCACCCCCACCCACACACACACATACACACACGCGCACACTTAAAGAGTAAAAATTGGGCTGGGCTCGCATGAGCCAAGTGAGGAAACATTATAACAGAGAGCCGTCTGCACCGGGAGCCGGTCACAGACCGCAGCCTCCGGGCTGGGCACACAGCCGGAGGGAGGCCAAGGAGCCCCCCAACCAGGCTGAGAGGACCCCAGAGACCAGCAGCCACGGTCAATAACAGCCCCGGTGCAGAGAGCGCCCTCCGAGGAAACACTGGAGATATGACGCAATACGATATATACAGGGTAAAATGATAAAATAAATAAGAACAGGATACAATATAAATATAAATATAAATAGAGTAAGAAGATTAAAAAATGAATAAGAATAAAATCAAAAAATATTAGGTAAATCCTAAATTAATAATAGAATAACAGGATAGAATAAATAAGCATAAAAAATAAATAAACGCTAAGTAAAAGCTAAATTAAAAAGGTGGGTCTTGAGCCTGTTCTTAAAAACATGTACGTTCTCTGCGGCCCTGAGCTCCTCCGGCAGGCTGTTCCACAGACGAGGACCATACCACTGAAAAGCTGCCTCTCCGTGAGTATGTGTCCTGACTTTAGGGACAATCAAAAGGCCAGTACCAGAGGACCTCAGGGTCCGCGAGGGTTCGTATGGTAAAAGCAGATCTGAGAGATAAGAAGGCCCAAGACCATTAAGACATTTAAAAACCAATAAAAGAACTTTAAAATCGATCCTGAAACACACGGGGAGCCAATGCAGCGATTCTAAAACCGGTGTAATGTGGGCCCGCCCTCTGGTCTTCGTCAGCACACGAGCTGCCGAGTTTTGCAAGAGTTGTAAAGTTGAAATATTCTTCTTAGGAAGACCAGAGAGCAGGGCATTACAGTAATCAATGCGACTGGCAATAAAAGCATGCATCAGCATCTCCGTGTTGGCCCGAGAGAGAATAGGGCGGACTCTGGCTATATTTTTTAGATGATAAAATCCAATTTTGGTTACATGTTTAACATGTGGGATAAAACCAAGCTCAGAGTCAAAAATAACACCCAGGTTTTTCACTTGTAGCGAAGGACATAGTGAAAATGCCTCTAATTTAGACAAGAGTTTCTCTCTCTGAGCCTCAGGACCGACAATTAAAACTTCAGTTTTGTCCTGGTTAAGCTGTAAAAAGTTTTCTGCCATCCAAGATCTTATATCCAAGATACAGTTAAAAAGGGCATCCATTGGTCTGGTGTCATCAGGAGACACGGAGATGTACAGCTGCGTGTCATCAGCGTAACTGTGGAAGTTCACTCCATGCCTCCTGATGACACTGCCGAGAGGCAACATATACAAATTAAAAAGTACAGGGCCTAGAACCGACCCTTGAGGCACACCACATGTCATTTTATGGATCTTAGAGGAGCATGTATCCATACTCACCATAAAAGATCTGTCAGAGAGATAGGAAGTGAACCAGTTGTGTACAGCACCAGAGAGGCCCACCATGTGTTTTAGTCTGTTTAAAAGAATAGCGTGGTCTACTGTATCAAAGGCTGCGCTTAGATCCAGCAGCACCAGGACTGAGAGCTTTTGGGCGTCCCAGTTACATCTAAGATCATTTAAAACCTTTAGGAGAGCCGTCTCTGTGCTGTGGTTCACCCTAAATCCAGACTGGAATATCTCCAGGATCTGTCTATCATTGAGAAAATCAGTAATCTGAGTAAAAACAAGTTTTTCTAAGACTTTACTTAAAAATGGTAAGTTGGATACAGGTCTGTAGTTATTAAAATCATTACAATCCAAATTGCTCTTCTTCAGAAGGGGCCTCACCACCGCCGTTTTAAAGGCAGCAGGGAAGACACCCAACTGAAGAGAGCAATTCATCATGTATAAAAGCTCAGCCTCAAAAAATCCATAAAGTGTTTTAAAGAGTGAAGAGGGGATTGGATCTAAAAGACATGTGGTGGGTCTCACTGTGGAGAAAACCTTCTGAAAGTTCTCAGCATTAACCAGGACAAAGCTGTCCAGTGTCTCCTCAGGTACAATCGAGCCCTCAGATGTGTTTACAATCATATCGCGATTAGATAAAATATCAGATCTGATGGCGCTGATCTTTCCCCTGAAGTGGTCTGCAAACTGCTCACAGAGCGAGTCTGTGGGGGTTCTTTGGGAGCTGTTAAAATCAGGGTTAAATAAATGATCTATGGTGGAAAAGAGGACCTTGGGATTATTTTTGTTAATACTGATTATTTTGGCGAAGTATGAATTTCTTGACTTCCTTAATGTATTATTGTACATTTTAAATTGCTCGGAAAATATTTGATGGTTGATATTATTTTTATTTTTCCTCCATCTCCTTTCTGCTGCCCTGCAATTTCTTTTGAGTTTTTTGACTTCTTCGTTTCTCCAGGGTGATGCATGTTTTACGTTAATCTTTTTGGTGGTGAGTGGAGCAACGGAGTCAAGGCTTTTCTTCAGTTTGCTGTTAAAATAACTAAAAATCAAATCGCAGGGTGCAGGTAAAATCACAGGGGGGCATTTGACTAAAACCCTGGTAAAATTTGCAGCCACTGTCACTGCTGTTTAGTTTTCTGTCTTCATTTATGTTGGAAGTGATAAGAAAGCTGTACGTTTTAATTTGTTTCCAAAACCCCGCAGTCAGGACATGCTATATTGTATTTAGATAGAAGCTAGCGAGCTAACTTGCTGCTAACTTCTAACTCATATGTCATAAATTCCATTGTCATGGGTGCCTGGATGTTTAACTCAGTTGTTACACCTGGTAGAGCAGAACGCTGATAATTTTATTAAAGATGAAAGACTTAAGACAGTGTTTTAACTCTCAGTAATGCCACAGTGATCATTTGATATATGGACCTGCAGCAGAGTTTAGGCCCAGACACGGCTAGTGACGTCAGACTCAACAATCGGATAGTGATATGAATTACTTTAGAACTCACCGGAGAGAAAATGCCGCGAGCAAACCAACAAAAAGCTGGGGATTGCACGGAACTCGATATCCGCTCGTCTCACCGCTGCAATCCATGCCTGGCGTCTTTGTTTGGTGATATCGGATACATGGGATCCCTCACGTTGCCGCCAGGATGGAAAACGATTAAAAGATTAATCCAGTTTCTTGCCTTCACGATCGTGAGATCTAACATTGCAACCGACTACACACGTACCACCATAGCTGAAGCTGTATCCTTTGTCTGGCCTACTGTGATGGCGGCAGGGGGCGCATTCTAAAATGTCATGTGACAATCTGATTCATGAAGAGTGATGATGTCACAAGGACATGTGATGATGTCACAAGGACATGTGATGATGTCACAAGCACATGCCTTTGAGCCTTTTCTATAAATAGGGGTCAGGAGCAGCAAGTTTTAGTCAGTTTGTTCGCAGCCTTCAAACGTTCGACCAGAGATATATTTGAAAGTATTTGTAAACCTCTTCAGAGTCACTGTGCACAGGATTAAAAATGTATCCACGAAAATGCCAACAAAGAATAAACAATCTTGCTGCCTCTCCTTCGAGGTCTGGCCGGCCACTCACTTCAAGAGGGAAGCCTGATATGACACGATCCATTGGTGCCTCATCAGTCCAAAGGACATTACAGGAAAACTCCGACCTACATGCAAAAATTAAACAAATTGAAGAAGAGAAGCTTCAACTGGAGGAGAAGTGCAGACAATTGGAAGCACGAAATCAAGAGCTGGAAAAACAACAGCAACGCCAGCCTTACACAAAAATTATTAGTGAGGCCTGGGAAGGAAAGTTTGGTGAAGCACGACAGAAGATTTTGTTCCTGATGAAGGAAAACAAGACAAAGAGTGCTGAATTAAAAGAAACGTCTGCCCAGCTTCAACGCGCGAATGCTACTATTGGGGAGATGCAAAGGGATCTCCAAAACATGGAGCAAAAGAATCAGGCGCTCCAAGGAACGCTTGATGAAGCTATGGAACAAACTGCACAAATCCTCGGACAGAAAAAGGAAGGGGTCACACAAATGCAGGACCAACTCAAAGGCATAAAGAAAAAATACGAAGTGCTGAAAGTCAGGCTGGATGAAACAGAGTGCAAAAAAAAAGAGCTTCTTCAAGAGAAAGAGCAACAGGAAGAAGAAAAAAAACGTATTCTCCAGGACTCAGACAACTTGAAGCGCGAAAACGCTGAAATGCTTGCACAAAAGCAGCAACAAGAGAAAATAAATGAAGACCTGCAGCGTAAGCTTCAAGAAATCACAAGAAGAAATGAGCAGTTAGAAAAGATGCACAAGGAAAAACAACAGCAAAATACAGACAAGTGCAATCTATTAAAAGAAATGGAGCAAAGATGCCAGAAACTTGAGAAGGAAGTTGAAGAAACAACCGATCAGTTGAGAACCCTCATCCTAGAGAAAAAAGTGGTCGTGGAAAAGCTCATGGAAAAGAAGAAAAAACGTTTCCGCTTCTTCTGGAGGAGGGACACTCCTGCTCTTTCTACTTTTTCTATTTTTTCTACTGCTGACGTCACCTCGTCTCCCTCCACCTCTGTTCCATCTTAATTTTCACCTCTCCTCTCCCCTTCTCTCCTAACACTTCTTCCCTCTCTCCTTCATCTTTTTTCACCCCAACCAGTCCCGGCAGTTGACTGCCCCTCGTGAGCCTGGTTCTGCCGGAAGTTTCTGCCCGTTTAAAGGCAGTTTTTCTTCCCCACTGTCGCCTAGTGCTTGCTCAGAGGGGATTGTTGGGGTTTTCTCTTTTCTTTTTTTTTCCCTTCTTATTACCATTTTCCTTTATTTACCGATTTGTTTTGTTTACTTTTCTTTTATGTTGTTTCTTTATTTACTTGTTTAACTTTTTTTCAACTTATGTAATAAACTAATAAACCAATTGAATTTATCCTCTGCGTATTTTACATCTAATCTTTAAAGAATATTTCCAAAACATTTTCAAACATCACGATCTGTCTTTTGTTTGCTTGTTAAAACCCCGTAAATGGTGAAGTAAAAACCCTGTGATATGGTTTAAAACATCAAAATAGACTAAACAACTAGTCTAAAACTAAGAGACACAGGATAAAGTTGGTGTGAAGGTTTCAGTCTGTGAATGAATCTAAGCACCATCACCTTAACTTTAAATTCATCTCTGTTACCCTCTTTGTGACTGAACTCTGACCGTGAGCACCACAGCCACTGCGCACCAGTCACACGCACTTTAAATCCATCACAGTAAACCAGTTAGTTTACCTCAGTTTGTTTTGCAGCACATTTCACAACATGCAAAAGCATAATGTGCCATGTACAGACTCAAAATCTGATTTAAAAACATGAGGACTGACCTGTAAGCTTTACATTTACAGTTTATCACATACCACTGAGCAGTTCTTACCTGTAATTCTAAGCCCTCTTCTTCCTTTTCTGGTTTAAAACATCAAATTAGACTAAACAACTAGTCTAAAACCAAGAGACACTTAAATATTAAGTTAAACCTCTGGGGTTGCCGGACGCGTCGGCGCGTCAAAATCACATGACCAATTTAAGACGACACAGCTACAAGATGCAGCGATTCAGAGGCTGTATCCCAATTCAGGGTCTGCAGCCTTAAAGGCCGCATTTTAAGGCCGATTACGTCACAGCGACGCGACGAAGGCCTAAAAATAAATGTTTGTTTCAGTTCTATGAAGTTCTATGAGTATTTTGGATTAGTAGCACTGCTGTGTTTGTTGCATCATATTGCTGTAATTGTTTATATGCTTTATATATTCTGAGGTAAGTTGATCTATAGTGTTACATCATATTCTATAAGGATGTTATGTGTTTGTGTACTTTCTGCCCAGTTTGACCCATTTAGCAGAAGTCAGCTTGGTTCCACTTGCCTCTTACCCGTGATTTCAGTGGAAATTTCAAATTCAGGATCTGACACACACTGTTTCATGTCCTACACAGTTCTTGCAAGTTCATAGAAATTTCTGTTCAATTAGAACCAAATATTTGAGTTGATGGTTGAAATTGTTGTTGTAATTTGTGTTTTAAATATTTTTAGATTGATGTTTTGTTTCCTTTACAATATTGTAAAGGAAACAAAACATCAATCTAAAAATTGTCCTCTTTTTTATTTTTTTATTTGGGCTTCTTAAATTTATTTTGGGCTACCAAAAACTGAAGAGTGCCTGCCCGAAGGGCTACCAGGGATTTTGAAATTTTGCGAGCCCTGCTTATGCAAGGTAAGTTTCATGTTGGACTCATGGTTCTTTGTTAGTCCAGTTTAGGATGACGTATGTATCATATCAAAACTATGTCATATCAAAACAACCCCACACCTGCAGTTGTTTCAGTTTTTCACAGGTGTTTCCTGTCAGCTGGTCAACCTCACTCAGGTGGACATCCATATCAGCCAACCAAACGACAAGCTCCTCCCTTTGTGCTTCAAATCCCTCCCACTCTGAGACAAGGAGCTGAGAGAGAAAACAAGGGTCAATTATAAAGAAGAGAGAAAAGTGAAACCCTCCTGAGAAGGTCTGACTCGCATACCTGCAGTCGACCTATGATTGGCGTTCACGTCATCCCAGCGGCGGCCGCACTCCCTCGCCAATGCCAGCAGCCAAGTCTGCAGGGTGCCCTGGAAGAGCAGAGTTAATGTTCGACTCCTCCTGGTCAGGCTCTCCAGCTGGATGAGCCGAGGTCTCCCCTCTCGCCGCCGCCTCTGAACACACAAACACAAATTGCATGTGAAGCAGGAGGTGCAGATTTTTTTTGCTATTGTTTTCTAAATCCAGGCTTGATCACGTGGAGGTATTTGGAAAACTTTTTTTGGCCAGCGGACGACTGTTGTCTCGCAGAAAGTCAAATCAAATGTATGCGATACACAATCAATTCACAAGAACACATTAAAACAGAAGGTGCCTGATTTCAACTCAATTCTGCATCAAAACAGGGTAACAGAATTAAAACGAGTGTTTGCAGCAAATGTGAGCACAAAGCCTCACTTTGTACAAGCCTGCTATTAAAGTTCTCCTCTATGCAGACAACCTTCCTGTTTTCAAGGCACAACTTGGATCTGCTGCACAAATCTTATGGATACACGCTAAATGAAACAGTAGTGTGCACGACTCCAGATTCTGATCCCTCGTCCTAATATGGTCCTAAAAGGCTCACAAAAAACAACATAGCGATAGCAATAAAGCAAATGTTGAGGCTTCTAAATACAAAGTCCATAAACCAATGGCTGACATGGGTTTTATCATAAGGGTGATAAATATACAACATATGTTCTTAAGACTAAAAGTATAATACAGATTTTAGTCTGAGAGATCTGATGTTCATTTACCTGCAGATGCACTATACGTGCCTGCTCCGTGGTTTTCCACAACATTTTGCACATCACTATTTAATACAGGAAGTAGGTAGGTGAACTAAAACAAGTCATCTTTCTTTGTGAGAGGACAATATTAATGAAATAAACCTCAATGACATCATAGGGATCCCTAAAGATGCTCCTGCTGCTTTTCTTCCTCCTCATCCTAAACTTCCTTCTCCTCGACTTTCATCCAATTGTACTTCAATCTACTTGTGTTTCTCCCCCTCCTCTTCCTCATTTTGTTGGAGCTGTGAACAGAATTAGTGTGAATCTGAATTAATTTGTGCAAAAAAGTAAAATCTACAGCTTTTCAGTCAGAGGTGGTCTTTTGATTTAAGCCGGGTAGAGTAGATTTATGTGTTGATGCTGCCTGCTTCATCTCTGCGACTGGCTGCTGAGTGATATTTACACCCCGGCTGGATTACAAACTTTAACCACGTGCTGCACTTTGGCCCAGCGTTGATACCTCTTGTTAGTATAATGAACTCTTCTTGGCTTAATGTATGATGGTGGATAAATGAAATGTACAAAGAAAATTTAACTATATTACAAAAGGACATCTATCTTGGTAACATCAAATGACCGGAGCATAACTTGTTAACTAGTCTGAAAATAAGTTATACAGGAACAGTCACAGACACACCTTCTCATGTGTCACATTTCTATTCATTCAAAACACTTATGCATTGCTGTATTTTATACAGGCTGATGTGAGTATTTACACAAGCACACACACACACACACACACACACACACACACACACACACACACACACACACACACACACACACACACACACACACACACACCAGCTTATTTCTCTCTTATCCAGAGAAATCCTTTCATCAGCCTTTCAATGCTGGGTAATCAAAGTATAAAGAACCATGCCAGTCTCCTATTGCCAGAGGCTGAAGTGTGTGTGCAGTCACCAGGTGATAATCTGATATCATGTACTTCCCCACTGATGTTAGTGGGGAAGTACGATAGTGGCTCAAGAGTTGGGAGTTCGCCTTGTAATCGGAAGGTTGCCGGTTCGAGCCCCGGCTTGGACAGTCTCGATCGTTGTGTCATTGGGCAAGACACTTCACCCGTTGCCTACTGGTGGTGGTCAGAGGGCCCGGTGGCGCCAGTGTCCGGCAGCCTCGCCTCTGTCAGTGCGCCCCAGGGTGGCTGTGGTTACAATGTAGCTTGCTATCACCAGTGTGTGAATGTGTGCGTGAATGGGTGGATGACTGGATATGTAAAGCGCTTTGGGGTCCTTAGGGACTAGTAAAGCGCTATATAAATACAGGCCATTTACCATTTACCATGTTAAGTAATATGAAAAAAAAAATGAATCCCACCTTAGGCCGAATGTGTGACTCTCTTCGTAGTGGAAGAGAGAATGAATCTTCCCATCCGAATTCACGGCAATCAGTCTGTCAATCAAATCCTGTGGAGTAAAATGAGAGGCTTTGAACAAGAATGCACCGGATAGGGTGCAAAACGAAAACTGTGTGGAAATTTACAATGGGTAAGGTGGAGAACGTATATCAGTCTCAGTGTGAGAGGGTTTATTTGAATGCGTTTGAAGTAAAACAAATGGGTGGGTGGTGTTTGGAGGCCAAATAAAAAGTGCAAACATGCCCTCAGATGGATGACAAAAAAAAACTGCAGTGTGTGGAAAAGAAGAAGAAGAAAAACACTTACAGGTATGGAGGTTGGCATCTCCCTCAGGGTGTATTCGCTTTTGTTGGCCAAAGACTGTCGGCCCAGCAGTTGCCACACCGACTGGGAAGAGGAGAGGAGGTTGACCAAGTACAGGAAGGACTGAAGAGGAAAGTAAATACAGCAGCTGTTAGAGAGAAAAAATGTATTTGCTTTTAAAGACCATTGTGAATGCATTTGTGCACGTCATGGATTGATCAAATCCTAACACATAATAATAATATAACACTATTCAACTACAAACACTACCGATAATATGACAAATAATATCTGTAGTATTCAAAGCAAAACAAAATGTAAAAAGAATTTATGATTGCAAAGATAAAACATGGTTTACCACACTCTCAAAACTGAATAAGACATATATTCTGAGCAGAGTGGTTGAGCAGAAACCTATTGCAGCCTGAAGAATATTAAACTACAGGAAAGCTCCCTGCATTTTTCACTGGGTCTGGTAGAACAGGGAAAACATATCATCAAAAGCATCAAAGGAAAAAAAGAGAGACACTTGCACAAACGAGCTACAACTTAGATTATATTAAACAGCTTCAAAGAAACGTAAAGAAAAAAACAAGATACGATGGATTTTTTTTTCTAAAATAGAAATATCTATACTTTCATGTGTCTTCTGATGTTTCTGTGCATGTGTGAACTTATCTTCATATGTACTACCAAACCTCCTACTGTACTTAGCACAGATTAAAGCAAAGACTCGAGTTAATTCACCAAAGTGCTGGTGTGTGTATATTTAGTTTTCCTTTGACCTCAGCATATATGTATAACCCACTGATAAGGCAGACTTTAAAGTCGCCTGTGGCAGGACACAGTTTACACATCACTGGCTGTCCGTATTCACTTGGCTAGTCTCTCTGAGAGAGATGACTTGGCTGCTGTCAGAGGCCAAGCATCAGACACACACAGACAGGCTCACGCTGGAGCTTGTTGAAGCTTTCCTGAGAGAAATTCTGCCAAAAACATAACTAAAAATGCAGTCTTATGAAAGTAAGGCTTATTTGCCCAGACACCCATAAACCAATCAGCAAAAAGCCTTTCTTGTTAACAAAATCACTATTGCCAGTTTCTTAAATATGAATATTCACAAGTGAATTTTCTACATGGCTGCTGGTATCACAGCAACACATGGACCACTATTCTGAGTCCTGGGTTAATAATAATTGGAATCAATTTAATTTTAATCAATTTAAACACCTTTGTAACCAGTGAGCTAAAAACATGATGGAAAAGCAAAACTTCTAAGAGATCTGTGTCTGTACTATTATGTAGATATCTAAAAATTGGGGCATTGTGGGCTCCAGGAAGTTTCTCCTTCTCCCTCTCTCTCTCACACACACACGCACGCACATACATACAATACCTTAATGCAACTCCTATCTGTGGGGTCAATGGGAGTTGGTTTGGGACGGACCACTCTGATGTCGTCACTGCTGCACTCAAGAACAGACCATAGCTCTAGTACCAGGGCCCGAATAAAGCCTGAGACAGAACACGGAGAAATTTGTTGTACCAAACATTTATTTGAAATAGCAGCAACTAAAATTATTAACAGTGCTTTAATAAATAAACGACTGACTTTGTTATTGTGTCCAATCTTTTAAAGAAATCTGTCTTTGCATTGCTGGCACCGTTTTGATTGGAGGATTTGAATCTCAGGAAGGAAGGAATTTATAATGCCACTCCCTTTGATCCCATTTAATCTCTTCCCTGTTGCACTTTGGCCTGTCAGTAACTACATTTGAATTTTGCAGCTTCTGATTGGCTATACTTTTACAGTGTAAAAGTATAGCCTTTATTGCACATAAAGGCTGGATAAAAACGTTAATGCAATCAAAATGTACGCAGCCCTCGCTGGAAAACTGGGGATACAGTACAGTACATAAATGATGAAGCAAAGACAAAACATTAGTGTCATGGAAGAAGAAATAGTCAGTGCATCACGGGAAGCTCCCAGCAATAAAACCTGCATTTGTATTGACACATAAACCTTAATTTGTGAGCAATTTTCAGTGTATTTCAGTTAAATTAACGAGACAAATATAACAAAAGGGATTTTATACTTAGAAGAAGAATATGAAATTGAAATATTAAACTAAGAAAACTATAAATACTGCAGTTCTAGAGTTACAGATATACAATTAAGCTTTGCATATCAGTGCTGTATAACCCAGGGAATGTACTTTTTTTTTTATAATTGAATAGTAATGGAAATCATGAACTGTTTTTCAGAGGTCATAGATCAAATGAGCAGTAGAGTTTTTCTCACAGAATGGTTCTTTCACATAGAAAGCAGTGTGTGCTGCAGGTTTAGCAAATGGCCCATCATTTGTAAGCTCTGTCTGGACTATATCACTTTTTGAGGTCATCCTTCTTTCTGTCAGTCTGCCCAAAACATCAACGGTATCGGTGAAGACAGAAGACAGTGACACATGGAATAGATGACAAGGATGCTGGACTGGAAGATCAAGTCTCAGACGCATTAGTGTGAGTAAGAGCATTTGGAAACCTGTCAGTTTCTTCGATATTGGCAGGAAATCTTTGACAGTGTTGAAGAGGGACATTAAGACTGCATAACAATATAGTCCAGTGTAATATCTTACTTTTTCGGTATCGTCCTTTAAGAAAGTTTCATTCAGCTCTGTCTTTTGCAACTGTGCTCGAAGCAGTCTGTTCTCCTCCAACAGCCGGTTTATTTCTGCTCTGCCCTGTTGACTGCACACACAGTCCTTCGTCTGCCCTTCAGCTTCCGTGACGCTGTCACTCCCATCACCACTGGATTTGTTACATCCATTTCATATGCTGGTTTGCCTGCAATAATGCCAAATCAAAAGCTACTCAGTCGACATGACGTGGTTCTGCAGCATCACACATTAGCATGTTTTATCTCATTATCTATGACCGCAGCGCATTGAAAAAAAAACCCACTAAAAGCCTTTTAGTTTGGTCCTTTTACAGCATCCTGCCATGCGATTACATTTGTTCCTGACCACCGAGAACACTCACGTTAACTTTTATCGAGTGGAAAAAAAGTTAGCGTGTTTATATTATGCTAACATAGCTGTGTCGCTAGCGGTCACGTAGCACATCATTATATACCAGCTAGCCCAAGTTCAGTAACCCTACAAATGTCACTGCTGTTTAGTTTTCTGTCTTCATTTATGTTGGAAGTGATAAGAAAGCTGTACGTTTTAATTTGTTTCCAAAACCCCGCAGTCAGGACATGCTATATTGTATTTAGATAGAAGCTAGCGAGCTAACTTGCTGCTAACTTCTAACTCATATGTCATAAATTCCATTGTCATGGATGCCTGGATGTTTAACTCAGTTGTTACACCTGGTAGAGCAGAACGCTGATAATTTTATTAAAGATGAAAGACTTAAGACAGTGTTTTAACTCTCAGTAATGCCACAGTGATCATTTGATATATGGACCTGCAGCAGAGTTTAGGCCCAGACACGGCTAGTGACGTCAGACTGAACAATCGGATAGTGATATGAATTACTTTAGAACTCACCGGAGAGAAAATGCCGCGAGCAAACCAACAAAAAGCTGGGGATTGCACGGAACTCGATATCCGCTCGTCTCACCGCTGCAATCCATGCCTGGCGTCTTTGTTTGGTGGATACATGGGATCCCTCACGTTGCCGCCAGGATGGAAAACGATGAAAAGATTAATCCAGTTTCTTGCCTTCACGATCGTGAGCTCTAACGTTGCAACCGACTACACACAGTCACTGCTTTGCTGTGCTTCTGCAGCATATCCAGTAATGGTGACAAATCCTCCAGCGTTGCAATAGGAAGCTGCTCTTAAGCGCAGAAAGAATTGTTTCCAGGGATTTCTATTTGTATCCAGCTTGGCGTGCAGGATCCTTTGTGTAATCTATGCTTACATATGTATTTTACACACAGACAATGTGAAAAATACAACACATTGCTATGGATTGATGCTGAAAGTGCTAATTGCACTAAAAAATTTAGCTGAAAAAATAACACCAACTAAATAGATAAGCATGTCTGTTAACAAAAAAACCCAAACGCTTTACCCAACTGGGGTTTTTCAACTACCTCAGGGACAAAGCTTTACCAAAATCTTCCAACTCAGACCCTGTGACAAGGTCTGTGAAAACCACGTTTTTATGCCTGAAATTCTACAGTACTACACTCCCACCAGATGAGCTCATGCAGCCTGTCACGAACCGGGACATACAACCATGACAAAACAGGAGATGCACACACAATTTATTGTGTTATTAATTTAGATCAACTGTGCTAATATAGTATACCAAAATGAAAACAATAACTCAAATTTCTCATGTACACTTTCTACAGAGGCACCATCGAGAGCATCCTGTCGAGCTGCATCACTGTGTGGTTTGGAGCCTGCAATGCGTCCTGTCATAGAACCCTCCAACGCATAGTGAGAGCTGCAGAGAGGATCATTGGTGTCTCTCTCCCCTCCCTCCAGGACATTTACAGCACCCGTCTCACTAAAAAAGCCCTTTGCATAGCGGCTGATCCCACGCACCCAATGCAAAGCTTCTTCAAGCTGCTGCCGTCAGGGAGGAGACTGCGGAGTCTCCAGGCCAGGACCAGCAGACTGAAGGACAGCTTCATCCATCAGGCTGTCAGGAAGCTTAACTCCCTCCCGATTCTGCCCCCTCTCCCCTCCTCTCCTCCATGGTCTCACTGAACTCTGTCACATACACACACACACACTCACTGGCCTGCACCAGTTACCAGTCACTTTGTGGAGCATTGGACTGCCATTACCTCATAAGACTTTGTTGTTATACTATCTCTAACCGTATATTACTAGATGTCCATTTGCACTATTTGCCTATTTGCACTACTCTGCCTGGTTTACACTCAATGTCATTTACCCATACCTGAATATTGTATATTGTATATTGCATAGCTTTCTTGTTAAATTGTATTGTATTTATTTAAATTTTTACTTTTTAATTATTTTATTTGCATTTTTTAATCACTCTCTTATATTTAAATGTTCATTTGCTATTTCATCTAGGGTTTGAGAGTAACGAAATTTCTATTCTCTGTATGTCCTGTACATGTGGCAGAATTGACAAATAAAGTTGACTTTGACTTTGAGATATTTGAGGTTGTGCTGAAAATAATGGTGCCAAATAAGGCAAGAAAAACATATTTTAAAGGTGAAATATAGAGGTAAAATCAAAAATAGTCAAGAATGGCCAATTATACCCTGGACCACAGAGGGTTAAATTTGAAAACGGTTTTAAAAAAAAACATCCCCATTCTAAAATGTCATGTGACAATCTGATTCATGAAGAGTGATGATGTCACAAGGACATGTGATGATGTCACAAGGACATGTGAGGATGTCACAAGCACATGCCTTTGAGCCTTTGAAGTTTTTCTATAAATAGGGGTCAGGAGCAGCAAGTTTTAGTCAGTTTGTTCGCAGCCTTCAAACGTTCGACCAGAGCTATATTTGAAAGTATTTGTAAACCTCTTCAGAGTCACTGAAATTTTTTTTAAACGTTCTCACCAATTCACTGAGCAAACAAACACATTTCAGTCAAGATGACTTTCACCTCAAATCATCTTGAAATATGTAAAGGGACCCTTTTGGGAGGTCACTACAAGGTCGAGGGTTTCCTTGAAGAAGGGGGCTTTGGTATTGTAACCAAATGTTGCAATACAAAAACCAACAAAGTCGTTGCTATTAAAGTCAACAAGAGCGACCCTGAAATTCTGCAACAGGCGAAAATGGAAATTTACATACTGGAGAAGCTGCGAGGCTTGGATGCAGATAGATGCAACATTGTTAAATGGAATGACTTTTTCATCGACAGTGACCGCATCTGCTTAAATTTTGAACTCCTCGATGAAAGCCTGTGGCAGTACATGCGGTACCGGAGGAACCGGGTTCTCCCAGTAACAGAAATCAGGCCAGTGTTATTTCAGCTCGCAAATGCCCTGTCCCACCTGGGTTCTTTGGGAATAGTGCATGCTGACCTCAAACCTGGAAACATAATGGTTGTGGACCGCTATGAGTGTCCCATCAAAGTCAAACTTACAGACTTTGGTTTTGCATGTCCCGCATCTACAGTGATTCCTGGTGACTGTGTGGGGACGGTTGGTTATAAAGCACCTGAGGTTATGATTGGTAGTCTATTTAATGAAGCAATAGACATGTGGTCCCTGGGGCTGGTAGCTGTGGAGCTTGCTACTGGGTATCCTTTCTACCCTGGGAGAAATGATTATGATGTTTTGAAATTCATCATACAGACCCAGGGACAGCCACCAGATCATGTTTTAGACTCTGGCTTTTACACTGATAACTATTTCATAAAAGACAACTACAACGGACAACACTGGACATTTAAGACCGAAAGACAATTTCAAGATGAGACAGGTTGTCAGTCCAAGGACACTCGATGCATAAAACTTAAGTGCCTCGATGACCTTGAACAACTACTGAAGATAAGGGGGTGTTGGGAAAAAATCCAAAATGTATTTGTCAGCCTAATCAAAGAGATGTTAGCATTGGATCCAAACCAGCGCATAACACCCTCGGAGGTTCTCCACCACCCCTTTTTCAATCCTGGCCTCTCTAAGAGTTCTCCCTGCACTGACATGAGTAGCACAGGGGGACAAAACCTTGTGGTCTCTCAGCAGCCTTCTAGTTGCAAAAGAGAAGAATCACAGAAAATCAGCTGCAGTTCCCAAACCTCAGAAGAATTTTCTCAACAAGAATACGTCAACGCATCAGCCAACACATCCTCCTCTATAGATGATCTTGAAATATCTAAAGGGACCTTTTTGGGAGGTCACTACGAGGTCGAGGGTTTCCTTGGAGAAGGGGGCTTTGGTATTGTAACCAAATGTTGCAATACAAAAACCAACGAATTTGTTGCTATCAAAGTCAACAAAAATAACCCTGAAATTCTGCAACAGGCAAAAATGGAAATTCTCATCCTGGAGCAGCTGCGAGGCTTGGATGCAGATAGATGCAACATTGTTCAATGGAACGACTTTTTCATCGACGGTGACCGCATCTGCTTAAATTTTGAACTCCTTGACCAAAGCCTGTGGGACTACATAGAGGACCCGGAAAACCAGGGTCTCCCCATAAGCGAAATCAGGCCAATTTTACATCAACTCACAAATGCCCTGTCCCACCTGGGTTCTGTGGGAATAGTGCATGCTGACCTCAAACCTGGAAACATAATGGTTGTGGACTGCTATGAGTGTCCCATCAAAGTCAAACTTATAGACTTTGGCATTGCATGTCCCGCATCTACAGTGATTCCTGGTGACTGTGTGGGGACGGTTGGTTATAAAGCACCTGAGGTTATGATTGGTAGTCTATTTAATGAAGCAATAGACATGTGGTCCCTGGGGCTGGTAGCTGTGGAGCTTGCTACTGGGTATCCTTTCTACCCTGGGAGAAATGATTATGATGTTTTGAAATTCATCATACAGACCCAGGGACAGCCACCAGATCATGTTTTAGACTCTGGCTTTTACACTGATAACTATTTCATAAAAGACAACTACAACGGACAACGCTGGACATTTAAGACCGAAAGACAATTTCAAGATGAAACAGATTATCAGTCCAACGACACTCGATCCATAAAACTTAAGTGCCTCGATGACCTTGGACTAATGCTGAGTATAATGTGGGGCTGGGAAAAAATCCAAAATGTATTTGTCAGCCTAATCAAAGAGATGTTAGCATTGGATCCAAACCAGCGCATAACACCCTCGGAGGTTCTCCACCACCCCTTTTTCAATCCTGGCCTCTCTAAGAGTTCTCCCTGCACTGACATGAGTAGCACAGGGGGACAAAACCTTGTGGTCTCTCAGCAGCCTTCTAGTTGCAAAAGAGAAGAATCACAGAAAATCAGCTGCAGTTCCCAATACTCAGAAGAATTTTCTCAACAAGAATACGTCAACGCATCAGCCAACACATCCTCCTCTATAGATGATCTTGAAATATCTAAAGGGACCCTTTTGGGAGGTCACTACGAGGTCGAGGGTTTCCTTGGAGAAGGGGGCTTTGGTATTGTAACCAAATGTTGCAATACAAAAACCAACAAAGTTGTTGCTATTAAAGTCAACAAAAATAACCCTAAAATTCTCCAACAGGCAAAAATGGAAATTCTCATCCTGGAGCAGCTGCGAGGCTTGGATGCAGATAGATGCAACATTGTTCAATGGAACGACTTTTTCATCGACGGTGACCGCATCTGCTTAAATTTTGAACTCCTTGACCAAAGCCTGTGGGACTACATAGAGGACCCGGAAAACCAGGGTCTCCCCATAAGCGAAATCAGGCCAATTTTACATCAACTCACAAATGCCTTGTCCCACCTGGGTTCTTTGGGAATAGTGCATGCTGACCTCAAACCTGGAAACATAATGGTTGTGGACCGCTATGAGTGTCCCATCAAAGTCAAACTTATAGACTTTGGCATTGCATGTCCCGCATCTACAGTGATTCCTGGTGACTGTGTGGGGACGGTTGGTTATAAAGCACCTGAGGTTATGATTGGTAGTCTATTTAATGAAGCAATAGACATGTGGTCCCTGGGGCTGGTAGCTGTGGAGCTTGCTACTGGGTATCCTTTCTACCCTGGGAGAAATGATTATGATGTTTTGAAATTCATCATACAGACCCAGGGACAGCCACCAGATCATGTTTTAGACTCTGGCTTTTACACTGATAACTATTTCATAAAAGACAACTACAACGGACAACACTGGACATTTAAGACCGAAAGACAATTTCAAGATGAAACAGATTATCAGTCCAACGACACTCGATCCATAAAACTTAAGTGCCTCGATGACCTTGGACTAATGCTGAGTATAATGTGGGGCAAGGAAAAAATCCAAAATGTATTTGTCAGCCTAATCAAAGAGATGTTAGCATTGGATCCAAACCAGCGCATAACACCCTCGGAGGTTCTCCACCACCCCTTTTTCAGTCCTGGCCTCTCTAAGAGTTCTCCCTGACATGAGTAGCAAACGGGGACCAAACCTTGTGGTCTCTCAGCAGCCTTCAAAACAGAAAGATCATAGAGAATCAATCTCCAGCATTGCTTCAACCACGGACAAAAATGACAAAAACACAAACAGGGATTGTAAAAAGCCATTAACAGCAGATTACATTGCAAGAATTAATTAAGCTGCTCCAATAATGATCACTTTGGCTTTTTTGTCTTTTTTAATTTTCACTCCCCCCACCCCAACCAGTCGCGACAGATGGCTGTCCCTTTAAGAGCCTGGTTCTGTCGAAGGTTTCTTCCTTTTAGAAGGGAGTTTTTCCTTCCCACTGTCGCTCATTGCTTGCTCATAGGGAATCACTTGATTGTTGAGGTGGCCAAAACTCTAGGGGAACTAGCAATTCTTGTGAAAATTGAAAAGGGAAAAAAAGCCTAAAAACATAAAAACAACTGATGAATATGTTCTTGAACTAAGGCACAATTTTGCTTAAAATCCATTAAGTAATCTCTGTGTCAAGTTCTTACCAATATTCAAAGCGGAGCAGCGGACAACTTACCATTACATCAGTCCTTCAATCAGACATAATTTGATCCAAATTGGAAATAAACTGGATGTTTATTAAATAAACCAGCTTTAAGCATCATCTAATTGTTGTTTGTAACTCTTTTTAAATATAGTGCTAACCTTTAGCCTCCTAGTAGACATACATGTTTTATAAATGGGAAAATCCTCTTTTCTTTAGAAAAGTTAAGCTCTGACCTTGAAGTCAAGGTCCCTGAGATTTAAACCTTACAGAGATTTTTAGTAAATGCTACCATGGTATTAATTTAAAAATTCTACATTGTCTCGTTCTTGAGCTATTGCATTCACAAACTTGGGTGTCCACAGCGCCCCGCCATATACCAGACTCAAAAGATTATGAGGTAGGTGTTTTGTTTTTGTTTGTTTGTTTTTTAAGTTTTTTCATAAAGATTACAACATAAAAATAACACAATTGGGAATATTATTGTCATTTTTGAAAACACTATTTTGATGTTATCTAATGCAGTGCAAAAAATAAATAACTAAATTGATAACTGGCACTGAGTCTTCTGTGTGCACACATTCTGCATCAACACACAGGGAGACACTGAGACTTCAGAAATTTTTCACTGTGTTTGTCTATACAGCCACAACTTTCAGATTTTTCACAAACAAGCAGCATGGATTTTGTCCTCATCATTTCAGCTAGAAGTACTTTATAAGGGGGTCTTTCAAGTGAACATTGAACAGGTACAGGTGCTTGAAATCCTTGAAAATGCTCGTTCAGGAGTTAGGCCTTTTTCATACAATCCCCCCATTTTCAAAGGCTCAAATTGGATTGAACAAGCAAGTTTTTTTGTTAATAATTGACCGTTTGGAGTGTAGAACTCATAGATATCAAATGTTGTTTCCTCCCTTGCGAGGCCTTTACTGTATCTGCCTTCAGTTCTGGTTGCTTTGCACTGTGAAGCTATTTGAAAGTATTTGTCAAAGAACAATGAGCACTAGATATCCACTAGATGGTGTTATAGTAAAACACAAGCATAACCCTCACTTAGACAATTTTACCTGATACACAGTTTGTGACCATGTATTTACTCTTCTGGCACTTTGCCTTCACAATTTTGTATTAATTTCACTACCTTTTGGCATGATCACCTTTTAATTTGTTTCTCACATTTGTGACAAAGACACTGCACTGGAGGCAAACAAGACTGTGTAAATACATTCAGCAAGTTGGATTAGTTTCCAGTTTCTGCTGAATACAAGCAAAAACCAGTCACTTCAGAAAGATGTTCAGAATAAAATCTGTAAAACTGCCAAAGAGCAGCACGTGAAGGTAACCGACATGAAGATAACAACAGGGTAACAAATGCAAGTGAATATGAGCATCTTTTTATTTCGCAGCCTTCCGTAAAGACGCTGAAACACACACTGTAAAAAAAATCCGTAAAAATACAGTACTATCTACTGTATAAACGTGAAGGAATTTTCCGTATTAGTCATTTACAGGTATTTTTCTGTATTTCTCAACTACTGCAATGCATTCTTTCAGGCTTCATCTGGATTTTGGACTCTGAAGTTGGAGAAACTGTCTTCAAATTTCTGTGGTAAGTATTAAAACTCATGTTTCCTTTTATCAAAATAATATTTTTCAAAAGACTCTGCGTTTTTATTTAGAAAGAATTGTTAATTTATTTGTTAACTGGTTTCGGCTGTCTCCAGACAAGTCAGGAATATTTTGCTGACTCATTTTTAAAAAAATAATTGTTATTTAGGTTTAACATGACTTAAGCTTTATTTTAGTTAATGTTAAAATAATTTTTACTGTGATACCACCAGTTTTGCCCTTCAGTGGCTGAACCAGTTTTCATAAATATTATAGTTAGCTGTCTGTGTCTCTCTGGGTATTACACAGCTGTGACTGCTAACTAGCTAATTAGCGAAAGTCAGCGATGTGGATAACTGGGGAAAGTGAGAACTTATGGTCCTAGAAATTATTCTAGGACTCTCATAAGTACTGTATCAATACCCATGTTTTACAGTTGGCTCTACTGTACACTTTAAAGGGTTTCGGGCAAAGTTACACTAACCCTAGTTTAACCCTCAGACCTTCCTGGCTGACGCTAGCAAATGCTAATGTAGCATTAGCTTTTGCTGATGATACTTTAGCAGCACTCTGATTTGGGCTGCTAAAGTAAATACTTTTAGCTAGCTGACCAGCATAGATTATTTCGGTGGTTAACAGACTGTAGTGGTAATATTATTGAAAGTATAGTTTCACCTCACCACATGTCTATTTTGTAGCACATAGAAATGTTTAGTTAATATTTATAGACAGACACATTTTCCCTGTAACTGTGTTTTTACTCCAGCATTTGTTGAAAATGTAATTTATGAAATGTTGAGCAGCATTTCTAGTATGTGGAATACTTTTGTCACCCCACTGTGCAAATATGATTAAATACTAATAATTATTACTAAAAAAAATTCAATAATAAATCAATAATAACTATTTCTTGATTGAACTATAATGTAAGCGCAGTGCTGGTGTGCAGGGGCTTTATATGCCTTGTCTATATCAAGCTTTTAGCCAAATATAAGCAGAGATATTTGTATCTTTCTTAAAAATCCAGATCCTTACAGATTATTTGAGAAATGGTTCAACAGCTATCACTACTTGACTCTAAGTCCTGCAGTGGAAAAATATCCCTTATTTCACCTTTGATCACACACTTTGGTTTTCCAGTGCAGAGCAATGAAAGACTTCACCAAGTGAAAAAAAAGATGAAGATACAAGCTGGTAATGATCCAGAGCAGCTGGTCTCAGGAAATGAAGAAAAACCCTGACCACCTTCTCTACAAACACAAGGTGAGTTTAATGTTGTGGTTGATTTCGTTTTTCAAGGTACCGGTATGTATGTTACTTTAATTATAAACTGCTTTTGTTGCAACAGAATGGTGTTATGTGTATGCAACTACGTGAATTATAATCCTTTGTAGGGCTGTGTGATATGACCAAAATCTCACATCCCAATATAAGACATTTCTCTCCTGATAACGATATATATCACAAAATAGTGCATTTTCTGTAAATTCTGTGATTCTCGGGCAACTCGACTTATGTGAAGTGTTTTCAGTTGGGCGTCGTGTACCTGGAGTCGAGTGTTTTGACCGATGCATGAAACGATACATTTTTAGACATGAGTTTAAACGGCTGCCATTTTCTTTCTGAGTATTTATTTCACGGCGTGCTGCGAGGAAAAGCCTGTTCTAACGTTTGAGTCTAAGGATTATTTTGAGCATTTTCATTAATGAAGTGAATGTAATTCAGTAATCAAAGGTGTTTGGCTATAACTGACTACATGTGTATACTGTATCATAAGTGGACAGACATGGATGTAAACCACACCTTAACCATTTGGCTGAGGCAAAACTACCACAAGGCAGTGATTCTAACTAAAAGGTACTATGGATATTATTACATGTGAACATATAGTTAAATATGACATTTTTTGTTTGTCGGGTGTCCTGTTTGAAGAAAACACTTGGTAGCCACTTGAATGAATGTAAATAAACACATTTACATGAGGGCAACCTGATTTTAAGGAAATAAAAATGCTCAAATTTGAAAGCTTGTGAGTTATTTTGTTCATGTATCAGCTGTTTAGTAGTTTTATGACAAGATGGATGCTGTCATTATATTTTAGTATAGTTTTAGAGTTGAGGAGAATAAAAGAATATTTAACATTAATTGTACCAATGTTGTTGTGTACGAAGCACAAATTAATTTAAGTTTTAATTTATGAATTTTTGAGTACATGGTGTACTAGGTTGTAATTGCATAGAAATGTACGTTCAAGGATATAAAGAACTATATTTAATGAGTTACAGTGAAAAGAAGTGCTTGGAAATAGTAATATAAACAGAAATTTCAAATTTTCTATTTACGGAAAATATCAGTTAATGATACAGAAAATATACTGTGAATAAACGGAATCTTCCGTTTTATAGCTGAAGGAAATGTCCGTAAATAGTACAGAGAGTATACTGTAAATCTACAGAATTTTCCGTTTTATCGTTTACAGAAAAGTCCGTCAAACTTCCGTAAAAAAACAGAAAATGTACTGGCAGAAAATTACCAGGACATTTTCCGTTTTTCTACGGAATATTTTTTTACAGTGTGGTTCTGCCAGAGGTTTCTTCCTGTTAAAAGGGAGTTTTTCCTCTCCACGGTCGCTCATAGGGATCAATTGGGTACAATAACTTTGTTGCTTTTTGGTCCGTCACATTGACCAAAAAGCAACATGTTCTTAATAGAGTGGCAAGTGAGTGTTTTACATTTTCCATCTGTGAACGGTAGCTTCTACTGCTCATTTATTGATTTGGCACCAATTTGGCACAAAATAAAGAAAACTTTAAACGACAACAAATGTTCTCGTCTTTCTTCAAGTCATTTTCAATAAACAAATTCAATAAATCAAATTGCATTCAGTTATTCTTGTATTTCCTCGCGTAATTAGTGGCTATCTAGTCAGTAGCCCAAAGTGCAATATGTTAGCTACTAATAATATCTTTGTATTGTTTTTCTTTGGACCGATGCTCACATCGATGCTTCTGTTTGTTGTTGTGGAAAAATAATTTAAACATCGAAACCAAACCGATTTTCTGAGATTTATTTTAAGAAATTTCAAACCTCTGCAAAGGGATCAATAAAGCCGTCGTGTGGATACAATCTTGTCTATTCAGTGGTTGGGAGTGAAGTTCTCACCTTCATGTAGGCACCAGCGTGATAATTAAGTGTGTCAGCAAGACCAGGTATTTAAGGAGCGGCTGTGGCAGCAGCCAAAGTAACTGCTGTTTCCCTTTCAAGCTTCCTAGTTTTTCCTGGAGTTCAGCCTTCAAGTTGATTCTTCCCTCCCTTAATTCAATTTACTTATTTGTAAGCTACATGTATGCTCACTAACAAAGCTAAATGAGCTAAAGCTAACGGTGCTCTTTAAATTTGAAGAAAATCCAGTTCACTTTCTTTTCTCATCAGTCCTCTCGATTGTGTCTTGTAGCAGGTTTTTGGCTTTAACACATCAAAGATCTGATGGGTTGAGTTGGCCATAAGGCTCGTCAAAGTTTAATAGTGGTGGCTTATTGGGAAAAACAGTCCTGACAAAGTCAATCAGCCCCTCCTCCCAAACATTAATGGATGATGCATGCATGAATACTCAGCAAACATCATCTATAAAAAAGGATCTGTATGTTCTGTATGTTCTGTATGTTCTGAATCACCATAAAGTTGCTAATAGCAAGAACACAACACAGCCGGGGGTCTGCCACTCTTTGTTTATTCAGATCTCTTTTCACACAATACTCTTGTTGCTTCTGAGCCTCTCGTTTTACTAAAGGTTATGATGGAGCAGCAAGACTGAACCAGTGGCTGGATAACATGAGGAGGAAGGAGTGGAGACCTGCACAAACATCATGTCTTTAAAGTGCTCGCTTTAAAACAGAATGCTTTCTAAGAGTGAAAGTTTAAGAAAATCTAACTGTAATATTTAACATGCCTACTCTCCTTTCCCCCTATTTGTACTAATTTAGGGAGCACAGCAGTTGCAGCCATTTTAAGGTTTGTTTTTTGTTTTTTCTCAGGCGAGGTCATCTGTCAGAGGGGCAAGAGGCAATATTTTGGTAAGTACTGACACAGAGGTAAGTGACTCTCCAGGTTTATTAAAGAAGGAATCAGAGTTTGGCAGTGCTGTTAAAAATTCAAAATGATTAAATTTAAAAAATAGAATTTCTTTCATTTCAATATTAGAAAACCAGACTGTTTATATTCAGTGTTATTTATGTCATTTAAATTTAAATGCTCATTTTTGTTTTGTGTGTGTTGTTGACGAGTATTAAGACTAAGACACAGATTATTTTCTGTCCCAAGGAAGGTCGATACGTTGGCCTTTAGCCAAAAGCAGACAGACAACTCTGATCAGCAATTCTTTCAGGTTTGTCTGTTTTGATGATGCTATTAATTGTTATTATCCTTTATCCAGGTAACTTTCAGAGAGGAGCGAAGCCAGCGTGCTCTGTAAACTCTCATTAAAAAAAAGATAAGTACATATTGATTTTATATTATTATGACAGCTCCTCCTCAGTGAACACTTCCTCTAGTTGCTGAAATCATTTACTAATTTTTTTCTTCCCATTTGTCTTTTGTTTTTCAGAGAAAACAGAGAGGAGACAAGGTGACATTAAGACCTAAGACAGGACGGATTGAACCCTTTCTCGTAAAAAGATAAGTATTCACTCTGCTTTTAATCAGAATATTGATAAATATCTAAAATTCTGCTCACCTGGTTGATAAAGTTACTAAAACGATTCCCTCTTTACTGTCATTTGTCCTTTAGAGAGAAGATGAGGAGAGTGAACGTCAGCAAGAATGAACAAAGTGGTAAGTAGTAAATAGTGTTTACGGTTGTTTCTAAAATATCCCAAACATTAAAAAATCGTTGAGGTTTTAACTTTTATTCTTTCTTTTCTGCCTCTTGTTTCTAAATGTCAGGAAAAAGAGCCAAGATGAGAAGAAACTCCACACAGAAGATGTTCCCTCAGTAAAATGGTAAATATATTCATCTTGTTATGACGTTTGCTCACAATAACCAGGAGTGTTCCTGTTGTTCTGAAGTGATTCACTCTCATTTGGTGTTATTTGGTGAAAACAATAAAAAGACCTCTTCAGGTCTTTTTATTGTTTTCTCTCTGCAGAGGAAAGTGATGAGACTGATGAAGAAATACTAAATACAAAGACTGACAAAGGGAACTGAAAAAGTCAAACCAAAACCTATACTGGGGGAAAACTATAGGAAACAGAACTACTGAGGCAAGGAAACACGAGGGGACGGAGATTAACACTCTGACAAGGGACAAAGGGAGACTGACACAATATTTACACACAGGAGGCTGATTATGGGAACTAAGGACACATAGAAACACAGCTGAACCGAATAAGAAATGAACAACAAGTCGAAACAACAGTTCAACAAGTTTCTAAACAGAACAAATAACTTTCAGGATGTTTCAACAATGTGTAAAATGAGTTCTTATCTTTTTTTTGTGAGAGGGCCTTTGATGTTTCTCTTTGGATCCTCCTTCCATCCATTTCTTCAGCTTATCCAATTCAAGATTGGAGCCATCCCAGCTGTTATGGGGCCAGAGGCAGGAGTACAACCTGGACAGGTCAGTCTAACACAGAGAAACAGACAACTATTCACACTCACATTCAACCTAACTGCATCTCTCTGGACTGTGGGATGAAGCTGGAGTACCTGGAGGGAACCACAAAGGTGCCAGGACTGTCTTCTCTCAGGTGACGGCCGTTCACGCTGCTCTGAAGACCCTCAGTTGTCTTTGGATCAAATAACACCAAATGAGAGTGAATCACTTCAGAAACACAGGAACACTCCTGGTTATTGTGAGCAAACGTCATAACAAGATGAATATATTTACCATTTTACTGAGGGAAAATCTTCTGTGTGGAGTTTCTTCGCAGCGTGACTCTTTTTCCTGACTTTTAGAAACAAGAGGCAGAAAAGAAAGAATAGAAGTTAAAACCTCGACGATTTTCAAATATTTTAGGACATTATTTTAGAAACAACCTTAAGCACTATTTACTACTTACCACTTTGTTCAGGCTTGCTGACGTTCGACATGCTTCACTGTATATTATAATCTCAAGCGCTTCCTTGCTGGAGTCGGGCTCCGGATGCTGCTCTCTTCCTCCGGAGCCTTCCTCTTAGCACGCTTTGCCGACATATTTAGAAAACGGCAGAGCACCGAAGTGAGAACTCTGCCGTCCGCGCTGTAGTCTGTTATTCTCCAGCGGTTCGTCATCTCAGTGTCCTCTGTTCGGTAAACAGTGGAGATGACTCTGGTGACGAGGAGGCCGTCGACAGTCAAGGTGCCGACACAGTTCCTCCGATCTGCCTTCAGCACAGCAAGATCCGCTTTCTCTGGAAGAACTGGAGTCAGGAAGCGTGGATGAGAGCTGGAGCCCGCAGGCGGCAGCATCATGCCAGCTGGTGAGTCCGTAGGAGGAGAAGGAGTGGTGTTCTCTCTCTGGCTCTGCCTCACATGGACAAATGGTGTCGTCACCTGGTCCCGGTGGAACAATCCTTTAAAAGGTATGTAAGGAAAGTCCTTGGACCCCGTCACCAGGTTATGGTAAAGAGTGAGGACCAGGTGGGACATGGAGTCCAGTTGGCTGCTGCTCAGTTCACGGTTCCTCAAGTTAATGACGACCATCTGAGGAGCAGTGATTGGACTCACCAGCTCAGCTACGAGAAAGCAAAGCATGCGTGTACGTTAATCATGTGATCACACAAATTAAAGCCTGAATTTAAATTGTCCAGACATGGCTTTACATCATCATAAGCTCTTCCACACACAAACAGTAAGAAGCTCCCAGCAGAACTCATTGTTTATGAAAGCCTTCACCTTTTTTGGTAAAAGTTTTCATGCGGTGTAAGGCTGCATGGACTTTCACTGAGGTTTTAATACGCATTCACATTAAGGAGTAATATCTTCATATTAGTTGAGCATCGATATTTTGAGAATAAAGCAGCTACATTTAGGTGAGAAACCTCCCACCTCCTCATTGCAGGCACACACTGTTTCAATCTCAAACTCATCCAGCGACTCTGTGAACTTTTAAAACTCCATTCTCCAGCTTTATAAAATTCACAATCTATGAAACTTTCACGTATAACTCAGCGCCAGCAGCCCAAACATGTCAACTCAAACCCTCTACATGCAAAAACGGCCGCGCGCTGACGTCAGCGTCCTCCAATGCCTTACGTCGTTTCCAGGGCGCGTGCATTCAATTGTTTTTTTTTCCAGCGATTTAAAAAAAAACATGGCGCCATCTTTATAGTGTACTGGCACATGTTAAAATTGATGTTACTCAAGTATGAAACATCTCATCCTAAATGTTAACACTCATGAAGTCCTACTTCCAAACAATAAAAGACAAAAATCTAAGTTGTATTTGTTTGCTAGCACTCTGACATATTAGCCTGCTGTACTCACCATAGCGTTGATCTAACACCTCGTCAATAAAAAGGGAGAACAGGTGCATCTCGCGACTGAAGTTTGTAGAAGTCATTTTGCAAATCCTTCTTGAAGATTTTCAAACGTTGGCTGTAGTTTGAAAAATCCGAGTTTTCACAGCACTAGTGGGAAAAAGCTCCTGTTTGCGCTCAAACGTGAAACCCGAATTCCAATTTTGCCTCCTGCTTTTATACCTGCACTCAAACACGTCATCATCACCATGACTCCCAGTGCCACCGAAAATCAATTTTATTTATTTAAAATAAAGTTCGTCTAATTATCATAGCTTTTTCAAAAATATATATATTTCTCATTTTATTTTACTGTTTTATTCATCCTTTATAAAAAATATGTTGCCAAACTTTGTCGTTTTAATTCTTTAAAAAAATCATTAATTCACCAGTTTACAAAAATGAAGATCGATATCTGAAATTTAAATTAATAAATAAATAATTACAATTGATAATGGATTTTTAGCATTAAAGAATAGTTTTTCAATGCGCTTTAAATGTTATCAGAGCCGATATTGTGCCAAAAAGTGATCGCAGTCCAAAAAGTGATTTACGGTATTGAAACGTTTGTTTGTGTCATGACATTTGTAAACAGTTGATGTTTAAGGTGCAGTTCACGTGGAAGCCAGAGGAGGGTGGTGTTGTGCGCATAATACAAAGTGATGGCGAAACCTAAAAGACGGTGTCATGTCTGCTCCCTGAAGCAATCTCATAACAGTTTCAATCTATTTCAACCCAGTTAGCACATTTCTGTTATGAAGTTTAATAATTTTTTGGCAGTAAACTTTTAAATCCTTTTATTATGAATATCACGTTTTCAGATTTTCAAGAGAGACCAGACCAATAGGGCAGCAGAAATCACAAAAATAAATAAATAAATAAATAAGAGTTTTATAAAGATTAAAACAGTAAAAAAAAAAAAAAAGAGAGAGACTGGAATGATTATGATGTATAACACAGAATATGTACAATAACAGAGTTATAAACACACCTAGAAAACACGTGATACTTTTTATTTCATCTATAACCTCTATGCAAATTTTGTTGATTGCAAAGTGTTTATGAATATGTTTTTAAAAGCTGGTTATCTGACTGTCAGTTAATAGCAATTAAAAAGAAAGCTGATTTTTATTATTCCTAAATGGAAAAAGTCCATTATGAATTTTTGTTATGAATTTCATTTATCAATCCACCTCCTCACTGCTCTTTCCCGGTGCAGCAGCCAGAGCTGGATCAAGCAGCCAGATGGCTTCTGGAGGAAGACTAACTGCAACAAAGGGTCTCTGGGAGGCTGCTCAGGCACAGCAGCTGAAAAATCAAAGATGAAATAAAAACTGGACCTGATCATGGTGCTGCATGAGACAAAAAGTCTAGATGATAAACCAGTGTATGAATTGGTAACACTGCTTATGATGATCATGTTTAGGTGGAAACTAGCGAGCTAACTTACTGCAAACCTCTAACTCAGTTAAATTGAATAAACTCTGTTTTCATGGATGCCTGGATGTTAAACTTAATTGTTAAACCCGGTAAAACAGCAACGCTGATCATTTTATTAAATATGAAAGAAGTTAGACCGTTTTTAGCTCTCAGTGATCCCTCAGTGTTCGTTTGACTTTGGGACCTGAAATATGGCAGCTTTTCACTTACACATTTTTGAACCACTCATTCATAGAAATAGTTTCCAGTCAAAGATCTGGAGGAGGACATATTTGTTTAGAACTCTTAAATATGTCGAAGAAGCACCTTTAAGCAATTACTTTGGTTTTCCTCCACCTCCAAACAAATGTCAGAAGGAGTCTGAACCACAAAAGAAGCACGTATTCTCGTAAAAGTGGTTGCAGGAGGTGAGCTGGCTTCAAACAAATGATGAACGCACAGATGTGGTGCAGAATGTGCCATGAAAATCCCAATCTAGCGGACAAAAACAGTGCCTTTTATATGGATGCAAACGTGCATTGCAACTTCTTATCTGTTGCGCGTCTTTTATTTTGACAGCGAATGCGCACATGCGGACCACTTATGTGCACCCGTGTAAATAACATGATGTTCTGCCGGGTGTGTTGTTGGTTTTCCCTCGATTTCTGAGTCGACAAGCGCCTTTGTTACTGGGACCAGTAATTTTAAGAAAGGCCCCCATTAGAAATGGATTATTGCTCAGTCTGCAATATCTTTCCCAGAACAAACACCAATTGCAAATAATATACTAAAAATAAACCTGAAAAATCTGTTTAGAACAGCATACTGTGTTGCAAAGAGTGAACTACCACTGGTGCAATTTAGCAGTCTTTGCAAACTTCAAAAAGCAAATGGCCTAGATCTTGGTTCCACTTGCCTCTTACTTGTGACTTTAGTGGAAATTTCAAATTCAGTATCTGACACAGACTGATTCATGTTCTACACAGACAGCACTGATGTCTGCATGGTCTTCTAAAAGCAGCTTTAGTCAGCTTAGATGTGAAGTGAGTGAAATATACAGTTGCGTTTTTAATCAATGTATTTGTTCTCTATTGCAGATTGAGAAGGAGTTTCTGCGAATCACCACAAAGCCTCTGCTATCTACTTTCTTTGCCGAGCTTGACCAATACGCGCCACGCTTAATGGAAATCTTTCTGACCAAAGGAGGGACACGTGGAAAGAAAATAAGAGGTCTCATGCTTGCCATCTCCAAGGTTTGTATTAGGATTGAGTAGACTTTGTCATAGGCAGCAAAAATAACTTTTATTTGGAGATGAAGTTGTCAATTTTGTTTCGGCTTAACAAGTGGTACATGCCAGGTTCTAACCTAAAGAATAATTATGCAAGTGAACTGATTACCCTAGCTTTAAGAAAAACAGACTGGTTTTGGCTCATATTATCTCCTCCTCCTCTCCAGCATGACAACATCCATACCAGACGAGCATGCATCTTGAAGTCTTTGTGCATCCACCTAAACGAAGACGTTAATAGAAGTTAATAAAGGAATACTTGGTGAGCCATTGTGACAGCATGTTGTCTGTAACATTCTCATACAAATTGTGACGTTGCCTCATATGCAAATCATTAAAATTACAATTTTGAGATTAGCAACAAGACACCTGGTATTGGGGAAAGGATGTCTTGAATACCAAACAGTATTAAGCGTTGCAATAAAGAATTTCTGGAATTTGGTATTGGAAGGAAAGAAATTTATGCCTAGTTAGACTTGATACACAAACATACAATGCATTTAACATGCATCAAGACAATATTGCTTTTGAATCTGTACTTGGATTAAAACAAGTCCTGTTGTTTTTTTCATTGCTATGGTCATCAGTATTTGTAAATAGAAATGTCTATGAACTTTGAGCTGTTTAGTACTAACACTTCTATACCTGTTTTATTTTAGCAGCTGAGTTAGCCTTTTCTCGAGTCCTGTCCCCCTAAGTTACTCTTGCTACGTCCGACAAACAAATGGTTTCCTCTGCGCACCAATGGGTACCCAAATGTGCAAGCAGACATGCTTCATAATGTTCGGTACATTTACCTGGGAATGGGGCCATACACACTGTTTAATCCATTCACGTTGTTTTTGACTTTGTGAATGGAAAGAACACAACTCCTCCAGACACAATCTCTCAGCGTATCGGTGGGCACACCGCTTCTCCATCTTGCTTGAGGTTAATGTTTGTCAGACACAGTAACGGTTGCTATAATGTGTAATTGGACAATGGCCCTTTCGGGGGAGGGGCCGGTGAGAGGTCAATTATGCCACCTCTTTTGACATGAGAGGTGTATTTTATAATTTATGTATTGGAGTAATTACTAACAACTACTTTAGTGGTGTGTAATTTTCTGTTTATTTCTTTGACTACTTGGATTTTATGAACAGCATAGAAACAGTTGTTTAAACAATCTCTTAAATTTTACTTTGTTGTCTTATACTTTTTCATGTAGGATACGGACAGCGAGGCAAAAAGCTGCATGGAGCAAACTGTGATGGGGGTGTACGTCATCCAGAAGGAGGGTGCTGAACCTGAAGATGACCCAGAGGACGTTGGTGTCCTGATTGAGGGTGTGGAGGCTAACACTGATTTGGGTAACATTGCACAAGCATGTGCTCTGTTGTTTGGACTCATATACTGTTTGAACCTGAGCTACCCACCAGAACTTAAATGCACCTTTGAAGTCCTCCAGAAGATACTTTTAAATCTTGATGGACAAAAGCTGTCTTCAAAGGTACAGTTTCTGAAAAACAAGCTTATGGGGTGAGAGCACTTGAAAATGACTGATAGGTCTTGAATGGTTCATTGGTGCAATGGTGATTTCCAATATATAATGGTAATATTTGAGTTGTTTATATTTTTTTCTTTCATTTAAAATTTTTTTTTAAGTTTTTGGATTCTCTCTGTTGGGCAATTCACCTTTTATACAGCACTGCAGATGATTTTTGTTTGTTCTTATATAGATGGCTCAAAATGGATCAGAAGTACTGACAGAAGTACTATGTTGTGTTTATGTATCAAAGTCCTGTAAAGTTTAAGACCACTGCCACCTGTTAAGTTCACTGTATTATTGTGTCCATTTTTGCTTGCTAGCATGTTTTAAAACACAGCAAAACTATATTGCTAGCTGTGGAGGACTGCAACCAAAATTAAAAAAATAAATACAGAAATATAAAAATTGGTCAAACTAATAATTATTTCAATGAGATACACCAAACAAATATAGATTTTCATCACCTATGGAATTTTTTGTTGTTGTTGTATTGCCCCCAAAATATTTCTAATTATTTTATTTTATTTTTCCAAATTCACACAATTCTATTTTGTCACATGTTTTAACTTGCCAAGTGGGAGATGTATTTTTATCTTTTAGTTTAATTTTTTAAAATGCAGTCGATATATTGAGCAAATTTTGCATCTGTTTTTAGTTGTGGAAGCTTTGGTTCCAACATATTACCTATGTAAATAAGTATTCTAACGTTTTACCTTTTGAAGTGGCATAATGCTTGCAGGTGTACAAAAATGGTAAGCTTTTATATTGTCCACTAAATCCAGTTAATAAAGATAATGTTATCATAATCTGATTGTGACTTTTTTTTGTAAAGTAGTGGGTTTCTAAATGTGTAACAAATGTAAACAAATCTAATTGAAATAATTTGGTTGAAATGAGTGAAATCATTGCCTTGATTAACAAAGTAGTTGTTGAAACAACAAGATTTAATTCTGTTTTCCTAAACTTTTTAAATTGTGTAGAATGAATTAAAACAAATTTCACTCTACATACTTAAATAAATCACTTCAAATCAATGTAAGTATAGTATGTTGATCCAACGTAATCTGATTACATTAAACCACCAAATGCTAAATGTGTTGGTTTGACATGATCGAAAAGGGTTTATTGTACTTGGTTAAATTGTGTGCAAAAAGGGTGCCATGATTAAATTGTGTTCATCCAACAACAGATTTTTTTGAGTGAAGATGTGTCCCAGAATTCATAGCGCAGCCCAGCTGAGTTTCCAACGATGGCGGCAGCAAGTTAGTTTTAATATTACTCTTATTATTCTTTATGGGTCACAAAATAAACGTTTAACATATTTTCAGGCGAGGCTGTAACTGTGTAAACCTCAAATATCTGCTCAGTTTATCAAGACACCACATATTTTCAAAAGCGCTCCGACGTCGTCGGAGACGTCTGTTACCCACTAGCTCGATAGCTAGCGGGGGGGCAAGGCTCACTAGAGCCCGTGAGAACACCGGACTCCCGCAAATCGTTTTCAAACCCACAGCAGTGTTTCGCTACTCAGGTTAAACATATATAGGTCACTTAGATAACTTAAAAATGTTATCGTTTGGCTTTTTTTTAGTATTTTATTTGTTCCTGAGTAAATCGGTTTGGCTGAGATTAAAGTTATAGTTTCTGTAAGCAAAGCAAAACTGTTTATGTGAAAAACTGTAAAATATAATTTCAGTGTTCTTTTTACATTTCATCAGAGTAAAAGCCTTGTAGGAGTAAATGTATCCAAGCTTCTGACAGATGTGACAGATGTTTAACTTATTGTTGTTTACTTGTAGTGTACAATAAATAATCAAAAACACAGGATTATTCTGCAATGCTTCATTACTCATTAATGTTACAAATGTTGAAAGGTAAAAGTGTTCAATAAAATCCTAAATATTGCAAAATGCTGCAAGAACTCAGTTCTTCTTTCGCTGCTTTAGGACACATCCCATTATATTGACTACTGTACACACACTACTTAATATTTAAGATACAAAAAATACTGGTTTCTGTGCATGCATCTGCAGTGAAGGTGTGTGTTGTTTTGCCATGCAGCTTTTACTTACTTAGGCGCAATCAAGCACTCTTCTTCATTTTGCCTACCATGAAGTCAAGCCAAAAAAACAAGAAAAGAAAAAAGATTTTTCTGGTATGAAGTATAACAGTTCCCTGAACTACCTCTGATAGTGTCCTCATCGTGATAATATTCCCTTTATTTATGATTAGTAATCTTTATCTTCAGAGGTGTGGGTGACAGTTTTAGTGTTTGCTTTAAAAAACAAAAAACAACAAAAACTCAAAACAAAAACTTGATGGAATATTTCTCTGGACAAGAGGTCCTTGGATCGCCTCTCCGTTGTCTTTGTTGAACGCAATGAAGGCAGTGAAAGAACTGCTCACTCCTGATTGGACACTGAGCTGCACCACCTTCTCCTTCACTCCTCCACTGTGGCTTCTCAGGAAGTCCTGCATTTGGGTCCTGTTATTCACTCAAACCTGACAATAACACATCACCCTGTTTTATCCACAACTGTAAATTTTCGGAGACATCCTGTTACATTTACTGAGATCAGCAACAGACTTTCTGAATTCAAACCTCAATAAAAATGTGAAAATGACTCAGCTTTTCCTTCTTTTGTTTTTACAGCATTATGGACTATAAGTTAAAGCAATAATGATGCAGTGAATGGTGGTCAAAGGGTTGATCTTTACACAGAGCACATCTGTCCCTTTTTATTAGCCCATTACAATTATTCCCCCATCACTTTAAAAAGGCAACAAAACATGCATGTAACATTTCTTCAGAGATGTAATTCAGTTTTAATTATATAGCGCCAAATCAACACAACAGTCACCTCAAGGTGCTTTATATTGTAAGGTAAATACACTAAGTAATACAGAAAAAAAACAACAACAATTGAATGATCCTCTTTGAGCAAGTACCTGGCAACAGTGGGAAATAAAAACTCCCCTTTAACAGGAAGAAACCTCTGGGAGATCAAGGCTCAGAAAGGGGCAGCCATTTGCCACAACTGGTTAAGGGAGAGGGGAGCAGGACAAAAGAAACACACTGTGGAAGAGAGACAAGTTAGTGTCACAATCTAAATGTTGAAGTTGGTCGACATTTTCAGATCAGACTTATGGTCTTTAAGCCAAGTTTAAAATTTGTTTTGAATGTCCTTGGTGTAGTTATTGATGTCATTTCTTTTTATGACAATCTGTTCTTAAATTGTGTTTTATTTCTCACAAAAGTGAAAAGATTATGGAAGAAAGTCGAGCCAAAGAACAGAGTTGGCTCTTAGACTTCGAGTATAGGAGGCCCTCAGCAGAACTTTTAAAGAGAATAAGAAACACAGAAAACCTTAGATAAGGAGGTGTGCTCTGACAGTGCAGCGCAGCACCCAGAAAGCTATTTGGCATTGGCAGAGAAGACTTAGGAAGTTATTCAGGAGCAAAACCCTGGTACTCAACTTTGCTGCTCAAACCTCAAATATATTGATACTTTTACGCCAATATACAATTTATTTCCAAAATTGTTACAACAAAGAAATAAAAAACCAAACATAGATTTCATAACTTTTTATGCTAATTATTATTTCAATCGCTACAAAACAGGCAGTTTTTGAAAATTCAGATGTAACTCTAACTACAGTCATGAATAAGCGAACATGAATGAAGACTATGTGCTGTCTTAAGACGTTCAAGCAGGGCTCTAGAGTGCGACCAATTTGGTCGCAAATACGACCAAATTTTTCAGTGGTGCTAAAGACTAAAAAGAAATATTTGGTTGCACCTGTGCGACCAACTGTTCGGGTAGCAAAAAAAAAAAAAAAAAAAATCTGCAACCTTCCCTGTGGTCAACAACAGACACACATTTTGCCCCTATCGTGGACTAAACCAATCAGAGATAGTAAGGGGCGGGACCTCTCTGATTCGCCGTGGTCCAGATGAAAGTGCAGGTGGAAATGGGAGGTGAGTAGCTTGAATAAAGCGATATCAATTCATTAAATCCTGAATGACTTTTAAATATAACTGTGTTTTGCCAGAAACGCCAGATTCTCAGATTAAAGCTCACAAAACTATTTCAACAACAACCAAACAGCAAATGAGAGCAGGTACACGGATTCCACACAAAGACGTAAACACAGAGCGGACCCGACGCATCAGAATCAGCTTTGTCTTTCTCGGCTTTCTCACCCGACGGCCTTAGACGGACACGCTGTCGGAGCTCAGCGATTCTGATGCGTCCGGTCTGTGATTACATCTTTTTGCGCTGATTCTGAGCTGCAGGTTTTGTCTCTTTCAACCAAAATTCATCGAGCCAGCAGCAAAAGAAGCAGCAAAAGAAGCAGCAAACTGCGCTTCACATTTGATCAATGTCATCATGAATTTTGCTGTTTTGCTTCCACGACTATTAAAATCACACTTCATGCACAGCTAGCTCTCTCTCTATCTCTCTCTGTACTTCAAGAACAGTTTCCCGTCTCCAATCTCTGTTTTCTGTATTATTCATTCGCTTATTACCCACCAGTCTACCGTTGTTTACAGCGCTGCTGTCTTTTTCTTTTCTTTTTCTTTTTTTCACTTAAATGACCTCGGACAAGAAAGCCTATTTTTTTTGTTGTTCAATACTGAAGAAATTTAAACTTTATATGCAGAACATTGTAGAATATTTTTAAGGTTATCTGCTATAAAAAGCCAGACCAGGAAAATCTCCTTCATGTTTTTCTGTGTTTTATTCTCAGTTACTTTCACACAAAGGCATCTGCTGTGATGTTCACAATTCTGATGAAGTCAGTACTGATAAATGATCAGAATTATAATATTTCTGACTGTCTGAGGCTAAGTGGAATCGAATTGGGACTTTGAGAACTGGAATCGAAGGGATTATAGAAATCAGTGATGATACCCAGCCCTAGTGAGCAGCCTAGGCACGACAGAAGTGGATGTAGCTGTAATAAGAAAATTACTATTGATAACTTTTCTGTTAGGTTAAGGCCTGATCCTTCTGAAATTCATAGCCAGTGGTCTGACACGGTGTCATCAATCTTTGAATGCTGAAAAAGCACAGTGTATCCAGAAAAACACATAATATTATATAAATTATTATAAAATTTGTGCGCGCCTAACTTTTGTGCCGTAGAAAACACAACAATGATATAAAACAGCTCTGTATCAAAGGCAGTGTGGAGTAAGCAGACCTGCTTCTGTTCACTATGAAGAGGAAGCTACTTTAAGAAAACCCTCAGAGTCCCAGAGCTTCTTTCTTCACGCTGCAACCCAGCAGGACATTTCCAGCATCCACACACTCTGACACACACGGTGCTAAAAACACAAAACAGATATTAAAATAATGATTGTGGGAGAAAAGCTGTAGAATGAAACAGTTTTTTAAAGCTGTTATTTTATCTGTTACAATCATTGCTAGTACCATTGTGAGCACAGAGCCACGAGGCAGCCTTCATAGCCAGAAGCTCCCACTCGTCCTTTGCATCCATCTTGAAACCATGAAGCCAGATCAGAGCCAGAATGGTGGCCCACACTTCACTGCTGGTCTAATTCCCCAAATCAAAATCAATCAAATAAAACAGACAGAACACACATTTTACTTTCTACAACCAGTAATATTACATATGTTTGTGTACTTCTTTGTCACACGGGGTCACCAAGGTGGGCAGCTCTGCATATTTGATTTGGCAGATTATTACACTGGATGCTCTTCCTGATGAAATCCCAAACTGTGATGTCATAAATGCTCTAAAATAATGTGCTGACATGTTTTTACAACAACTGATGAGGAAAATAATTTCTGCTGCCGTGTGGTTTCTGGATAATATCAGACGCTGGTGCAGCTCAGTGGGAGGTTAGGAGTGTGATTACCACCAGTGATTTTGCTTCTGATATGCAGATGTTTATTCTCAGGCTGTGAGGCAGGCCTACGTTTAGTTTGACTTCATTTTATTTGTTTTATGGTGTGTTTTTAATTATATCATGTGTTTTTGTTCAAATTATAGAATCAAATCTGTTTTATCTCACATCATCATTTTGTGTTAATATTTAAATTGACAGCAGTGCATCTTTTCAGGCTTTGACTTTTCCACCTCCTCGTTGGTCTGTCCCAGTGCAGCAGCCAGAGCTGGATCAAGCAGCCAGCAGCCAGACGCCTCCTGCAGGGAGACTAACTGCAGCAAAGGGTCTCTGGGTGGCTGCTCAGGCACAGCAGCTGGAAAATCTAAGATGCAATAAAAACAAAACCCGATTATGGTGCTAGATGACAAACAGAACTCTACATGATAACTCAGTGCATAAAACACCGCACTGTAAACTATGCAACAGATAAATATTATGTTTTTCACTTGAAAATTACATCTTAAAAATGTAATCATTACATAAGAGCTCCACATCAAACACATTAATCACATCATCTTTGTAGTGAAACAGCTGATGACTCATTAAACGTTTCCATGCAATTTATCCACAGTGAAAAATATTCACTTTGCTGGATCTGAAAATCACGTGTTCCGAGATCAGACGAGATCGGGCGTGTTCAGGGTGGTGTGGCCGTAAGCGTAGACATTGAGGGCTAGCAGGAGGGACTATGCGCTTACCTGCTGCTCTCTGGCAGGTAGCTCCATGCCCTCCTGGGTTTTAAATGCACCTTAGAACACACATGCATCAACACTACAATGAGCGGGTGGAGGGAGGTTTGGAGTCTTCTCTCACCCCCGTTCTCTGCGGCCCGCTGGAGCGGGGGGGCTAGGAGGAGGAGTTGGCCGTCCGACTGCGGTCTGGAGTGTGGGGCCTCCCTGCTGCTGCGGAGTCGGGGCGGTCTGCCTCTCCCCACCGCAGGGAAAAGGGTAACACCACCTGGGTCTGGGTGCAGTTCCCCCCTTCAGGGGCAAGGGTACCTAGACCCGGTTCGTAGAGTACGCTTGGGGAGTGTGATCGTGTGTACAGCGTCTCTTTATGTCTGTCTCCACGTTGGTTGAGTGTGGAGTAAGTGCATATGAGAGCATGAGGGTGGGAATGGATGTTTGTGTCTGTGTGTGCCTGTATGTCTGTGTCTATATGTCAGGTTGGGTATCAGACGCCACCTCTCTGGGGACATCTCAGGCCCTCCAAGGTTTGGAGGCCTATCTCCCCCCACCACCACTTCCCCTGCCAATGGCGCACTCCCTCAGACATCGGTGCGTTGGTGGTTCTTTGTGTCTGGGGATGGGCGTCCAGGTACACACCGGCTCACTCCTTGGCGGCCGCTTATCGGGGCCTGGATCCTGGGGCTCGCTCGGGCCACTTCGGAGGTGGGGTGCCCCCGGCCTCTCGGCCTGGAGCTCGGTCACTCAGGCACAGCTGGCTGCCAGCGGAGCTCACGGGCGCGTCACTGCAACTCCCCCTGGCTCCTGCTCCGCGGCTGCTGAGTGAGCCCTCATCTGGGACTCTCCTCAGCTCTTTCTGGTACAGTGGCGCAGCTGCCCCTCTGTTGGTCTTCCTTGGTCTCTTGTGTTCTGGGGGCCTCTGGCTGTCTGGAGTTTTGATCTCCTCCATACCTGCTTCATGCCCTGGAGGACGGGGCTGTGGCCCCCCCCCACACCCTCTAGCACAGGGCTGCCCAATCCCAGTCCTCGAGAGCTACTATCCTGCAGCTTTTAGATGCATCCCTACTCCAACACAGCTGAATCAAATGGTTTGATTACCTCTTCAGCATGCCATCGTGTTTGGCAAAGGCCTGATAACAAGCCATTCATTTGATTCAGCTGTGTTGGAGTAGGGATGCATCTAAAAGCTGCAGGATAGTAGCTCTCGAGGACTGGGATTGGGCAGCCCTGCTCTAGCAGATCATTACATGAAGGAACTTTTTAAAAAAACAAGCGCGTCCATGCTCACAGGTGTACACACGGGTGATCACACCCACAAACTACACCCTTTTTGGCTCCTACCTCAAAGCACACTGTGTTCTGTTGATCTTACGTGCTGCACAATAATGTTTAATATTTAGTATTTACTGTCATATTCCCATATATCATTGTGATGTTGTTTATTCTATTACTCTTGTTCTCTTCTGCTTGTTTTCTTTTTTCTTTCTCAACAGGTGATCCAGGTGATTGATATATGCATTTTTTTTTTCTGCCCATTCTGTTGGGTTTTGTTTTTTGCCCTTCTCCCCCGTCCCTCTTCTCAGCTGTTTCTCTTTCTTTCTCCCCTTCTTTCCCCCAGTCAAGTCTGTCCCGTATTCAGCAAATGAAAATAAAATAAACAATAAAAGGTGAATCAAATGGACCATTATGGCAAGGCTGGGATGGTCAATTTGGTAAAGTAAATCCGTTGGGCATCTTTCTTTGCCTTTAGACAATAATTCTGATGGCAAAAGAGCCAAATGGGACAGGCAAGAAAAGAAAAAAAAGAAAATCACGTGTTCATTTCATTAGACACTAGCAATACTATTAAACTGGACCTTATCATTCTCATATAGCACTAAATGTGAAACTGAGTCATATCATAACAATCTATATATGTAATATGTGTTTGCCTGAATCTTCCAGCACAAACAGAAAGAGGAGCTGTTGTCTGAGTATCAATGCAAATACACACCAGAAATCGTTCAGTAAAGACAAATTTAATAAATGAAAGCTGGTGAGAGGGCCTTTGATGTTTCTCTTTGGATCATCCTTCCATCCATTTCTTCAGCTTATCCAATTCAAGATTGGAGCCATCCCAGCTGTTATGGGGCCAGAGGCAGGAGTACAACCTGGACAGGTCAGTCTAACACAGAGAAACAGACAACTATTCACACTCACATTCAACCTAACTGCATCTCTCTGGACTGTGGGATGAAGCTGGAGTACCTGGAGGGAACCACAAAGGCGCCAGGACTGTCTTCTCTCAGGTGACGGCCGTTCACGCTGCTCTGAAGACCCTCAGTTGTCTTTGGATCATCCTGTTGTTTGTCTCCCAGTGTCGTTGCTGCTCTTCTCCTTTCAAAGACAAACACCAAATAACACCAAATGAGAGTGAATCACTTCAGAACAACGGGAACACTCCTGGTTATTGTGAGCAAACGTCATAACAAGATGAATATATTTACCATTTTACTGAGGGAACATCTTCTGTGTGGAGTTTCTTCTCATCTTGGCTCTTTTTCCTGACATTTAGAAACAAGAGGCAGAAAAGAAAGAATAAAAGTTCAAACCTCAACGATTTTTTAATGTTTGGGATATTTTAGAAACAACCGTAAACACTATTTACTACTTACCACTTTGTTCATTCTTGCTGACCTTCACTCTCCTCATCTTCTCTCTAAAGGACAAATGACAGTAAAGAGGGAATCGTTTTAGTAACTTTATCAACCAGGTGAGCAGAATTTTAGATATTTATCAATATTCTGATTAAAAGCAGAGTGAATACTTATCTTTTTACGAGAAAGGGTTCAATCCGTCCTGTCTTAGGTCTTAATGTCACCTTGTCTCCTCTCTGTTTTCTCTGAAAAACAAAAGACAAATGGGAAGAAAAAAATTAGTAAATGATTTCAGCAACTAGAGGAAGTGTTCACTGAGGAGGAGCTGTCATAATTATATAAAATCAATATGTACTTATCTTTTTTTTAATGAGAGTTTACAGAGCACGCTGGCTTCGCTCCTCCCTCCGCTCCTCTCTGAAAGTTACCTGGATAAAGGATAATAACAATTAATAGCATCATCAAAACAGACAAACCTGAAAGAATTGCTGATCAGAGTTGTGACAGAGTCGCAGGTTAGATGGATGTATACTTATCTTTCACAATGAGAGCGTTTGCATCTTCCTTTAGAGAGAAGATGAGGAGAGTGAACGTCAGCAAGAATGAACAAAGTGGTAAGTAGTAAATAGTGTTTACGGTTGTTTCTAAAATATCCCAAACATTAAAAAAATCGTTGAGGTTTTAACTTTTATTCTTTCTTTTCTGCCTCTTGTTTCTAAATGTCAGGAAAAAGAGCCAAGATGAGAAGAAACTCCACACAGAAGATGTTCCCTCAGTAAAATGGTAAATATATGTGTACTTTGTACTTTAAATGTGTAAAATGAGTTCTTATCTTTTTTTTGTGAGAGGGCCTTTAATGTTTCTCTTTGGATCATCCTTCCATCCATTTCTTCAGCTTATCCAATTCAAGATTGGAGCCATCCCAGCTGTTATGGGGCCAGAGGCAGGAGTACAACCTGGACAGGTCAGTCTAACACAGAGAAACAGACAACTATTCACACTCACATTCAACCTAACTGCATCTCTCTGGACTGTGGGATGAAGCTGGAGTACCTGGAGGGAACCACAAAGGCGCCAGGACTGTCTTGCTCTCAGGTGACGGCCGTTCACGCTGCTCTGAAGACCCTCAGTTGTCTTTGGATGAAATAACACCAAATGAGAGTAAATCACTTCAGAAACACAGGAACACTCCTGGTTATTGTGAGCAAACGTCATAACAAGATGAATATATTTACCATTTTACTGAGGGAAAATCTTCTGTGTGGAGTTTCTTCGCAGCGTGACTCTTTTTCCTGACTTTTAGAAACAAGAGGCAGAAAAGAAAGAATAAAAGTTAAAACCTCGACGATTTTCAAATATTTTAGGACATTATTTTAGAAACAACCTTAAGCACTATTTACTACTTACCACTTTGTTCAGGCTTGCTGACGTTCGACATGCTTCACTGTATATTATAATCTCAAGCGCTTCCTTGCTGGACTCGGGCTCCGGATGCTGCTCTCTTCCTCCGGAGCCTTCCTCTTAGCACGCTTTGCCGACATATTTAGAAAACGGCAGAGCACCGAAGTGAGAACTCTGCCGTCCGCGCTGTAGTCTGTTATTCTCCAGCGGTTCGTCATCTCAGTGTCCTCTGTTCGGTAAACAGTGGAGATGACTCTGGTGACGAGGAGGCCGTCGACAGTCAAGGTGCCGACACGGTTCCTCCGATCTGCCTTCAGCACAGCAAGATCCGCTTTCTCTGGAAGAACTGGAGTCAGGAAGCGTGGATGAGAGCTGGAGCCCGCAGGCGGCAGCATCATGCCAGCTGGTGAGTCCGTAGGAGGAGAAGGAGTGGTGTTCTCTCTCTGGCTCTGCCTCACATGGACAAATGGTGTCGTCACCTGGTCCCGGTGGAACAATCCTTTAAAAGGTATGTAAGGAAAGTCCTTGGACCCCGTCACCAGGTTATGGTAAAGAGTGAGGACCAGGTGGGACATGGAGTCCAGTTGGCTGCTGCTCAGTTCACGGTTCCTCAAGTTAATGACGACCATCTGAGGAGCAGTGATTGGACTCACCAGCTCAGCTACGAGAAAGCAAAGCATGCGTGTACGTTAATCATGTGATCACACAAACTAAAGCCTGAATTTAAATTGTCCAGACATGGCTTTACATCATCATAAGCTCTTCCACACACAAACAGTAAGAAGCTCCCAGCAGAACTCATTGTTTATGAAAGCCTTCACCTTTTTTGGTAAAAGTTTTCATGCAGTGTAAGGCTGCATGGACTTTCACTGAGGTTTTAATACGCATTCACATTAAGGAGTAATATCTTCATATTAGTTGAGCATCGATATTTTGAGAATAAAGCAGCTACATTTAGGTGAGAAACCTCCCACCTCCTCATTGCAGGCACACACTGTTTCAATCTCAAACTCATCCAGCGACTCTGTGAACTTTTAAAACTCCATTCTCCAGCTTTATAAAATTCACAATCTATGAAACTTTCACGTATAACTCAGCGCCAGCAGCCCAAACATGTCAACTCAAACCCTCTACATGCAAAAACGGCCGCGCGCTGACGTCAGCGTCCTCCAATGCCTTACGTCGTTTCCAGGGCGCGTGCATTCAATTGTTTTTTTTTCCAGCGATTTAAAAAAAAACATGGCGCCATCTTTATAGTGTACTGGCACATGTTAAAATTGATGTTACTCAAGTATGAAACATCTCATCCTAAACGTTAACACTCATGAAGTCCTACTTCCAAACAATAAAAGACAAAAATCTAAGTTGTATTTGTTTGCTAGCACTCTGACATATTAGCCTGCTGTACTCACCATAGCGTTGATCTAACACCTCGTCAATGAAAAGGGAGAACAGGTGCATCTCGCGACTGAAGTTTGTAGAAGTCATTTTGCAAATCCTTCTTGAAGATTTTCAAACGTTGGCTGTAGTTTGAAAAATCCGAGTTTTCACAGCACTAGTGGGAAAAAGCTCCTGTTTGCGCTCAAACGTGAAACCCGAATTCCAATTTTGCCTCCTGCTTTTATACCTGCACTCAAACACGTCATCATCACCATGACTCCCAGTGCCACCGAAAATCAATTTTATTTATTTAAAATAAAGTTCGTCTAATTATCATAGCTTTTTCAAAAATATATATATTTCTCATTTTATTTTACTGTTTTATTCATCCTTTATAAAAAATATGTTGCCAAACTTTGTCGTTTTAATTCTTTAAAAAAATCATTAATTCACCAGTTTACAAAAATGAAGATCGATATCTGAAATTTAAATTAATAAATAAATAATTACAATTGATAATGGATTTTTAGCATTAAAGAATAGTTTTTCAATGCGCTTTAAATGTTATCAGAGCCGATGTTGTGCCAAAAAGTGATCGCAGTCCAAAAAGTGATTTACGGTACTGAAACGTTTGTTTGTGTCATGACATTTGTAAACAGTTGATGTTTAAGGTGCAGTTCACGTGGAAGCCAGAGGAGGGTGGTGTTGTGCGCATAATACAAAGTGATGGCGAAACCTAAAAGACGGTGTCATGTCTGCTCCCTGAAGCAATCTCATAACAGTTTCAATCTATTTCAAGCCAGTTAGCACATTTCTGTTATGAAGTTTAATAATTTTTTGGCAGTAAACTTTTAAATCCTTTTATTATGAATATCACGTTTTCAGATTTTCAAGAGAGACCAGACCAATAGGGCAGCAGAAATCATAAAAATAAATAAATAAATAAATAAATAAATAAGAGTTTTATAAAGATTAAAACAGTAAAAAAAAAAAAAAAAGAGAGAGAGACTGGAATGATTATGATGTATAACACAGAATATGTACAATAACAGAGTTATAAACACACCTAGAAAACACGTGATACTTTTTATTTCATCTATAACCTCTATGCAAATTTTGTTGACTGCAAAGTGTTTATGAATATGTTTTTAAAAGCTGGTTATCTGACTGTCAGTTAATAGCAATTAAAAAGAAAGCTGATTTTTATTATTCCTAAATGGAAAAAGTCCATTATGAATTTTTGTTATGAATTTCATTTATCAATCCACCTCCTCACTGCTCTTTCCCGGTGCAGCAGCCAGAGCTGGATCAAGCAGCCAGATGGCTTCTGGAGGAAGACTAACTGCAACAAAGGGTCTCTGGGAGGCTGCTCAGGCACAGCAGCTGAAAAATCAAAGATGAAATAAAAACTGGACCTGATCATGGTGCTGCATGAGACAAAAAGTCTAGATGATAAACCAGTGTATGAATTGGTAACACTGCTTATGATGATCATGTTTAGGTGGAAACTAGCGAGCTAACTTACTGCAAAACTCTAACTCAGTTAAATTGAATAAACTCTGTTTTCATGGATGCCTGGATGTTAAACTTAATTGTTAAACCCGGTAAAACAGCAACGCTGATCATTTTATTAAAGAAGAAAGAAGTTAGACCGTTTTTAGCTCTCAGTGATCCCTCAGTGTTCGTTTGACTTTGGGACCTGAAATATGGCAGCTTTTCACTTACACATTTTTGAACCACTCATTCATAGAAATAGTTTCCAGTCAAAGATCTGGAGGAGGACATATTTGTTTAGAACTCTTAAATATGTCGAAGAAGCTCCTTTAAGCAATTACTTTGGTTTTCCTCCACCTCCAAACAAATGTCAGAAGGAGTCTGAACCACAAAAGAAGCACGTATTCTCGTAAAAGTGGTTGCAGGAGGTGAGCTGGCTTCAAACAAATGATGAACGCACAGATGTGGTGCAGAATGTGCCATGAAAATCCCAATCTAGCGGACAAAAACAGTGCCTTTTATATGGATGCAAACGTGCATTGCAACTTCTTATCTGTTGCGCGTCTTTTATTTTGACAGCGAATGCGCACATGCGGACCACTTATGTGCACCCGTGTAAATAACATGATGTTCTGCCGGGTGTGTTGTTGGTTTTCCCTCGATTTCTGAGTCGACAAGCGCCTTTGTTACTGGGACCAGTAATTTTAAGAAAGGCCCCCATTAGAAATGGATTATTGCTCAGTCTGCAATATCTTTCCCAGAACAAACACCAATTGCAAATAATATACTAAAAATAAACCTGAAAAATCTGTTTAGAACAGCATACTGTGTTGCAAAGAGTGAACTACCACTGGTGCAATTTAGCAGTCTTTGCAAACTTCAAAAAGCAAATGGCCTAGATCTTGGTTCCACTTGCCTCTTACTTGTGACTTTAGTGGAAATTTCAAATTCAGTATCTGACACAGACTGATTCATGTTCTACACAGACAGCACTGATGTCTGCATGGTCTTCTAAAAGCAGCTTTAGTCAGCTTAGATGTGAAGTGAGTGAAATATACAGTTGCGTTTTTAATCAATGTATTTGTTCTCTATTGCAGATTGAGAAGGAGTTTCTGCGAATCACCACAAAGCCTCTGCTATCTACTTTCTTTGCCGAGCTTGACCAATACGCGCCACGCTTAATGGAAATCTTTCTGACCAAAGGAGGGACACGTGGAAAGAAAATAAGAGGTCTCATGCTTGCCATCTCCAAGGTTTGTATTAGGATTGAGTAGACTTTGTCATAGGCAGCAAAAATAACTTTTATTTGGAGATGAAGTTGTCAATTTTGTTTCGGCTTAACAAGTGGTACATGCCAGGTTCTAACCTAAAGAATAATTATGCAAGTGAACTGATTACCCTAGCTTTAAGAAAAACAGACTGGTTTTGGCTCATATTATCTCCTCCTCCTCTGAAGCATGACAACATCCATACCAGACGAGCATGCATCTTGAAGTCTTTGTGCATCCACCTAAACGAAGACGTTAATAGAAGTTAATAAAGGAATACTTGGTGAGCCATTGTGACAGCATGTTGTCTGTAACATTCTCATACAAATTGTGACGTTGCCTCATGTCATGATCCTGGGTCTTTTGACCCAGCGTTTTAAGTTTGAGTTCATTTTGTTCATTAGGTTATCTAAGTTCATTTGGTTATTAGACTCCTTGTGTTTTCTTCCCCTGTATTTAAGTTTCCCCTCAACCTTCGTGTTTCATGCTGCGTGTCATTTGTTATCAAGTTTGTATTATTATGCCTAAGTGTTTCTAGTTATTATTTTCCCCTCGTGTTTCCAACCATGTTAAATCTCCCCTGCTCTTTATGCATTTCATGTCTGTGTCTTACGTTGTCAAGTTCGGGTTGTCATGTCTATGTCTCATTATGTTTCCTGTTTTATTGTGAAGAGGTCTGGTGTTCTGTGTTCATCATGTTCAGTTTTACTCTCCCACTGTGACGTCATTATGTTCATGTGTGCCAGCTGTTTCCTCATGTGTCTCCACTTCCCCTAATCACCTCCTGTGTATTTAAGTCCTCTGTTTTCAGTGTGTGGTGGTCAGGTTGTCTGTTGTTCACGCCATGTTCTCCATGCCATGTTTCATGTCCAGGTTTTTCCATGTTGTTTGTTTAGTTCTCCCAGTTTAGGTTAATGTTAGTTTTATTTCTGTTTGCCTTGCCCGTTATTTGTACCTTTTCTGCCAGCCTCATTAAACGGCTCGCTTTTTGTTACTCAAGTTTTGATCCAAGTTCCTTGGTGTTTGCATTTTGGGTCCACTCTTCACAATACATACAGTCTGCTCTCGCCAGACTGTGACACCTCATATGCAAATCATTAAAATTACAATTTTGAGATTAGCAACAAGACACCTGGTATTGGGGAAAGGATGTCTTGAATACCAAACAGTATTAAGCGTTGCAATAAAGAATTTCTGGAATTTGGTATTGGAAGGAAAGAAATTTATGCCTAGTTAAACTTGATACACAAACATACAATGCATTTAACATGCATCAAGACAATATTGCTTTTGAATCTGTACTTGGATTAAAACAAGTCCTGTTGTTTTTTTCATTGCTATGGTCATCAGTATTTGTAAATAGAAATGTCTATGAACTTTGAGCTGTTTAGTACTAACACTTCTATACCTGTTTTATTTTAGCAGCTGAGTTAGCCTTTTCTCGAGTCCTGTCCCCCTAAGTTACTCTTGCTACGTCCGACAAACAAATGGTTTCCTCTGCGCACCAATGGGTACCCAAATGTGCAAGCAGACATGCTTCATAATGTTCGGTACATTTACCTGGGAATGGGGCCATACACACTGTTTAATCCATTCACGTTGTTTTTGACTTTGTGAATGGAAAGAACACAACTCCTCCAGACACAATCTCTCGGCGTATCGGTGGGCACACCGCTTCTCCATCTTGCTTGAGGTTAATGTTTGTCAGACACAGTAACGGTTGCTATAATGTGTAATTGGACAATGGCCCTTTCGGGGGAGGGGCCGGTGAGAGGTCAATTATGCCACCTCTTTTGACATGAGAGGTGTATTTTATAATTTATGTATTGGAGTAATTACTAACAACTACTTTAGTGGTGTGTAATTTTCTGTTTATTTCTTTGACTACTTGGATTTTATGAACAGCATAGAAACAGTTGTTTAAACAATCTCTTAAATTTTACTTTGTTGTCTTATACTTTTTCATGTAGGATACGGACAGCGAGGCAAAAAGCTGCATGGAGCAAACTGTGATGGGGGCGTACGTCATCCAGAAGGAGGGTGCTGAACCTGAAGATGACCCAGAGGACGTTGGTGTCCTGATTGAGGGTGTGGAGGCTAACACTGATTTGGGTAACATTGCACAAGCATGTGCTCTGTTGTTTGGACTCATATACTGTTTGAACCTGAGCTACCCACCAGAACTTAAATGCACCTTTGAAGTCCTCCAGAAGATACTTTTAAATCTTGATGGACAAAAGCTGTCTTCAAAGGTACAGTTTCTGAAAAACAAGCTTATGGGGTGAGAGCACTTGAAAATGACTGATAGGTCTTGAATGGTTCATTGGTGCAATGGTGATTTCCAATATATAATGGTAATATTTGAGTTGTTTATATTTTTTTCTTTCATTTAAAATTTTTTTTTTAAAGTTTTTGGATTCTCTCTGTTGGGCAATTCACCTTTTATACAGCACTGCAGATGATTTTTGTTTGTCCTTATATAGATGGCTCAAAATGGATCAGAAGTACTGACAGAAGTACTATGTTGTGTTTATGTATCAAAGTCCTGTAAAGTTTAAGACCACTGCCACCTGTTAAGTTCACTGTATTATTGTGTCCATTTTTGCTTGCTAGCATGTTTTAAAACACAGCAAAACTATATTGCTAGCTGTGGAGGACTGCAACCAAAATTAAAAAAATAAATACAGAAATATAAAAATTGGTCAAACTAATAATTATTTCAATGAGATACACCAAACAAATATAGATTTTCATCACCTATGGAATTTTTTGTTGTTGTTGTATTGCCCCCAAAATATTTCTAATTATTTTATTTTATTTTTCCAAATTCACACAATTCTATTTTGTCACATGTTTTAACTTGCCAAGTGGGAGATGTATTTTTATCTTTTAGTTTAATTTTTTAAAATGCAGTCGATATATTGAGCAAATTTTGCATCTGTTTTTAGTTGTGGAAGCTTTGGTTCCAACATATTACCTATGTAAATAAGTATTCTAAGGTTTTACCTTTTGAAGTGGCATAATGCTTGCAGGTGTACAAAAATGGTAAGCTTTTATATTGTCCACTAAATCCAGTTAATAAAGATAATGTTATCATAATCTGATTGTGACTTTTTTTTGTAAAGTAGTGGGTTTCTAAATGTGTAACAAATGTAAACAAATCTAATTGAAATAATTTGGTTGAAATTAGTGAAATCATTGCCTTGATTAACAAAGTAGTTGTTGAAACAACAAGATTTAATTCTGTTTTCCTAAACTTTTTAAATTGTGTAGAATGAATTAAAACAAATTTCACTCTACATACTTAAATAAATCACTTCAAATCAATGTAAGTATAGTATGTTGATCCAACGTAATCTGATTACATTAAACCACCAAATGCTAAATGTGTTGGTTTGACATGATCGAAAAGGGTTTATTGTACTTGGTTAAATTGTGTGCAAAAAGGGTGCCATGATTAAATTGTGTTCATCCAACAACAGATTTTTTTGAGTGAAGATGTGTCCCAGAATTCATAGCGCAGCCCAGCTGAGTTTCCAATGATGGCGGCAGCAAGTTAGTTTTAATATTACTCTTATTATTCTTTATGGGTCACAAAATAAACGTTTAACATATTTTCAGGCGAGGCTGTAACTGTGTAAACCTCAAATATCTGCTCAGTTTATCAAGACACCACATATTTTCAAAAGCGCTCCGACGTTGTCGGAGACGTCTGTTACCCACTAGCTCGATAGCTAGCGGGGGGGCAAGGCTCACTAGAGCCCGTGAGAACACCGGACTCCCGCAAATCGTTTTCAAACCCACAGCAGTGTTTCGCTACTCAGGTTAAACATATATAGGTCACTTAGATAACTTAAAAATGTTATCGTTTGGCTTTTTTTTAGTATTTTATTTGTTCCTGAGTAAATCGGTTTGGCTGAGATTAAAGTTATAGTTTCTGTAAGCAAAGCAAAACAGTTTATGTGAAAAACTGTAAAATATAATTTCAGTGTTCTTTTTACATTTCATAAGAGTAAAATCCTTGTAGGAGTAAATGTATCCAATCTTCTGACAGATGTGACAGATGTTTAACTTATTGTTGTTTACTTGTAGTGTACAATAAATAATCAAAAACACAGGATTATTCTGCAATGCTTCATTACTCATTAATGTTACAAATGTTGAAAGGTAAAAGTGTTCAATAAAATCCTAAATATTGCAAAATGCTGCAAGAACTCAGTTCTTCTTTCGCTGCTTTAGGACACATCCCATTATATTGACTACTGTACACACACTACTTAATATTTAAGATACAAAAAATACTGGTTTCTGTGCATGCATCTGCAGTGAAGGTGTGTGTTGTTTTGCCATGCAGCTTTTACTTACTTAGGCGCAATCAAGCACTCTTCTTCATTTTGCCTACCATGAAGTCAAGCCAAAAAAACAAGAAAAGAAAAAAGATTTTTCTGGTATGAAGTATAACAGTTCCCTGAACTACCTCTGATAGTGTCCTCATCGTGATAATATTCCCTTTATTTATGATTAGTAATCTTTATCTTCAGAGGTGTGGGTGACAGTTTTAGTGTTTGCTTTAAAAAACAAAAAACAACAAAAACTCAAAACAAAAACTTGATGGAATATTTCTCTGGACAAGAGGTCCTTGGATCGCCTCTCCGTTGTCTTTGTTGAACGCAATGAAGGCAGTGAAAGAACTGCTCACTCCTGATTGGACACTGAGCTGCACCACCTTCTCCTTCACTCCTCCACTGTGGCTTCTCAGGAAGTCCTGCATTTGGGTCCTGTTATTCACTCAAACCTGACAATAACACATCACCCTGTTTTATCCACAACTGTAAATTTTCGGAGACATCCTGTTACATTTACTGAGATCAGCAACAGACTTTCTGAATTCAAACCTCAATAAAAATGTGAAAATGACTCAGCTTTTCCTTCTTTTGTTTTTACAGCATTATGGACTATAAGTTAAAGCAATAATGATGCAGTGAATGGTGGTCAAAGGGTTGATCTTTACACAGAGCACATCTGTCCCTTTTTATTAGCCCATTACAATTATTCCCCCATCACTTTAAAAAGGCAACAAAACATGCATGTAACATTTCTTCAGAGATGTAATTCAGTTTTAATTATATAGCGCCAAATCAACACAACAGTCACCTCAAGGTGCTTTATATTGTAAGGTAAATACACTAAGTAATACAGAAAAAAAACAACAACAATTGAATGATCCTCTTTGAGCAAGTACCTGGCAACAGTGGGAAATAAAAACTCCCTTTTAACAGGAAGAAACCTCTGGGAGATCAAGGCTCAGAAAGGGGCAGCCATTTGCCACAACTGGTTAAGGGAGAGGGGAGCAGGACAAAAGAAACACACTGTGGAAGAGAGACAAGTTAGTGTCACAATCTAAATGTTGAAGTTGGTCGACATTTTCAGATCAGACTTATGGTCTTTAAGCCAAGTTTAAAATTTGTTTTGAATGTCCTTGGTGTAGTTATTGATGTAATTTCTTTTTTATGACAATCTGTTCTTAAATTGTGTTTTATTTCTCACAAAAGTGAAAAGATTATGGAAGAAAGTCGAGCCAAAGAACAGAGTTGGCTCTTAGACTTCGAGTATAGGAGGCCCTCAGCAGAACTTTTAAAGAGAATAAGAAACACAGAAAACCTTAGATAAGGAGGTGTGCTCTGACAGTGCAGCGCAGCACCCAGAAAGCTATTTGGCATTGGCAGAGAAGACTTAGGAAGTTATTCAGGAGCAAAACCCTGGTACTCAACTTTGCTGCTCAAACCTCAAATATATTGATACTTTTACGCCAATATACAATTTATTTCCAAAATTGTTACAACAAAGAAATAAAAAACCAAACATAGATTTCATAACTTTTTATGCTAATTATTATTTCAATCACTACAAAACAGGCAGTTTTTGAAAATTCAGATGTAACTCTAACTACAGTCATGAATAAGCGAACATGAATGAAGACTATGTGCTGTCTTAAGACGTTCAAGCAGGGCTCTAGAGTGCGACCAATTTGGTCGCAAATACGACCAAATTTTTCAGTGGTGCGACTAAAAAGAAATATTTGGTTGCACCTGTGCGACCAACTGTTCGGGTAGCAAAAAAAAAAAAAAAAAAATCTGCAACCTTCCCTGTGGTCAACAACAGACACACATTTTGCCCCTATCGTGGACTAAACCAATCAGAGATAGTAAGGGGCGGGACCTCTCTGATTCGCCGTGGTCCAGATGAAAGTGCAGGTGGAAATGGGAGGTGAGTAGCTTGAATAAAGCGATATCAATTCATTAAATCCTGAATGACTTTTAAATATAACTGTGTTTTGCCAGAAACGCCAGATTCTCAGATTAAAGCTCACAAAACTATTTCAACAACAACCAAACAGCAAATGAGAGCAGGTACACGGATTCCACACAAAGACGTAAACACAGAGCGGACCCGACGCATCAGAATCAGCTTTGTCTTTCTCGGCTTTCTCACCCGACGGCCTTAGACGGACACGCTGTCGGAGCTCAGCGATTCTGATGCGTCCGGTCTGTGATTACATCTTTTTGCGCTGATTCTGAGCTGCAGGTTTTGTCTCTTTCAACCAAAATTCATCGAGCCAGCAGCAAAAGAAGCAGCAAAAGAAGCAGCAAACTGCGCTTCACATTTGATCAATGTCATCATGAATTTTGCTGTTTTGCTTCCACGACTATTAAAATCACACTTCATGCACAGCTTGCTCTCTCTCTATCTCTCTCTGTACTTCAAGAACAGTTTCCCGTCTCCAATCTCTGTTTCCTGTATTATTCATTCGCTTATTACCCACCAGTCTACCGTTGTTTACAGCGCTGCTGTCTTTTTCTTTTCTTTTTCTTTTTTTCACTTAAATGACCTCGGACAAGAAAGCCTATTTTTTTTGTTGTTCAATACTGAAGAAATTTAAACTTTATATGCAGAACATTGTAGAATATTTTTAAGGTTATCTGCTATAAAAAGCCAGACCAGGAAAATCTCCTTCATGTTTTTCTGTGTTTTATTCTCAGTTACTTTCACACAAAGGCATCTGCTGTGATGTTCACAATTCTGATGAAGTCAGTACTGATAAATGATCAGAATTATAATATTTCTGACTGTCTGAGGCTAAGTTGAATCGAATTGGGACTTTGAGAACTGGAATCGAAGGGATTATAGAAATCAGTGATGATACCCAGCCCTAGTGAGCAGCCTAGGCACGACAGAAGTGGATGTAGCTGTAATAAGAAAATTACTATTGATAACTTTTCTGTTAAGTTAAGGCCTGATCCTTCTGAAATTCATAGCCAGTGCTCTGACACGGTGTCATCAATCTTTGAATGCTGAAAAAGCACAGTGTATCCAGAAAAACACATAATATTATATAAATTATTATAAAATTTGTGTGCGCCTAACTTTTGTGCCGTAGAAAACACAACAATGATATAAAACAGCTCTGTATCAAAGGCAGTGTGGAGTAAGCAGACCTGCTTCTGTTCACTCTGAAGATGAAGCTACTTTAAGAAAACTCTCAGAGTCCCAGAGCTTCTTTCTTCACGCTGCAACCCAGCAGGACATTTCCAGCATCCACACACTCTGACACACACGGTGCTAAAAACACAAAACAGATATTAAAATAATGATTGTGGGAGGAAAGCTGTAGAATGAAACAGTTTTTTAAAGCTGTTATTTTATCTGTTACAATCATTGCTAGTACCATTGTGAGCACAGAGCCACGAGGCAGCCTTCATAGCCAGAAGCTCCCACTCGTCCTTTGCATCCATCTTGAAACCATGAAGCCAGATCAGAGCCAGAATGGTGGCCCACACTTCACTGCTGGTCTAATTCCCCAAATCAAAATCAATCAAATAAACCAGACAGAACACACATTTTACTTTCTACAACCAGTAATATTACATATGTTTGTGTACTTCTTTGTCACACGGGGTCACCAAGGTGGGCAGCTCTGCATATTTGATTTGGCAGATTATTACACTGGATGCTCTTCCTGATGAAATCCCAAACAGTGATATCATAAATGCTCTAAAATAATGTGCTGACATGTTTTTACAACAACTGATGAGGAAAATAATTTCTGCTGCCGTGTGGTTTCTGGATAATATCAGACGCTGGTACAGCTCAGTGGGAGGTTAGGAGTGTGATTACCACCAGTGTTTTTGCTTCTGATATGCAGATGTTTATTCTCAGGCTGTGAGGCAGGCCTACGTTTAGTTTGACTTCATTTTATATGTTTTATGGTGTGTTTTTAATTATATCATGTGTTTTTGTTCAAATTATAGAATCAAATCTGTTTTATCTCACATCATCATTTTGTGTTAATATTTAAATTGACAGCAGTGCATCTTTTCAGGCTTTGACTTTTCCACCTCCTCGTTGGTCTGTCCCAGTGCAGCAGCCAGAGCTGGATCAAGCAGCCAGCAGCCAGACGCCTCCTGCAGGGAGACTAACTGCAGCAAAGGGTCTCTGGGTGGCTGCTCAGGAACAGCAGCTGGAAAATCTAAGATGCAATAAAAACAAAACCCGATTATGGTGCTAGATGACAAACAGAACTCTACATGATAACTCAGTGCATAAAACACCGCACTGTAAACTATGCAACAGATAAATATTATGTTTTTCACTTGAAAATTACATCTTAAAAATGTAATCATTACATAAGAGCTCCACATCAAACACATTAATCACATCATCTTTGTAGTGAAACAGCTGATGACTCATTAAACATTTCCATGCAATTTATCCACAGTGAAAAATATTCACTTTGCTGGATCTGAAAATCACGATTTCCGAGATCAGACGAGATCGGGCGTGTTCAGGGTGGTGTGGCCGTAAGCGTAGACATTGAGGGCTAGCAGGAGGGACTATGCGCTTACCTGCTGCTCTCTGGCAGGTAGCTCCATGCCCTCCTGGGTTTTAAATGCACCTTAGAACACACATGCATCAACACTACAATGAGCGGGTGGAGGGAGGTTTGGAGTCTTCTCTCACCCCCGTTCTCTGCGGCCTGCTGGAGCGGGGGGGCTAGGAGGAGGAGTTGGCCGTCCGACTGCGGTCTGGAGTGTGGGGCCTCCCTGCTGCTGCGGAGTCGGGGCGGTCTGCCTCTCCCCACCGCAGGGAAAAGGGTAACACCACCTGGGTCTGGGTGCAGTTCCCCCCTTCAGGGGCAAGGGTACCTAGACCCGGTTCGTAGAGTACGCTTGGGGAGTGTGATCGTGTGTACAGCGTCTCTTTATGTCTGTCTCCACGTTGGTTGAGTGTGGAGTAAGTGCATATGAGAGCATGAGGGTGGGAATGGATGTTTGTATCTGTGTGTGCCTGTATGTCTGTGTCTATATGTCAGGTTGGGTATCAGACGCCACCTCTCTGGGGACATCTCAGGCCCTCCAAGGTTTGGAGGCCTATCTCCCCCCACCACCACTTCCCCTGCCAGTGGCGGACTCCCTCAGACATCGGTGCGTTGGTGGTTCTTTGTGTCTGGGGATGGGCGTCCAGGTACACACCGGCTCACTCCTTGGCGGCCGCTTATCGGGGCCTGGATCCTGGGGCTCGCTCGGGCCACTTCGGAGGTGGGGTGCCCCCGGCCTCTTGGCCTGGAGCTCGGTCACTCAGGCACAGCTGGCTGCCAGCGGAGCTCACGGGCGCGTCACTGCAACTCCCCCTGGCTCCTGCTCCGCGGCTGCTGAGTGAGCCCTCATCTGGGACTCTCCTCAGCTCTTTCTGGTACAGTGGCGCAGCTGCCCCTCTGTTGGTCTTCCTTGGTCTCTTGTGTTCTGGGGGCCTCTGGCTGTCTGGAGTTTTGATCTCCTCCATACCTGCTTCATGCCCTGGAGGACGGGGCTGTGGCCCCCCCCACACCCTCTAGCACAGGGCTGCCCAATCCCAGTCCTCGAGAGCTATTATCCTGCAGCTTTTAGATGCATCCCTACTCCAACACAGCTGAATCAAATGGTTTGATTACCTCTTCAGCATGCCATCGTGTTTGGCAAAGGCCTGATAACAAGCCATTCATTTGATTCAGCTGTGTTGGAGTAGGGATGCATCTAAAAGCTGCAGGATAGTAGCTCTCGAGGACTGGGATTGGGCAGCCCTGCTCTAGCAGATCATTACATGAAGGAACTTTTAAAAAAAAACAAGCGCGTCCATGCTCACAGGTGTACACACGGGTGATCACACCCACAAACTACACCCTTTTTGGCTCCTACCTCAAAGCACACTGTGTTCTGTTGATCTTACGTGCTGCACAATAATGTTTAATATTTAGTATTTACTGTCATATTCCCATATATCATTGTGATGTTGTTTATTCTATTACTCTTGTTCTCTTCTGCTTGTTTTCTTTTTTCTTTCTCAACAGGTGATCGATAGATGCATTTTCTTTTCTTTTTCTGCCCATTCTGTTGGGTTTTGTTTTTTGCCCTTCTCCCCTGTCCCTCTTCTCAGCTGTTTCTCTTTCTTTCTCCCCTTCTTTCCCCCAGTCAAGTCTGTCCCGTATTCAGCAAGTGAAAATAAAATAAACAATAAAAGGTGAATCAAATGGACCATTACGGCAAGGCTGGGATGGTCAATTTGGTAAAGTAAATCCGTTGGGCATCTTTCTTTGCCTTTAGACAATAATTCTGATGGCAAAAGAGCCAAACGGGACAGGCAAGAAAAGAAAAAAAAGAAAATCACGTGTTCATTTCATTAGACACTAGCAATACTATTAAACTGGACCTTATCATTCTCATATAGCACTAAATGTGAAACTGAGTCATATCATAACAATCTATATATGTAATATGTGTTTGCCTGAATCTTCCAGCACAAACAGAAAGAGGAGCTGTTGTCTGAGTATCAATGCAAATACACACCAGAAATCGTTCAGTAAAGACAAATTTAATAAATGAAATCTGGTGAGAGGGCCTTTGATGTTTCTCTTTGGATCATCCTTCCATCCATTTCTTCAGCTTATCCAATTCAAGATTGGAGCCATCCCAGCTGTTATGGGGCCAGAGGCAGGAGTACAACCTGGACAGGTCAGTCTAACACAGAGAAACAGACAACTATTCACACTCACATTCAACCTAACTGCATCTCTCTGGACTGTGGGATGAAGCTGGAGTACCTGGAGGGAACCACAAAGGCGCCAGGACTGTCTTCTCTCAGGTGACGGCCGTTCACGCTGCTCTGAAGACCCTCAGTTGTCTTTGGATCATCCTGTTGTTTGTCTCCCAGTGTCGTTGCTGCTCTTCTCCTTTCAAAGACAAACACCAAATAACACCAAATGAGAGTGAATCACTTCAGAACAACGGGAACACTCCTGGTTATTGTGAGCAAACGTCGTAACAAGATGAATATATTTACCATTTTACTGAGGGAACATCTTCTGTGTGGAGTTTCTTCTCATCTTGGCTCTTTTTCCTGACATTTAGAAACAAGAGGCAGAAAAGAAAGAATAAAAGTTAAAACCTCAACGATTTTTTAATGTTTGGGATATTTTAGAAACAACCGTAAACACTATTTACTACTTACCACTTTGTTCATTCTTGCTGACGTTCACTCTCCTCATCTTCTCTCTAAAGGACAAATGACAGTAAAGAGGGAATCGTTTTAGTAACTTTATCAACCAGGTGAGCAGAATTTTAGATATTTATCAATATTCTGATTAAAAGCAGAGTGAATACTTATCTTTTTACGAGAAAGGGTTCAATCCGTCCTGTCTTAGGTCTTAATGTCACCTTGTCTCCTCTCTGTTTTCTCTGAAAAACAAAAGACAAATGGGAAGAAAAAAATTAGTAAATGATTTCAGCAACTAGAGGAAGTGTTCACTGAGGAGGAGCTGTCATAATAATATAAAATCAATATGTACTTATCTTTTTTTTAATGAGAGTTTACAGAGCACGCTGGCTTCGCTCCTCCCTCCGCTCCTCTCTGAAAGTTACCTGGATAAAGGATAATAACAATTAATAGCATCATCAAAACAGACAAACCTGAAAGAATTGCTGATCAGAGTTGTGACAGAGTCGCAGGTTAGATGGATGTATACTTATCTTTCACAATGAGAGCGTTTGCATCTTCCTTTAGAGAGAAGATGAGGAGAGTGAACGTCAGCAAGAATGAACAAAGTGGTAAGTAGTAAATAGTGTTTACGGTTGTTTCTAAAATATCCCAAACATTAAAAAAATCGTTGAGGTTTTAACTTTTATTCTTTCTTTTCTGCCTCTTGTTTCTAAATGTCAGGAAAAAGAGCCAAGATGAGAAGAAACTCCACACAGAAGATGTTCCCTCAGTAAAATGGTAAATATATGTGTACTTTGTACTTTAAATGTGTAAAATGAGTTCTTATCTTTTTTTTGTGAGAGGGCCTTTAATGTTTCTCTTTGGATCATCCTTCCATCCATTTCTTCAGCTTATCCAATTCAAGATTGGAGCCATCCCAGCTGTTATGGGGCCAGAGGCAGGAGTACAACCTGGACAGGTCAGTCTAACACAGAGAAACAGACAACTATTCACACTCACATTCAACCTAACTGCATCTCTCTGGACTGTGGGATGAAGCTGGAGTACCTGGAGGGAACCACAAAGGCGCCAGGACTGTCTTGCTCTCAGGTGACGGCCGTTCACGCTGCTCTGAAGACCCTCAGTTGTCTTTGGATCAAATAACACCAAATGAGAGTAAATCACTTCAGAAACACAGGAACACTCCTGGTTATTGTGAGCAAACGTCATAACAAGATGAATATATTTACCATTTTACTGAGGGAAAATCTTCTGTGTGGAGTTTCTTCGCAGCGTGACTCTTTTTCCTGACTTTTAGAAACAAGAGGCAGAAAAGAAAGAATAAAAGTTAAAACCTCGACGATTTTCAAATATTTTAGGACATTATTTTAGAAACAACCTTAAGCACTATTTACTACTTACCACTTTGTTCAGGCTTGCTGACGTTCGACATGCTTCACTGTATATTATAATCTCAAGCGCTTCCTTGCTGGACTCGGGCTCCGGATGCTGCTCTCTTCCTCCGGAGCCTTCCTCTTAGCACGCTTTGCCGACATATTTAGAAAACGGCAGAGCACCGAAGTGAGAACTCTGCCGTCCGCGCTGTAGTCTGTTATTCTCCAGCGGTTCGTCATCTCAGTGTCCTCTGTTCGGTAAACAGTGGAGATGACTCTGGTGACGAGGAGGCCGTCGACAGTCAAGGTGCCGACACGGTTCCTCCGATCTGCCTTCAGCACAGCAAGATCCGCTTTCTCTGGAAGAACTGGAGTCAGGAAGCGTGGATGAGAGCTGGAGCCCGCAGGCGGCAGCATCATGCCAGCTGGTGAGTCCGTAGGAGGAGAAGGAGTGGTGTTCTCTCTCTGGCTCTGCCTCACATGGACAAATGGTGTCGTCACCTGGTCCCGATGGAACAATCCTTTAAAAGGTATGTAAGGAAAGTCCTTGGACCCCGTCACCAGGTTATGGTAAAGAGTGAGGACCAGGTGGGACATGGAGTCCAGTTGGCTGCTGCTCAGTTCACGGTTCCTCAAGTTAATGACGACCATCTGAGGAGCAGTGATTGGACTCACCAGCTCAGCTACGAGAAAGCAAAGCATGCGTGTACGTTAATCATGTGATCACACAAACTAAAGCCTGAATTTAAATTGTCCAGACATGGCTTTACATCATCATAAGCTCTTCCACACACAAACAGTAAGAAGCTCCCAGCAGAACTCATTGTTTATGAAAGCCTTCACCTTTTTTGGTAAAAGTTTTCATGCAGTGTAAGGCTGCATGGACTTTCACTGAGGTTTTAATACGCATTCACATTAAGGAGTAATATCTTCATATTAGTTGAGCATCGATATTTTGAGAATAAAGCAGCTACATTTAGGTGAGAAACCTCCCACCTCCTTATTGCAGGCACACACTGTTTCAATCTCAAACTCATCCAGCGACTCTGTGAACTTTTAAAACTCCATTCTCCAGCTTTATAAAATTCACAATTTATGAAACTTTCACGTATAACTCAGCGCCAGCAGCCCAAACATGTCAACTCAAACCCTCTACATGCAAAAACGGCCGCGCGCTGACGTCAGCGTCCTCCAATGCCTTACGTCGTTTCCAGGGCGCGTGCATTCAATTGTTTTTTTTTCCAGCGATTTAAAAAAAAACATGGCGCCATCTTTATAGTGTACTGGCACATGTTAAAATTGATGTTACTCAAGTATGAAACATCTCATCCTAAACGTTAACACTCATGAAGTCCTACTTCCAAACAATAAAAGACAAAAATCTAAGTTGTATTTGTTTGCTAGCACTCTGACATATTAGCCTGCTGTACTCACCATAGCGTTGATCTAACACCTCGTCAATGAAAAGGGAGAACAGGTGCATCTCGCGACTGAAGTTTGTAGAAGTCATTTTGCAAATCCTTCTTGAAGATTTTCAAACGTTGGCTGTAGTTTGAAAAATCCGAGTTTTCACAGCACTAGTGGGAAAAAGCTCCTGTTTGCGCTCAAACGTGAAACCCGAATTCCAATTTTGCCTCCTGCTTTTATACCTGCACTCAAACACGTCATCATCACCATGACTCCCAGTGCCACCGAAAATCAATTTTATTTATTTAAAATAAAGTTCGTCTAATTATCATAGCTTTTTCAAAAATATATATATTTCTCATTTTATTTTACTGTTTTATTCATCCTTTATAAAAAATATGTTGCCAAACTTTGTCGTTTTAATTCTTTAAAAAAATCATTAATTCACCAGTTTACAAAAATGAAGATCGATATCTGAAATTTAAATTAATAAATAAATAATTACAATTGATAATGGATTTTTAGCATTAAAGAATAGTTTTTCAATGCGCTTTAAATGTTATCAGAGCCGATATTGTGCCAAAAAGTGATCGCAGTCCAAAAAGTGATTTACGGTATTGAAACGTTTGTTTGTGTCATGACATTTGTAAACAGTTGATGTTTAAGGTGCAGTTCACGTGGAAGCCAGAGGAGGGTGGTGTTGTGCGCATAATACAAAGTGATGGCGAAACCTAAAAGACGGTGTCATGTCTGCTCCCTGAAGCAATCTCATAACAGTTTCAATCTATTTCAAGCCAGTTAGCACATTTCTGTTATGAAGTTTAATAATTTTTGGCAGTAAACTTTTAAATCCTTTTATTATGAATATCACGTTTTCAGATTTTCAAGAGAGACCAGACCAATAGGGCAGCAGAAATCACAAAAATAAATAAATAAATAAGAGTTTTATAAAGATTAAAACAGTAAAAAAAAAGAGAGAGAGAGAGAGACTGGAATGATTATGATGTATAACACAGAATATGTACAATAACAGAGTTATAAACACAAAAACACGTGATACTTTTTATTTCATCTATAACCTCTGTGTAAATTTTGTTGATTGCAAAGTGTTTATGAATATGTTTTTAAAAGCTGGTTATCTGACTGTCAGTTAATAGCAATTAAAAAGAAAGCTGATTTTTATTATTCCTAAATGGAAAAAGTCCATTATGAATTTTTGTTATGAATTTCATTTATCAATCCACCTCCTCACTGCTCTTTCCCGGTGCAGCAGCCAGAGCTGGATCAAGCAGCCAGATGGCTTCTGGAGGAAGACTAACTGCAACAAAGGGTCTCTGGGAGGCTGCTCAGGCACAGCAGCTGAAAAATCAAAGATGAAATAAAAACTGGACCTGATCATGGTGCTGCATGAGACAAAAAGTCTAGATGATAAACCAGTGTATGAATTGGTAACACTGCTTATGATGATCATGTTTAGATGGAAACTAGCGAGCTAACTTACTGCAAACCTCTAACTCAGTTAAATTGAATAAACTCTGTTTTCTTGGATGCCTGGATGTTAAACTTAATTGTTAAACCCGGTAAAACAGCAACGCTGATCATTTTATTAAAGATGAAAGAAGTTAGACCGTTTTTAGCTCTCAGTGATCCCTCAGTGTTCGTTTGACTTTGGGACCTGAAATATGGCAGCTTTTCACTTACACATTTTTGAACCACTCATTCATAGAAATAGTTTCCAGTCAAAGATCTGGACAGATCCACCAAGTTCACAGTAGTTTTTCAATTTTCTGCAGCGCAGAAAAAAAAACCTGAAAACATCACTCCTCTGAAGTAACACATTGTGATTCATGTACAAACAACACACAATTATTGTAGATTCTTCAAAGCCTCCTTATATTCAACACTTGGGCAGGTGGTGTTATACATGCCCTCACAGCACCGGCACATCAATCACCCTATTTTCACCTTGTCACCTTCATTAAGCTGCTCTCTTTCTACAGAAGGCCCACCGCATGCATGGGGGGAGGGAGGGGGATACCGTGGGCCAGGGCTGTGGCATCTAACGTCTGGTTGTCAGTGTCCTTTGGAAAAGCAAGTGATTGTCCTAAAATCAGATGTTCCAGCAGATTGATCTAGTTTGCCAACAACATGAGAGGCTGCTCCTACCTGTCCTGGTGAGCTGGGCATAAATCAGTGACCTCTGACCCTGGAAAAGTGTTGTGATTAGTGGAGAGAGGACAGTGACAGACACTTCCTTTGGTAAATCCAATATGACTGAGATGTCGACCACAGTCAGCTGCAGAGCAAACTGCAGCGACTGCATCACCTGAAAAATAATGAAAAACCCTGAAAAAATATACATTTATGTTTTTGGAATTTATGTCTTCTGTTCAAATACTAATATCATCTTGCCTTTTCATGATAATTGTTATGACTCATTGTTTTACTTTTGGTTGCATCCTGTCAGTCCCTGTGATGAACTGAGCGTGACCTCCTCCTTGGCCATCCCATTGATGAGAGCAGAGCTGGCCCCTTCCCCAATCCCAAAAGAGAAACACCTGCAATACAACAGCTGTTTTTAAGACACACAGGTTTGGTACGCAGAGAACCTGAATTCTCAATCACTTCTTTGGTGCTCCCCACCTCTCCATCAGTAAAGACAAACAGCAAGAGAGGAGAGTTTTTTCACCTACACAAGCAAAAGCTCAACTCTTTGGCAGGTATACAAGTATGCTTTCAGTAATCTGTTTTAGCAAGTAAATCAAACATAACCTGGAGTTTTGCAGAATCATCCAAAGGCAACATGGTGTTTTACAGTGATATCACTTTAAGTCACTGAGATCACATGAATACAACTCACGGGAAGATGTGTTCACAACGAGACCCCAAACTGTAAAATGTTTGAATAGCAGCCCATTGGTAAACTCTTCAACAGGAGCAGAGGACTGTCCTGAAGGGAAGAGGGAAAGATGGTGAGGCCACTGTGTGAGAGGAACGATTTGAGGAAATATTTTGTAACTCTAACACCACTTTATGAATACTCTGGCACTGCTGGTGCGAGTATTACTCATATTTTCAGATTGATTCACTACCAACACAAACTCTCCACATGAAGCCATTGAACACATCAGAGACATGAAAAGGACAGAAAAATGTCAAGTTTACAGTTTCTAATATATTCCAATACAATTAAATTCCAGGTTGAAGAACTGGGATCTTGAATTTTTATTTGCAAACTAATGACTTCACTTATTTTTCACTCACCCGGCTCAGCAGAGGCCTGTCCTGCCTCCACCACAGCAGTGGGCTGGTGGGCGTCTTTGTAATAAATCAGCAGTTCAACATCTCTGTCAAACTTGTGTCCTGCAGCCAGCTTGACCTGCACACCACAAACACATTCATATTTATTCCTCAGGAAGAAGTAACAACCACACACAGCAGACACATCAGCACTCTACCTACCGTGGCCTGGGTTTGATCAGTGTTGAGGTACTGCAGAGGGTCCAGGGAGCAGTTGGACTCTACTTTATGGATTGGACGAGGAGAGGAGACAGAAGAAACATCACTGGACAACCAAAACTATTTTACAGCTATTTTAGTTTAAAACCATAAAAAGTGACAGAAAAGGAATATGTTTGTTTTTGTAAATATGCTCTTGACTTTTATGATCTATGGATGGTATAATGACAAATATCAGTATAATGAGGAAAACATCATTTTTGCCTCTCTTTTTTTTTAAACAAACCTTTAAAGTGATATAAGATTTTATGTCAGCGAGAGTTAGTGAGTGTTAAGTAATTATAAACCTCTTTATGATCTAACTTTTTGGAAAAAATAAGGGAAACTCCACATAACATTTTCTTAATTAGTTAAAACTATTTACTGATATAAAGTCATGACATTTGGCCAGCTTGAAGATGGAGAGAAAGACACTCTTTTTTTATTAATCCTTTATTTATCCAGGTAAAAAAAAATCTCATTGAGATTAAAAATCTCATTTCCAAGAGAGACCTGGCATCATGGCAACAAAAGTCACATACCACATAACATTTAAAACAAATACAATATCCCATACCAACATGTGTAAAATATACAATAACACATTAAAAACAATCACACTGAGTAAAAGAGCTGTTCTCTCGTTCCTTTAAGACAGACTTAAACTCTCCCAAGGTAACCAATTCTAATAATTTGAGTTCCTTCTGCAGATTATTCCAGGAAGCAGGGGCAGCGTATTTAAAACCTTTTTCCCCAATTCTGTTCTGATTTTTGGGACAATCAATTGTATGATTTTGTTCGAACGAAGGCTGTATTGGTTGTGGTCTTTCTCGAATTGATGAGATTCTAGATTGGTTTTGGTGTTTCTGTGTGAAATCAGTAAAAACATGAACATAATCGCCATCTAGTGGCAGAGAAAAGGAATTAAAACACTTTGTGAATGAGCTGCCACAGCAGTGGTCCAATCTTCTACTGTGTTAGGAGTATTCAGACAATTTTGACATACTTTTTTTCCACAATGGTAAAACCAATATTAGGTACATAATTCATGACAAATAAACATGTAAAAGGGGTTGATGATATAAAACAGCTCTGTATCAAAGGCAGTGTGGAGTAAGCAGACCTGCTTCTGTTCACTCTGAAGATGAAGCTACTTTAAGAAAACCCTCAGAGTCCCAGAGCTTCTTTCTTCACGCTGCAGCCCAGCAGGACATTTCCAGCATCCACACACTCTGACACACACGGTGATAAAAACACAAAACAGATATTAAAATAATGATTGTGGGAGGAAAGCTGTAGAATGAAACAGTTTTTTAAAGCTGTTATTTTATCTGTTACAATCATTGCTAGTACCATTGTGAGCACAGAGCCACGAGGCAGCCTTCATAGCTAGAAGCTCCCACTCATCCTTTGCATCCATCTTGAAACCATGAAGCCAGATCAGAGCCACAATGGTGGCCCACACTTCACTGCTGGTCTAATTCCCCAAATCAAAATCAATCAAATAAACCAGACAGAACACACATTTTACTTTCTACAACCAGTAATATTACATATGTTTGTGTACTTCTTTGTCACACGGGGTCACCAAGGTGGGCAGCTCTGCATATTTGATTTGGCAGATTATTACACTGGATGCTCTTCCTGATGAAATCCCAAACTGTGATATCATAAATGCTCTAAAATAATGTGCTGACATGTTTTTACAACAACTGATGAGGAAAATAATTTCTGCTGCCGTGTGGTTTCTGGATAATATCAGACGCTGGTGCAGCTCAGTGGGAGGTTAGGAGTGTGATTACCACCAGTGTTTTTGCTTCTGATATGCAGATGTTTATTCTCAGGCTGTGAGGCAGGCCTACGTTTAGTTTGACTTCATTTTATTTGTTTTATGGTGTGTTTTTAATTATATCATGTGTTTTTGTTCAAATTATAGAATCAAATCTGTTTTATCTCACATCATCATTTTGTGTTAATATTTAAATTGACAGCAGTGCACCTTTTCAGGCTTTGACTTTTCCACCTCCTCGTTGGTCTGTCCCAGTGCAGCAGCCAGAGCTGGATCAAGCAGCCAGCAGCCAGACGCCTCCTGCAGGGAGACTAACTGCAGCAAAGGGTCTCTGGGTGGCTGCTCAGGCACAGCAGCTGGAAAATCTAAGATGCAATAAAAACAAAACCCGATTATGGTGCTAGATGACAAACAGAACTCTACATGATAACTCAGTGCATAAAACACCGCACTGTAAACTATGCAACAGATAAATATTATGTTTTTCACTTGAAAATTACATCTTAAAAATGTAATCATTACATAAGAGCTCCACATCAAACACATTAATCACATCATCTTTGTAGTGAAATAGCTGATGACTCATTAAACGTTTCCATGCAATTTATCCACAGTGAAAAATATTCACTTTGCTGGATCTGAAAATCACGATTTCCGAGATCAGACGAGATCGGGCGTGTTCAGGGTGGTGTGGCCGTAAGCGTAGACATTGAGGGCTAGCAGGAGGGACTATGCGCTTACCTGCTGCTCTCTGGCAGGTAGCTCCATGCCCTCCTGGGTTTTAAATGCACCTTAGAACACACATGCATCAACACTACAATGAGCGGGTGGAGGGAGGTTTGGAGTCTTCTCTCACCCCCGTTCTCTGCGGCCCGCTGGAGCGGGGGGGCTAGGAGGAGGAGTTGGCCGTCCGACTGCGGTCTGGAGTGTGGGGCCTCCCTGCTGCTGCGGAGTCGGGGCGGTCTGCCTCTCCCCACCGCAGGGAAAAGGGTAACACCACCTGGGTCTGGGTGCAGTTCCCCCCTTCAGGGGCAAGGGTACCTAGACCCGGTTCGTAGAGTACGCTTGGGGAGTGTGATCGTGTGTACAGCGTCTCTTTATGTCTGTCTCCACGTTGGTTGAGTGTGGAGTAAGTGTATATGAGAGCATGAGGGTGGGAATGGATGTTTGTATCTGTGTGTGCCTGTATGTCTGTCTATATGTCAGGTTGGGTGTCAGGCGCCACCTCTCTGGGGACATCTCAGGCCCTCCAAGGTTTGGAGGCCTATCTCCCCCCACCACCACTTCCCCTGCCAGTGGCGGACTCCCTCAGACATCAGTGCGTTGGTGGTTCTTTGTGTCTGGGGATGGGCGTCCAGGTACACACCGGCTCACTCCTTGGCGGCCGCTTATCGGGGCCTCTGGATGTCTGGAGTTTTGATCTCCTCCATACCTGCTTCATGCCCTGAAGGACGGGGCTGTGGCCCCCCCACACCCTCTAGCAGATCATTACATCAAGGAACTTTTTAAAAAAACAAGCGCGTCCATGCTCACAGGTGTACACACGGGTGATCACACCCACAAACTACACCCTTTTTGGCTCCTACCTCAAAGCACACTGTGTTCTGCTGATCTTACGTGCTGCACAATAATGTTTAATATTTAGTATTTACTGTCATATTCCCATATATCATTGTGATGTTGTTTATTCTATTACTCTTGTTCTCTTCTGCTTGTTTTCTTTTGTCTTTCTCAACAGGTGATCCAGGTGATCGATAGATGCATTTTTTTTTCTGCCCATTCTGTTGGGTTTTGTTTTTTGCCCTTCTCCCCTGTCCCTCTTCTCAGCTGTTTCTCTTTCGTTCTCCCCTTCTTTCCCCCAGTCAAGTCTGTCCCGTATTCAGCAAGTGAAAATAAAATAAACAATAAAAGGTGAATCAAATGGACCATTACGGCAAGGCTGGGATGGTCAATTTGGTAAAGTAAATCCGTTGGGCATCTTTCTTTGCCTTTAGACAATAATTCTGATGGCAAAAGAGCCAAACGGGACAGGCAAGAAAAGAAAAAAAAGAAAATCACGTGTTCATTTCATTAGACACTAGCAATACTATTAAACTGGACCTTATCATTCTCATATAGCACTAAATGTGAAACTGAGTCATATCATAACAATCTATATATGTAATATGTGTTTGCCTGAATCTTCCAGCACAAACAGAAAGAGGAGCTGTTGTCTGAGTATCAATGCAAATACACACCAGAAATCGTTCAGTAAAGACAAATTTAATAAATGAAAGCTGGTGAGAGGGCCTTTGATGTTTCTCTTTGGATCATCCTTCCATCCATTTCTTCAGCTTATCCAATTCAAGATTGGAGCCATCCCAGCTGTTATGGGGCCAGAGGCAGGAGTACAACCTGGACAGGTCAGTCTAACACAGAGAAACAGACAACTATTCACACTCACATTCAACCTAACTGCATCTCTCTGGACTGTGGGATGAAGCTGGAGTACCTGGAGGGAACCACAAAGGCGCCAGGACTGTCTTCTCTCAGGTGACGGCCGTTCACGCTGCTCTGAAGACCCTCAGTTGTCTTTGGATCATCCTGTTGTTTGTCTCCCAGTGTCGTTGCTGCTCTTCTCCTTTCAAAGACAAACACCAAATAACACCAAATGAGAGTGAATCACTTCAGAACAACGGGAACACTCCTGGTTATTGTGAGCAAACGTCATAACAAGATGAATATATTTACCATTTTACTGAGGGAACATCTTCTGTGTGGAGTTTCTTCTCATCTTGGCTCTTTTTCCTGACATTTAGAAACAAGAGGCAGAAAAGAAAGAATAAAAGTTAAAACCTCAACGATTTTTTAATGTTTGGGATATTTTAGAAACAACCGTAAACACTATTTACTACTTACCACTTTGTTCATTCTTGCTGACGTTCACTCTCCTCATCTTCTCTCTAAAGGACAAATGACAGTAAAGAGGGAATCGTTTTAGTAACTTTATCAACCAGGTGAGCAGAATTTTAGATATTTATCAATATTCTGATTAAAAGCAGAGTGAATACTTATCTTTTTACGAGAAAGGGTTCAATCCGTCCTGTCTTAGGTCTTAATGTCACCTTGTCTCCTCTCTGTTTTCTCTGAAAAACAAAAGACAAATGGGAAGAAAAAAATTAGTAAATGATTTCAGCAACTAGAGGAAGTGTTCACTGAGGAGGAGCTGTCATAATAATATAAAATCAATATGTACTTATCTTTTTTTTAATGAGAGTTTACAGAGCACGCTGGCTTCGCTCCTCCCTCCGCTCCTCTCTGAAAGTTACCTGGATAAAGGATAATAACAATTAATAGCATCATCAAAACAGACAAACCTGAAAGAATTGCTGATCAGAGTTGTGACAGAGTCGCAGGTTAGATGGATGTATACTTATCTTTCACAATGAGAGCGTTTGCATCTTCCTTTAGAGAGAAGATGAGGAGAGTGAACGTCAGCAAGAATGAACAAAGTGGTAAGTAGTAAATAGTGTTTACGGTTGTTTCTAAAATATCCCAAACATTAAAAAAATCGTTGAGGTTTTAACTTTTATTCTTTCTTTTCTGCCTCTTGTTTCTAAATGTCAGGAAAAAGAGCCAAGATGAGAAGAAACTCCACACAGAAGATGTTCCCTCAGTAAAATGGTAAATATATGTGTACTTTGTACTTTAAATGTGTAAAATGAGTTCTTATCTTTTTTTTGTGAGAGGGCCTTTAATGTTTCTCTTTGGATCATCCTTCCATCCATTTCTTCAGCTTATCCAATTCAAGATTGGAGCCATCCCAGCTGTTATGGGGCCAGAGGCAGGAGTACAACCTGGACAGGTCAGTCTAACACAGAGAAACAGACAACTATTCACACTCACATTCAACCTAACTGCATCTCTCTGGACTGTGGGATGAAGCTGGAGTACCTGGAGGGAACCACAAAGGCGCCAGGACTGTCTTGCTCTCAGGTGACGGCCGTTCACGCTGCTCTGAAGACCCTCAGTTGTCTTTGGATGAAATAACACCAAATGAGAGTAAATCACTTCAGAAACACAGGAACACTCCTGGTTATTGTGAGCAAACGTCATAACAAGATGAATATATTTACCATTTTACTGAGGGAAAATCTTCTGTGTGGAGTTTCTTCGCAGCGTGACTCTTTTTCCTGACTTTTAGAAACAAGAGGCAGAAAAGAAAGAATAAAAGTTAAAACCTCGACGATTTTCAAATATTTTAGGACATTATTTTAGAAACAACCTTAAGCACTATTTACTACTTACCACTTTGTTCAGGCTTGCTGACGTTCGACATGCTTCACTGTATATTATAATCTCAAGCGCTTCCTTGCTGGACTCGGGCTCCGGATGCTGCTCTCTTCCTCCGGAGCCTTCCTCTTAGCACGCTTTGCCGACATATTTAGAAAACGGCAGAGCACCGAAGTGAGAACTCTGCCGTCCGCGCTGTAGTCTGTTATTCTCCAGCGGTTCGTCATCTCAGTGTCCTCTGTTCGGTAAACAGTGGAGATGACTCTGGTGACGAGGAGGCCGTCGACAGTCAAGGTGCCGACACGGTTCCTCCGATCTGCCTTCAGCACAGCAAGATCCGCTTTCTCTGGAAGAACTGGAGTCAGGAAGCGTGGATGAGAGCTGGAGCCCGCAGGCGGCAGCATCATGCCAGCTGGTGAGTCCGTAGGAGGAGAAGGAGTGGTGTTCTCTCTCTGGCTCTGCCTCACATGGACAAATGGTGTCGTCACCTGGTCCCGGTGGAACAATCCTTTAAAAGGTATGTAAGGAAAGTCCTTGGACCCCGTCACCAGGTTATGGTAAAGAGTGAGGACCAGGTGGGACATGGAGTCCAGTTGGCTGCTGCTCAGTTCACGGTTCCTCAAGTTAATGACGACCATCTGAGGAGCAGTGATTGGACTCACCAGCTCAGCTACGAGAAAGCAAAGCATGCGTGTACGTTAATCATGTGATCACACAAACTAAAGCCTGAATTTAAATTGTCCAGACATGGCTTTACATCATCATAAGCTCTTCCACACACAAACAGTAAGAAGCTCCCAGCAGAACTCATTGTTTATGAAAGCCTTCACCTTTTTTGGTAAAAGTTTTCATGCAGTGTAAGGCTGCATGGACTTTCACTGAGGTTTTAATACGCATTCACATTAAGGAGTAATATCTTCATATTAGTTGAGCATCGATATTTTGAGAATAAAGCAGCTACATTTAGGTGAGAAACCTCCCACCTCCTCATTGCAGGCACACACTGTTTCAATCTCAAACTCATCCAGCGACTCTGTGAACTTTTAAAACTCCATTCTCCAGCTTTATAAAATTCACAATCTATGAAACTTTCACGTATAACTCAGCGCCAGCAGCCCAAACATGTCAACTCAAACCCTCTACATGCAAAAACGGCCGCGCGCTGACGTCAGCGTCCTCCAATGCCTTACGTCGTTTCCAGGGCGCGTGCATTCAATTGTTTTTTTTTTCAGCGATTTAAAAAAAAACATGGCGCCATCTTTATAGTGTACTGGCACATGTTAAAATTGATGTTACTCAAGTATGAAACATCTCATCCTAAACGTTAACACTCATGAAGTCCTACTTCCAAACAATAAAAGACAAAAATCTAAGTTGTATTTGTTTGCTAGCACTCTGACATATTAGCCTGCTGTACTCACCATAGCGTTGATCTAACACCTCGTCAATGAAAAGGGAGAACAGGTGCATCTCGCGAATGAAGTTTGTAGAAGTCATTTTGCAAATCCTTCTTGAAGATTTTCAAACGTTGGCTGTAGTTTGAAAAATCCGAGTTTTCACAGCACTAGTGGGAAAAAGCTCCTGTTTGCGCTCAAACGTGAAACCCGAATTCCAATTTTGCCTCCTGCTTTTATACCTGCACTCAAACACGTCATCATCACCATGACTCCCAGTGCCACCGAAAATCAATTTTATTTATTTAAAATAAAGTTCGTCTAATTATCATAGCTTTTTCAAAAATATATATATTTCTCATTTTATTTTACTGTTTTATTCATCCTTTATAAAAAATATGTTGCCAAACTTTGTCGTTTTAATTCTTTAAAAAAATCATTAATTCACCAGTTTACAAAAATGAAGATCGATATCTGAAATTTAAATTAATAAATAAATAATTACAATTGATAATGGATTTTTAGCATTAAAGAATAGTTTTTCAATGCGCTTTAAATGTTATCAGAGCCGATGTTGTGCCAAAAAGTGATCGCAGTCCAAAAAGTGATTTACGGTATTGAAACGTTTGTTTGTGTCATGACATTTGTAAACAGTTGATGTTTAAGGTGCAGTTCACGTGGAAGCCAGAGGAGGGTGGTGTTGTGCGCATAATACAAAGTGATGGCGAAACCTAAAAGACGGTGTCATGTCTGCTCCCTGAAGCAATCTCATAACAGTTTCAATCTATTTCAAGCCAGTTAGCACATTTCTGTTATGAAGTTTAATAATTTTTTGGCAGTAAACTTTTAAATCCTTTTATTATGAATATCACATTTTCAGATTTTCAAGAGAGACCAGACCAATAGGGCAGCAGAAATCACAAAAATAAATAAATAAATAAGAGTTTTATAAAGATTAAAACAGAGAGAGAGACTGGAATGATTATGATGTATAACACAGAATATGTACAATAACAGAGTTATAAACACGAAAACACGTGGTACTTTTTATTTCATCTATAACCTCTGTGCAAATTTTGTTGATTGCAAAGTGTTTATGAATATGTTTTTAAAAGCTGGTTATCTGACTGTCAGTTAATAGCAATTAAAAAGAAAGCTGATTTTTATTATTCCTAAATGGAAAAAGTCCATTATGAACTTTTGTTATGAATTTCATTTATCAATCCACCTCCTCACTGCTCTTTCCCGGTGCAGCAGCCAGACCTGGATCAAGCAGCCAGATGGCTTCTGGAGGAAGACTAACTGCAAGAAAGGGTCTCTGGGAGGCTGCTCAGGCACAGCAGCTGAAAAATCAAAGATGAAATAAAACCTGGACCTGATCATGGTGCTGCATGAGACAAAAAGTCTAGATGATAAACCAGTGTATGAATTGGTAACACTGCTTATGATGATCATGTTTAGGTGGAAACTAGCGAGCTAACTTACTGCAAACCTCTAACTCAGTTAAATTGAATAAACTCTGTTTTCTTGGATGCCTGGATGTTAAACTTAATTGTTAAACCCGGTAAAACAGCAACGCTGATCATTTTATTAAAGATGAAAGAAGTTAGACCGTTTTTAGCTCTCAGTGATCCCTCAGTGTTCGTTTGACTTTGGGACCTGAAATATGGCAGCTTTTCACTTACACATTTTTGAACCACTCATTCATAGAAATAGTTTCCAGTCAAAGATCTGGACAGATCCACCAAGTTCACAGTAGTTTTACAATTTTCTGCAGCGCAGAAACCCCCCCCCCTGAAAACATCACACCTCTGAAGTAACACATTGTGATTCGTGTACAAACAACACACAATTATTGTAGATTCTTCAAAGCCTCCTTATATTCAACACTTGGGTAGGTGTGGGTAGTGTTTCACTTACCTTCTAAACTCACCAAGTACTTGCTCAATCCTGAGGTTTTTAGAAAAGAACATCCCAGATTAAATAAGGAGGAGATACAGACATTAAAACTAACCTTTATTACTATGATACAAAACAATATTAATGAAGTTGTTAAAAGTGGTACTTCTTACACACACACACACACACACACACACACACACACACACACACACACACACACACACACACACACACACACACACACACGCACACACACACTCAGCTCATTACAAGTGTATAAAAGTTTAAGTTGTCTGAAAAACTAAAGAAAGAAAAACACAAAAATGTTACAATACAAAAGTTGGAACTTTATTAACACCCAGAAATACAAACTGATGGGTTGATAAATATCAAGAAGACAGTACATTTCACATAAAGACTGTGCATCATTTTAAGATGAAGAAATGCAATATGGGGTCAACCAGAGGATTAATAATCAAAATTAAGATATTCTGATATTAATACTGCACCGCCTCGAATCTCACTATAAGTTACATCTGTTGAACTGACTTCTTGCTAGCATTTCCAAGGAAGTCAAGATGAAAAAAAATGAAACCTAAAAACAGAGGGTCCAATACATTTAACAGGAATTTGTCAAAAAGAACAACAAAAGTACTGACTGTTAATTTTTTATTTTTGACCCTGTGACTCAGTTATTAGTTTGAAAATAAACGTTTGTATGTCTTCATAAAATACTGTAAAGCTTTTGACTCTTAGGGAGTCAGGAGCTACATGACAGATATTATTTTTAATGACTTGGATATTTGCTGTTTACCAACCGTAAGTCTGCACAACAGAAATATTGTTCTGAAACACATTAAAATACACAAGTGAAAGATGATATCTGTAATTAGAGCTGCCACGATTAGTCGAAGAATCACGATTACGTTGACTATCAAAATCGTCGATGACTAATTTAATAGTCAGCGCGTCGTTTGAAGCTTTGTAAGATCACAAAGGACGCAGGAATAAGTAGTAGGATTTAAGAGTGTAATAACAGACTGAAACAGAAGATGGCAGCACTGCATGTACAAGGATGCCAGCTGCCATTAAACCCCGAAGAAGAAGATGTGTCCCAGAATTCATAGCGCAGCCCAGCTGAGTTTCCAACGATGGCGGCAGCAAGTTAGTTTTAATATTACTCTTATTATTCTTTATGGGTCACAAAATAAACGTTTAACATATTTTCAGGCGAGGCTGTAACTGTGTAAACCTCAAATATCTGCTCGGTTTATCAAGACACCACATATTTTCCTGAGTAAATCGGTTTGGCTGAGATTAAAGTTATAGTTTCTGTAAGCAAAGCAAAACAGTTTATGTGAAAAACTGTAAAATATAATTTCAGTGTTCTTTTTACATTTCATAAGAGTAAAATCCTTGTAGGAGTAAATGTATCCAAGCTTCTGACAGATGTGACAGATGTTTAACTTATTGTTGTTTACTTGTAGTGTACAATAAATAATCAAAAACACAGGATTATTCTGCAATGCTTCATTACTCATTAATGTTACAAATGTTGAAAGGTAAAAGTGTTCAATAAAATCCTAAATATTGCAAAATGCTGCAAGAACTCAGTTCTTCTTTCGCTGCTTTAGGACACATCCCATTATATTGACTACTGTACACACACTACTTAATATTTAAGATACAAAAAATACTGGTTTCTGTGCATGCATCTGCAGTGAAGGTGTGTGTTGTTTTGCCATGCAGCTTTTACTTACTTAGGCGCAATCAAGCACTCTTCTTCATTTTGCCTACCATGAAGTCAAGCCAAAAAAACAAGAAAAGAAAAAAGATTTTTCTGGTATGAAGTATAACAGTTCCCTGAACTACCTCTGATAGTGTCCTCATCGTGATAATATTCCCTTTATTTATGATTAGTAATCTTTATCTTCAGAGGTGTGGGTGACAGTTTTAGTGTTTGCTTTAAAAAACAAAAAACAACAAAAACTCAAAACAAAAACTTGATGGAATATTTCTCTGGACAAGAGGTCCTTGGATCGCCTCTCCGTTGTCTTTGTTGAACGCAATGAAGGCAGTGAAAAAACTGCTCACTCCTGATTGGACACTGAGCTGCACCACCTTCTCCTTCACTCCTCCACTGTGGCTTCTCAGGAAGTCCTGCATTTGGGTCCTGTTATTCACTCAAACCTGACAATAACACATCACCCTGTTTTATCCACAACTGTAAATTTTTGGAGACATCCTGTTACATTTACTGAGATCAGCAACAGACTTTCTGAATTCAAACCTCAATAAAAATGTGAAAATGACTCAGCTTTTCCTTCTTTTGTTTTTACAGCATTATGGACTATAAGTTAAAGCAATTAATGATGCAGTGAATGGTGGTCAAAGGGTTGATCTTTACACAGAGCACGTCTGTCCCTTTTTATTAGCCCATTACAATTATTCCCCCATCACTTTAAAAAGGCAACAAAACATGCATGTAACATTTCTTCAGAGATGTAATTCAGTTTTAATTATATAGCGCCAAATCAACACAACAGTCACTTCAAGGTGCTTTATATTGTAAGGTAAATACACTAAGTAATACAGAAAAAAAAACCCAACAATTGAATGATCCTCTTTGAGCAAGTACCTGGCAACAGTGGGAAATAAAAACTCCCCTTTAACAGGAAGAAACCTCTGGGAGATCAAGGCTCAGGAAGGGGCAGCCATTTGCCACAACTGGTTAAGGGAGAGGGGAGCAGGACAAAAGAAACACACTGTGGAAGAGAGACAAGTTAGTGTCACAATCTAAATGTTGAAGTTGGTCGACATTTTCAGATCAGACTTATGGTCTTTAAGCCAAGTTTAAAATTTGTTTTGAATGTCCTTGGTGTAGTTATTGATGTCATTTCTTTTTATGACAATCTGTTCTTAAATTGTGTTTTATTTCTCACAAAAGTGAAAAGATTATGGAAGAAAGTCGAGCCAAAGAACAGAGTTGGCTCTTAGACTTCGAGTATAGGAGGCCCTCAGCAGAACTTTTAAAGAGAATAAGAAACACAGAAAACCTTAGATAAGGAGGTGTGCTCTGACAGTGCAGCGCAGCACCCAGAAAGCTATTTGGCATTGGCAGAGAAGACTTAGGAAGTTATTCAGGAGCAAAACCCTGGTACTCAACTTTGCTGCTCAAACCTCAAATATATTGATACTTTTACGCCAATATACAATTTATTTCCAAAATTGTTACAACAAAGAAATAAAAAACCAAACATAGATTTCATAACTTTTTATGCTAATTATTATTTCAATCACTACAAAACAGGCAGTTTTTGAAAATTCAGATGTAACTCTAACTACAGTCATGAATAAGCGAACATGAATGAAGACTATGTGCTGTCTTAAGACGTTCAAGCAGGGCTCTAGAGTGCGACCAATTTGGTCGCAAATACGACCAAATTTTTCAGTGGTGCGACTAAAAAGAAATATTTGGTTGCACCTGTGCGACCAACTGTTCGGGTAGCAAAAAAAAAACAAAAATCTGCAACCTTCCCTGTGGTCAACAACAGACACACATTTTGCCCCTATCGTGGACTAAACCAATCAGAGATAGTAAGGGGCGGGACCTCTCTGATTCGCCGTGGTCCAGATGAAGGTGCAGGTGGAAGTGGGAGGTGAGTAGCTTGAATGAGGTAGAGGGAGGTCATGCACTTAAATTAACACACAGACATAGCCTGTCTGGGTAAACTGTTTGCAAGTGTTGTTTAAGTCTAACAAGTAGAATAAATAGATGTATCTGGAGGAACTGAGAGAGGAACTGTTCTGTTTTAGAATATGGCCGATGTTGTTTTTATCTGGGGTGACGTATATTGTTGGTCATCATATGTATAAAATGATCCATCTTAACTGTTGTAAGGAAGTTCGATGCTGTTTGGGTGATCGTGCTCGACTTCCCCCCATATGTTTTCTAATTAAATCCTGTTTTGACGCATCTGAATGAGACTCTGCAGTCGTTTGTCTCTCTCCTCAAAAACGAACAGGTGACATCAACAACAGACACACATTTTGCCCCTATCGTGGACTAAACCAATCAGAGATAGTAAGGGGCGGGACCTCTCTGATTCGCCGTGGTCCAGATGAAAGTGCAGGTGGAAATGGGAAGTGAGTAGCTTGAATAAAGCGATATCAATTCATTAAATCCTGAATGACTTTTAAATATAACTGTGTTTTGCCAGAAACGCCAGATTCTCAGATTAAAGCTCACAAAACCATTTCAACAACAACCAAACAGCAAATGAGAGCAAGTACACGGATTCCACACAAAGACGTAAACACAGAGCGGACCCGACGCATCAGAATCAGCTTTGTCTTTCTCGGCTTTCTCACCCGACGGCCTTAGACGGACACGCTGTCGGAGCTCAGCGATTCTGATGCGTCCGGTCTGTGATTACATCTTTTTGCGCTGATTCTGAGCTGCAGGTTTTGATTCTTTCAACCAAAATTCATCGAGCCAGCAGCAAAAGAAGCAGCAAACTGCGCTTCACATTTGATCAATGTCATCATGAATTTTGCTGTTTTGCTTCCACGACTATTAAAATCACACTTCATGCACAGCTAGCTCTCTCTCTATCTCTCTCTGTACTTCAAGAACAGTTTCCCGTCTCCAATCTCTGTTTTCTGTATTATTCATTCGCTTATTACCCACCAGTCTACCGTTGTTTACAGCACTGCTGTCTTTTTTTCACTTAAATGACCTCGGACAAGAAAGCCTATTTTTTTTGTTGTTCAATACTGAAGAAATTTAAACTTTATATGCAGAAAATTGTAGAATATTTTTAAGGTTATCTGCTATAAAAAGCCAGACCAGGAAAATCTCCTTCATGTTTTTCTGTGTTTTATTCTCAGTTACTTTCACACAAAGGCATCTGCTGTGATGTTCACAATTCTGATGAAGTCAGTACTGATAAATGATCAGAATTATAATATTTCTGACTGTCTGAGGCTAAGTTGAATCGAATTGGGACTTTGAGAACTGGAATCGAAGGGATTATAGAAATCAGTGATGATACCCAGCCCTAGTGAGCAGCCTAGGCACGACAGAAGTGGATGTAGCTGTAATAAGAAAATTACTATTGATAACTTTTCTGTTAGGTTAAGGCCTGATCCTTCTGAAATTCATAGCCAGTGCTCTGACACGGTGTCATCAATCTTTGAATGCTGAAAAAGCACAGTGTATCCAGAAAAACACATAATATTATATAAATTATTATAAAATTTGTGTGCGCCTAACTTTTGTGCCGTAGAAAACACAACAATGATATAAAACAGCTCTGTATCAAAGGCAGTGTGGAGTAAGCAGACCTGCTTCTGTTCACTCTGAAGATGAAGCTACTTTAAGAAAACCCTCAGAGTCCCAGAGCTTCTTTCTTCACGCTGCAACCCAGCAGGACATTTCCAGCATCCACACACTCTGACACACACGGTGCTAAAAACACAAAACAGATATTAAAATAATGATTGTGGGAGAAAAGCTGTAGAATGAAACAGTTTTTTAAAGCTGTTATTTTATCTGTTACAATCATTGCTAGTACCATTGTGAGCACAGAGCCACGAGGCAGCCTTCATAGCCAGAAGCTCCCACTCGTCCTTTGCATCCATCTTGAAACCATGAAGCCAGATCAGAGCCAGAATGGTGGCCCACACTTCACTGCTGGTCTAATTCCCCAAATCAAAATCAATCAAATAAAACAGACAGAACACACATTTTACTTTCTACAACCAGTAATATTACATATGTTTGTGTACTTCTTTGTCACACGGGGTCACCAAGGTGGGCAGCTCTGCATATTTGATTTGGCAGATTATTACACTGGATGCTCTTCCTGATGAAATCCCAAACTGTGATGTCATAAATGCTCTAAAATAATGTGCTGACATGTTTTTACAACAACTGATGAGGAAAATAATTTCTGCTGCCGTGTGGTTTCTGGATAATATCAGACGCTGGTACAGCTCAGTGGGAGGTTAGGAGTGTGATTACCACCAGTGTTTTAGCTTCTGATATGCAGATGTTTATTCTCAGGCTGTGAGGCAGGCCTACGTTTAGTTTGACTTCATTTTATTTGTTTTATGGTGTGTTTTTAATTATATCATGTGTTTTTGTTCAAATTATAGAATCAAATCTGTTTTATCTCACATCATCATTTTGTGTTAATATTTAAATTGACAGCAGTGCATCTTTTCAGGCTTTGACTTTTCCACCTCCTCGTTGGTCTGTCCCAGTGCAGCAGCCAGAGCTGGATCAAGCAGCCAGCAGCCAGACGCCTCCTGCAGGGAGACTAACTGCAGCAAAGGGTCTCTGGGTGGCTGCTCAGGCACAGCAGCTGGAAAATCTAAGATGCAATAAAAACAAAACCCGATTATGGTGCTAGATGACAAACAGAACTCTACATGATAACTCAGTGCATAAAACACCGCACTGTAAACTATGCAACAGATAAATATTATGTTTTTCACTTGAAAATTACATCTTAAAAATGTAATCATTACATAAGAGCTCCACATCAAACACATTAATCACATCATCTTTGTAGTGAAATAGCTGATGACTCATTAAACGTTTCCATGCAATTTATCCACAGTGAAAAATATTCACTTTGCTGGATCTGAAAATCACGATTTCCGAGATCAGACGAGATCGGGCGTGTTCAGGGTGGTGTGGCCGTAAGCGTAGACATTGAGGGCTAGCAGGAGGGACTATGCGCTTACCTGCTGCTCTCTGGCAGGTAGCTCCATGCCCTCCTGGGTTTTAAATGCACCTTAGAACACACATGCATCAACACTACAATGAGCGGGTGGAGGGAGGTTTGGAGTCTTCTCTCACCCCCGTTCTCTGCGGCCCGCTGGAGCGGGGGGGCTAGGAGGAGGAGTTGGCCGTCCGACTGCGGTCTGGAGTGTGGGGCCTCCCTGCTGCTGCGGAGTCGGGGCGGTCTGCCTCTCCCCACCGCAGGGAAAAGGGTAACACCACCTGGGTCTGGGTGCAGTTCCCCCCTTCAGGGGCAAGGGTACCTAGACCCGGTTTGTAGAGTACGCTTGGGGAGTGTGATCGTGTGTACAGCGTCTCTTTATGTCTGTCTCCACGTTGGTTGAGTGTGGAGTAAGTGTATATGAGAGCATGAGGGTGGGAATGGATGTTTGTATCTGTGTGTGCCTGTATGTCTGTCTATATGTCAGGTTGGGTGTCAGGCGCCACCTCTCTGGGGACATCTCAGGCCCTCCAAGGTTTGGAGGCCTATCTCCCCCCACCACCACTTCCCCTGCCAGTGGCGGACTCCCTCAGACATCAGTGCGTTGGTGGTTCTTTGTGTCTGGGGATGGGCGTCCAGGTACACACCGGCTCACTCCTTGGCGGCCGCTTATCGGGGCCTCTGGATGTCTGGAGTTTTGATCTCCTCCATACCTGCTTCATGCCCTGAAGGACGGGGCTGTGGCCCCCCCACACCCTCTAGCAGATCATTACATCAAGGAACTTTTTAAAAAAACAAGCGCGTCCATGCTCACAGGTGTACACACGGGTGATCACACCCACAAACTACACCCTTTTTGGCTCCTACCTCAAAGCACACTGTGTTCTGCTGATCTTACGTGCTGCACAATAATGTTTAATATTTAGTATTTACTGTCATATTCCCATATATCATTGTGATGTTGTTTATTCTATTACTCTTGTTCTCTTCTGCTTGTTTTCTTTTGTCTTTCTCAACAGGTGATCGATAGATGCATTTTCTTTTCTTTTTCTGCCCATTCTGTTGGGTTTTGTTTTTTGCCCTTCTCCCCTGTCCCTCTTCTCAGCTGTTTCTCTTTCTTTCTCCCCTTCTTTCCCCCAGTCAAGTCTGTCCCGTATTCAGCAAGTGAAAATAAAATAAACAATAAAAGGTGAATCAAATGGACCATTACGGCAAGGCTGGGATGGTCAATTTGGTAAAGTAAATCCGTTGGGCATCTTTCTTTGCCTTTAGACAATAATTCTGATGGCAAAAGAGCCAAACGGGACAGGCAAGAAAAGAAAAAAAAGAAAATCACGTGTTCATTTCATTAGACACTAGCAATACTATTAAACTGGACCTTATCATTCTCATATAGCACTAAATGTGAAACTGAGTCATATCATAACAATCTATATATGTAATATGTGTTTGCCTGAATCTTCCAGCACAAACAGAAAGAGGAGCTGTTGTCTGAGTATCAATGCAAATACACACCAGAAATCGTTCAGTAAAGACAAATTTAATAAATGAAATCTGGTGAGAGGGCCTTTGATGTTTCTCTTTGGATCATCCTTCCATCCATTTCTTCAGCTTATCCAATTCAAGATTGGAGCCATCCCAGCTGTTATGGGGCCAGAGGCAGGAGTACAACCTGGACAGGTCAGTCTAACACAGAGAAACAGACAACTATTCACACTCACATTCAACCTAACTGCATCTCTCTGGACTGTGGGATGAAGCTGGAGTACCTGGAGGGAACCACAAAGGCGCCAGGACTGTCTTGCTCTCAGGTGACGGCCGTTCACGCTGCTCTGAAGACCCTCAGTTGTCTTTGGATCATCCTGTTGTTTGTCTCCCAGTGTCGTTGCTGCTCTTCTCCTTTCAAAGACAAACACCAAATAACACCAAATGAGAGTGAATCACTTCAGAACAACGGGAACACTCCTGGTTATTGTGAGCAAACGTCATAACAAGATGAATATATTTACCATTTTACTGAGGGAACATCTTCTGTGTGGAGTTTCTTCTCATCTTGGCTCTTTTTCCTGACATTTAGAAACAAGAGGCAGAAAAGAAAGAATAAAAGTTAAAACCTCAACGATTTTTTAATGTTTGGGATATTTTAGAAACAACCGTAAACACTATTTACTACTTACCACTTTGTTCATTCTTGCTGACGTTCACTCTCCTCATCTTCTCTCTAAAGGACAAATGACAGTAAAGAGGGAATCGTTTTAGTAACTTTATCAACCAGGTGAGCAGAATTTTAGATATTTATCAATATTCTGATTAAAAGCAGAGTGAATACTTATCTTTTTACGAGAAAGGGTTCAATCCGTCCTGTCTTAGGTCTTAATGTCACCTTGTCTCCTCTCTGTTTTCTCTGAAAAACAAAAGACAAATGGGAAGAAAAAAATTAGTAAATGATTTCAGCAACTAGAGGAAGTGTTCACTGAGGAGGAGCTGTCATAATAATATAAAATCAATATGTACTTATCTTTTTTTTAATGAGTTTACAGAGCACGCTGGCTTCGCTCCTCCCTCCGCTCCTCTCTGAAAGTTACCTGGATAAAGGATAATAACAATTAATAGCATCATCAAAACAGACAAACCTGAAAGAATTGCTGATCAGAGTTGTGACAGAGTCGCAGGTTAGATGGATGTATACTTATCTTTCACAATGAGAGCGTTTGCATCTTCCTTTAGAGAGAAGATGAGGAGAGTGAACGTCAGCAAGAATGAACAAAGTGGTAAGTAGTAAATAGTGTTTACGGTTGTTTCTAAAATATCCCAAACATTAAAAAATCGTTGAGGTTTTAACTTTTATTCTTTCTTTTCTGCCTCTTGTTTCTAAATGTCAGGAAAAAGAGCCAAGATGAGAAGAAACTCCACACAGAAGATGTTCCCTCAGTAAAATGGTAAATATATGTGTACTTTGTACTTTAAATGTGTAAAATGAGTTCTTATCTTTTTTTTGTGAGAGGGCCTTTAATGTTTCTCTTTGGATCATCCTTCCATCCATTTCTTCAGCTTATCCAATTCAAGATTGGAGCCATCCCAGCTGTTATGGGGCCAGAGGCAGGAGTACAACCTGGACAGGTCAGTCTAACACAGAGAAACAGACAACTATTCACACTCACATTCAACCTAACTGCATCTCTCTGGACTGTGGGATGAAGCTGGAGTACCTGGAGGGAACCACAAAGGCGCCAGGACTGTCTTGCTCTCAGGTGACGGCCGTTCACGCTGCTCTGAAGACCCTCAGTTGTCTTTGGATGAAATAACACCAAATGAGAGTAAATCACTTCAGAAACACAGGAACACTCCTGGTTATTGTGAGCAAACGTCATAACAAGATGAATATATTTACCATTTTACTGAGGGAACATCTTCTGTGTGGAGTTTCTTCGCAGCGTGACTCTTTTTCCTGACTTTTAGAAACAAGAGGCAGAAAAGAAAGAATAAAAGTTAAAACCTCGACGATTTTCAAATATTTTAGGACATTATTTTAGAAACAACCTTAAGCACTATTTACTACTTACCACTTTGTTCAGGCTTGCTGACGTTCGACATGCTTCACTGTATATTATAATCTCAAGCGCTTCCTTGCTGGACTCGGGCTCCGGATGCTGCTCTCTTCCTCCGGAGCCTTCCTCTTAGCACGCTTTGCCGACATATTTAGAAAACGGCAGAGCACCGAAGTGAGAACTCTGCCGTCCGCGCTGTAGTCTGTTATTCTCCAGCGGTTCGTCATCTCAGTGTCCTCTGTTCGGTAAACAGTGGAGATGACTCTGGTGACGAGGAGGCCGTCGACAGTCAAGGTGCCGACACGGTTCCTCCGATCTGCCTTCAGCACAGCAAGATCCGCTTTCTCTGGAAGAACTGGAGTCAGGAAGCGTGGATGAGAGCTGGAGCCCGCAGGCGGCAGCATCATGCCAGCTGGTGAGTCCGTAGGAGGAGAAGGAGTGGTGTTCTCTCTCTGGCTCTGCCTCACATGGACAAATGGTGTCGTCACCTGGTCCCGATGGAACAATCCTTTAAAAGGTATGTAAGGAAAGTCCTTGGACCCCGTCACCAGGTTATGGTAAAGAGTGAGGACCAGGTGGGACATGGAGTCCAGTTGGCTGCTGCTCAGTTCACGGTTCCTCAAGTTAATGACGACCATCTGAGGAGCAGTGATTGGACTCACCAGCTCAGCTACGAGAAAGCAAAGCATGCGTGTACGTTAATCATGTGATCACACAAACTAAAGCCTGAATTTAAATTGTCCAGACATGGCTTTACATCATCATAAGCTCTTCCACACACAAACAGTAAGAAGCTCCCAGCAGAACTCATTGTTTATGAAAACCTTCACCTTTTTTGGTAAAAGTTTTCATGCAGTGTAAGGCTGCATGGACTTTCACTGAGGTTTTAATACGCATTCACATTAAGGAGTAATATCTTCATATTAGTTGAGCATCGATATTTTGAGAAGAAAGCAGCTACATTTAGGTGAGAAACCTCCCACCTCCTTATTGCAGGCACACACTGTTTCAATCTCAAACTCATCCAGCGACTCTGTGAACTTTTAAAACTCCATTCTCCAGCTTTATAAAATTCACAATCTATGAAACTTTCACGTATAACTCAGCGCCAGCAGCCCAAACATGTCAACTCAAACCCTCTACATGCAAAAACGGCCGCGCGCTGACGTCAGCGTCCTCCAATGCCTTACGTCGTTTCCAGGGCGCGTGCATTCAATTGTTTTTTTTTCCAGCGATTTAAAAAAAAACATGGCGCCATCTTTATAGTGTACTGGCACATGTTAAAATTGATGTTACTCAAGTATGAAACATCTCATCCTAAACGTTAACACTCATGAAGTCCTACTTCCAAACAATAAAAGACAAAAATCTAAGTTGTATTTGTTTGCTAGCACTCTGACATATTAGCCTGCTGTACTCACCATAGCGTTGATCTAACACCTCGTCAATGAAAAGGGAGAACAGGTGCATCTCGCGACTGAAGTTTGTAGAAGTCATTTTGCAAATCCTTCTTGAAGATTTTCAAACGTTGGCTGTAGTTTGAAAAATCCGAGTTTTCACAGCACTAGTGGGAAAAAGCTCCTGTTTGCGCTCAAACGTGAAACCCGAATTCCAATTTTGCCTCCTGCTTTTATACCTGCACTCAAACACGTCATCATCACCATGACTCCCAGTGCCACCGAAAATCAATTTTATTTATTTAAAATAAAGTTCGTCTAATTATCATAGCTTTTTCAAAAATATATATATTTCTCATTTTATTTTACTGTTTTATTCATCCTTTATAAAAAATATGTTGCCAAACTTTGTCGTTTTAATTCTTTAAAAAAATCATTAATTCACCAGTTTACAAAAATGAAGATCGATATCTGAAATTTAAATTAATAAATAAATAATTACAATTGATAATGGATTTTTAGCATTAAAGAATAGTTTTTCAATGCGCTTTAAATGTTATCAGAGCCGATATTGTGCCAAAAAGTGATCGCAGTCCAAAAAGTGATTTACGGTATTGAAACGTTTGTTTGTGTCATGACATTTGTAAACAGTTGATGTTTAAGGTGCAGTTCACGTGGAAGCCAGAGGAGGGTGGTGTTGTGCGCATAATACAAAGTGATGGCGAAACCTAAAAGACGGTGTCATGTCTGCTCCCTGAAGCAATCTCATAACAGTTTCAATCTATTTCAAGCCAGTTAGCACATTTCTGTTATGAAGTTTAATAATTTTTGGCAGTAAACTTTTAAATCCTTTTATTATGAATATCACGTTTTCAGATTTTCAAGAGAGACCAGACCAATAGGGCAGCAGAAATCATAAAAATAAATAAATAAATAAGAGTTTTATAAAGATTAAAACAGTAAAAAAAAAGAGAGAGACTGGAATGATTATGATGTATAACACAGAATATGTACAATAACAGAGTTATAAACACGAAAACACGTGATACTTTTTATTTCATCTATAACCTCTGTGTAAATTTTGTTGATTGCAAAGTGTTTATGAATATGTTTTTAAAAGCTGGTTATCTGACTGTCAGTTAATAGCAATTAAAAAGAAAGCTGATTTTTATTATTCCTAAATGGAAAAAGTCCATTATGAATTTTTGTTATGAATTTCATTTATCAATCCACCTCCTCACTGCTCTTTCCCGGTGCAGCAGCCAGAGCTGGATCAAGCAGCCAGATGGCTTCTGGAGGAAGACTAACTGCAACAAAGGGTCTCTGGGAGGCTGCTCAGGCACAGCAGCTGAAAAATCAAAGATGAAATAAAAACTGGACCTGATCATGGTGCTGCATGAGACAAAAAGTCTAGATGATAAACCAGTGTATGAATTGGTAACACTGCTTATGATGATCATGTTTAGATGGAAACTAGCGAGCTAACTTACTGCAAACCTCTAACTCAGTTAAATTGAATAAACTCTGTTTTCTTGGATGCCTGGATGTTAAACTTAATTGTTAAACCCGGTAAAACAGCAACGCTGATCATTTTATTAAAGATGAAAGAAGTTAGACCGTTTTTAGCTCTCAGTGATCCCTCAGTGTTCGTTTGACTTTGGGACCTGAAATATGGCAGCTTTTCACTTACACATTTTTGAACCACTCATTCATAGAAATAGTTTCCAGTCAAAGATCTGGACAGATCCACCAAGTTCACAGTAGTTTTTCAATTTTCTGCAGCGCAGAAAAAAAAACCCTGAAAACATCACTCCTCTGAAGTAACACATTGTGATTCATGTACAAACAACACACAATTATTGTAGATTCTTCAAAGCCTCCTTATATTCAACACTTGGGCAGGTGGTGTTATACATGCCCTCACAGCACCGGCACATCAATCACCCTATTTTCACCTTGTCACCTTCATTAAGCTGCTCTCTTTCTACAGAAGGCCCACCGCATGCATGGGGGGGGGAGGGGGATACCGTGGGCCAGGGCTGTGGCATCTAACGTCTGGTTGTCAGTGTCCTTTGGAAAAGCAAGTGATTGTCCTAAAATCAGATGTTCCAGCAGATTGATCTAGTTTGCCAACAACATGAGAGGCTGCTCCTACCTGTCCTGGTGAGCTGGGCATAAATCAGTGACCTCTGACCCTGGAAAAGTGTTGTGATTAGTGGAGAGAGGACAGTGACAGACACTTCCTTTGGTAAATCCAATATGACTGAGATGTCGACCACAGTCAGCTGCAGAGCAAACTGCAGCGACTGCATCACCTGAAAAATAATGAAAAACCCTGAAAAAATATACATTTATGTTTTTGGAATTTATGTCTTCTGTTCAAATACTAATATCATCTTGCCTTTTCATGATAATTGTTATGACTCATTGTCTTACTTTTGGTTGCATCCTGTCAGTCCCTGTGATGAACTGAGCGTGACCTCCTCCTTGGCCATCCCATTGATGAGAGCAGAGCTGGCCCCTTCCCCAATCCCAAAAGAGAAACACCTGCAATACAACAGCTGTTTTTAAGACACACAGGTTTGGTACGCAGAGAACCTGAATTCTCAATCACTTCTTTGGTGCTCCCCACCTCTCCATCAGTAAAGACAAACAGCAAGAGAGGAGAGTTTTTTCACCTACACAAGCAAAAGCTCAACTCTTTGGCAGGTATACAAGTATGCTTTCAGTAATCTGTTTTAGCAAGTAAATCAAACATAACCTGGAGTTTTGCAGAAGCATCCAAAGGCAACATGGTGTTTTACAGTGATATCACTTTAAGTCACTGAGATCACATGAATACAACTCACGGGAAGATGTGTTCACAACGAGACCCCAAACTGTAAAATGTTTGAATAGCAGCCCATTGGTAAACTCTTCAACAGGAGCAGAGGACTGTCCTGAAGGGAAGAGGGAAAGATGGTGAGGCCACTGTGTGAGAGGAACGATTTGAGGAAATATTTTGTAACTCTAACACCACTTTATGAATACTCTGGCACTGCTGGTGCGAGTATTACTCATATTTTCAGATTGATTCACTACCAACACAAACTCTCCACATGAAGCCATTGAACACATCAGAGACATGAAAAGGACAGAAAAATGTCAAGTTTACAGTTTCTAATATATTCCAATACAATTAAATTCCAGGTTGAAGAACTGGGATCTTGAATTTTTATTTGCAAACTAATGACTTCACTTATTTTTCACTCACCCGGCTCAGCAGAGGCCTGTCCTGCCTCCACCACAGCAGTGGGCTGGTGGGCGTCTTTGTAATAAATCAGCAGTTCAACATCTCTGTCAAACTTGTGTCCTGCAGCCAGCTTGACCTGCACACCACAAACACATTCATATTTATTCATCAGTAACAAGTAACAACCACACGCAGCAGACACATCAGCACTCTACCTACCGTGGCCTGGGTTTGATCAGTGTTGAGGTACTGCAGAGGGTCCAGGGAGCAGTTGGACTCTACTTTATGGATTGGACGAGGAGAGGAGACAGAAGAAACATCACTGGACAACCAAAACTATTTTACAGCTATTTTAGTTTAAAACCATAAAAAGTGACAGAAAAGGAATATGTTTGTTTTTGTAAATATGCTCTTGACGTTTATGATCTATGGATGGTATAATGACAAATATCAGTATAATGAGGAAAACATCATTTTTGCCTCTCTTTTTTTAAAACAAACCTTTAAAGTGATATAAGATTTTATGTCAGCGAGAGTTAGTGAGTGTTAAGTAATTATAAACCTCTTTATGATCTAACTTTTTGGAAAAAATAAGGGAAACTCCACATAACATTTTCTTAATTAGTTAAAACCATTTACTGATATAAAGTCATGACGTTTGGCCAGCTTGAAGATGGAGAGAAAGACGGACACTCTTTTTTTATTAATCCTTTATTTATCCAGGTAAAAAAAATCTCATTGCGATTAAAAATCTCATTTCCAAGAGAGACCTGGCATCATGGCAACAAAAGTCACATACCACATAACATTTAAAACAAATACAATATCCCATACCAACATGTGTAAAATATACAATAACACATTAAAAACAATCACACTGAGTAAAAGAGCTGTTCTCTCGTTCCTTTAAGACAGACTTAAACTCTCCCAAGGTAACCAATTCTAATAATTTGAGTTCCTTCTGCAGATTATTCCAGGAAGCAGGGGCAGCGTATTTAAAACCTTTTTCCCCAAATTCTGTTCTGATTTTTGGGACAATCAATTGTATGATTTTGTTCGAACGAAGGCTGTATTGGTTGTGGTCTTTCTCGAATTGATGAGATTCTAGATTGGTTTTGGTGTTTCTGTGTGAAATCAGTAAAAACATGAACATAATCGCCATCTAGTGGCAGAGAAAAGGAATTAAAACACTTTGTGAATGAGCTGCCACAGCAGTGGTCCAATCTTCTACTGTGTTAGGAGTATTCAGACAATTTTGACATACTTTTTTTCCACAATGGTAAAACCAATATTAGGTACATAATTCATGACAAATAAACATGTAAAAGGGGTTGATGATATAAAACAGCTCTGTATCAAAGGCAGTGTGGAGTAAGCAGACCTGCTTCTGTTCACTCTGAAGATGAAGCTACTTTAAGAAAACCCTCAGAGTCCCAGAGCTTCTTTCTTCACGCTGCAGCCCAGCAGAACATTTCCAGCATCCACACACTCGACTTGATTTGGCAGATTATTACACTGGATGCTCTTCCTGATGAAATCCCAAACTGTGATATCATAAATGCTCTAAAATAATGTGCTGACATGTTTTTACAACAACTGATGAGGAAAATAATTTCTGCTGCCGTGTGGTTTCTGGATAATATCAGACGCTGGTGCAGCTCAGTGGGAGGTTAGGAGTGTGATTACCACCAGTGTTTTTGCTTCTGATATGCAGATGTTTATTCTCAGGCTGTGAGGCAGGCCTACGTTTAGTTTGACTTCATTTTATTTGTTTTATGGTGTGTTTTTAATTATATCATGTGTTTTTGTTCAAATTATAGAATCAAATCTGTTTTATCTCACATCATCATTTTGTGTTAATATTTAAATTGACAGCAGTGCATCTTTTCAGGCTTTGACTTTTCCACCTCCTTGTTGCTTCCTCCATGGAAGACATGCCAGTGGGATTAAGGAGGTCCTTGAAGCATTCCTTCCACCACCCGACAGTGTTCTCATTCGAAGTCAGCAGCACTCCACCCTCACTATGCACAGTGCAGGTAGATCACCTCTTTCCCCTCCTGAGTCGCCAAACGGGTGGCCATAATCTTTAGGCGGTATGGTTCAGTGGTTACCACCACAACAGGCACCAACCACCCTGCACCCGCAGCTCTGATGATTTGAAATGGAGTCCCTCAAGTCTCGCAAATGAAAAATATGCACATATTCTTGTTGGACAGAAAAATCTACTGATATTTTTGTTTTAGTAGTACAACTTTGCTTAGTCCAGGTTGAAAATAAAATGAAAGAGCATAATTTTTCCAAAATTATAGAGCCTCATTCATTTTGATGTCTGAAAACTTCAGGGAGTTTTCTTGGTTTTTGAGATGGCATCAGATTTCAGTGCGTGAAAAAATAACATGCCTGAAAGTGGGTTGACAGAGCATTTTTCAAAGGAACTTATTTTGAGTAGTATTTATTATTTGAACCTAAAATTTCACAGCACTCATCATATGTGCCCACATTTTGTATCTTAACATTTTTTATGAAAATGATGGATGGTTGAGCAGAAGACCCGTGTTGATTACAAATGGAATGATCCATAAGTTAACTAAGCTGGACTTGGTTTTACTGACAGTTTGAAGTTACTGTTTAACAAGCAGCTAGTAACTTGGGTAGTAAAAACAAAAACTACCCATCAGCTTAAGAAATTACTGAGCTGTGCTTAAGTTAACACTGAAGCTGGCTCCCTAGACTTCAATGTTGTGGTATTTGTTTTGGTAAAAGAACATGATCCTAAAATAGTTTTAACAGGAGTTATAGTGAAGAGAGGCTGCAGCTTAGCAGAAATCCCCCATAATCACTTTGATAGACTGTATAAATGATCATTTATCATTTGCAATTAGCCAATTTGAATTTTATTTATATTCCACTACTTCACAACTGTAGTTGCTTTAAGTCACTTTGCATATTAAGCTAAAGACCCTATAATATTAGAGAAGAAAAACACAACAACCAGATGTTCCCTATGAGCACGCACTTGGCAACATTGGGAGGGAACGACTCTGTTTAAAAGAGAAGAAACCTCCAGCAGAACCAGGTTCAGGGAGGGCAACTATCTGCTGGTTGGGGGTGAGGGGAAAGACAAGGATGCAGAGGGAGTCAAGTATCTGGACTCTGTGTTTCTAACATTTTTAGGGTCGAGCACAAAAACTCGCTTTCGCCTGAAATTAGAAGCAGGAAATTCGAGGTCATCCAGGCCTTGATGTCTTTAAGACATGACTGTACTTTAACTAATTGATTTGTGTTACAAGGCTTCATGGAGACATTGTTAAGAAACCAAATAGAAATCTAAAGATTTTTAACGAGAATCTGGTAAACATAGACAACAGTGCATTTAACTCACTGTAAAACCTCTGTGTTTCTTCCTACTAAACTCTAAAAATGCTTTTTAAAAAAAAATAAAATTATGCAGTATTGCCAGTGACTATATTTTCAAGATTTATCGTGCTATACTTTGTTTCTATCGCACATACTGACAGAGGATGGTGACCTTTAGTCCAGACAGACATGCTGTCTTTACTTAACCCCAGTTATCAGGCTGAAGGAGTCCTGACAGGATCTCGATTTCTTTCTGCTGCTGATGGATTTGCCTCTAAAAGTCAGACAGACTTTGTTTTCTTCTCTAAACAAACACTATGACAGTGTGCAATGTGCAGACAAGTCTGTCATTCTTTACAAAAGCAGGCTCTGAGGACACAAATTAGTTGTTGTTGGTGATGTTCCTGTGTGTGTCAATCTGTTTGTTCTTAGTGTATTTTAGAGTAAAAGTGTCAGATTATTGCACAATAGTGTTTGGACTTGAATTCAAACAAACGGCAGACTGAGATTACTCTGTCATGTCTAATATGTTTGTGGTCAGTAATGATATACTATTAGATGTTATGATACCCCTAATCCAAGAAATAATGATTAGGAAAAAGTGAAACATATTTAAAACTAGACACACAGCATTAGGTTTGGGTATTATTAACTGTTTTCCAGTAAGTACAGTTACGTTTCTGAAAATACTGTTTTAAATTCAACACGTGGAAACTCACAATTCAAAACAGAAGTGTTGTTTGTGTTAAACTGCTTTACCCAGCGTCCTCTGCAGGTCTGAGACTGAAGTGCAGCTGGTTCTCAGAGGGATGACCTGCCAGGCTGTACGTCAGCGTCACACAGCCCTCTGCTGACTCTGAGCTCTGACACAGAATTACAGTGTTAGAAGTCACGTTAATTACTGTCATCAAATACCTAAACAACAACATGAGAGGCTGCTGCTCCTACCTGTCCAGTGAGCTGGGCATAAATCAGTGACCTCTGACCCTGGAAAAGTGTTGTGATTGGTGGAGAGAGGACAGTGACAGACACTTCCTTTGGTAAATCCCATGTGACTGAGATGTCGACCACAGCTGGCTGCAGAGCAAATCGCAGCGACTGCATCACCTGAAAAATAATGAAAAACTCTCCAAATATACACAAACAGCTGGAACAGACATTTCACTCACTGCAGGTCTGATCTCCAATATGTATCTGCTGCTGCTGTAATGTTTAACTTGACCTGTAATTGTGTTTATGTCTTACTTTTGGTTGCATCCTGTCAGTCCCTGTGATGAACTGAGCGTGACCTCCTCCTTCCTTGGCCATCCCATTGATGAGAGCAGAGCTGGCCCCTTCCCCAATCCCAAAAGAGAAACACCTGCAATACAACAGCTTTTGCTGAGTACACAGAGGACATGAGTTCTTCTTCACCAAATCGATCACTTCTTTGGTGTTCCCCACCTCTGCATCAGTAAAGACAAACAGCTGGAGAGGAGAGTTTACACACACTTTTTCATGTATGTATGCTGTCAGTAAAGTGTTTTAACAAGTTAAAAAAAGCAAGAGTGAGAGGAACAGTAGGAGCCACTCAACAGATCAACTCATGTATAATTAGCAGATTATATGAGACTGATACAGGGCTTGATTCATGGTCAACTTACAAGTTGGAGTAATGAATGAGAAAAAAAGGAAGGACTAAAGAATGACATCATTAAAGTGTGTGTGTGTGTGTGTGTGTGTGTGTGTGTGTGTGTGTGTGTGTGTGTGTGTGTGTGTGTGTAATGCAGGGTTGGCTGTAAATATGTTTGAGGGGCTCCAGGATCTCTGTTCCTCCAAGATCAGCCTCCATTTGCTCAACTTTCTTCAGAGCCTCCTCACCATACTCTACACCAGACCTTCCCAAAGTGTGGGGCCCGCCCCCTAAGGAGGGCACAGAGCCATTGCAAGGGAGGCACAGTATGAAAAGGAAAAAACAAAACAAAAAAAAAACAATGCTTGGACACTGCTAGCATGGGGCGCCTCCACAAACGCAAATCAGGAGATGAAGCATCGCTGAATATGTTTCCAAACCAACTTCATTCTAAGCCAAAGACTAGAAAATATGATGAAGCAAATCTTCCCTTTGGCTTCACCTGCACAAGTGCCGAGGTAGGTCTCCCCTGCAGAATTGGTTTTCCCTTCGTCGGGAGCAGCGCTGGGCTCTCCAAATCACGGACAAACAGTATCCCGCATTCTTGATTTTTAGTTCACAAACACTTGTTGTAATTACTAACTACTCCTGACATTTTGGAGATTTTAGCTCTTTATACAGTAAAGATACAGCGGGATACAAATGACATCAGGCCACAATTTGTTCCCCCGGTTCAAATCACGGACAAACAGCATCCCACAGTTGTTTATGTTTTTAAACCTATTTTGCAGAGGGATTGAAAAATGTATTGATAGCAATGTTGAATATTATTACACCGGAAAAAAACAACTACATGTAAAGTAATCACACCGTGACGCCTCTGCCTTTGTAAATAGAGGAACAGTAGCTGCATGTGTGTATGTAAGCGTGTAAAACCTGCAGATTGTCAGATTAACAGTATTTTGTCTCTATACCTGCTATTCTGCAATTCATCTCATGTAAACAATAACGTGGCGCACAGCGTGACGTGAAAAAAGACACATACCTTTGACGTTGCGTGACGAACTCTGTATTCCTCGTCCACACATAAACGCAAAACCGGAGTTTGAAAAAATCTCAGTTTTCGGTGATTTGAAACGCCGTTTACATGTGGACGAAACAGCTGCGTTTTCAGAAATACCCGTGTAGGTGTGGACGTAGCGTAAAAGAGTTAGTAGTTTATTTTCTTACTAAATGTAATTTATTGCAGATTACTTGTATTTGCTTAATTGTTTACTAAATGTTTGAGGTGTGAAATAAACCGCAATGGAGCAAAAGATGGGTGTGTGTGGTTGGAGAATGTGTTAGTGCGTGCGTGTGCGTGTGCGCATGCGCATGCGCGATTATTTTCCGGGTTTAGATTTGCATGAGGTGGAAGCAGATGTGTTTCCTTTTTTTTGCGAAAAACAAAAAAACATGTCAAGTAATTGTAATGAAAGCTTTCCTGGAAATAAAGACTAATTATAGAACAATGACTGGAAACACATTAGTTATAAATAGATGAAAAATAGGTTCGAGTCTTTGGATCCTGTGAAACAAATATAATATGTCATCATGAAAAAAACATGCTTCATCAGTGGTTTCAGTTACACCTAAAATATATATTCAGAGTATTTTCAATCTTTTGCTCTCGAGTCCCAGATGTTGTTTGAATAGGGTCAAACCTCATAAAAGAAGGATTCGTTACAAGGAAAATGCATTCAGGCCTGTAACATGTTGCAGTTGATGTAGTGGATTAATAGTTAAGAGACTTTAAAGTGCAACAATGTGAATTTACACATTAACTCAGAATGTCTGTGAGATGGTCAGTCTAACACCCTAATGTTATTGTACGGTTTATTTTTGCCATGTGTATTTTTATTTTACTTTTTTCAAAAATGGTGATGCTTGTTCATCCTTTCATCTCCTCCCACTTAGATTACTACAGTGCTCTATGGTATTGTCTGTCTAAATCATCTATTAATCATCTCCAATCTGCCAAAAATGCTGCTGTAAGGCTTTTATCCCACTCATAAATTCTCTCATATCACTCCATTATTAAAGTGTCTGCACTGGCTTTACTGTTAGATTTACATATCAGTTCAAAATCTTCATTCTTTCTTTTATGGCCTTCGGAGGAGAGGATGCCACTTATATGTCTCCGGTCTACTCGACACCTATTCTTCAAACCAAATCCTGAGGTCCAGAGATCGAAACCTTTTGAAACTAAAACTGCAGAACAACTTACCCCTCTGTCTTTGGCCCATCAACACTGTGGCATCCTTTAAAAAATAGCTGTGAATTAATGTATTTAGAAAGGCATTTGAGTAATTTTTTGTGATTTGTGTTGCTTTACGTAATTCGGGTGTGTCCATTTTGACCACATTTTTATTACCTCTGTAAAGCAATTTGTGACTCGTTCGTATCTTAAAGTGGTATATAAATAAACATTACTCTACTTACTCTTTGAATCTACAAAAACATTTAAGATGTCTACTTGTTTGAATGCCTCTTATTATAACTAAAGCACTTCAACAGAGGAGCCGTCTCCTGTTACTGTTGCAGCATAGACTTATGGAGGGAAAGTTGCCTCAAAAGGGTTGCAAAACCTACGATATGATCCACAAGCATAAACTAAGATTTACAAATATGTACAATCATTTGTGTGTAACCTTTGAGGGCTCACAAGTGCGTGCCTCAATCCACACACAAATACAAGGCAATTTGTTTAGTTTTACGAATCAGATATTCTTTTTCTTTGAAAAACCTTTCTGTGCACACAAATGTTTTGTCTTGTTTTGGGGACGTGGACGTGTCTTTTTCTAAATCAACTAGAAAATGTGATTTACCAATTAGAGAAACTATACAGTAGCCTATAAACGTTAGTATACAGTTTAAATAATCTGCTGCTAGATGCTAGGAAAAGTCAGCCAGTGCTCAGCGTGGCTGTGAATCAGACTCTGGAGTGAGTATAAGCTAACTAATAGTTAGGCATTGGAGGCCCAGATGTCCCAGTTTTACACTGTGACATGATCGCAGCTTACATTTGCAGATGATATGTGCCAGGGTGGGCAACTCTAGGCCTCGAGGGCCGGTGTCCTGCAGATTTTAGATGTGTCCTTGATCCAACACAACAGATTCAAATGGCTAAATTACCTCCTCAACATGTCCTGAAATTCTCGAGAGGCCTGGTGATGAACTAATCGTTTGATTCAGGTGTGTTGACCCAGGGTGATATCTAAAACCTGCAGGACACTGGCCCTCGAGCCCTGGAGTTGCCCATCCCTGAGTGACAGCGTTAAATTTGCCTCAAAACCCCACGTGGGCATGCAACATGATCGGTGCGTATCAGACGATTCGTCCACACATTTAAGGTTTTGTAAGGGAGCGAGAAGGCAGTTGCGTGTACTTTTAGACATTTGTGTGCACAGTGTGTGCTCAGGTTTGGATGTATGCATTTGTAAAATAGTTTTAAGTGTGTGCTCAAATTGCTTTGTGTCTGTGCGTGGACAGAATGCCTTCTTCAGTCGACACACTGCGAGTCCTCAAAGGTTACACACAAACCATTGTAAATATTTGTATTCTTAGTTTACGCTGGTGGGTAGTGAAAAATGCCAACAAGTTCAACATGTAAAGATGAAATCATGCATAATGCTCAGAGTGATGTCTGTTATTAAACAACAGCACAGTCTCTCTCAGACTGTTTGCACAGGTGCGCGTGACAGTGCGTAACCATGGTTACTGTGTGACGCCAATTGTCTGTTACTCTGAAACTCTCAGGACTTCTAATAAAGAATATCGGGTTACTATGTCCTTACAAAGTAAATCAAGCTTAAGATTTCAGAGTAAAAATAACAGCAGGGAAGTTGAAGAAGAAGAAGAAGACAGATTATCAATTTAGAAGGTGCAACAGAGGCAGAAGCTATGAGACCAGAGCTGGACAAATTAGAAAAAAAAAAAAGGCTGGGCGAGGCCCCCAGTGTTAATAAGATCCTAGCCCTGTATGGTGTGTTGGTGGGCGTGTTTGTATACTCAAAACAGGGATGAGTTTAGTATCTCCATACAGAGACACAAGTTTACATTTCCCAGTCTAAAGCTCTGTTATATTTCAGAGACCAACAGCAAGTTTTCACTGAGAAGGTAAGTTGAAATTAGATTACTAATTACCAGATTGTGTAAATCCTAAGAACTTCCTTCTAAAATTAACACAAAAAGAACTCGTAGAATGATTAAATGTTTATTATTATTAATTATTAAACACTTTAATATTTCTGTGTAAACATTATATAAACTGGCAAAAGGTCCACAGGGATAGCCTTCATGAGCCTTTTTTTAGTAAGAATAACTTCTCTGATAGTCTCGAGTTAAAGGTCAAGTTCATGTGAGTTCATTGGCAGAAGTTTGTGTATTTCATCAGAAGAGAACTGCACAGACAAGCCTTTGTTTGTCAGTGGTATCTGTCACGATTTGACTACCAAAGTACTATACTGCCCTATTCAAAGTGCATATTGTCATGTTGGATTTTGATGTACCAATATTAACGGTATATTATTTTGCATAAAATCCCATGTGTTCAACTTTTTCTGTTTTTTTTGTTGTTGTTGGGTTTTTATTTTGACTTTTGTATTTACAGGCCATGGAATTGCTGAGCCCTCTTTCACTACTTTTAGGTATGTTTTTTGGTGAATGATCATTGTTATAAATGTTAAATATGATCAGTGTTGGGCAAGTTACTTTGAAAAAGTAATTATAGTTAATAGTTACTTCTTCAAAAAAGTAACTGAGTTAGTAACTGAGTTACAATATTCTAAAAGTAATTAATTACTGGAAAAGTAACTATTGCGTTACTTTAAAAAAAAAACGTTTAACCCTCTGGGGTCCAGGGTATAATTGGCCATTTTTAACTACTTTTGATTTTCCCTCCACATTTCACCTTTAAAAACAGTTTATTTGCCTTGTTTGGTATCATTCTTTTCAGCACAACCTCACGTGTCTGAATTTACAGTTATGTTTTCATTTTGACACACTGTATTAACACAATTGATCTAAAATCAGACAAAAAACATAAAACCAGAGTAGAAAAAGTTATATTTTTTACTGTAATAACCACACACATGCTTAATGAATCATATTTCATAACTTTAAATGCAAATATAAATTGTCAATTTTAAAATACTATGCACAAGTTCTGCAAACAACAAAGTTATTTGCAGCCATTTATCTTTTACCTTTTTTTAAAAATAACCATTTCAAACTATCTATATAACAATCAGCTGTTCTGCATTAAATAAGATGCCACACAAATTATTTGTGCCACTCCAAAAAAATAATTTCTGTCCACTATAAAGAACATCACAGCCTGATACCTGCAGGTCTGACAGCAGAAGGTGTATCACTCATGTTTCTACCCGGAGACAGCAGTCGCCTCATTGTTCTGACACACAACACAAAACTATCCACAACACTACACACTAACTACACAAGACAACACATTAACTACACACTCCAAACACGCTAAACATCACAAATCTCTCAAATCTCAAAACTCGCTCTCTCTCTCACTCTCACCGTCACTCCTAAAACTTCCCCTGTTTTTTGTTTGGGGTTTTTTTTTTTGGGGGGGGGGGGTTCATAAGCAGAGAGTGCTTGCTGCGCTGTCCTTAGACAGTAAACATGACGAAACTATTGAGGAAAAAACGTATATATTGTTTATCGTGACTCTGGTTTTACTCGACACAATTTAAAAACTGGTATATATCACCTTGTTGCTTTGTCTTGAAGTGGTCATGTGATTGGCTTGCCACGACTACTTTATTCTTCCTCAGTCAAACAGCAGCACCCATGCGATTGTTTTGCCTCCTTAGCTCCAGGTGTTGTGCTAGAAAGTGATCGTGATTACCGTCCGCGGGAGCGCGCACAGCTGCTTAAAGCTGTAGCGTCCAGATTACTTATGTAGTCAGCTACTTCCGTGCAACTGATATAAGATGTGGTAAGATGAACACAGCTTCAACAGTCTGTTTGTTGAAAAATAGTAACGGACCGCATGTTCTTGTTAGTAACTGTAACGGCGTTGTAACGATAGGAATAGTAATTAGTTAGATTACTCATTACTGAAAAAAGTAACGCCGTTAGTAACGCCGTTACTTGTAACGCTGTTATTCCCATCACTGAATATGATGTACCTAGATTCTAAAATTAATAAATAAACAAATATTTCCTGTTGTTATGGAGCTTACAGCATTTAGTTAAAGTGGTGCAAACATTTAAAAAGCATGAAGAGTAACGTGAACTGAACATTACAGTCTATATTCAAAAAGAGTAAAGAAATTCAAATTTTTTGCATGGTCTTGAAGAAAATAACACAAAAACATATTTGCCTTTAAAATTTAAATAATTAGAAATGTAAAAATAATGCACTTTTTTTGTATTTACATTTTTGCATATACATAAATATACTACATATATATCAGTACGTTTTTTAAAGATGAACTATAACAGTAATGTGTCTGTGCAGGTTCTCAGGTCTAAGGAGTTTGGAAAGAAAAGCAACTGGACTTTTTAAAGTTTCTTGTAGACTTCTTACCTGAGAAGTTCTTCAGCTGAAACATCTTTAAGAAGTCCAGTCACCTTTCTTTAAATTCTAAATTTCTTTAGATAACAGTAATGCAAAAAAAACAAATGACTAAATGATACTTAAACTGTTGATCTGGTCTTATTCTGTTACAGCAACAGTCCAGCTGCACTTTGTTTTCTCTTCCTATGTGTGCCCAAATGCAGGAGATTTAGAAATTGGCAATTTAACTTGGAAACTTGAATGTTGTATGAGCAACAGAAACCAATTCACACTGAAAATTGTGGCTCAAAAATTGGACTCGTTGGACTCGATGTACTCGATGTACAGCTCAGGAACATGTCCTGGCACCAATTACAGAGAGCGAAAGTGTTTGAATTCCTCTCTAGCGGTAGAAAATGGTAAGCACTGCAAACCAGTACATTCTTTAAGAAATACTTTAAGCACACATGCAGTGTTATTTTCTCTGATGAATCTTTATATGTTGGTTTTGTGTATCAGGAATTATAAAGGTCTCTGTAAACGATACAGTTTGTAAGGAAAACTACACTCAGCCTGAATGCCACCCAAATGTCACTTTCAACAAAACAGCTGTTAATCTTACACAACAGTATGTTTCATGTGTACTCAATTACTGAATACAAAGATTCAGTATATTTGGTGCCACACATGCTTTCAATAAATCACCTGTATATTTTCCTCCACAAAAGGAATGGAAATATCTGCTTTAACATAACATCAAAGAATGGCATGAAAGTAAAGATTAACTTTCAATGTGCTGAGTACCCTGCTGCTAACAGTAAGCTCTACCCAACACAGTAAAATTGCTTAAAGACTGCATTTAATTTAACATAATGACATGGAGTTTATGTACAATATGTGTGCATTACATTTTTAAAACCTACTCTCGATTTTTGTGTCCAGTCAGTCTACACAACAAAAGTAAAAGTTGGATTGATGCCTTGGAGGACTGCCAGAGGGATCATTTCTCCCTGGTTGAGATCTGCGAAAAGAAAGTAAGGGATGATGTGAAAAGACTGCAAAATAAAACAGACTCAAAGACAGGGGTGTGGATTGGACTGCAAAGGTCCATTTTTGGCTACAGACCTGAGTGGAAGTGGATTTCAGGGTATAATGTTGTAAAATCACAGTTGAATAGAACTTCGTCCACCAACTCTGACTTTGACAACCACTGTGGAAAAGTCATCTTTGATAATAAGACAGAAGAAATCAAGTGGTCCAACGCCGACTGCCATGAAAAATTACCATACATTTGTCAAAGTAAGTTGCTGTTTTGTTGTCCAGTCAGACTTCTTCACCTGGTTTTTATTAAATCTTATTGTTTTTCTTTTTTCTTTTTCTCCAGGAATGAATGAAAAGCCCTGTACTGATGAATATACAGAGAAGTCAGGTATATCTACCAAAATGTTTTCTAGCCCGTAGGCATAAATTGACGTTTTACTTTATATTCTGCATCTTTTTTTATCTGTGTGACACATGTCACTGTAAGCTGCAATATTTACATATAAGTAGATGTATAAAGGTCAATGGGAAGTTTAAAATGAAGCCATTCCACTCTGCTTTTTATATATTTTTGAATTAATATTTGTGTTTTGGGCCACAGAGCTTTTCATTGACATTGACTGAACTGATAGCACCAAAGAAAACGATTCGCAGCGTCTCAATCGTCATCACATCAAGGTGAGATTCCTGGAGAAGCAGATGGATGACCCAGCAAACCCAATGTGTATTGTTAGATTATAATATTATTTTATGCCATGTTATACCCCTAATTAAAGATTGTGAATTATTATGTAGTTTTAGTTTGCATTATTCTCCTGAATTAGAAGAAGCTGATAACTATTGCATTAGTTAAACTGATTTGCATTACATTAGACTGCTGATTTATTGTGGATGAATGATATTGTTTTATGATGTTATAAGAAATACTGTTTGCAGAGAGTCATCGCCTTATTTGTCTGATTAGAAGAGAACAGAGCATGCTGGAGTTTTCTGCCCCATCTCAGCAGGAGCAGATAAAACGGGGAGCCAAGGTCGTAGCTTAGGCGCCGTGTGAGAGAAAAGCATGTGAATGTTTAGGCTTTTATGATAAGGTGGGGGCACCAGAGGCTATAAGAGTTTGATTAATGCTCCACCATTTTGAGATCTGAGGCTGTCTGCATACAGTGTCCATCTCCCACGCGTGTGACTATTAAAATCATCGTTTGACTCAACCCGGCCGGACCAGTGTTGTTATTGTGGTTTTTTCTCTTGTCTCCATCCCCAATATTTGAACTCATAACAGTATATATGCTGTTTGTATGTTTGTATGCTGTAGCTGTAGTGTTGTGTTTCACAGGAAAACTACTTTGGTTACTATCATTTGCAAGCCTTGTTAAATTAACCATTTACCCACCACTTCTCAGAAGTACCTGTGTTTGTCAAAGATGCTTCTATGTAAAGAGTCGATGTATTATTTTTGTCATTAAAAACCTAAATATCTGGCTAATTTAACTGAGCGGTTATAAGAAATAACATTTTATTTTTCTCTCAAACAAAAAACTAAAGAATATTAATTCTGTGCTAATAATAAAATGTAAAGTTAACAAAATGCAAACTGTGTTTATTTCAGCGATATCTTGATTCAAGAGATAGTGGGGTATACCAATCTGTCACAGACGCCATTCACACACCTAGGGTGAAATCTGTCCACCTGTCCTTTTTATGCCCAAGAATGTTACCATGTTGTTGTCAGTTAAACTAATGTGTTGCAAACTATTCGTCCAGCTGTTTGTTTTTAGTAACACTTCAAACTCACCATCACAAACTTTTACCAAACTTCAAAGTATTTACCCGACCTTCCGATTAGCGCATAGAGAGCATCATGGAATGGGTTTCCATGGCCAAGCAGCTGCATCCAAGCCTTATGTCACCAAGTGCAATGCAAAATGTCAGATAAAGTGGTGTAAAGCACACTGCCAATGGACTCTAGAGCAGTGGAAATGTGTTCTCTGGAGTGATGAATCATGTTTCTCCAACTGGCAATCTGATCAATGAGTCTGGGTTTTGTTCTGACTGTATCGTGGGTAAGAAAGAATTAATGTTTCAGCATACCAAAACGTTTTGGACAATTTCATGCTGCCAACTTTGTGGAAACAGCGTGGGGATGGCTCCTTCCTGTTCCAACATGACTGCACACTAGTGCACAAACTTGACTGGTCTACACAGAGTCCTGACCCTCGACCTGAACACCTTTGGGGTGGATTGCCTTCTTGTCCATTATCAGTGTCTGACCTCACAATTGCTTGCATGATCAGAAATTAACATGAACACTCTTAAACCCTTCAGAAATCCTTCCCAGAAGAGTTGAAGATGTTATAGCTACAAAGAATGGGCCGACATAATAAAGGATTAGGATTCAACTGTATTGTCATTACACATGTCCAATTACCATCCGGGTTGTTGTACTGAGTGTACTTAAAACTTTACAACAGTGTAGGCACAGGTCAAAATCATGCAAGAGGAAAAACAATACTATATTTGAAATTGTTTGTTTTATGGATCTGTTTCGATCGCTGTATAGAATGGGGACTATATCGATTTCCTTAAGGTGAAAAGTCAGTGTCAGTTATTGAAAGTATTAAGTTGAGGGTTAATGCAGCAGCAGAAATCGTGTGGTGGTGAATGAACTGGTTATTTATTACCAGTTTCTGTACCTGATGACATAAAGGAGACTTTTGTCAGTAAACCTTGGTTACATACCCAATTTGTTTATAAGATCAAAATAAAAACTGATCAGGATATATTTGCTTCCTGTTTGACTAGGCAAGCCTTCAGATTTTAACAACTACAGTTTAAGAGCAAACGCTGAGTTAATGTGCTGTGCATTCATGAAACAGGTTGGAGGCGATTACTGATCACAGGAAAACCTCCATTTAAACAAATATAATAATAATGTGTAACAAAAAAATATTTTTTTTGTGGATTTTTTGCTTTAACAACATTTAAACAACATTTAAAATCCAAATGTTTTCTATATCAGTCAAGTTGATTCACCTTATTAAGTTTGTAATGCTGCACATCCACAGTACCTTAGAGGGGGGAAAAGCAACATTATTCCAATTGAGGAAGCTGAGAACACATTTGTGTTTATTTAATCAAAAATATGATAATATAAAGAGCAATATAAAAAGTCACTCCTGCCGACATTTCTCTGAGTTATCATTCTGGAGAAAGACAGCAAGCCAGAGGACAGTGGGGAGGTTTATTCAAACACTTTGGATATTTAACAGTCATCTCTGCAAAGACTGGAAGCACTGAAGGTGAACGTTTTATTTATAAACTCTTAATGTGAAAGATCAATTCCTTCTCAATTTTCTATCTTTTTTTTTTCTTTTGCATGTTACAGACCATGGCACGTCTGATTCATCTATCATTACTACTAGGTATGTTTCCAACGTACAGGTCAACACCTAAATGCAAACTGTACTCAGGCCTGATGTGATCTTCCTGTGTTACAGCAGTGAGCCTGCTGCCCTGTGTTTCAGCCATACGAGACTTTCCAGATGGAGGAATCAAATTTACTCCCTATCATCTGTGCCCTGTTGGAGGGAATATTACACATGATTGCAATTGCACAGCTGGAAAGTGGATATGGAAATTTAAATGTTGTGGGCCCACTGCTAACCAAGTCACACTGGAAGCAACTGCCACAGCCAATTACACTGAGACAGAGGACTGTACTAATAAATGCCGTAAAATCACATACAAAACAAAAATGTTTGTTTTGTCTGTGGAGGTAGAAAATGGTAAGAAATCTAAAATTCACAACACATTAAAAATGATTTTATCGCTGGTTTAAAGTCGGCTGACTGACTTTAAAATGAAATCTAAGAACTTTAAAACCTGATGCATATTATATTGTTTATAGATGAGCATTCATGTGTTTTGTTTCCATGTACCAGGGTATTTAAATCATACGAGTGACAATAAGATCATTTGTGAATCTTGCTCTGGAACTTCAACTACTGCCGGCACAAAATGTAACAGCTTTAAAAAAAAAAGTAAATATATTTATATCTGTTTTTAAATATGATGATGAAGAAGATGCAGATTGGTACCTCATAGGCAAAATCATGTTTGTCACATACTTTTAAAACAGCTTTCTGTTTTCTTCAACAGACAAAAGATACATATCTCGGTTCCTAAGCAAAACCAAAACAGAGTAAAGCTCAAATTTCAGAGGTTTCATCAACAACACCGTGTTAGCGACTGTATAGAGGCTCACACAGGCGAGTACTTTCATCAGCACAATCAGCCTTTCCTCCAAAGAGCAGCTTTAAGAATTTAATTTGCTACATAGTTTTTCTTTCTCAAACAACAAAAGTAAATTGTTGATGTGCAAAACAATAAACTGATGCGTTTTTTCCACAAACAAGAAAACAAATACAACATAAGATGAATCTGTAAAAATTTTATACATACATGTATATTTACACACTGTATAGTTACAACAAGACTTTTTTTCTTATGTAAAACTGAAATATGTTTTTAAAGCCTGCATTTTTACTTTTTCTTCTTATGTGCAGGTTCAAATCAAAGGACCTGCAATGTTAATGTTGCTACAACAAATACAGGTACATCAGGTGGAAATGTTTATATTTCAGCCTGAAAGCAGTCATTTACTTTTAACAATATGTGAATAAAATAATATGTTAATATATTATAATGCTGTAAACTCAATACTTTAATCTATACAAAACATCCCCGACTATCAGGGTGAGTCAGCAGAGCTTTGCATAAATAAGGAGACAGCAGGAAACTGTGACCTATTGTCAGTGTTGGGTAAGTTACTTTAAATTAGTAACTTAGTTACATTACTAGTTACTTCTATCAAAAGTAACTCAGTTACTTCAAGTTACTCGTTACTTTCAAAGTAACTAGTTACTAGGGAAAGTAACTTTGGCTTTACTCAGAATTCTCTTGTTAATGCGCCGCTTCCATAACTGGATACCCCGCGAGATTACCAGTCTTCTAGCTCGCTTACTGGCCACAAGTGCACTGTGCCACCTACCAATAGAAAGGAAAAGATAATGTGCATATTTCCACGAGAGAAATCCCACGCCTGGACCATCATTGACCACCACCATGATTCTAGCCTACGTCACAGCGTCATGTGCGCTTTTTACATCCAACACGAAAACCCCTGGCAAAACTTTGCTAGATCCGCCCCTGGACAGTTACCAGCTGTCAGCTACCTAAAAAAGGATCCTGGTGTTATTTGTCTCTCAGAAACAGTTCATAACTTCCCTTCAACTCATTCATGTGACCTAAAAGGTAAACCTGTTTCTCCATCACCTGTTCAGCTCTGATGATCCAGTAAGGACATCTCCTGGTTTCATCTTCATGTTTCCCTCTCACCAGATAACCAAACCGATATCATGACCAGCAGCTTTTACAGCTTTGGCTCCAGCAAACATCAGCTGATACTAGAAATTAATATTAAATACATTCTAACAACAGCTGATCAAGCTTAAACGCGCTGTTGTTGTTTAACGCGACCTCCGCTGGTTTCTTCTTTCTGGCACGAAGTGGGCGATAAACAAGCAAGAGAGAAAAGCCGATCAGCTGATCATTGATCAGTTTCATGATTGAAGTAGAAACAGGAGAGGGAGGGGGAGTGAATGAGAGAAGAAGAGGCAGCTGTGCAGCAAAGACAGAATAACTCCAGCTTTGTGTCTTTTTCATTCTAGCTGAATTACGGGACAAACTGTTCCTTTTCAGCTCAATACGAAATGCGTAATATTTTCTCTGACCATGAGACGATTCCGTTTTTAGGGGACGGCTGGCAACTCTAATAATTAACCTTATGAACAAAATAAAGTTCAACATCAGTAACATCATAGCACCCACCCAGCTGTATAGAAACTCCATCATGCTAGCTAGTACCCAGTACGAAAAAGTCAGCACAACGAAAATAAACTCCTAAACTTGGTTTATATCTGACCCAGATAGACTGCAGGTCATAACTTCTTACCTGAAGTTCAGTTCACCTGACGCTTGGACCGGCGGCCGGCTCCTCCTGCCTCCCCTTTCCCTCATCCACCTACTGGCCTCCACCACTTGCTAATTTTGCTGAATCTGTGGAAGGTCCGCGATAGCCACCACACAAAGTAACGAATAACGACCCTATCTAAATCCCAGTAACGATTGACGCGTTCCTGATTTTGGCATAATAACTAGTTACCGTGCTTGTTACCACAATAATAACGTAGTTACTGTAACGCGTTACTTAACGCGTTAGTCCCAACACTGCCTGTTGTAGTGTTAGCATATCTTAAATGTCACTTTGCATTTTTTGTCTCCAGTTAAAAATCTGGAGTTCTACCATGAAAACAAAAGTTGGATTGATGCCTTGGAGCAATGCCAGACAGACTACTCCTCCCTGGTTGAAATCACCAACCGAACAGTGAATGATGAAGTGAAAAGTCTCCTGCAAAATGAGACAGACTTGCAACGAGGGGTGTGGATTGGCCTGGAACGCTCAGTTTTTGGCAAAGATAAGAAGTGGATGTGGATTTCAAAGTCCAAAGACATTTATCCTGAGTGTAACAGAAGCATAGCTGACTCAAATAACCACTGTGCAAAGATGATCCTGACTGAGCTACAAGTAATTAAGCTGCTGGATGCCAACTGCCATGACAGACTACCTTTCATCTGTCAAGGTGAGCATTAAAGAACAGTCTGGTATAATACTGTTATCAGTTTTCTGCTTCTTTTTCTTTCTTTCTTTTTTCCATTTAAAAAAGAGACATGGCCATAATGATGTTGATGCAAAAATGTAAAATATTAGTCTTACAGCCTGAAAGCAGAAGCTTCTTCTGAAAGAATATTTTTGGATATTATTAACTTTTAATTAATATTGCGGTTTGGGGTTTTTTTTTGGTTGTTTTTTTTACAGATCTTGGAGAAGGCCCTCGTGACCTCTACTCAAAGTAACAGGAAAACTCTGGATTCAGTCATCAACAACTGCAGGACCTTTGCTTTAGTCAAAAACAAAGCATCTGTGGTCTAGACATTGAACTGTTGTCATGGAGACATGTCAAATAATGTGCCAGAAAGGGTGTAAACATTGTATAGCATACATCTTTAATGACTTAAAAAAACATGAATTGGGATTCTCTTTCTCTAATTCACACTGGGAGGAAAGTGTACAAATAAGATCAACGAAATCATTAAAAACACAAAATTACCTTACCATTCATGCCCAGTGAGTTTATGTAAACTTCTGACTACAGCTCTATATGTAACTGTCTTAGTTAAGCTTTGTTGTCATTTCTCTAAGTAGTCTTCAGGAATAGTTCTCCAAGCGTCTTGAAGGACATCCAAAGCTCTTCATTAAGCTCGAGTCATAAAGCTATTTCTTAATGACACAATACTGTTCATCTGCTGCTGTAGGGGCCTGACACTTCTTTTCTTCATTTGTCTGGTTTCTTCAATATTGTTAAGGAACCACCGCTCGCCATGTCCAGATTTTCTAGCATTCCAGCTAACAGCTCTTGGGGAATCACCTTGTTGGTTCAAAAATACTATTTTATGCCTGTAACTGTGCTGTCTTTGGCCTGTCCACTTTAAGGCCAGAGGGCAGTTTGCACATATTATCAGTGTGGTCTGTCATTATGAGCTTATTGGCTTGGTCAAAAGACTGTTTGATCTTTTGATTGTCTTCCCAACTGTTTCTGTGGGTCACATCTGTTATTATTATTATGGATTATGGAGCAGGGTAGCAGATTGGGAACCACTCTGTACCCCCTGCAGTTAGCTAGTGAGATTTTGTACAACTGCGTTAAAATCTGTCGGATCAAAAAAGGTTGTGCTCTACCAGACACTTCGATTCATACTCCAATATATTGTAATCATGCATTTCTACCCTCATGTTTAGATGCCTCTTTTGAGGTCTAGACACAAAAATGTACTTACTCTCAAAGACTTATATATTACATGCGTCACATTTTCTTTTATTTACAGATAAGATACTATGTTCGTCAGAGTGTCCTCAACTTTCCATCTCTTCCGGAAGAGGGGTCAATTTTTAGTTCCCAGGATTCTGAAAAGTTGGTTTCTGGTTTTGTGAACGCTTTTTCTGAGTATTTGAATTGTAAATCTGACTTTTTGAAGACAGGAGGAGGAGCAGGGTTTGCAAATTGGAGATGAGGTGTGTGAGAGGAGTCTGTGTAGGATCCATTCTTGTTCTATAAATTCAAGGCTTCAGTTAATTTAATTCCAAGTGCTTCGCAGATTTCATTACTAAAAAACTAAATTGCACAGGATTTTTCCTTCTCTTAGTCCTATATGTGATCGTTGTAAACTTGGAGAAGGCTCTCTTACTCATTGGACTTGCCCCAAATTGTCCAACTATTGGCTGGACATCTTTAAATGTTTTTCTGATATGTACAATTACACATTAGAGCCGGACCCAATAACTGCATTGTTTGAGTCTTCCTCTTCATCTTTAACACCTCCGCCCTGCTGCATAAACTACAGTTTTGTTCAGAATGATAATTGCTAAGAAAATTGTTTTGCCTCTCTGGAGGTCTGGCACTGTGCCTCAATTCAAAATGTGGCTAAGAGAACTGACTGCTCTACTGCACAGGGAGAGGATTAGGTATACATTAGAGGGCAAACTTAGTAAGTTCTTTGATGTGTGACAACCTTTTTTAGATCATGTATTAAAACAAAGTTCTCTTTGATCGATCGCAGCGTTTTACTTCTGTTTATTGTCAGTGTTGAAGTAGTATTTTTGTTGCTGCAGTGTAATCTTTTGCCTTATTTGTGTTTTTGTCCTTGCTGGTGTGTTGTCCGTTTGTGTTTTTTCATTTATATCAAAATCTTAATAAACATTTTTTTTTTAAAAAAGTTTATGTTTTGTGAATAGCTTTTTTTTTGCAGTAGCTCCATCTGTAGCTATTGTATTAGTTTCGGTATGTGCAGATTTGCTTTTCACAAACACAGCCATCATTGTTTCTTTCACCTATATGGCTCGGGGTGTGTCTTTTAATGGCACAATATCAAGGAGTTCTTCTTTGATCACACACTCATTTGACGCAGACCATGCAAATACTGCCAACTGAGGCTTGTTTTGTGTGTCACAACTCCCATCCATTGCAAAATTAAAATAAGCACATGCTTGAAGGTCAGAGAGAGCACTTTGTATATTTTTGGAAAAACTGTATCTGCTTTTCTGCCTGACTTTTCAAAGTGACCAACTCGTGCTTGCAAAGTTCAGTCCCTTTTGGAAATTCCTGGTCGATGTTAGCATGGCTTGAGCTGAAGTGATGCTGAATGAAGATCTGAAGCTTTGGAATGCGCTAATGACACCTGGCATATGAGGCAGGATGACTTGCCATTACATTCAACAACAACAACAAAAACTCTCCCACTCTGTTAAAAACATTCTGTGTTCTTCTTCATATTTTTTTTTTGCTGTGCATTTTTTCCCTGCTGTTTTGAGAGCGAGCATGACATAATTTGAATACTCAAATGATGTTGCCCCTACTGGAAAACTTTGCGGTATTTTTTCACATGCACAGGCGTATTTGATGAAAATACCAGATTAAACACAAACAAAGCAAACACGCACATTAAAAAAAAGACAACCACAAACAGCACGAGAGCCGCGGTTGGGCACTCTTGGTTTTATAGGTTAGCAGTGAAATTACGTAGTTAAACTTTCATTAATCACAAATATATTAACCATCAAAATGAAGTTGTTGTGTGATAAACAAATTCTCATGTAGATCAATCTGATAGCAAAAACCAGATCATTTAAATTATTTTATTAACAACATTTATACAATAAAAAAAAATTAAAGATGCCTGTAAAAAGAAGTCCTAACGGACGATGATTTTTAAAATAAATTGTGTTTCGTCTGTGTTGTTGTGAATGAACCAGTCTTCAGATTTTCATCCTTTGCACCATCTGTTAATTTAGAAGAACCAAAAAAGAAGTTAAATCAAAACTTAAAGAAAAATGCATTTCCATAAGAGAACGTTTATTAAAATGTATAATTATTAAACTGTTCGTACTGTTTAAAAGAAGAGTGGACACCTATTTGTGTGTTTATGTAAGAAACACACCATGTTGTTCTGTCACAATGTGAGACAGTGTTGTGTGAGATCCACCAACAAGCTAGTAGAGAAACAAACCACCACAAAATGAGTTAAAGTTACTGTAAATCAACCTTCTCACACTTCAAGTGAGGTTTTCTTCTTTTATGGACACATGCTTCTGAAAACAGTTTCAAATTCAGCAATTACTAAAAATAATCCATCTCTATCGGATTAGACCATTATCCAAAGTTACCAAGGAAACTTATTAGTTATAGGTACACTTGTAAGTCTGTTTTTCTGAATTTTATTAAAATAGCTCAACAAAATAAATACTCATACTTCAAGTGATATTGATCCAGTTCAGGCTCTAGTTGTTTGTGTCATGTTTAGTTGCACCAGACTGTATATAAGATTTCTGTGACATACAAAGATATAAATATGTCTCTTGGGATGCTCCCTTTAAGGGTTACCACAGTGGATCATCTGTCTCCATCTCACCCTATTCCTTGCATTTGTCTTTAGCTAACCGTGTCATAGTGTCCACCAACACCCTGCTGGCCGACAGCACTGGTGGTGGGCGTGCCTCCACCAATCTATTATGGCAGTCTCATTCTTGACGATGAGCTTTTAATCAGATGCCTTTCCTGAGGCAACCATTTGCAGTTGCAAAGAGAATGGTACTAGTCTTACTGCATTGTACAAAGTATAATGTTTGGTGGATCATAGTGTAGGGTTGTTTTTTAGGGGTTGGGCTCAGCCCCTTTGTTCCAGTGAAAGGATCTCTTAATGCTGGCCTCAACCTGATAGAACATGTTTGGGATGAATCAGACAAAGTGAAAAAATATTAATCCCATCCGCCAACTCAGAGTACAGATACTTTAAATGCTTCCAATAAATATAAATGAATATATTGGCCACTATTAAAGAAGAAATAAAGGTTATAAGTGCAGTTCTGTTTTTATTATCATTGTTACCATTGAGATTGTTGCAAGGAGTGTACATTTTATTAGTAGATTTAGAACATGAAGTGGTTATATGTTACTGTGCATGGAACAGCTTAGACACAGATCTTAAATTTTGCAAGAGGGGAAAAATAGAATATTTTAAACATAGTTTGTTTTATAGATCTGTTCACATCTCTGTAAAGTATAGTAAACTATCAGATCCCTAAAGGTCAAAAGTCAGCATCATTTATTTAACCATATTGTATTAAGTCAGTTCAGCAACAGAAATCATGTAGTGATGGATGAACTGGTCATTCATAACATGAAAGAGGCTTTTTTCCAGTGTACCCTGGTTATGTGATACATTTATTTGTAACATTAAAACTGATAAGGATATATTTGCTTCCTATTTGACTAGGCATACGATCTACCTCTAACACCACTGAATGTGGAAACAGGGACATTTTTCTCAACTCATTACATGGAAAATTTAATGTGGACTTAGCTGTTGATTGGAAATGGGACCACACTGATAAAAGGACCAGATAATAATGACAAATGGAAACAAATAACAACAAATAAAATCTAAATATTTTCAGAGCTGAGAGAAGCGTTAGAACTCGCTTTAAGCTAACGTGGTGAAGAAGTCCTTCTAAAGTCCTCATAGTTTAACAACTACACTTTCAGGGCAACCACTGCAGAATGTAATGTGCTGTGCATTCATTTATGGGGTGATGATTACTGTTCACAGGAATACCTGCAATTAAAACTAACATAATAACAAAAAACAAACAAAAAACTGTTTTTTTCTGCTGTATGGATTTTCTTAAGCAAGATATAAAATTTAAATCTTCTTCTGTATCAGTCATGATTGATTCACCTTAATACAGTTGTAATATTGCACATCCACAGTACCTTAAGGGACAAAAACCCTCATTATTAGATTTGAGGAGGATGAGAACACATTTACATGATGATACGATGCAAAGTCACTCCTGTTGACATTTCCATGAATTTCCATTTTGGATTTGAGCAACAAGCCAGAGGACAGTGGGGAGGTTTCTTCAAACACTCTGGATATTTACAGTTAACAAAGATCTCTGCAAAGACTGTAAGTACTGAAGTGTAACTAAACTTAGAAAATAAACTTTAGAAACTCTTGATATGATGATTCATTATTACTCAATTTTCTACTTTTTTGCATGTTACAGACCATGGCACATGTGATTCATCTATCATTACTGCAGCTAGGTATGTTTATTGTTATAACAGTAACTTGTAATTTAAAAGATTACTTAAAAGGTCATAGGTTAGATCTAGCCATGCAGATCCATTTTAACACATTTCTATTTCACTATCTATTTCTTTATGTTCTTCATTCTATTTACCAATGCATTAAACAAACAAATGTGTCTATATATAATAAAACAAAGATGTTTTTAAAGTACATAAATAAATACATTTGCACTTGGAGAGAGATCTAACAGACAGTGGCACTGATCCCATCGCTTGGCTCTTTCTATGGCATGGGAACGTTTTGGCAAAAAGGAAAATGGAAGAAAGGACAGTGAAAAAAGAATAGTTACAAAAATACTGACTTTTGTACATGTTTTTGTTTATATTTTTCTTACATCTGTGAATTATTTTATATTTATTGTAGAAGAAGAAAAGTCTCACTTTAGCAAACACCTAAATGGAAACTGTCCTCAGACCTGATGTGATCTTCCTGTGTTACAGCAGTGAGCCTGCTGCCCTGTTTTTCAACACCAAACTCTGCATATGGAAAAATCAAAATCACTCCCTGTGATCGGTGCCCTGTTGGAGGGATTATTAACCAAAATTGCAACTGCATAAATGGCAAATGGATTTTGAAATTTGAATGCGGTGGTCCCAAAGTTAACCAAGTCACACTGGAAGCCACTAAACTCAGTGACCCTGGGGTGATTTCTAAAACATGTCCTATAATCACATGCACAACCAGCAGTTTTCTTTTGACTGTGCAGGTAGAAGCTGGTAAGAAATCTCAACTTCACAGCATATTCTTCCATTGACAGAATATTAGTAGCTTAAACATGATTTTATTCCTGAAATAAAGCAAGAAGTGTCTGCAGCAAATGGATTTTAAAGTATACTAGAATATTTAATTCAGCAAGTACAAAATCTGAAGTGACACAGTAGTTTTTAAAGGCACGTGCCACACCTCTTCATGTGGATTCATTTGTTTTGTTTTCTGCAGGGCGTGTAAAGGTTTCCAATGGTGATAACATTTGTGGAAGTTGCAACAGCGGAGTTACCATTAATCCTCTCAGCAAAAAGCCAACCAACTGTATTTCAGGGTAAATATGTTTTTTGCGCACTGAGCTCTTTAAATATAATACTACAGAAGATGCAGATGTGTTATCTCTTATAGAATTTCTCTCATGTTTGTCCAATGCTTTTTAAACAGCTCTGTATTTTCTATCAACAGAAAAAAGATTGATATCTCAGTGTCTAATCGATTTCCAAAAACAGTAAACATAGATTTTCGAGATGTCCATGAAGTATACAATATCAGTGACTGTATAGATACAGGCAAGTACTTTTGTCAGCACAATCCACCTTTCCTAAAAAAATAAAAAATAAAAAAAAGAATTAAAAACTGTATAGTTACAACAGGATTTTTTTTTCTTTTGTAAAACTGAAATATGTTTTTAAAGCTTACATTTTTACATTTTCTTCTTATGTCCAGGTTCAAATCAAAGGCCCTGCAATGTTAGTGTGTCTACAAGGAGTACAGCTACATCAGGTGGAATTTTTTTATATTTCAGCCTGAAAACAGTCATTTTAATATATTTAGTATATGTTAATATATTATAATGCTGTAGACTCAATATATTAATCTATACAAAACATTCCTGACTATCAGGCTGAGTCAGCAGAGCTTTGTATAAATAAGGAGACAGCAGGAAGCTGTGGCCTATTGTAGTGTTAGCATATCTTAAATGTCACTTTGCTTTTTTTGTCTCCAGTTACAAACCTGGAGTTCTACAATGAAAGCAAAAGTTGGATTGATGCCTTGGAGCAATGCCAGACAGACTACACCTCCCTGGTTGAAATCACCAACCAAACAGTGAATGATGAAGTGAAAAGTCTCCTGCAAAATGAGACACACCTGCAACGAGGGGTGTGGATTGGCCTGGAACGCTCAGTTTTTGGCAAAGATAAGAAGTGGATGTGGATTTCAAGGTCCAAAGACATTTGTCCTAAATGGAACAGCAGCATAGCTGACTCAAATAACCACTGTGCAAAGATGATCCTGACTGAGCAACAAGAAATTAAGCTGCTGGATGCCAACTGCCATGACAGACTACCTTTCATCTGTCAAGGTGAGCATTAAAGAACAATCCTGTATAATATTGTTATCAGTTTCATGCTTAAAAAATAAAATAAAATGAAACTTCCATTAAAATGATGTAATTATGATTTGAATTGTAATCATTTCCATTTCCCTTTCTTAAGAATGACTCCTTGACAGTCACATTGAGATCGTTCCTGATCAGGCTTCACTGAACAGTAGATGGATCAACTGAAGGGGCAGCTCTCTTAGAACCTGTGTCAGGTCTTTGCTGGATTTGTGTCCTATCTCATAACAATGTGACTTTCAGATACTTTTCATCTGTTATAGATCGTCTTTTAAGCCTGCCTCTTGTCATTTTGTTCTCCACTTGTAGAGTTTCCTTATATTTTGTTAAAAGTTCAGCATGCTGTGTAGCAAATAGCTCTTTGGGAATCGCCTTGTTGGTGTTAAAATACAACTTAATGGCTGTTAACCTCTGTTATCTTTGGCCTCTCCAAAAGAAGGCACCTAGAGGAGTTCCCACATATTATCAGTGTGGTTTGTTATTATCAGTTTGTTGTGCATTTCAGTAGTCACTTGGTCACGGGACTGAATCTGATGTTTTTAAAGGCTTTGTTGGGGGAAAAATATCGATCATTTGTTTCATGTTTAGTTATAGTTGATTGCTCACCTGGTATGAATGGTACAGTGGAGTAGATGAAGCTGCATTTTGTTTAGTTTTGTCATATATTCCTTTTATTTGGGGTTTCAGGGTTTAGGGTTTTTACCTTGGTTCTTTTAATATCCTTGTTAATAAATGTTACCTTTATTGCACTGCCTCAAACATGCCACATCATTTTCTGGTGCCTGGCAGTAACAATTACACTGTTTGGGGTCTCAGTGCGACATTTGCTAAACATCATAATCTACTTTAAATATAAGACTGTACTATTTTTAACGTAAAACAGCAATAGTGTATAAACAAATATGAATGTAAATCATCTGAAATATTACTATTATTGTCTTTTTCATTGTGATATATAATTTGTATTGTAACAATTATTTTAATACGATAGATTCTAATTATATATTCAAATATATTGATGAGACTATTTAACCAGTAAGACAATGCAGCAGATGTGAGGTGTGGTCCATAGTTTGTACAACATCTTTCTCTCACTAACTCACTGTAGGGAGTTACAGAGTGGTTTTCCTGCGTAAGCCAGACTTCTGAATCGGCTACCTGGGTGCAGTTTTCTTTACAACTGTGTGCGAAGAAAACTGCAACAGCAAACAGGTTTTTAAAAAATGGAAAAAAATTGTGAAAACATTAAATCATTCAAGTTTCATCAAGAAGTAGTCTCCTATGTCCTTTCTTGCAGGGCAGAACAAGTACAGCTGATACACTTTGTACTTTTTCCATTGCCACAAAAAAGCAAATTCTTCCAGAACAGAACTGGTTTAAATTGGCCTTGGTCTTCCCAAAGTCTTCCACCATCTCTTTCGGTTGTGACTGTAACCTTAGAAAATGTGGTATCGAGGCCGATACCAGATACCGGTATCGGTGCATCCCTAATTTAAAGGGAAAGAAATTCAAATAAAAGCAGCTGGTGTTCTTTCCCCCAAAGTCTGCAAAGTAAGTGAGACCAATAATGACCAAAATAATGTAATTAGGATTTTTGCCATAATTGTTCAGCCTTCGTAATCATAATGCCGTTTGTTCATCCATCTTCTTCCACTTATCTGGGGGCAGTTTGCGGGGGCAGCAGCCTACGCAGACCTCCATCCAAGCCACCTCCTCCAGCTTTTCTGACCAGCCGCCAGATAGAATCTCTCCAGCGTGTCCTGGGTCTGCCCCGGGGCCTCCTCCCAGTCATTGCCGGGATGACATTTCTTCATCTCCCCCCTAAATCATGGTTCTTAAAGCCAAATCTTATTTTAACAACTGATCACTTTTTAACTTTTCCATAAAGAAAGAGTCCTGAGGAAAAGTATGATAATGTGCTTAATTAAATACTGCATTAAAAATACTGTTTTCATACAGAATTTCAGCTTGCAGCACTTTGATTTGACATTTTAATTGTTAAGCTTTATAGTGAACCCTGCGGTGCAGTGAACATGTGAACAAGAGCTCAGGACTTTTCAGACAAGCTCCAAGTATAACATCTCAATTTTATAAACTATTAACTTTTGATTATGTTTTTGCTAAAATGTAGCAAGCCGGTGCTGTACTCATGTGGGCACCCCAGGCGTTTACTTATACTCGGCAGAGGCGGTGCTCTCTCTGTAACCTGGAAGACCAGTGAGTTGGTTAGTGGCATAGCTTCTTGCAGGTGTGTCAAACATCTCCACACACACACGCTGTGTTCACACTACAAATAAAATGTGACTTAATCCTGCCCAGTTCGCACTGGTTAGGATTAAGAGAGAGAGAGCTGAAGCCAGGCTGTACAAAGTCTCATCCCCTTCATTGAAGCCAGGAGTCTTCTACAGATCAGAAAACAACATTTAGGTCACAACAATAACACTTTAATGGGAGCACAGAGATGTTTAGAGATGCAAATTTCAAACACCAATCATGACCATTTCTGTGTGCTGCTAAAGTACTGTAGGTGTGAACAAAAAAGGGCTGCTGACAACCCGAGAGGAAGAAAAGATCCAAGATTTAAATATTCTTTTAGTATGGTAATTAAAAACTGGGAATCCATATAAATGTATTACAGACATTAAGAACAGTTTTAAAGAAATTTTAAATCAAAGTATTCAAGGGCATTTTTTAGCCTTTACTTCATAGACACAGTGTAGACAGACAGGAAGGAAGGGAGAGAAAAAAGGATGAGACATGCAACAAAGGGCCATGGATCAGACTCAAACCCAGGCCGCTACCCTGCAGCCATGCGGCACATGGTGCCTGCTCACTCACTGAGCTAAACTAGTGCCCAGTGAAGTTCATAACCTGCTTGGTTCTGCAAAGTTTGAAAGATGAAGCTGAATTATTTGGGGCTGAATCCACTTCCATATCATCTTCAGCACAAGTCGTGAAAGATGAAAAGTAAAATTTACAAATTCATTCATACTCAAGGTTTCTGAAAGGTGTGTGAAGTAATTAAATATAAATAAAATAATCCTGTAATCCAGTTTTATAACATTTGCCTACAATTAAGAAGAGTTATTTATTAATTACTGGAAGGGTCTACAGTAAGTGTAGGCAGTGATTTGTAAATGCAGAGAGAAAGAGATAACACAGCTTAAATTTTTTTTTTTTTTTAATTTACGGGGCACTGAAGTTTTCCTGCATGAGTTTTTTTTTTTTTTCTAAGGGGGTCCTCTGTGTTGTGCTCATCATGGTCCTGGTGACTGGTAACTAGGGGAGACCGGGGATAGTTGTAACGTGGGTCAGTTTGTAACACTTCCAATTTCTCCAATCAGGGCTAAGTTTCAAATGATGTGACTCATCCTGTGCATGCCCAATTCAGTTCTGCTATCACATGTGAAAAATCAGCACATTTTGTCAAACACAGACAATTTAACACGAAAAAAAGTAATTTATATGCCAAAAAGTAAGTTTTTCTACTTTATTTCAATTTGTAATAGCATTATCTGCTTTGCAGTTAAACTCATCAAACTTAAATTATGTTATTTGTTTGTCTATGGGGATATATTCTGTGTAGGTCTTTAGTGCTAATGTTTTAGCCGTTGGCTGTAATGTTAGCTAGTTCATGGCTATAGGAGTCTGGGTCAGTTGTAACAGCAACAGTCTGGGTTAGTTGTAACAATAATGCAGATGTTACAACTTACCACACTATTACTTTAACTTATATTAAACAAGTTGGGGCAACGACATCAGCAGAGAGAGGTTCACTGGTCGCAGTTATATATGCAGTTAATGCCATTGGCAACACAATTCCTCCACTGTTTGTGTTCCCACACATACATTATGCAGACCACTGTGTCAGAGATGGACCAGTAGGAAGTACTGGTAGTGGAAATAAGTCAGGATGGGTGCAAGAAACAGATTTCCTCATCTTTCTGAAGCACTTTGCAAACCACACCAAGGTAAGCCATGATAAAAAGTAATGGAATTGCGATGCTGGTGAACAACTACATTTTTTCAGCTTCATTGTTATGTTCAAAATTGGTGCAAGAGTTGTAGGTTATAATGCCCACTGAGCCAATGAGGCCAAACTCAAGGAAGACCAACCAAAATTAATGAAATATTCAGTTGCAGAAATTTCCATAATTTGTCTTTTTTGGGGGGTTGGAATATGTTCAAAAGCTAGATTTCTGCATTCTGTCACACACACACATAGCTACATAAATGGCTCTAAGTGCATTCATGTGTTGAATAAACAAAGATTACATGTTAATGTTTTGTTAGTACCCTTATTTCATTGTGTTACATTTTACCCCAGGATATGTTACAACTAACCCAGACTATGGGGTTAATTGTAACATTTCACTCTTCGTGTTTGAGACCATACCATGCAATGGGTAATTGTGCTGCAGAGAAAATAGATGCACTATTTAATAGCAGAGACATGTAAATACTTTGCATTACATTTTGAATCCACTACCTTAAAAGAGCTTCAATTTACAGACAGAAATGTCAAAAATGTTACAACTATCCCCAGTCTCCCCTACTGCAATTACCACAAAAGTAGTTTAAGGTAGGTTTTCACTGCAATAACATCACAAGCACACAGGAGTCAGTCATGAAACTTTACACGAGTCACTGTTATTATTTAGGCTACCTTTGTGCTTACATTTGATTCTCCTATTGCGCATTAATCCTGCTGGCATCTTCACACTTCATGGCTCTCTTCTCTTGTGCTCTCTTGCAAACACTCGAGTTTGTGTTCAGGACCTCAAAGAAACACAGTGAACAGAGTCTCATTGTGCACTTTAAAGGTATGGTCAGCAGAACCCAACTAAAAGTAAAGATATAATGATAGAAAACATATCAGAATGAAAAAGAAGTGTACGTGCTTATATCTGTGCTCATATTTCTGCTCAGTGCTTCAAACAGCAATACCAACCTGTGCCTCCAAGCTGGCCACCCTGTTTGCAAGCATCCTCTCATTGGTTTGGGCGTTGCCCAACCTGAGCTGAAGTAGCAGTTTTTCCGTGATGATGATGATGCCTGCATTTCCCACTCTTTGACCTGTAGAGAACATTTTAGTGCATCCACCTCCTCTTTGCTTTTCTGGAGAAGTTGCTTCTGCCTGCTGGAATGACTCACAGCCTTCTCCATCTGTACCACATCAAATATTCACAAAGTGTAGCTAAATCCAGTGGAGTGGTTTGGTTTAAATTAGATTAAAACTAACAATAGTCTTAAAAAATTACATATTTAAAATAAAATAACATACTAACCGAAAATGGGTTTAACTACACTTTGGACAGTGTTTCCGGCATGCAGTAGCTACCGAGCTGATTGGAGACCAAAACAGCCAATCAGAGTTTTTGCACCCAAGTCTGTGATCAGTTGGTTTTGTCGCACATTTATAACGAGTACAGAAAAAGTTGAGGGTGCAGAGATGTTGAGAGCAGGAGCAACACACTGAGAGCAGGTCCGCAGATGTCCGTCAGCACATAGAGCAGAGATCTGAGCGAGAGCAAACGCCAACAACTGAGAGAGCGGGGCTGTTATTGTGTGTGTGTATGGATAAATAGCAGACACTGAAATACATTTCTTGCACGCAGCAATGAATTTTGTTCACTCCAAATAACTCTTTCACACATACTGGTCACTACAGTGGACAGCTATTGTGTCAGTGTTGATGGTATACTTGCACATAAACCACTACATTGGGCATTAATGTGTCACTCCATACCCTGCCACCCACTGGTCGTTTAATGTTACTGTATGTGTTTCATTGTAATTATTGTTATTTAACCCTGTCATGTGTGAATTATGACAACCTCAATCAGGATTTATTTTCTTAAGTATTTTTATTCATCTTTTTATGCCTAAAGATGAATAAAAATACTTAAGAAAAGAAATCCTGATTGACATCATCATAATTCATGCATGAAAGGGTTAAACTTTTCTTTGCTCTATGTAATTTTCTCCTCAAAACGCATAGTGGACTGCGTTTCGATACCCCTCCCAGTTTTGTTTTTTCATGTTTTTTTCCTCGAGTACATGATATCGAATTTGATGGTAACAACAATGAATATTCATAGGGAGGCTATTTAGCTGCATGTATGAAGCTAAATATGTTATGTTCATACATACAGTTAAATAACGTTTGCATTAATGTCATGCAATTAAATTAAATTCATCATATTAACTCATATACATGATCAGAACAGTGTTCATTTCTGTGTAAATAGTCTGTTTTTAGAAAATTGTCTCACCATTGGCTTTTTAAAAAATATTTTACTCATCATATTACTTAATTTTGTTCATTAAAGTTTGAATTTTTCATCCAAGCACAGTCCACATTTCCAGCATTTCTTTAGCATTGCTAACTTCCTGTAAGGAAGCTGAAACGGACAGATCCACATTCAGACGAAACAGATCCAAAATGGTAGAGATGATTCAAACAGATTTAGTTCATTTCATTGCATTTTGCACAAAAAAGTGCTTCAAGATGTCTGCCGTTTGGCAAGACTGGCTTGGACTACAAGTTCCATATGGCACTTGGTCGTTTCTATAGAAACGAATTGTTGTCTCATTACTGGAAGCTGTGCCACCGTGACGTGTATTAGCTGTATAATATACCTTACACTCTGGGTAAGTGAAATATCCACATAAATGATTAAAACTGATCAGTATGGTTAGAAATAGCGTTTATGGCTCAAATGTGCTGCTTAGCATACTTAGCATGACTTGACAGATCATGACACGTTTATGGTGCTTTTACAGAGGCTTTCATTCATTATCTGCAGCAGTGAGTGTGTGTTATTCACTCATATCACAAACTTTTCGTTCGTGCTGTTTGTGTTCATGATCGTGCTGTGTTTAAAGACGTTCTTGTTAAACGCAGTACTTCACCGTAACATCATCTCCCCCTGCTGGCGGGTGACTATGTATGCAGCTCCAGTGGATTTATCTTTTAAAAACATCAGCAATTTAACAGGTAATACTCTTCGCTATATCGCTCTTTATGTAGGATCTTAAGGGCTGCAAGAGGTCATTTACAATAAATAAGTAAATTATTAGTTATCTCTAACTTAATGAACCTATTAGGATGCACACTTATATAGTCCAAATCAAATGATAATCCTTTTGGAGTAATTCAAATCCATTTAAAATGTATAATTTAAAGTCACTCTGAAATATTGATGTTTTGAAAAGAAACTGAAGTAATAAAACAAGGTCATGGCGCTTTAAAATTTATACATAACTTACATTAGTTGGGGGGGGGAAGCTGTTGTTGGAATTTTAAGTTAAAGAAGTAAATTGTCAGAAGATCCAACTGAATAACACAAAGAAATTACTTATTTTTCCACTTGTGTGACGATCAAAGCTCTAACAGTGGGTTTGGGTGGGCCTCAGAAGATTATCACATTTCAGACTGGACAATGGCAGCCTGAAGTTTGGAACAGTTGCTCTTTAGATTTCTAGTCTGTCCTTATCTCACTACAAGCACCCCCCCCCCCCCCCCCTCCCCAAGAGAAATGTTAAATATATTTGTGAGTATCGATTAAGATATTTAAAATAATTTCTGACCATTTTTATGAGAATTTTATGTTACGTCGGAGGGATTCGTTAAGCCTCAAGTCCTTTATATTAATGAAAAAGATGGCAACACTAATACAGCAGCACACAAAGTCAAACACAATCACAGGCCCGTACTTTAGTAGCACTTAATATTCACTTAATATTCATAAAATAATGTTTTATTTTATTTGGGGTTTCAGACACATGGATAGAGGAGCCCAACAGCGGTCTGCGGCCTCTAAAGAAAAATTCAGAGATGAAATATCTCAGCTGTTCGCTCCGCCTCAACAACAACAACATCACTGAGCTTCATGACCTCCAGAAGACTGTTAGCCATTTCCTGGCTCAGCCGGCACATCTAACCTGGTTGGATCTTTCCTTCAACAAAATCACACACATAGACCACGTGAGTGTCGTTATCAGCAGCTGCTTGTCTTTCTTTTACATCTGAAGTACATCTGAAGCTGGTGTACACATGTGTGTTCCAGGTCTTGTGTGAGTTGCGTGAACTGCGTGTGTTGTACCTTCATGGAAACAGCATTTTTATTCTGTCAGAGGTGGACAGGCTGGGAGTGCTGCCACATCTGCACACCATCACTCTGCATGGAAATGTCATAGAAACCAACAAGGCATACAGGTGGAGATTTTCTCAACTGTATTTTACACTAAACACTCGTCACACATGTCCCAGGGAGCTTTAATGTGTTTTAAATGGGAGATATTTTATAGAAGCTGATGATAGTTTGCTGTTTACAGAACCAAGTCCAGACAATCAGAAGCTCAGACACCTCAGAGGTGTAGAATGAGGGATTGCTCTCATTCTGCAGATGTCTGTAAGTGTGACATGAGTGCACGGCAAGCATCTAAGTTCATAACATTGTAACAGGTGCTTAAATGCAGATAGGGTTCATATTACTTGTCCTAGTCTGCATAGCAACACCGGTTAAAAAAACACATACAGTGCAGTGACTGCAGGCTCATGTCCATCTGCAGACAGAGGCGCCTCTGTTTAAAACCGATTTCTAATGAGTGACAGCAGCTTCTTCATTCATTTAGAGCATGTTTGCAGTGCTGGTTACACAAGATAAAGTTTGGATGCGTTTGCAAAGACGAGGCCTTTTTAGTATTCAGTGTTATTTCTGTATAAATGTCTACAAAATGTGCCTGAGATATTTATTGGGCGTCTTTCTGTATGTAGGAATCGTGTGATTACCGTCCTGCCTCGGTTAAAGACAATGGACTTCAGTGCCATAACGCGACAGGAGCGAGTCTTGGCAAAGATCTGGCACCAGAGCAACAGCCGCTGCAGGAGCAGCAAGGTTAACTAGTGACTGCTGGCTCGTCTCCATCCATAAACTGATACTCTTTACCTATTTGTCAAGTGCACACTTTATTAAGCATGAAGCACACATAAAGGGATTAATCCAAACACTGAATAAAGAGGCGGACATTACTATTAAAAATCTAGCTGTATGATCTGGCATTGTATGGATGGCAAGCCAGTCCTTAAATACTAAGAGTATATGAGAAGGTGACTGAGAGCTGCAGAGAAAGCAGGAGGGTCACAGAGAGAAAAATAAAAAAGAAGAGGGAGAGGCTCTGGGAAACAATGACCCTTTGAGCATTAATATCAAGGGGTATGTCACAATCTCTCACCTTTTTCTCAAAAAAAAAAAAAAAGAGCTTATATGTGTTGCATTTTGTGTAGTAATCTCTTGTACTGAGCAGGTATGAGCTCAAAACAGGCCATAAAGTGACAAAATTCAGCCTACTTCTGCTTACTAGCACGGCCTATAACTCAGAAATAAGTTTAATAGTAATTTTGCATGGCTTTATTAAATATACTAAAGGCAGTATACAAAAAAAGCATAAAAAAAGAGACACCTGACTTTTCTTTAAATCAGTTAACTCAAGCGTGGCTGATTGATGAGGCCACTGATAATAACCGTTCTTCAGAATTAGTAGTGTTGTAGTACATTACTGTGTTCTTTATCCATAGATCACAAAATGTTGTCATTCACATCCAGATATCTGATCATTCATGTGGGTTTTGGAAATATTTTAATACTGTTTGCAACAAAGTTAAATTAAAGAAAGTGCTGTTGACCATCTCTGTAGCATCACTGAATAATTACATCTCACATAAGAGCACACTGGGGTCAGGACAGGAGCGATTTGTTAAAAGTCTTTAATGAATTAAACAAAACAAAAAACAAAACTAAAACTTTTTGGTACTAGCCTAAGACATTACAAACATATTTCAGGTAGTATTACACTTTTGAGTAACAAACATAAAGGGGGAAAAAATGCCAAGAACCCATTGCAAAAAGCTCAGATCAGTTGCGTGGTTTAAATAATCAAAGCCTAGCAGATTATCCCTTTTGTGTCTAGAGCGCTTCACCGTGCTCCCTGCCCACGCATACAGTCGTGCTCTCCTCCGAGGAGCAAATATATACTCGAGAAACAGAAATAAATAATCACAAAAAGGGATCAATTCGTTTTATTTGCTGCTATAGACTGATTGTTAACACCCTGCCCCCTGCTGCACTGCTATAACGGTTAGTTTCTGATTATGAACGAATCCAATCATATTGCAATCTGCAGGGGAAACCTCTTTGTTTAAAAGCTTAACAAATGCAGGCCTTAAAAGGGTTCTTGTGTTTCATAAAAACTTATCGCCACAAGATCTTAGCCAATTCTGACCAGTGAAGTCTCTACAAAAAGGAGGGACTTCATACAATCCATCATGTTTAGTTTTTATATTCAAGCAGAAAATTCTGTACAAAGGCATGAAGACACAATATCTGTCCCTACACACACTCGCACACACCCAACCACGCACTTTCATCTTTGAATATTACACTTGAACTTCTGGCCTGCTCGTTTATTTAATGCTAGATAAGCGCAGAGGACACAGCGCCACCTGTAAACTCCAGAATTGTGACCCAAGAAAAGCTGCATCCTCACCCACCAGCCAAGGAAAGGTTATTAAGGTTTGGCCTCGACTGGAATAACAGATTACTCCACCGTCACTGTCAAATGTCATTGAAATTCACTCTAACTAGGTTAGTGTGAGTTGTTTATGGTTGCCAGTATACTCCACTAAACGATAACATTTTAATTTTGGGAGAAAAAGCGTGTCATTCCTTTTTACTGGTGCTAATATTAACATTATGTTGCTCAGGGATAAAGACTGAAGAATTTCTGGTGACATCAAGGATGTAAAACAGAGCTAAACATATATGAAGAGTTAAGATTAAATCATGTTTGGGGGTTTTGTTTTGCTTTTTATTCCCCTGGTAAATAACATATTCAACATGTGGTGCAGTGATTATTTGCGATATTCCACGCCACAGTGATCCCTTTTTTTCAGTGGAGACTTTATCAAATGCATTGTATTAACCAGCAGCCAACAGCTTTGTGTCAAAAATCCAACAGCTTTATCCCAGGTGAGTCCAACATAGGTATCAGCAAGGTGACAAGCTAGCTCTGATTCTCAGAAAACAAAGAAACTAAAAACACCCGTGGAAAACTTTTTTTTTTTTTTAAGAGATCATCAAAAAGTTTGATTTCCACAGCTGGAGGCCTCGCTGATGTACATACGAGCTCAAACCCATCTTCCATTTGTCACTAAATTAATTACACTCGAGGACAGCCATGGGGTAAGACCCTACATTGTCTTCGTCTTTGAAGCAGTTTAAAGCAGAAAGCAGGAGGACCAAAATGTTTAATGACGGGTGGGGCTGGAGGTTGAGGATGCAGGAGTGACACGAAGAAAGTGGGACTGGAGCAACAATATGCAGGCCAGAGTTGCAGAATCAGGGAATGGCAAACTGGACCACCAAGTCTTCTTTAGCATCCACTTTGATTTGAGATATTGCACTGTAAGCATAGGCTGCTATCTTAGACACCTGCAAAGAAAAAAGAGAAGTCAAATTCTAACCGCTTAGCTGTCTTTAAAATGACATGACTGGGGATTCTGCACAGGAATCACACAGCCCCATTCAATCAGAGTATGTTACATATGGATGGATACCTGCTGAACATCTGAGTATGGCACCAGGTCACTCGCAAGTACTTGGTGGGGCTGGCTGGTGAGGGAGGGGAGAGCGAGGGCTTTGTTTTGAGGCAGACTGGTGCTCAATACAGTCATCTTTGTACTGAAGAGAGAAAAACATAAAGAAATCAGCTGTGCTGCTATTTAAGTTCTCTTAAACCAGTAGACTGTGCTTTGAGGAGCTAGTGTTTAACCTGCACCTGTGTTTTAGTGTAAACGAGGCTGCTCTGTTTGGTAGAAATCAAACAACATGCTGAAGAGCCATCCAAAATTATTATGAGCCAGTAAACAAAACCCATTAAGCCATAAACCGTCTATTTGCACACCTGTATTGTCGAGCTCTGTCCATGTACTCATGCGGCTCCACCATGATGGCGTCTGCTGCTGAGACGTCGATGATGTTCCTGATGTACAGGGGGATAACGGTATGTTTATTACACAGACACTCTTGCGTTATTGTCAGTGGCATGGCTACATTTGCATTAAGGAGGGTCTTACTGTGCCGTCTTTGTCAGGATGGATGAAAGGAGGGCCTGTTCATTTGACAGCGCTGATGAGCTAGTTCCAGGGTTCCAGCCGGTCCCGCCATTTAGTGGTTTGCTGGGAGGGTTCGGGGAGATGAGCGGCTTTGTCTCTTCCTTAAACAAATCAAGAAATTTAACTTACTTCTTTTTCCTTCTAAATCAAAGCTAATTATGACAGTTGAGACCACTTTAAAGTTATCATTTATTTTGTTTTATTTTATTTATTTTACTTCATTATTTTGTGTGTGTGTGTGTGTGTTAGTTAATATAATTACATTATAGTAATGCAACAACGCACAAAGTATCACTTCTGCAACTTGTGGTGCTCTTACAAATACTCCAAAAGTAATTTCTTCAGTCTAAAACAAATATATGAGCACAACACAGGCAGGCAGAGAAAGATAGATCTTCATTCTGTCCCCATTGCTCCTTTAAACTGGAAAGATGCATGGAGGAAGAAATGACTTGTTTCTCTAAACTAAAAATAGCTGGGAATCTTTAGGGTCATATGACTACATGAAAGTAAAATCCCAAATGTCCCTCACCTTGCCGTTTGTCCTATCTAACACGTTAGCAACTTATTCTTTACTTTTCACCTCGCTTTAAAACCATTTATATAAGTAAATAACTTTTTTTTTTTTAAACCATCAAAACACATCTCTTTGCCTCTGGATCTGTTAAAGCTTTCTGAAGTCAGACTGTTTATCATCTTGGCTAACTTAACTGGCTTGTACTTCACAAAAGGCCTAGCCAAAGGCTAGCTTACAGTAGCAAGCTGCTAGCCCCTAGAAAACGACCACTTGTTAACGTCGTCACGCATTACTCACGTGTACCGTCTGCGGGGAAATATGCCCAAAGGGATAATATACTATTAGGTACTCCACTTTTAAATTGCCCAGCTTTCACATATTGGGTTTAGCCTGCTAACAGCTAACTACCTGAGTTGTGTTCTCGTTCTCGCTGCTGTAACAGCAACCCATGGCAACGTCCGACGGCCGACACTACACAACCCCGGCGTCCCTTCTCTCCGTCAGAAACCAGTCGTGCTGTTCTTCTCTAGCAAACATAAAAGTTGTCTCCAGCGTGGTTGTATTATAACCTCATCTAAAGGTAAGGAGCTACTGTCAGAAGCAGCAGCAGCTTCTCGGGCGAGCTATCACATGACAGTAGCTCTAACGCAACAACACAAGAACCACTTCCGGTTTTTGAGAAGCGACGTCGGACCTCGTCACGTGAAGAGGAAGCTTTAAACGTGAACTGAATGAATGATAAATAAATAGATAATATCAATCCATCCATTCGCTTCCGCTTATCCTTTTCAGGGTCGCGAGGAAATGAATAATATATTAATACTAATATACGACATTTTTAGTATGTTGCTTTTTGATGGTTTCATTATGTATTTTTTGTTTACGTACTGTTTTTTGTAACGGTGAAGACGCAATGAAGGTAGATGAGTTTAAATACCTGGGGTTAACCATCCAAATCAATGGACAGTGCACAAAAGAGGTTAGGGTTAGAGTGGAGCCGGGGTGAAGTGGGTGAAGACGAGCGTCCTGTGAGATTTGTGCCAGATGGTAATGAGACCTGATTTTAAGTAGAGAGCTGGAGGTGGCAGAGCTGCAGATGATATGATTTTTAAAATTGAAAGTGAAAAGGATTGGCAGGATTAGAAATGCGTATATCAGAAAGAAATCTCAGGTTTAACACTGGCTGAAATGCAGCCAAAAACCTTACAGAGTCGCCACCATATTTTATAAACAGTTTGTGTTGTACTTGTTTCCTGACCTGCTGTATACACATTACACAGAACAATCTTATGACGCAAAAGGTTCATTACTCCATCAGACCTGTTTCCACTCATTTTCAGTCCAGTTCATGTGTAATTTGGCATACCTCAAACTTTTCTTCCTGACTCCCTTTGTGAAGAACGTACGGCTTCTTGACAAACACCCTTCCTCTGACACCATTTCTGATGAGGCTTCAGTGAACAGTAGATGTATCTACTGTATCTCTCAGGCCCCGTGTCAGGTCTTTGCTGGATTTTTGTTTCACTATGATTTTCAGATACTGTTTCTCTGCTTTAATTTCTTTGGTTTCTTTTATCCTCAACTTGTGCAGTTTCCTTAAAGTTGTTAAGCACTTGCTGCACACCAAGTTTTAAGCTAATATCTCTTTTGGAATCACCGTCATTGCTGCAAAAATAATAATTTAAGCCCATCAAACTGTGTCTGTAGATTTAAGTTAATAAATGGGAACAAATTATTTGTTTTTGCAACCAGCTGGCAGTGATAAGATCTCTGTGATTCTTTGCTAAATTGCCTGTTAAGTGTAGACACAACATTAGTTCATCTCTTAAGCTAGGTGACTTTATGTTTGAATGTTTCCTACGTCAGTATTAAGTGGCTTACATTCCTCTGACAATGGTCAGGTACAAGGATTGTACTGAAAAATACCAGGTCTCTCTTGGAAATGAAAATTGAATCTCAGTGAGACTTTTACCTGGATAAATAAATGATTAAAAAAAAAAAAAACAATGTAAAAAGCAAAAGAAGTGATTGAAAAAGCAGCATACAGTGGGGCAAAAAAGTATTTAGTCAGCCACCGATTGTGCAAGTTCCCCCACTTAAAATGATGACAGAGGTCAGTAATTTGCACCAGAGGTACACTTCAACTGTGAGAGACAGAATGTGAAAAAAAAAATCCATGAATCCACATGGTAGGATTTGTAAAGAATTTATTCGTAAATCAGGGTGGAAAATAAGTATTTGGTCAATAACAAAAATACAACTCAATACTTTGTAACATAACCTTTGTTGGCAATAACAGAGGTCAAACGTTTACTATAGGTCTTTACCAGGTTTGCACACACAGTAGCTGGTATTTTGGCCCATTCCTCCATGCAGATCTTCTCGAGAGCAGTGATGTTTTGGGGCTGTCGCCGAGCAACACGGACTTTCAACTCCCGCCACAGATTTTCTATGGGGTTGAGGTCTGGAGACTGGCTAGGCCACTCCAGGACTTTCAAATGCTTCTTACGGAGCCACTCCTTTGTTGCCCGGGCGGTGTGTTTTGGATCATTGTCATGTTGGAAGACCCAGCCTCGTTTCATCTTCAAAGTTCTCACTGATGGAAGGAGGTTTTGGCTCAAAATCTCACGATACATGGCCCCATTCATTCTGTCCTTAACACGGATCAGTCGTCCTGTCCCCTTGGCAGAAAAACAGCCCCATAGCATGATGTTTCCACCCCCATGCTTCACAGTAGGTATGGTGTTCTTGGGATGCAACTCAGTATTCTTCTTCCTCCAAACACGACGAGTTGAGTTTATACCAAAAAGTTCTACTTTGGTTTCATCTGACCACATGACATTCTCCCAATCCTCTGCTGTATCATCCATGTGCTCTCTGGCAAACTTCAGACGGGCCTGGACATGCACCGGTTTCAGCAGCGGAACACGTCTGGCACTGCGGGATTTGATTCCCTGCCGTTGTAGTGTGTTACTGATGGTGACCTTTGTTACTTTGGTCCCAGCTCTCTGCAGGTCATTCACCAGGTCCCCCCGTGTGGTTCTGGGATCTTTGCTCACCGTTCTCATGATCATTTTGACCCCACGGGATGAGATCTTGCGTGGAGCCCCAGATCGAGGGAGATTATCAGTGGTCTTGTATGTCTTCCATTTTCTGATGATTGCTCCCACAGTTGATTTTTTCACACCAAGCTGCTTGCCTATTGTAGATTCACTCTTCCCAGTCTGGTGCAGGTCTACAATACTTTTCCTGGTGTCCTTCGAAAGCTCTTTGGTCTTGGCCATGGCAGCGTTTGGAGTCTGACTGTTTGAGGCTGTGGACAGGTGTCTTTTATACAGATGATGAGTTCAAACAGGTGCCATTCATACAGGTAACGAGTGGGGGACAGAAAAGCTTCTTACAGAAGACGTTACAGGTCTGTGAGAGCCAGAGATTTTCCTTGTTTGAGGTGACCAAATACTTATTTTCCACCCTGATTTACGAATAAATTCTTTACAAATCCTACCATGTGAATTCATGGATTTTTTTTTCACATTCTGTCTCTCACAGTTGAAGTGTACCTCTGGTGCAAATTACTGACCTCTGTCATCATTTTAAGTGGGGGAACTTGCACAATCGGTGGCTGACTAAATACTTTTTTGCCCCACTGTATGTACAAAGAAAAACTCTGGAAGATGTTCAGGAAGACTGAAGAACTTTTGTTCTAAAAGCCTACAAATAAACATAAAGAAGTTTGGCTCTTTGGAAACAGAGCATTAAAAATATGGGTTGGCTGAAGACTATTACCCAGTTCTGTATATGTGGACAGTAATTAGGAAGTTTACGTAACATATAGAACCAACAGGACACAATATAGGTGGGGTTCAATAAAGGGACTTCCCTGGGTCTAAGCAGGTTAAGTTGGATTTAATTATAGAGTATTACATTACTGATGAATCAGCTTACAAGTATCCCACTTTGTTGTTCTGTATTGCCCTGAAGAGTACTTTTTTAATGTCCATAACAATCTTTAGGCGAAGTAGCAAAGTGCTGTGCCTCTGTCATTAATTCTCTGCTCTGTATTGAGTGACTCTAACTTGTCTGAACACTCTATTTCTTTCTTTTTGCTTTGAAGTAAGATAGGAAATTAGGATAAACCAAACTACAAATATTTAAGCAAGTATGAACTGCTCCTGCGTTTACAATAAGCTACTGTAGCAAAGTGTAAGATGATGGGGCAGGATAGGACATGTCATTGTACATGTGGCAGACTCGCTGGGAAAGATTAAAGGCTCGCTGATATATCCTCGGGTTGTGTACGATGACAGGGTACCAAACACATTCAGCTTCTCAAACGCACGATAGTTACATTTTATTTCCAGCAATTAATTTCATACTGCTGCACTGTCACTGTTACTTTATTTGTTTGTTTGTTACTTAGACATACATTTCCAATTTTTTATATTTTGTAAAGTATCAAATAAGAGCAATTAAAAAACATTAAAACACATAGCAGAATGGCATAAAAAGCAACAGTTTAAATTATAAACTGTGTATCTGGGATGATCAGGAAGAGTACAGGAGTCTGATGAGGAACTTTGTCACATTTAGTCACACAAACCACCTGCAACTCAACACCTCAAAGACCAAGGAAGTGGTTGTGGACTTCCAGAGGTCCAGAGCAGGTCCAGTGCCAGTTCAGATAGAGGGAGAGGAGGTGGTCAACACATACAAGTACCTCGCGCTTTTAACATCTGCAGGAAGCTCCTGAGGATGTTTTACCAGTCGGTGGTTGCTGGAGTACTGTTCTATGCTGTGGGGTGCTGGGGGAGCAGCACAGCAAAGAAGGACTCACCCAGGCTGGAAAAACTGATCAGGAAGGCTAGCTCTGCGGTCGGCATCAAGCTGGACACTCTGGTGACAGTTGCAGAGAAAAGGACACTAAAGAAACTTCTGGACATTATGGACAATGCTGGGCATCCTCTGCACACGGTCATAAACAACCAGAAGAGTCTGTTCAGTGACAGGTTGCTTCTCCTAAAGTCAAGAACCAACAGACTTAAAAACTCCTTTGTCCCACACACAAAGGATTTTTAACTCCTCTCTGGAGGGGAGAGGGAGGGGAAACAGGAGGACAAAGCAGGGGGGAACAACTAAGCTGTAGTGCCTTTTCACTGTGCAATACTTTTTGTTAATAGTCAACGGTGCAATAGACTCACATACTTGAAATGTGCAATTCCCTTGTATTCTTATTCCTATTTATTCTATTCATCCCTTTTGTATACTCTGTATTTATATATGTGTATATATGGTATATTTCTGCTCACATTCTGTAACTTCTGTTGGTGCTGTGCTATTGGAATTAGAATTTCCCGGAGGAACCCACCCGAGGGATTAATAAAGTTTCATCTAATCTAACCTTATTGTCAATACACAGACGTTTGGAGGCTGGTGAATATTTCTTATAAGTTCAAATAGCATTGCAGAAGTTTATTCTTTCTGTCTTGTGGCGCTGCACACAAATGTTTTCAACATTACTGACAACCCAAACTAAGTAAACAATCCCTACGCCCCCACTGACACTGCCGTGGAGGCAGACAGCAGCGGTTTGATGGGGTGGGATTGTGACTGGGAGGCGCCTGGCCTCTCATTAACCCCCTGTTTCCTCCACACCTCTCTGTTTACACCTACATGCCGGTCAAGTCCAGACAGAAGAGCAGAAGCGCTTTAGACTGTAGACAAAACGATGCCTGTTTTTCTGCTCTCTTTCATTGCGCTCTTTGGAGTTTCTCACGCTTCTGACAGCGCGCCTCCGGAACCGTCGCTTTGGTTCAAGCCCACTTTTCGCTCCGTGTGCAAACCCATTCCGAGCACTATGTCTCTGTGCCACGGGATCGGTTACAGGAGCATGTGGATTCCAAACATGCTCGGCCATGATTCACTGAGGGAGGTCCAGCAGCAGTCTGCAGCCTGGCTGCCACTCATCTCCAAGCACTGCCACCGGGACACCAAGAAGTTTCTATGCTCGCTCTTCGCTCCGATGTGTCTGCCGGAGGTCAGCGGGCCGGTCAGCCCCTGCAGGAACCTGTGCGAGGCCGTACGGGATGGCTGCGTGCCAGTGATGAGCGCGTTCGGCTTCCCCTGGCCTTATATGTTTAACTGCACCCGGTTCCCACACGAAACCGAACTCTGCATCCCCGTATCCGAGGGGCAGGATGGGCGGGAAACAGAGGAGGCGAAGCACGAGGAGGTGCCCAAAGGTCAGTGCACAAAGTTGTGTCATTCTCCACCAAAACACTTTTGTTTTGGGAAGTTCTCAAGTACTCAAGTACAGCTCTGAGGATGCGGTTTGCTAGACTGTGTTTTTCTTATAGTTTATCCTTTTCCTTTATTTCCACTGCATTCATTAAGGAAATGTTGCTCACTTACTCCAGAAAAGCTTCTCATAAACACTGAACTGAACTTTCTCATGTTTTCTTTTTCATTGTAAATGTTCACAAGCTCTTCTAGTGTTTCATGTAAGATTTTAATAAGTCTTTAAAATGCAAGTGTTTGTCCCATAATCATAATCCTCTTAGTAGCGTATCAACCCAGTAGGGCACTTTTCTCTCAGACTGCATGCGTACTCGTGGTTCGTAGGACAGAATGGGAGGCAGAGCCTTTCAGCTTTCAGGCCCCTCTCTGTGGAACAATCGCCCAGTTTGGATTCAGAAGACAGACATCTTTTCTACTTTTAAGATTAGGCTTGAAAATTTCCTTTTTGATAAAGCTTATACTTAGGTCTGGATCAGGCGACCCTGAATCCTCCATTAGTCAGACTGCAATAGACCCAGACTGCTGGGGGACTTTAACTCACTATGCTTTTACACATAGTTTACACCTCTCTGCATTTAATCATTAGTTATGATTAATCTCTGGCTCTCTTCTCTTTTGTCCTGTCTTCCTCTCCTCACCCCCAACCAGTCAGGGCCCCTCCCTGAGCCTGGTTGTGCCAGAGGTCTCCTCCTGTTAAAAGGTGTTTCATTTTAATTAATAACATTGCACTTGGAGTGCTGTAGTTTTACTTCATTTTTATAAATGTAGTTTACATTTCCTGAAGCCATTTTTCTGCTTTATTACATTTTTCTCATATTACTTCTTTATTTTTGTCTTTAAATGCAGCACGTTTACTTAGAACAGATTTTTAAAAAAACATTAATATACTGGCACTTTTACTTAAGTTTTAGTATTACTCTTTATTCATCCCTGAATGTAATTTTTACAGTACTGCAATCACGCCTCTTTCACAGCATCCATTTAAAAAATTCAATTCAGTTTCAACTCAGGTTTATTTATATAGCAACAAATCACTACAACAGCCACCTCAAGACACTTTAGACTGTAAAGTTGTATTTAATCCACTTTTACTTAAGGTTCTTACTGAAGCCTTAAGGTGTTTGGCCTGCTTTGATGCTGGGGTTTAATGGACGAAAGAAAACAAAAGAGAAAAGTTCCACCAAGGTGATTATTTTTATATCCCCACTGCAGACTGCTGCAATCATTTAACCATTGTCGTTTTCCATCCCCCCAGGGAGTGTTATTTGTGAAGCCTGCAGTCTGGCTGCAGAAGGAGAGATTGACATCCAGGAAAACTTCTGCCACAGTCCATATGGTGAGAACAAAGTGTTATAGATAACGTGGGCTCCAAATGCATCCTTTTCTTTTGTAGCATGCAATTTCTCTTGCAAAAACAGGACAGCTTATCTAGTCACAGAGACTGGGTGATTTACAACATGCATGAAGTGACACCTGTTGAATAGTGTTCTCCGTGTCTCTGTCGTAGCATTTAAGATGCGTCTGGGCAGCATGATGACAGTGGGGGGTGACCTTCAGCTGGTGCCTACGGCCCGCAGTCGCATCCTGAGATGGGCGGGGGGAGGGGCTGAGAAAGCAGAAGGAGTCGGAGGCGCCATGGCCCACAGCGCTTTGTGGCTCCAAGAAGGCGGCACGTGTAACTGTCCTGGTTTAGACTCTGCAGAGAGTGACGAGAATGAGGAGAAAAGTCAAGAGGAGGTGCAGATGGATAAGAAACTGACAAAAAGAGGAAAAAAGGTGGGGAAAGGTGGATGGTACCTTTCCCTTGCTCAGGCTGAAGAGGGAAGACTGGTGCTGACTCGACTGGTGAGGTGGAGCAGAGGGGACAAAGAGCTGAAGAAGTTCATCCGAGCTCTCCTCAAGCAGCCGTGTGCAGAGCTTTAAACAGCGAGTCATCCACATCTGTTCCTGCCCTGCAGATGATGCTTTCATTGTGCTGCGTGAATACCAGCGCTTTGCAGTAATGTACACAAAGTCCAGCAAAGGAGCCAGCTGCTAACTGGTGAACAGCTGATAGTTCAGACAGTTTCAGATAGCTACGTTAAAAAAATAGTAACATTTTTTTATTAAACCACAGCATCATCTTGATTTGTTACAAAATGTATCCTTGCATTATTATTGTCACTGAGTTTCCTCCATTAAAACGGAGCATTATTTTTACCAAAATGAGAAGCCAGAGACTTTACAAATGATCATCACCTCATCAACAAAGATAAGAGAGCTGGTGTTTGTGTACACTGCTGAACCACCCAAAATCATACCGGCAGGAACATTGCATTTTATTTTTATATATATATTTTTTGTACATAAATGAGTTACATTTTGTCTCCATTATCAAATTATTCACTGAATTAAGAGATCTTTTTGTAATGATCGCTGTGGTGGAGACCGATCTCCCCTCTCTGTGGTGACATGTCCATGCACACACAAGCAATATATTTATCTGTTTACTTCAATTTATTTTTTTAATCTTGTATTTTACTTGATACATCAATAAGGTTTTTCTTGATCCTTCCATCATGACTTAGTAAAGAAAGAAATTGGACTCCGCACAGAGACGCACACCTGTTGACGTTAACTTGAGATATCAAATGTCAGTTTCACACTGCCCTTGTTTCTCCTGTTGCTCATTTTATTTGTATTTTATTTTTTTTAAATATACTGGTTTCTTCATGTCACATGAAAAATGGCAAAACCTGATGTTAAACAGTTGTAGTTTTTTTCTGTTAAATGGGAATATTTATAGGATATATATATACTGTCATGCACGTGATACATAAATTATTCACAGCCTTGTGTCTCTGAGCTTCTCTTAAACACACACGCTCTTCTCTCTGTGTTTCTGCACCTGCCTCAGCTCAAGTGCCACCTTTCAAAGTCTACTCTGCTTTTTATTAAACAGGTAAGTTTGTCTTTTCTTTCCGAGTAACATGGATTCTGTTCAGTGTGATGCAGAAAGTCGGTGAAGTCTACACTTATGTGGGGCAGTAGAAACATCTAGAGCGGCACAGTACTTTCTTTCACATTTAGCACGAGACTATGGCGGCTACACCTGTTTCTGTGCAGATGTCATTTTGCATACATGAGTATTAGAAGTTCATTCAGCTCAGAAATATTTTGTGATTACAGATAAAGATCACAGTGTTTTAATTATTAAAAGTTTCCTGTGTATGTACATTTATTTCTTTGCTGTAAAGAAATAATGATTAAATGAAAATTGTGGCTTTTCTGCGTCCTTGTTGTCCTTACTTACAGCTTAGGTCATATTTAAAAGCTAAACCAGACTACGTTACTGAAAAATGTACAACAGAGACACACTTTGGGAAATTTTTCTTAATCCAGTGCAGTATTACCTTCTGTTGTTGTTTTACGTGCCAGTACATCATAGTTTAAGCACATAGTGCATAAACAGAATAAGTAAGTGGTTTTGTAGTTTGGAGAGTGATACCACTGCCCCTGAATTATGATTCTTTATTTTTATGAGAACATCAGTTGATGTTTATTTAAAAAAGACAAGTGCCTTCCTCAATGAACCTGAGCTAAGAAAAAATGCAATAATATAAATTCCCTTGTGCCAATCATGGAATTTCTAAATTTTAAAGGAACGCACGCCCAGTGTTGTCTAAGACACCGATCAATGTTAAATTGAAGTTGAGTAGTAATATTTTCTCTGTTTATGCTGTTGACCATGAAATCAAAATGATTCAGTGCTTTTATAAGGTGTTGCAGGTGCATAAATTCTGTGGGAATCAGAATTAGAGCAACAAGTATACTTCAGGTATTAAAGGACTTGCCAGTTCACAAAAACACCAATTTAATGATCCCCTATGGCAAACACCAGGCCGAAGATAGATACTTCCAGCAGAATTTGACTCAAGCAGGCGCAGCCATCAGCCGCGACCGAGTGGTGGGTGAGGTTAAAGAAGAGAGAGAAAAGAGGAGCACACAGAGACAAGACACAAACTATGGGAGAGAGCAGACATAATTTAATGACATGCTGTAAACGTGTGTGTGTGTGTGTGTGTGTGTGTAGACTATTTGTTCCCAAAGGTCTCCTCTTTTAGGTTTTCCAGAGCCAGTCAATCAAAACATCTTTCAAAAACCCTTGTAGTCAGTGTTTACTTATACTTCTTGTGATAAATAATACAGGGCTCACTTTGTTAAAATATATCTGACAAATAACCGACCTGTGCATGTGTGTTTCTGTCTGTAGATGCTAGGATGGTGTCTCCTGCTATTGCTCTGGCCTTCCTTCCACTCCTGCTGACGCTGATTATCAGGTACCGTTACTTCTTTGTGCTGTTCTATCGGGCAGTCCTCATCAGGATATGGAAGGACTGCGTTACTGGTCTGAGCCGAGAGGAGCGTGCCTTTCAGTACGTCCTCACTCATGCCACCCCCGGAGACCCTGACAGTATCCTGGACACCTTTGATGTCTGGTGCAGCAAGGTGGAGTTCATCAGCAACATTGGACCTAAAAAAGGTACAGAGTTTGAACACAGCAAACGCAATCTTTGTTTGTTTGTTTTAAAAAGTAAAAAGCACCTTTAGGTGTGTATTTGCGTGTATGGTTTCCTTGATTTTTAGGAAAGATCCTGGACCGGCTGCTGATGGAGCACAGCCCTCTGACAGTGCTGGAGCTGGGTGCCCACTGTGGATACAGCACTGTGCGGATTGCCCGTTCTCTGCCTCTGGGCGCCAGGCTCTACAGCATCGAGATGGACCAGAGAAATGCCGCTATCGCTGAGAAAGTCATCCGCCTGGCAGGGTTTGATGATGACACGGTGAGTTAGAGAAGCATCTAAACAATTTAAAAAATGTTCTTTGTTCAGTACACTTCATGTGCAGCAGGCCGTCTGAAAGACCAGATACATTTGGGGCTTTATTACTCTAATTTTACTAAACAATGAGAGTTTCATACTTTTGATAATCATGCTGTGCTTTCCTCAGGTGGAGCTGATTGTCAATCCATCTGATGAAGTGATCCCTCAGCTGCGCTCTGACTACAATTTAGAAAGACTGGATTTTGTCTTCATGGACCACTGGAAGAAATGTTACCTCCCTGACTTGCAAGTAATGAGAATAAATTACTAGACAGGATATTTGTATATATTATATTATATTATATTATATTATATTATATTATATATTTGACTTAAAGGTTTGCGCTTTCCTACTGTTACCCACCCAGCTGCCTCACTCGCTGTCCCTGTGTGTTACAGATGCTCGAGGGCTCTGGTCTACTGGGAAAAGGATCTATTATCCTGGCAGACAACGTGCTGTTTCCTGGTGCTCCAAAGTTCCTTAGATATATTCGCAAGAGTGGCCTGTATGAATGGAAGATCCACCGGGCCATGCTAGAGTATAGCAAGGGCATCAGGGATGGGATGGCTGAGCTAGTGTACCAGGGAATCAAGTAGATCATGACATCATGGCAGGATTTCATATTGTTACTCAAACACACACTTCAGAAACAGAAATGTCCAAATTCTTACTTCATCTAAAGGGGTATCGTTTCAATTTCTAGTCTGTGTAACAATACAGCTCAACCTGTGAAGAAATACCTTGCAAAATAACTCACTAGTGCATACTGGGTAAAGAAGGAGCTTCAAGGTTTACTGCAGATCCCGTTTGACCAAGTGCCCCACCGATTTCACAAGAGATAATTTACTGCAACATTTACCCACAAAAACAAAACAAAGCTAAATTAAATCTTAAAACAAAAGGCTGACACTTTTTATATAGAGAAATATAAACAATCCCCAGTTTAGGTATCTCATATGCTCCAATCACCTTTTATTCTACTGGGACTTTGTTGTGACTTCTCAGCATCTCATGTCTTTTCTTTTGTTTAAAAGACTCAAATAAACAATTTTTTTAAGGCTTCTTTTTTCTTACTCCCAAATTTGAGACTCACAAAATTTAATCTAAATGCAAATTAAACCTAAATTAAAATAAAATTTTTATTAAAGTACATGTTAATATTAATCACCTGTCTTCCTTCAGCTGAACTGCAAGCATTAATTCTTAAAATCTTCCCTGCAGTTAAAGTCTAATTATATAAACCTTGGCCATCCCACCACCAAAATTCACCAAACTTTTTATTGAACTACAAGTGACGCGTCACATCTTGTTAGATTTTATTAATAAATTCAAATACACAAAAACAGAAACATGGTTCAGTTAAAATAATTTACAACTTCAGCAGAAGTAGGGAATGCCATGGTTAAATATTCTACAACATAACCATGACAGAACTCTGTGTCTCATATTTAAATATTTGTTAGCAGCTTTTGCTTCTGACATAGTTCAAAATATAAAAAGTGTCTGATCAGAATACATGTCCTGGGGTTTTATGAATGCTCTGCTGAAGGTATTTCTGTAACATACAAAACACTGCTGGGAAACAGAACAGGACTATATGGTGAAGCAACTGGATGACTCTTGCATAGGTCAATAAGTTATTTTGCTGACTTGACGTTATGGTCATGCTTAGTCTGCTGGTTGCAGACGCTGCTCTGCATAACTGTAAATAGCAAAAGTTCAAGGTTTACATAACGGATCAGTGGGCCTGCTGCTAACACTGCGTGAAGGTTTTCCCGACTTGATACAAAAACAACACTACTTAAGAGCACCACACAATTGGAGCCACTTTGATTGGTTTAAAGTATTTTCCACAGTCACACACTGTCAATTGTAATTAAATTGAAGTTAGAAAAAATGCACTGATTTCTCAAAGTATCTTATGGTGATTCTTCAGCATTGTTCTTTCACTAATTTCACACATAAAAACATGTCAGAGACTGAAGAGCAGCAGTTGTATTTTAAGCATGGAGTGGAAACCCAGGGCCAGCCTGATGAAAACCAGTATTGTCTTAAATCATCCACTGGTCTTGGTCTTGGTCTGGTCCTTCCATATCCACCTGACAGAAAGAAACCGAGCTAGATTAGAGGCAGTTTTGGTAATGGAAAGAAACTGAATTAAATTTAGATACATGTATTTTTACCAAGTCTTAACATTAAAAAACCTCATGACCGTAGGGTTTGTGATACTGTCGCCTGGAAAAAAAATTATTCAAATCATAAAGAAAAGCACCTCATTTATCTCGCCATCATCAGGTGACTCGTTGTAGTCGTTCATCTCATCCATGTCCTGCATGTCCTCTTCATCTTCTGAGTCTTCCTCGCTGTCTTCTTCATCTTCGTCATCTTCTTCTTCCTCCTCTTCGTAGCCTGCCTGCACCCAGTAAATGCAGACAGCATGAATGGAGGGGAACAAAGTATGTAACCAGTCTGTTTCACACTGTGTCTATTTTGTGTTTAAAAATCTTTTTCCGTTACCTCAAAAATTGGTTTTCCAATGGGCATCAGATTGTTGTCTTTCTCAGCAATGCTCTGCAGCTACGGTAGAGACAGTTTGCACATATTAAAGTGTATGAAGTCTCATAATACGATCAATATTATGGCCAGAGATGTTGCAGCTGTGGAGCTTGACTGATCTGAGGTTTCAGAAAGGACAATACTGTCCAAGTTATGCTAAGTACTGAACAATCTTTCACACCGTACTGTGTAAAGTATTGTTTTAACTTTGTAACATTTAATTTTGACTAAACATTGCACTTTGAGTGCCTTAGTTTTACTCTTTTTTTATATATAGTGTTTACACTTTCTGTTTTTCACATTTATAGCTCAAGTTAGAACGATTTCCTCCTGGGATTAAGATGTATTTATAAGTTTATTTATTATTTTGATTCTGATAAAGGAAAAATAATAGAGCCACCAGTAATTATAGCAGACTACAGGACTTCTATATGACTTTTAGCCTTTCGCAAATACTCAAACTAATAAATTATAAACTAACACGCGCAGAGTATATAAACTCATCGTAAGTGAAATGGAAGCAAAAAAATTGCATAAAGATGGAAAATACAAGTCTATAATTGCTCTGGGGAGCCTTTACCCAGGTCTGGTGCTGCTGCTCTTGCTGGTGCAGCTCGGTCTCATCCACACACGGTCGGTCCAGATTAAACCACAGAGACTCCGTTATCCGGGGCAGCAACGACGGAAACAGCGTGGACATTTCTGTCACACAACAGAAATGAATCCCATAAAACAGAAAGAAAACTGAAGCCGGAGTTTGCGTTAAGACAACAAACGACAGAGGAACAGCTAATACGTCATTAACGGTCGATTTAAAAGTCCTCCAGTTTAAGACTCACAGACTCTAAAATCTAACACTCCCCTGATATTGTGGATTGAAAATGATGTGATATAATCAAACAATAAAATAACTTCGTGCTTAACCTTACCCGAAATCCACAGTCTGAGTCCCTGTCAGTGGCTCGACAAAAATTCAAAACAAATTTTACCGGAAACTGCTGGTGTTCACCCATAAAGAGTCCTCCTTTCTCCAGCGGCTCTCCATAAAGGTTCCCTTTTCGGAGCATGAGCCACGTCTGTGGCACGAGAGGTTCTAAATAAAGTAGAAACACTAATGAGCTTTAACTAAAATGTGTCACAGCGATATTAATGTGTGTGAATGGGTGGATGACAGGTTGTGTAAAGCGCTTTGGGGTCCTTAGGGACTAGAAAAGCGCTATACAAATACAGGCCATTTACCATGTTTTTATTTTAATGATCGGTATATGCAATAAAACATGTTATTTGTCTTTATTTAATTTAATTTTATGACATGGTGTTGACAAGCTGAAGAAGAACTGGGATGTCATCATCATCATCAACAACAGGTTAAACTGGAAGACCAACACAGAAGCTGCATATAAAAAGAGGATAAAGAGATCCCTCAGCCTATACAGTAAAATGATGGAGACTTTCAGTCACTCAGGAACTGGTCACACCCAGTGCCCTCCAATAGTAACTGTTGGTGACACCAGCAAACTAGATTAGAAAAGAACAGATTAGAAAGATTTGCTCTTTGAATGCCTGCAAACTGGACACATTTGAAGCTGCGGTGGAGAGAAGGTCACTGAACAAGCTGTAATCCATCATGGTGTATACCTCTGCACCACTTAGTGCACTTCAGCCTGAACTTTTTTAGTCAAGTGCTCTTGTCCTTTCTTTAAGTAGACTTCAGGAATAGTTCACCAGGCTTCTTGAAAGACATTCAAAGCTCCTCTCAGCATGTTGGCTCCCTTTTGCATAGCCTCCACCATGCTTTACAGATAGTTTCAGACACTCACTGTTTTACCTCTCCTGACCTCTTGTGTACAAATGGTGATTTAAACTAAAAATTTCAAATTTGAATTCATCACTCCATCAGACCTGTTTCCACTGGTTTTCAGTCCGGTGCTTGTGCAATTTGTCTTTTCTCCCTGTTGCTTTTCTTTAAGAATGGTTTCTCGACAGCCACCCTTCCACTAAGACCATTTCTGATGAAACTTTGATGAACAGTAGATGGATCAATTGAACCATCTCTCAAGTCCTGTCTCAGACTTTTTGCACACCAAGCTGAGATATGCCACGTTTTCAGCGAATAGCTCAAAGATGAATTATCTTCCTTGTGCAAAAATATTACTTTGTCCCAGTCAAATAGATTCGACTGAATAAATGGGAATAAATAATGCATTTTTGTGGCATGTTGCTGGTAACAAAGTGACTGAAAAAAAGTAGTGAGTAAAATGAGAGGTGAGTAAAGACTTTTGCACAGTACTGTATCTGTCTGGAAGAGTAGCATCTGCCATATATTATTATTAGTAGTAGTAGTAGCAGTAGTATTGTGTATTATGTGATTAGTGTATATCAGCTTTAAGCAACCCATAACACAAACACTCTTTCAAACTATAGGAAGCTGCTGAGATAACAGAATTTTTGTCGTAGTTCACGGCTGGTTTCTGTAAATGCTGCTGAAGTTGAACATTCTTATCAGTAGGTTCAGAGCGTTAACCTCAAGTATAAGCACATTCATGCACATGCAAAGAAATTACCCTCTTGAGGGTGTATGTAAAGTTTCTTTTTTCTTTGTCATGGTGAGAGCACTAAAAGTACTTACTTACCATCCTTTTGATCTTCTTATTGTCATCCCAGGTCACGCTGCCCTGTCACAACAGGGTGGTGGTGAGCAGGTTAAACCTTGAGATAAGACTGATATTCTCCTTGAGATAAGACTGATATTCTTCATGGCCAGATGTTATAAAACTGGAAAATCACATGCTCACAGGAACTGCTGACTGGTAACAAATTAAAGAAAAATCCGACATCAAGAGTGTTAAAATAGCTTATAGATAGCCTGGCACTGGTTCTACAGTTATCTGACCAGATGCAATATCACTCTTCTATGAGATAGTCCCGCCCTTGGTGTTTATGATGGCAGTGGAGAGGAATGTCTTAGATGGTGGTCCAAAATCTCCCATAGATGTTGACTGAGTGCATGTGATTGTGAAAGCCATAAAATATAACTGACTTCATTTTCATAATTATGAGAGTAGTTTAGTGACCTCTTGTACCTTGCAGACGCAGGCATAATCACCTGAAGAATACTAGTCCAATCAGGCCAGAAGTATTTCATCATAGGATAATGGAGATAACTGAGAACATGGTAATTATAGTCATTCAAAGTGACCCACCACTCTGAAGGGACCAGGGGACCCAGACCTGGATACCCGTATCATTGGAGGTGGGGGTGTCTTTGAATTTGTCACATCTTAAACACACACACACACACACACACACACGCACACTTCATATGGACTTTGGACTTTGAAAACTAATTAGTCAAAAGCACAGCAAGTTTTCACATTCATTCGCTCACACTCTACCCACACAGTCAGACGCGTGCACACACACAAACACGCAGTCGGGCACAAATCTGTGTTTGGAAATTCTTGTTTGGTCTTGAGAAGTGTGTTAAAGGGCATCTGCAGATACAGCTTTGTAGGATCATCCCTTCAAGAAGGAGTCATCACCAAATCCAAAGGTAAAGGGAATTTGTTCATTATTACTTTGTCTCTAAATGAATTTTCACCACAGCTGCATCTACTTTGTATTTCTAAACTATACGATAATACACAGCTACTTCTATTTACATGCATATGGATTATTTTATCTATATATGATGATTAGAGCTTTACAAAATCGTTGACAAGTTTATCTTTCATGTTTTTTAATGTTTGGCTTTTAAACGCAAAAAGGTGTAGAGACACATTTGCTCTCTGACAGAGTTCACTTTATAGCTTACATTGTGTCCTTTTGCATTTTTATGCTGCATTCAGGAGCCACACTTTATTTGTTGCGGTATTGTGGGTAAAACTTCCTCATGTCTTATATTTAGTATTTAAAAGAACCCAAAAGTCAGATTAGCAGAGAGAAAAATCACACGTGGGACAGAGTAAGTAAAAGAAAGTAAGTAAAGTATTATTTATATAGCACCTTTCTGGATAAAAAGTTCACAAAGTGCAGGTAAACGGATTCCACAAAAAGAAGTGAACACAAAGTGTGGATCGTGTCCACGTGTGTGCCGTCGGTGCTGAAAACCGACATCTGAAAGATTATGAAGCTGGAGGTTTCATTACTCTCTGGCCACAATTCACTGAACCAGCTGCAAAAGAAGATCAAAACTATGCTTCACGTTTGATAAACATCGTCATGAATTCCCTCTTACTTTTGCTCTTTTGCTTCCACCACAATAAAATCAAACTTCCTGCACAGCTCTTTCTCAGTGTACTCAAGAGCCCAGTTTACCATGAAATATCTCTGTTTTCTGCATTATTCGCTTGCTTATTATGCACCAGTCTACCGTTGTGTTCAGTGCTGTCAGCCGCTTTTTGTTTGTTTTGGTTTTTGGATTTTTGGGGGTTTTTTTAAAAAATGACCACCGACAAGAAAACCTAATTTCTGCTGTTCAATAAAGAAATTTACCTGATGCTGAACAAAGCAAAGCAAAGTTACAGAGGTTTTATTAGAGAGCGTTTTGCAATTCGGCATAATTTTAAGAAGTTTAATGTTCATCTGTTGATTCATGGTTTTCTTCTCTTTTGCCTACTGCAGAATATTTTTAAAGGTTATCTGCTATAAAAAGCCAGGCCAAGAAAATCTCCTTCATGTTTTTCTAAGTTTTATCCCCACTTACACAGAGGCATCTCCAGTGATGTTCATTATTACTCTGGTAACCTCTGGTAAAGTCTCACAAGTTTCAGCTTTGTTTTTAGACATAGATATAAAAATATGGATATGTACTGATAAATGATGACAATTATGATATTTCTCACTGTCTGAGTCAAAATTGAATCGAATTGAATGGAATCGGGGATCTAATCGAATCGGGACTTTGTGAATCGGAATCGAAATGGATACCCAGCCCTTATTAAGTCATCACCACATCAATCAGCTTTGCTTAGCTGTTCTTCCTTGTAAATTTTTTGTCCAGTTTGGAGTTCTATAGCTTTGGAGAATTCAGGTTGTCTTCTTACAAAAAAAGCAAAAACAAGGACTGTCCGGATTACCATAAACTCTAAACTTTGTCACTAGGTCTGTTACTGAAAGAGATCTACACCAGGGCTGTTAAATACTGTAAATACTGTTAAAATATTAAATTAGTACCTATGACCAAACAATCCAGACACCTGCCTGCTGATGGTAGAAAATTAACTAAGGTCAGTAAAATGCTGTTCGTCAGACTCGGGTTAGAGGTCACAGGGAGTTGGCTGCTATCCCATACTATTTCCTTCTTCCCATTATTGGCCTCTTTATAAGCAGTATTAAGATTTTTCCCACAACCTGCTGTTGATGCTTCCCTCCCCTACAGTCATGTGGTCCGTCCTGGCCTTGCTGCTTGCCCTCTCTGGTGGAGCCATGTCTCTGGACAAACTGAACATGTGCATGGATGCAAAACATCACAAAACAGAGCCTGGCCCTGAGGGACAACTGTACCAGCAGGTGATAATTGCAAACATAGCACTGTCGCTAACGTTTCCCTTCTTGTCTTGATTTAAACCCCAAGGAGCTTGGTGGAAAAAACATTTTTTTTAGTTCTAAATCCATAAAGTGATTCTGGTTTCCTTTTTCCAGTGCTCTCCATGGCGAGATAATGCATGCTGCACAGCCAACACCTCTGCAGAAGCCCATGACGATGCCTCCTATCTCTACAACTTCAACTGGAATCACTGTGGCAGTATGAGCAAGGAGTGCAAAAAACATTTCATCCAGGACACTTGTTTTTATGAGTGCTCACCACACTTGGGACCCTGGATACAACCAGTGAGTATTCTCATCCACGTGTGCATTTGAGTGTCTAATGTTTGTCTATATTTTTGTCACTAGATGGCAGCACAGGAAGTTGAAAGGACAGAAATGGTCTGTTGTTCAAACTGAGGAAACAGAATATATATATATATATATATATATATATATATACATACACGCAGTAGTTAGAACTATGAGGGAAAGGGGCTTATTTAGTTCATTACTGATTATACTAATCAGCCAATGGTGTGCATTTGTGTAGGTGGATCAGAGCTGGCGTAAGGAGCGCATCTTAGATGTGCCTTTATGTAAGGAGGACTGTGAAACCTGGTGGGAAGACTGCAAGAATGATTTCACCTGCAAAACTAACTGGCACAAGGGATGGGACTGGAGCTCAGGTGGGGCCCACACTTGGAAAAGCAAAGCAGACATGCATGTTTGCGCTTGCATTTCTCTTATAAACCACAGCAAGCATATTCCCAGTTTTGCAAAAACATTTTCACACAGAGATTTTTTGTTGTTGTTGCTTTTACATTTACATCTATGCAGAAACAACACTATTAAAATTTATCAAATGTATTCAATTCTGTCACAGGTATCAACAAATGTCCTGAAGGTAGCAAGTGCAGTAAGTGGACTGATGTTTTTCCCACACCCAAATCCATGTGTGAAGAAATCTGGTCCAACTCTTACATCTATACCACATACACCAAAACCTCTGGGAAATGCATGCAGCTCTGGTTCACCGGCACAAACCCCAACAAGAAGGTTGCTGAGTACTACCTCAACAATGGGCAGCAACAGCAAAGCTCTGCTCTGCCAACACTGCTCTTCCTGGCTGTCACATCTCTCTCTCTGTAATGATTCATTAAAATTAATATTTCTGACCATTGCTGTATCACCTTGAATTAAAACAGATTTCTTAAACCTTTCTGTCAGTCCCTGAGCCACTTCATATACAGTAAGACCCCTTTGGCTGGCATTCTAGTAAAATTCATCAACTAGAAAATGTCAGGTATTGATGATGCAAAAAATATTCTGATAACAAAAGTTACCTGCTTGGGAATATACTAGGTAATTAGTTTAAACAGCAGCATAATCACCATCAGAAGTCCAAATCAGTTAATAATGCTCAATACATAAAACTTGTTTCATCTACTCTCATTACTGTGGGGAGCAGCTGGCAGTTCTCTTTTTTTGTCTTCCTCTTCAGGATAAAAAAAAGAGAAAACAGACATAAAGAACAAGATTATAATTTCATCAGCCAACACAGCAATTTTGTGTCCAGACAAGTGCTGTACAATCAAAGATCTGTGTGGACAGGGGAAATAAAACAAAAATAAACTTGTGCTCCTGGAGAAGCCATGAAGAGACACATGCCACATTCTGTATTACTGCACAGCTCTGGAATGATATTTCTCTTAAGTGCAGTCTATGGATCAGCTTAATAACCCCTTCACAACCTCAATGACCAGGAGGGAAACTGTAAAACTGACCCTGGGAAAATGTTTCTCCGTGCTGGGCCCCAGTGATCGCACCATCACATGATCAGTCCGGGGCCAGCCAGTGGTTAGTGGGCTCTGCTGCTCGGTAATTATGGGGTTCCAGTCCCCTGAGTGTGTGTGTTTGTGGCAGAGAGAGAAAGACAGAGAAAAAGAGTGAGAGCCTAACTCCCTCCATGTGTACACGTGTTTGATGTGTGCCTATCAATGCCGCATGTGAATGTGCTCCATCAGGTCTCTGATAAAGGCTTTTGATTGGTTAAAATGTAACCACGGATGCCTTTGGAGGCTTAAGGATCAAACTGAGATGCATATTTTATGTACCCTGTACTTAATCAAGACTTCATATAAGTACTTGAAAAAACTATAACTATAACTTGTTGTGTTTAACGTACTGATAACAACACCCTTCCTCGTGATACCACTGTTAATTTAGCATATCGAGTTTAGTCTGTGTATCTCACCCTAGTCTTTCCTGTTTCTTCTGACAGCATAAACAACACCCACAGAACTTCTATAAGAGTTTGAATTACAGAAGACGGTTTGCCAAATTTTTGCCAAATTATGTTGGTTCTTTATGGTAAACAAAGTACACTCAGTGCCCGCTCAATCACAACTGCTTTAAAGACACATTCCTGAGAGATTTTGGTACATATTACCATGACATCATCATGCAGATGCTGCAGATTTGTGCCACCACATCCCACACCCTAACAGTACTTTATTGGATTTAGATCTGGTGACAGTGGAGGGACTCTGAGCACAGTGAACTCTTTGTCATGCTATACAAATCAGTTTGAGATGACTTGAGTTTTGTGACATGGAGCATTGTCCAGCTGGAAGCAGTCATCAGAAGATGGATACACCATGGTCATAAAGGGGCATGGCATTGTCAGCAACAATAGTCAGGAAGGGTGTGGTGTTTAAATTGTGCTCAGTTGGTACTAAGGATGCCAAAGTGTGCCAAGGAACTATCCCCCACACCACTAAGTTATCAAAAGCACCCTGAACCATTGATGTCAGGCAGGATGGTACCAAGGGCTGGTCAGACCAATAGTACCACTCAGAGGGAATCTGTAACTGAGGGGTACCGCTGAGGGGACCCTGGGGAGTTGGCCCATTGGTTCTTTTCCAGGAGAGGTGGACATTGATAGAGGAGAGCAGGCATGTGGTGAAATGAGGTGAGAGCTCCAAAACAGTTTTACAGTAGAAGTTGACCAGCAGAAAGGAAACAGTTTCGTTCTGCACATGTGAAGACCACTTATTTAGCCAGAATCAGACTTTTATTAATCCCTGAGAAAATTATGCATACATATGTAGCCAGGAGGAACTAGAAATGTGGCGAAAGAGCACTAACACACTGAGAGGGTAAGTTAACAAAGGTGTTGCAAAACAACCTGATGAGGAGGCTGATAATCTGGTGGAGGCTGGGAGCAGAAACAGCTACGTTTAAACAGTGACTGATGAGACTGATAAACACCAAACAACCCAGTGTTTGACCAAGACAGATGGATCCATGCTTTCATGATGTTTAGACCAGATTCTGATCCATCCCATGATCTAAATGTTTTTCCAAACTTCTTTTGTCCAATTTTGCTGACACTGTGTGAAGCCTCAGATGCAGCCTCAGTCTGGCCACTCTCCTTTGACCTCTGACATTCACTCAGAGACCTGCCGTTGGCTGGATATTTCCTGTTTTACAGACCATGCTTTGCAAACCTTAGAGACATTTATGTGGGGAAAACATTTTCTTAAATGTTCAGATTAGCTGGCACCAACAATCATGCCACATTCAAAGTCATTTAAATCACCTTGTTTCCTCATTCTGATGTTCAGCTTGAACTCCACTTGATCATGCCTATATGCCTAAACACACTGAGTTTCTGTCACATGATGGCTTATTAGATCATTTTGTTCACAACCTGCGGAACAGGTGTACATAAAGTGACTGCAGGTGAGTATAAAGACAGTATAAAGACAATCAGTCCACTAAGAAATAATTTAAAAAGCCATTCTTGAAATATTAATGGAGTTTTTGCATTTCATCATGTTAAAAATGATACCAATTGCAACATTCCCCTGACACCAGCAACCATTAGCTACTCTACGCAACTAAACTGGGCTAATTAATGCCTACAAAGCAGCAGAGTTACAGTCAGTGGTAGACAAAATGTTTTACAGATAATAAAGGAGATACATTTCTCTAAATGTCAGCAAATTCTGCATGTGAATATCAAAGAGTAAACAGAGAAACTAAAGCTAAAAGTGTGGCATCAGTGAATTACAATAACAAATGACGCTAACATTGTGGAGTACTAAGAAATAGCCAGTAATTTGGCCTCCACAGGCTTAAAATCTCAAGAATCAAGTGTCTATGAAGTTGTCTTTCCTGTGTTGCCCAGCAATGGCCATTACTGGTGTGCTGTGTGCTGTAACAACTGCAGCAGACAATTGTGGTTAGCCAAAAAGACAAGAATGAGTTATTTACGCTACATTTTGCTGACAGTGTAGTTTTAAACTCATGAGACATCTTGCAATATGCTTTTATGATCGCCGCATGCAGACACATTGTTAAGCCACACACTTTTACAGTTTCACATTCATCTCACACACACAGTGTGATGCCATAACCAGAAATAGCACTGGGATGGCTGCTGTCCCCGTGGCTATTAATACTCAGCTTTTCTGAGGTCATTGGCAACACACGTTGCTCTGCCCAACTCTCACTCTCTCTCGCTCGCTTTATGCCCATATTCTTGCTTGTTCCATAACATCCTTCAAGAGTCAGACTTGATTCTGGGCAGGGGAAAAAGGCTAAATCAGAGTAACGAGCAAATATTTCAAAATGCTGGGTTACTCCTGTGGTTTGTGAGACTGGCCCTTAGGTGGGCAGTTACACCTTGTGGGAGTGCATGTGAATGTGTGTGGTCTGGAAAAGAAAAGGATTGCATAACTGGATTTAAGCTTGGGCTGAGAAATGACTGCAGCTGGGCCTCCTCAGTGGCTGTAGGTCACACTGATATTCAAAGAGGAAAGCCCTCTGGCATTAGTCAAGGCTTTGACTATGCAGGCTAAGTGACCGGGACACAAGAGTAGGAGTGTGTCTTTCAGTTACTGAAAGCTTTTTAATAACTTGAATGAAAAACTACTACTCATCACTTTGGAAAAAAACATCTAAACCACATTTTAAATGTTAGTAATCTCATAGGAAAAACTTATCCAAGTACAACAGCCAATACTGTACCCAAAGTGTTTAGTAGTTATGGTACTTACCTCAAAGGTCTACAAAGCACTTTAAGATTGCAGATTGTTAAGGTGCCGATCATTTGAGCCATAATATACTGTATTAATGCATTATATACTGTTTATTGATGTGTATAAAACCAATATCTTAAGCTTTGTAGTGGAGTAAAGCCAAATATTTCTCTTGAAGTGGAGAGAGGCGCAAAGAAGCTTAAAATGAATTTACCTTATACTTGTGCTCATTTATTCTCTATCTTCTTTCCTCATTTCTCTTTATGTTTATCCATCACATGAGATCTTCATCTCTTCTTCTTTGTCAAGTTCGTTAGTGACAGACATGAAGGTAAAACCCACTTTACGTGCTTTTTTCTTTACAATAAAATGACGCAGTGGAAATTCGCCCACAATTTGTTTTATTTTGAAACGCCCGAAAGGAAATGGTTTTTTTCCGACCCCACGGTGACTTGACCGACTTCGTCCTGCTCTCCACTGTGGATTTACATACCCTGATTTCCGTGGGACTGGGAAGAGAAGGGGGAGGGCGGTGAGCCTTTCAGGAACTGAGGAAGCAGGCGCAAACGGCATAACTTAACAAATTAACAACTTGTGTGCTCGCCGTCGCTTCTGTGGCGCCTCCTGCCTTCTGTCGGAATAACGGCTGCTTTTCTGCTCTTCTGGCTCTCTTCGCTTCTCTCGCTGGATCATTTTCCTATACTGGAGGAGGGCTGGGAGTTTTTTCGGAGGAGACGGGAAGCAGCTTGAGTTTAACCCGGTTGGAAGGGCTGTGGCCATGGCCGGGGGTGGTGGTGGCGGCGGCAGTGGGGCTTCTCCGTTGGGCCACGCACCGCCGATGTGGTATCACCGGGACCTGAGTCGAGCGGCGGCCGAGGAGCTGCTTGCCCGAGCCGGTAGAGACGGGAGCTTCCTGGTGCGGGACAGTGAGAGTGTCAACGGGGCTTACGCTTTGTGTGTACTGTAAGTAACTTCGTCGGCCTCGTTGTGCTTTGTTTACCTTGGCTTTAGCTAGCACACATGACCAAAAGGGGTCATGGTGTGTTCTCTGTAATTCTGCAAACTTTATAAACTCCTCTCTTTCTGTTTTTTTACTCCATCATTAACTTTTCTGCAGTAGACGCGATCAAACTGTAGCTGAAGTGTGCCTAGCAAAGCGTTAAGTTGTTTGTTTACTTTCTTCTGGAAGCCAAAGACAGGGATAGAGAGACTGCCTGTCTGCCCTGCAGTGAAACCCCAGCATGGCACACAACTTTAGGGCTGTCCCTGTCTGTCTTGTGTCTGATGTGGTCGCCTGCAGCGCCCTTTTTACAGGACTCTGCTGCAATCAGCCTGCGGGCTGTGAGCAGTGGCATTAAACTGAATGGTCGTGGAGGTAAATATAAGCATGCATGGGCTGGTGAAGCTTTGCTTTAATTTGAGGTCGGAGATGTGGTGAAAGAATGGGCCTATCCGAGGAGCTGTACATAATATAGTATATCATGAAATGACACAATATCAAAGGACAGTTAAGAGCGTCTGTACTTAGAGGGAGTTAGGGCAGCCACCTTGTTAAATAAATGACGAAAGACTGCCCATTCATTACACAATGGGGACTTTTCCACCAAACACCTACATGTGTAACAGTAACACAACAGTGCATTCACCTGAGAAACTGATGCAGGAACAGTGCTGTCAGTGTCAACAGTGGTTGAGGCAATGTTAAATGAACCATGGCAAAGGGGTGTTTAACTACAAATGACTAAAAGGACTTACAGCCACACACATAGAATACACACTGTTCAGGTTCAGAGAAATATCAGGCCCCTGACATTCACTTCACCTACATCCCCTATCTGATAAGTTTACCCCATGCTGAATCCCTGGGTGTGTAGTTTTTACACATGTAGTATACAGCTCATATACATCACCTGCTGATGGACTGCAAAAGAATTGAAACAGTGAGCTTGTTCAATCCACAAAAATTTGAACACTAACTTCTTTTAAAGTAAGCAAGTCAAATAATCACAGCTTATGGTGCTTCCTCTGTGATGTCAACCAAAAATATCAAATATCTTTTTGGGCTTTTGGAAAGTGCAGCTAATATAATGCAATATTTTTTTTGTTATGTAAACTGATTGCTGCTATGGTCATGCGTTCTCACATCTCTTTTAAAAGCGTATAGTAGGTCAGATATGTCACCGCTAATTGTGCTCGTCATTCAGTGGGTCACTCTATGACCGACAGCATTCCTCGCATCCATGCATCATTAGTTTCCGGATTTATTAGTGCCTCCACCTCTCCCTTCCTCTCCCCTTTCACCTTTCACAGTACTGACTTTGTTTCATCTCCAAAACGAAAAACAACTTCCAGGCAAATTACAGACAAACAATGCGAATGTTGTTTTTAAATCCAGAAGTTTTGGTTTCACATACACAAAAATAAGATGACAGAGTTTCACAGTTTACCGTACCGTTGAGACAAATGACAGCTACTGCAAGAATTGGCACTAACACGAACAGAAACTGCTATAATCTTCAAAGATGAACTTTTCATTGTTGACATTGTACGCCCGTCGTTTCCCACGTTGGCTGTAATTAAAGCAAGTGGTAAGTCAGAGGGTTTTTTCCAGCTTAGAGGAAGGCCTTTGACGGATGACTATCCGAGAATAAAAATTCCTTGTATTTGAATACAATGACTCACATGAGCAACAAAAAAAAAGAGAAGTAATTTGATTCTGAGTGCAAATCGGGAATGTCAGAAGCAGTTTGACAAAATGTACACATATCTTTTCAATAATTACGCTTACCTAGTGGCGTGTGTGACAGTTGTTGCGATTCATTGCTTGCCAAGAAACCCAAGCTTGAGCATTAATTATGTGCCTATATTACCCACAAACAAGAAGATGAATGTGCAATTTAAAATAAAGGTGGAGCATATTTGCTGTAAAGCATTTTCTCTGTGAATGTTATTGTGAGTGCGAATCGCACTGATTAATTGAACATTATTTGCAAAGCACCCTTGTAGGCCACTCACAGAGATGAACCAGTGCTGCTAGGAAAACCAGAAAGAAGTGGCTCACTTCTCGAAAACACGGATGACTTGGTGTTTCCCAGTAATGCCTCCAGCTAAAGAGAAAACGATTCGATGGTCAGACAAGACATTTATTTGTCGCCTTTGTCAAGTTTTGCACTCGCTGCTGTGTAAACCAGCGTTTCTGGGAAGTAAAATGTGAATCAGCAGATGTGTGGAAAGGTTTAACCATCGAACGGCACACTTTTTTTTTGTCACAGGGCCAGCGTGCCACTTTGGATGCTCAGAGGGCTGATGTGAGTGAAGCACATCCGCTCAATGTTTTCTTTATCTCACATTCACCTGATCACTATACCCCCCACTTAATCCACTGAAATGGTGCTTTTAATTCTATTATACAGAATTAAAAATAAAGTCCAATGAGTACGAATGTGACTTCTTTCAGTGGAATATACAGTGGACACCCACGAAATGCACAAACCAAGGATTTGTTTGTTTTTTTACCTGACAAGTCTTTTCAAAGTCGGACGTGTAACTTATAGACAGGGACACACACACTTCCTTTTTGAGGTCTTAGGAGACCCTGGTGCATTTAGGAAGTGTTTCCACTTGTTTCGACTGGCTGACTCTTGATACTTTCGTTAGCCAAGCATTAGCCTTTCACTTCCTCTTATAGTGACTTTGGATTTTGTGTGTCTGCATGCAAGTTTAATACTCGTGTTTAGTATTTGTGAGCTATGAATGTTTTAATTTGCGTGGATGCAGTACGAGTCCAATGTAGCATGTTAAAGCTCTCAATGATTAGCACACAGTTCTGTAACATCATTGGCTTACACATTTTAAGACTCTGTATAAGACGGGAAAGGTGCCGGCAGTGAGATGAGCTTATATGCTAATAGTTTTGAGTGTATGCTAGTCCCTGTCTCTCAGCTGTTTTCTGTTTTTGCTGTCAGGAATACAGTCGTTACTATCAGTTTAACACGTCTTAACTTGCCAGGGTTCAGGATGCCTCTGTGTACCTGTGTGTATGTGTGTGTGTGTGCATTTCAAACGTACAAGTTTGTGTGCAGACATTCCTCACGTAGAAAGTGTGTTTTGCTCTTTGTAGAGTTTTCAAATTCTCCTTTTTTTTCTAAACTTCTTTCCAGTACACAGAGAATCCCTTCCCATTTAGTCTGATATTGTCTATCTAAGTAATTTGAAACAATATCTGCTGTCTGCTTACTGTCCTTATGTCAGTTGTCATTGAGTGAAAAATCCCTCTGAAAGAGACTCGTTTCTCCTTAACCACATCTTCTTCTTTTATAAAATGTATTTAGCTTGTCAGTTTCTTCAGAAAACAAGACTCAAGTTCACTTTCACATGTATTTTCTGTTTTGCTATGGTAATCAGTTTGTACTTGATGTTGATTGCCAAATGAACTGTCATTACTATTACTACCAACTATGGCTACGCACATTCATCTATCCATTAATTTTCTTCTGCTTAGTCAGTTAAAGTAAAGTGTGGGTGCCGAATCCCAGCTGACATGCGGCGAGAGATGGGGCATACCCCAGTCTTTAACATTGGTGTCACAGAGACATTCATACCTACAGGTAGCCTAACATGCATGTCTTTGTGGACTTGCAACTGCGTTTGCCTCAAGCCGCTTTATGCTGTAAGGTAGTGACCCTAGAATAATAGCAGGAAAACCCCAACAATCATACGGCATCCTTTGAGTGAGCACTTGGCAACAGTGGAAAGGAAAGGAGATGGTCTGCCTCAGACACTTCTCAGGAGAGAAGCCTCCTTTAGCCTAATTCTGCCAGAAGTCTCTTCCTGTTAAAAGCGAGTTTTTCTTTTCCACTATTGATTAGTGCTCACTCATAGGCGGTCCTCTGATTGTTGGGTTTCTCTCTCAATCCCGTAGGCTCTTCACCTTACACTGTAAAGTGCTTTGAAGTGGCTGTTGTGAATTGGTGCTATATAAATAAAACAGAATTGAATTGAATGTTTCCCTCTCGCTAGCTGTGAATTGACCGCAGTATTACTTCCACTTTTCTCACATGGGGGCAACTGGACATGACACAGACTTTCCAGTAGCTAGCTGGCAAGTTAAAGGCTATTCAATGTCCTAAGTGAATGAGTGGGACATTCGCATTCTCACATACGTCTCTGTTTGGTAGTTCAGGGCTGCGGTGCATGAATGGGTATTAATTATGTATTTAGCGGTCACGTGATCAGACAGAAGAGACTGAGGCTAAACCCTAAATCTAAATTCATTGCTCTTCTAAATCCAGAAGAGCGATGGTAATTTCCCAAATTGGCTGCAGGAACATGCCTGCCAAATACGTGAAGGGGGGAAAAAAGCAGTATGCATATATCTATTGTTTGTGCTCATACCAAATATTTCTATGCAGATTTTTTTTTTCTGCTAATCACATGCTCCATGAAGTGTCTTAATCAAAAACAACGTCTCCATAGTGCTATTGTTAGCAATACAGTGATAGCAGGAAATGAATCGTCAGTGTAAGTCACACTGTAGTGCAGTAATACACACAGTATTTACTGTGCTTGTTCAGGAATGGCCTCTTGCATTTTTGGTAGTACGTGACGACAAGGACGGAGAAGGCTGTAAGGAGTAATCTTAGCTTTTGATTGTTGTATTTCAAGGAAAACCTAGTTGGGTTTTGCCAAGATAGACTTCTGTTTGAGCTTTGAAGACAGATTCACGCTGTGTATATTCTTAGAAGAGGTTTCCCTCTAAACTAACAGAACAGAGTGAGCCAGTAGGGTAGTCCTTATCCTTTCACACAGGCCATTGTTGACAACACTCATAAGCTGTATACTGTGAGCCTATCTCTGGCCCACGACAACCCTCACTCTCTTTCTCTGACCCCCTTCCCCTCTGTTAACTTTACGGCCGTTGAAACAATAGTATTTACTTCACAGACCTGCAGAGAATCTCATCAGCTGCCAACAGGAAAACAAACACACAGAGGCACACAAACACATTGTACACCGCAGTGACGCTTGCGTATGGATTTTGTGCCACTCGGTCTTCATGCTATTGTGTTTAAAATGTGACAGGATTGAATGTGGGTTTGATTTTAGAGGAACAAATATTTATCTGGTCCCGTTAGTTTGAGCTGATATGGAGCTATTATTTGCAACAATTTGCAAAACAATGCGCTGTTTATGAATTCGGTCAACGTGGGAACTTGTGCTCGGTTCAACATTTTGCTCCTTTTCAGCGCCTAAATTTAAAAATTTTTGGATATTACTAGAGTAGCTTTGCATTTTTACGCTTGTGTGTAAAATAATCTTTTTTTACTAAAGTCTATCTTAAATGGAGTGTTTATATTATTTTTTATTTTTTGACCAGGAAGTGAAGTGAGATAAAGAATCTCTTTTACGAGAGCTTCCTGCTCCGTGATAAGCAGCGTTAACCTAGTTTTTTTTGTTTTTGTTTTTATAAACGGGAGAATATGAGTGTCCTAGTAAACGCCTGCACAAGCATGAAATCATGCAAAATCCACACAGGACAGTCCTGCCAGGTTCAAACCAGGACTCTCTTGTTGTGAGACAAAAGTTAAATCGCTTATTTAACAACCAAGTCCAGAGGTTTAAAATAATAGTGATTTTGCAAGTGCAAATCAAAAATCATTAGTTAATTCTGCAGCATGACAATGATGAAGCTCCCAAAATGTTTTTTTTTTTTAAGATGCCATTAAAAGTTCAATACAGGCCCAATCATTTTCCTACAAATGCTATTTAATAACCAAGTTAAACATCCAACAGCTCAAGCAGACTGTGACTCTCGTTGGGATCTGGTCATGATCAAAACCATTTGCATGGTGGTCTGAGAGGAATGTGAGAAGCATCACCAAACAAAAAGTTTAGTTTTTAACTTTCTTATACATTGTTGTTGAGATCATTTTATTTTTATTCCAGTCCGTGTTTTAGCTCCTGCAGCACACTGACCTGGAAAAGCCGGAAAAGCAGCTGGGTTTTGAATTCCCAACATGGATTTATCCCTCCCTCCATTTATACACACACAGGCATACTGTAAATAAGCGTGGTGTTGAAGCAGAAGTTTAAAAAAAAAAGACTTTGGTGTTAGGCTGGAAACTTCGAAACTTCTGAACTGAGAACACCAATGAATCAAAAACCACAATGTTTGCTTGGCAAATCAAAAATTTTGCGGTCGGTCCACTGGACCGGCAGAAGCACAGGCATGAAAATCATTAAGCTTTAGCTTGTGGCTGTGGGCGTGTAGTCACGCCTGGGCCAGCCGCAGTGTCAGAACATTGATCTGTGATTGGTCGATGGGGGAGAAAAAGGAGCCTGAGGTTCAGTCAAATCAGTCTGATTTGCAGTGGTTTAATGCAACAGAGGCGTACTTTCATTTATCATTTAGATTCTGACGTCTACTCCATTTTAGTTTTGTTTTTAACTGTTGTCAATACTTTATGATGTACAAACACTCAGCTCTGCTTTACTGTACCGTGCTACTGTAAGTATAAAGCATGCTCACTGTGACAGACAGCAACAGGTTTAAGCTACGCCGTCTAAACCCTCCTCACTCCCATGCATACAATCACACATGCTGTCCACTAAGGTCGAGTACAGTGGTGTGTGTGTGTGTGTGTGTGTGTGTGTGTGTGTGTGTGTGTGTGTGTGTGAACTGAAAATAAAGATATTCAAATTTACGTAGAGTCATAAAAAATAGAAAAAAATTCTCTGTACTTCTGCGTCCACCTGTGTTTTATTTCCACTTCATTTGCTGCCACTTTCTGCCCTTGTCCTCTCTTTGATTCAGCTCCCCTGACTTCTTTTTACTCTCTCTTTCTTTGCCTGTAGGTTTCAGAAGCACGTCCACACATACAGGATATTACCAGATGACGAAGGTTTTCTGGCAGTGCAGGTACAGTAAAGACACTCTCACACTCGTGCTTTCAGCAGCAGCTGGCAGGCAGAGATGCTTTCGTTGGCTCTGAGCTCCCTCTCTTACACACACACACCAACAGCAGGGTCTTTGTGCCTTGTGCTCAACAGCTGTGAATACCAGCTACCAGCAACCTCACACACGCGAAACACAACACAGGGCTTCGAATCATGTGGCCACAGCACAGCTGTCTTGTCTCACTGCTGTATGAGTTTTGGGGTCTTCAGCTGTGACGCTGAAAAGTCTCATTTTAATTTATCCGATTGAGTTTGTGGCTTCTTCCTGGTTTGAATTATATTTAGCCTACAGGGCTGCAATTGCTTACAAAACATTCATTGTGGAACAATGGAGGCTACCAGAAGGTTGGGCAATGTGACTTCTTGTAGCCACGGTGTTTGGATGAACTTAATGCATCTGTCTCTTGTTTCCCTTCCTTCCTCGCGCTCTCAGACCTCTCAGGGCGTGCAGCCTAAGCGGTTTAAGACTCTGCCAGAGCTGGTGTCATTGTACCTGCAGCCCAGCCAGGGTCTGGTCACCACCCTGCTTTACCCCGTGGAGAGAGAGGAGACAGCTGTCAGTGACGATAGGGACTATTCCGGTAATTTCAGAGCTAACGCAAACACACATGCCCAGATGGGGTGTCCTCGTCATCGCATGTTAACCGTGACGTTCTGTGTACTTCTGACTGGTAGATGGAGAGGATGAGAAGCCGCCCCTCCCCCCTCGCTCTTCCTCCACCTCCACTCCCCCTGGACCAGACACACCCACAGACAGGTACAAAGTCCACAGAGAGAAACATCTGATTGTGTCCTGTTTATAACTGTAGGGAGCTTAATCACAAACTACCTGCAACCACCAACCGCGTCACTCGGAAGTCACGGAAGTCACACAGGGGAAGTATGTCGCTTCATTGTGAATTATGTCACAGACGTATTGAAAATCACATAATCTCACACATGCTCACAAAAATAATAAGGAAGCGTTATTATGGTGATATGAACACGCACGTTACTCAGTGACTTTGTTTGTTCCAGTTTATATGGCTACACACGCACGCGCACACAGATTATCAACTATTAAAAGCACTCGTTCACACAACTTCATGCACGCTCATTAACACATACTTCCTCTCTGTCTGCATTAAGAAGGTAAACCACATCCTGCTAGAAACCACGGCGTTCACGGATGGTGTGCGGCTTTGATGAGGTGCGGGCTCTAGTTGTCGGGCGCACACAGACGCGTACATTTCAAATCCCTGTCAGTTAATAATACTACTAATAAATTTTTGACATTTCCCTTATGTGATAAATAAATACACTTTTACAGTTTTTTCAGTGGGAACCAAACCACTTCACACAACAGTTGGTGAAGTAACAGAAACTTATGCATTACCTAACCTTGGTTAAAGTGTCAGCCAGTGAAACAATATCTTCCTTTCAGTTCTTTTAGTTGTTCTCTCTCGAGCTGCCATAGAAGGAAATCAACAATGCAAAATGAGCATAAAATGCATTACAGTTTAGAGGAAGTAAAGGGAGCACACATGCATGTCCTTTAAAAATCCTCAGGGACTTTGCGTGGTACAGCAAAATATAGCTTACATGGAAGCCATGGTGTGGATCGTATGAAAGGGTTGTAAATGCTGAAAATTAGTCTGTAAAAGGTGTTTTATTTTTTATAGGTTGGCCCTTTGCCAGTTCACGTGGTCCAGGGTGTCCATGAGTGTTCAGGCGGGCATAATTTAGCTCAGAGGAAGTATGTGACTCTTTAAAAAAAACAAAAAAAAAAACAAAGTCGCGACTACACAGATGCCAACTCTCTCGCCGACGGGCGCACACACTCATCCTACTTCTGGCAAACTGTGACGTCCATCTTTATTTTCCTTTCCAAGGGGTGTGGAGCATCTGCAGATTTAGCAACTATTCTTTTTTTTAAGTATCACCTGGAACTTTAAATAACTCCGTGTGACTTCTAGCAGTAAATGCATCAATGTAATACTACAGAGCAAATAAACAAAATCAAGAAATATGGCAGACAGAAAACTGAACGGTAAAAAGCTCTAAGTAGGCCCCAAAATGTTTTCATGCTTATGTCATGCCTTTACAGAATTACTATGGTGCAACTTTGCCCAAGGCAGTGGAGAACACGTGTGTATAAAATGTGTAGCCCATCGTCAAAGCTGCAGTAGGTGTTAATTTATAAAAGACAAAATGTGGAAATTTACAGGCCCGTCTTGAAGCTCTCCCTTCTACCCACAGGTATAGATAGAAATAAGTAATTCTTGGCCTTTGTTCCACTGCAGCTTGCGTCCTACATTGGTTTCCTGTTTGTATTACTGTTCTTTCACCGCTACTTTATACCTCTCACCTAATCTGTTGTTTAAAAAAACAGAAAATGAAGCTAGAGAAGGGCGATGCGACCAAAAATATTTATCACGATATATAATTGACACGAGACAAATTACTTTACAACTCCACAACTTTATTAGTGCAAAAAACCCCATCAATGTATTTTCACTTAAACAAGCAGCTTTTATGTGCATTAAAGTTATATAAAAATGTAACAGTGCAAATGCAAATTCTTTGCTAACAATTTAAGCAAAAGGCATTTCCAGTGGAAATTGGCCGACATATCCTCAGCATAACCATGTATAATATCCACAAAACTTAAAAAAAGGTTATACACACACAATACGGTAATGTTATGTTGAAGCACAGTACGTATCACTCCACCAGGCTCCTGCCTACGATAGCCGTAATGCTCCGAAAATCCATCAAATCAATCAATCAGCTTAGCAAAGTCGTACTAAAACATTTGACAGATTTTCGAGCGCCGTGCACATAAAATCGTTTCGAGGTCAGTAAACACAACCAGAATTCATACATAAGGCACACGGGATTATAAGGGGCACTGTCGATTTTCAGAAAAATCAAAGGATTGATTTTAAGTGTGCCGTATTTTCCAAAAAACAAGGTAATAACGGCGGCCCGCTAGCACGTTCTACCAAAAATAGTGCTTTGTTGTGTATCTGACAGATGAAAGCCAAACCAGTTCCAGACCACTGAAGTTGCAGCATTTTTACAAACCAGTTCTGGTTCATCTATTTCATTTAATGATCCGCTTTCGCCCTTCTCATTCTGCGTCGTCGCCATGCTTTTTACGCCATGTGCGTATAAAAACAAAGGCACTGCGCATGTGCGTTTTACCCATATTCTATCGCGATATTTCATTTTCTTATCGTTGCCCAACGTTATACCGGTATTACTGTGAACGGTATGATATGACCCAGCCCTAAATGGAGCCCAGAGGAGACACATCAAAGAGTCTAGTTTTCTCTCAATCACTTTAAATAAACGCCACTAAAACTTTTTTATTTTGTTTTTTTTCCCTGAACACACCAAAACCATCTGTGCCTTCCTGGACTTTAAATCACTAATGCATCGTTATTATTTGAAGCCTCCTTGTATTCTCATACACATACCAGCATTTGGAAATGATGTTCATGTGGTGGTTATAAATGGTTTCTTTGAATATGTTTTAGTACTCCAGCAGCTAATGGCCTGAGCACCATCTCCCACGAGTATCTGAAGGGCAGCTACGCTTTGGACCTTGAAGCAGTCAAACAGGGGGCCTCATCCCTGCCTCATCTCAACAAGACACTAGTGGCCTCCTGCAAACGCCTTAATGGGTAAGCAGCAGCACATCTGCACATGTGCAATATTTTAGAAAGCTGTCAAAACGAATTTAAAACTGCAAATCATACTGGTATTTAATAGGCAAGTAACACACTGAATTCCCTTTTTATACCCAAATTTGAGCACAGAGACCTGAAAAAGTCAGAAATTAATCAAATATAAGATTGTAAAAAAACACTGTTATCTGTAATTTGGCATTAAAAATAATAATGCACTTAATAGCTGTTCCTCTTTTTGTTTTGTTTTGCATTTTGTTATTTAAAAATATCATTATAATTAAAGAGCTTGTACAGACTGGTGGGTTGTGCATTAAAAGACACACAAAAATGATTTTGGTGATTATGAGTATAATTAATTTAGGGCATCTGTGGCATAAACCTTACATTAGTGGTGGTCTAATAAACTTGTGAAGCATTGTATATTATGTAGTGTTATATTCTGTCGGTTTCCTGATTGACTGACTGCCAAAGATTCACACCTCTCGGCCCACAGAGCTATCTGCTTCCTTAAATCAGCTCTAGGGTTTTTTTTGGGGTTTTTTGCACGTTTAAACACTGTGATGATCCGCAGGAAATCAGCTTGATTTCAGAAATGTTACTGTATGAAGACATAAGTGCAGAAAGAAGCTGTGAGGTAAATATGTGAATCTCTCTCTGCTCCCTCAAATAGAGAGGTGGATAAAGTTCTGTCAGGCCTGGAGATCCTGTCTAAAGTGTTTGATCAGCAAAGCGCTTTCATGGTCTCCAAAATGATCCAACAGGTACAGGTACTCTTCGCTTTTTTTAAAAGTGTGTGGTTGTGTGTGTCTTTGTTTGCGCAATCGCAGAATCTTACCCTCCTTTTTATTATCCTATATCCCATAACAAACTGTTACACGCGGTGATTTTATTATTTTTTCCCTTACTTTATCACACACATGTAAAAGCCTTGGTAACTTCTTAACACTTAACAGTGTTGTTATTAAAGCCCTTCTTCCAGATCATAGCTAAAATTATTATATTTGCCAACCCGTAAAGTTGAGGATTGCTCGCTTGTGGTGGGCTTTACGCTTCGTTTCAGAGAAGATAGAGTGTGAGTCATGATGTCCTTTAAATATCCCCGTAGCGCTCCTGCTAGAAACTTGGTATTAAGGAAAGCTTCTGTATACAGAACAGGCAAATAAAATATATAATCTGATTTTGCATGCATGTGTTATTCTTTGTAATTAAAAACATTTTCGTGTGGTTGGACAGAGAGTAGAGCCGATTAGTGGCCCAGCAAAATTCTTGATTTGAAGTTCAGGAGTCACTTTAGTCATCAAGCAAGGACTGACAATGAGTTTGACTAAAATTTGAATAAAAACCGATTTTAGGCTGGTTTAGACTGAATAGCCTTAAGACTGCTCTGTATATAAGTAAGTGTGTTTGCTGTGCAGTTTTAAGGCTGCTCTTTTTACATGCACTCTTTTTGCGGATTACATGGACTCTAATGGTTTTTTTTTGTCTCCATCAGTCAGTGAATCAGGGTGGAGACCAGGAACTGGAGAACCTTGTGACCAAGTTGGCGATTCTCAAAGACCTGCTGTCCTCCATAGAAAAGAAGGTACGCACAGACGGCACATTTAACAGCTGTGATGGACAACATGGCGGCTATTGTTTTCACTTTGTGAGTCATCAGGAAAAAATGTGGTACAGTAGCAGGATCTGCCACGGCTCTGAGTCCTCTGACAGGTGTTTCTGCAATCTGTAAACAAAAGCTTGTCAGCACAGTAGAGTTCAGTGGTGCCAGATGAAGTCATGAAACTTTATTGCTTTGTAGTTGAGATTAGAGTAAAAAATCTAAATGAAAAAGTGAGCATCGAGTGTGAAGATTGGTGTGCTCTCACCTTACTTTCTATTTTCTCTATGTACTTAGTCTAGTAGTTTGGAGATGGTTTGTTTAGATAACCCTCTCCATATGATGGATCATTTGTCTAGAAGCCCTGCAGGGTGTGCTTGTAGCGCAACACGTGACGTTCTCTCCTTTTGAGGCTTTTACATACAGCACATATAAACCACGCAGAAGGAAAGAGACAGGGTTGGGATATCGCTCGACTTCCCTTTAGAAGCCCTACAAGTCAGCAAAGACCTGATGTGTCAATGAGAGTCTGAGACTTTACAAGTAGAAAAGTGGACCCAATACGCTCATGTTCAGGTTACTGTTTTTATTCTTGGAGTCGGCTAGAGTAACTGTCCATGATTCACAGTTCAGAATAACCCTTATTTATATTACAAACACAAGGTTTGAGACTCGTTTTAAGGATGATGCCTTCGTTTCACATTATAAAGAGCCAGAAGAGAATAATAATAATAATAATAATAATAATAAATTAAATCTCCTGTTTACAAGGTGCACTGTGTTCTACTTTGTTCTACTTTGTCACTTGAGAGGGGGGGGGGCTTTCACTGGCTCGGGAGGAAATGGCCTCAATGTAGTAAGGCTACATGTCCAGACGATGATACTGGTTCCACCTTCCCTGCTCCTGTTAGATCACATCCAGGAAATAGGAAACCTTTTCCTTGCTGACACAAACCCTGAGACTCAAAATGTTACAGTTTTATTTTCTTTTTTTTTTCTGTACCTTATTCTTATCCTCCAACTCTCTTTTTATTCTGTTCTTTAAATTAATTGTTTCTCCACCTGCGTGTTTGCCTCTTTCTGATACCCCTCAGGCCCTGAAAGCTCTACAGGACATGAGTTTGACCTCTCCATGCTCCCCCCCTCCTCTGCACTCCATGCGTCACAGCAAATCCATTCCTGTGCAGGCCTTCGAGGTATGCACCGACATCCACCAAACATGCACGCCTACATACTGTACTTCATTACCGGCTGTCTCACTGCAATGTGATGTAGGTCAATATCATGGCAAATGAAATTAAGTATTGCCCTTAAAGTCAAATTGCTCCCTTCTGCCAATTTGGGTAAGCATCTTTTTAAGCAATCTTTTTTTTCTTTCTTTTTTTGTATGTAGAAAACCCTGAGATTTATTTTCTGTATTTAATTTCTGAAATGTTATTGTCAGGCAGTGGTATTTAATATGACAGATGGCATAAACTGAAGTAAAATAGGCTAAAAAGTCATGCATTTCTCAGCACAGGAATTTTAGCAGCAGATGTGATGTGAGGCCAAAAGAATGTTTTTGAAATGCATTTCCAGCTTACGTCATCACTGTCGCAGCATTTTATCACATTTCCTTGTAAAAGCATGAATTTAAGTGAGGCAGTTTTGATGTGCTGTGTATAAGACTGTAATAGTTTTATTATGAAAAGTACCAGCTGCATGGAGTGCAAATGTTAATGCTGAAGGAAGACTGAGAAAAGGAAAAAAAGGAGCACGTTAAGATGATATAAATGGCTTTCACTTTGAGAAAAGTGGTGAACTAAGTGTGAAAAGGGTAGAAGGAAAAAATGTCAGGGAGGACGTGGGGGAAGGAGGTGACACACAGAGTTGAGAGATGAGTCGAGAGATGCTTGATTGAAATATTGGCTGTTGGCTAAGCCTGCGTTCTCTGTGGCGACATCCTTTCAGTAGTTTCCTGTTGCACACAAGTGCTACGCTAAGGAGATGCGGCGTCTGATCTGCCTTGTGACACCCAAACACAGAAGCACTCAGTGACTCAGAGTAAGAGTGAGTGTACGCCATCTGTTTAAACTTTTTTCCAGTCTTGCGGTTCTTAGTAAGACCTATACATCAAAAAAAATGCGTGTGCGAAGAAGCTGGTGTGTTGCTAAAGGAGGTTGGCAGTTTGGTGGCCGTCTTTCTCAGTTCCTCCAGTCTGTCTGCTGAAGTGTCCTTGGGCATTACACTGATCCTCAAATTGCCCCAGATAACTGACGTGTGAAAGAAAGTTTCTCTATGAATAGAATCAGATCATCTCTCTTTGTGGATATGAATCTAAAACCAGAATTTGGATATTTACTATGATCATCAACATTTTATTCATGCGTTTTCTCATCTTCGAGGCTGCGTATGACTAAAGTAGATCTAATACTGCTCTGTGCTTCGTTTTAGAGACCCCTGGTGGAGGGTAGATTATCTCAGTAGACACATAGGGTTTACAGAAGCATGCTCAGTATGCGTTTAAGTGAGTTTACTTTCTCCTGTGGCTCATTGCAGGTGAAGCTCGACGTTTACCTGGCGGAGCTGACGAAGATCGGAAAGAGTCAGAAGTACACGCTGTCTGTGGACGTAGAGGGAGGAAGGCTGGTAGTAATGAAGAAGGTGAAGGACAATCAAGAGGACTGGATCACCTACACACATGACAAAAGTAAGGATTGGGGCACCATTCACACAGAAAAAAGTATGTCCATTATAGGATTTTAATCTCGCCATCCAACTTGAACCTTCTTTAACCCTCCAAATCTGTTACATGACCTTTTTTTCCCTGAATTTATCTGCAACTTCCCATCTCTAACTCGCTGTCCGTTCGCCTCTGTGTCTTTCAGTACGTCAGCTGATCAAGTCTCAGCGGGTGCAGAATAAACTGGGCATTGTGTTTGAGAAGGAGAAGGATAAGAGCCAGAGGAAAGACTTCATCTTTGCTAGTGCCAAGGTCTGCACACAAGAAACAAATGGACACATAAAACTGCTATTTTACAGCTATTCATAGATAACTTACAGTTAACATGCCGCCTTCAAACTGAAGATTTTGCAGTAACATTGCCAGAGTTATTGCACAGGCTTATATGCATTTCTCTGCTATGAATTCAGTCTGCACTGAGACTCTTTGTACAAAATTAAAAACCTGCTGTTAATCAGTGAGGTAATGTTGTCATGTGCACCTGTTTAGCTGTTCGTTAATACAAATATATAATCAGCCAATCATGTGGCAGAAACTCAGAGTATTTATACATGTAGATATGACAATCACAACCTACTGAAGTTCAAAGTGAGCATCAGAGCAAGGTAGAAAGGTGATTTAAGTGAGTTTGAACATGGCATGATTATTGTTGCCAGATCTGGGTGTTTCAGAAACTGATGATCTGCTGGGATTTTCCCCCACGAACCCATCTCTAGGGTTTACAAATAATGGTTTGAAAAAGAGAAGAATAAAGAATTAAGTCAGTTGTGTAAGCAAGAGGGGGTCCAAGCTGGTATTATTAGCAGAGTGTAACCAGTGACGTGGTTGGTAAGTGTATAGAATATAAAGATGTTCAGAGGAACTTCAGAATGACGGCTATCAGTGGCATCATCCGCTCACTGATGTGTGTTTGTGCCAGAAACGGGAGGCGTTCTGCCAGCTGCTGCAGCTGATGAAGAACAAGCATTCCAACCAGGACGAGCCAGACATGATCTCCATCTTCATAGGCACCTGGAATATGGGTTAGTCACACTGAATGACTCGCCTTAATGGCTACAAATACATCTGAAAATGTTCAACGAGAAAGGAAACAGTTTGACCTTTTTCCTGTCGCTTTAGGCTCTGTACCTGCACCCAAAAACGTGGCCTCGTGGGTTTTGTGTCGTGGTCTCGGGAAGACACTGGACGAGATGACCGTCACCATCCCTCATGACCTGTATGTGTTTGGCAGCCAGGAAAATTCAGTGTGCGATCGGGAGTGGGTGGAGTCACTGCGCGCCCTGCTGAAAGAACAGACAGAACTGGATTATAAGCCGGTAAGGAAAGAAAGCCAACTGTTTATGGCTTGATGAATGTGTATGAAGAACATAAGGAGGTGTTGCGGATAACCCTCAGGCGAGTGCTGTTGTTGTACTTGAATGAAAAAAAGTTGATTTTTTTTTTATTATGCAAATGTCATCATGTTTAGAAAAAGACAAATTTCCCACATTAGTTCTTGTCTGATCGTTTTTTCAGAACTGCATTTTTATGTTTGACTAATATGAGAAAAGAAACATTTTAAAACTTTTGTTTTATTGTAATGCATAGTTATAAAAAAATTCCTGTAAAAAATACAATAATTTCAAAACCTTAAAAAACAGAGTTATTTTTGAGGTTACACAACTTTCCTTTATCCTCTCCACACTTTAGTTCCTGTAACAAATATAGAGCTAAGTATAGGACTGTCTCTATACAAGCAGAAGTTTTTGCGGTTTGCATAAAAATGACCCTGTTTGAAGGGGAAAAAACTGAAGACAAGGGGGGAAAAAGGCTATTTCTGCATGGTGCGAAAACAGAAATGATGACTGTAGGTTCCTCATTGTGTCTCGTTCTCGTCTGCAGATCGCCGTGCAGACTCTGTGGAACATAAAACTTGCTGTGTTGGTGAAACCTGAACACGAGAACCGGATAAGCCACGTTGGGATGTCCAGTGTCAAGACGGGCATCGCCAATACCCTGGGTAACGGCTCTACTCTGTATTCCGTCTTTGCTATTCCTTCCTATGTCTTGCTTCCTGCTTCAAATGTAGGAGGAAATAGCTCTGATTTCCTGTCTTAACAATGGCCTCCTTGAGCAGTGTTCATGACTGAATCACTTGTTAGTTGATTAAAAAATGTGGGACTTGTATTAGTAAGAAAATGTGAATCAAAATCTAAACTTTCACAAAAATCTTGAACTCATAAGAGAAAAAAAACACAGATTTCCTTCAGCTCAGCAAACTGGAGCCGTTCATTGTTTCTCATATTTTAATATAAAACTGATCACAGCCAGATCCCCGGTGATCCTTTAAAAGTTTCTGTTAAGTAATGCTTGTAATTGCACCTAATTTGCTGTATTTTGATTTAATGTTTGATTTTATGGTTTCTAGGTAACAAAGGAGCAGTGGGCGTGTCTTTCATGTTCAATGGGACGTCGTTTGGCTTTGTCAACTGTCACTTGACATCAGGGAATGAAAAGATTGCCAGGTGCCCAACACGCTCTTATTTTTATTTTTATTTTTTTGTTTGTTTTAAGCCTCTCAATATCAACAACAGAGAATTCCTAAAGCAAAAGAAACCACACCCCCTTTTAATTCTAAGGTTTTATATCAGGAAATAATTCAAAAAAATCATCCGGTCCTTAGCACGTCTTAGAACCAGGTAAATACAACCTTAGATGACATGTTACACTCTGATTATTTATTTTAGAACACAGGACAAAATCCCAAACACAGCAGCAAATCTTCAACAGAACAGCTGAAAAAGAGAAGAATGAAGGTGCTGCGATGTCCCAGTCAAAGTCTAGACCTCAACCTAACTTAAATACTGTGGCAGGACCTTAAAGAGATGAGCGTATACGTGTACAATCATACAAACACAATTACTGCAAGTTCATTGCTGCTAAAATTGGCTCCACAAGCTTCAGAATCAGAGATGCTTTGTTTTTCACGCATAGTTTCTGCATTTTGTCTTTCTTGTCAAATCAATAATGACACTGGGTAATATTCATAATCTAATAATTCATCATAGTAATTGAAAGAGGCTGTGCTTTCTGTTTGCCATAAGTGTAAACTTGGTTTGGTTTTTCATTATAATTTGGTGAAAGCTTGTTTAAATGTCTTCTTACGTGTGACCTTTGACCTCTGCAGGAGGAACCAGAACTACCTTGATATCCTGCGGCTGCTTTCACTGGGAGACAAACAGCTGAGCTCCTTTGACATTTCGCTGCGCTTCACGCACCTCTTTTGGCTGGGAGACCTTAACTACAGGCTGGATATGGACATACAGGTGAAGCAGAAATAAATACAGGCAGCCTCCAAAACGTGGATGAAACTTTTCTGTCTGACCCTGTTTTTTGCGTGTGTGTTTGTGTGTGCAGGAGATTTTAAACTACATTAACAGGAAGGAGTTTGACCCCCTGCTGAAAGTGGACCAGCTCAACCTGGAGAGAGAGAAGAATAAAGTGTTTTTACGCTTTGGTTAGTGCTGGTTATGAATATCCTCACGAGTCAGAGCAGGATGTGTTTCAGTGTACAGAAATATAACAGTAATACCAGTGAAAAGTCAACACTAACAAAAGACTGCTGTCCTTAAAGCAGAGTTTCAGTGGTCTTATAAACACAACCGAAGGGATGACTCACACTTACCAAAAGCACCTGCTCAGCACTCTTGTTGTTCCCTGAATAGTTCACCATCAGCTCTGGTTTTTCTTTCCAGACTTCAGTGGTTCTTAAACTGTGGGCTGTGCCCTCGTGGTGGGGCACAGAGCCACTGCAGGAGGGGTGTAACCAGGGGGGAGGATGTGTGTTACGTTCCCCTGAGGGGTCTAGGCGGGGAGGGGGAAGTAACAAAAGTGACCGGGTCAGAAAAAGGAGTCAGGGAGGCAAAACAGTTAAATAAAACAGTTTTATTGAAGTAATTCAACTAAAAGAGACGGACAAGCCGTTATCACCATAAAAGAAACAAACAAAAACTCAGGCGTCGGTCAGTAAGGCAAAAAGTCAAAAGGAAAGCGCAGCTCACTAGCTGGAAACCACAATACACAGCTCACTAGCTGGAAACACCACAAGACACTCAGCTCACTAGCTGGGCCCACACAAAATGGCACTCTGGCCCAGAGCTCACCTTTCCCTGGGCTTAAATCTCCTTGATTACTGACGAGAGTCAGCTGCACAAAAGGGAAAGGTGGCACCTCAGGCAGAAGAGGTAGTGTGACACGCCCACACAGGCACCTTCAGGAGGAGGCCCTGCTAGGGCCGTAACAATGTGGAGTTAAACAAAGTTGGATAATTATGATTTTTACTGAGAAAGTGAACCGACGTTGGCTGTTTGCTGACATTTACTACACTGGAATTGAACTTGGACCCTTTTTTAATGTTAATGATTAATCCAAACAATAGAGTGGGTGTGTGGACTTGTTTTATCTTCTGAAGTGAGTAATTCAAGTCATTCACTGCTGAAGCCTTTTTCACTTTTAAACATTATTTAATCTTAACTCAATGCAATGAAGTCTGCACTAACACTGTGATCAGTGTGTGATATCACTGGGATTATTTGTTTTAGTAGGTAACTAAAAATCAGCCGTTGCCCTGCAATGTTGTCCAGTGATCCATGATGCCATGTAATAAATCCTTAAATACCAACCGATTACTGAGAACTTGGTCATGATTGCTAACCCGGGGTCATAAATACTGTGAATCGCACCTGCTGTTATATCAAAATTATAAATATTGTTATGAAATGCTAAACTTCGAACCTTTACTGAAGTGGATGTGTGTCTCTTTGCGTGCAGCGGAGGAAGAAATCTCGTTTCCGCCCACCTACCGTTACGAACGAGGCTCAAGAGATACGTATGTCTGGCAGAAGCAGAAGGCCACAGGGGTACGTTCCCTTTCTTACGTCAGAGCCACCTCTGATAAATTCTTTCTGTTCTTGTGCCTCGTCCTGATAATTCTGCTTTTCCGTCTGTCCCAGATGAGGACTAATGTTCCATCGTGGTGCGACAGGATTCTGTGGAAGTCTTACCCAGAAACACACATAGTCTGCAACTCCTATGGTGAGGATCATCAGAAGAAGAAAACCTTCATAATTTCACCTCATAATGCTAAGTGGACAGAAATTAAAGTTGTTGTTTATTTTTGTTTGTTTGTTTTTTTTGCCAGGCTGTACAGATGATGTTGTGACCAGTGATCATTCCCCTGTATTTGCTACATTTGAGGTGGGCGTGACCTCCCAGTTTGTCTCCAAAAAAGGTACAAATTTAATTTTGTTTCCTTTCTGTCACTTCCTCTACTTCCTGGTCTCACTTTATCTGGCTTTTCTTCCTCCCACAATCTTTTTGGAGTTCATTATTGTTATTATTCATGTTATTTAAGCGCTCCGTGTTCAACAAGTGACATTTAAAAGTGAGTGATTAAATACATGCCTGTCTGCACAACCCACACAGATCTTTCCTCCTCTTTCCATCTTCCTCCTCCTCCCTCCTGTCCACATACTTCTGCACAGGTTTGCCAAAGTCTTCAGAGCAGGCCTACATCGAGTTCGAGAGCATTGAGGCCATAGTAAAGACGGCGAGCAGGACCAAGTTCTTCATTGAGTTTTACTCCACTTGTCTGGAAGGTGAGGTGAATGTGATTGCACCTTTGCAGTGACTCTTTCATGCTCATAGACATAAATATAATGAGCAGTCTGACAGAAGGAGTTGCAGTAAAGCAACATGACCCAGAATGGATGCAATAAAAATGTTTTTGCTTCTTCTTATTTGTATCTTTCTCCCTCCCTCCTGGTCTCAGGCAGTCAGTATTACCTTTAAACTAGAATCCATAAAATCCATTTTTCACCTGTGTTGTGCCCCTGCCACCTGTCCACCATGTACTTTTAAATTAAAATGCAATGGGTACCTGAATCCTCACCCCGCTCTTTTCCCCACCGTCTTCCCTTTATCCTCTTCCCCTTCCTCTCGTCCCTGCATCTCTCTCTCTTTGTCTTTCTCTCTGTCTCTAATCCTTAGAGTTTAAGAAGAGTTACGAGAACGACAGTCAGAGCAGCGATAACGTGAACTTCCTGCGCGTGGGCTGGTCCAACAAGCAGTTAACAACACTCAAACCTCTTCTGTCAGAGATCGAGTACCTGCAGGATCAGCATCTCTTGCTAACAGTGAAATCACTGGATGGATACGAGTCCTACGGTATAAAGATTGTCTGTGCTTGTGGTTCTTTGAAGTTTAAAGGGAATCTAGTTTGCTGGAATCTAACAAATCTCCCCCACTCTTTTTAGGCGAGTGCGTGTTGGCTCTGAAGTCGATGATTGGCAGCACAGCACAACAGTTCCACACCTACCTGTCTCACCGTGGGGAGGAAACAGGAAATATCCGAGGGTCAATGAGGGTCAGAGTCCCTTCTGAAAGAATGGGAACCAGGGAGCGATTGTACGGTAATGCATTTTACACTTTAACACCAATTACCTACAAAGAGAGGAGATACTAAATGTCTTTCAAGCTTGCCGCATCCATCACTTGAACAGTTCCTGCCTGCATGTTTTCAAATTTGCAGACAGGAAGTGATGGATCTAGGGTTACAAGCATGTCACGTTTAGTTCTAAAACTGATTTTGTTGCTGTGTTTCAGAGTGGATCAGCGTGGATAAGGATGAGACGAGTGGACCTAAAGGGAAATCTGCTGTGGTATGCAGATCGGGGCATGAGTATGTGAAGTCAGTACACTCTCCTTTTTTTTGCACTTGATTTTTATTTAGAGTTCCCACACGTCAGTGGGGATTTTTCTGTATAGCGTATGTTGATGATGTGCTGGCATGTACCTAAATATCGATGCTTAAATACCTTAAGGGATTGAGTCGTAGCAGTCAGGTCTTTTTGTGAGTTTGTTGATGAATGCGTTTGAACAGCTGAGCCGGGTAACTTCAGGGTTAACCTTGAGTGGGTTTCTTCTTGAGTGGGTGACTTGCACTGATTATAGATCAACAGGTATAAAATCACCACTTGCTGACAGATCTAGTTGCATCACTAATCCTGAAAGAGCTCTCAGATAATAGGATGGTATCAAGATTTGTAATAGTGTCTGAAGTCTGCAGCTGAAAGATTAACAACTAAAACTGTCTCATGCAAATTTGCACCTTATTTTAAAAAACACTCGATTATAACCCATCAGATTCTCCTTAATGATTGAGGCTTTTCTTCCTTCCTTCAAATAGGCTAAACCTCTTTTAAAGCATTACTGGCCATAAGATTTATAGCATGCACACATATCTGGTGCTTTTCCTGATTTATCATATTATAGTTTACTCCTTGCAAAATCAGCCACTCATCTGCTGGTACAATAATCAGTGGGACTGGTCAGATGTTGCCAACATGAACCTTTTCATGTGAATGTGCTGGTACCTAGATCGGGAAACCCTGTGTTTACTTAGACAGTTCGTGTGACCGCTTACCCTAACACTGGCGATCAGGGTGGTGGGGATGTTTTTAGAATCCACAGCAACTCAGACCAGTGACAGAGTTACAGAGCACGTCCCCAAGTGTTGAGGCACAGAGTGCATAAAACACACACTTTGCTGACTCAGAACTCTACACTTCCTCTGGCATTACCATCATGATACAAAATGTGCACCAGGAGCTTCGGTGCATGGGATTCCACACCCGAGCAAATACTGTACGTGCAGTGTGTAGGTGGCCTAGTATTTATTTCTATTTAGATGTATTTATGTGTTATATTGAATATCTGCATTAAAAAAAACACTGATAAAGATGATGCTTGATTATCCTGCACAGTGTGACTTGAGTACGACACAAAACACATTTTAAACCACGTGTTCATGTTTTTGTTTTGTTTACTATAAAATTTGGTCTTTTATGTTTTCTATGAATCTTTATGCAGTCTTCAGAAGTACCGCTACGGCACCTTTAGACAACATTCATTAGTTATTGAACATTAGTTATTAGAAGAGTTTGCCCTCAACAACAAAAGATGGTGTCAACAGACCTCGCACATTTTGATAGTCCGCTGTGTCACACGCTATAACATTGAGTCAGAATGGCAACTAGACACACCTGTAGGGTGCAGTCTCTCCATTTGTACGTTTATCTATTCGAACATCCTGCAAACATCGTGTTAGGAATGTCCTGAAACTGTCGTGACTTCTCTCTTGTCCCGCCTGCTGACTTGTTACGATGTGTTTTGAAAACAGGCCATCTGTGATTCGTAAGCCCCTCGGAGAGCTGGGAAAGGTCAGTGAAGAGGGAGAAAGGAACAGCAAGGAGGAGACCGCTGCAAGGTACTCATGACAGACACTTTCACTTAACACTTAACTATCACGTTAGGTTAGATCGTCTGATGCATTGTTGATGTGTGCAGATGAAAAGAGTTTTTACAACAGTTTCTGTGTTTATAATGAAGACCTAAACAGGACGGATCAGACAGCGATCCATCCATCAGCAAGAACAGCTACAATAATCCTGCCTACTACATCCTGGAGGGCGTTCCCAACCAGTCAGCTGCAGCCGTTTCACCTGAGCTTCTGCCCTCTCCTACCTCAGCCAACCCCCAGGCAGCTAAACCCCCTCCTCCCTCTGCCGGGGCGCGTTCCAAACCCCCCGGCGCAGCCTCGGGGCCCCCTCACCCACGCAGACAGGTTCGTGCCATTAGCGAGGAGAGCTCCTCAGAAGACGATGGAGGTGCTTGTGTTGTTGGGGCACAGGGGGGAGGTGTTGGAAGCACACTGAATCGACCTCCTCCTGACTTCCCCCCACCTCCTCTACCAAAGGGAGCCCTGGAGATGGTTCCCGAGGCCCCCTTCACCAAACCTCGCTCCCTTTACCCCGACCTGGCTGAGGTCAGGATCCCCGCAGCTGGCTCCGCTGCCCACGGAGATGCTTTCAGGCGAGGAGGAGTTGGAGCAGGGGCGCTAGACGACCAGTCGTGCTCTGTGCTCCAGATGGCAAAGACACTGAGTGACAGTGAGTTTCCTGGACAGCCTCCTCGTGCCCCCTCAGCACCGCCTCCTCTCAGGGGGCAGCCGATGGGTTTAGGTCTGGATGCCTGCCGCACCTTCCCACCTAGAAATCCCATCACAGAAAGTATAGCAGAGGATATGCCTGAGGAGGTAAGCAGTTCATGGGAAGTAATTCTGTTCAGTGTAAAACCGTTTCAGAGGCTGGAAGAAGCAATGCTGTGAGTTTTGCGTAGTTTTCTTTCAGGTGACTCCAGTTTTTGTGCAGTTTCTCACAAAAACACGAATATCTTCAACTTTGATGTTAAATATCAAAGCCTTTTACTGTAAGATGTGTCACCTTATTAGAGTGCAGAAAAGTAGAGGCAGTCTTAAGCTCTTAGTAATGTTGTTAGCATAAATGATGTGGCGGATGTGGCTCCTGCATTTAGTGGCTCCTGCATTGCATTTCTCCTCCGCAGGCACTTTGGGGCAGCAGTAGCTCATCTCTGTCTGTGGGGGAATCGTCAGTGGGCGAGTGGCTGCAGAGGCTGGGCCTGGAGCGGTATGAGCAGGGTCTTCTACACAACGGCTGGGACGATTTGGAGTTCCTCAGGTACATGAAGATCTAGGCTTTTATTTCCTCTGATAATGCAACAATAAATAAAAATGAAAGCAGTTCTTCATCATTAGATTCCCTTTTTTCCCCCCTCCTTTTTCCAGTGACATCACTGAGGAGGACCTGGAGGAGGCGGGAGTGCACGACCCCGCCCACAAGCGAATCCTGCTTGAGAGCCTCAGGCAGCAGCAGCAGCAGAAATAGACTGCATCAAACTGGTCCATGACTGGTCCAAACCGGCCTGGTACCACACCGGGCCCAATCTCAGCTCAACTGAACCGAGCTGGAACGTGCCAATCGATGCCAGACTGTGCCTTCTGAGAGAAATTGCACTCCATTTGTACTTTCAAAAACACTTTCTGAACCAACGTCCTTTGATTTTCACATGTACTTTATGTGTGTTGTCCTCATACACGTGGCCTTATTTAATGATAATCATTTCAGTCCTTCAAGCATCACTACATAACTTTGGCTTTTAAATCCAGAGAGGAGATCAGGTCAGACCCAACCTGCAGCTTCAAGTTGGCATTTAAAGCTTGTTTCCATTCGGCCTGAGAATCCTCTAACAGAGGATGACTTTGAGAAAGAGAAAAGAGGGCTTTGAAAACACACCACCTGTGTTGCACACCCTCGCTTTGGACTCTTAACTCATTCACTGCCATTGACGTCTATAGACGTCAATTACGTTTTCAATGGGAGGGGCTAGAATACAACCTCGGGCAGCTTGTCAGTGAACATCAGACTGCTTGAAATGTATTTTTCACAAAAAGCTCGTTTTCTCCCTTTTTTTGGTCAAAACAGGCATTTTTGGTGGAACCCACCACTCTTCTACAGCTGATTACTAAAAAACGGAAAATGGTAGAAACAAGCTTTTTTTTTTGGATGGAAGAAGAGAGTCTGTTCTTCATTTTGGTAGGTTCAGCGTTTATGTGATCATAACACACAGTTTTCTGTGGCTCTTCAAAAATGAGTAAAAATGCTCAAAAACCCTGGCAGTGAATGAGTTAACAACACTGGGTTCTTCCGAGTCTCAGATTTTTCTTCCTCCCACTCATAGTCACAACAAGACATCAGTGGGAATAATTAGAACAGTCGGAAGTAACATCCGCCCCAGAGCTCGGGCAGAGGAACCTTTTAACCTGTGTGATGGAGGAGAGCAGGAAGCGGTGATCGAAAGGAAACTAGAAAGTCAGGCTTAAGTGAGATAAACTCAAATTTTTTTTCAGTTTGTGTATTCAGTTAATGATGTGCATTTATGGTTTTATCAATGTTTTTAATGATAAAGGGAATATCGAGCAAACCAAATTAACCCCGTTAGAGCTGAAGGTGTATTCCACCTGGGTGCAGCATGTTAGGTGACTGTGTTAGCCATCAACTTGTCAAGTCGCCTTTTTTTAAGTGGCCTGTTGCAGCTGGTTGTTATTGAAACAGTCAGTATAGGTCAATAAAATGAGGAGGCTAAATGGTGTAATTAATGCTGTACCAAGGTGAAATATGTCAAAGATTTTAGCAAAGTACATTTCTCATTCTCACATGTTGCCTGTGAAGATGCTGAATTTGAATTCACAGAAGAAAATGTATGTTATTGTTTGTTGCCTTGAAAACATGTCAGCATATTTTCTGCGTTTCATTTTCAAATATATAAATGGAGCAGCGTTCAGGCAAATTGGTTAAGGTAGCCAAATACATGAACTAATTCAACACCAAAACATTTGTTTTCTCTCTGACATTTTACTGTCATTTAGTTTGGGTTTTTTTTTCTTAAATTACTCAACGCATTGCCTAGCTTTAGGATCATGGCACCTTTTACTCTTATGGGAGACGCTGTCAACTGACTGAAAACAGAAAACTCAGGTTTCTGCAGGTCAGGTGCGACGTCAGGGCTACTGTTTCTGGATGTGAGCAGCAGATGGCGCTGTTGCGCCACAAACCTGACCCTGGAAACCTGCGGAACACAGGACGAAGTATGCCAGTAGCGGTTACACTCCTTAGTCAAATTTGGTTTTAGATTTAGTTTTCAAGCAGTTAAAAGTCGGATAGTTTTATTTGTTCATAATTTCAATTTAAAAAAGAAAAGACCTTAAAGAGATGTGACTTCACCTCCACATGCCTAACACCTGCCTTCTTCTAAGGGGGATCACCAACACTAAGATGTGAATGTCATGTGTGTTTACTGCTGTCAACATAGTAAAGCATTCATCTCTAACTCTGTGAATGAGACCTTCATTCACGCCTCAAAGAGAGCCCCCTCCCACCCAAATACACTGTTGAATTATAACCTTTGACTCTACTCGCCTCTTATGTTTGTTTTTTTACAATGTGTCTAATCCTTTAACGGCCCAACCGTCACAGCACAGAGACTCTGGATCTGTCGTTCAGTTGTGTTAAATTTAAGTCTTTTTGAGCCTTTTCAGTGTTCTCAGTGATGTGTGTGTGTGTGTGCGTGTGTGTGCGTGTGTGTGTGTGTGTGTGTGTGTGTGTGTGTTTGTAAGTGGAAAAAAGAGACTTGTTGTTTTATCTGACACTCCATTTCTTGTTGTTTCTTCATGCAGTCTACGTCGGTTATGTTAAATTAATGTAAGTTGTTCACCCATGTATTTTTATTCAATTAAATTGTAATACCCTTACATATTTAAACATGAACTTATTCTCTTGGTTTGTCGTCAGCAAAGGAAGCTGTGAGCTGTAGACCTGCTTCAAAAAAGAGAGAGCTGGGTTTACAAATCGCGCGTTTAACATTCTGTACCTCTTCCTCTTCCTTTAACAACAGTCCGTAAACCTTGACAGACTTCTGGGAGGGGAATGCTGTCCCGTTCTTGTCTGATATCAGATTCTGGCTGATCAGCAGTCCTTACTCTTCTGTCATAGTTTTTGTTTCATTGCTCCAGATGTTTGTTTGGGTTGTTTTTTGGGTTTTTTTTTTTAATATTTGGTGAAAGTTCTGCTGGCAGGCCAGTACAGCACCTGCAGTCTTGCAGCAGTATGCGGTTTAGCATCATCCTGCTAAAATATGCAAGGATGGGAAAATATCTTCCTCTCTTTCATCCAGAGGATGCAGCATTTCACGTTTCAGTTTGTGATGACATTTTAAATGTGCATTGTTCCCCTGAATCATCTTCACATGCAGCGTCTTCTTTGCACGATAGAGCTTTAACCTTTGTGGATGGCACGGTGCTCACAGATAATGATTCATGGATGTTTCTGAGCCCATGCTGTGATCTCCATGAGAGAATAAGGCCTGTTTTTATCCCAAGTTTCTCCAGATTCTCTGAATCTTTTGGTGATATTATGTGCTGTGAATGGTGAGATAGTAAAGTCTTCACAATTTTATGTTCAGGAAGATTATTAGAAAATAATTTTGCAATTTGTAGACTGGAGAATCGCCTCTCTAAGATGCTTTATTTTATATACCTGATCATCTTTTATTACTGACCTGTTGCCAATTAGCACAATTAGTTGCAAAATGTTCCTTCAGCTGTTTCTCTTTAGGACCACTGACTCTTCTAGCCTTTTGTTGCCCCTGTCCCAATTTTTTTGCGATGCATCGCTGCCATCAAATTCTCATTGAGCTCATATTTTATAAAATAGGCACAATTTAAACATTTCATATGTTTGTTTTTTCTATTCTGTTGTTAACTGAGATTGAGATTTGGAGATCATTGCATTCTGTTTTTATTTACATTTTACACAGCATCCCAACTTTTTTGGAATTGGATTTGTATGACAACCTGTATATGTTTGCACATAAAACACAACACTGTTATGGTGATGCCACACACAAGAAGCCAGACCACCACGCGCGCCAGGTAATGCCTCCATAATGTAGATTTATTAGAATATTCAGAGTAGTGCTATAACATCTCATTCACTCGAGCTTTCTGTCAGTCTGTAGTTGTCGTTGACGCGTTGGTCCGTGAGACAGGCGCTCTGCAATGAAATTGATCTGTAAAGCAAAAAACCAAAAACAAAGCCTACCTAATATTTATATTACTAATTACAGAATTTACAGTCACAAAACTTTATGGGGCAGTTCAAATAAATGCGCAGGTTTCTCACTGACATAATAAAAATATTAAATACTTTTTTTTTCTTCCTCAGAAACCAGTGAGTTTCATCAAAATGCAATAGAGGTGATTTACAAGCAACTCTCGCAAGCTAAAAAAAAAAAAAAGGAAAGAAGAAACAAAATCTGAGTATTAATGCGGATACAGTACAAAACTCCATCTCTCAGTGTATTGCCAGATTACCCCACATGTCACCTATGGGAGAGAAACGTATGACTCGTAAGCCTGCTAAAGACCCTAACCCGGACTGCGACCTGCTGTACAAACTCATTTGTTCGCTTCAGTCCGGTCAGAGACGTCAGATATAATCAGGCTACAATCTGCTTTATTCCGAACAAAGAACGGGGGAGGAAGTAGCAGCATATGAACTAAAAATGGAGTCGAAACACCTTAAAGTCTCCAACTCTTTGCCTTGCAAAAGTCTGACAAACTGTTTGATAGATAAAGGCATGATGGGACGGCGAGAGTGTGGGATTCTGGAGGACTTGATACAGTAAAGAAGGAGGGGGGAGCGTGAGGTGAACTGGGGATGTCTGGTCTAGACCCGGCAGGTCTAATTGGATTTTTGGGTGCCCCTGCTCTGCTTGGCAAAGAGATTTAGGGGGGAACCTATTCCAACTGGTGAAAGCCTGTGTGTCGGGGGGGCTTAGAGGAAGTTGTGCTTGAGGGTGAAAGTTTGCTTCCCCAGCAGATTTCGGAGTGTGATGTTTAGATTTCTGCTTTAAACTCGTACCTGACCGCCATACTCATCAGAGCTGCTGCCATGCACCACCGAGTTTGCTGCAGTGCAGTGAGTGTGGGAATGTAGGTGCACCAGACAGACCGAAAAGACGATGCAAATATGGACAGTTTAAGGGCCTGTATAGTTTACCGTTATTAAGTAAAGTATTTCTCTTTGTTTTATCGGAGAGTGAGAGTGGAGTCATTGCAGGAAAGGGAGGAAACTGCCCGTGTCAAGGTAGGTTTTACAGGTACAGTGTGCACTGTTGCATAATATTTTTGGACGGCAGATGGTGAGCAGACCTGTGATTTTATTTTCTGAGTCGGTAAGAGAAGAACTGAGAACCTTGCTGGACCACAGCAGACTACAGCAACGGATTCAGTGTTTTAATGGGCAAGTCTTGTCTCTCTCCACAAAGGCTAGAAACTCCTCTCGCTTACAGTTTGTTTCTCATTTGTCTTGCTCTGTTCTTCAGAACAGATTCGTCTTGATGGTGGGATTGGGTTTTCTGTGGAAAGAGGACAGAACTCCGGCAAAGGGCCCGGTCATACTGTCCGCTGGCTGCCAGGCCTTCAGAATCTCCTGAGTCTGGGCAGCGGGCTGCGCCACGGCCGGGTTGGAGGGCCCCAGACTGGACCAGCTGGGAGGCTTCAGCCCCTGGAGAACCGGAGAGCTGGAGGTGTTGGTGTAGCTGCTGTTGGCAGGAGCCGGACTGGGGCTCAGACTGGCAGGGCTCCCCAAGTTTCCATTGGCTGAGCCCGGCAGGGAGGCCGTGCTGTCAGGTGTGGGGCTACAGGTGGACTCTTTAGACTCATCATCATCTGATGAAGATCTTGGCTCCCCGCCCTTTTTCCCTCCAGAGCTGTTGTTGCTGCTGCTGCCTGTGGTGCCAGCAGAGCTGTTGGCTTTGGCGTTGGCTGCACGCTCCTGCTTACGGAACTTGGCACGTCTGTTCTGAAACCACACCTGACAGAAACACACATACACAGGTGAAGACGGGGCATTAGGCGGATACACAGTTTTATTTGTTATATAAGTGTCAGACGTCCTGACTTTCACTTCATTTCAGTCGTGCTGAAGATTTAAAAGCCTGATGGCACACCTGTACTCGGGCCTCGGTCAGGTCTATTTTCAGCGCCAGCTCCTCCCGGGTGTAGATGTCCGGGTAGTGCGTCTCTGCGAACACGCGCTCCAGCTCCTTCAGCTGGGAGCTGGTGAACGTGGTCCTGATGCGCCGCTGCTTCCTCTTCTCGTTCAGGCCAGATGGGTCCGAGAAGAACTTGTAAGGGACTGAAAGGGAATAATTGTTTCCGTTTAGTAAAATATATTTTTTTTTAATAGGGCTAAACTAGCGCGTAAAACTGCGGAGGCCGAGCACTGAGTCGCAGAGGCCACGAAACATTTCACGCCTCATCTCGCCGCATTTTTTTTCATTTAACTTAAAAAAAAAAAAAAAATTATATATATATATATATATATATATATATATATATATATATATATATATATATATATATATATATATATATAAATTTTTTTTTTTTTTTTTTACGTTTATTTTTGTTTTGTAAAAAAGTTTTGGGAAATTTTCTGTTCTTAAAATAGTTATTAAAAATAAATAAAAAATAGCTCTTGTAAGGTTACTGAATAAGGAGGATTAATTGGTTTTAAACCCATCCGTAGCTGACATCTGGCCACACCAACCCGGACTCCGGGAGGCTGTACAATCGGTTGATTTATAATAAAATGTTTAGTGGGAAAAATCCATTAACTGTTTGTTTATTCTCTTTTTTTTTAAAAGTTATTAATACCCATTTTTAAGTGTTAACCATTCTTCCTTACTGAAAAAAAATAAATCAAAATCACCTTGTTATAAGCTTAAATAAGCCGGGTTATTGGATTAATTTATACAGAGTTTTGCCACAAAAATAATTCGCCGTCTAAGATTGTTAATGCAAACAGAAACTATAAGATTCTCCAGCACTTTAGTCAGTTAAAATCCACAGACACTGCGGAACAACAAACATTAATTACTTGTTTAAATAATGATATAATTATCCCCGCTAAAAATAAAGAATGATTCGCCTTTTCTATTGTTATTATTATTATTGTTATTATTATTATTATTATTATTATTATTATTATTATTTCATCATCATCTCCTTCATAAGCATGATATTTAATTAGTCATTTCCACTAAAATAAAGATAGTTTGGAAAAAGGCCTCGGGTTTAAAATTTGTGTCATATAAAAAAGTTAAATATGATCATATATTTCGCCCTTCTCTTGCCGATCTTTTGGTGTCTTAATGAAATCTTGCGGAGACCTTGAAACGGGAACACAAGGAGAGGTTCCTGTACCTGAGGAGTAAGGTGTGGGCTGGTGCTCTCGCAGGGCTCCCAGCGTGCAGCTGGTCGTGCTGAGGGGAGTGCAGCCAGGGTTGGAGAAAGGGCCGCTCCGGATCGGGTTGTACTGGAAGGAGCTGGCCTGACTGCAGGAGCTGAAGTCCGCGTAGGCCGACGCTTCCATGGCTGCCATGCAGGAGTCATAGGAGTTCAGGTATGAGTAATCCATCTTATACATGGAGGTCAGCCGGCGCAGACACCGGTCTGTGAAGAAGTGCGCTGGAAACTCGGGACAGGGCGGCTTCAGTCGGGTCTGAGGCTGCTGTTAGTTTCTGGGATTGCTGTGAGTCGTTTAAACCAGTCAGAGTTGGACTTTTTTCTCCAGAATCTCCTGACGCGGTTGGTTTGTTTCTCCAGGCTTTTGTGGGCTTTAAGGTTTGTATGTCACCGTCACGCGGCTGGTAAGTAATCCAGATGTTTTCTCTGCAGCTCCGCTCTCTCTCCCTACTCTCCCCTCTCTCTGTCCGTCTCTTCGGCTCCCCTCCCTGGACTGAGGTTCGCTCTGCGCTCGCGCTCCGTTTGACAGCGCGCAGCGGCTCGCGCGCTGTTTATAATAAACTTGGCAGAGCGCGAGACAATAGCGAAGGCGGTGGTCTTGTTTCCATGACAATGCCACCAGTGAGCGAGCACGGACACGGACAGCCCCCCTCCCCTCTGCTCCCCTCCCACCGCTCTCTGCACCGCCCACGCGGCCCACAGCATCGCGAGCTAGCAGGTGTCAGCGGAGTTAAATCGCGCGCGTCTAAAAAGAATTACAGCGCGCTATAACGCGCGTGCATCCTTAATCGGACGTTTGTGATTCCGGTGAGTTCAGAGTTTTTCTTTCAGCCGTAATGTGACCAAAACCGAACGTCTCTGTTTCAGAGTTTTACTGACGCGACACTACAATCAGTGTTTACGTCATAGTAATGGCCTACCTGTCGCCTGGGCGAACACAGGTGTTACTAATGAAATTCATGTAGGTGCTTAGCTTAATTCATTCCAGCTGTTTGAATGAAAAATTCAGCTGGTGAATAAAGTTTACAGGTGGAAATTATTTGAACAACTAAATGAATACATTTTTATTCATTTTTTTACTCCTAGCTATACTTTGAAGCCACTCGCTCTGAAAAAACTTGGACCTTACAGAATATGCATGATCGCTTTGGAAACCTTGTCTGTGATTTTTATTTATTTATTTATTTAGGATGGGTCTTCTAGGAACTAAAGTAAAGCACGAATGTAGCCAAACAACACATCAGGCCTACAAGCTTGGAAACATTTTATTTTTAAAACATGAATACAAAGAAGCTAATTTTATAAAGAAAATGTGCGCCGTGCTTGAGAAACACACCCTCGGGATAGACATCCTCGCTGTTCTGGGAGGTTCTAGTGAAGCGTTTTTTGCGATATTAAGACATATGTGACGACTTTAAGCCATAACGGTCTGCTTAATATCGTCACAGGCGACTGAAATATGCACAAACAGATTCACCCCCCAAATAATAATAATAATAATACTACTACTAATAATAATAATGCTCCATAACCGGTCAATAGTGTCCCTGCGAGCTCCTGGAACCATCCGCGGCTCAGCCACAGAAGTCTTTATGTGAGGGGAAACGTCCAGATGTGACGGTGATTGGTGAGATTAAAAGCTTTGATTTGATTCCGATCACTTTTACGGAGATGTCACCAGAGTGAGCGTCAGTTTGATGTATAGGACTAGAGAGGGAGCTGGCTGCGGAGACAACCGAGCAACCACGACAGGCTAACCATAAACGCATTGAAGCTTCATAAATTGGTTTAAGTTTATTGTTCAGTGTCATACAATGTGATAAGTCATATCCCACACGGCCCCCATTACACAGACACACGCGCGCACAAACGGGGAGGCTTTGAAACCGGCAGGCAGGCAGACGCGCGCGCGCTCCACGTAGCTGCCAAATGTGCATGGTGCCATTTTTAAAAAGAGGGGGTTTCTCGCTGCTTTTCGTGAAATTAACACGTATTTCATTAGTTCTAGCAAATAATAAAATCCACAAACCAAAATTAGGTTTTGCGTGTACGCGAGGAATTAATTAAGTTTGGCCTGCGTGCACGCATAAAAATGTCTCAACGTGCGCGCCCTGCCTTCCTTTGACCACAGGCTGCACACGCTGCAGCTGCTCCTGATGATGATGCTGTTGATGCTCCTTAATGACATTAACCCGCTGCACACGCGCGCATGCGCGCATTCGCCTCTCCGCGTTCGCTTAAACTACAAATAAGCGACAATAATCAGATTTGTTTACGGTGTTTATCGTGTGATGGAGTTCGAGGCGGGGCGGCGCGCGGGGCTAGTTGTGTTCAGATGCTAGATGCTGCCTGAACATCACAGATGAGGCCCGCACGAGACAAACAAGTCTGAGGCCGCTGATTTGTCATTACAGGGACCCAAATCTTTTTTCTTTTTTTGTTTAATACGATTTTATTTTATTTACGATTTTTTTTCTAGGAATTGTTAAACTCAAAGACTTATCAAAATCACCGATTTAATGCACATTTGAAAATATTTGGGGCATCGCCGTCACAAAGTATCGTTACGCATTCGTTACAGCTCAGTGCAGCTGGTACACGAAGGTCTTTTTGACTTCAGGAGAAAGACTTTACATATGATATTAATAAAGAAAAAAAGTTAATTATGGACCACTTCATTTATTGCTTCGTGTGTGCGTCACAACACTTTATACGATTTTCAAATCCTTAAACAAAATCACAGCGAACCTCCTTAACGCGTGAACTAACAGGGATAACCTGCATCAACCCTTATAACATTTAAGGCACTTAAATAAATACAGCCCTACATTGTGTGAGTTTTTCTTTCCTCTGTTGGATTTCCACATTAACCGGTCAGCTCCCAGGCCTTCCATTTGTTGTATGTCCGCTTTTCTCTTTGCTGGGTTCAGAGGTGAGTTTACCGAGAAACTTAAACAGTTTCAAAGTTAAACTCTCCAGGGTCGTTTCTGCCTTCCAAAAAAAAAAAAAAAAGCGCAGCCAGGAACGACCCTAGCTCTCCCGCTTTTAAACCATTTAAACTTTAATCCCTTCAAAGAAGGGACCGGTCTCTTCCAGGCCGCTAATCCGCCCTATAGTGCTCCGGCGCAGGGGGAGACTTCTCTGCTGCGAAGGCCTTAACTTTGGACTTTTACATTCATGGGGCGATTTTTAGGAAACAGTTACGGGGAGCTTTGGCATTCATGGCGTCTGAGTCAACAGAGGGGGCACACAATGGTCCCCTAGAGGCTCCTGAGAGCCCCCGAGAGAGGAACCCCGACTATAAGGATTATAGGCCCGTGGGTTATTAGGGAAAAGCGAATGAAGGCCCGTAGCGTGCTGTCTGTTTGTGAGCAGAGTATGACTGACTCCTTTCAGCGACTGATTGGTAACATTATCTGGTAATAAACATTCAAATTACCGATGATAAAACTGTAAATGACAGCTCTGCAAAATAAAATAGAATAAAATAGAATTGAATTTATTGCTGAAGCTGAAGCTATCATTTTTAATGCGCTAACCTCGAAGTCTATAATAATAATAATAATAATAATAATAATAATAATAATAATAATAATAATAAAATCGTAATAATTGTATTTCAAGGTTTCATGGGAGAAGTTTTAAAGCCCAACCCAATCACTTCATGTTCTCAGTGAGGGACTTACTGAGGTCACAAAATGACCCAGAGCGCATTAACCTGCATGTTTTCTTTTGTTTTGCTTGCTTGCTTCTTCTTCTTCTTTCTTTCTTTTTTTTTTTTTTAAAATTCAGGCCACATTAATTGTCCTGTCTGCCCGCTAAAGGGGGATGATCCGCAGAGAGATTAAATTCTCGGCGTTTCTTTTTTCTGCTCCCGTCTTTCCTGCTGCTCTAATTCCTTGTGGTGGTCTTCCTGCCCTAACGACACCGACTGGAGCTCTGCAGGGCTGCATGCAGATTGGCCTTAACGAAGAGGGCGGTCGGAAACTCGTGTGTGCGCCTTGTTGGCGGTGATGGCGCACGGATGAAAAGGGCGGCCTGTGTGATGGATGGATGGATAGTCTTGAAGGAGAGATGGAGAGGTGTGTGGGTAGAGACGGGGGGAGAAGGGGTCAGTGAAGGATGGGACAGCGGCGACACTGGCGTGATGAAAAGCCACCCGGGAGGCCCAGTCCGGTTTCTGTCTCTGTGACAGGCGGCGGGTCTGATATCCAAGCGAGGCTGTCAGTCAGAGAGGGAGACTGCCAGGTCCATCCATCCATCACCGAAGCTCAAAGAAGAACATGTCCCATGTGCTCAAAGCAGTTTTCTTGCTCCAGACTCAGGCAGCTATTGATTCGCAGGTCTGGATATTAACTTCCTCTTTGTCGAGCTCTGAAAAAGAGCTGTAATGCTCGAATAAAAGCAGAGATTACACTATTTCATCGACTTAACTGAAGTCAGTGCCAAGGTCCAGAGTACAATAAATATTACACTACATGATGTGAGCATAGCTACATCCAGCTGATGGCTGTGCACCAAGAGAAATGCTTTTTTAGGCAGGCGATAACCCTCCTTCACTGCCTGGTTTAGGGTGACCAGGTGCCCGTCTTTAAGTTTTACTGCACGGCATTTTTAGTCCTCCTCCTCCTGCAGGACATGCGGTTTTCTAAAGTCTGGATTTTACCCCGAACTATCAGAAAGAAAAAAAAGAGCCAACTGGCCACTAGAGTTTTTCCGTTTCCCCCCCTTTGTTTTAGCTTGTTATCTTCATTGTCAATATATTTCTTTATCTTTATTTTGCAAAGTAGAAAATTTGGTGAGAATGAAGCAGCATGCATGTGATAACTGGCTAAAAATGACTGAAATTGTCAGATATGAGTCAAATACGTTCTGCCAATCTATGGCTGCATCCCCACTGAAACCCAGGATATACAGGAGTATATAAAACCATTACATGATACCATGAGAGCAAACTTCAGCTTCTTTTTCTATTCTTCTTGTTTTTACTTAGCAAGAGAGTTGGTAAACGGGTCCCACATTTAGTTTGTTGGGATCTGGTCACGCTGACCTGATTTAATGTGAAATTACACGCGGATTAATGTAATCGTCTCAACAAATATTCACAATTCTGCTTTTAAAGGAATGTGTTGCAGTAAATCGTTGTTTTTAATATGAACACTTATCTGTAAAAATAAAAGTTAGTGTGATTTAAAACGTGCGTGGGTTCTTTGGACAGAAGTCTACGCGCGTTGTATCACCAAGTGTCTCCATATTTTTAAATACTCAGCTGCTAACTGAGCAATCATCTGTCTGTAGCTCTTTGTCCCTATAATTCTAAATGTCCCAACAGTGATTTATGTAACTGATAATCAATCAATCAGTGCATTGTTTTGCCTTTGGTAAAGAGTACTTCTAGGATTTTCAGGATTCGTGATTATTGTTATTTACTTTTGTATTTTTCCCCCATTTGCTCATAATGTGACTGTGTAGTCAAAACGGCCGAGCAGCTGGTCTGCTACCTGCAGTGTGACTAAAATGTGTCGTGTCATCGCTCCTCTTAAGATCCTCTTCCCTCGGAGGTCGATTTGATTGCGGATAAAATAAAATCAGAGCTCGCGGATCCTGCCGTTAACATCGGCCTGCGTTTTCACGGCCGCAATCGAGGCTGGCGGTGTGCACATTTGATTTGCAAGGTGATGGATGAGAGACGGAGCTGGATGGGAGGGGGTTGGTGGGCCCCCCCGGGTGGGGGTCCCGTCGGTGCAGGCTGTCTCCGCATATCAGTCCCCAATTACCCGAATATACCGTGACGCTCCGGCGAGAGACGATAGCGCGCGTCTAACTGCGTTAGAGAGGCAGCAAGTTACGGTTAAGTCCTCAGTCAGCCGGTGCTTGTGTGCTAGATCACAATCACAGTCTGGTGTGGAGTCTACTCTAGAGGAGAAAATAGATCTAATAAGAATATAGTCAAATAGTTTTGAAATATTAAATCGAGCTAATTTTCAGTGCGCATTGTCCCATTTATGTGGCGAGTGCAGTGAGTAAACAGGCCGAGAGGTAAAGACATGGCTCCTTAATTAACTGCACCGCTACTGACAAAGATCTGTGCTTTGTCTTCATATGACGGAAAATGGCTTCATAAAATCTGAATTTTTGCGCATAAAATGTTCGCACAGGTGGAAAAACCACAGGGTGCTAGTAAGTGCACTAAAAAAAGCAGCATATTCGTGTAGATACCCGGTGGAATTTGGCGCAGCACACTCAGAAATCCACGTTCTTGTCAGGTTCTAGTCCGACTGGGACAGATTGAGACAAACCTTTATGAGCCAAAAATGGCTGTCCGGCACAAAGGCTCATCAGGACGGAGTTGCCAAAAAAAATAGCCTCGAAACATGGCCATTAATTTTAACCCATCACATTACGCTCATTATTATTTAAGTCCGCTCTAACCTGAAGTGAACGCGCATTCATCAGGCAGAATATGACGCAGAGCAGCTGCGGTTATTCACAAGCTGCGTACACCTCTGCTGCAGCACCAGACCTGTATTATCCTAATGGATAACGGCATGTTACTTAAAAAAGAAGCTTTTTAGGATAAAAACCAGGTCCCGGGAGACCGCATACACACACATACGCACACATACACACAGATACAAGCACACCACAGCTGGAGCGGCGAGGGATGGCCGCGCGCAGGAGAGCTTCTCCAAACACGCTAATTAGATCTCGAGCTCTGGCCCCGCGCTCTGAAAGCAGCCCAGCGGCGGGGCGCGCGGAGCTGTGGAAAGTTAATTGAATTAAATTCCCTCTAAACTAATTAGGCTGCAATCTGCCACGCGAGCTGTCCCTGAGCAAGGTTCGAATTAGGCGGAATGGATTTGTTCCTTTTCTTTAAAAGAAAGGAGGACAGACTGGTGTGTGTGTGTGTGTGTCAGAGATGGGGTTTTTTTGGTGGGGTCCTTTATTTGTCTTTTATGCTAATTCTCCCAGGGGACTGTCACGTGATTGCTTTACGGTAACGGGCCGGTGCGAGCATCCCTTCCACCGAACCCTCCACGGCGTCAGGGGTTAACAGGAAGAGACCCGGCAGTGTTACTTTAACGAACATGCGAGGTCCGGTACTGTGCTGGCAGTGGTAACTGCGCTGCTTTGCATGAATGGGGAGCATCTTCAGACTAAGAGCTGAGTGGACTGAGGTAGCCTAATGGAGGTGAAATCGATCGCTTTCCTAGGGGAGCACAATGAGCGAGGGCAGGAGAGGCAGAGATGAGAGAAGCGCGGAGGGACACGGATGAAAATCCCCCGTTAAGAGCAGGGACAGATATGATAATTGGAGAGCCGCTAGTAGTCGTTTATCATTCACCACCTCCACCTGGCTGCTGCTGGCTGAGCTTCAGTGAATTAGAAACTCTCTGTGTAAAAGCTTTATCCTGGACAGCAACGTGCAGTCCATGCTGGTGGGTTCTTGTTGTTTTGTTGTTGTTGTTGTTGTTGTTGTTTTTGAACCCCAGAGCTACCAGGAGCCCCTCCACATGCACATCTTCCCTTGTAACCCCTCCCCCACAGGTTTACCTTTTGTATCTCGCCTGCATCTTGGACTTGTGTCCATCTTTATGAGCAGCAGGAAGTGGGAGAGATGGACAGATGGGACAGACAAGGAAGAAGGAAGGGGGGAGAGAGAGAGAGAGAGAGGACGGTGGAGAAGCAGGAGGCAGAGGAAGGCTTGAGTGAGGGAAATGCAGCGAGATAGCGGGAGAGGGAGGTTAGGACGATGGAGGGCCAGGTTTCTGTTTCTCCATAATCTAATCAGAGAAATGGCAGCAGTCAGAAATAGCCTGACAGACAGACTAAGAGCGTCTTCTCTTTCTCCTCCTCTTCTTATTCTTGTCTTCCTCCGGGGAGGGTAAATGGATACACACACACACACACACACACACACACACACTTTCCCCCTTCCTAAAACCATAAAGTGTAGATGTGTTTGAGGGTTATAAGAGATGAGAAAAAGCCTGGAGGTATCACAGCAAAACCTGATCTACAGTCCAGATGAAGCCACTTAAAGTCTCACTTAAAAACACTAAAAAAAAACCTCTGCTGGCCTGTTGCTGTTTTGTCTGTGGGTGTCAACAGTTTAAAGGCATCGGCTTCATGCAGATGACATTTGAGGCATTTGGCAGTTCATTTTTAGCACAACCCACAGTTTATACAACCACAGAGTAATCTTAGATTCGTGAGTGGTATGGTATCTCCCCCACCAACCCACATGCTTCACACTGATGAATGACTGGGAGGTGGGTGGTAAAGAAGGCATCAAAGAGAGGAGAGAATATTCCCCCTTATTTCAGCTCAGAGGAGGCACACACGAAATCTTTTGAGGAGTCAAAGCAACCAAATCGTGACAACAAAATTTTCAGCTAAAATCTGTATGCTCTTTTGATTTCTTCTATCCTAAAGTATACAGAGAGGCAGTTCAGAGAGCTTCTAAGAGACATTTTAGCCTTTAAACAGTGGCGATTTTAACAAATGTACAAAATGAAAAAAAATTCTTTTGATAAATGCATTTTTAGCATAAACACAGAGACATCTTCACCTTTCCATCTTTGTGCACCAGTATGACAGATTACAAAAAGTGCTGGAAGCTGCAAATATTCTGTGTTACTCTTGTTGAAAATTCACTTAAATCGAGAAAATGACTGCAGTACAGATGCGGCTAAAGGGGATTGATTTATAAACAGCACAGGTACTTCCTCCTCACAGACAGCTGTGACTCTGTGTGTACCTAAAAGAAAGTGATAGTGTGTGTGTTGTTGGGGGGTCCAGGCGGAGCACAGTAAGAGTGAATGTGTCTTTTCCCTGCATGCTAATTCCTCCCTATGGAGAAGACATTCCTGCAGGCTGCGTGCATGTGTGAGAGATTCTTTCTGCATTCCCTCCCAGCGTCCGACGCAGACCCCCACACAGAATCAGAATTCCAAGGAAATTCCTATGTCATGTCGTTTTACGTGGCGGATGAGCATTATTGTTGCAGAATTCCCACCCAGGTTCTCACACACATCTATCCATCAGGGGTGTCAGTGCAACACAAATGGAACAACAACAACAAAAAAAGCAAGGAATTCCCTTTTGATTGTGATGACTTTATTTACACGGCGGAGACTCGGATACAAGAATGACAAACGTCGCTCGATTACATTTGGCGCCTTGGCAGCGTGCTGTTCAAACATTTATGATGCAACACTTTAGTCATAAAGAGAAAATATTTAAATTCCTCTTAATGTCAGAGGGACACAAACGAAAGCACCAGAGCTCGCTCGCAGCTATGATAGACTTCTTTACATTAACATGCATCAACAGAAACTACTTACAAGCCAGTTATATCAACCATGCTTCAAATGCACTCTCTCCACTAGCACATTCTTCATTGGGGAGAACAGATTACGCAGGTTGTGTTTACATTTTCATCAGCGTGCCTCTGCTGATGTGAATAATGTGCTAAAAGACAGTCAAATCATCTTTGATTATCCGTTTTTCCTTCACAGGAAAATAAGAAAGTTGCTGTTATTAATGTGTCACAAATATCAGTTTGTTTTTTTAATTATTTTTTTTCACACAGATTCGATAACAGTCATACAATATCCAGTGTTCTACACTGGCTGTCCTCTCCAACCACCTCAAAGGACAGGCTGTCGTGCCATCTTTCTGGCCTTCCGATTGGACAGACACACGGGGCGTGCAGCCATTAGGCAGCAGCTCCTGCTCGTACGCTGCGGCTAACTGGTTGACGACTCTCCTCTCAACCTGACGGATCAGTGACAGAGTCAGAGGTCAGGTGGAGATCAGGTTTATAGATCCTTTCTCCTTCACGACAAAATCTGAACATCGCTGTTATTAATATGTAACAAATACCTTTTTCCCCCTATTTTTTCCTCCCCTCCATAAAGATTCGATAACAGGCTCCAAAACTGACACTTTTTTTTAACTTTAGTTTTTCATTTTCCTCAGTCATTTACAATAAATGGAGGGAATAAAAGAAAAAAATTAAGGGGTGAGGGAGAACAAATGGCAAAAAAAAAAGAGTAAACAACTTGTGTGGTGCTACCTAAACATCAAAGAATGTCTGTGTTTGGTCGAGCCTTATACAGATTCCATTTCTTCCATCGTTGTTCGAATCGATGTGCTTCAAGTCTTAAGTAATAAGTTATTTTTTCCATCGTGGAAATTTCCTCCATGACATCTCGCCATTGCTTCAATCTCAAAGGATCCCTTTGAAGCCAGTTCCTTGTAATAACTTTCTCGCAGGCCATTATCGTCACATTAAACAGGTAAATGTCCTCAATGTCAATTACTTCTGCGGGTAACAGGCCTAGAAGTAGGTCCGCTAAATTTTTTTCTTAATGTGGCCCTAACACATCATCGTGATTTTGTTCTACGAGGAGCCCTGAAATATGGCATAAATCACAAGCTCCATAATGCATATTGTAGCAGCCTGCTAACAGGTCCAGTACTGGACGATCCCGCTGAAGAGTGATATCATGCCGCTGTTTAGCCTGACAATAGAGAGAGAGAGAGTGGAAGTAATGTTACAATAGGGCCGAGGTTGAGACCTGCAGAATATCAGGAAAACACAAATCTGTCAGAGAGGACGAAGAACAGAGTCAAAATGGGTGGAAAGAGAGAGCGAGCGAGAGACACAGCAGCATGTCTGCTGACGCTCATCAACAGGCCCTTAATACATTTTAATCAAACGCGGGTCAATAGTAGTGATCAGAGCAGCTCATTTAGCTTCAGATGTTAACACTTCATTCAATAAATAAGACGCCATGTTTTTCTATCGATATGTAGCGAGGCAATAATAATAAAAGCTCTAAACATTTAATTTGTCTAATATAAATGAGCGACAAACAAAAGCCTTGTGGGATTATTCAGTAATAATGAGATTTCTGCTGTTTGCATCGCTTCAAGATGCAGACTGAGACAAGTCATTACCAGACATGCACACTTTCAAAAACTGAAGACCCAAATATCAGACCCACAAGAGCTACAACACCACTCAAAACAGAGAAACTGAAATGAGTCGGGGTCCCTATCAGTTGCCTGCAGGGCCCATGTTTGCTGTCAGGACACCAGCTGTAATATTAATAATTAAATATTGATGAAGGCTCCACATGTTAAACACTGTAATCACATTACAGGGAGTAACAGTGGCACACAGTATTGATCCGTGTGTGTTTCTGCACAGCTCAGCAGCGGCTAACGAAGTGGGTGAGGCCTCGCAGGTCCCCACAGGAGGACACCCGTGTTAGAAATGTGGTGCTGTGAAGACGGGCGTCCAGAGGAGACTCAACCTCTGCTCCTCTCAGATCCACACACAGCTGATCGGCCCACTTTCTGTTAAAGTGGGTGTGGTGGAGGTGTGGTCCCTGGCTCAGCTGCAGGGGAGGGATGGTGCAGTGAGCTCAAGGAGGCAGTGCCAGTGGAAGCAGATGAGGCCACAGGTGGTGTTGATCTGGTTAATCAGGTGTTTCTTTTCTTATAGTGAAGCCGGACCCTGGAAGAGGGGGTGTGTCCCGAGACCGGCTGTGAATGGAGAGACGCTACCTGTGAAAAGTGGCAATAAAACTCATAAATGTGACAGTGTGTTGAGTCTGTCTTTCCAAGTTTTGTCGAAACCCAGGAATTGGGATGTCAGAGCCACACGCCGCGCCGCCCACCCAGCCTTTGCAAATCTTAGCACAAATGTCCACTGTCGGTGGCAATGCTCTGTATTGGGGGACGGTGATGACCCCCAGATCTTCTTGGAGACCTTCCGGGCCATGGCAAAAGCATTTCAGTGGCCTCCTGCAGAGTGGGTGCTGCTTCCACTGCTGTCAGGGGAGGCTCAGCTGCCCTGAGTCTGCCACTGACCTCACAGAGCAGCTTCCCAGACATCTGCCAGGCCGTGCTGGACTGTATGGGCCTCTCCCCAGAGGATCATCCTCGGTGGTTCCGGATCTGCAGGCTGACAGGGGAGGACCGCCCGTTCGTGTGGGCCCGGAAATTACACGACGCAGCGGCGCGATGGCTGCCGCCTGGACCATTGGAGGCTGGTGGAAACAGCGAGGTGGGTCCGGTGCCACTGGCCTACGAGCCTGGAGGCAGCGGTCACGTTGGCAGAACACCACCTGGCTGCTAGAGTGGAGGAGCCCAGGGAAGGCAGGCCCAGGTGCCAGTGCCTAGGTGCAGGGTCCCCACGCCTGCACCGGTAGGGCGGGCCCCTGCACTGAGTCCCACTAACCCATTTTTTCCCACTTTGCTTTCGGTCCTTGGGGAGGCAATCAGCACTGCTCCAGAGCCATGGAGAGTAGCAGAGACACTGGGGCAAGGGTGCTGGAAGTGCGGGCAGCCAGGACACCTGAGGCGGGACTGTCCGCCAATGGAAGTGGGACAGGTGTTCCGGCACCCTTCCCAAGTCTGGGAGGGATGTACAGCATTCCGGTAAGGACTCAAGGGGGTATACACCATGGTTTGGTGGGCACGGGCTCTACACAGACCCTTTTGCACCAGAGCTCGCACGGAGGATACACACACCCAGTTGGTGCCATAAAGCTGCTGGAAAATGATTTTCCAGGTGGCTCACTATAAAACCCATGGGAGGGCATATGGGATATGACAAGAATCTGGAGCGAATTAAGGCCCACTTTTATTAGCTGGGCATCCGAGCGGATGTGCAACGCTGGTGTGCATCCTGTCCGGAATGCCAACTTGTTAACCAGCCAGCCATTCCAAAAGCGCCTTTGCGCCTGCTAACATTGATGGAGGTCCCGTTTGAGCGCATTGGCATGCACCTCATTGAGCCATTTCACCGGAGTGCACGTGGCTATCGCTTTGTATTAGTGCTGGTGGATTATGCAATGCAATACCCGGAAGCAGTGCCACTGCGTACTGCATCTCTGCAAATAGTGTGGAGCAGACACTGTTTTAGGTCATCTCCCGAGTAGGTGTTCCGAAAGAAATACTGACTGACCAGGGCACGTCGTTCATGTCTCCCACACTGAAGGAATTGTATGAATTACTGGGCATTAAATCTGTTCACACCAGGATCTACCACCCTCAGACTGATGGGCTGGTGGAGCAGCTGAATAAGACTTTAAAGTCCATGATTTGGAAGTTCATACACGAGGGTGAACGCAATTGGGATCACTGGCTAGACCCTCTGTTACTTGCAGTGTGGGAGGTGCCCCAGGCCTCCACAGGATTTTCTCCCTTTAAACCGCTTGGGGTGCTCAACCTAATTAAAGAAAACTGGGAGGAACACCTGTATATCAGAGGGGCTAGACTCAAGCAATTTTCACCAGGAGACAAAGTGCTTGTATTACTCCCTTCTTCTAGTTTAAAGTTACTCGCCAAGTGGCAAGGACCCCCCACCTCACACGGTGAGTGGGGGACGTTGACTATGAAATTGCATGGTCAGACAGGGGAGGGGCCACGCAGATTTATCACCTCAATCTCCTGAAAGTATGGAGAGAGGCTGAAACTCTCTCTGGTGAGCCGGGCCGGAGGTGCCAAATTCAATCACTACTTTATTTACTTTATTTACTCAAATAAAGGACCTAGGTTGCTCTAAGAGCATTTGACTCGATGATCGAAGTGCTCTCATAGGAGTATACAGGTTGAGAAGTTCAGTTAAATAGCAACATTATTTACGATATTTGATGGGCAGCCAATGTAGGTCAGCAAGGATAGGGGTAATAGAATCAAACCTTCTAGTACCAGCTGCTGCTGCATTTTGGACAAGTTGTTGTTCATGAAGAAGGGCAGATTGGAGGCCCAGGTAAAGGGAGTTACAGTAGTCTAATCTAGAAGTAACAAAGGCATGTATAAGTTCCATTCGCGGTATGTAATGCCTAGCCTAAGAGATTTGACGTAGTTTTTAAAAGCTAGACTGTACTACAGAGGACACTTGTTTATCAAGTTTAAAGGAGCTGTCCTAAAGAACACCTAAGTTACGTACTGTATCAGAGAGGGAGGTAGCAAAGGGCCCAAATATATTGGCTAATTGTCCCCGAGGGATGTTGTCCCCGAGGGATGTGGCTATCAAAGACAATAATTTCCGTTTTCTTTTCATTTAGAAAAAGGGAGTTACTCGATAAAAAGCTTTTGACCTCCCTCATACAATCAAGAAAGCAGTGTAGTGAAGATGGGGTACCGTCAGTCAGACAAAAATAGATTTGAATATCATCAGCATAAAAATGAAAAGAAATGTTATATTTGTCAAATATAGAGCCCAAGGGTAGCATGTACAATGAGAACAACATAGGGCCAAGAACAGACCCCTGGGGCACACCACAACGAAAAGGGGTAACAGAGGAAGAGTAGCTCCCATCGTCACAGAAAAGGACGTTCCCTTTAATGCCTACTAAATATTCTAGTCTTGTTAGCAGAATGCTGTGGTCCACCAGATCAAAGACTGAAGACAACTGTAGTTCCGAGTTGAGTGACTCTATAGCTCTCAGCAAATTGTTTGGAGATATGTCAGCTCCAGTGTTAGCATTAGCTTGCACTGCGACATTGTTAGCTTTTCCCACCAAGTTTTTATCTTGTATTTTAGGCATATTTGCGTTTTGTCAGCCTCCTGTGATTCCTTCCCCACTCAATCGTGTGTTTAACTCTAGAAAAATCAATGAAAGAGATTTTAGTGGGTAAAGTTTTTTTTACCTGGCATGTGTCTTGTTACGCCGTCACACCGGACTGAAGCCACGTTTCTATTTGCAGTCATACAATATCTCAAAAATATTTTAGCTTTCAGTGTTCTGAAAAGCTAAAAGAAATATATGTGGAAGTGGAAGTCACCTGTACACTGAAAAAAGGTAAATCAATAATGTAGCAATGTTAAATCTCGTGATACCGCACATGATTTTGTTTCTTGCACTCTGGATCGTGGCTTGAGGATGGCAGCCATCTCCGCTCACCGGTACTTTTATTGGTCTGTCTTAATTTCTGAATGAATATTGTCCAAATCTCAGTCAAATTTAGTTTAATGTCTAGAGTGTCACTATGTAATGTTAACGTTAAATAAGTGCCGTTAGCTTATTTGCTCTCTTGTCAAAGAATTGGCGCTTTTTCATTTTAATTTGTTTTTGGTGCAAGCCCTAATGTCACATTTAACTTACCTCCAAGGCGCTCCTAACATATTTTGATTTTCTGTGTGAATTGGTTTGCCAACTGACTGCTCAGTTACATTATGTGTTAACTGCACCTGCACCGTGGTGTTAGTGAGATTTTGGAGATTGAACAGCCTCAGCTAATGTCTTTGGAGGCATTAAGGTAGCTTACCCCCCCACCTCCTTGTTTTGTATTTATTTATTTATTTATTTGCTGCAGATTGAGAGACAAACTTTATTCCGCATTTCATCTGGAGTCAGCTGATGGATCGTGGGTTCAAGTTGTGGTGAGAACAGGAGGTTGTGTTTTCTCTTAAGGTTTCTGTAACTTAATTATAATACAGATTTTATTTTAATCATTTGGCACATACACACACTGGCCAGCTACCTTATTTATACATATGTGAAATCCAAAATCTGCCATACGTTTAACTTGAACCTACATATATTGTCAGAAAGATGATTACTGGACTTGCGTTAATGCACACTTGAAAAAAAATGAGGTTGTAACTTGTATGTTGTTGGATTGCAAACATCTTAGGATCTTTTAAATCCCACAAGAGCAGGAAACACAGGTCTTATTCACCAAAAGATTACCGACCAACCACGCACAGTGCCTGTTGTTATTTTTAAAATAATTTTATGTTGTTTTAGATAAAATGCAGTGTTCAAGCACATCACAACCATGCCTTTGCAGTCAAGGTTTCTGGCACAGCTTGACTTCATCTCTGAAAGTCTGCTGAGAGTGTTTGCCAAGCAACTGGGAGAGCAGGCCCAAAAGCTAAAGGATATGACTGCCATGATGACAGTAAAAACTTTTAAATTGTTTAACTACAAAGTGTATATGCATCACATTAGCTCGGTAAAAGATTTATATGCTGCATCCATTGCAAAGGTCAACTTTTACCTGTGAGTACTGATCCTACTGAAAGGACCCCATAATTTACATCATGCAATTACTGTCCCAGCGTGAGAAATCGATCGTTTTTGTATGTTTTGGAAACTGTATGACTAAACTATAACTATATAAGTCCATTTCATAATGGTCATGTCAAACAGGTAGTTTTAATGGTGTTTTGTAGATGCTGGTGTTGCATGTTAACTGGTTCAAAAAGTCAGGTTTTTTGGTCTTTGATCATTTTCTTCTGTGCTACTGAAGATTTTGAGTTCACATATCTATGTTTTCTTTGTTATAATACTTAAGGATGACATTGATGTTCGAAGGGAGTCCCTCATCAATGTACTCTGCCTCTGTCTGAATGACAATCCTGATGTCTTGGTGCAGGAGTTCATGGTGAGTGTTGCATGAGTAGATTGTGGCTTTGCAACTGAACACAGTGCATTCAGTTAACCATATGATCCTCATTGGACCAGTTAGGCCCAGTAGTCCTCTTTAATAATTTGGTGAAGTGATTCCAGTACTGACATTGAAACACAAGGTTAAACTTGTTACACAAGGGGTCCAAACACTACTTTTTTTTCTCCATAGCACCTATTACGAAAGCGGAAAAACCGTCCATTTTGATGCCTCTGCCACAAAGTGAAAAAATAATAATGATAATTAAAATCATCCAGGAACGGAAAAAAAAACCTTCAAGAAAAATGAGGAGAACTGTGGGCACTGTCATCTCATTGGAGGGCCACATTAGTGTTCAAGTAGTATAAGGGTCATTCTTACTATTCGGTGCCATTTGAGTCCTAATGACATAATATGGTATATTTAGTGTAAAACTTGTCTAATGCTTATTTCTAAACCATTTTCTTGTATGTTTAACCCCCCTCTACCATAGAACACATTGATATATACACAGGATAAATACATTAAAAGTAAATTACTTTTATTTTAGCACAAGTCACTAAAGTACTATGTCCCCAGTCATGCTTGCTCGACTTCAGTTACAAATATAACTTAAAAAAAAAAAAAGAAATCTAGATTTTTCATCATTTCTGGATTGGCTTATTTCTAATGTTCCTCATCAAATGTTCTTTTTTATTATTAATGCATGTTTAATACTTAAAATCTTTAAAAAATGTTGTGTCCCTGAATCAACTGTCACCCCTGTTACTCTGATAAGAATTCCATAGAACACATCACCTGATTATTCTTTTAGTCACATGACACTCCCGGATGTAACATATTTTGGAGGGAAAACTTTCAAGAAGAAGACGAGTAAGTACCACTCTTTAATCAACCCTTTTTTCAATGTTTTAGCAAGATTTTGTAATGTGGCAAAGCATTAGTGGAAACAATTTTTTTTTTGTAATTTTTATAATATGGCTAATAAACATGTTAAAAATGGTTCTTAGTGGTCACCATGTACTAGCTTGTTGTTCATCATACTAGTAGTAATGGCTAAGTTTAGCATAAAATCTCCCCCCTGATACCGTCACCCCTGTTATTGCTATGCACTGTAACAGGGGGGACACATGGTAACAGGGGGGACGTAAGATGATAGAAGTTTAGTGTTTAGGGTTATTTATACAAGTGTGTATTGGTAATTATTATTAACCTGTATATATATATACTTTTAGAAGATTTTGAATAGTATACATTTTTCAGGGAATGGCACCAATGTCTGCTGCGGAGAAGCAGCGGCGCTACCGAGCACGTCGTGATGCTGACCCTGAGAGAAGACAGATATATCTCAATAAAGAGAAAGAGAAGTGGAGAAAGGACAGAGAGGAAGGGGAAAAAAAAGAAAGTGGCAGATCTCAGTGAACGACAGAAGAGAGCACAGAGAAAGCAGTGGCGAGAAAGGAAAAGAAAGCAGAGGGCTAGTGCCAAAGGCAGGACAGAATTTGAGGCTATGAATACTCCTCCCCTAAGTCCAGAATATTCCCTAGAGCCAGAAAATGCCCCGCAACCAGGACCCTCAAGGTTAGAAGAAGAGTTGACAGTTCAATGCTTTGCTGATTAGGTAGATTTTGTATTTGTGTGTGTGAGTCTACCTGCCTAATACATTATAAACATATAATATCCAACGTCTATCTTATACTGTATCTAAACATTTATCTAAACATATATATATATAATAATTGTGACAATATTTCCTGTGTTGTAGGCAATACATTGTTGGACGAAGGAATATTAGACAGGGAAGAAGGAGACTCAAGAATGAAATTAAAGAGCTAAAGGCCTTGTTGGAAAAGGAAAAGAGAAAAAAAGAAAAATACAAGAAGAGGTGCCAGCGTTTGGGTGGGGAAAAAAAATCCCCACGTTCTAAAGTGGATGCACTGCTGCGTCATGAAACAGTTAGCAACACAATTAGGAAAAGACTATTACTGCAGGAATCAATCATTGAGGAAATCAGGAATAAATACAAAAACACCAAAAAGGAACGAGAGAGGCAAATTATTGCAAAAACGACAATAGGAAAAATTATAAAGAAATACAGGCTACAGAGGGCTGCACAGACAGCTCTAGGCTTTTCAAAAAAGCGTGGTCAAAGACAAGATGGAGGGCTCATAACCTTTGAAAGAAAGGAAAGCAATAGATTACCAGTTGATTGCAAGCAGAAAATAAAGGCCTTCTTCTTAAGAGATGACGTCAGTCGGATGACAACAGGACGAAAGCAAACTAACTCAAAAGAAAATAAAAAAACAGAAACGTTTGCTAACTGATTCACTGAAGAATCTGCACCATAAGTTTCTTTCAGAAACTGAGCATCAGGTCTCATATTCTTGTTTCTGCACCTTAAGACCATTTTGGGTTGTGGTGCCCACAGAAGCTGATCGTGAAACCTGTCAGTGCAGGACACATGAGAACTTACAGTTCATGGCCAATGCCCTGTATGTCCAAGGTCTGTCAGCAACAAAACACATTGAAGAGATGGTAGATGCAACAATGTGTGATGCTAAATCCAAAGTCTGTGCATATGGTGAGTGCAAAGACTGTTTCAGTACAACACACACACTCTTGAGACCTCCTAACAACACAGAGATAGCCTTTACCAAGTGGTCTCTAGAAGAGAATGAAAAATTAAATGATGGAGAGGTATCTGGTAAAAAGTCAACAATTACAGTGAAGACAACTGTCATGACAACAGAGGATGCACTTGCAGGGGAATTTCATGACGGACTACTCAGATTTAGGCGGCACGTCTTTAATATCCGATGGCAGTATAGAGCCTACAGACAACTGAGAGAAAATCTGAGAAACGATGAATGTCTGCTACATGTAGATTTTTGAAGTTTCTTTAAGGTGGTATTTTTTGTCACTGATGTTATGTCCACCCTGTTACCTCCTGTCCACCCTGTTTCTCCTCTGTCCACCCTGTTACCTGTGTGTTTCTTTTGTTAATTAAATCAAATCAACAAACATAATGCATGTCTCTTTGGTTATTGGGAGGGAATGAATCAGCAAAATTAATTTACTTAAAAATGGAGCCAATTTTTTTTTAATATTCCCTTTGAATCTAAAAACAATCTTTTGAAATTACACTGTGTCTTAAAACTGAACCTGTCTTCTTTCAATATAATGCTTGTTTAAAATACTTCCTTGAAATTTCCTTGCAGATTTTAAAAAGGGACATTGTAGCTTTTAGAAAATGTAAATATTACTATAACTGTGCATTCAAAACAGTTATTAATAGAAAATTGAATGTCCTGTAACAGGGTGGACATTTGGCACGTCATGGTAAAGACTTTGATTTTAAAAAATATTATAATATAATATCCTTAGCTGGACCAATACATTTTTCTTATAGGTTGAAAATCCCTCTTTTAGATGAAATGTTAAAATAATTCAAAATTTTGTATTTTTTGATGAAGAGTGATCACACTGAAATGGCACCGAATAGTAGGAATGACCCATAAAACCCCCACAAATATTTCTTAAAATGCAGTGTTTTGTATTTTTAAATTTCAAATATTGTATAAAAAGACAAAACTGCAAATGTGAACGCAATTTTTTTTCTTCTCACTCTTAAACTGAAGCCTTTCATTGAACTATCAAATAAACAAATTGGTACTCTCTTTCTGGCCACACCCGTGGCAGCACTTCTGCTATTATTTTGTTAAATACAAACAAAATAAAAATGCTGACATAAGTGTACACATTAGTTTTTAACTGCCAGTGAAAATTGTTTTCTTTGCAGTTTACTCTCTCACTGAACTAACAGTCAATTGGTAAACATGTTTGTGCTCTCTGCTCATATTGCCTTCATATTAAGTACGTTTTTGCTTTTAAAGAACTTATTTTAACATTGCACTCAACAACAAACAAATCCTCCCTAACAAAAGTAACTTCAAGGACCAAACTGCATTATATTTTTTCATGTCAATATACGGGCTGCAAGTAGGGGTGATGTGGGCCACAAGTGGTCCCTGGGCCACGAGTTTGATACTCCTGCTTTACCTGCAGTGAAAGTAGACATTTTGTTTTGAAAGGTTACTAGTGGATACTGGCAACTTGGAAGAGAACAATACAATCTGTTATAAGGCCTCCATTGGAAAATTGTGTATTTCATACTAGAATATAATACCAACATGTAGTATTTGGTTAAAGTTATTGAATAGTGTTTGAATAAAGTGAGAAAATTGTGGAGGATTAAAATATTCCAAGAGCTCAAATTACTTCATCAAAACATTTCAACGTTTCAATCACATTTTATCAACACACATTGCACAGGTTTATTGAATACGAATAACTAGTGTTAATTTAACTCTGTTTAAGTTGCTGCCATAGCAAAACATCTGTGTGCATCTAATGTCCACTACTGAAAGAAGTAAATCCAACACGTTCTTTTGTTCAGTGTATGCTCGCATTTTTAATCCTTTGTTGTTAGTGTTCAGGGCTGAGTGGTGGTCGGATGTCCAGCGTTCTCGATGAGCTGTCCTCTCCAACCACTTCGAGGCGCAGGCTGGGCGTGCTGTGCTCTTTCTGGCCTTCTGATTGGACAGACAGACGCAGCGTGCAGCCTTTGGGCAGCAGCTCCTGCTCGTACGCTGCGGCTAACTGGTTGACGACTCTCCTCTCAACCTGATGGATCAGTGACAGAGTCAGAGGTCAGGTGGAGATCAGGTTTATAAGTCAGGCTTTTTAAAAATCTTTATATGCTACATGTGCAGGATTTTTCCTGCATAAAGGAATCCCGTTGTGATTTTGTTCTATAAGGAGGCCTGAAATATGACAAACCACTTCAAGGGTTACTCCTAAAAACCAGTGTGTATGTTACAGTGCCTGCACACCTCATGCTTGATGGAACGAGCTCCATAATGCATGTTGTAGCCGCCTGCTAACAGGTCCAGTACTGGGCGATCCCACTGAAGAGTGATATCATGCCGCTGTTTAGCCTGACAAGAGAAAGAGAGAGTGGAAGTAATGTTACAATAGGGCCGAGGGTGAGACCTGCAGAATATCAGGAAAACACAAATCTGTCAGAGAGGACGAAGAACAGAGTCAAAATGGGTGGAAAGAGAGAGCGAGCAAGAGACACAGCAGCAGAGAGGAGACTGTGTCAAGCAGCATGTCTGCTGACGCTCATCAACAGGCCCTTAATACATTTTAATCAAACGCGGGTCAATAGTAGTGATCAGAGCAGCTCATTTAGCTTCAGATGTTAACACTTCAATCAGTAAATATGACGCCATGTTTTTCTATCGATATGTAGCGAGGCAATAATAATAAAAGCTCTAAACATTTAATTTGTCTAATATAAATGAGCGACAAACAAAAGCCTTGTGGGATTATTCAGTAATAATGAGATTTCTGCTGTTTGCATCGCTTCAAGATGCAGACTGAGACAAGTCATTAGCAGACATGCACACTTTCAAAAACTGAAGACCCAAATATCAGACCCACAAGAGCTACAACACCACTCAAAACAGAGAAACTGAAATGAGTCGGGGTCCCTATCAGTTGCCTGCAGGGCCCATGTTTGCTGTCAGGACACCAGCTGTAATATTAATAATTAAATATTGATGAAGGCTCCACATGTTAAACACTGTAATCACATTACAGGGAGTAACAGTGGCACACAGTATTGATCCGTGTGTGTTTCTGCACAGCTCAGCAGCGGCTGACGAAGTGGGTGAGGCCTCGCAGGTCCCCACAGGAGGACACCCGTGTTAGAAATGTGGTGCTGTGAAGACGGGCGTCCAGAGGAGACTCAACCTCTGCTCCTCTCAGATCCACACACAGCTGATCGGCCCACTTGTTGTTAAAGTGGGCATCCAAACAGCAATATGGAAGCTGGAACAAATATGTGCATTCCTCTGGCGCACTTAAACAACCCATCAGTGCTGCCAGCAAACTCTGTTAATATCAGTTAAAATAGAAAGCATGAAAGGACTCGCGAGGCAGGATTTTTAAAGCTGTGTAATGTTTCCTGCATTAAGACTCAGCAGGACTTGATCTTGCATAATTTCTTTATTTATAACCGCAGAAGCAGAGAGACTAAAAATGACTGTAAAGATTGTGCTCTCGTACCTTTTTGGCCCAGAAGTTGAGCTCTTTGCTGACCAGCTGTAGCAGCTCTGAGTGACAGAATGGCAGGAAGTAGACGATTTCATTGATACGGCCCAGGAACTCGTCCCTCCGGAAATGAGCCTACAGAGGAACAAAAGACCCATGAGCGTCTCAGAGCCAGGCATGTCTGCAGCTACACCAAACAAGATGGTTTTTTATGTATTTGTGTGCATCATGTGTTTTACCTTCAGGATTGGTCGAATCACAGATTCTTTAAACTGTCTGGAGATTTTAATGTCATCACTTTTCTGTACGTCCTCTGGAGGAAAAGGAGGAGATGAGCAATAATGTCATTTCTGGTTTTTAATCATCTGAAAGCTGTTATCACAGTGCTACAATGTTCCTTTATTTTGCAAGAATGAGAAAATTAACTGCAACATGACAAAGTTAATTTGTAGATAATTTAATTTCTGTGTTCGTTTAACACAACATCAGATGGAAATGTATAATCACATTGTACAGTGTCATCAGTGTGAAGACATTAGCCAGGCTGCATGTACGCGTTAGGGCGTTTCTCTCACCGAGGTTATCGGCCAGCTTCCTGCGGCTGACCCGCTCGGCTTCCTGGCGGAGCTGCAATGCATGCTGGGCTATCTCGTCACTTGCGACGTTCGACGTCATGATGAAGATGGCGTCTTTGCATTCGATTGTCTTTCCTTTACCGTCTGTAAGACGACCCTGAAAGAAGAACACCACCAATCAAACAAAGTTTCAGTTTATTTCTGTTTTATCAAAGAGACACACACGATGGACGTAAGAAGCTGTGTGCTCGCCTCATCAAAGAGCTGCAGCATGATGGTGAGGACATCGGGGTGGGCCTTATCCACTTCATCAAACAAGACAACAGCGTTAGGACACGCCCTCAACAGCTTGGTCAGCTGACCGCCTTCTTCATGTCCCACATATCCCGGTGGAGAGCCAATGAACTTTGCCACCTGAGCGCGGACAGAGAAAAGATGCACAATAAGTCTAAATAACACAACAAGCTGATTCGTTTTATCAGGATCACACTAAATAAGTATGCTCAGCCACCCTCTGCAACAGAGAATTCAATATTTCCACACGCTTCACACCATGATCCTGTTTGCTGCATCGGGAACGTTTTCAGTGCATCCAAAAGAGGTTTTCTGAAGCACTTCAGTAACCAATTTTGTTGAACATTATTTCAAATGACAGGAAAATGTATAGACTTACCTCAAATGAGGTAAAGCAGAGCTGCTGCCTTTAATATAAGAGGGCCTTTCATGGTAGAGTCCATGTCAGCCCCCAAGCTCCGATCCTAGCCATGAAAATCTCAAACATTTTACCCATTATATCCGAAGATGTTCATAATAATCTTTGCAGCTGTAATCACCAGCCTGCTGTGTTCAGTGTTTCACTTATGCATCTGACGCAGCTTTTCTGAATATCAAAAGACCTTCGATTTCTAGCATCTATAAAGCTCCTCATTGCCACAAACTATGCAGAGAAAGTCCAAACACTGTGGTGACTGTGACAACACGACACTGTAAAACAATGCAACTCTGAAAAACTGATTAAATGTATTCATCACAAAAAGTTTCACAAAGAGAAGAACAAAAAACCCCCAACATCATTAATTTTGGTTTATGAATCTATTACGATTACATAAACAGAATTAATCCAATGCATCACTGCCATGCATCTGCAGCAGGAAGACGCTGCTAGCAGCTGCTCTCATCGGAAATAAATGAACTTGTGTGGCGCGGCTTATTCAGTGCATACTTTGTGTTTTCGCGTGTGTGTAACGAGGCCTTACCTCGTGCTTTTCCTGAAACTCCGACATGTCCATGCGGATGAAACCCTGCAATCACAGGACGGGTTAACCTCCAAAAGAAGCACTACTGCATACACTGTAATCAAACTCATTCCACCAAATTAAGACTCTTGACATGCGTTTTGTATCTATACGCACGCTGCTACGTCACATACCTTTTTAATGTCCTTGTGCATGTAACGAGCCACCTGTTTAGCCAACTCCGTCTTTCCTGTGAGACACATCATTGAACCCGTCACACACAAATGCATCATTTAATTGGTCATTAGGCAACAGGAACAGTCCCTCCCCCTCACCATTTAATTACTTTGTTCTCAATAAATAAAAAAAAAATACAGTCTCCGCCTTTACATCAGCATGCAGAGATTTCAGGAATTCAGGAAAACAAGCTTACTCATTTCAGACAGAAAGACAATCTCTCTCCTTCGCTAAGTGCTGGCCTAAATCCCAGTGCCTCCCTCCACAAAGCTTTCAATCATCTCCAGCTCTCCAGAAGCACACATTATGCTTGCCAGTAAAATATTCTGCATATAAATGCTCATATGTGATATTGATGTCTTGTGTTTGCTATGCATATGGGTATGATGATTGTGTGTGTGAACGAGGCTGTGTGTGTCTGTGTGTTTGTCTTGTTGCTGTGTTTAATATTGATGTCTCATGGCCACTGTTTGTCGCTGAAGGGAACAGAGAATATGAACACCGTCTCTCCCTCATCTATCTCTCTGCCCTGTCATTTCACCATCTCCCTCTTTTTAGCCATCTATCTGGCCCTTAATATCTCCCCTCTCTTCCTACTGCCTTCACTCCAACACACAAACACTTCCAAATCTTGCTGATGATTAAGGACATTTAACCACTTATTCAGTAGATGTCCTCCTCAGGTTTTCTGCTTTAACACAAAAACTGTTATTAGCAGAACCAGTTTTTGATACTTTGGCCCGCTCAAACACTACACTCTGCATCACAGGTTTGCTTTAATATTTATCCTCTAGGATATTTCAAGACGTTCATGGATAGAGGAGCAGTGGGGTGAATCTGCTGCAGCAGAAATGTCCAGACAGTCAGTCTCAGTTCAACCCACCATCCCCAGTGAATACCGTTAACTGACACGACTCGCTATTGTTGATTTGATCACTCACTCACTCACTCACTCACTCACTCACTCCCTGTGCTTGTGGAGCACAGTAAACAATGGGTTACAGTAAACAAAGGACTGGAAATTTGATGGGACTTTATTATGCAGATATAAAAATGTCCTGGCATCCCAGTGCTAATGAAACTTTAACATGCAAAGACAGGTACTAACTGATAAAGACTGTGGTACTGGTACAGTTGGTGGAGTCTATTACTTCGCATGAATATTTACATTACTACCAAATCTGCTCACCATCCCTCTTCAGGAGCTCAAAGTTGCCATCCACATATCAAAACTGCCCAACTCAAAATTAGTTTGTTAGCTAAACAGTGCCAAACAGTGTTCCCATCTTCAGTCTAACGTTTCTTCCTCTTCATCAGGGGGATTCAGTTTTCCCTAACCAATCACACACAGCCTGATGACACCGTCAGTCCCACCCATGCACTAATTTGCCAGCTGTAGCGCTCATCAAGCTGATTGTGTTTTAAACTGTCAAACTGCTGTTTCCTGTCACATTTCCAAACAAATCAGTCAGTTTCATGACAACAGCCCACGATATGATAAACTGCAGACTGGAGCAGCCAGAGGATCAAGCCACCAAACGTCCAGTTAGTAGATGACCTGCTTTACCTCTTGAGCAACAGCCACCCCAATACTGGACAACCTGCACATTACAATAGAGGAGCTGCTGGTCCATAGAAGCCCACACCTTGAAGCTCCTGGTGCACTGTTCTTGTGCTGATGTTAATGGAGCTCTGTCGTTACCGAGTCAGCAGAGTGTCGGTGACTTTTAAGCATTCTGAAACTCTGCTCTGTAACTTTATGTTCTCTGACACTTCATGGCTGAGTTGCTGTGGTTCCTAAACACTTCCACTCTGCAGTAAAATCACTTAAAGCTCAAGTGGCATCCTTTTACAGGACTACACTGGAATTCAGTGAGCTCTTTCATGTTTGTAAAGGCAGCCTTCATGGCTAGGTGTGTGATTTTATAAACCTTAGGCAATGCGACAGTGAGCGCCAGAATTCAAAGATTGAGAAGTATGTCTCAATTAGGGGTGGGCGATATAAACGATATATGACAGAAACGATATAAATTTGGCCAATGATAGAGCGATATAGTCAAAATCTCTATCGCGATAGCGCATGTTGATGATGTCATCAAGCTGCACCTGTTTTGGTCAAAAGCATCGCAGCGGCTACAACCATCATCATCTGCAAATTATGCCGGGCGACAGTCATAGCAAAGAGATGAAGCACTTTTTAAATATGGGGTAAGCCAAAAACTGCGCTTCCTCCACTTCCGTAACATTGATTCATTAATGTTGAATTCTCTCGCAGCTGTTCTGTTCCCATGTTGTTGCAGTATATTAATAACTACCTTGTATTGTGGATGAATAATCTCAGTTGTTCTCCTGACTGAGTGGAAAAAAAGTTGGCGTTCATCCTCCAGCTTCACTGTGCTAATGTTATGCTAACATAGCTGTGTCGCTAGCAATCACGTAGCACAACATTATATACCAGGTAGTCCAACTTCACTGCTGTTTAGTTTCCTGTCTTCATTTATGTTGGAAGTGGTAGCAGAGCTGTATGTTTTAATCTCTCAGTCAAAACATGGTGTGTCATGTTTAGGTGGACACTAGCAAGCTAACTTCCTGTTAACTTCTAACTACGTTAAATTTAATAACTTCTGTTTTCATGGATGCCTGGTTGTTAAACTTAATTGCTACACCTAGTAAAGCAGCAACGCTGATGATTTTATTAAAGATGAAAGAATTTAGACTGTTTTTAACTCTCATTGTTCGTTTGACTTTGGGACCTGAAGTTGACGGAGTTTTAAACCAGATTACTCCGCGACGCTCCTCACTACGGCAGCCGTAATGCTCTGACAATCCATCAAAACATTTTTTAACAGATTTCTGCACACCCAAATCGGTTCAGGTCAGTAAGCACAACCAGAATTCATACATAAGGCTAGGGCTGGGCCATATTATACCGTTCACGGTAATACCGGTATAATGTTAGACAATGATAGGAAAATGAAATATCGCGATAGAATATAAGTAAAACGCGCATGCGCAGTGCCTTTGTTTTCATACGCACATGGCCGATTGTTGAGTGAAACAGATGAACCAGAATTGGTTTGTAAAAATGGTACAACTTCAGTGATGTGGAACTGGTTTGGTGTTTGTCCGTCAGATACACGACAAAGCACTTTTTTTTTGCAGAACATGCAAGCGGCCGTCGTTATTGTCGTATTTGTCGGACTAAGATGCTCTTAAATCTGGGAGTAATCTGGGTCCTAAACCCCCCTCTTCAGGTCAAACGAACGCTGCACTGAGAGTTAAAAACTGTCTAAATTCTTTCATCTTTAATAAAACGATCAGCATTGCTGCTTTACCAGCTGTAACTATGAAGTTTAACTTCCAGGCATCCATGAAAACAAAATGTATTACATTTAACGGAGTTAGAAGTTAGCAGCAAGCTAGCGGAAGTTAGCTCGCTAGTTTCGCTAGTTACCTAAGCATGATATAGCATGTTCTGACTGAGAGATTTCTGAAAAAAATCAAACGTACAGCTCTGCTATCACTTCCAACATAAATGAAGACAGGAAACTAAACAGCAGTGACGTTTGTAGGGTTACTGAAGTTGGGCTAGCTGGTATATAAGGATGTGCTACGTGATCGCTAGCGACACAGCTATCTTAGCATAACATAAACAGTGAAGCTGGAGGACGAACACTAACACTTTTCCACTTATAAAAGTTAACGTGAAGGTTCCTCATGGTTAGAGACAAATGCAATCGCATGGCAGGATGCTGTAAACGGACCAAACTTCAGTCAGGAGAACAACTGAGATAATCCATCCACAATACGAGGTTAGTCATTAATATACTGCAACAACATGGGAACAGAGCAGCTGCCAGAGAATTCAACATTAATGAATCAATGGTACAGAAGTGGAGGAAGCAAGAAGAATGAGTTTAATAAAGTTTGATTTATCTGACTGCTTTGTTTCGCTTAATGTGCCTTATAATCCCGTGCACCTCATGGTCCGAAAAATGCGTACTGCACACTGCAGTTTAATGTTGCAAAGCACCTCTTTTTAACTTCAGTGGATATTATACATGGTTATGCTCAGGATATGTCAGCCCATTTCTACTGGAAATGCCTTTTGGTTAAACTTTCAGCAAGGAATTTGCATTTGCACTGTTAAATTTTTATAAAGCTTTAATGTACATAAAAACCAGCTTCTTGTTTAAGTGAAAATAAATGGAAGGTTGTCTTTTTGCGCTAGTAATGTTGTGGAGTTGTATTTTGTCTCGCATCAATTATATCGTCAGTTATATCGTTATTGCAAATTTTCAAATATATATCGTAATAAATATTTTTGGCCATATCGCCCTGCTCTACATAAGGCACACTCAATTTTTGAGAAAATTAAAGGATTTTAAGTGTGCCTTATAGTGTGGAAAATACGTTATACAGAAGAAAATAATATATCGCGATATATATCGTTACCGCACGTGCTTCAAATTATATCGCGATATGGATTTTAGGCCATATCGCCCAGCCCTAGTCTCAATACTCTTGTCCATATAATGTTACTGTATTCATTGTCTTAGTTCAGCATGTTAACATGCAATCATCATTTTATACAAGGCACAGCTGAAACTTAAGTTTTTTGAGGTTTTTTTTTTTTTTTTGGGGGGGGGGGGGGGGGGGGATTTGGCAAATAAACCCAGCACTCTGAACAGCTGGTGACACGGGAGGAAAAGTCATGGGATCAGTAAAGGGAGAAAGATTCATCCTCTGGGAAACATGACTGTCTGTACAGTTTCACAGAAATCCATCCAGCAACTTGAGATATTTGAGCCTGGACTAACAAACCTACAGACCCACCAATCCTTACATCCTTAATGTGGCTTAAAACCTGAACAGGACAACCTTTAGGTGACAAACTAGCTCTGTTGAGCAACTTTCAACAAGAGTTTCTGACTGACTGAGATATTTGTTAATCAATGATTGCTTTCTCTTTATTCCTTTATATTAAACCTGTTGTACAGGACATTTTAAACATTTACCATCAGATGAATCCTCCTGAGCATCATTCTTGACACACTGATGACAAACACATTTACTGCATACAAGCTAGCTCTGATCTGTGTTTACAGTTTACAAAGTGACGAGTGCTTCCGCAGTTCACTGTACTCTGTTTCGTTTCAGCGTAATTAAATTAAACTGCTGAATTAATTTGTTTGAGTACACTCTACATGTGTCAACAAACTTAACGTATTCAAGCAGTCTGTTTATTTTGGCTGCTGCTTCGAGGAGGCTGAAGAGTTTTTCTTTCACACGCTTTGAGAACTGAAGCGTTGGGTTGGGTGTGACAGAAGAGACAGTGAATTACCGATTCCCGATGAGCCCAGGAAGAGGAATACGAGGGGATGTTCTTCATCGTACCAGCCGTTCTCCTTTCTCCTGATGGCTACAGAGCACAGAGACAAGGAGAGAAACAAAGGGAGCCCATTATTTCAGTTATTTGCATTTGTTGACTTTGCTTTTGTGCCAAGTTTAAGCCATCTGAACCAAGCTGCCCCGGGGACGACGGGCATCCCAGAAACTATGATAAAAGTGTGAGAGAGCAGGGATGAGGAAAGGGTCAGAGACGGTTGGTGGAGGAAAAAAAAGAAAAATAAATAAAAAGAGGAAGAAGAGAGAAAACAGAGCAAGAGAGCAAGATGAGAGACCTCCAGAAAACTACCCACGATGCCTCTCCTCCCCCCTCAGTCAGTGGGGCCATTAGCCAGCGGTAATTGTGTTAGCCTCTCTGGCGCGGCCATGGTGAAATCAGTTTAGCATAGATCGCAGCCTCTCACACACACACGGACGCACAGGCCTGCTTAAAGAGGAGTGCCTACCCATCCCTGCCATCACCCCAGCAACCACACTAGCACACATACACAAAGACAAGATGATGAGGTGGATTCGAGGGGAGTAAAGAGTGTATTTGGCCGTGGTTTCAGCCACTCAACGAAGAAGCAGACACTAGCACAAACTCATCCAAATCAGAACCTGTTGAGAGAGTCAACAGGACCAAAGCCGGTGGATCGATGGTTAGCACTACTCCTGCCCCGAGGAAAAAGGTCCCGGTTCGGTTCCCCCTGAGCAGCTGAGGCTTTTCGTTTTTTGTTTGGTTCTGAGTGTTTTTGTGGCATTTGGTTTAGATGTTAGGTCACTTACAATGCAGACTAACTGGAAATACTTTTTTTTTTAGAGCAGCTTCGCAGTGTGTTGGCCCTTTGAAGCACCTTTTTAAAAAAGTGGGTACAAAAGATACACAGGTCCTGATATATCACAAATATGACCTCAAGTTCTCTCAGTAGAGTTTTGGCCAGAAGAAATTCTGCAGTTATCTTTATAATGTGGCAGGAGGCCAGTTTATCCTCTGAAAGAAAGGATGTAAATATAATGAAAACAAAATCACATTAAGATGGTAGAGTGCAACGTATGTGATGCTACTTCGGTCAAGTGTGAAATTTGAAACTACAGGTTTTTGTGTTGTAGCACATACGGCGCTGTGCAAACATTTTGAGACCGCCTTCATTTCTTTATATTTTGCTTCCTAGTGTTCTCGAGCAACAGTTCTACAGTTTTTCAAATTTCTTCAGATATCGGCTGTTATTTCACAGATTTCCATTTCTGTCCTTGTACCTGACCATGTTCAGAGGAATGTCTTTTGGTTTTGGTAGTAAGTCAAAACCCAAGACCCTGCCTACTCAGTCATAGCAACAATTCTGACAATTATTATTATTTTCTTTTACTGTAACTCATCTGCAATATGCTTAGAAATCAGCTGAGGTTAGAAATCATGGGAGCAGTGGCATCACTTCCAATACAAACTGACTTCTTTGTGCACACTGAAGAGTCGTCCCCTGCTGGCCATAAGAAAGAATGCAAGTTTAACACACTTCCTTTCAGACCTATGTTCGTTGTTTTTATACACCCTCTATGCCATAGAGTCTATGGCATAGGTGTCAAACTCTGGCCCGCAGCCCAATTACATTTGACCCTTGAAGCCATACCAAATTACTATTAGAGCTGGCCTACTGGTATTATACAGCTAATATATATATTGTTTAGTATTAAGCTTTGCTTGTTCCATATTCAGTTTTTCAGCAAAACTTGTTTGAGTCCATAAGAAGAGATTCATTCTTAAATCTGGAGGAAGATTTTTTTTCCAGTTTTGAATTTTGGCCCACTGTGTATTTGAGTGTGACACCCCTGCTCTATGGTAAAATCCCACAAAGTCCCAGGATAAAAGTGTGAGCAATGCAGTTCAAGACACTCATCTTAATCAGCTGCAAGACAAAAACACAGACCAAATGTTTAGGTTTCGTGTTTTTCGTGTCCTCCTACACCAGGATAACAACTCCCCTCCTGCTCAGCTGTTGTAATCTCTTGCAGCTGAGAAAATATACAACAGATATGACATGTGAGTGTTAAAGTAGCAACTAATAGCTAATAATCATAAAAAGCAGATTCTTGGCAGGAGAGGAGGAGGAGGAGGGGCCAAATGAGGGAGGCAGAGAGAGATGCTACACAGGGAAGCAGAGGGAGGAACTCAGATAAGGAGAGGAAAGAGGAGTAAAGATGTAGAAGACGATACAGAGGGGTTAAGAGAGGAGTGATGGAGATAAGGAGATAGAGAATGAGGGAGAGAAACAAACAAGTGTGTCAGAGATGGACACAGAGATGAACAGTGACAAGAGGGGCTCCAAAGCTCCGTCTGCTTTATCAATGGCTGTGTGAATGACAGCGTAACCTTCTGTGTGGTTGTGCGTGTTTTAGCTGATTGAGACCGACTCTGACAGAAGGGCACATTGACATTTCTCAAAGGACCCTGACAACAACAAGGAAAGGAAGGAGACACAAAACAAATGAAAGCTCTCTCACTCAGTCTCTCTCTCTCTCTCACATGCATACACACACACACTCTCAGCGCAGTGTGTATTGGGCAGGTCTGGTTGGCTCTAACATGATTACAGAGGGATGATTCTCTTCAATAACTCTTAGCCCTGAGAGCTAAACCTGGATCAATCTAACCTCCTTCCTGTGTGTGTGTGTGTGTGTGTGTGTGTGTGTGTGTGTGTGTGTGCGTGCGCGTATTTCTAGTTTGTGTCTTGCTGCAGGCCAGCTGTTCGTCATGAGGAGTTCAGGTGAAAACAGACGTTTTGAAGACATCGCATCGAGAAAAAAAAAAAAAAAAAAGGGAAAGAAAACCACGTCTCGGTTTTTCTTCAATTTTTGAGCTGCAAAATTTTGCAAAAAAATAATCAGTTCATCTATCAAACTGCCAAACTTTTCTTCCCCTTTTACTACTGAAATGTTACAGTGCAACAAGATAACTTGAGCTGAAACAAAAAGAAGAGGATGAGCAGATAGGAAAAAACAAAAACAATAAACAGATAAATATGTTCCAGTTTCTTTTTTGTGTGTTTCACATAATTACATCATAGAGTCGGAAGTTTAAAGTTATCTTTGTCATTTTTTCTTTAGTTATAATATTTTTAAAATGGGAACCATATACAAAGGTTTCTGGCTGGAACAGTTGGGAACGTTGCAATCACTTCTACGAAGCAAGTCCAACGCACCCGGGATATCCTCCCATTATCAGGCTTCACTTACTCAGGCGAAGCAGTCACACGGTGGTTATCAACTCAATAAGGTAACCCAGCCTATCCCAGTCTCACGACAAACACTTGAAACACCACTATTAGCAGTGTATGACTAACCAGAAACATGGAGTTGTGCTCTGGCAGCAGATTTTTACAAAAAGGGAGATAAAACTAATATGTGAGAAATATAAGAAGACTAAGAGCACGACAGCTGCTACAGACAGACCAGCAGAATGAGCGTGTAACAGGAAAAGTACTGCACAGTGGTTTAGTACTAAAAGTGCTGTACGAATGTGTGTGTGTTGATCTTTAAGCAAGACTGGACAAGATTTACTATATCAATAAAGTTTAGCCCATTTGAAGCTTGTTGAAACTGTTGATCACTAATCATGAGCACAACTCGTTCCAGTGCAGGTTAGGTTTGCATCATAGGTTACCATGGTGATGTACTACAGTAATACAGAAAACCCTGGGTTAATCCTAAAATTGCCTTCTGATTAATCATGAAAGTTCTACATTTTTAACCAGTAATTGCACATTAAAATGTTGGATATGGCGTGTATTTGCAGACACATAGCCTGGTCACTCTTTATCTCTACATCCTTCTCCCATTTATCTTCTTATCTGCAGTGCATCTCTCTTTCCTGAGTCATCTCCTCATCTCTAAATATCTACTTCCCTCCTCCTGGCAAGAGTTTGACTGATTTCTGCTCGGCTCACCTTTACAAACTGTAGCTGCACACGAGGTTGTGTGTGCTCTAGTAGGTTCTGTATCTGTATCTGCCTCTGAGTGTTTTTTTCCCTGTGTGTGTGGTTGTGTGATATATATTCACTACAATACACAGATCAATCACTACACAGATCAATAAGCTGTTCCTATTTCTCTGTGGTGATGTCTTGTACGGCTTTCGTGATAACAACAGTCATTCATCGCCTTGCCAAAGACTACAAGTCCCACGACTATCCTCCCCTTCTGACACTTGTAACAACTACTGTCTTTAGTTTTACAGACAGCTCTGTAGTTTGTCTCATATCTGTAGTTTGTGTTGTTTTTTTGATGAAGTATTAGAGTTACGGAGGTCTGGAGAGGGATGAAAGTTGTTCCCTTGTTGGTTATAAACTCTGCAGTATTTGCTCTCTCCAATGTGTTATAGACTGTAATATCAGTTTCTAGCTTTGGGAATGAGTTAATTATTTTCACAAATCTAAAACAGAAAATGTCCAACATCATAAAAATAACACACAGCCTCTCTCCCTGCTGCAGAACCCTTTCACAACCCCCCCTCCCACAAACTCATCTGCAGATCAATACAGTACATGGCCTCCATGGATGCCTGGTGTAATATCAGCTCTTTACTGTCGGTTGTGTTATTGTGCTCTAACTCATCCTCCCTCCCTTCCTCTAAGCACTAAACACACTCTCTGTCTTTCTGTCAGAGCTACAAGCTTTCTGGTTCTCAGATATTTCCCCGTATTCTCCCATCGTGTCCCTGTATCTTTTAGTTTTATATTTTTTTTATTCTTTCGCCCATCCCATCCTCTCTTGTTTACATCTGTTTGCCCATCCCCAACAGTAGTGTTTGAGGACAAACAGTGGAGATTCAGGAGGTGCATTAATGTTTCAAAGAGGAAGAAGGAAAGGACAGGAGAGTGAAGGAGAGAGATGGAGATCAAAAACAAGAGACCCAGAGATAGAGATGATGGAGAAAGAGAAGAACAGAGACAGAGGGGGGCGAGCAGAAAGCTGGAGAGAAACGAGGAGGAGGAGAAGGGGGGGTCTGTAGTATGTCTCCTCTCTCTGTAATCGTGTTAACTGGCGGCTCCAAGCCTGGCCTCTTCAGCTGTCACGCACAAATACACACACACACGCACACAGCACCTGTGTACGCCTGACAGACAGCTCATTCATCACAATTAACCAATTACAGCCTCCGCAGGTCTGTACGAACCCGCCTACTGCTGGTGGAAAAGGCAGGAGAACAGGAGAAAGATGTAAGAGGAGTCGCCCTCCTCGACGTAAATATGTTGAAGGAAACAAAGAAAAGTGAAATAAAGGCAGTGATGTTTTGTATTTTTGTGTATTTACTCACTCAGGAGTATCTGCGGGTTTACCTGAAGCCACCGTATTGATGGCCCCCTCCTGTCCAATGATGTGCTCCTTCAGCCTCCTCTCCAGGGGGAACCTCCTCCTTTCCTCTGCCTCTCGTCGAGCCTGTAACTCCAGAAACTAGGTGGAGATAAAGAAAAGGAGAAGAGAGTGAATGAATCCGGAAGAGAAGGGAGTGAAAATGAATAAGCAGCTCTTAAACAAACAAAGGCTGTGCTTCTGTCCCTCTCCATCTCTTTATCATCGCCTCCTAGCCAGTGGGGCATGTCACTTTTCCTGCTCACGTTGTTAGTGTTATTAATTTTCCCCTTTGTGCAAACTTGGGGATCTTCATTAAGAAAGCATGAATTAAATATCTTAAACTCCTTAAGACTTTTTTGCGTCTGGTCTGAGAAAACCAGACCAGGCATTGTTCTTCTAATTTTCTATTGCTGTATTGGTGATCCAGTGTGAAATGTAGCCTCAGTTTCCTGTTCTTAGCAGACACTAGCAGCACCCAGGCTGGTATTCTGCTGCTATAGCCCATCAAGGGGTTTCAAGGTTCAACGTATGTGCATTCATAGATGTTCTTCTGCACGCCTCTCTGGTAAAGAATGGTTATTTGAGTTACTCTTGCATTCCCATCAGCTCAAAACAGTCTGGCTTTTGGTATTTTCTAACAGAGAGCTGATGCTCACTGGATATTCTCTCTTTTTTGGACGACTTGAACCCCAAATATGTATGTGTGGGAAAAGAATTCGCAGTAGAGCATCAATTCCATCAATCCTCTCTGACACCAACAACCACACCCACAGTCACCTAAATCCCCTTTCTTCCTCATTCTGATGCTTATTTTGAACTTCAGCAGGTCGTCTTGACATGGCTAAAGGCATTGAGCTTCCGCGTTATGATTGGCTGATCAAATAATTATGTTAACAAGGAGCTAAATAAGTGTATCTGCTATTACCGTTACCTGGTATCCCTGAATATAACTGAAAAAACCTCTAAATAAGAATCTCATATAGATACAACTACATCAGTTTCTTTTTCATTTCTAGGTTGAAGGTTTTTCTTTGTGGAATTATTTCTTATTTAAGAGTCTAACAGCAGAGACTGTTGTGTGTGTATGGCTGTAAAATCTTTGTGGGATAAATATGATTTTAGCCTTTACACGTTTAATTAAACCCAATAGAAATGCTATTATAAAAATGTCAAACATGAAAAGTTATCATCTACATCTTTATTTAGATCGCAAGCCAAGTTTCATATTTAGCTACTCGGTAAATAAACAGAACTGTTTACTGATTGTCGAAAATGTGATTATGTAATTAATTATGTAAGAAAATCTGCAAAATAAATACAATATTCTTCAAGGATTAGGAGCCATACTTCTTTAAGTGAGAAATCAAACATTTAAAATGTGTTTCTTTCATCTTACATATCTCACTACTGTAACGCTACCTTCACCTGACACTTTAGAAACATATTTTCCACTTCGAAGCAGCTATCTGCTTTCCCGTCTCTCTCCTCTTTATCAGACTACCTCCATTTCTCTGACACCCATTTCCTCTCCTCTGCTGATTTAGCTTGATCTCTCCACCTCCTCTCCTTCTTCTATTCTTTTAGCATTGCTCACACCCCCTGGTTTCTCCTCCTTTCTCTCAGCCACCCCACCTCATTTATCCTCCTCTCTTTGTCTCCTTAGACTCCAGGTTTTTACCCTGCAGTGGAGCCAGGCTGTTTATTCTCTCTCTCCATCTTGCTTAGCTCCAGCCTGCTGTCAAGTCGGTAGATAACTACGGATAACTCGAGTTTTATTTAAGAAAAAGCCAGACCTCACGTCTACCGCTACACACCTGTGAAATACCAAGAGCTGAGCAGTGACGGGCAGAAGCCATGAAATCTCAGCACTGCCAAACTTTCCAAACAATATCAAACCACAGTTTTCACGTCACAATTATGTCTTAAAGAACAAAAACAAACAAAAAACCCTGAAATGACCTATCCTGAAAGCATTTGGCAAAGGAGAACAGGTTTCTGTACTGGCTTTCATAGAGCTAATAAGCACTTTCTGTGCACCCAACCCCTGATTTAGCTTATAACTCTTTGCCAAAGAGTTTGACTTCACTGTTGGAGTCAGAGTAAAAACATCCCAACGATGAGATGCGCCATAGTTCGAGTAAAGCACATTTCATTATCATGTTTCGGAAGATTAACACAACTGACTGTTTGCACTTATGAAAAGAAAAAAAGACCCCACTTCCTTGTATGTCTCCTCATACTTGGACAATAAAGTCGATTCTGATAATTCAGAGATGTAAATGATGTGAGCTTCCATTTTACATTATGAAACATCCAAGACTTTTTCATACATACACCAGAAAACTCGCTTAAACACACTTTAGCCAGTCTGTCATGTCATGATATGCGCCGATCAATGACGCAGCTTTGTTGCGTGTTTTTAACCCCAGTTAACCTCCACCAGCTTTCACAACTTTAATATTCAAAGCACCTGTCAGTCACAAAGCGGACTGACACAGACCTCCTGTGGAGCGTCGGCCTGTGTGCAAGAAATGTGCTGAGCTGTTCACACCAGGCTAAAGAAAACAACTACATCTGGGAGCATGGCACTGTTTGTTTGTTTTTTTAAAATGACCTAACTGCTGTTAATCCACAACGGGGAACCAAAAAGGAGGTTTTTTTTGCAGTTATGCAGTTTTGCATATCCTTTATGTGTTATACCTTGCCCTCCCACTCCTGCAGCAAAGTGCTCACTTCTCCCTCCTTAGCATAGGCCCGTGCTGTGTGTCCCACACCATTGGTCTGCAGGGGGCTGGCACCTGTATGACAGGAACAAACAAATTTTATAGTTAGAGAATGACATAAACTAAAACCAAATCAGCATAGGTTTCAAGGGGGGGGAAATTTTTAGTACTACAACAATATGCACAGACTTCCCTCAGCAGGAGGGTCTATCGTCAATCGAAAAAGCTGGGCTAGGGGTGAGAGGTCACAAGGATCAGAGGTCACTGCAGTGAAGCAGAGGGGCGATGCAATGCCTCTGTAGGGGGTTTCATATCTGCAACGCGTGCCAATAACCATACAACTGCACACCAACACCCTGGACTATTATATATGATCTATAAATACTCACTGCAGGTTGCTGGAGGTTGGAGCCACTGGGACAAACACACCCACACACAGCAGGATCAAGTGGATGACACATTTCACAGAGGAATGAGGAGATAATATCACAGCACGAGTGAAGTGTGCCAGCCTGGGCTGAACAGTGCTGTGCTTGTCAGTGCGGGTGGTTAGCAGTGCCTTCTGCCCTGACCTGTGCTACCACTCACTAACCAGAGTAAACTCAACACACACATGCCTCCGTGTGAACAAGTGACTGTAAGAACACTGTGTAAAAAAAAAAAAAACAACCAAACAAAAAACCCCACGTAATATCTAATTGAATTGTCCTGGTTATGAACAACAAGAGTACAACATTTAATATTTGAAAAGCACCCCTACTGTAAGAAAGAGGGATCCTATGGACTAGAAAAGCGCTATACAAATGCAGGCCATTTACCACTTCTTCCTGTACCACTGCTTGAAGAAGGTGTCTTCCAGAAACTGGCAGTAGGACTGGGAGTTGAGCTTGACTCCATCCTCAACCCGAAAAGGCCCCACAAGCTCATCTTTGATGATACCAGCCCAAACCAGTACTCCACCTCCACCTTGCTGGCGTCTGAGTCGGACTGGAGCTCTCTGCCCTTTACCAATCCAGCCACGGGCCCATCCATCTGGCCCATCAGGACTCACTCTCATTTCATCAGTCCATAAAACCTTAGAAAAATCAGTCTTGAGATATTTCTTGGCCCAGTCTTAACGTTTCAGCTTGTGTGTCTTGTTCAGTGGTGGTCGTCTTTCAGCCTTTCTTACCTTGGCCATGTCTCTGAGTATTGCACACCTTGTGCTTTTGGGCACTCCAGTGATGTTGCAGCTCTGAAATATGGCCAAACTGATGGCAAGTGGCATCTTGGCAGCTGCACGCTTGACTTTTCTCAGTTCATGGGCAGTTATTTTGCGCCTTGGTTTTTCCACACGCTTCTTGCGACCCTGTTGACTATTTTGAATGAAACGCTTGATTGTTCGATGATCACGCTTCAGAAGCTTTGCAATTTTGAGACTGCTGCATCCCTCTGCAAGATATCTCACTATTTCTGACTTTTCTGAGCCTGTCAAGTCCTTCTTTTGACCCATTTTGCCAAAGGAAAGGACGTTGCCTAATAATTATGCACACCTGATATAGGGTGTTGATGTCATTAGACCACACCCCTTCTCATTACAGAGATGCACATCACCTAATATGCTTAATTGGTAGTAGGCTTTCGAGCCTATACAGCTTGGAGTAAGACAACATGCATGAAGAGGATGATGTGGACAAAATACTCATTTGCCTAATAATTCTGCACTCCCTGTATAGATACACACACAACTCAATAAAAACGTTACTTGACAACTACAAGAAGAGTTTCTGGGTTTTTCCAAGCGTAGCTGCTGAGTAGGAGAGAGCACAGTCACTAACTTCTGATGCACACACAGTCATTTGTTCTATAAGCAGGCCTGAAAAAAAACATGACCGAAACCACTCAGTTCAGAGAAGAGCTTCAAGGGTTACTCCTAGTAAAACATCACCAAGCTCCAACTATATTTACCAGAAATGAAATAAATTTTTAAAAATTGATGAAGTGAAAGATGAATTCAGCTTTCAACAGTAATGAACACAATGCTGCACTTCTTATAGATTTCTTCTGATTTTCTTTCTGCCACTGAGAGTCAAATGGGTTTGTGATGAGTCAGTGTTTAACAGTCTCAGTCTTTATAAGAAGCTCGGTCTACACTGACTGACACTCATGAGAGAAAACAACATTAGTAACTTCAGTACTCTGTACTGTGATGCTGTACGGCCCACTACGAACAAGAAATCCCATCTGAACTTTTTCTTCAGAACACAGAAAAAAAAAAAAAGCAAACAAACTATGTAATCAGTACAGGTGATTGTTGCTCTATTGCTCTGAGCACTGGCCGCAGAGACTAATAATCACTGTGATGATTATCGATAAACCCCTAAATTTCGTGACCTGCTCAGAAGCCATCGATCCTGACAATACGCCACAACCTCCCCCCCCCAAAAAAAACATGAGGCCGAAAAGCAATAAAGTACCACACACACGCGCCAACACCAGACATAATAAATAGCATCATTTAGGGCTTTAATATCAGGCCAACCCTCTGGGCCATAGCACTTTATAACAGGATCAACACTAACAACAGTCACACACACACACACACACACACAACCCCAACTGAACACACACACACACACACACACACACAGGATCCCTTCATTAGGAGTGCTTTAGTTATGCCTATTAGGAGTGCCCTCCTCTTTCCCATTTCCTCCTCCCTCTCTTTCAGTGCAGCTGGTGGGAGAGAGCCCCTGCTGGTCTTTATGCATGCGTGTGTGTGTGTGTGTGTGTGTGTGTGTGTCTGTCTCCTCTGGCCTCTTACCACCTACAGAGCTGTCCATTACTCAGTGCCCCTGGCCACAGGCCCGATGTGGAGCACGGGGAGAAACTAGAGAGCCTCTGCAGGTAGGGTGAGGGACTGTGTGGCGAAGTGAAGCCTGAGGGTGGGCCTGGAGACTGTGATGGATGGAGATGTGAGTGGAGGGCCGGCTAAGGCCAAAAGAGCAAACCCACAGCTAGTAGAGTTACACAGATGAACACAAACACAAGGGAAATAACAAGGCTCAGTGTGTACATACATGAAAGGAAGATGACGCACAAAATAGCGAACACACACACACACACCAAAATCCACATAGATGTCCTGAAGCTGTGACAGTTCATAAGATTTTTTTTGTGATGATGTAAAAAAGAAAAAAAAAGATGGATAGGATGCTACGAATGGAAAATGGCTTAAAGGAAAGAAGGATACCGGAAGCTCGTATGAGGAGGAAAAACAATGAAACATGCACAAGAAACTAATTACACTCACATTTGCACGGGATCACAGATACACGGCAACATGTGATTGAGGGCGCGTGATGCCACAAATGCTATTGGCAGCGATGGTGGCGCCAACCCTGCACAGGCCCAGCCGGGCGAGCGACAACCAAGCCCGTCTTTAATCCAATTGTCCTAAAACAAATGTCTCTGCTTCGTGAAATTTCTTACCTTTTTAATTCAAAAATGCGTCTGCAGAACATTTGATCGAGTTAGTTGAGGTGATTTGTTTAAGCGTACGGAGTGCTTACAGAGGCAGGGGTGAGACGGGAGAGACAGGCTGACAGAGCTTCAGATGCATCATCCATCATAAACATAAACAAGACATTAATACAAGCTCCTGTGCATCTGCGTTTCACTGAGCGTAGAGTGATCCTAAAATGGAGTGTTTTTAGATTAAAAGCCTAATCGACCTAAAAGACGACAACAAACAACAACCTCACCAATGCAAGTTTAAAAAAAGAAAAAGAGGGAAAAAAGGCATCCACACACTGAAACAAGAATATCAGATGGATGAAATCGTACTTGAATATATGAATACTTTAATTAATCATATGGGGGCCTGAGTGCACTAACATACATGGTCACACACACACACACACACACACACACACACACACACACACACACACACACACACACACACACACACACACACTTCCTGTGCTTGTGGAGCTACCCCAAGGGCATGTTCTGCGAGGAGGTCACAGTTCAACGAGGCCTAGCTTGTTTAAGAGCTGCTCGCCTGGAAACTGAGGGGGGATACTCTGCCTCCAGGGTCTGCGTGTGTGTAATAGTGGCGCTGAGTCAACGGCAGGTGTGAGTGTAACGGGGGGGTGGGGCAAAGGAAGCAGAGAAGTAATCAATTTCAAATGAGTTTTGTAATGCTGTTTATATCAGTCGCAGGGGATGCGTTCAAGTGATGATATCTGAAAAGCTGGTGGAGGTGAAACTGCTTTTAGCTTTAAAGACGGAACGAGAACTATTCTGTTTAATAATCAAAGTAAAAAGGTCTTAAACTGACTGTTACTCTTGAATTAAGCTGTCAGTAAACAAACTTGCATATATTCAGGGTCTTGCATTATGTATTTCTACGAGAAATTGCGATTTAACTATTTACATACATTTAATATCAGATTACCATAATTACATTAACAACAAAAAGGCAGCCATCACCACAAATGATTTGGTCAACATTACTACTCATCAACCTTTGAAAAATAGTGCATTTGATGTACATTTCATTTAACTTGACTTATAATTCTAAATTAAAAAAACATTTAAAAAAAAGAAAACGTCCCACAGCAGGGAGTGAATCTGGATTACAGTTAAAGAAAGTTATTACAATGATCATTTTATTCAAATTATCTCACTTAAGTCGTTTTTGGAAGGTAAAATTGGTCATGAAATGAAACATTAACTGCCCCGCCTACTTTTAACGATAGTGACTCGTTTAGATTTTGTCTAGTTGGACAAAGGGAACCAAAAAATGTTTTGTTTTTTTCCACTCAATCCCAACTGTAACAGAATGTCACAGTTCAGGTAAGAATTTGCAAATTTACATTTAAAAGCCTCTTTAGATAATTAAAGTGCCATTTGACCTGACTTATCAAGACCACTGAAAGGTATGATTACAAACATCTTTATTCATTTAGATTCCCATTAGCCACCGCAACAGCAGACGCTAACATATGGAACTATTATATTACAATGTGCCTGGAAACATCACCTCCACAGAAGACGAAACAAGCAAACTGTCAAACTGAGATCAAACAACTCAAACTTCTCCCACCAGTGGACACTATCATCTGTCAGCTGTGTTTGCAGAGGCTGACAGAGTGTAGCCTCAGGAAAGGCAGACTGAGTTCACCTAGGTAAGAGCTACTAAAATCCTCCGCCCACTGTACAGTGGGTGCGCAGGATTGAGGAGTGTATATAAAATAAAGGTGGAGACTGCCACACAGCTTGGCAGTTATTTGACTTTAATAATACCTAAGATATTCTCTATTAAAAATTGCACCTGTAAGGCATCAGACTGCAAAGCAACAAAGCAAAACACATGGAGGCTGCTGCATCTGTCATCACCTTTACTTCTCTTACGCTGACACTCTGAGGCCCCCCGTGGGCAGTGATGGGACGGTTGTAATGATTCGGGAGCGGTAACGTACCAGCCTCAAGCAGCATGCGTACAGCGCGTGGGTCGTCGGCCAGCGTAGCGTAGTGAAGCGCTGTGCAGCCACGGAAACCAGCCCTGCTGCTCAGCCTGCTGCTGAACTCGTCCTCTCTGGACACCAAGACTGCAGAGAGCGGACACGAGGAGACAGAGGAGGAAGAACAATTAGAACCACAAGCTGCTTTTTCTGCGCAGAACGTGCACAGGTTGGCTCCCAAAATACAATAAAATAAAAACAAAACCAAAAAGTCTGCTGGGAAAATCACTCATTTGCTGCTAAATTTTAATTTTAAATACTTCTCTACACCAATATTAAAGTTAAAAAAAAAAAAAGAAAAGAAAAGACAGTCTTAGTGAATTTAGAGTTAAGAGGAATTTAAGGAAATGCACTAATTCCTCAAAGCTGCAAATAGGATAGTTATTACATGAAGCTGAACACCGTATACTCCCTGGACCTGAAAAAGATATTACAATGAATAACAAACTACTTTGGCTTTAAACGTTACAGCATCGAAATCCGGGGGAGCTTCCTATAATCTAACCACAGACAATGGAAGACTCCAGAAAGTGCGACGAAGACAACATTGCTTTTATAAAATTATCTTTCTTGTTTCCAGCTTTGGAATAGTTGTTCATTTGAGCAGATTTAAGCTTAACTGTCCGACACGATAGCAATAATGCGAGTTGTGTTTTAGGGTCTCTCTTGCTTTGCTCCTTACTAATAATGGAGATACTCTATCATTCTCTCCTTACTTCTTTTTCATAACAGCACTCATCTCGTGCCACTCCTTCATCATCCATTTTTATTTTTTCTTCCCGCCTCCTTCCTCTCCTCCTTGGTGTCCATCAATTCCTTTCATCGCTTGCACCCTCTTTCTCCCTCCCCGCTCTCTCTATCCCAGTAACTTTGTCTCATCCATTTCCTGACTTCCTCTCCCTCCCTCATCATCCTACCCATTTCCTTCAATCCCTCCCTCTCTCCATCACTCCCTCAAACATCCGCATCTTCTTCCTTCTCCTCCATCTCTAGACGTCTTTTTTTCAGAGCATCCCTCTTTTCCTTCTCCCTTCCTTCATCAGTCTTTCCCTCCCTCTATCTATCCCACTCTTTTTCTCTAGCTCTCTGCAGTGTGTGTGCGCGCGTGTGTGTGTGTGTGAGAGACAAGGCGGGATAATCATAGCTAACCCAATAAAGCGTCGCACAGGGCCCCCTAGCCCATCCATCAGTGTGCGTCTGGGAAACGCTTCCCCACGCTACGCCGGCCCCACGCGGACCCAAACCTGACAGCCATATAAATGTCTGCAATATACATATCCCATATAAATATGTCTGCAGAAACCCAACACAGACTGGAGGGGTGGGGGGTAAAGAGTGTGTGTGTGTGTGTGTGTGTGTGTGTGTGAGAGAGAGACTGTACAGCTCAGAAGACAAGCAAATAAAAAAAATACAAAAGAAAAAAAAACACCACTCGTCAGAGGACAAATAAAACAAATAATGTGCAAAGAATCAAACATGTACATAAATGCAAATTTTTATGCAAATTATACTCATAATACTTGGTTTACACGCTTTGGGTTCATATGTGTAATATAACAACTCTGCTCTCCGTTTCCCACCCCCCTCCTCACCTTCCAGTGAGTGGATCCCTTTCTCCCGTGATGTGTCGTAAACATTGTTGAAGTGATCACCGGCATTTGGGTCGGCACCAGCTTCAAGTAAGACTTTCACCACGCTGAAAAGCAACAAAACACAGAGGCACACGTTTAAAAACACGTCCGCACACCCAGAACCTTGTATTAAATAAACGCAGACATGCACACAGATGAGCTTTAACACCATAATATTTCAGTGTTCATGCGGTGGATGCCAGTTTTTCTTGGCTTGTTGTTGTCCGTATAATTATTTCCACATTAGGAGGATGACAAATTTTAAAATAGGTTTTCCTTTCTTTGGGAAGTCTCCCCCCCTCTCTCTCTTTCTCAAAGAGTAATAATGCGCCTTTGGGTTCAGATGTCTGATCAACACTTTCATAGATTTTATGGATTGTCTCTTTTTCATAGGAATATCTGGGACAATCAAAGCAAGTAGTGCCTAAATCAAGACAAAGACTAGGGGGTCAGTGATGTGTATAAAATTCATCTGTCAGAATGTGTGGTGTTTTTTTATTTTATTATTGTCACGTGTTTTAACTTTATATTTGGTACCAATAAAGGTTGAAGATGGAGCTGTCAGGAAGGAGGGAAAGAGGAGGTTTGTGGATGCAGTGAGGAAGACATGTAGAGGATGGTAGGTGTTACACAAGAGAGCAAGGGACGGGGTGAGATGGAGGCAGATGATATCCTGTGACGACTCCTAAAGTGTGGAGGAGAAGAAGGAGAATGAGGAGGAGGCAGAGGAGGAGGACAAGGAGGTGGGAGAGGAAATGGAGGAGAAGAAGGCTGGGGGAGTACAGGATGAGGAGAGGAAGCCAAAAGGAAGAGAAGAAGAAGGTGGGGGAGGAAAAAAGGGAGAGGAAAAGCAGGCGGAAGTCGAGCAGGACACGGCCAACGAACAAGGAGCCAGAGGAGATGAAGAAGGTGAAGAACAAAAAGGAGAAGAAGGCGGCAATATAGGAGGAGGAACCAAAAAGAAGGAAAAGACAGAATTGGAACAGGAGGAGAGAAGAAAAAAAAGAAGGGAGGCAGAGGAGGAGAAGGTGGAGAAGAAGAAGTCAGCCAGTGGAGAAGGAGATGAACGCGGCATTTAAGGAGGAAGTAGAAGAGAAAGAGGACAAAGACAAGGAAAAAGGAGGAGGAACAAGGCAAAGAACGGTCTGATACTCTCAGAGCTATTAAAGAGACAGTTACCTCTACATGAAGTGTGGGACGCCCTTCATCTCACTGTGTGTGATGTACTAGAATTAGATCTTTCTGTTTGCTAAAAACATGTGGAGATAAATCTGCATCAGCACATACAGACTCACAAGGTGGCATCACAGGACGAGCACACACACTGGATGTGAAACACACTTGTGACGTGCTCCATCCAAAAAGTGTGCAAGCGTTGCCTTGAAGCGGTATTTATTGCTTTGCAGCAGCTTGTATGTTTCCTCTTATTTGGTGGATGTCAAAGTGTTTCTGAATCGGCAGCGTCACGCATGTAACCAATGACATGTTAACAAGCCCGCACACATATCTTATCAGCTGCTGCAGTTGCAACACTTGCCACTGACCACAATATCTGTTAATTAAATGTTTTGTTACTCATGAACAGAGCTCTGCTTCTGTCGCGTCACCAAATACAACCTTGACCTTTACACAAAGTTTCCTCACGGTTCATAAACAGATCACGCGCAAATATCCAATTCCTCGACTGCCTGTGACACTTTCGCCTGATTCACACCAGTCTATTCTGTCTCGTTATGGTGGATACACCCCACTAGTCACTTCCTTCTATCTCTCCTTCATTACACATTTGTCGGCCTCGTAACATGTACATATGTGCACACTGAAGGGGGCAGGGGTCGGACCCCATTTCCGGCACCGTTGGGGGAGTGTAACCGAGTGGGTGTTCGTGTGTAGGCCTTCATTGGAGCGTACCGCCTTATAGAACAAACAGGAGTACCTCGGCAACACCACTCACTGTGACCCGTCAGATGTTTCAGGTCTCCCTGTCTGCAGGACACACTATTGCATAAACCCACACTTAGTCCACTGTGAAGGCAAGCAGTAGCTTTCACATTGAGACACAGATGAGCACAAATGTACACACAAAAACTAGCCAGCTAGTCGGTGAACACAGGGAGACAGAGAGAGAGGCGGTGGCCGAAACATGAACCCTGCTGGTACGCTGCTGATGCTTCTGCCATTAAACCTGTGACCACGTAATGTGGCCTGGGAGGGAGAGATGGATCGCTTACAGCTAAATGGTTGTGGCAGTGGCCTGAAAGGGCTTAAATAGAGTAAAATGACCATTCATAGGAGGATGAGGTGGAGCTGACTATGTAACAGGCTGAAGCCCTGCTAGGAGAACCTGTGCTCTTAAAATGAGACTGGACGAGTGAAACTAACTCTTATATAAGATCAGTTGAAATTAAATATCTTATTTATTTGTGGCATTATAAACAAAAGTACAGGTTTTTAAAAATATATATATTTAGCAGAAATTTAGAAGCAGATATTGATTAAAATATAAAAGGCTGCATCTCTGACAACAGACTGAAGTACAGCACGAGTCACTATATTTATTTGACCAGCAGGCTTACTTAACCCACTATTAGATATAAGTAAGAGGAGCACATCATTTGAGAAGCAGAGGCATGCAAATATTCAGCATGGAATATAAACATTTACAAACCTTTTAGTTAAAAACATAAAGGTTGAAAGTCTATTTTCCATCATGTGCATTGCTATGGGAGAGCGAGGCTGAGAACATTCTGGCCAGGTCTTTGTGTCTGACCTTGCTGAGGGGGGTATAAAGGACAATCGGAAGGGTTGGTGGTGGTGGTGGTGTCGGTGGGGGTGGGATCCCCTATTGTTACTGTATCACTGTGGAGGGGTGGGGTATGACCCACAGAGGGTTTCCCCTTCACCCTTGCAAGCACTTCTACAAACACGTCGATGCTTCCTGTGAGACGCGTACAGAAACGCACAAACTCAAACTGAGGTTGGTCACACGAGGCTGGGCAGGACTGACTGAAGGAATGGGATGGTCTGAAAAGAGTTAATGGCATAAGAAAGGTAAACACGGAGAGATAAAAAAGGAGGAAAACTCCAAAGAAGAGGAGGAGAAAGGAGGAGGAGGACTGGATGAAAGGAGGGAGAGTAGCTAAAAAGATGAAAGAAAGGGAGATTTAATTACACAGGACGGTACTAAAACTAATGAGCTTTTAAAAACAGTTTATAGTTTTACTAATCAACTGATGATCAAGTGACTAACTTTATTTGGGAGGAGAGTTGCAGCACTAATTTGAGGCCTAACTGAAGGCATCCAGAGGTGGTTAATTAAGATTAATTAGATTAAGCTCCCTTTTCAACAGAAATGGACAAAAAGTTACAGTTTACAGACTTTCTGATACAGTCCAATATGTACAGAAAGAAAAATAATATCCACAATTATTACAGAATTATTTTAATTGTGTAATAATTGTGGATAAAACAAGAAAAATGTTTTATGCCCCCAAACCTTTCTGTATGACTGAGCCATCTGGTTATATCCTGATGTTTTATTGCTCGTGTTCTTCTCAAACAAATATAAAGGATTCATCCAGGTTATCTTTTTATTGTCCCCTTTACAGAGATCCTTGAGCTAATGACTACCTTTCTGCTCCTTAAGCAAACAGGGTGTCGGCATCTTGCTCGGACACTTGAAAATCCATTTATGGCATCATCTCAATGCTACACCATTTTTCTTTCCCATTACTCTCTATGCAACACTCTAGAGCTGACAAATTTATAACTGTAGCCTTGCTTCACCAGCAGGTGATCGGTGTCTCCGCAGAGGGATGGTGTTAGTTTCCAATCCGGCCCTGGAGGGAAGACAGGAAGCAGACACTTCCACCTCCGTTGTGCAATAAAAGACACCTGAGCCAAACTGACCAACCATGTCTGCGACCACCTGGCCCAGACATTGGACCTCACCTCACCCGGTGTCCACCTGGGGTCAGAAAGATGCTGGAAAGCAAGGTTCACTGTACCTCTCATTTTTTTCTTTCCTTTTTTAAATGTACCCGATTCTTTACGATATGATTATTTAGTCAGGAAATAGTGGACTCTAGAGGCTGGTATCTAAAGCATTTACCGAGACTTATTATTCACTTTAAAAACAACTTAAGTATTATGTTTTCCACTTCAGGTTTAACCACTTAATCATTTCATAGTAGAAAAGAAGATGGCAATCTTCTTATTTACAGCTATTTTATTACCAAAACCCAAGAGAAGAACGTATGTACACATATTGAAAATAGTAACATGAAAATGTTATAGAGTATAGTATAGAGCAATATCCTGAAAACGTGCCATTAATTATATTTTAATACTATATTATATTATTTGCGAATACAGTCGTAATATGACAGCGTAAGGAGATCTTAATAACAAACCCCATATGTGTTATCTGAACCCGACTACCTACCATTATGATCATGATGGCCAAATGATTATATTTCATTAGGCCCTGCTGAGTCCAGCTAATCTTGGTCTCAAATCTATAATCCCACTTAAATGCCTTCTCTCCCCTGCCAGGTTATTCTCTCCCGTTCCTTCACCCCTGTTCTTCCCTTCGATTCCGTCGCCCTCCCTCCCATCGAGTCACTCGGCCGACAGGTCGGAACGGTCAACAGGCGTTATACTTGGCTGAGCGCTCATTGTGCACGTGAATGCCGTGAGGGAGGGATGGAGGGAGAGAAAGAGCGATGGAGATGGGCATTGTGTGTTAAAGAGTGCAAACAGAGAGCCAGGCCCTGCGCATCCCTGATTTAGCCCTACATCAAAGCTAAGCAAACACACGCCCCCTCCACCCACCACCACAAATGTCTCACCCTTAATTCTTACACACCCACACCCCCCTCTGCTCCACCCCTGATTCCCCTCACGCAGCCGCGCCTTGACCTGCCTGGTGGACACTACATCTAGAAACAGCTCCCACTGAAATGTCCTCTTGAAACACAATTATCACTTTTGGCCCAGGAAAATATAAACACAACTGTTTGAGAGAGACGGGCAGAATAATTCAACAGCGAGAGCCACGGTGACACTCTCGCTACAGGCTACACCGCGTCCGTGAGTGATGTTCCCTGTGTTTTCACTTAACGGCTGCAAATAAAGTTGTGTGTGGCTGAGTAATAGGCAGTTGGCCTGTAAGATATTTGGTATGAACTCCCTCGGTCTCCTCGCCCGTGTGTGCGCACGTGTTTCTACGAGTGGACGGTTGTGTGTTTGTGACTGATGTGTGTGAACTGATGTTCTGTCTTCCCTGCAGCAGTGACTGCTCACTGGGGGGCTGGAAGACGGGATTAAACACAGAGGAGTGTCACTGTCTGGCTGAGTTATAGCACTCATAACACACACACACACACACACACACACACACACACGTAGCCAAAAAACACATGACACACACGCACAGACAGACACATATCATTAAAAATAAAAAGGTCCATGGATACGATCACTCGACATACACAACGTTAAAGTCGCAGCTGAAGGATCATGTGACCGTGTTCATCTCTGATCAGCTCCGAGTGATTCATCAAATTCTAATTTCAATTACCATTTTGGCTTCAAACGATTATAAAAAGAAGACAATCAGGATAAAACAATTATAGTGCCCTCGTTTTACTGCCAAATTACTTTTCTGTCGCTCTCGTGATCAATAAATTTCTTCAAGATTTATAAGCGAACATGCTAATATAATGCAAAAGGAAATCAATATAAAACTGAAAGTTGTAACCAATTACACGCGCGCAATTAAGCTTTGTGATCACAGATTTATTCGTTAAGTTTCAATTTGTTGCGACACAAGTTCAAACTTGGAGAGAAAAAAAAGCAAGCAAGCAAGAACAGGACTGAAAGTAAGCTCATCTGAAAACATTTTAATATTCAGATTTCACATAAAGGGCCTTAAGAGTGAGAAGCATTAACAAAAAAGTGACCACACAGACCGGGTAAAGAGAGCGAGTGAGAAGGAAAAAAAGGGCCTGTAAATTGGATTTGGCCCGGCCTCAACCTCGGCCCCTCTCTGTATTCTGTGTGTTCTGGGGGCCAGGAGGCTAATTTAATTTGTTGGACAGAGAAATGGGGGAACGGGTAAAGACCGTCTGTCAGTCTGAAAGCTGCACTTTGCACTTCTGATGACGTACTGTAACAACCAAAGCAGGGACGAGGATGGCATATGCTCGCACTAATGCGGCAGCTGCGCGATACCAAACCCGCTGCTGCATATGTAACGCCTCAGAAGTTTCAAAACACGACTTGTTCGGCGAAGCAGGCGCGCACAGACCTGTGCTGTCGATTCATAGCAGCCACCATGAGAGCGGTCCAGCCGAGACGGTGGCGATGATTCGGATCCACCCCCTCTTTTAACAGCCTGATGGGAACAAGAAGCAGAAAGTGGTTTTATTTTTACTTCAGTCTCACCGTTAACAGCCTGTAGCAGAAGCTCCATGTAGTACTGCAATCGATATTGTAGCATTTTCTTTCTTTCTCTCTCTAAAGCACGTACCATGCTGAAGGAACAGAAGTAAGATTAAGTAATGCACACCTAGGGGAAATTATGCAGATCAAAATGAAATCTACAAAACAAGAAATATGGGAGGCAAGCTGCTGCAAGCATAGTCTCTTTTTTGGGGCACACCAGAATAAATCCAGCACATATCCTGCTTTTATCCAAAGCCTTCTGCATCACTTAATATATCTGCACGTTAAAGCCAGGTGTGTGTTGAGTTTTCTGCCCGAGGCTATAACATCAGGCAGTCCTTATAAGCGTATGTAAGGGATCCGGCTGTCGTCTCTGGTGCTGAGCAGACAGAGTCCCTGTTTACAGTCAACACAGCGGCTTCAGTCTGGTCTGCACTCACACTGATGCTCTCAGTCTCCGTTTTCACTGCCTGCTCTGCATGCACAATCAGGGTAAGCCGTAAGAGCTGCAGCTGAACTTTTCTTTCCCCATTTTAAATTCGGACAAACTGAGAAGCTCCTTTGACTTTGAAAAAATACAAAGACTTTGATATGAGAATAATGACATAGCAAGAGTGGATGGAAAAAGCAGAGTGGTTTATTTGATATAAGTGATAAGCTACATGGGACTGGGTCTGTTCTTGAAAGTGTTTACTTTCAAGTATGATTTAAAGGGTTGTTGTTGTTTTTGTTACCAATTTAACAGGCAAATCTGAAGTCATACACTGAAACATTGCTGCCACATTCCTTGAATGCACACCTCACTGGAGTTTTGCCACCTAAAGTTAATTTCTTTCAGCTTCTGAGATTTTCTGCCGTTTTAGTTCTGTTACTGGAAGAAGGGTTGTGTGGTTCCCCCTATAGCGTCCAGGGTGTGGCGTGGTATTTGTCGTCACCAGTTTGTTAACAAACTACATTTTCCAAAGCACTTTGTATCGCTGGCTTTAAAAAACTAGTTTAAAAGTGAAAAATATTGTAACCATGTTTAACCACAATAGTCAAACTACAGCTGCACTGCATGCCACGCTGCGCTCTCTCTCTCTCTCTCTCTCTAATGTCCTACCCAACAAATGGCTGAACATGCCCTGACATCATTTATATTGAAACATAAAGAAAACATTAGCACCAAATATAAATATCAGTTTTCGATCGTCACACTGTTTTTGTTTTTTTAAAATAACACTACATGGTTGCCATATGGTGCCAACTAAGAATGCATGAATATATATCGGCTAAACATACCAACAAGCATTAAGCATTATTTTAAACACTGCTATCATGCCAAATGCTACCAAGTTCTTAACCATCCATTCTGTGAAAATGGACGCTCTTCATTTCCCTGCTGCCTCTCAGCTGACACACCCTGACACTCAACCACTTCTAAAGAGTCGACCAAAGCACTTAACACATCTGTGACCTGCTAACTGGCCGTCTCGCTGCACTCTCACCTTCGCCATCTGCCACATGTGTACAGGTAACCCGAGCATGCAGATGGGGGCATGCATCGATACACACAGGTATGCATGCGCTCAAGTACATGGACCTGAAGACCAATACTCAACAACAGCCGAAACACATGAATTACTATGATTAACATAGGCACAATACAACAACACATCTATCTGAACAGCAACAGCCTCTAAAAGGTTAAAGACTAAGAATTTGATCTGAAGAAGAATAAATTCTCATAATAATGTTCAGGTTTATCTATCGGATACTCCTTTCTGTACCCCGTTAATGTAACACCATCGATGAGATGGATGAGAACGAGCCATTATAGAAGTCTGGCTCTAATACATGCACCTTCTTTTATGTAGCATACCCATTTCTGCCACCTAACCCTCTGTGTGCAGGACATTGCCAGGACTAAGTTTAGGATCAAGTTCAGAGCAAGTGTTTATATTATTCTAATGTTTCTGTTTTACATTATTCTGAAGTAAAACAAATCTCAGAGAAACACGTTTTTAAAGAGCCTAAAAATCACAGCGAAAAAAAACAAACGAGCAAGACACACTGGAAGCAGGGAGTCTTAAGTGTCCGAGGGCATTTTTATTACAGTAACTTGCCTCCCCGGTTTCCTTCACTGGCATTTTATGCCACTGAAGATGCGACGGAGGGAAATATTATAATATAAGTGAGGAAGGAGAAGATTAAGCTTCCAAATGAGTAATTCTTGGGTTTATGAAGCATCAAGCCGTGTGCCACATTGGAGGTACGTGGCAACACTGAATGAGACTTTCACATCGGATGCATCTGCAGTTCTTTCTTCATGTTTGCTTTCCATGATGGCAAATTGATTTCTGGGTCACAGCAGGAAAGAAGAAGATATGAGGAAGCATAAGTTAGTGCCAAACATCCACACTGCAAATATTCCCTCAAGAGGAAGACTTTCACACAGAGAGGTGGAGCTCTTCTTCCACCTGCTGGTTACTGATGGGACAACAACTACAGGTGTGCTTTCATAACAGGAGTTAACCGTGGATGTTCTGGAAACTGCCCTATGCACATGATCTGTGACTTACACGTGGGTGTAATAATCAAACCAGAGTTCATTTCAGGTCATAAGTGATACTTTTTTTTTTTTTTTTTACATTTCTTTTGTAGGAAACCACTCATCCATGCATTCGGTCACATGCCAAAAGTATAGCAAATATAGTAAATAATGAATATTTAGTAAATATTTAGTCCTGGCTGCTTGTTGTTTTAAAGCAATATAGATAAGGTGAAGGCATGGCCTAAGACAAGCAGTTTAACACTTTAAAAAGATAAAAAGATAACACAGTTTGATTATTTCAGTGAAAGTGCAGCTGTCAAGAATCCATTCATAAGGAAGGGAAACATGGAGAAAAGGCTCAGCTATGCAAAATTACATAAGAACTGGAAAAAAAAAATCAGCGTCAGCATGTGTGAGTGAGTGATGAATCTAAATATAATATTTTTCGTTCAAATCTTCATCAGTATGTACAGCAGTGAGTGTATACAGCCATCTGTAAAACTTGGTGTAGTAGGCTCTGACATGAGGCTGCATTGGCCTCCCCTGAGCCCAGAGCTCAACATCGTGGGATCATGCTGACAGAGAACACAGCAAAAAGGCAAAAACATCCAAAGAAGAGCTTTAAGAGTCCTTCAAGAAGCCGGGAGGACTAATCCTGAAGACTACTTAAAGACATTACAAGAAAGCTGCCTAAGAGAGTTCAGGGTGTGTTGAAGAATAAAGGTGGTCCTAACGCCACCTCGATTCTAGCATTTACAGGTGTGTGAAATATCTAGAGCCAGCATATATTAGCGTACATTTAAAACACAATGCCTACGTTGAACTCAAGACAAAAGAAGACAAGCAACTATTTTTTTTTTTTTTAAGTGTTCATGTTTGGGTATTACCTGGCTACATCCTGAGCATTATTGGTCCTTGCTGCTTCCAAAAGAGCATCATCTGGTTATTGAAAAAGCAGAGAGAAAACATTAACTACACTAAAGATTTTACTAAATAAAACAAGCTGGGTTTAAAACTAACTCTACAGACCAGTTTATATCATATAACATCGTCCCATCAGTATTTACTATATTATAAAAACAATTAATGAACGGCCGGTCTCTAATCAGTGTCAGCTGATTATAATTTATTATAAGCTTACCTTTGTTATCGGGGTCTTTCTTCAGACAGAAGGCCACGGCCGCAGCAGAGAGGACACCGGCAGAGGCTACTCCTGCCCGCATGGGTCCTCCACCTGTTCCCCTGTCTCCGCCGCTTTCCTCCCAGTACTGGTTGTTGTTACGACCTCTGCTGGCCAGAGCCGCCCAGGAACTGCGGCGATTCTCCAGGTTGGACAGCCATCTAGGGGCGAGGTGGTGGTACTGCATCGATGGTTTCACGCTGTTTCCAGCAGTCTCCTCAGCCAAAATCCCCCTCCTGGAGACCCTGGAAGTGGACACGATGGGGTTGCGCTTGGCCTCCGCCGGAGTCTCGCGGATGCCCTGGCACGCGCCACCGCTGGCGCTGGTCTGAAGCACGCGACTGCACGGTGACAGGCTGCGCGACCTTCGCGCAAATAGCCTGGTGGGAACCGATGATAGCATAGCAATTGACTCACCGAAAACCAAGCTGGTCTGGCTTATGGCGTCAGTCCAGGGGTGACTCCGGAGGACAACAAACTAGGGGCAGCGCCTTAACTCAGGTGTAACAGTGGTTAGAGCTCAGGTCAGGGGACCAAGTTCGTAACATCGGGACGTAAATAACCGTTTCAGCTCGTCGTGGCGTGGATGTCACTAGAAGCCGCGGCGCATTCTGGGAAATGTCGTTTACTTGAACGTCATTGATTATGACGTAGTATGCATCAGTTGGTGTACGTTTGCTTTAAAACATGGGTGTTGTAACAGTCAGGGAGACTTTTAAATGGTAAATGGCCTGTATTTGTATAGCGCTGTACTTAGTCCCTAAGGACCCCAAAACTTTTTACACTACAATCAGTCATCCACCCATTCACACACACATTCACACACCCATTCACACACACTGGTGATGGCAGCTACATTGTAGCCACAGCTGCCCTGGGGCGCACTGACAGAGGCGAGGCTTTTAAAAGGGTTTCCATGGCACAACATTAACACGAAACTATAAAAATTAGCATCGGAGCTGTCTCGGCTTTATTTTATTGTTTTATAAACTTGCCTCAAAAAGCTATCCGTCCTGATTAACACCTAGAGCAGCGGTCCCCAACCTTTTTTGCGCCACGGACTGGGCCTTTAAGGTTACATGGATAAATACAACAAAATAAAATGCTACGATCAAGACAAAAACTGGTATTTTGTAAAAAAAAATAAAAAATAAATAATGATGAACGCGAATTCACTGTGTGATTGTGTACCTTTATTAGCAGCATCCTCCTGAAAATGCGCCAACAACATTGAGAGTAATATCCTCCTCGCTGCCACTTAATGCTCTCTGGTCTCTATGGTAAGGCGTAAACGTAGTATGCATCAGCAACGTTTCTTTCAAAAAACGACACACAATTAAAAAGACCCAGGGAAACCGAGTTAATGATAGAAACCCTGAAAACCATAAACTTCACACGTGGGTCTCAACGGGCCCGGTACCGGTCCGAGGCTTGGGGACCGATGGAATACACGAAGGACTGGGTAAAGAAGAAAACTGTGGCTAAGGGGCAGCTGTTGCTAGCTAAATCCATTTTCCCACAGCTTTTTCAGTCACAGTGTTGTGATTTTTTTTCCCCTAACCCATGCTAGAATTGTTTTTCCAAGGCTGCGACAGAGAAATATGTGAAATGCTTGCAATAACAGGCCCTTTTTTCTTTCTCCAACACCAAATCCTGAGAAACATTTGCAACTATATGGCACTAAGTGTCCTGCACTTAAACGTTCATTTAATATCAGGTACACATATACACATACTGTCCCTCAAGAAGACACTGAGAAAAAATAAAGAATAACATTGAGACTGTAACTTTGCCATAAGTCATTGTTGATTTTGTGTCTTCACTCTCCATCCCCTGCCAAGCTGCACCTGTGATTCTGCGGCTGCTCGCTGATGAGCTGACAGATACGATCTTTTCTTATCCTCTGCATCCTTACCCTATCACCTCTGCCTCCCACAGGGCGCCAGCCTGCCCTGTTGAAACACTATTTCTTTTCAGTCAGGTAGCTGTGGCTATTAAAGTCAACAAGAGCGACCCTGATATTCTGCAACAGGCAAAACTGGAAATTTTCATCCTGGAGCAGCTGAGAAGGTTGGATCCAGATGCCGCCAACATTGTTAAATGGAACGGCTTTTTCCTTGACAGAGAGCGGGTTTGCCTGAAATTTGAACTCCTAGATCAATGCCTGTGGACTACATAGGGGACCCGAATAACCGGTGTCTCCCCATAAGCGAAGTCAGGCCAATTTTAGGTCAACTCACAAATGCTCTGTCCCACCTGGGTTCTTTGGGAATAGTGCACGCTGACCTCAAACCTGGAAACATCATGGTTGTAAATCGCTATGAGTCTCCAGTCAAAGTCAGACTTATAGACTTTGGCCTCGCATGTCCTGCGTCTGCAGTGATGCCTGGTGACCGTGTGGGGACAGTTGGTTATAGTGCACCTGAGGTTATGCTTGGCCTTCCTTATAATGAAGCATGTGACATGTGGTCTCTGGGGCTGGTGGCTGTGGAGCTCGGTACAGGCGTGCCACTCTACCCTGGAAAAAATATGATGTTTTGAAATTCATCATAGAGACTCAGGGTCAGCCACCAGATCATGTTCTCGATCCTGGCGTGTACACTGAAGACTATTTCACAAAAGACAACTACAACTACAACCAACAGCGCTGGACATTTAAGACCAGCCAACAATTTAAATATGAGACAGGATATGAATCTTTGGAGACAAGATACATAAAACTTAAACGTCTGGATGACCTCGAACAAATAATGATGTTTAGACGAGGACCCGAAGATGGCCAACGCTTATTTGTCAGCCTAATTAAACAGATGTTGGCCTTGGATGCACACCAGTGGATAACACCCTCTCAGGTTCTACGGCATCCCTTTTTCAGCCCTGGCCTCTCCAACAGGTTCCCAAGTATCAACACTGAAAGACCATACAGAGTCAATCTCCAGCATGGCATCTTCCACCCTGGACCAAAGTGATAAAAACACAAACTGGGGTTGGAAAAGGATATTAACAGCAAATTACACTGGAAATATTAGTTAAGCTGCTCCAATAATTATCACTTTGGCTTTTTTTTTAAATTTTCACTCCCCCCACCCCAACCAGTCGTGACAGAGGGCTGTCCCTTCCTGAGCCTGGTTCTGTCGAAGGTTTCTTCCTTTTTAAAGGGAGTTTTTCCTTCCCACTGTCGCTAAATGCTTGCTCATAGGGAATCTTCTGATTGCTGGGGTGGCCAAAACTCTAGGGGAACTAGTAATTCTTGTGAAAATAAAAAAAATAAAAAAGCCTACCAATATTCAAAGCAGAGCAGCGGACACCTTACCATCACATCAGTCCCTTAATCTGACCTAAAACACCATGTTTACAGAAATAAATTCCATACAAATTGGAAATAAATTGTTGTTTTTGATTGTTTATAAATATATAGTGCTACCCTTCAGCCTCCTAGTAGACATACCTGTGTTATAAATGTGAAACGCCTCCAATTTTCAGAAAAGTTGACCTCTGACCTTGAAGTCAAGGTCACTGAGATTTAAGCTTCACAGAGATTTTCAGTAGATGCAACCATGGTATTGATTTGAAAAATCGACACAGTCACAAACTTGGATGTCCACCGCACCTCGCCATATACCAAAGATTAAGAGGTGTTTTTTTCTAGGTTTTTATAAAGATTACAAAACACAAATAACAAAAATGTCAACGCTATTTTGATGTTGTCTAATTTAGTGCAAAAAAAACAAAACAAACCCAAAAACTAATAAATAAAATAAATATATATTACATACATATATATATGTATATACTACATACTATAAAACATTTTAGTGGTTCACAATGGGGTCAATGAACAGAATGAAGGAAGTGAGTCATTTTTATATGACAATGGTGTGAAAAATCATTTTTTGATTGATTGATTGAATCTTTATTTTGAACATGTTGAAAAAGTACAACAAAATAGAATTAAAAGAGACAAATGAACAAAGCAAAACAAAAGGAAAACGAGCAACCACAACTCCAAATAACGTTCATGTTCAAAAAGGAGCAGGAAGAAGCATAAGCTTATTTAATCCCACCCCTTTTCCACTATCTAGTATCAATAGACTACAGAAATACCTCTTTGCAATTACAATATATGTTATGTGTAATTTTTTTTAAAATATATATACATATATGTTTCTATCTATCCATACATACATATATACACAAATGCACATATACACATTTACAATAACCCCACTAACACCTCAAGGATACACAATCTACAAATATATATATACCCATACCAACAAACCCGTGCACCCGCACACACATGAAAATATTAGACAAGAACACCCTATCAAATCTCTACCTTTTCCCTGTACCCTGTAAAAACCATATCCTTAAACCGCTTTTTAAACTGCGCCATGCTTGGACATTGCTTCATATCTTTACTTAGTCTGTTCCACAGCTTCACTCCACACACAGAGATGCAAAAACTTTTTAATGTTGTACGGATACGAGGATGTTTTAAATTTAATTCCCCCCTCAAATTGTATCCCCGTTCCCTTCTAGAAAACATTTTTAGAATATTGTCAGAAAGCATGTTATTTATTGCTTTATATATAATTTGTGCTGTGAGAAAATGAACCAGATCTGTGAATTTTAGAATTTTTGATTTTAATCATCCTTATGGCTCTTTTTTGTAATATAAAGATTGATGATAGCGAACATTTGTAAGTAAGTATTTTTTTGTATTTGTTTGTCACACTTAAACATTTCAGATCATCAAACAATTAATTTTTTAATGTATAAAGAAAAATCCTTTAACTGTCCAGTTTTCTTGATGTTATGATGCTTCTACCACTGGTTTGTCATTTGTCAAATCCTCACTTTGCAGTCTTTTGGCCAGTTTTTATCTTAAACTACTGGATAACAGGTCTAATAACATTGAAGATGCTGTTTAACTGCTTATCAGCAGTAGTGCCCTACTAATTAAAGACTTTTTACTTATAGAGGTACTTTATTAATAAGAATTTAAAAAATATATACATAAAAAAAAAATACAACTTAATTCTCTTTTAAGACCCGAGCAACCCGTCAATGATGATCGCTGGTGCATTGCAAGCATGATTGCACTGTGACACGAATGAATGGTTATGGGGCCAATTTTGTGGATAAACAACACTTTTAAAAAATGGGTTTTTAAACCATCAGATCTTCTAACAATCGTGTGTGACAAATGAACAAAAAAATTTGCTCGGATGACAGTAAGCTTTTCCAAAATGCCTGGCAGAGCTTTATTGTGAGAAATGCGACACAGAGGCCTCCACGCAGCACACGGGAGAGTCCCCTATCCGACTGCTCCCCTACCCATCTCTCAAACACCATCATAAAGTTCGCGGATGACACCACAGTGGTTGGACTCATCTCAAGGGGGGATGAGTCGGACTACAGAGATGAGGTCAACAGACTGACTGAGTGGTGTTCAGTTAACAACCTCCAACTGAACACCACGAAAACTAAAGAACTTATCTTGGACTTCAGGAAGGGCAGAGCAGACCCGGCCCCACTTTACATTCACGGGAGCTGTGTGGAGAGGGTACACTCCATGAGGTTTCTGGGCGTGCAGATATCTGATGACCTCTCCTGGACTGCAAATACTACAGCGGTGGTTAAAAAGGCCCCGCAGCGTCTCCACTTTCTGAGAGTGCTCAGGAGGAACAACCTGGAGGAGAGGCTGCTGGTGACATTTTACAGAGCCACCATAGAGAGCATCCTAACGTACGGCATAACAACATGGTATGCAGGGTGCTCAGCTGCAGACAGGAAAGTACTGCAGAGGGTCATCAACACAGCCCAGAAGATCACTGGCTGCTCTCTGCCCAGCCTGGAGGTCACTGCAAACTCTCGGTACCTCAGCAGAGCTGGCAATATCATCAAGGAACACTCTCACCCCAGCAACCAACTGTCTGAACTATTACCGTCAGGCCGACGGTACAGGTCACATAAAACCAGGACAAACAGATTCAGGGATAGCTTCTTTCCCAGAGCTATCACCGTAGTAAATAAGCACAAAAACAATTGAACCTATTCCATACCGTCACTGTCATTATATTATGCTGCTATTCATACTGTCATTATATTAATGCTGCTATCCTGTATATATTGTACATACTATTGTTTGAGTACTTACGATTGTTTTTTTTTGTACTTTTTATATTTTACATTTATATTTATTATTGAAACTTGCACCAAGGGAGTGGCACTCCAATTTCGTTGTACTCTGTACAATGACAATAAAAGGCTATTCTATTCTATTCTATTCTATTCTATTCTATTCTATTCTATTCATTAATAAGTAAGGCGACTCACGGGTGTAACAGATGATGGCTCTGGTCCAGTGAGAGCCTGAACACAGGAACTCACCTGACAGGAATGTATTTGTCATTAATACACCTGTGCTTTTCCCAGCAACACGTGTTTTGGTTTTTACACTGCACAGTTTAAGGTATGATAAAGCACTGACCTTATAATCCTGACCGCCAGATGGCGCAAAATACACATTTTAGCTGGGAGCTGGACATTCACAGGTGGAGTGTAGCATCAGTGGAAAGGCCCCATTGTACAACAACAACACTACTACTACTACTAATAATAATATTTTTAGTCAATCAAATATATCATACACCACACATGCTTACCAACTAATGAAATTTTTTTTGCATTCTTCAGATCTGGTGAAAATAACATTTTGGTACAGTTTTAGTGTTTTCCAGGCATCGCTGGTTTACACATTCACCTGCAAAGTGAGAGGTCACTTTGCAGGTGACCATTTGGTTACTTCAGGAACTTTTTGGGGTTACTTCGGGAAGGGACCACTGAAGGAATTTTGACCACTGGACATAAGATTTTCATCTCTAAAAATGTATTTTGTCCAGTCTGTCCCAAACTTCACATGTTTGATGACAGTCTGGCGACGACTACATGCCAATATCTGGTCACACATGGCGCCACAGTTCTCATATAACATTTTAATCAAGACTACCCCACTGTGATTGAAGTATTTCTTGCAAAACAATCATAACCAAACAAAACCTTTCCTGTACTGTAAATGAACAGTAGGACAAAAATGATTACTAGTCATTACGGAAAGTACAATGAATGTTTTTGTTTATATTGTTGGAACGAGGAAAAATTCCCCCACCACAAAAACACAGAAATACTCATGAAAGCAACCTGTAGTGCAAACACGAGGGCTGAATTTATTACTTCCTGCACTAGAAACCTGCCGATGTTACTGATATGGATAGATCACCAGTCTTCCTTGTCTTTATCTTATTATCTCATGTTGAGATGTTGCAGCAGAAAATGTTTTTAAAAGCATTAGTATGTGAGAAAGAAAGACCATTTCCTCCATGGGAGTGATAAACTCCAGTATCTGTGGTTTATTGCACTGGGTAGCATTTTCATCTACATCTACTGCTTGAAAATGATGACGTCACCACTAAAGGTACAGTGTGTTCTCAGGGGAAGTAATGTAATGATGTTGAAAATGGCATTTTGCTGTGACTGAAACACAAAAAGGAACCAGTCCCATCCCTACATACACAAGTGGGCATCCATAGCTGCGATTTATCAGGTGGGTGCAGTGTGTGTTGGCAGTGGACTCACTGTGCCTAAGCAGCCATGAATCATAGAGGACTTCATGCTCCCCCATCGTAAATCCACTGGCACCTACCAGCCAGTCACTGTGGGTTTGCCATTGTAGAAAGCTGAACATACAATCTCTGCATAGAAGCACAGCTACAGTTAATATGTTAGCTCTGTATTGTTCTATAACCGTCTATCACTGCATGGTGATGGATACTGGTTGGATATTTTTAGCTGCTTCAAATGTTGAGACAATCAGCTCCATTATCCATTTGCCAAAATCGATTTTTTTTTTTAAACACAGGTGAAACCAGTTACTCATTTCTAGTAAATTAGTTGCCTGAAACATTTTCCCTGGGAGCCAAAATGTGCCAAAGAACAATCCTGAAGCTGGCTGACCTGAACAAAGTGCAGCAAAACGTCATAATTACACAAGCACATGTTAATATCTCTACTGCTCTGTTGCATAATTTTGGTTAGGTTGCAAGGCATGACAATAATTTTAATATCATTTTTACCAACTTGTACATGAAGTGGGGAAACTAGTCATTAAATTGCACTGAAATAACAACAAAGAAAAGAAAAGAAACTGCCTTACTGCACTAACAGAGAAAATTAGAGCTTCATGAAATTTCCCCTCTTTTGTATTTGACCCTTCACCCTCAGTTTTTCCTGTTCTTCTCTATTAGAAGCTGCCCGTTTTAACCTCTGAGTTAATGTCCTAGCTCGGAACGTCAGACAGAAGGAGAATCGCAGCTGAAACTATTTATCTTTTTTCCCTGCAGAGCCCTAGCAATGATTGCACTGTAATGTTTTTAATAAACTTCTATAGCAATTATGACAGAAGATTCTTAAATCATCTTAAAAAGGAAAGTCTCATTTTGCTCAACTGTTTCTGGAGGTCACAGCTCACAATTGAAATGGAAACCATTAAAGGAAAAAAGTACATATTCTCTCATTTCTAGGGTTTGACATATAAGAACATAATAGAAATGATCTGGTTCTTAGTGGGTCTTTATGGCCTCAGATGAACCACAAAGTGTGTGGAAACTAAGAACACCCCATGATTCAGTAGCTTGTAGAAGCAGCAATAACTTTATCAGGTTCTTACATCACTGTTGATAAGGATGTTGGCCCCCTCCACTTTACAACGTTGCTTCACTTCACTGAGGGTTTGCAGACATTGGTCCAACTGCAGCATTTCAATCTGGTTGAGGTCTAGACGTCGACTGGGCCGTTGCAACACCTTGGTTATTTTTTTACATTTATCTTTTCACCTAGCCATTTGGTTGCAGATTTGCAGCAGAATGTGTTTGAGATCATTATTTAATCTGTTATGTTGTTGTTCGTCTGAGGTTGTGTGTACCCAATTTGAGCCAAGCTTTATCTGTCAGGCAGATGGCTTCACATTTGATTCAAAAATACTTTGGTACACAGTTCATGGTTGTTTCAGTGATTGCAATGTGCCCAGATCCTGTGGATTTCCTGTGGATGGTCCTTTCTAATTGTACTGAACATTAGCATGTAACATGCTAGCGGAGGCCTGAAGAGTCTGAGACGTAGCTCTTGAGTTTTGTGCAGTTTTCCTGAGCATTGCACAGTTTGATCTTTGGGCATATTTGCTGGGATGTTCTCTACTGAGAAGTTTAGCAACTGCACTGAATGTTTTCCACTTGACAATCATCTGTCTCTCTGTAAAATGATGGGCTTCTAATTGTTCGGCCTCATTATGGCCTCATAACCTTTCCTAGATTGATGGGAAGCAACCATTTCTTCTCAAAGATGATTGTTGATGTCTTTTCTAGTTGGTATTGTGTTAACAAACAGCTTTCAGACCTGCAAGCTGACAAAGCTACTTTTACAGAGGTGCGCACACTTGCTGTTGTGAACACCTCTTGATCAAGCGCATTTGATTAGTAGCACCTGGCTGCAACATATCTTCTAAATTCCCATTAAAGCAATAAGGGTGTACTTTTTTTTTTTAGTTTTCAACACACTGTAAACTGCATTTTGGCATAGCTTTGTAAAATAAATAATGACATGGTGTAGCATATCAGTGTTGCACATGATAACATGTGATATATGTATGTAATATGTAGTTCATCTGACGTTGTATTTATCTCATTTTAAGACCTGCTAAGAAACAGATTGTTTTTATGGTAATTTTTTTTACTATGACTACAAATAAGGATTTCAGCCATCTAGAGCAAGGCAGAGTGAAAGACGGAAAGCAGAACATAGAAAAAAAAACGAGGTTAACGTTATTTATTGTCTCAAAATATCTCAAAACACCCACAGATCAAACTGGAAGAGGACAGTAATGGACTTACACCCTGTAACAAAAGAAAGAAGAATGAAAGAGAAAATCAGAGAGATAAAGGCTGAAAAAAGCAAGTATATCTCTGAAAACACTCTGAAAACTACACACGATTGGACGTTTAACCCTGTTATTTCAGTCCGTGTTCGTAAAGACCCTTTTAACGTGCACAGCTGTCAGGTGAAAATTCCCCGCTACGTAACACGTCAGCCAAAACTGCCATGCGCGCTCCCGCTGTTTCGTGAACCGTAGTTTTCAAAAATAGTGTGACGCGATAACGCTGATTGCATTCAAATACTGTAGTAATTTTAAAAAGAGGGAGAAACAACCTTCATGAGGTAATAACACAAGGTAATAACTTGGCCTTTTTTATTCCTCGTCGTCCTTTCCAACATCTTGAGACAATGTTCCACATTTTGACTGGCTCTGCAGGACATGGCTGGCTTTTAACTAATGCAATATTGCAGTCAAGCGACGGCTCGGCTGTCCAGTGAAAGTTACAAGTTACCAGAAAGTCACAAGTCAACATGGTGGTGTACATGGTGGGAAGTCGATAGTTTTTTCCATTTCAATGCGGTGTGAAGTGACTGTGTGTGTGTGTGTGTGTGTGTGTGTGTGTGTGTGTGTGTGTGTGTGTGTGTATAAAGACTAATGCATGAAATCATATAGGGAACAAAATTCAGCTTCCTGTTATTATTCTCATATTTACTTGATTTGGAAACGTTTCATTTAAATATATGAAGGACAAGATAACCCCGGACTGTAAAGGAACACTTTGCACCACAGTGCTAGTTTGTTGGGGTCTGGTCGCCCTGGTCAGCCTGTACAGTCTGCTTAGTATTTGATATCAAACACAGATGTGGCTAAAAAGCAAATACAGTTTCCACAAAGTGCTGTTCACGGAGTTCTGTTTTCCTTCATTTCCCCATTTTACCAAATCAGCTGGTGTGTTACGGAATATGACATATTTATTACAGATGATAACTTATAGATTAAAATGACTTCGATGGTCTGATTAAGTCTGCAGCTCTGCCTATAAGACATACCAGAAAATCAGTAATAAAATGCATTTATAGTTACTAAATTTCCATTTAAGCAGAGTTTGTTTAATGAAAAATGCCACAAATCAAAGCTTTAGGCTTTGATCGCCGTTTTTCTTTGTCTTATGCTTTGTTTGTTTCCTGGACCAGTTTAACCGTTATGCAAAAACATTTTCAAAGTATTTGTTTGTAATTTATACTCAGAGGCGTAAATATCTTTCTTGCCTTTGTAGTCTTCCCGTTAAAATAATGCAGAGCTGTGAGCTTTACGAGCAGCAGCTGAAGGCAACAAAGGGAGGAGCTTTCACGGTGGCTGTGGCTGGTCTCCTGCCTGTGCAGTCCGACTCTCCTCCTCCTCCCACCGCCCAACCTCTCCTCCTCCTCCTCTTCCTCATATTTCTCACCGCATCCCCTTTACCACCTGCCACAGCGGCGACGCAGCGATGGAGATGTTCTGGAAATCAGCTTGTTATAAACCCTTAAAAAACAACAACTGAGAGAGAGAGAGAGGCGTAGAGACGCGCAGAGGGCAAGAGAGGGGAGGTGGAAGCAGAAGGTAAGAGACAGAAACGGGGAGTGACAGGCGGAAACACAGAAACATATGGTTTGCTTGAAGAGCGGCTGTTTGAGAGGGCTGCTGGAGCGGACAGAAACTTATTAAACCGCGGCTCAGAGCTCTGATCTGATCCGCCCATCTCATTTTACGCACTTCTTTGCCTTTCCCCCTCCCCAGCTGTTTCCAGCTCACCTGTTCTCTCTGCCTGCACCTCTGCTACATTAGTTTGTGCAGGGTGGATTGCGGTTATTGGACCCTGAAAGCGCGCGCACACAGACTCACACACACAAGCACGCGCGCAGACCATCACAAGACGCGCTGCAGCCGGCTACAAAAGCTTGTTGCAAGGAGGAAATTGAATTAGACAAGTTATTCCCACAGAAGAAGAAGAGGAGGGAAACTCGACTCCCGGCTTCCCCAGCTCACCGTGTCTCCTCTGTAGTCCTCATCCCCACGCATCCCACCACATCCCTCGCTCTCCTATCAACTCCTCGCGGTAACAAGAAGCCATGTCTGGACAGACTGTGACAATCCCGGACGACCAGGCGTTTGCCAGCTTCAAGGCCGAATGTCTGTGCGAAGAGGGCTGGAATATGACCTACAACAAAGGGGTCGTCACTGTGTGGGCCCAGTCTCTGGAGGAGGGGAAGTCCATCCACAAAATTAAGGTGAGACAATTTAACCACACAGGTATGAATAGAACTTTTTGTGCGCTTCTATTGGGCATCAGGTACTGGTGGGGAATAATGGAAAGTGGTGTGGATGTGGTCATGTGGCAACAGTACAAAGACAGAGGGGAAGGGGAGCGATAGAAAACCCTGCTGCATAATCCAGTTGGCAGGGAAGTGCTCCCATCTAAATTCCCATATGATTTAAGTTGCTGACGTCCTTTAAGCATTGCTCTCTGCTGCGTTCTCTTATTGCAGCTTCGCTCTCCAAACATCCCAGAAACACATTTGAAATGAGAAAGCACTCTCTGTGTTGCTCCTTGTAAAGCCAGTAAGCAAATCATTTTTAATAAATGGCCCAATATGACTGTAGCAGTCTGGGTAGAGGGCTTGGAGGTAAAGACAAGAACTTTTTAAAAAAAATGCATTGTAGTAACCACATCCTGTTTTAGGTAATGGATTGAATTGATGCCTGATGCCCACAGTAAACAAACAAACAAACAAACAAAAGTCCTGCACTAAAGAGAAGTGAGAGCTGGATGAAATCTCAGGAGGCAGGCTTAGTTCTCTGGAGACATGTCGCCTTTTGCCAGCGAAACTATTTTCAAGCCACTGTGCAAAAGCGTATTATGTAGAGTGCTGAGTCTACACAGTTTGTCATCCATTCAAAACAAATGAAAGTCTGCAAAAGCGCACGCTCAAATAGAGCTGCTGACAATAGTAGGAGAGCAGTCGGTTAGGTCATGGGCAAACAGACAGGATTGATCAGTTTGTTTGGCCATCGGTTCAATAATTACCTTCAGTGTGAGCTGCTTGCTGCTTCTAAATCCATTGTCAGTCTTTCTGATCACCTTTTGTGTGTTTTGTGTGTGTAATTCTCATTTAACTAAATCGCCCTCCAGTCCTCTGAAGAGGATCGGTTTACATTAATAGGACACTGTGTCCCAGGTGGAAAAATCTAGTGGTTCCTGGTTAGTTGTTTAGGTAAGGTAACGTGAGCTCCATGTGAAACTGTGAGCAAACTCTGTTATCAGCTCAAACAGCAGACGTGGCAGTTTTCGTCAAGTGTGAGCGTTTGTCCTGGGAGTTGACGTGGAGGCATTATTAGGACGGCCTCTGAGAATCTGCCGTGTACCCGAGTCTAACAATGACTGACCGCAGTCGTTAATAATGCTTTGTTTATGTTGTGGGAATCAGAGAAGGGGGGGAATTAATTTAAACAGTGTTCTCACAGCACACTTGTGGCAAAACACCCAGTTCTCTCTTCAGCAAATGATTGTATTTCCACACATTCAAGCTCGAAAGTAGAAGTTTAGTAGAAGCTAGCAGGGAGCAGTTTGATTGAGACCTGCACCCAAGTGTAAACTGCAAATAAAGAAATTGAAAATTCACACTTTCACTTGGAGCCCACAGCTTTGCCAGTGCGTACTGTTACTTCATCTTAGAGCTGCAGATGCTGCCAGGAGACCTGACTGACTGTTAATTTAGTGCTTATCAGGCTTAAAAACCTCTTTTAGCATTTTCACTGTCTGACACACACACACACACACACACACACACACACACACACACACACACACACACACACACACACACACAGAAATGTTTGGCCTCACGGCCCGAAATCTCAGGAAGGTCCTTTCCACTTTTTAACCCTTCCAGCTTGCTAATCTGACCAGAACTGACTACATATAGAACAATACAAATAAAACCCATCCTCCGCTTTATATGTGTGTGTCCTGCTATTGTATCCAGGTCTGAAGAGAGTCAGCGAGCCACTCGGTGTTTACTTTGTTAAATAAAGTCTTGTTAGCTTGTGTGCATATGTGCGTGTGTACATAGAGGTGTTATCAACATGTGCAGGAGCTGCAAAAGCACAGGGCTTTTCCCAGCCCCCTCTATCCATCTTCTTACCTATTAGCAAGCTTCTTTGTGTTTGTGTGTTTGTGTGTGTGTAGTGTACAGGCCAATCAAGAGCCTATAAAGCCGCCTCATTCTCCTGCGTAATTCCTCAGGGTATATCCTGTGTGCAGAGGGTAGGGATCTGCTTATTCAGGCGTTTCTCCCTGACATCAGGCAGGTGTGTTTTATCTTGACAGTTGCAGACTGCAAACAGCGAGAAGTGGAAAGTGCACGCACACATGTTTGAAGTTTGGGTGGGGCTTCTATCTGTAGTTGGCACTTTATCTTTATGTAAATATGACAAAAGCTGGGGGTTTTGCATTGTGCACCACTGTCTCATCTCCCCTTTTGTTTCACTCTCACATACCCAATCTTCCACCCTGCAAATGTACTGTATATACAATTATGTCATTACAAATGCAGTTGTGAGTCAGTGTGGTACTTACAGCTGTTCTGTTTATAGTGCATCTCTAATATAAGCTCTCTGCCTGTCTTGTGTGTAGCTTTAAAAAGCAACAAAGATAGATATATGCCCATTTGAGTGAGAGAAGGGGAACAGGCTGGCGATCATCATCATTAGTGCCCCGATTATCATTAGCCTCATCATCATCGTCATCATTGCCCCTACCATATTAATCAGTGATCACCTCACAGTTCAGTCATGCCTGTGCTCATTCTAACCAGCAATTTAATATCATCGATCAGCACGCGACTTCACATACAACACTCAGTGTGTGGGCATTAAAATGTGGGTAGTTTTTATTTACTGTGAATGGGTCATCCTCCTGCCTACATCGACACACACTCACAGAGACACACAAACATACTCCCAGGGTTTGCCTTCTCTCATGCTGAGGAAGAGGGAAGCCCAGCTCTGAGTCACTCCCCTTCTGTTTTTATTCTTCTTCTTCTTCTTCTTTTTTTTTTTTCAAATTTACTTTCATGTATCAGCACCCAGAGGAACAAATGATGGGAGATGACAGATTAGAAGAGGAGAGGGAGAGGGTGGCAAGAAGAGAAGAAGAGTGGGTGGGACAGGGAATAAGAGAGAGAAGGAAAAGTAGAGGGAGTGGGCTGGATGTGCAGGGATCGCAGGTCACTGGGTGTTATGAGTAGGCAGAGAGGGGACCCTGTGGACAAACATACTGAAAAGACTGCCATCTGCACACACCTATTGTTTGTCCACCTATGCCTACTTGTCTCCGCAATGTCTATTTTATCTTTCTGAACTCTGTTTCACCCCCTCTATCCTGCGCTCTTTGCTTCATCTATCGAGTTTACTGAATTAGTTTGTAATAGAATTACACACACGTGTACGTAGCTGGCTGTATGTCTTCATTCTGTGCTGAATGTCTTGCTCCCTGCAGCTTTCCCCCTTTGACTTTTCATTTTGTTTTTCCTTCTTCCTGCTTCTCCTGTTTCAGTTTGCCTGTGGACACAAGACATCTGTTATTCTCTCTGGTCTTTTGTGACCTGCACCGACTCGGTTCCAGCACCAAACCGGTGGAAAGGAGGCGTTTGTCTTTTGTCTAGTTTTTATTTTGGTAATAAATGTGTAATGCCTCCTTGACTACACTGTTAAAATAAATCAGAATTGCATTGTGCCTACATAATCTATCTCACTAATCTTGAATACAACAACAGAATACTCATAAGGGTTTTAACTATTGTCTTTCAGACAGCGATAACAGATGACTTTACAGTCCCTAATTACGTTTACAGGCATTAAGATGTGCCTTGTAATGTGACAGACTTCCCTCTTGGAAAATTAGTTCATATCCTTGTGAGTAGTGATGCAGTGTAAAACATCTCACTCACGAGTTGATTTAATGCATTTAAAATAAAAATGGTTCGAACAGCAATACACCATAAATAGGACATTATCTTTCAGAGTGTCATGCTGTGATATATAGAGGATTATTGCTATGGTTACAAGCAGGATTTTAATGTCAGAGCTTGTTTTTTGACACACAAAATGTTTTTTAGTTATTTATTTTTTACTTTTTTTACCCTCTAGTTCAGAGGTCTCAAACTCCAGTCCTCGAGGGCGGCTGTCCTGAAACTTTGCCATGTGTCCCTGTTGTAACACATCTGAATACAATTAGTAGGTCATTAGCAACACTCTATAGAAGTTGATTCAGGACAGCGGCCCTCGAAGACTGGAGTTTGAGAAACTGGTCTAGTTGATCCAACAAAGAAGTTGCAGAGTGTCCTCTGGTGGACAAACCAGTGGATAAATACGGATACTGATAGTGAATATCCAATTGGTTGGGATCTACTTGTCCAGTGACACACCCACTACTTTAGCTGAAGAGCGTTTTTTGTGCTCTTTGCGAAACACAGCTAGGTGCTATTTTTCCTCAGTTCTTCTGAACTTTGCTTGCCGTTTGTTGCTTAAGTGAACTAGCAATCTGCCACTCATGTGAAGTATGAAATGACTTATTTCTTGATTAGGCTAACAATAAGGTTACAATAGTAACACTAATGTGCTTGCACAACCTTCCTGGGGTTTTTTTGTTTGTTTTTTTCTATTTCATCAGCTTTCAGTCTGGATTGACCTGCTCTCTGCACTCAGTCTGCATTTCCTCGATCTCACCGAGGGTTCTGTTTCTAGGAATGTCATTACAATTTAGCATTTACAGTTTCCTTTGTTGCACAGTGTGACTGTTGTGGAGTCGTGTGAGACTGTGTTCCTGTGTGAGAGCTACAGCTAAAGCTGATAGAATAGAATTATGATAGAATTCAACTTTATTGTCATTGCACATGTCACAAGTACAAGGCAACGAAAAGCAGTTTGCATCCATCCAGAAAGTGCTTTAGCCACAATATAGATATATTACAAAATATATATTAGCAATAATATAGATATATAGATATATTACAGAAATGGGTCTGTTATAGGTATGAGGGTACTAAATATGGGTCTATTATTGGTATGTTGCAATGTACACGGTATGAAGGTATGTTATGAATATGCTATAACTATAAGTATGTACAGGCTGTAGTGAGTGTACAAACTATGTACGGGCTATGAACAGGATCTAAATATGAAAACTATACAGAAATATGAAATATAAAGCTATAAAGGCTCCAATCTGGAGCTGGTAAACAAACATTTTCGAGCAAGTGGGTTGTGTGCCAAAATAATTGGCAAAATTTGATGGTAACTTTCCAAAAGTATGTCTTAATTCCCTGACTTGTCCTCTAGGAGTAAAAATTGCAACTCACCAATATTTTAGTTGATGGAAAAACTCTAATGATATACACCTGCCAGGTTGTGTGCACATGTAATTAAAAGATATCCTCATGACGCTTCCAACAGAGCAATAAGCATCATTGCCTCTCAGTCAAGACGCTCTGGGCTTCTGTGTGGCATTTGAATGTTATTCCTGTGCCAGTGTGGTTTCTCTCTGAGCACTATGGCCTCCTCCCACAGTCCAAATGCATGTAATTAGTGATTCTAACCTGGCTTTATGTATGAATGTCTGTTTTTCTTTGTTGGGCCTGGTGACTTGTCCATGTATCAGACCAGTGCGGACCATTTTGAATTTCAAATAGTTATAAGAGGAGACCTCGAGTTTAAAACAGGTTTACAGACAAATGTGGGATACAGTCTATGATGATTTTCCTAAATGAAGCCTGAAGGGAAGCAGTGATGGAAGATAGGCTAGGCGGAGCTTTTAACTGTCTGGACTGATTTATAACAGGAGTTAAAATTTATCTGGGGCAGACAACTTCCCTTGGTCCATTTCTTTCTAATTTGCTCTCAATCAAGTGCTGGGTTCTTTTTTCCCTCATTGCCTTTGTGTCTCTTATGCTTTATAACTCGACATGCCTCTACCACTTGCCTTTCACCTTGTTATTATTGAGACTAGTTTCTCCTGGCAATTGTAACTTTGGCAACACTGTTACTCAAGGGCTTACCTTGAGTGTATTGCCGTCTATGCCAAACATAGCCAGGAGTCTCTATGGTTTCATTAATAAGCTGTGACATGCTATGCAAACAATCAACCAGCTGTGGTATTAATGGAAGCACCACTCCTAGTTTTTTTGCCTATAACTTGTACGGGGCTCCATCCATTCATCCATCCATTATAGCCTATAACTTGAACAGGTTGCCAGTCTGTTGCAGGGCTAACACATAGAAACTGAAAATCATTCACTTCTACAGCCAGTTTAGAATCACTTAAGAACCTAATATTGATGTCTTTGGACTGTTGGAGGAACCTGGGGAACCAGGAGAGAACCCACACAGACACGGGGAGAACACAAACTCTTGTGTGGAGTTTGCATGTGGATTTTAACCTATGACCTTCTTTCTCACAGAGGAACAACGTTCTTTGTTTCAGACAAAAGAACACATTCAACCATTGAACCAATGCGTCACCACAATATATTATTTAATAGGTTTGTGGACTGGTACTTATATATATAACTCTCAAAACACATTCGTACTACAAACCCAGTCATACAAGCACTGTTTTCAATACCTAAGTGCTTTTAGTCATTCACACACAATGGACGCATTGGAGACAACCCGTTGTTCAGTATCTTGCCCGAGGATACTCGGGCATGCAAACTAGAGAAGCTGGAGATTAAACTACTGATGTTCTGATTAGTAGATGACCAACTTTACCTCCTCCGCCGAAGCCGTGCATTTATGTGCAGTTGTTTCATTTTAGCTAGACTCTCTACTGCTGTTTTCCTGCTCATTAACTCACTGTGTGTCTCCCCTCTGGGGTACACATGAAGTGAAGCAAAGAAGCAAACAGACTCCACTAACCACCAGCAGCCTCCTCGAGGTGACAGCAATGTGTTACGTTGCTTTAAGTGCAATAAAAACTTCCTAGTTTTTGTAAGTCAGTCTTAGCTATCAACATGAAACGTCTGAAAGGAATATGCACAACAGAAAACGAGAGAAACCATCAGGAAAAAGCAGCTCTACCTGCAGATGGTCTTTCTGTAGCATAACGTGGCCACGCAGTAAGTTTTACACTTCTATTCAGTGTGCATAGCATAACTGATATGAGGAAGGTTGTTTTAGTCTAAAAGCTGGTGCTCTAGTGCACACGTGACTTCACACGTCATTTGTTTCAGACAGAACCACAAAAAGATTTGAAAAAAGGTGGCATTCAGAGCTCTTGCTACTGCTGCACTCTTGAAAAAAAGCAACAACCCTTTGACATAAGTCTCTCCATCTCTGTCTTGTGGTGAATGTGTTTTCCATTTAAGAGCTTGGGTCTCGGTAATGACTCATCTATGGTCAGTGGCCTGTCTGTACTGATTGTCTCTCTGCCACACACACACACACACACACACACACACACACACACACACACACACACACACACACACACAGTTCCCATTTCTGCTCTCCAATACTGACGCTCTCCAACCATCTGATGTCTAATCATTTACACATCAGTTGCCATTCGTGTTTCTTTCACGTGTGGGGTCCACATGGGTGCAGTGAGTGTGTGCATATGTGCATATGTTTAATTTCCAGGTATTTGAGTCTGTGATGTGTTCACTGGCTTTTTGTTTTTGTGTCTCACTTACCTTTCTTGGCATCACTAGGCCTGAGCTCTCCTCAACAGTGGTATACTACTTCACTTTGAATTTATGCTGAGCAGCTTCATTAAACTCTAATGGATTTTCCTACCTCATAGTTTGCATTAGACCCAGAGCGATGAATTCAGAGAAGTACAATACTGGTGCCATAGAGTTATGTATTTTAAATACAGTTTGAATAAGCTGTGTGGAACTTTGTGTGTGACTCAAATCTGTAATATCATTGTGGATTTACCTTTGTTGCCTAAAATTGAAGCCTCTGTTTCTCTTTCTGTCCTTCTTCCTCTCTCAGTGTCGGATGTTGTGCAAGGATGTGTCAGCTGAGACCATGTATGACGTTCTCCATGACATTGAATACAGAAAGAAGTGGGACACAAATGTCATTGAGACCTTCGATATTGGGAAGCTTACGGTCAATGCGGACGTTGGTTACTACTCATGTATGTTGCACCATCGCATGTAAACGCATGTAAATTGCCTTCAGGTACAGATTGTTCTGTGATGTTTTGTTCACCTGACTTCTCTTGTTTGTTTACAGGGAAGTGCCCAAAGCCCCTTCGGAACCGTGACGTCATCACGCTCCGCTCCTGGCTGCCAATAGGAAAAGATTACATCATCATGAACTACTCTATCAAACATGCCGTAAGTAAAGATAAAAAGGAATGCTAATGGGAACATATCTCAGTATGAACTGGGTGAATACTGCTGTGCAAAAGTCTTGAGTCATCTTGCATTGTGTGCGTGTGCCAGGAGAGGCTTCTCTACCTGGCACGAAGTGAAACGGCTTGTTAAGCTCTTATCTAGCAGGTACTGCTCCTTCCCTGCATAACGGGTCACAGTGAACTATAAACAACAGTCTGAGTCATAAAGAGGTATTCTATCATATGCAAACTTATATTATTAAAAGATTATACTGACTCCTAAGTACAATTTTCTATTGACAGAAATAAAGTGTATAAGGCGAAAGCAGAGTTTGTAGTGTTCTAATGAGCGTGAACATCAATATTTAGAACCGCTTTAATTCTTCCACACAGCCTGAACTCTTGTACGCGAGCTTTCTTTCAATTTCTTTAAGCAGCTCTGAGGAATAGTTCCTCAGGCTTTCTTTAAGGAAGTTCAAAGCTCTTCTTTTTCTTTTTTTCTTCTTGTTATGAGTAGACACAATACAGGGTCATCCCTTGAGTTATGTGAGTGATTTATAGGCTCAATAAGTGTTAAGTGGCTCAATAAACAACAACAAAAAGAACCATTCCTCCAAAAATGGTCAGGTACAAGGATTGAACTGATGAGTGAAAAAGCAGCCAAATAAAAACCTCTGAAATGAGGAGTGACTTGAGGCTTTTGCACAGTGCTTTATATTGGCGAGCTGAAATGAAGTGGTCCTCTTTAGCAAGTTGAACAGGTCCCGTTTTTTTTTCTAAGGGAACATTTCACCGCTCTGTGTCGGTGATTTAAAGTAGCAATAGACAAGTTTTCTGCATTTAAATTGGTTCCTTATGAGCTGCACTTTCACAGCGTAGCTTTGTCTGCCACTGAGTATGAAATCTATCCGGGAAAATGGAGGCTTAATTTAGAGCACAAAATAATCTGACTGCAGTCGGTCCCAGAGAGGTTGATAACACGCGCTTCCTGCTGATTTTCACATGAACAAGTACCTGCAACAACTGTTGTATTTCATTTTTGTGTTCAAAAAAACAAAAACATGACACCTACTTTCCTAAAAGCCTTTCTGTCTGCTTGCAGACTTCATAAAATGCATCCCAGTGCCATGTTGCTGGAAGTTGCTCAGCTCAGAAAACAGGAACGCGATCCAGTCTCCAGAAGTACTTCCCCTACCACACGCTCTATTGCTCTCTTTACTTAGACAGCAACAGTTTAGCTTAGCACCTTTCCAAAGACCATGCTCTATCATATTGTCTGCCCCTGATGCTTTCACCTGAAACAATGATAGATGATAGAAGAACATATTGTGTTTTAAGCTCAGCTTTTCCGAGCATGCCTTTGAATGCACTTGAATAATCTAGATACTATAAAGCTGTAAAAACCATCAGTTGATTCGAGCACACTAAGAGGATGTGAGTAACTTTCAGTTTGGCCTGAAACCTCAGCTTTTCGTTGGCTTTATATCTGTTTGTACTGATCACCTGTTGCTAGTTGTGTCCTGCATTCATTAACCTGCCACTTGTTTTCTGGTTTATCTGATTGACTGGCTTGTAAAATGTGTAGAAAACTTAAAAAGACTAAGAAAAAGAAGCAAATCCTTGAGAAGGTGAAACAAAGTAAAACAACAATTCAACACTTTCAGCGATGTCGCTCTCACTGTCTTCGTGTCCGTCAGCCTTTTGTGTGTATCATGGGTTCCCATGTCTTTTGTCTTTATTCCTTTTGTCTGTCCTCTGGTGTCCTTGTTCACTCTTTTGTCTCCTCTCTGCTTTTCATTCTAACTTTTGCTCACCAGTACAGTGTTTGCAGAAGGATAAGGCCTCTCATATGACCGTGAGCTGTTGACTTCCACCCCGCCTTCCGCATTCCTGCATCAATTTGAACTTCTGAACACAACAAATTGTGTGTCGGTTTACGTGTGTGGTTAGCCAAGGCTGATCTTGATAATGGGAAAAACTCGAGAGCTCGACTTCCTGGAGTTTGGCTTCAGGGGAAACTTATGAGTGGCGTGTTGGCGCATCCATCAGCGGGACATGGTTCACTTATGCTGTTTCTTATCCTACAATCGCTGTTCAGCTTTTTCACCAATCATAACAGGAGCCATGAATTATTTTCAGTTCTTTAATCATACATTTCCGAGGCTTTTTAACAGTCTGCTTTTGCAATCCATCTGTCATGTAACTATGGTTAGCGCTGCTGTTAAGCGTACCATTGTGTTGAGTGCTATAGAGTCCGATATGTATTTGCATGAAAACCCTATGCAAATATTTATAATGGCAAAGGCTTAATAACTTCTAATGGCTTCTAATGACTGCTTTGTTTGCTGAGCCATTTTTTTTTCCACAGTGGAGTTACAGATCCAGACACAACAGTACTGATCCACTGACTCATTCTCATTGTAACTATATCCTTTGTGCCCAGCAGCTAATTAAGGACTCATGTGATCCCTGTCATCTGTCTCCATCACGAGGACATAGTATTTTGCATTATAGTTCACTTCATAATATTTAGCTTGAATTGAACCAGATTTGATTTACCGTGTGAATATTGGCATAGAGATTAATTATACGCTCACTGGCCACTACATTAGTTACACTTTGCTACTCTGGGGGAACCACTTTTGCTTGCAGAACTGCCATAATTCTTCATTTGAGCACAGTGAACTCATTGTCATGTTCAAGAAACCTGTTTGACATGTATTTGTATTTTATCCTGCTGCAAGCAGCCACGGTTGCCACGGTTGCACTGGTGCGCCTAACTTTTTTTCTTAGGTGTACCAGCACAAACGTTAGGTGCATCCAAATTATTCAACCACATCGCTTAACACCGCAGTTTTACATGTTCACTAAAAAAAAAAAAGTGCTGTCCATGCAGACAATATTGATTTGTAAATGATTAACTAACAATCTTGTCAACACAAAGTTCTTTATTTGGAGCGCATTTCTATAAGAAAGATAAGTTACTGAAAAAGTGCTTGTGCTTAAAGTGCTGAGCTAAGCTGAAATTTAAATTTAAAACATCTCAAGATAACTGAATAAAAAAACCCCTCTAAATTAAAAGTGCCTCAAAGGCTTCAAACTGAACATCTCAAAATCTGAACATCCGAACAGCTTGATATCTTATGGACTATCCTCCATTGCAGTCACATGCCTCTCAGATGACCAACTCATGTAACTTGGCCTTTTTCATTTTTTCACTTTTTTTTTTTCAATGTGTCTGGGATGACACCTATAAACTGGGCACATGTGACATCATTACTGTATGTGGAGTTTACGTTCAAGCCATTTTTCTTGTGAAGAATTATTTCGGACTTGAACTTAGTGAACGGAACTTCTTCTTTGGCAATATTGTTGGCGATGTTAAACTTAATCATCATCTTGGCCTCTTCTGATGACCTGTTTGCTGCTGCCTGCACACAAGTCATCAGAGCGGCAGTCCCCTCTCTTCACTCCCACTGAAAGGCAGTGGGGAGAGGGGACACTTTGGCAGTGCATTTATTGCTGCATATAATGTGTTTTCTATATACACTGTGCTTTTTCAGCGTTTCAATTCGAAACGTATTAGCACCTGTCACAAATGCGGTACTGCCGGCCATAGTCTTCCCACACTCACGACAGTAAATGCAGTGCAACATGTTGTCAGCTTTACTGTATCTTAGCCAGGGAAACTGGTCAAGCCGCTCTCTTCGAAATGTATACGCTTTCCCCCTTTTACTTTCAGTGGGCTCTGGCTCAAAGTCGATCGTATGTGGCTCATTACCTGATGCCGTCTCCGGACCAGTGTTAGACATAACCTGAGAGGCTGATGGCTCCGTCAGAGCACTGGCTATGAATTTTGGATGGATCAGGCCTTAACTTAACGAAAAAGTTCGTTAAGTTAAGAAGTGGGAAAGAAGTTCTACTCAAAAGGCTGGTCGCACCTTGGAAGTAGGATTTTTTTGTAGTCGCACCACTGAAAAATTATGTCTCATGTGCAACCACATCGGTCGCACTCTAGAACCCTGTCACAAAGGAATAGTCCCTGGTGAGGTCTTCTGCAGTAGTATCCCATCTACGTTAAGGTTTGATGTGTTGTGCGTTCAGAGACGCTCTTCTGCATACCTTGGTTGTACCCAGTGCTTATTTGATTGATCAGTTCAAAGCAGTCTGACCACTTCACTGTGACCTCTGACGTCAACATGGCATTTTTGCTCAGCGTTCTCTGTAAACCTGAGAGATGGTTTTGTATGGTAAAAATCTCAGCAGAGCAGCAGTATCTGAAATACTCAGACCTCTCTTTCTGATGCTCAGTTTGGACTTCAGCTGGTCGTCTTGATTATGTCTACATGACTAATTACACTGATTTGCTGCCATGTGATTGGCTGATTTGATATTTGTATTAACGAAGAGTTGAAGAAGTGTACCACATAAAGTGGTTGGCGAGCGTATAGTGATATATTAAAAATGATTAATTTTGTCCAAAGTTTAATTATCGTGTTGTTGTTCAGCTGATTGCTCATCAAGTGCTCGAGTCCTGAGATGATCAGTTTCCTGGTGTGCTGGGTGTTTTTGAACACATGGCTTAGTCGTGATTAATGTTTCAGATTTAGTGAAGTCTAAAAAAAATCAAGAAGATTACATTAGCTCAGAGCATGAGAATTCTGTATCCCAGAAACCTGCAGATGATTTACAAAAGTTCACATTGCAGAGATTTCTTCTGCCAATACAAGGTAGTGTGTTAAGTGTAGAAGCCAAAAAATATGAGTCAAATAGCAGAGAAAAAATAAAGCAGATGTCTTAGCTGACTGCGGCTGTCTGTTCTTCTTGAGTGCTCTGCAGTGTCCCTCTCCTAATTAGTGCAGACTAACCAGTAGTGGACTCCCTAATCATTAATAATAACCTTGGATATACTGTTAGAGTCTAAGGAGCTAAAAGGGAAATAGTGGGCTGCATGCAGCTTTGCTTTTTTTATTTACAGAGTGGTGTGGACTGGATTTGCATCAGAAGTCTGACTATGAAGCTGAAAATCAGTTTGACTGGCAGCTTAAAAGCACAAAGCTCTTGAATGTCTACTCTGCCTTCTACAGATCTCACAAAAAAAAAGAATCTAGTGGGGTCCTCGTCCTGTTTGTTTACACTTTGGCCTCTCTGTGCTGTTTCCACAGAAATACCCACCTAAAAAGGACATGGTACGTGCAGTTTCCATTCAGACTGGCTACATGATCCAGAGCCAGGGACCTAATAACTGTACCCTCACTTACATGGCCCAGGTGGATCCACGAGGTAACTATCACTCACAGTCTCACACACACACACACACACACACACACACACACACACACACACACACACACACACACACACACACACACACACACAGAAAAGTATTCAGCACACAAGGACAAAATCAAACAGAGCACACACAGGAAGAGCAAAACACTCACCCAGGTATTTAACTCTGCGTTCTATGAATTATTCATTGCCCTGCCTTTATGTCAAAATGTGTCACCATAGCAACCATATGAAGGATAGTCTATCTCACCTCTCTCGCGTGCTCTCTCACTCACTACTCTTCACTCTGCTTTTTTGTCTAGCATTTAATCTCCTCCTCTTATTCTCTATTTACTTCACTTTCTAACTGCTGATCACATACAAGCAAGTGCCGATTGTGTAACTCTTTTTATTTATCCGTTGCTAATGTGTGTGTTTGTGTGCATGTATGAGAGAGAGCCATACGGGCGCAGTGAGTAGTTACTAAGCCTTGCTTTGATCCTGGTAATATGAAATAAAACAGACTCTCTGTCACACTCCAACTTTTACCCATGATGCTTTGCTCACCCCGACTCTCTTTACAGGTTCGCTACCCAAGTGGGTTGTCAACAAGTCTTCCCACTTCCTTGCTCCATGCGTAAGTAATATGTGCAGATTAACAAAGATCCTGTGAGTGTGTTTGACTGTGTGATAATCTGCACTTCCACTCAGCACAGTGCCGGTCACCATGAGAAAATACGCAGACCTTATAGTTTACTGCTTGTCTGAGGGCATCTGCTGTATATGTTTATTAAAATAGGGCAATGATTCTCTAGAGAGCATGCTGTGATGGAGGATTCCTCAGAGATGATATCAGGGAAAGAAGGCATCTAGTGAAGACAGTGAATAAAAACATTAGGCATTTTAGAGTTTTTAGAGATTTGCTTTCCATATGTCAAAAAAAGCATTTCACATTGTGACTTTAATCAATAGTCTGCATTTTATCAAAGCTTTTAAAAAATATGGATCTAATTATTCATATTAAGAGAGGGTCAGAATATCAATATGGGATTTGGACAGTAACACTTTTTTTTTTTTTTGCAGTTTTCCTTTGATACACCAGCACGGGGGCTTTTAAATCCAACAATCAAGACATGATTGAAGTGCAGTTTTTTTTTTTTATTCTTTCATACGTATGATTCCATTTTCAAAGCCTCAAAAATAATCAGACAATTGACCGAAGAGCAGATTTATGATCAGATGAGGGCTGTTTCTCATTATTCCATGACAAATTAAGCAAATAAAATACCTCTATTTATTTCCAAGTGTTGGCTGGTTGCTATACACTGAGGGTCTCAAAATAAAGTCCAAAGAGATAACCGTGCCAGTGGCTGAATCAACAATCTGTTGAATTCTTAAAAAGAAGGAATGCACTGAGCAGCTCAACAACATGGTTAAGAAAAACCGCTTCATAACGTCTAACTAAGTCAAGGACAATGTAAATACAGAGAGTTTACAACAAGGTGCAAACCACTGATATGCTATGGCATGGGCGTGCTTGACTGCTGACAGAAGCAGTAGCATGGATTGTGAAGCCTTACAGAACAGACGTGGGATATTCTTCAGTGGCAACAAGCAGCAGCTGAATGTGGTGGCAGTAAAGGAAACAGTTAATGCAATACTTTTGCTAACCTTGAATTAAAGCTGAAAGTCTGAAAGTCGGCACTTTTCTCAGATACTGCTGAAGTGCAGATCCGATTCATCATTTTTGATTTGAAATCCACCGAGATGGTGCACAGAGGCAAAATCAATTCATTGTCAAAATACTGCAGGCCTTACATTATATAGTATTGCTTTCCTTTTTGGTAGATATATTTTTATTAAAACATGCAGCTGCTCTTAAGCGAGAGTGGTTGCAGCAAAGAAGATATATGCAAATCATAGGATTATCTAATAGTTAAAAGAAAAATTGCTGAGTGATGTACATTGAATAAATACACAATTGCTTCTTTTTGCCTTTTTAGCTTTTAATTTTTTTGGTCTCTGCAGCTACAAAGATATCCAGATATATTCTGGATGATTGTCTTGCCATGCACTGGGTGCTGCTGTAACTTCCTGGACCATTGTTTTTTATGAGACACGTTGCTCTGTGTTTTTTACCCTTAAAAAACATACAGGCATGTTGTTTCTGACATTAAGTACTATCAGACATGTGTGAAGCTCCCTTGTTTGGTTCTGATATTTGGAAAAAAGAAACTCTCTGTTCTTGTGGCTCTGAACAAGATCTCCTCCCTCTTTTTACCCTTGCCCATGTTTTATCTCTATAGATTCCTCCATCTCTCACAGCTTCCCTTCTGTCTCCCTTTATCCTGTCACTCATCCATCTTCATCTCTATTTTTGTATGGATGCTATTTCTGTCCTCTGGATTTTTCATCTCTGTTGAGTTCAGCCTGTTCTTCCTTATAGAATATTGATCAAGCATACGTGTCGGCCAAGCTTTCTGCTGGAAATACTTTCTTTCTATCACTGCCATTATTTCTCATAAATCACATGTTGTTGTTGTTTATTTTGTTGTTTGTTGTTGTCTGTTCTTTCCAGGCCATGAAGAAGATCTGCAAAGCCTGTGTGAAGTATCCAGAGTGGAAGCAGAGACATAACCCTGCCTTCAAGCCGTGGCTTTACCCAGAACAGACTACATTGCCCAGCATCCCGCTCTCTGAGCTCAGCATCCAGCGGGCAGAGAGCCTGGAGAATATTGATGAGAGCTCCCTGGCTGAGGCCCATGAAAGAGAAGACAGCGACTGACACACACACATTCACAAGCAGCACACACACTCATACGTTCAAGCAGGGATGGAGAAATGCCTGTAACATGCATCATGACATGTATGTGTATGTGGTTCTATTTGTAAGTATGTGTAAACATACACACATACATACACGTACTTGTATCAATATTGTACATGCATAGTGCATATGCAGGCATATCAGTATGCACATATAGGTAAGCATTCATGCAGACGGACAGTCACACGTTAACTTGCGCAATGTGAGAACACAAACTCACAACATACAACAGCTTCACTCAAACTAAATTTCGAGAACTTTTAGCCTAGTCGGTTTTCTAATTGGGGCCTATGCAGGTCATTGCAGCTGAATATGTTTTCAGTAAGATTTCATGTCAGAATGTTTACAGACTAACCTGACAGTGCGCCTTCTGCTGTCATTCAAAATATGACTGAATTACTAGAATTAAACTGCCCTCTTTTAGCCACCAGTCACACACTTCAGCGCAAGATTACACATTTATGCTACACTAATGCCTTCACATGTGTACACCCTCTCCCCCCTATCATCGTCTTTCGGCCCAATGTTATGTGCCTCCATCACATTTTGTAAGCACATGATAAATATGCAGGTGTGCAGAAGGCAGCTGGAAAACCCACCCCAACCTGCATCCACGTCTATCTTACATACACGCACACACTCACACGTACTGTCTGATCCTCTGTTCCAGAGATGGATGAATGTATGTAGAAATTCAAGATTAAATACAGATTCCTACAGAGGTTTTCAAATTTCACTGGTGATCCGAGTATTTTTTTCTCTGTGTTTGTGTGTCTGTTTGGTGCCGAACTCGCCTCGGGTTGGCGGCTGATGTCGCCTGCAGGTTTTCATAGTTGGAGTGCTGCTGAAAGAATTTAAAGAATCACCACCCAATCAACTGGTGGCTCTGCTCCCATTCACACAATCTGCCGGGAGACGTGCACACAAAACCGATGTGCCGCGATTAGAAGGGGAGAAACACCACGTCACGCAGCCTGCACGCGCCGCGTCCAACGTTTGCATATTTGAAGCGTATGTGCGCGCTCACTGGCCCAGATCAGGATTAGGAATCCCCTCAATCTGTTGGCATGGCAACTCTGAAATCGACTCAGCACTAAAAAAGAGACGCAGAGTGACAGGAGCTCGCGTGTTACAGAGGAAGTGATTTGATTTATTGAAAGGTGTCCGCCCCCAATTTTCAGTCGTATGATTGGAGTAAAAGCATGTGCAAGAACACTGAAAATGCACCGTGGGTCCTTGTGATGAGCTAATTAAATGACAGAAGAAGGAGCTTGATATTACTCTTAGCACAGCAGCTGAGCAAACCATAGTGCCGCAGTGAGAGGAGCGAAGCGGTGAACTTTTTATGTAACACCGTGGCCGTGTTACTTGTGCATCTTCCTCTTTATCTGTTCCTTTTTTTTTTAATACAACATCCGCCTCTGCATATGCATTGCCTAATAAAGTATGAATGATGGAGGAAAGTGTATATGAGAAATAGTCAGAGACACAATGTGTAAACAGCGCTTGTGCTCCTCCTTTTGTTTTGTGTTGTTTTTCATACAGCTGTATTGACTGTTTGCCCTTATGACCATCCATCCATCCTCGCAGTCTTAATGAGGCCTCTGGCACAGCCATCGACATTATATGCATGTGTGTGTCAGAGGAAAGGGCTGCATGTGCACAACTGCATGTCTCAGTGGCATCCCTGTATTGTCTTCCACCCGCCTCTGCAGCAGGAGGAGACGTTTAAGCAGCATGACGGCGGGCAACGTCTCCCTGTGTGTGCATTTTCTGCATATGTGTCACACTGCCACCCCCACAGCAACCCTGCCCACCGGGGCTGATAGCCTGGTGATGACTCATCACCTCCCCACCCCCTCTTCAACTCCTCGCCATCGCTCGCTGTCTCTTCTATTCTCCCCTTCTCTCCTCCTCAATTTCTGCTCTTCTCTGCCCTGTTTCTCCTCTTCCCTTACCCCCCTCTTTCCTCCCTGTCATCTATCCTTTGATCTTCTCCTCATCCAGACTTCTTTGTTTTCTTTGAGCCTCCTCTGTGCGTCATTCTTTTCCCCATCCTCCTTCCCCTCTTCTCTTCTTCCTTTCCATCTCTGCTCTTCTTCCTTTGCTGCTCTTACCTCCACTCTTCTTATTTTCTCCTTCTCCTTAATCTCACCCATTTGTTCTCCTTCATTTGTTCCCATCCTATCCTGGTCTGCTCCCAGCTCACTCATTTATCACTTGTTTTTGCTGTTTTCTTCTCTTAACAACACTTACTATCTTTTTCTCCCCTGTTTGTCCCTGTTTCTTTCCATGTCCTATCCTCTGGCTAACCTTTCCAGTTAAGTCCCCCCCCGCTGTATCCTTACCGTAGATCCTAATTGGAATGAGTAACAGGCTCCCACGTCAGTGACTTGTTGGCTCAGTCTGGCTCCTGAAGACTAAGATGTATTACCCTTTTTGCTCATCCACCCCCTGAGTGATGGGGCCTCTCCTATGACTCTCCCAGCACACTTAAACAACAAGTGACACACAGGCACAGAGAGATGCACACACACCTAGATAACAGTAGTATTAAAGGTTTGACAGAGCTTAACATGTGACCTTTTTTTGTTCACGTAACCTCCCAGCGTGATGTGTTTTGCTCATGGAGCCAACTGGGGCATCATGATTTATGATGAGAATGTAATGCCCCCCACCCTTATCTCGTGAATCTTGCTAAAAATGGAACCCCTGGGATCATCTTTAATAATTTAAGCCTGAGTTAGATTCTCTTCCTGCTTTAAACATGGTTTCCTCTTTTCTATTTATAAGAAAATAAATGTTTAAGTTCAATATCTTATGTTGATTGGTTGCCCCCTGCTGGTTTGTCTGAGTTCTACAATTGTAGTTAAATTTTTTTAAAATCAAATCTGTTCAAATATATTTCTGTTTATAAACGCAGTAACCTATTTATATTTTATTCCTTCTTAGTTAAATTTACCCTTTTTAATTTTTCATATTTATTTCCTATCTTATTCATAGCCTTTTCCTTTTTTGTTTTCTTTAGGTCACGAGCAGTTGTCCAAGCATTTCACTACATATCGTACTGTGTATGACTGTGTACGTGACAAATAAAATTTGAATTTGAAATTTGAATTTATTTTTATAATATTAAACCCAGAAACACAACCTAGTGGAGCCGTACACTGGACAGAAACCTGTACAAATAAATATTACTTAAATATTACTGGTTATAATACTTGTCATTTGTTTATTTGGTATTTGTTTTGTTTGTTTATTGATGTCCCCCAACCCAGAAAAAAAGTATAATAAAAATACAGTGTAAAATTTTATTAGCAGTCCCATTGAGGGTTATGGGGATGGTTTTAGTTCTCCAAAACACGCCGACTTTAAGTAGAGTATTTGCAATAGCAGAAGTTAAAAAAATACCACTGCTCAGTCTTTTTTGGTATTGTGTGTAAAAAAGTAAGCGGTGTATGGGGAACGTGGATGAAAACTAACTGGGTTGCCCAGTCTTTCTCGATGGTCACATGACGGTCTTACGGAAATTCTTCGACAGTAAAATTATCCGCGTTAAGGCAGAAAGGACAAAGGTGTAGCCTTCAAAGTAAAACAAACAGTCGGCTAAACTCGCCGCGGGTCTGTTTATTTTGAAAGGAAAGCACTTCCTTCACTTGCACGTAAGTGCGGATGCATGCGCGTAGCCGCTGTTGCTCTTCAACAGTGAGAAAAAAAATAAAGTGTTATTCGCTGTTCGGCGTCGCAGTTGTGTCTTCTAATCCCACCTCGAAGGCAAACCCACTCCTGGCGTGTCTCAGTGACACGGACACTGACGACTTGAAAGGGTAAGTGGATAACAGGAATTTAAAAACTATTTTTTCTTCCACCACAAGAGAAACTTTCCTCGAGCCACTGCTTAGAGGAGAAACGTGAACTCAGCGCTTTTAAACGCACTCACTGTGAGGGGGTCCACACTAAAAAAAAAAAGGTTGCTGAGGTTATTTTTAGGCGCAGACTGTTAGCTCTGAATTTATTACTCAGCGACGCATGAACCTATTCTTTTTTCCAATGTGCTTCAGCGACTGTGTCCACTTCTGTCTTTAGAAGTAGACTAATTGATGAAGAAGAGTTTGATTGGATTAATGTGAACTCTTTAGCGGTTTTCCCAGACTGCTCTATTTTTTTCTCTGGTAAAAGCGAACTTGCCTACGACGGGACTGTTTATCCCCAGTGGAATTCATTATTTCTAATCTGGGCTCCATTACACGGATGGTTTTAAGATGAAATCAGTTGTTTATAGATGGAGTAACTGGTTCCCAGCTTGAGACGAAGGAAGCATCTATAGAAATCCTCAGAGCTGTGTACGTAATGGAGCAGGTGGATTTTTGTGACAGGTGATCATGCAGGCTTTAGTACAGCAGATCCCGTAGTTGCACAGTAGTTGCGGAAGATTTCTTAAACAGCTTATTTCTGCTTTTTTTTTTTCTCTCTCACAAACAGACAAGAGTCACCTTATGAACAGAAGTTCATAAGGTTTGATCAATAGTGAAACTGTAAACGTGTTGGCAGATAAGTTATTAAGAACTACAGACGTATGCTTTTCCTGTTCCTTTGAAATAATTTCCCTTTTGATACAAATGTGCTCCGTGTGATTTACATTGAAAGGTTAATAACATTTGGCTGTGGGTTCAGGGCTTTAAAATAGATTGCATTTTTGCATGACTGATTTGATCAGTAGACCCTTAAAGTTGGTGAATACAAATTTTTAAGTAGTTTTTTTTTCTTTCTTCTTTTTGTTTTGCTTTTTTCTTGCTGAGGAAGAAGTTCTTCAACCATGAAAAACGATGTTCCTCTTCGTTGTGGTTCACTAGATATGATTGTGCTGCAGAAGCCTCCTAGTTGCAAAACTGTAAAGTAAATAAAAGTCAGTCATTTTTATCACTGCCATATCAAAGATTGAGCAAGGCACTTCGTCTTACCATGGAAAGCGGATACCGATTCATCGCTCTGAAGGGCAAGCCAAAAAAAATCCACCCATTAAATGTCATTTTTTGCAGACTGGCAAAAATCGCTATCAGACAGTATCATGGCCCTACTTATTGGTCCTGCAGTGAAATGGGAAATGACTAAGTATGTGGCTGTCTGCTGAGCATCACATACTGTAATATTAAAAGATGCATATCAAGACGCAAATACACATCTGTCTGTCTCTATAAAATGTGCCTTCTATCACACAACGGGAAGTCTGGAATAAGCCACGGCTTGCAAATCATAGTCAGAAGTTTTAACTTGGCAAGATTTCTTTAGAGGAAACCGTTATTGGCACTTATGTCATGTTTGAGATGCAGTGTCAGTTAATATCTATCATCGTCTTTCTTTATCCACTTGTGTCATCAGCTTTTGTGCCTTTTTTTTCTCCTCTCTGTCTCACTCGCACACATGATTGTTTGCTTCTGAATAACCCTGAAATGAGGTGAGAGGACACTGACCTTAGCAGACAACTGAGCGTTTCATATTTTAAGGTTTTGAAAGTGTACAACAAACAGCTGTCTACACCGGACTGAAATTAGAAATCTGCAGCCTTAAATGAATCCCTCTAATTTCAGCCAAATTTTGGCTGGCAGTCCAAACAGTGCTGGGAGTCTGCTTTAGTCAAAGGAGCTGCTTGAATAAATGCAGTAGGCAGGAGAATTCACATTTACTGACTTGTTGTTGTGTTTTGTTTTGTTTTTATCAGAAGGCTGCTTAAAAATTACAGCTTCAGGTTTGATTTGATTTAAATGAAGGTTAGCCTAATAGCATCAGGAGACTCTTGTTCATGTTAACTAAAAAAAAAAAAATCCCATCAGCTTAACTTTTGTTTCACTTCTTACTTTTTATCTGAGATCTTTATAAACTTAACAGTGAACTGCCTGCCTGCCTGAGTGACTACCTGACGAGCAAAAGATCCCCAGTCCTTGACTGGGAGGAGGCACAAATCCCTGAGAGGGGAGCTTCAACTTCGCCAATACAAATATGTGGATCCCTCTGCTGTGATGACCCCTGAGGGTTTAGTTTAGTTGTTTAGTTGCACCTCGTGAGGTAGAGCAGGTCCTCTATTATCAGGTAGCTCTCCGATTTATTTAGTCCCAGAGGAAATTATCTGAAAAATTTCCTCTGGGACTAAATACATTGTGTGTGAATGGGTGGATGACTGGATATGTAAAGCGCTTTGGGGTCCTTAGGGACTAGTAAAGCGCTATATAAATACAGGCCATTTACCATAAATACATTAATAATATGTTCTGATTCTGATGATTGATTCTGGATTCATCAGAGTATGAATGTGTGTGAATGTTAGATAGGAAGCACTTAGATATAGAAAAACATGCTTGTGTGAATAGGTGTAATTGGGTGAATGAGCCATGTTGTATAAAGTGCTTGAGCAGAAAATTGCTATATAAGAACCAGTCCATTTACTATTTACCATTTTCGACAGGCCTTAATTATTTGGCTAAACGTGCCTGGGTCGAGTCTACACATTGCGCAGTTTTTATCTTTTCCTGTTGTCAAACAGTGCGTGTGATTTTTACATAGTGGCGGCCTGTGTCTTACACACACTGATGATTTAATTTGGATTGTGCTTTACTTCAGATAACTTTGGTGCAATTCTTAGGCTAAATATAATAGTTTGGTTAGGTTGGGTTGCTGTGGGAAACCTTCTGAAATGTTGCAGCCCTGGGAGTAAGGGGTAAGTGTGTGTGTGTGTGCATGTGTGCGTGCACACATAAGGTTATTCACTAGAGGACATTGTTAAGATGCATTGCTGTGCTGGCTGCACTGAGTCACTATTCAGTCCTAATTGAAAGTGGGCTGAAAGCAGCAGTGTGTCTGGTGATGGGTATCTGACTCATGTCTCTTGTATATGCTGTGTTTTTCAGCAGCTCCTATAAGGACGACATCCGTCTAAAACTCTGGAGATTAAATGAAGAGTTAAGGCAGTGCAAATCGTTAAAAGCTGGTATATTGAGCAGCAGCCGTAGAGCAAGCAGCTTCATTCTTTACCACCTGATCTGAAAGATCAGACAGTGTTACAGTGAGAAATTCATTATGGACTTAGTCATTACGTCCATTAAGGCGAATGCAGATTTGCTCCATGTTAACTGCATGTATTGTATTGTATTATGTTTTTGAGTTAGATCTCACTGTAGATTGTAGGGACTTTAAAAAAAAAAGTAATCTTGGCCTGTTCTCCACAGACTTGCTTTTCAGTCTTAATCTAGGAAACGAGGGAAGAGGAAGAGAGAAGGAAACTATGAGTCCCAAAGGACATTGACCAGCATCTAATGGATGATGTTGTAGTTACTCTTGTATAATATGTTTCTCATTAGTTTTTGTTTTTAGTTCACCAAATTGGACACGTTCTATATTTCTCAAACACATCATGGACATTTCTGTACTGATGTACATGGATACTGTGGATAACAGTAATGATACTTTGCGTTATGGCCTTTTTCCATACACAGTATGAGTAGAAAGGAATAGAAGTTTTGAAGTTGTACTGATTGTACTGGTTTTGTAGACAAAGGAATATGATATTTGGATTGTATATCGATCTGATCTTGACTAGTGTGATGGTGACAACAGCTTATCTATTGAACCATCTATTTAATTCAGTCCTCTGCTGGGTAAGCCAAAAGTCATCAGTAGTTATTAATAGGTAATCTGATCTTGCATTGAGAAAACTAACAGGTGGTATTTCAGAGTAACAGTACCAGCAGCTTTATTTTAATCTTTGCCCTACTGTAGTTTGTGGCTTTACTGTGGTCAACTGGCTCAACTGAAGCGTTCAGATGACTTTGTTTTCTTTTTTGACAGCTCCTTTCGCTCTGTGGCTCTGTCTCGTAGGTTCTAACAGTTGTATCACTTATTGGGAGTTTTCATTGCACTCACTGTAGCATAGTGTCTGTTGATCAACTCGATTGATAGAATTTCACTTCACCTCTTTCTTGTCAGTTTCAGTCCACATGCGATACAAATGTGTATGTGTGTGTGTAGTTGTATTATCAGTAAGACTGAAAGCAGAAAAAGGAGAAACTGGGACAACTTTAGTAGTGATTTTAAGCTGAAATGAGACTAGAGCAAAAAAATATGATAAACAGAAAATATTTGATGTTGACCTGTATGCTTCGGTGACGAATGTAGCTCATTCATTAAATGCTGGCATCAGATCTGTGCTCAACATCTGCAGGTACCCTAAGACAGGGCACTGCTAACTTAACAAAAGTAGGAAAAAATGGATTGATGCATTGCTACTAATTGTATCAACTGATGTTATCCATTTGGAGCGATAGCTCCTCACCACCATGTAATCCCCATAAGTGCCTTTGAAATAAAGTGACAGTTAAATGCTGTTAAGGTATGCTTTGGTTGGGCTGTTTGGCTGTAATTCAGCAGAGTTGTTAATGCTCATGCCAGGACCAGCTGTCCTGCTACCAGATGTTTGGGGTTGGCCTGTATCTTTGGGTTTAGAAGAATTCCCACTTGTTGGAAGGCTTTTGTTGTTGGCAGGCTTAGGAAGTGTCAGCTTGACCCCGTCGACTCTTCTCTCTGTTCCTCCTATGCTACTCTGCCCACCCCTTCAGGATAACACGAACAGTTACACAGGAGACTGACTTTTGGTAAATTCTGGATTTTTTTTTAAATTAAAATTTTGGTAAGTTCAGGAATTATACAAATACCAACTCTGTTAATAGTCTTCAGCATTATTAGAAAACATTTCCTTTTGACCCCTGAGAAAAATGGCATAAAAGAAATTGTGACTTGTGTAACACCAAACCAAAGTGTAGTGGTTTAAGAGTGATCATCTAGATTGTAATACATCCCTAATTTGTAAACACCACCAGTGGGTTGAAATAACATTACTTCATAGTATGCCACATATCAGGTCATCATAATCTGGTATCCTTTGCACCTTAAAAAACTGCTTAACATTATTCATAACACAACCATTGCCTGTATGTCAGATATACATTTACGTATATGTTTGCTTCCACGTTATGGGGATTTAATCTGTTGTGATTGCATATGTCCACTTAAATAGTTTAAAATTTACAACATGACCATATTGCAGGGGTCCGTGTGTTGATGTGATGGTATTGCTGATTACATCATTGTTTGCTTAGTTCATGGTCCAGATTTTGACCAACAGTCATTTTGAAAATCTGTGAAATATACTGATATTTATCAGTATCACTATTTAAAATATTTAGTTTGTTCAAAAAGTTTGTGTCAAGTCCAAGTTTATTTCTATAGTACATTTTAAACAGCCTCAAAGTGCCATACAAGTTATACAAAATATACACATAAATGTAACAACACTGAATCAGCAATAAATGTACACTAAAACTCAAAAGAAGCAAGTAAGACTGCGTTTGCATAATAAAAGCTAGGATACTCTGCTCAACTAGACCTGAAAGCAAGAGAGTGGGCAGCTCTTATATAAAGAGGTAAGTTGTTCCAAAAATTAGATCCTTTTCAGGGATTGTTCCCATCGCCTCTGCTTTTAAGCCTGGATCTTGTCCAAGAAGAGCTGGTTCATAGACGCCAGTGGCTGGTAGAATTGTAGGGTTTCAAAAGTTCTGTAAAGTAAGTGGGTGCCAAACCACTGAGATGCTAAAAAACAAGCAATACAATTTTAAACTGGACCCTGAAATTGACTGAAAGCCATTGCAAGAAGGCCAGTAGAGGTGTAACGTCATCACGTTTCTTTCCGGTCAAATCTCAAGCTGCTGCTCCGAAACTTGCAAGTAGGACTCAAAGCAGGGCTCGCAAAAGTCCCTGGTAGCCCAGACACTCTTCAGTTTTTGGTAGCCCAAAATAAATTTAAGTAGCCTGAAAAAAAGGACAATTTTTTTGATTGACTTAAAAAAAAAGAGTTAAAACACAAATTACAACAACTGTATAAAAATTACAATCATTAACTCAAATATTTTGTTCTAATTGAACAGAAGTTTCTATGAATTTGTAAGAACTGTGTAGAACATGAATCAGTCTGTGTCAGATCCTGAATCTGAAATTTCCACTGAAGTCAAGGGTAAGAGGAAAGTGGAACCAAGATCTAGGCCATTTGCTTTGTTTGCAAAGACTGCTATATTTTGCCAAAGGTAGTTCACTCTTTGCAACATAGCACGCTGTTCTAAACAGCTTTTCTTCTGCGTTTCTTCTGGACTTCTTGTTGTGCTTGGTTTATTTTTGGTATGTTTTTTGCAATTGGCGTTTGTTCTGGGAAAGATACTGCAGACTGAGCAATAATGCATTTCTCATGGGTTCTAATGGGGTCTTTCTTAAAATTACTGGTCCCAGTAACAAAGGTGCTTGTCGACTCAGAAATCGAGGGAAACTCAAGACACACCCGGCAGAACATCATGTTATTTAGCTCGTCATATTCATATTCCATGAAACCAAAAAAGCTGCGCTTTTGTTTTTGCCTCATAGTCTGATTTGTCATAACTTTAACGTTTTGTGATCAGCTTTTCTTTGGCTGTCCCTTCTTCACCCTGACCTGTCTTATTTAGCTGAGCAGAACTAAAATACCTGCGTAAATCCATCTGCTTTTACACACACACTTGCATAATGATCAAATTCAAATTCAAATTTTATTTGTCACACACACACAACCATACACAGTATGACATGGGGGTGAAATGCTTGTAGCTGTACAATGCCCGACCATTAAATGACAGAAGAAAAGTTTTACAATATTTACAATTTACTACAAAAATTTACAAATTAACTTAGGAATTTACAGTAAAGAATGTGCAAATAGCAGAAGAGATTATAAAGATAAGGATTATAAATTATAGGAATTATAGGATTATAGGAAATGTGTGGTGGTGCGTGTGGTGACGTGTGTGAGAGTCCAGTCTTATAGTGACGTGTTTGGGAGAGTCCAGTCCTACACCTGGTTCAGGGCCCGAATAGCCTGGGGGAAGAAGCTCCTCTTCATTCTCTCTGTTTTGGCCTTAAGGGAGCGGAAGCACTTCCCAGACCTCAACAGTGAGAAGAGTCCATTGTTGGGATGGGAGAGGTCCATCATAATCTTCCTAGCTTTGGACTTGCACCGCTTGGTGTAGATGGACAGCAGGTCAGGGAGCTCTGATTGAATGATGCGTTCTGCCAAGCGCACCACCCTTTGCAGATCTCGTCTGTCCTGCTTGGTGATCAGTGATTCTCTGTGCAATCAACCTCTATCACATGTTTAAGCTTGCTTCACTTGACACGTTTGAATAGTAAGATAAGCTACTGAGTGATAAGACGATGTCAGAGGAATTGGTGCGCAATTAATCTGTCGCTCACCAATCAGTAGCTGCCGCTCTCTATTCACAGTTTGCGTGATCGCAAAGTGAAAGTGAAGCAAAAAACAAGCACAAATTCAAACGCGATTTCAATATGTCACATGTTGACAGTGGCTCATCGATGCCAATGACATAATTGCCTAGCTATGTTTGCCAAAGAATGCAAAAGCATTGACATACTTTTTCTTTCTATGATAGCCCGACGGGCAGGGCTGAGATGAATTTTTGTAGCCCGACCGGAAAAATCGCTAGCCCCGGGACGTCGGGCTAGCGATTTTGCTAGCCCTGCAAAGGCATGCTGGATTATACTTCTCAAATGATGTCTTCTGTGTAGGCAGTAGGGCTGGAGTAAAGCTGTGAAAAAGCTATGTGTTTCTGTGGTTTACCCAAGCCTATAGATTACACTCGCAGCAGCAAATGACAAAAATATGTGTGGCAGTTCATTTGAATTGCAATTGTAAACAGGTGATTGAATTCACCATCACTTAAATGCAGATTTAACACATTTCAGTGTAAAACTCACTTCTCGTTCTTTTCTAACGGGGTGAGGTCGCGTGTTGCACTGTGGAACTGTACAACTTTGCAAGTGCAGTTATCAGCCAGTCAAATGTTGCTCTTTGAAATGCTTTAGTACTGCCACTCGCTGATCAAAATTGATTATGAAAATACTCCCAGAGAGCTCCTTCTGTTGTTCTACATCAAAATGAAGGAGAAGACGATTGTAAGTAATCTGCCCTATTGTTTATGAATAAAGTTAAATACATTCAGCAAGCCTGGCCGGTACTAATGGCTAATCGAAGCTTGATTAGCTTGCTTTGTGATTTATTAGTTGCTCTTGGTTTCATGATCACGCCAGCAAAGATCACGCATGTAAAATGTTGAAGCAATCTGTAAAGTCATTGTTCCAAAAGCTGAGCTGTGATGAAGCAAGCATTGAGAAGACAAGTTTACACTATATTTATTTTGAATACATTTGCAATGAAATGAAAAATACAGAGGGATACATGAATGTGCTTCGGGTGTTTTAGTATGCACCTTCAAAAACGCTCACATAAAACCGGAACGGCCGAGGCTAGAAATGTGGACGACTAGTCAACTAAACGTCAAACAGTTGCTTCCCCATGCTAGTCAGCTCACAAAATACTGGTGGGTTAAACATCTTATTCTTATTTTAGTAATGCACTAAACGGTTAATGGTTCAGAGATATTACGACACCCCCAGTCACTGTCTGCGGCTGCAGTCCAACAGACGTCAGCAACATTTAAAACACGATCTGAGTAATGAGGATTAATTAAGCTCCTAGGATCACATGTAGTATTTTGGGGATTTCTGTCTTTTAGACTAGGAGTCTAGTCTAACTTTATTTTCTCTTATTTAAATGACTTGCAGATTATACGCTAGGCTCAGTGAATGTGATTCTAGTCCATGCTGGGAAATGTAGTGGTGGATACAGCAAGGTTTATGCTTTTCTAGACTGTGTTGTTACACATTCAGCAGTATGAGCATGTAAGTGAAATATTTAGTCTTCGAATTAGAACAAAGACTCTCCTCACTTTTTAAAAACTAGCACAAGACGTGCAATATAAAAAGCTTGTTTCTTAGTTTAGGACCAGTGAAGTGTTAAGAGTAAAAAACAACACAGCAGTTGTTGTGGCTTTTTAAAAACCACATGACTCATAGTGTGACAACTGGCCATACAATGGTAGTCTTTGCATTTTCTTTTTTAAACTGTGTGGCATACTGTACGCAGCCCTGCCACACTATTTATGTGGTGTGTTTACAAGTACAACAGAGGGGTGGTAATGTGTTTTATGTGTCACCAACATTGTTGCTAAGAGGCCTTTAAAGTCTTTTAATAAGCGATAAAGTTCAGTAGACATCGCTTTGTCTCATAAATCAGTATTATATACTTAAAAACTGCAGATTCAGACAGTAGATGAGGTTAAATTTGATGCCAACCAGCACTGTGTGATGAGTGCGGACAGTGGAGCACCCTGGGTGTCTCTGTGTGTTGGATTAATGGTGAAATTGAGGCGCCCCTCACACAGAGACGCACCTACGCACAATATCATTAGGTGAGCACTTGTTTTAGAGTGTGTGAACAGGCTCCAACAGTGGGCCTTGACCATGTTTTTCCTTCCTGCTTGTCAGTATGTGCGTGTACTCGCCTAGGCAACAAAATGCCCCATTGTGGAGAGCACAGAGACCCTGTTATTGGCAGCTCTCTGAGTGGGAGGGAGGGGGAGATGAACGGAGAGGCAGATGAATTGAATTCAAATTGCTGACTGGAAACTGAAGGAAAAAAAAAAAGAGATAAATAAAAAGGAGAGGCATAGAGAATAGGAAAAAGGAAGTCGGGGGTGATAATCAACCTGAATTTGCAGAATTAAGGAGGAACCTGATATTTTCTGTGTTCACGCACACTCTTTGTCAGTCTTTTCAGCAGTTAAAATAACACATTAGCAGTTTTGTGAATATTCTGTTTTGGTGTCAAATTAAAGATCACAGTCAGGTTCATCTTTCTGATTATAGTACAGCAATAGGTTCAGGTATGTTTAGACTAGTGAACTGCAAACACAGGAAGCATTTATCAAAGTTCATAAGTATTTTGCTTAGAACAGCTTTAAGTCTTAATGGCTTAAATTTTGAGGTTTTGGTCCATATTTACATGATAGGATCAAACAGTTGTTGCTGATTTGCTGGCTGCAAATTCATTTTGAGATTCTTCTGTTCCACCACATCCCAAACGTGCTCTATTGGAGTGAGAGCCAGTGACTGTGGATGTCACTGGCTCTCACAGTGAGTACAGTGAGCTCATCGTCATGTTTAAGAAACCAGTTTGAGATGATGCAAATGTTGTGTTATCTTGCTGTAAGCAGCCACCGGAAGATGGGTACACTGCAGTCATAAAGGGATGGACATGGCCAGCAACAATACTCAGATAGGCTGTGGTGTTAAAATAATGCTCAGTCAGTACTAAGGAGCAAGCTACCTCCATGCCTAAATGCACTGAGTTGCTGCCATGTGATTGGCTTATTTGCATTAATGAGCGTTTGAACAGTTGTACCCAATAAAGTGGCAGGTGAGTGTCGGTTGAATAGCAACCTAATTAAAATTGCCTTCAAGATGCAGACAGACTTAGAACAGCTGACAAAGTAATGCTTTTTAGGTTGAGATGCACAAACTGATATCAGCTGACAGAAGCTAAGCGTTTCATGATGTGATGCATGGGCACAATACTCAAGATTACATATTTCAGCAGTATTGTTTCACTTCTCTACTTTACATCTGCTTTTACCTTTTTCATGTCTTGATTAGTGCAACGGAGCCACTATTGAGGGGCTACAGATGTTTATTGAATTAAACAGGCACAACTGTGAATGATAGCGTTAAGCTTAACTGCAGTGTTCATGTTTACCACTTATTGTGGTTTTCCCTGCAGACACTCACACAGATGCCCAGATGCAGCCAATCATGGGCTTCTCTGCAACAAAGTGCTGATTTAAGATGGTGAAAGATGCTAACACTTGCTGCTCACTTGTTAGACACTTCGCTCAGTTTGGTGAGTAACGCCTCTGTGAAGGGGCTGAAGACCAATCAGACTGTTTTTCATTGGGCTGTTTTTTGAGTTCCTCAATTCAAAAATGGGAAGCATTTTGATTGGAGAGAAGAGAGCAAGATTCACACCGTCTGTACGCTGTGCTCTGAGTTGTTAGAGGAAACTTTGGACAGGAAATGAAATGCATCACATTGGCAGCCGGTACACTGTCTTTTATCACACTGGGCTGGTGACTATGACTTCACTCAACCTTAACAACTCTCATGTCTAATCACCAAACCGAATCAGGTTTATATAATGCTTTAAATATTTTCTCTTTTGCATGTTCTGTTGCTAGTCAGTGAGCTGAAGTGTTTGTTAATCATGCTTAGGTGTGTATCTTTAAATTTTAAACTTGTCAGTAAAAAAACAAAAAACTAAACAGTTTCTATCAAAGGAAAACTCATAACCATCTTGACATGATGTTACATCTTCTGATGGCCTTCACTAATTATTGATGGATCAGACCAAGTTAATGAGCGAACCCTCCCTTTAGTTTAAACTCAAAGACACACCTGTTAAGTTTTGCGACCGGACGTTTCACAACCTGTCCATAGTTTGACTGCCCACCAATATACCCACAACAGCCCTTGTGGTCATGGAAGTAATAGAAATTCTAGTTTGGTGTAGTCCTACTCTATTTATTTTCTGATATCCGCCGTGTGATACTTGCATGCAAACTTGTGACGAGGAAAAGTTCTTACTGTAAATATCATATAATTTGTGCAAGTCAAATGTTTTTAGTCTTATTAAACATATTTTCTTGTTATGTGAGATTTGGAGAATAAAGTATAAACTTTTTTCTTTTTGAATAGTATATTTTCAGTCAGGCGTGTTTTTGTTTTTTAGTGAGCTGAACAGAAAAGAGGTTAAACTCATCCACGCATATTTTATTTTTTCTTGTGATTGTATCAAGTGAAATATAGTTTTGTGTGCGGAGGAAAGACTGTGTTTGCGGCTCTTAATGGGAAACCGACAGCTTCCCCTGTGGTCACAAGTAAGAGGCAGGAAGATAAAAGGCAGAGTGACTGCAGAAGGTTTTTGACTATCGATTTAGAAAAGCTTGTACCTTCCCACGTTATAGAACAGTCAAGAAGAACTATTGGAAATATTTTTACGCTCACTGAAGTTGTGCATCGGTATAGTCTTTATTGAGCTATTGATTGTGGTTGTTACGTTTTTGTGCCGTGTGAGTGCTGGTAGATGACATCTACTGTTAATCAAAGCCTAACATTTTCCCAGATTTGCGTAGAAGCTGTTCTTGAACATTTTGAATACAGACACAAAGTGCCATATCTATATTATCATAAAAATCATCCTCAAAACTAGTTAATTTATTCCAAATAAGTCAGTTTTACTTTACTCCAAAACATTAGGGTTAGTGTTTAGGCCTTGGGTCATCACCGGTGATGAAAAAATAAAACTTACGGTAATACCTTGATGACAGTGCTATGAGGAATTTTAGTGGCTTGCAGGAAGCTGAACATGACTGAAAGGCTTACGGAGAATTTAGAGACATGCTTTCTGTGCTAATACTCATTGTGCCACTTACACTTCCTCCCTTAGTAGTCTGTTGCGATAGTGCAACAAAACTGACTAGTTTAGAAACTTAAAGAAAACATGTTTAGGCAGAGAAATGCAGACTTAAGGGGCAGTTTCTTCTACTTTGTGTTCAACCTTTTTATACACACACATGTCATTGGACTAATGTGACACCACTTATAAGAATGACTGAACTACTGTTGAATTTTACTGTTGTGGCGACTCAACTTCCTCTTCTACCTGGGAAAGAAACATCCACCACATGTTGCATATAACTTTTCTGCAGTTGTTTAGACACTTAATAAAAATAGCAACTTCTTGAATTATGGCTATGATTGCACTATTCATTACTGATCACGATTTATCTTTAGAACCACACATATTAATTCAGGCTGACATATTTCCCGAGACAGGATTTGCCGCATTCATACTTGCATGACACACACAGACAAACTAAAATAACACAAACCACAAACTAAAACAAGGTTTTCAGGAAATCATTTAAAAAAAATGTCATTGCTTTGGAGAGTTTTTGTTTTAATTTTTGCTTGTTCCTTGATGGGATGCATTGACACGTCTCCTTGTTCTGTCTCTTCTGCAGGTTGTGTAACCATGATCTGATGCATTAAGGTCTGCATTTTCTCCGTGGACTCTCACGAGCAGCACATACAAACACATCAGCAATGTCTCAGTCTGAATCCTGTGCCAATGTGGGGGAGTGGCTGGGCGTACTTCGCCTGGAGCAGTATTCCGATGCATTTCAGAGTGCCGGATATGCAACATTACAACAATGTCGCAGCCTCACACCAGAGCAACTGGAATGCATTGGTATCACCCTGCCAGGTCACCAGAGGCGCATCTTGGCAAGTCTGAACAAAACACATGGGAATCATGACGCTCACACCATCGGACCGTTTGAGAGATCAGAGGAAATGGGACAAGCTGAATTTCTGGGGGGAGATAGACCATTGCCTGTCCCACCATGTGAAAAATCTCTCCTTCAGGACAATGTGAAGCAAGATGGAGAGACTTTGAGACCTACACCTAGGAAACGAGAAACGCCAGTCCCCAGAGAAAGACAAGTATCCAGAATGCAGGAGAGCAGCGGTGAAGGAGAGAAGCCAGTTCCTGGGAAAAGACAGATGGTACCTAGAAATGACGGGGAGAAAGAGAGGGATGGAGGGATAGATAGAGAGAGGAAGAAACCTGTGCCAAAAGAAAGGACTAAGTTTCGCTCTACTACTCCAGACAACTTGGACCCTAGCCCCCCTCCAGCTTTGGACACTTCTTTGCCCCCTGTTCCCCCCCGAAGCACACCAAACTGCCCTCCACAGCCCTTCACCTTACCCCCTGTTCAAACCTCTGGCTCCCCTAAACTGGAAAGACGAGAGGTCAGGGCTCCAGCTTTACAATGCCGATCTGTGTCCCCCAGTTCCACATTTACACCCCCCCAACCACCATCCCACCCTCCAGACCTCCCTTCTACTGCAAATAGGCCTCAGACATTAGCCATTCAGCCGAATGCCCAATACCTAACTGTCGATGGAGGAAGAAAATCTTCACCTGTTTCTCCCATCCACTCCCCTTGCAGTAGAAGTATTCCACCTCTTCCTCCAAAGGCAGGAATAGCATCTAAAGGCCCCCCACCAATCCCTCAACGGTTTCCTGTTCAGTCTCCCAGAACTCACAGGTAAGGCTCCATTTGAATGCAGATGCCTCATTTTGCAAAAAGATGCACATTAACCACTGAGTTTATTACAGGTAAAAAAAGATGAGCCTAAAAATATGATAAATCCCACAGGCTAGCGCTTGCTAGCTGTCTCCCTCACAAACATAAACACACATGCTCTCACCACCATTATCTGTATTACCACTGTTAACTATGTGTTTTGATAAGTGATCAAAAACCCTCTCAAATGTTACCAGTGGATTGTGGCGCCATCTACAGGCCAAGCTTGAAAAGTGCATCTCTTGTGTACTTTACCATGATGACACACAAAATGTTACTGGGGACTTTTGAACACTTCCTGAAAGTAAAATTAGACACTTCCTGAAACTGAAGGGTCGCAGCACACTTGACTGGACAAAGTTCTGTGGCCTTCTGAATACGGAAATACGTCGACAAGGCTTCATCTGAACAAACTGCAACCCCTGTGTGAAACTGTAGTCTATTTTAAAGTTGCTCTTAACTTACTACTGAGCCCTTTCTGGTTAGTGTTTGTTTTTTTCAAAGGTTCTGTGGTAAGCGTTTCTGCCCTTATGAGTTAAAGTTTTGCGCAGGGAGTGTTGTTTGGCAGTTTCTTCATAGTCATTTTTACATTGATGTGTTTGCAAAAGTGTGAATTTCCAATTAGCACACTGAAGGCCACACATTTCCCCTTAAGCAGCAGAATTTTCAGCTGCTTTCACTGATGATACTTTGGCAGTAATATGTTATATCTCAGTTTGTGTAAATCCTTCTGAAATCACACCGGCTGAACAGCTTTTTTTCTCCCTTTTTTCTGTATTGCTTTAATGAAAGGAAACCAAAGCTTTGACTCCAGTACATTTAATAGCACATTTATTATGAGCAATACAAGTATGTTTAAAAAGGAAACTGGCTTTTACAGGGAGGAAGCCACGGTTGAGGGCACATAAGCAGTAAAAAAAACTGTGACAGACATGGAGGGGAAAGACGGTGAGGATTAAAGGCAGAGAGCACAGCTACACTGTGATGCATTACCAGGAACTACTGTCTGAGTTTTTGTAGCCTTGAATATTCACACACTGTTGTTGCTGCATTGCCTCCTCCCCCTTTTGGTTAACTAGTTTCCTCCTGCTTTGTGAAGAGTTTGTGAAGAGTTTGTGTTTGTATCATCATGGAAGAGGAATCCTTTTGAGCATGTCAGGACAGGTAACATTTATATAAATCATATCTGTATCCTGTCTATGCTTATTTTTAGCATTCACTCTCTCTTTCCCCCGTCGACACTCTTCTTGCTGTGGGTTTCAAAACAAGCAAGCCTTCCTTTTTCTTTTCTATAGTTTGCTTCATCTTTTCTGCTGTGTTGGTGATGTTAGTGACACTTCTGTTGCACCTACTCCATGAATTTGTTTTACCTTCACAAGAATAAGGCTGGTTACAATTGCAGTGATACTGGATGAGACCCTTCTCTTGTCCTGGGGCGATAGATGTGCTTTGGAAACTCAAACTACTGTTATGTTATCTGTATGTCTTTCAAGAAATCAAGTAAGGCAAGTTTAAGATGGTATTCTGGAGAGGCATTCATGGCATGTTTAGCGGTCAGGTGTATTTCTAAGACAAAAACTATGTTCTTAGCTTTGCTGTTTTTCACTTTCAAAAGTGACATAGTAACTGTTTTCTTCAGACATAAGCTATGAAGTATCTGAAATGCTAAGTCTAGCTTGCATTAAAGACCACAGTAACTGTGCTGTTAACACATATGTTAGCTTAGTGTCAGCACCACGACTTAAACTGCACTGTAGTCATTTTTGTCACAAGAATAATTCTGCAATGCCTAAATAAGTTAAGAGCTATGCAGTGTGGGAGGACAAAGGAGCAGTCGTTGTTTCTTCAGCCAACTGTCATATGTGAGCTAGCCGAGTCGTTAAATATAGAATCCAAGCTAGCAAAACCCCTCTCAGCACTCTTCCTCTGAGAAAAAGGAGGAACTGTGTCAATAAGGCAGTTTCCCGTCATTGTGAGGCTTTTGCATGTTTTTTTCTGGGGTTTTTTTGAACTGAGGTATTTTAATAATTTCAAAGATAGTTCTTGTATACAGTCTTTAAAGTTGAATGTTTAGTATGAGTCTAGTTACTTGATAAAATTCTACTTTGAACCTGCTGCCAAGTGCATGAAGTGTGTACTAATTTGTCCACAGGCACTGCTTCCTACATAAATGATACATGAATGGTATTTTTTTTAAGTCAACAGCTCAGCTAATGCAGATGTTAGAAGAGTGATCATACCTAATAAGCACTCAATTCCTGTGTTCATTCAGCCCAAGGGCAATTTGACTTGGTGGTTTTTCACAACATGTCAGTGTTGAATGCTCAACTGTCTGACTTTTAATGGGAGCCAGTAAACAGTAATATTAGGGGGTGTTTGTGACACTTTCAGAGTGTATTTATTTATTTTTTATGAAGTAAAGGTGATTTCCCCTCTCATACAGAGCTAATATTTGTGAGCTAATAATCTGAAGATTTGTTTTGCGGTCTTCATGTTTCATCTCACTGATTGTTTTTATGAGAACGAAATCCAAACACATAAAAAAAATATGAGGAATAAAGAGGAACTTTCACAATACTGGATAGACAGAAACCAGATGTGCATGTTCACTCCTGACTTACCATCAGCACAAAGTGACGTACATGCGCTGTTCGGTTAATGCGTTCATTTTGCAATCTTTGGCTTGGTGTGCATTCATGACTAACTCTTAAGGCCGCATAACTGACATACTATTTAGGAATGTGTATGTTTGGCATTTAAAAAAACAATTGCATGAGTAAATCGAACATGATCTGCGACAGCGTTTAATGAATCAGTGTGTGTAATTTCCCGTAATATCAGGTCTGAGCATGCGTGTATCTTGTGCATCTTTGGTGCAGAACAAGATGATATTTCAGCTAGTATCAGTTATCATGCAGTTGAAAGGGCTCAGTGAGGGAAGTAAAGTACTGCTTGGTAGTGTTCACAATGAGTTTGTGTTAGATCTAGATATCATACGTGATAGTGTTAATAGGGCTGTCGTTCAAGTGAGGTTGTCTATACAAGAGGGCAAAACTATAATGGTGTCGGTGTTCACGCTTATCGATGGCGTTTGCAATCTTTCGCTGTCTTTGAGAGATATTTCTCAGGTTTCTTTGTGGAAATATTTTGCCTTTGTGCAATTAGTGAGTCTGTGGTAGAACCATATATGGTGTAAAAGATGGACCTAGCCACCATGACATTAGCCACTGGTTTTGGACTCTACATTTTGAAGCTTTTTAAAATCAGACTCTGGCTTAAGTCGTGGGTGTCAAACTCCAGTCCTCGAGGGGCAGTGTCTTGAAACTTTTACATGTGTCCCTGTTGTAACACACCTAAATAAAATTATTAGGTCATTAGCAACAGTTGACTGCATGCTGTGGTGGCAGTTCAACCCTTTGATTCATGTTACAGCAGAGAGAATGACCATGGTGCAATAAAAGTACTTTTAGAAGTACATTTTTCCCCAAACACTTACACTGTAAATTTACTTGAGTAGGGTTGGGGTTTGCCACCTCAGCATGCAGTCAAGTTCCATCCACCCCTGGTTTAAGTGGATGAGAGAGAGGAAGGGCGGCTCTGACAGTGACAGTTTGGTGTCAGCATGCATTTTCGTGCTACTGATATTCCCCCATTTTGAAGCACGGTGCCACCAAGTGTTTTAAAACTGACTTGATATTTTAGTCAGTATGACCCAAAATGACGGCCTGAGCAGATAAACGCAGTAGGACAGTGTTGAAAGAGATAAAGCCAGAAAGCTGTTTTCCCATAGACTTCTATCACTGTCTGTCAGGGGAAAAGCAAACGTGTCCTTTAGATAGACTCCAGGTTTTTAGGCACTTATGCATTGGCTTCATTCTTCCAACCTGAAACGTATTTCCAAGTTTTATATGGTTTGGAGCCAGCCTCAAGTAGCACCTAGAGGGAGATTTAACACTTCCATGTCGGCTTCATTTGTCAGCTCTGAGGTTGACCTCTTTTATAGATGGATTATACATCCTGTTGGGATTAAGCGTGAGAAATCCAAAATGTATGTCGGACACTCAGCCTGACCTCATAACTTTGATACACCCCACCCCATAACTGTATTATGAGCATCACTATATGCACATATGGCAATGCATTCTATGTATGTATGTGATCATCAGAGTTATTATAGTTTTGTATTTGAAAATATCTAGTTTAGTTTCTATTTATCAATTTTATTAATTCTATTAGTTGATCAAATTATAATATCTATAACAAGCAGTGGGTTGCAGTCCTTAGGAAAATGTTGACTTTGCATTTGAACATTCAGAACATGCACGTGTACCTGCATTTTCACTAACAAATTCCATATTTGTGGGTGAAACAGCCCACCCATTAAGAAGACATCTGTGGTCTTGACATAGGGAATTTCCTTTTTGTCATTCGCTTAAAAAAATCATGCTTGCCCCCATTGAATGTTTTGACTCAGCTCACATAATTTAACCACACTTCAATGGGATTACCAAACAATTGATGGTTAAAGTTGATGGGGAGGGAAAGAAGATGAGCCTGTTTTTTCTCTTCCTGGTGTGCCACTTACTGGCAAAAAGGCCCTACCTTGTGTTTTATCAAAACAAAACTGTTAATAAGGGCAGATGTGCTGTGCCAGGTGCACAGTGCATTCTGAAAATGACAAAAACTGATATGATGAGCAGTGTTAAACACCAGAATGTATGACCTCAGCATATGTGTGGCACACGTAAGATATATTTCTGTGTGTTTGAGTTTCTTGAGTATACACAGGCAGCGTGGGTTTACAATAAGGTGGCATCACTTATGTGAGGCAGGCTTAGGCTTGCTCTTTAAACCAGAAGTGCGAGTAAAAAACTAGACTTGTCAAGAGGAGAGCAAAGGAACACATGTTTCAGTGTCTGGGATTAGTTTTACTACAACTGTGGAATACTTGGGTTTCAGAGCAGCAGTCCCTAATTTGTACTAAATGAGGTTACCAGATGGATCCTTATTTTTCATTTTTTCTTTTTTAAAAGTTACTTTATGGAGTTCTTCGAGAATTATAACTTTAGGGAAAAAAGCTCTGCACAGCTTTGTCACCAGCAAATTTTTGTGCCTGGAGTCAGATCTCACAAGGACACTTCAGTTTTTACTATTGAGTGAGAAAAGAGTTAGAGAGGAAGGGGTGTCTAACTATATAAACTATAATAGTTTTTATATATGTTTCTATAAACTATATATATAGTTTGTATAGAAAGAAAGAAGATGAATAAAATCAGCCGCCTGCTTGGAATTTTTACCCGATCTGAGAACACCATGGCTTCCAAGGACTCATCCCCACCCCTCCAAACCTCTTTTGACCTGCCCTATTTTTCTCTGTCCTCCAGCCCATCTCCCACCAAGACAGGCACGGATGACACGCTCAGAGAACAAACTCCAGAGATACCACCTCGCATCAGGCCACCTAAAACTCAAGAAAGCCCACAACAGTTGACTCAACTTGATATACAGCCAGCTCTGCCTGCTAGGAGAATTCCCCAACCTCCCAGCGAGTATAGTAAGTAATATAATCAGCTTATGTTCCATTTTTTATTTTATTTTTTTGTGTGTTTCATCCCTTAATTACAACAATCGCTGTGGTAGATTTAAAAATACAGAACCTACAGTACTGTCTCTAGTCTTGCATTGTCCTCACTTCCTTATACTTTTTTCACAAAAATGGGAAATAGGTGCAGTGATTTAATAAAAAGTGTGCCAACATACCTTGAAAATAAGCCAAAACAGAGTTTATAGAGTTCTAACTAGCTTGAAAGTCAGTGTTTGGTATGATCACCTTTATTCTTCAGCACAGCCTGAACTCTCTTGGGTGAAATTTCTTGTCATTTCTTTAAGTAGTCTTCAGGAATAGTTCTTTAGGCTTGTTGAAAGACATTGAAAGCTCTTCTTCTTTGTTGGCTGCCTTTTGTTCCATTCTCTGTCAAGATGACAGTGCTTCAATAATGTTCAGGGCCAGGCTCTGAGGAGACCAATCCGTGACTAATAGTGTTCCACTGTGTGTTTTTTCTTGTGCATGTGTGCTTTTACTGCATCAGCAGTGTGTTTGGGATCATTGTGATGCTGAAAAATTAAGTTGCTGCTAATTAGACATTTTCCAGATTCCATTAATATCTTGTGTTTATGATGCTCAACAGCACATGACAGATCCTCCTCTGTCTTTTACCAATGGCTGTAGACATTCACTGTTGTACCTCTCTACAACCCAACCTCCTCTATATACCCATTTATGATCATTCCAGCAAAAATTTCAAAATTAGATTCATCGCTCTATTTCTTAGAGGCATAGCTGGACTGGCCATCGGACATACTGGGCCGATGGTGATTTTCCGTTTGTATGGGCCGATGTTTTGTTGTTTGTTTTGTTTGGGGGTTTTTTTGTAACGATATAAACAATGAAAGGTGTTGGATTGGCTAATTGGTTATGATCGACTCTGGGCTGGATAGATTACAGCCGACGAGGTCGAACTTTAAGTTCCGTATTGAGCTGACAAGGAACACAGTTTGTCCCGCACTTCAGCTAGAATGAAAAAAGACACAAAGTTGGAATAATTCTGCGTCTTTATGCTGTCAACTGCCTCTTCTTCTCTCATTCTCTCCCCCTCCCTCTCCTGTTGCTACTTCAATCATGAAACTGATCAATGATCAGCTTTTCTGTCACAAGTCCCATCTCTGTTGTTCACCCACAGCTGTAAAAGCTGCTGGTCATGATGTCGGTTTGTATATCTGGTGAGAGGGAAACATGAAGATGAAACCAGGTGATGTCCTTACTGAATCATCAGAGCTGAACAGGTGATGGAGAAACAGGTTTACCTTTTAGGTGACATGAATGAGTTGAAGGGAAGTTATGAACTGAGATAAATAACACCAGGATCCTTTGTAGCTGATAGCTGGTAACTGTGCAGGGGTCGATCTAGCAAAGTGTTGCCAGGGGGCCAGGTAGGGCATTAACAGGGAGAGGGGGGCACAAAGAAATACTTTTCTTTCTTATTCTCATTTCAAATATCTAGTTTTTAATAAAAAAAAATTACCTGATTCTTACAACTAAAGTTTAACTAAAATGTATAGAAACCCATTATTGTACGTAGTAAATATTAAGTCTAATATACAACCTAGTAAGTTATAGTACTTTTTTCTTTGGGAAGGTACCATCTGTGCAGTCTGCAATTCTGTTGAAGAAAGATGTTGAATCTATTTAATTATTGTAGAAAAATAATTGGTTTCTGTGCATTTGTTTTACACATACATTAAATTAAAGTTGATTATGTCAATTAAGCATCATGAGGCAGAGGGTGGGGGGTGGTTTCCTTTTTTTTTCTCTACAACCTATTAGTTAGGTTGTTCAATATTTCTGCTAAATGCTGTTTAGAATACTAGAATAGGGAGGAATAGGATGGCGTAGGTTTAAGTTTATTCGATTGATATATTAATACCAGCGAGATGGTGTACATCACTGTCACAGCAGCATTTGTTTTCATTAAAGGGCTTTATGGCTTTTCCTATAATACCTGGTGGGCCGGTCTCTAGTCAAAATGCCTGGGCTGATTTTTTTTTTGTCCCAGTCCAGCCCTGCTTAGAAGCAAAGTGTAAATAAATAAGAGGTGGCTCAAGATTTTATCCAGACAGTACATTTTTTAAAAGAGAGAAAGTCAGAAAACCACTAATAAAGATTTTTTTACTTTCGTTTTATGAAGATGAATTTGAAGTCATTCTGTGTTCTTCCATGAGAGACTGCTTCCTCTTTTTTAAACCTTAGCTCTGCTGTGAGGTCAACTAATTATACAGTCTGCTCGCCACAGCTCTTTCTCCTGCTTCTGTGCAGTGAACTGTGTAGTGAGTTAGACAAAGCAGCAGCTTCATCCTAGTGTGACCTTCAGGCTTCAGTGTTTTGGGCTTTAATTTCATGCATACAGAGTTATTGAATATCATTCACAAGCATGTATATTGTCACATGTTAGCCGGTAGATTAAAATTATAGGGCTTCCTCATCAAAGCATTTTTTGTGATAGCAAACGTGTCAGATAACTTCAAATAGCTTATTTTAACTGTGTGAGGGACCTCCAAAGCAGGTGAGTTTATTAAAATATTTTCTATAAATCATCCTACAGCTATTTCAATATGACACTATCATAATATACATTTGTAGGTAAAAGTTGAAGATATCCTACCTGCTCCTCCTGTTTGCCTAGAGTGCTTTAAAATTAGATTTGTTGATTGGCAACAAGTTGGTTGTTACGTCCCTCTGCAGCCTCTAATCTCCTCAGTGTGTTCAGCTGGTGCTAATTGGCCACACCTAGTCAGGTGTTGATAAAAGCATACCTGAGGCAGGCTTTCAGGGAGCTCACTTGTCTTTGCCTTGGTGGCACCCAGCCAATTTAACCAACCTGGTTTTCCATTTTAAGAAAAAACCTCTTCTCACTAACACTCTGGTATTCATCTTTTCTTTTTTTTATGAAAAGATGATTACCATGTATAAAAAGGCTGTATCCAGTCATGTTGGCTGTATATTTAATCATTTAAACCCAGTGTCCACAAAACAAGAAATATGCAGTTCTATGGAAATCACAATAGGATTAGATTTGATTGAAAATCATACAAAGACAACATGTCATTGTATTTAATTTTGAACTTAATGTCAGCAACTGATTATAAAAAAGTTTGACAAAATGCAACAAATTAATTGATTAATTAAAAAAAATACTTTGTGTAAAATCTCACATATAATTGGTATTTCTATTGATCTAGAGAGATTACATTATAGAGGGTGAGTCTTGTATGAGCAAAGGTAGAGTGGTTTTCATCACAGAGAGTATCTGGAGAAATATTTCAGAATAACAGCCTCATCTTAGGGACCAGGTGTCAGTTCATTAACAAAGTGAATGCAGTTTGTCACTGCATTCACATAAGCAATTTAAAATTCTACCACACAGAGAAAAAGAGTGCTTAAGGCAGAAGATGGCCCATCAACTGTATTGTTATAGCACAAGAGCACACAGTATGGGTAGCTTACATGTCTGTGAACCATTTCTGTTGCATAATATCTAAACCCTTTGCAGCAACATCGCCTGTCAAACAGGTAATGCCATTTTCACAAAAGGTCTTGTTGGTTTTGGCAAGAGAGTGCCACATTTTCCAAGTATTATAATTACATGGTTATGTAGGGGAGGAGCTTATGTGTTAAACTGGACTGGTTGCAGCCCTCTGAAAATATTTGATCAAGTATAAACAAACAATACAAGAAAAGAGGCCTCGAAGTACTGAAGGTGACAGCAGCATGAGCGTGGTTGAGAGTTCCAGTTCACTGATTTGAATTTGCAGAGGTGAACCGCAAAGAGTGTTCAGCTATAGCTGTCTGTTCTCCAAACTTACTTTAAGGCTAAACTGTGTCCTGTTTATGATTGCCATTGGATTTGTTTTTCAGTTGCAAAAAATGCCCATTGAGTCTGGTATGACCAATCAAAATGAGAAGAGAGATTTTTATCAGTAAAATAGGAGTACACAGCATGGGTGGCATGCATGTGAACCATTTATGCTCAGCGATATTTTTTTAAAACTACAGCAGTTGTTCACTTCACACTTTACCGTTTGTGGTTTAAAAAAAAAAAAAAGATGTACTGCAACACAGTGTTTAGCATGGGCCTGTCCTCACTTTTTCTAAACATGTCACTGGTCTCAAATTCAAAGCAAGCATATCATTAAAAAAATCTTAGTTTTAACAGTTGATTGATTTTTATTTTACATGTGGTGTGTTGCAAACCACTGCCTTCAGTTTTAATGTACCACAGAATTTCATCTTCTGCAACAGTTTCCCCTCAATATTGTATAATGTTTCAGTGGTAATACGGCTCTGCTTAATAGTAGATGCTCAACCTGAAAATCCAGTTTTAAGGGGAGAGAAAGACGACACAAACTGGTGCATATCCATTAAAACTCACTCACTATTAATTCAGTCTGTTTGCGCTTACAAACATTGACACAGCCAAAATTACTACAAATTCATATCCACATAATCCAGTTTTACTAGTGTGACTCACTTTTTGCCTTGCCTTATATCATGTTTCCAGAGTTTCTCAGGTTCTGCAAACCTGCTCCAGACTTTAGCTTAATCTTGATTTGTTTTCCTTTTCTCTTCTTGTTCAGTGTTGGCTACGGTCAACGAAAATTCTAATGACTACGAGGAGCCAGACGTGTTTGGTCCCGCTGGTCATCGAATGAACCCACCAGAGAGGGTAAGAAATTGTTAATCGGACCACTCCCAGGCTTTTCGGCTCTTTCTTTCTTCTTGCCATATCCTGTGAATCATTCCCGTTTCCTCCAATAGGATATGTCCCTGCAAGTGCCAAATTACACAAAGAAGCGGCCGAGTTCCCTTTGCAGTGACGATGGAGTGCTCGACGATTATGAGTGAGTCATAAAACAACACAAATGCAAACCTCAGAAACTGAAATACAAGCACACTGTTTGCAGGGTTTTGTTTCCCTTTGGTTGCTGATTATTCTGAATGGCTGTAACTTGGGAGGTAGAGTATTGATCCACCAATTTTACTAATTGGTCAGTGATCGATTCCACAGCTACTCCAGTCTGCATGTTGAAATATCCTTATTACTGAACCCTGAGAGTGTCTGTGTGAATGTTACACAAGGCGCTTTGGGTGTTGAGTTAGAATAGAAATGCACTATATAAGTACCAGTCCATTTATTGCAGTGTTTGTGTAAGTTAATTTGAGACATGCTGCTGTATTTACTTTGTTTCAATTTACTTTCATTTTATTGCACAACATATTGTCAAACTGTCAGTGCTGCAGAAATCTAATCTTTGATCTTCACCTCTTTTGTGTAATTATATTATAAAATTATATTGTTACACAGTTAGCTTTGTCAAAACTTTTGCACAACTTGTCTGATTTAAACTTTGATGAAAAATGTAATTGCTTATGAAGTTTGTGTGATGTTTCTTTCTTTTTCCTTTTCTGTTTGCGTGTGTCTGTGTGTGCGCACACACGTATAGGTATGAAGGGAGTCTCCACAGCCAGCAAGGCAGTTTCTACTTACCAAACACTGGTGTTTTGGCTTCCACCATGAAAGAAGACACCTCTCAGCTTTCTGCTGTCATCAAGATGGGTTGGCTGGACAAGAATCCACCTCAGGGGTATAATAATGATGATGCTTAAAAAAAAATCAGAGAATATATATTACACAAATATTTGATTGAATTAAAAAACAAACACAGGGCAGCGATATTTGCTTTTTTATTCGGTGTTCTGTCTGTCCTCATCCACAGGGCTATTTACTACCAGAGACGATGGGTAAAGCTAGATGCTGACTACCTGAGATACTTTGACACTGACAAGGTAACAAAACAAATGCATCCAGAAACTCAGTGATGTGTTCAGACACAAGCACAGAACGGAAGCGCTGTTTTTGTGTATGACTCTGTCCAGGAGATACTGTTGACATACTAAATAGGTATTGATCATTTTTAGGGCTGCAATGATTCTTCGAGTAATGCGAATAGCTTTATTATAAAACTCTTCAGCTGTTACTATGTAAATGTGACCTTTTCACCCACATTTACCACTAAAAATAGGCCTGCAGTAGAAACGTGTCTCGGAGCACTCGTGAAAATAAAAAGTATGACAATATTAAGGCCAAGCAGCTTCCAGTTTAAAAAAAGAAAAAGACTCGTAACAGAACAGCAGTAATGAGAGTCCTTCATCAAACCTGAAGAAAAACAAACTTTGGAAATGCTCCCATGCACTGCTGTTTGTTTTACAGTGAAAAGCGATAATAAAGTTACTGGAGTTAAAGTAAAAAATGCAGATGAGCCATTATTAAGGCTGATGGGCAGGGGCGAGAGGAGCATGGGGTGTAAGTGAGTTACATTATTTTGCAGATTTGGATTAATATAAAATCTTAATTTGATTTTAATTTTATTCTGTAATTAAAATTGTGTCAATGCTGTTAAGTTTGACATTATTATTAACGTTAATTATTTATTGTGCACCATCAGAGCATCTGTCTTCTGCAGCAGGAAACGTTACATCAAAGCAAAGGGCAAGCCTCAGTTCTGAGAATGTTGATGTCCTCGCTTTTGTGTGACAGCCACCACAAACTCTTTTAAAGGGTCACACATGCGCACACATTAAATAGATACACTCCTCTTAATGTCAGAGAAACCTCCACAAATGCTTAGCAAAGGCATCTTTTTTTATACCTTAGTTTAGTGTGCATGTATATCTTATGTTATTTGACACCAATGTACTTGTTTTTAGTTGTTTGTGGGGGTTTTTTTGCATTTATGAAAATGTTTTGTTTAATAAATATGACTTTTAATGGTACGTAAATACAATGAAGTTATATGCATTTAAATGACCTAAAACAATGCAATTAATATTGAAACCAATGAGTGGTTAATTTTAAATTGCTTTTAATTCACTGATCGCTTGATTAATTGATGAAATAACTGATCATTAAAGTAATCGATAGCTGCAGCACTAATCTGAGATGCTGAGTGTGTGTTGTGCTATCTTGTGTTGTAGGACGTGTATTCTAAGGGGATCATCTCAACAGCTTTCATCACTAATGTGACCACTGTGGGGGAGCTGAAGTTTGAAGTTGTTACAAACAATCGAACCTTCATCTTTAGGGCTGAAAGTGAAGGTATGTCTGTTCACCCAGCTATATATGTGCTTACACTTGTACAGACAGTTATTTCCCATGTCTCAAAATATGCAGTTAACTCAGTTCATATATATATTTGTGGGTGCCGATTTTACTACGTTCATGTCTGATCTGACATGCCTATGCGCTCTCATTGCAGCTGAACGAAATGAATGGGTGACTGTACTGCAGGATTGCACCAGTGGGCGCCAAAGGCACACTGTCATGAACCCCGGCTCACCTTTAGCCCCAGACTATCAGGGCTACTTGGAGCTAAAAGGGTTACGCTCCAAACTTTACACAGTTGTTGCCTCAGATAAAGTTTTCCTCTACAAAAATATTGATGTAAGAACTCTGGGTGCAGCTGTGTGTACAGATTTGTACTTAAGATAATTGCATTTTGTTTTCTTTACTTTAATGATTGTTAGAATTATAAGAAATGTTTTTTTTTTTTTGGTTTTTTTTGTTTGTTTTTGTTTTTTTGATTTGTTGGAACAGTGTAATTTACATTTTATCTTCCATTTCTTGCAGGACTATCGTATTGGATTGGGTATCACGTCTATTGAGATGAATGTAGGAAACATTAAGGTCTCAGATCGTCGAAGCTTTGATCTCACCACACCTTATCGCATATTTAGGTATTGCATGCACACAGAAATGAAATCTGCTCTCACACCTTTCCCATGTTTGTGTGACTATCACACCTCTTATTGCAGTAATTAAGTAGTTGGGTTTATATAAATGTATAATATAATATTTATATAAAACTGTTTATGTGAGATCAACTGTGGGATATGCTAATTAGACAGTTTAGAGACGATGATCATTCCTCATTATCAGCATCTGAGTTGCTCTTCAGTTGAGTTGCTGGGTTACAAGGTCATATTGTTTTAGTGAGAACTCTCCCACAGTCCCTCAATCCTCAGCTGGTCGTCTTTCAAGAATGTGAAAAGTCTTTTGTGTGACTGTGTGTGTGCGTGTTTTTGTGCGAAGAAGTGCAGGGGATATGTTTGTGCATGAGTGCATGTGGTGTGTGGTCTTTTGGCTGACAGTTCACAGCCTGCGCCTGTAGTGCAGGGTCTCAGCATGACAGGATGGGGAAATGTGTGTTTCTGTGGACTAGTGTACTGGCTCTGAGTCTCTTGACTGTAAACATATGTGAAAGAGTCATTTTCATTCAGACCTGGTAATAATAAGAAAGGTTGAAGATTTAGAAATGTTTAAAAATAAAAGGAGGAGTTTTTTTCTCTCTCATTATGTCTACATCAGCAATGTAAATGAAAGAAATTAGTAATAAGAAAAGACAATGATTCAGATCTGGACAAAAATGTAATTCTTTGCCAGTGCTCAGATTTTCCATTACATTTCCAAAACCCAAATAAATGGCAGTTATCTGTATTTTTGTTGATTTAACTCAATTTATTTAGTTGTATACTAATACAGCTGATACTGAATTATTCTGAAATTCATGATTCAACTTTTTATTTAAATTGTTAAGCTAATGTTATGATTTGTATTTTAAAGTACCGTATTTAGTGTTTTTACTGTATTTAAAGTACTGTATCTGTGGTTTTGTGCTTTTGTTCCCATGTAACATCCAGAAATATTTCAGGGCAGGAAATAATTACTCAATTTATTTCTGTAAAGTATATTTATATGTATTACTAATTTAAGGGAAGATAAACTGAGCATGCAGCAGACAGGGTGAAAAGAGGAAGCTTGTCTGCCTCTGTGAGTTTATGTGGTTTCCAGGTCTTGAGTATATTTAGCGTAACAACAGCGATCTAAGCGTCATTTCTCACCTTCATGTCAGCGTTAACACTCGTCCATATGCTTGCCTCTCTCCGCAGCTTCATCGCAGAGTCAGAGCAGATGAGAGAGCAGTGGGTGAATGCTATGCGAGACGCGATAGGTGAGGCATTGTCTAACAGCGAGGTGGCTGAGCGGATCTGGGCGGAGTCTAGCAACAGTCTGTGCGCCGACTGTGAAGCACCGAAGCCGGAGTGGGCCGCCATCAATTTGTGTGTGGTGGTGTGCAAACAATGCGCAGGTTTGTGTGTTCTGATTTTGTTTTTGTGCGGTGCTTTGGGCTGTCAGTGTGAATACTTTGTGTTTAGCAGCATTTTGACTTTTAGTTGCTGAGTATCAGAATTAACATGTGGCTTCCAGCACAAGAGGCATTGTGACTTTGTTTTGTCGTGGCCATCAGTTGTCATAGATGTGATATTTCAGGAAGTTCTTTAGGAAAACACTCCAGTTTAGGACAAATGTTCAGTTGTTCTCAGGGACTATTTAGATGTTAGTGGTCAGAGCTCACTTCTGTTTTTCACTCATATCATTTCCTAAAAAATACTTTTTTGGGCCATTATTAAAGGGCATGTTTTTTTTTTTGTTTTTTATCACAGGAAATATTAATATTATAATTTAAAGAATCATGATATAAATGTCAGGCTATGTCACCCACTTCTACTACCCACCTTTAAACTCTTGGCCGAATTATGTGTGCTTCTGATAATCAGTGTGAGGCAGCCGTACTTTAGGACTTGTAGCTTCTCTGCGGTCACCTCCGATTTTGTTGCACCTCTATTTTTTTAGTATGCAGACACTTACTAGATTTTTCTAGTAAATAAAGTCTTTTTCTACTAAGGTGAAATAAGCCTGGACACACATTGATATCAGTGTGTGGTTGGTTGGTTGTGCTGTTTGGCAGAGGCATAAAACCACAGGGCAGTAATTGTACAGTGCTGTGAAAATGTATTTGACCCTTTGCTAAAACACAATGCTGTTTTTAGGTGACGCTACCTGGCCCTGTGTGAAAGTAATTACCTCCTAAACCTAATGACTAGTTGTAGCCTGCGTGTTCTCTTTGGTCAGCAGTGATTTTTGCCTTGAAATATAAAAAAATCAATCATTTCACTGCACTTGTTGTTTGTTTTTTGTCTGTTTGTAAAGAGTTATTTGGTTGTCCGTACAGAGCTTATAATATGGTCAAGATTGAACTTGGCTTTAATATGTGTATGTGTGTTATTCCAGGGGAGCACAGAGGACTAGGCCCTAGCATTTCAAAAGTTCGAAGTCTGAAGATGGATAAGAAAGTTTGGACAGAAGAGCTTATTCAGGTACAAATAGAAATTCTCTCTCTAATTAATTGTTGAGACGTTTTTGATATAAAAATTAGAACAGACTCCAAAGACAAGGATTTATGTCCAGTTTCTTTAAATATTTAAAGTCTTAAGATTAATTAACTAGTATGTTCAAATATAATGTTTCTGCAATTAATCATTTTGGAGCTGAGACAGCTTAGTTTTAGTTTCATCTCTGTGGAAGTTTCCGAGGCAGTAGTTACCGGTGGTTTTGTGTGGGTTTCATTATATTGTTTTATAAACCTGCAGGTCAGAAGTGTCAGTAATCTGATCTAGTAAGTGCTACAGAAGAAAAATAGAATAAGTGTGGAAGTACTTCTCTTCATTTTTTATTTATTTATTTTCCTGTTCACCCTGCCCTTGTCGCAGTTATTCCTGGTGATAGGCAACGAGCGGGCTAACAGTTTTTGGGCAGCTAATGTCCCACCAAGTGAAGCTCTGTCGCCTTCGAGCTGCAGCGAAGAGAGAAGACGCTTCATCAGCAACAAATATCGCCAGGGCAAATACAGGAGGTACCACGCTCTGTATGGAAACCAGAGGGAGCTCAATCACGTAAGTCAAAGTCACAGTTTGCTTGTGATACCATTGTGTTTAATTCTGAATCTGCGCACTGCATTGCCAGAAATTTCTGCTAGTGAGCAGCTGCAAAGTGTAAAGTGATGAGTGACAAGCGAATAGCTGAGTGTGCGGATGGGGCCTTAAAATGTGTCCACATTGGAAGCGAGGTGCCAACCGGAAACCAGAGAGAGTGAATGACTTTCCGTAATCTTTCCATGAGGGAAATAACCGCTTGCTATGAGTAGTGGGCGGGGCCCTAAATAAACTTTTCCTGTTTCTGTGTGATTGAAAGTACCAGACTGAAGAATACTGTTGATTAACATATGACCTGATAATAAAGTCACTAGAGGGTTACCTAGGCAACCGGAGCCTTGAATGTCACAAACAGCCGGCTCATGACTTCAGGATCAGTTTTCCCATTATCCTGTTGGTAGATGAACCTTCATACTAGTCTGAGATGCTCCCCTGGTGCATTATTGCCTTCATTAGGTCATCTGTGTACTTGGCATCATTCGGTGTTCATAAGCCCAGATGAGTCATCCTGTCCCTGCTTAAAAAAAATCCCCCCACAGCATGATGCTGCCACCACCACACTTCCTGGCTGGGATAGTATTGAATAGTGTCTTGTTTCCTTCAGACCTGACTGCTGTTATCATGCTAGAGAATCTCGTTTCTCACAGTATCAGGATCCTTGAGGTTGGTTTTTTTTTTTTTTTTTTTTTTTTCCTGAATCCCATGCAGGTTTTTGTATGCCTTTCATTGAGGAAAAACTACTGCACTGACAGCTGCCTTTCTGGAAGTTTCTCCTATCTCCACACAGGATCTTCTTTTTGGTCACCCCTCCTTCCAAGCCCTTGGTTCTCTAATTGCTTAGCTTGGCAGGCAGCCAGCATTACAAAATGATCCCATTTGTTCCTAATGTCTGTTTAAGAAATATGGGGGCTAGTGGGAATCTTCAGTGCAGCAGGAATGTTTTTGTTGTCTTCGTCAGATTGGTGCCTCAGCATTCTCTACATGCAGTTTATTTGGACTGGTACTGTGAAGAAAAATTGCATTTCTTGTTATATTATACTGGGGTTAATTGGTGAGTGGAAAAAATATATTTACAGTTTTGGCATATGCAAAAGCATGCAAAAATGCCTCCTAGGTTTGTCAAATATAAGGCCTGGGGGACAGAGTTGGCCAAGTAAATACTCAAATCCGCCCACTAAAAGTATGAAGGTATGCATCGATTTTGATTTTTTTTAACTGTAGTTGTAAAACAAGTTTTTCAACTTATCCTGCTGATTGATTCCTTCATACGGAATCAAAGTAATTAACTAACATAATTAAACGACAGGGAAGTTTCTGTATTTTCACTATAAGGACATTTTCATTAATGCAAACTTCATATTTTATAAGTACTGGATAGTCTGGGCAATACAGATTTATCATATAGTTTTACTTTGATCTTTACCCCTTAAGATTAAAGTGGGCTGCCTTTGTGTATAATGAGTTTGACATCCTTGGTTTGCACCTCGAAGTTGATGATTCTGTTCAGAGTTCTTGTTTTGAGCAGTAACTTAAAATAAGATGCAGAATTTCCTTTGAAGCCAATAGAAAGAGCATAAAAATAAGCACGTTCCTTTGTGTAAATACATGGTAAGATCCTGTGACTGTGGCGAAAGTGTTATTTAACACTTAGATACTTACAGTAAAGCAGCCAGTATGCTTCTGCAGCTGGTTGATCCAGTCTTACAACATTTGACACTTTTCTTGTTTTTAAGGCATTTGTGGGACTTTGTTTGATTGCACTGCAGCTGCAATGGAGTGCAAGTTGGGTTTATAGACTAAAACAACTGATTAAACTTGTGAAACACGCTCTATCACTTGAAGTAATTTTGCAAACCTCAATTTTAGAGTTGAAGAATTAAAGACTGGTTAATGCAGGTTCAGGACTAAACCCTGTGAAATCCCTGCTTCTGAGTCATTTTTTTCAAACTTGCAACTCTGCAAGGTCCCAGAACCGACTCTTAGCAACGACTCTTTTAAATGTGACAACCGCGGTGTCTTTGTGTACTTGTGGTGGGCGACGCTTTGCTTGAAGATGACACATTAATATGGTTAGTATTGTTTAGAATCAGGAAATGTGAGTGGCCATGGAATGGCCATAGCTTTTATACTGGGCTCCATCATGTGTGATTAATGACTGAGTGTTTCAGACCCAGCTCGGTCACTTCTTAGGAGCTTAACCCAGTTACTGCTAACAATGTGTACAGGGCACAGATAAACTTGGTGTGTAAATGAGTCACATTTAGCACCTGACTGTGAGCTATGTGTTTTTCCCCCTCAAGCTGTTAAGCTTTTACATTTGTGTGTGTGAGTGAGTGTGAGTCACTGTGTTTGGGATGTGCAGAATGAGATAAAGGAAGTTGTTTAGTTTTTGTTTTAAAAGCAGCTGCTTGTCCTCCTCCCCGATGGCTCCATTTTCTGCTCTTTTCTTATCTCTCTCTTGGGTCTTTGGGACCTATAGAGGACGTGGTGATCTGTTGGACTTTCCTACAGCTTTCATCCCCCCTCTCCCACAAACCCACACACACACACCACTCCACCCCCATTTCAGAGGTGATTACTTAAATGGCTGCTCTACTTGTTTGTTTGTTTTTTCCTGTTCATGAGAAAAATACAGATGAGCATTGCTTCTGCTTGGGTGTGCCTTTCAGAAATTGTACACTCTGCACATGTGTCAGCTGGTGACAAAAAAGTGGGTGACAAAAAAGGTGATGTAAGTGTGCAAGAGTGCGAAATGAAGACAAAAACATGCTTGCACACTCTGTGAGTGCAGCAGCACCCTTAGCTAATTCAGGGTCATTTATCTACTCCTGGCTTTTTAACCCCACTTCTCTTGCTCGCTTTCTTCTTTGTTTTTCCTTTTTTCCTTAATGTGACATCATTACTTACTGATTTAACTGGAATGTGCTGTAACTCTACCCCTCCCTCTGTTTTCCTCCTCCTCCTTCTCCTCCTGTCCTACACATTGTTTGGCTCTGACCGCTGAAGAAATTTGATCACTTCACGCCTTGCTCTTTTTTTCTTATTTGCAAGTCGTTTATATCTTTTATAATTTTCTTTTTGATATGAGCTTCAGACTTTTACATTTGCAACTTTTCCGGGCTGTCTTTGTCAACTGACATTCAAATAGCGGACTGACTGACGGGAACTGAAAACTTCCAGGTTGGGCTATGTATAAGAGGGGAGCTGTAGGACAGGGTAGTGAAAATATGCCTTGTTTTTGCAGCTCTCTGAGTCCTTTTAGGCTAGCTCTGTTAAGAAAAAGAGCACAACCTTGCATTTCAGTGGTGGTTCGTTTAAAGCGATGTGTGGAAGTGGATTTTAGATCTCTGACAGTATGTGTGTGCAGTCATGTGCTTGAATGTGTCTGTGGGAAACATTTTTGTGTTGACACTATGGGGACTGCAGCACTGCAGCTCTGTGTTAGTGAGACATTAGAGCTATTGTGTGTGTGTCTGTGTGTGTATGTTTTTTTTTTTTCCTCTGGAGTGAGCTGCAACACATTGAAATGCACATGAATTTGCCTGCGTGGGCATGGTTGTGTGCCTTTTCTGTATTTGGTCTGTACTGCTTTCTTTTTGTGTGCTTGTATGTTTCCATCTGTAAATCATGATCGTCGTCTCCTGTTTTGTCTCTTTTGGTTCTTCCTCTGTTGTTACTGTGGCTTCCTAATTTTTCTCAGTTGCATCAAGTAGTGAACTCTAGCTGTGACCACAGTTTTACACTGGGTTTCTTATTCCCTGGAAAAACCATACTCTGCATTTCCTTCTTACAGAAACAAAACAGATGCAGTTGTAGGCACAACTGCATCTGTTTTTAGAAGACCTCTATTGAATGTTAGTCACCTGCATGTTAAGAATAAAGTAACAGTCATCCATGAGTTGTTCTTCCTCTGTGGCGTTGCCATCTTCCTGTTAAACAGTTTGAAGCTTTTTATGGCCTTTAGGTTGACATTAAAGGCTTTGTTGGCTCGTGGTTTCCTTGAAAGGGAAGAAGTGACACAGCATAGATGACGTTTCATAATGAAGTGCACAGTGTGACATAGAGTTGTTTAATGCAGACAGTTTGATAGTCCCTCTGTGTTTGTGCTGTGTTTGAGTTGGGGATAGTTGTCATAGTTTAACTTTTTTTCATAACTTTGTGGCTATTTTAGTGACATTTGAGAAAATAAAGCAATCGGTTATTGAAAAGTTGACGGCCACTCTCCTTTCCCAGGTCTCCTTGACTGTGTGCTGTTGGCTATCAGCATGTTGTTGGTATTTTATCATAGCAAACTAACAACTAAGGTACAGGATTAAAAATCTCTTTACGGCCTTGTTTTTTATGCTTTTAAAGTTTTGTAATTGGATTCCTTATAAGAAGAGCTCTTCATCGCATACCTTCTCCTTTTATTTTCTGCTTTTGCTCATTCTTCCTATTTAATTCTTCTGTTTTCCGACCATTCCCATCATGTCCTCATTCACACTTTAGGATTTCAGGTTATAAATCCTTTCGATTTCTACAGGGAGATTGGCTCAACATGTGATCTCCTTTCTTGTTTATTTTGCAGTGCTTTTTTTCCCCCTCCCTCCTTTTTTTTTTTTTTTTGTCTGGAACTCTGAAGGAAAATGATTTTTCCTTCAAATCATTTTTTTTTCTCTGCCCTCCTTTTTCTGTCTGGATTTTCACCTCCCTGACCATCTCCCTCTCTCTTTAAGCTACACACGGTGAGGTAATGATGGAACATATGGGAATAGCTCTTTCTCATCTGGATTTAATATATGCACGTACATTCACATCTGTAAGTGTGGGTGTAGTTTGGGGTATTTTGTGCTAAAGTCTACACAGCAAAGCCTGCATGTGTTAGTATCGCTGTCTGTACATAGGTTGAGTTTCTAGCCAAAAACAATCTGTCTCTGATTAATGTGGCTGACTGAAATGCTTTCATCTTCTTTTCACAATATTTCTCTTTCTTCCTTTCCCTCCCTCATCTTTCTTTTCCTCCAGTTCAGCCCCATACAAATGCAGAGGCCAGATGGAGGCCTATGTTTTTTTTTTTTTTGTTGGCTTTTTTTTTTTTTTTTTTTTTTTTTGACACGCCCAGATAAAAATCTCTCTGCCTCTGTCTCTCTTGGGAAATTCTGCAAGATTCTTGAATTCCCTTCTCTCTGTGTGCGTTATTACATTACTGCCTGTTTCATCGGCAGCAGATGTTGAAGGGTGAGGTTTCTTAACACTCAAACAGCCCATTTCCTCATTGTACTTCATTCTGATAGGTTCAATTTTCCTGGACAGAAGAAAAGGCTGTTGTCATATTACTGTACACTGGCTCTTTGCACAGCGTAGGTGTCCACATGTATGTCCACATGGGATGAAGCAGAGCACTGATTTTTTCCTCTGTTCTCTGCATTGTTGTGTACGGACCGCACGCATGCACACATACACATGCAAATATATCGGCACAGAGCATAACACACTTATTTGTTGATGGCAGAGTATTGTCTGTGAACTGCTTTGTGCTTGTGGTCAAACAAGAGTTCGGATGACTGTGTTTGTTGGGCTGCAGTGGCATCTTCATTGCAGGCCGGTACAGCTAAACAGCGTGGTCATTTTGATGTTGTTGACCAAAAGTGGAAAAATTTGGTTGCCATCAGTGATAAAGAGCAGGTTACACCCATCTTTTTATTTGTTGTGTATAGTTTTATAACATTTTCAAGTTGCCTTAAATCTTTTTAAAGATTTAAAGACCAAAAACTTCATCTACTTGGGCATGAAAACCAGATCATGGATGGATTTTTAAGGAAAAATACAGCCTGTTTTACTGATTTTGGGCCTCACCCTGGACAAAAAAATTACTAGTGATATTTTAAGCAGCTCTTTAGAGCGCCCTGAATTTTGTTTGCCAAATCTTTCAGTGCTTGACCCGGTCTGCAGCTGCACTCCGACTCATTGGACTGAAACAAAGCCAGACTGCGTAATGTCTCAGGATCTGTGGCTTTGGGAATGGGAAGTGCTGTCACTCTGGCAAACAACCCCATTTATAATTCTTGATGTTTTAAATTCTCTCAAGTCATCAGTGCTTTGGCAGTTTGTCTTTGTGTTTTTTGGGTTTGTGTGGGTGTATCTTTTGCAATTCTAATCTTTGCTAATTGCCTTGTTTGTTTGTGTGCGTGTGTGCGTAAGCTCAATAGTGCTTAAATAGAGGAGGGGCTCTGTCTGTGTGTGTGTGCACTGGGGAATTTCTCAGTCAGACCCAAAAGAGCTTATTGCGTTTAACTGAAGACAGACATGCTTGGGTGTGTATTCTCTCTTCTTCTTTCCTTGTGCTCAGGGTTAGTTTGTTTGTTGTTTATAGTCTAAAGAAGTGCTGTGGAACTTATTTATATGAGTGAACACCAGTTATATTCATCATCGTTCCAGCGAGTTAGCACAATGCTGATTACGTCTTTCTCAACTTGTGCTGCATTCCACCTGCCTGAGTTTTAAATTCCTTCGCTGGTTTGCCAGTAATGGCACATCAGTCATCGCTCATGAGCTATTAATAAGGAGAGATAATGGCAACAGAAATATGACACAAAAGCTTCTTTGTTAGCACGTTAAAAATGTTTGTGTGATCACTGCCAGGAAAGTTCCCTACTGCAGGTAAAGACATCTGGACCTGTCACGATAGTTCTGTCCTTGGTGGTGTTGTCGGGGGTTAAATGAGACGTGTAATATCAGGGTGCGTGTAGATTTTAGGGTTGCCGCAGCGGTACGTATGCCTACATTGCAAAGCAGACATTTTTTTTCTTCTAAAGATTAGTTTTTGGGCATATTTAGTCTTTATTTGACAGTAGAGCAGCGAAGACAGACAGAAAAACCAGATGAGAGAGAGAGAAAGCGAGGACACGCAGCACAGGGCCGCAGGTCAGACTCAAACCCAGACCGCTGCACTTTAGCCATGTGTCATATAGTTACCCACTGAGCTAAACAGGCTCCCGAAAGTCTGAGCCTTCCTATGAGATTCAAGAATGCTCAGCTTACAAAAATATATTGTAAAAAAAATTCTGTTTTGTTTTTAGATTTCCATTCAGATCAGGTTTTTGACACTAGTCCTTTGTGTCTCCAGCTTAACCTTTTGCTGCACAGCTTCCATTACATCCAAGGATGTAATAAAATTACTGAAGATTCCTTCAAGTTATATCAGTGACGAGGAAACGACTGCAAACAATTGTGCAGTCATGCACAAAGAGTACAAAGTGATAAATACATAAGCTAGGACTTATAATCTAATCATTCCAAAATGGCTCGAGGACACCTGAGAATACTTTGTATATAGTTTAACCAGAGTAATCTACAGTTGCGGTAAATCCCAAAATAAAATGAGTGGAGATTGCTGTTGACACTGCAATGTTTGTTATTCAATAAAAACACAGAGTATACTTTAATGGTTTTTAAATCTATTTGGAAGGAGGAGTGGAGCAGTGTTGACAGTAAAGCATGAGGGTTCTTGGGCAAAAGGCCGTGCAGATTTTAAAGCCCACATACCCTGACAGACAAACACGCAGTTTGTTTGGTGTGCAGAAGTTCACTTCATTCTGAAAACTGAAAGAACTTCAAACAACATGATTCAAACCTTTTCAGCTGCAGCAGGATCACAGTATTAAAACCCTTTTGTTACTTTTTTCATTAGTCTTGTATTGTAGATTTCTTTCTTAAAAAGAACAAAAGCAACTCCTTTTTCTTTATTACCTAAATGCTTCTCAAGTCGACGCTCTCATCCTGTCCTCCATATTTCCTTCCTTCCTTGTCTTAATTTCATCTCACACCCTCATTTCCTTCCCTGCTTTGCTTTAATTGTTGTCCATGTTTAACTGTGTTAAGTCATAGTTAATGTTGATCCAACCTCTTTGGTCTCCTACTTTCTGAGCAATGCAGTTCTTTTTATATGTCTATAACAAATAAATGATATGTCTGCATTTGGAGGTAAAATGAATTTCAGTTCAATACTTGCACTATAAAGCCAGAAGTTGTTGCCAAGAAACGGTACACAGTTGTTTCCGCCTGTTATTTTTGTACACGAGCGTTTACTCGTGTGTCTCCTTGTCTGTTGCTCTCCCCTTTTCTCCAGGCTCTTTGTATAAATGTGCAGTGCAGCGATGTACTGGAGACGCTGAGCCTGATTTTCTGCGGTGCAGATGTGAATTGTTCAACTGGGCTGGAAAGTCAACCCTCCCCCCTCTCCTTGGCCACCGCACACTCGCAACCCCTACAGGCCGAGTTATTGAACCATAATCTGAACACAGGTACAGTATGCGTGCAAGCTCAGGGTCCCAAGCACACATTTGTTTTTAATGGACTGAGTAGAGCTTTCATGAAAGAGTTTGTTAAAGTATTGATTTAAAAAAAATAACATGTTTTTTCACAAAGCACTTGTCGAAACACAGCGTGCTTTATAGGCAGGCAGATTCTGGAAACGAGAACGGACTGGAGGGATACGTTAAAAAAGGATCTTATACAAAGCAGTTGGCTTTGTAATTTGGATCCTCTCAGTTAGGTCATTCAAAAATTGTGTTTCCCTGACATTAAAATTGTTTTTGCTTCAGTAATCAACAGGATCTTGAAATAATGAGTGGACCCTTAATATCAATTCTGCAATCCAAGAAGTTTGAATGCTTATTAAGCTCTAAGTGAGAGCAGAATGCAGCGATTTACTGAACCTGTAATCAGCTGAACAGTGTTTCCCCAGTCTTGCTTCACATAGGAGGTGCTCCTTGTTGCTTGTGTTGTGTCTTTCATTTTCTAAATGTGTGACATGTTTTTAGTGGGTCACAGGTCTGGATTGCAGGCAGGCTAGTTTAGAGGCATGTTGTTGGTGTAAAGCATGTTTAGCTTTCGTTTAAGAGCCCCCTGATTCTAGTTAACAGCACTTTTAAAAAGTCATTGACTTACAGTCTTGTAGACATCAAAAGTCTCAATAAACACTCCCATCAAAGCCTCATCAGGCAAGTTGTAATACTTTATATCATTTGTTAGTTGACATTTTCTTCTAAAGTCTACTTTTTATTTTATAGTGAACTAAGATGTGGTTTAGGTTAGTTTTTAGTTAACTATAATAATCTTGGTATTAGCAATGAGGTAATTTAGAAATTGGTTGATATTTGGTGACATCAGATGGATCAAGGCACTGACATTTTAAGAGTGGGTGACTACAGTCATAGCAAAACATAGTTCAACTATGAGGTAAGAACTCAAAGCAGAGTGTTGAGAAACGAGGGAGGGGCCATTTCAACAGGATTTAAAAGTTTAAGAGACCGTAAGAGTGTGTCGTAAACACTTCTTTACTTTCATACAATCAAATTCTTTACAATGCTTTTCTGTAGAGCTACCACGGTTAGAGGAGGTGGATGCTATGGACCCAGAACCTTACCCACTACCTCCTTCCGTGTCTCACAATGGCTTCCTATTCAAAACTGCATCCATGGCTCGGCCAGTCACAGAGCGCAAGGCCAAAGAGGGTAAGCACAAACACTCTACAACAGCAACACTTACCACAAGAAGAAAGAATAGTTAAAGTGATTATCACTATTATGCTTGGCAAATATTTATTTGTCTATCAATATAGAGTTCAGTCGTCGCTGGTGCACGCTAAATGATGGCGTTTTCAGCTACTACGAAAGTGACAAGAACTCAAACCCAAATGGAGCTCTCAAGGCTTCAGAGATCGTGTGTTTGGCTTCCGACAACGACGACAGACATGGGTACGCAAACACCCACACACTGTCCGTCGTAAATGCACATTTACAGCAAAAATGCAACGACACCTTGTAATGTTAAGCGAGATGAATCGTATGTCTCCTCCTTCTCTTTCTTAAATTTCCCAGTGTCTGCTCCTCTAACCTCCTTTTTTTTTTTTTTTTTTTTTTTCCAACCCCCAGGTACAACAATACATTTGAAATTTATACAGAGTCTGAGCGTCTCTACCTGTTTGGCACCGATGACTCAGAAGTCAAATCCCAGTGGGTCAAGTCTATCGCCAAGGTAACAATCAAATACATATATTCAGCTTAACGGAGAGATTTGTGATTTTTCTTTATTTCTAGTCAAATAAGAAAGCTCTTATAAGTGGTGTTAGCAGATTAAGCTTGGTGTCAGTGATCAGGACAGTGCTCGCTGTTGTTTATTTTATCAAAGCACAACTTTCTTTACGACTGACGTGATCGTGTGAAATGAAACAACAGTCATTTTATCTCAACTGCTGAAAGGGCAAAGTGTGTGCACTCAAATTTCATTAGTTATTGTGAGACCAGTCAGATGCGTCAGAGTTATGCACAAGGTCATGAACAACCTGTGACACAACCAGTTTCGTGGAGGATTGTCTCTTTCCACAGCTCTTGGGGAGAAGGCCGAGATAGTAACTGGACAGAATGTAACCAGAATCTAGGCTGAATTTGTTGCCACCCACACTGTGTTCTTCAAGCAGTGACAAATAGTATTCGTTTTTAAAAGCTTGAATTTAAATGAAATAAAATAAAATGTAGCTCATAATAAAAAAGAAGGGCAAGGATGATTTTGTACAAACCCTGGTTTGAGACCAGGAGGAGGCACAGGTCCCTTGGGGATTGCGTCAGGAAGATCCTTAGGCGTAAAAATCTGCCAGATCAAAATATGTGGAGCTCTTTCCCGTTTTTGAAAAGGGAGCAGCCTAAAGAAGCTTCAGTACAAACGCCGTATGTCCTTTGCTTGTAGGCCTTTATTCCAGTCTCTGCAGAACCTTTGCTGAGATTGAATTCTGAGAGGATTGGGAAGCTGATGTGCAAAGATGGCTTGAACCTACAAAGGTCCAAAGTTGGGTGGTTTGCTCTGGAGGGGTCTGTACTTCACGTTTACCTGGAAGGCAGTCAGGTGGAGGAGATCCACCTCCGCAAACTGAACGAACTATGTGAGTAAGACACGCAAACATGGATTTAATCACTGTGCGAGTGCTCAGCGATTAGAGCACAACAGTTCTTACCCTGTATTTGTGTTTTACAGCAATTCAGCAAGACAATGAAGTCATGGTTCTGGTGGGGAAAGGCAGGTGAGAACGGATCATTTGCGTGCTGATTGACAAATTATTCTTACAGTTTGAAACCCCTTTAAAGATTAACCTGTTTAATTTTTATAGATATTCCTAATGATGAAACGGTTTTCCCTCACATACTCATCTATTAATTCTTCTTTCTTCTTTATTTGTTTCTTCTTCTCTTTTTTTAGAACTCTGTACATAGAAGGAAAGAGAAAGCTGGATTTTTCTTGCTGGTGTGCAGCTATCCAGGCAGCTGCAGGGAGTGGAGGAGACAGGCTGCACGAGCAGCAGCTCACGGAGACGGACATACCGGTGATCGTAGATAGCTGCATTAACTACATCACACAGTGTGGTAAGAAACACACACTCACACACATAAGAAACCATTTTTGTGAAGTAAATATGTACTTCATGCATCTTTAGTTTTGTTTATTGTGTTACATTTTGACAGTGCACTATAAAACATTCACACATGTATGCAACATTACTTACATAACAAACCAAACAAAGACGACTCCTTACAACACAAGTCATACCTCATATCATGGTAAGCATTGATAATATAACATTTGCATAACATAAAATTTAGTTAACCATCATAGTTCAGCACACAAACAAAAATCCAGGCTCTTGGTTCAGCACGAACTGTAACCTTTTCTATCTTTCTCTGAACTCATGTGGCTATAATAGTTGGACCTTAAGTTTACTGTGTTAAATTCCACTGGATCTATCCACGGAAGAACCATCTTCCTCCTCATCTTTTATATAGCTGTACAGCTTGAACATTGGTTTCACCAGAGTGGCAGAGTTGCTTGTGCTACATCTCTTGCATGAGTTCACAGCTTGAAAAGCTTGACATGTACAACAGTTCAAAGTAGACAAAGATAAAATAGAGGAAATAACATGACTCTTATTTCCTCGAGTGGACATGGGCCTAACTTGCTCTCAGTGTGGTGTGTGAGGTCCATTGTTTTAATTATCTGCACTCATTGTAGAGAAGTGCAGCTGCATCACACTTCTCTCTTTGTGGGTTGACACCGTTTGACATATTGGCCTTCTGGCCTCACCGCTAGCAGCTCTGCTCATGTGATTTTTTTTCTTCTTTCTTTTTTCCCCTCGTTGTTGTTTTTGCTTTGCCTTCAGATGTCAGTCAGCTCAATGTTTCCAAGCCCTCAGAGGCCAATCGTTGCAGTGTTGAGGCGAAACACTTGATGCATTAAATGTTCTGAATGTTGGAAGATGCAATATAACGATTAAGTTTGAGGAACTTTTGTTTTCTTTTGTCAGTGGTGAAAGAGCTGTTTCTTCTGGTTTAAGTCTGTGTTTGTGTAACATTCTACTCTGTGTGTTTTTGTGTGTGCTTGTTAATGTCCCATCTCTAGGTATGGTGTCAGAGGGAATTTATCGCAAGAGCGGCGTGAACTCTCGTGTGGCAGCTCTGTGCGAGAGGTTTCGTCACGATGCTCGCAGCCTTTGCCTAAGGGAAGGAGAGCATCAGGTGGACGACGTCTCTAACACACTCAAACGGTTTTTCAGGGAGTTGAAAGAGGGAGTGTTCACAACACAGGACTCCCCCTCCTGGCTCAGCACTGCAAGTAAGAGTCATACGATTTTGTTTCTTCATGATTCCTATGTTTCTTATTATTTTACGAGCTTTGAGTATCCTGTAAAACATGTATAGATCAGACACCTGTGGCTCTCCTTAAAAGGGGCAAATTAGTTTTTCTGATGTTTTGATATCATGATACTGCATCTGCTGAGAGACACACTGACAGGCCAGTTTGGAGCCATACTGTTCTAAAACCTGAGCTGGTTTAGTATTGCCATGCCAAAACAAGCAAGGCCTTCCTGGATTAAGAAGTCATCTGTATGGCGGATGACCTGTCATGGTCCCTTTACAGACATGCATTTTGTGGCATTTAGCACATTACAAAATTATTAGCCGAAAATCAATGTCACTGTGCTTTTTTTTTTTTTTTTAACAGGGCAGCAAATTTCAACATAGCAATTCTATTTTCAAATTTCTGTTTGCACACAATAACAGAATTATTTTGGAGAAAAACAATAACTAACAGGCTCATGTTATGACCCTGAGCTTTATGAGCCTTAGTACAAACCATTGCTGTGAATTAATGTGCTTTAACTTAAACTTTGTACCCTTATAGACTGTTTGAGCAGTCACTTGAGAAAGCATCATGTCAAAAACACAAGAAAGCAGTTTAGACTTGTGATAAAGAGTTATGGCTGCTCATAAAGCAGAGATGGATATACATCGTTATCACAGTGTTTCCAAGTGTCAAGAACTGGAGTGAGAACTATCATTAGGAAAGTGACACACAGCACACAACAAGCCTGACAGAGGCAGGAAGTGAAAGATTCATTAAAGAAAACCTGTGAGAGATGTGTCCAAAGACCACAGAACAACTGTCAAGACACTCATGAATAACTTAGTCGACTTGGATTTCCTACTCTCAAAGAAGACTGTCACTAGAAACCTGCGCAGGAACTGTGAGGTTGCAGATGAAGGAAAAGTCCACTTCTGCAGAAGACGTACCTTCAAGACAGACTAAAGCATGCTAAGGACAACCTGAAGAAACATTATGCATATGGGAGTGTGTCCTTTTGTCAGATGAGATGAGATGAAACAAAGGCTTTGTAGCCACAGTGACTTATGTTTGGAGAAAAAATGGAGAGGCGTCAACCCATAGAACACCGTCCCCGCAGTGAAGCATGGTGGTGGGACTATTATGCTGTGGAGATGCTTCATAACGTCTGGAAGTGGGCATCTTGTCAAAATGGAAGGAAGAGTGAAGGATATGTGAAGATTTTGAAAGAAAACCTCAAACAGTTGGCAGCAAACCTGGATCTCAGTCATCACTTTGTCTTCCAACACAACAGTGACTCAAAACATACATCGCACCTGATGAACAACTACCAGCCTGTGTAAAGCTTTAGAGAGTCTCGCTCGGGAGACGAGTGTGGGTCTTGTTGACAACTACAGCAAATGACAGCAGGCTGTTTTCCAGTAAAAAGGATTTGCAAATAACTATTAATAACCTTGACCCTGGTAGTTTTTGTTTTTTGTGAAACAATTTAGTTTCTGTGTGCAATGTAAAAAATAAAAACAAAAAACTAAACATCCAAAACAAAACTAGGATGTTTGGGAAAGCTGTGTTTTAAAAATCGCTTGCTATGTTTAACAGAAACCTTTTAATTTTTTTTGTGTAAGTTTTAAACTTTCATGAGGAGGGTCCTCATCTGTCCTCATCTGTCCTCATCTGTAGCTTTTAGTCCCTCTGCACTTTAATCTAGTTTACAAGGAAGGACCACAACCCTTTTGTATTTTATCTTGGGTTTGGGCGTTTAGTGTTGATGTTGGGCGTCATTGTTTAGGGATTTTTCAACAATCGAAATTATTGCAGTACATAACTGCCTCTTACTATTTGTAGTCTTACACCGAAAACAGCTTTTAGCACAACTTTTCCAGTCTTTTTTGCCCCAGTAACATAAGCATTTGACAATGTACTGGTTTCAAATTGAAAATGAGCATATAATGCTAGTATTGCAGGGATTTAATGATATGTTTGTCATTGTAATTCTAGTGTTTTGTTTTTTTTAACACTGAAGCTAAATTGAGCATACAGTGCAAAGAGAATGAGTTTAAAGATATGCTGCAGCTGTGTGTCTGGTACCATCATCTTGTTATTGTTTTCAACCAAAGACCTACACACTGCTGGCCATTTTTAATATATACATGCCAGTTTAAACAAAAATGCTCTTTGTTTTAGAAGTCTAGAGTCCTTTTTCATCAGGCCTCTCTTCAGCCTTTCTCCCTGTTTTGATCTTTTGTGCTCTCGTCCTGTGCTGTTTTTTTTTTTCGTTCCATCTTACCCTCCCAGCTCTTTCTTTGATCCTGGCCGTTTGTACTATAAATATCCTCTGTGTTCATAATTTTATTTAATAATTTTACTTTTCTCCTCATCTTCTTCTCTCTTCCCCAGCCATTCAGGATGAAAGTACTAAAATCTCCCAGTACAAGCAGTTCTTGAACAAACTGCCTCATGTCAACAAGGCAACACTACAAGCCCTTATCGAGCATCTCTACTGGTGAGAACTGATACACAGTGACTGATACCATCTTATCACCTCTCCCTGAGTATGTATTTGTGCACAGACTTGTGTGTTTTTTTTTTACCGCTTGTGTTTCAGCGTGCAGCACTTTTCGGATGACAACCAGATGAACAACCATAATCTGGCCATCGTGTTCGGTCCCACACTGTTCCAGACTGACGGGAAGGACTATGCCGCTGGCCGCGCCATTGAAGACCTCATTGAGCACTACAAACTCATCTTTGAGGTCAGTGCTGATAACAAAGGTGGTAATGCTTCTATGCTAACACATCAGGGATTTAAAAACACTTTTCAGTGGTGTAGAGGTCTAAGTGTTCGTCTTATCTTTTTATCTTAAAGATCAAGCTTCACTGTGATTACAACACAGTGCAGTGATTCTGCACTTTGAAGAATCAGTGCAGATTTTAAATGTTGATACATTTTTATTTGTGGTTGAATTACTCTGCTTATGCTCTCTTGCAGGTGGATGAGCAGCAGCTGAACAAGCAGATAGAAGTGATTGAAGTTATCCACAAAATGCGGAATTTGAAAAATGTGAGCAACATACAATAAACTTTAAACAAAGAATGGTTCAGTGACCTGACATATTTCAGAGGCAAGATTTAAGAAAATCATTGAAAATATTACAATATAAACGCAGAACTAAAACTAAGAATATTTCTTCTATATTTTTAGTTTAGTTTTTCAAATTGTGTCACTTAGAATTTCTTTCAGAAGTCCAGCTTTGGTAAAAGTGTGAATTTTTTCCCATGCAGTTTCAGTTTTTAGCTTAGTTTTAGTTAATTATAAGAAACTTGGTGGATTTCTTCGGTGAGATTAAACAGTCATTTCCACAGCCATCATCAGAACATATCAGCAAATGAAGGAAATTCTTCTGGATCGGTTTTCTATCCCGCTGGGATACATCATATTTCCAAAAGCCATCACACACACACGAACTTGATTGACATCCCAATCTTAATCTAAAGGGTTTAATATGATGCTTCAACACTTCTAGGAAGGCTTTCCACAACATTCAGGAGAGTGTTTATGGGAATTTTTGACCAGAATCACATTTGTGAGGTCAGATGCTAATGTTGGATGTGAAGCGGCTTGCAGTTTGTAATTCATCCTGAATGTGTTAAGGGTTCATTACTGAAACTAAGGCGCCGAACCCAAGTCTTAGAAAAGCAACCACTCACCATAATCCCCCCTCCACCAAACTTTACACTTAATTTATTATGTTAATTTCTAGTTTATCACCTGCCTGTGTAATTAACCTTTATTATTGTTCAGTTGATCTCAGTGAAATGTGTTGTGTGAAGTGTTTTGACTTGTTTGAACACTGCATTTGGTTATCTGTGTATACGCTTTTTTTATCATCGCAGTTTTTCTGTCTGATCATTTGTTTGTTTGTGTGCCCTAAACTTCAGCCTCCTTCTGAACGAGGAGGTGACTTCATTTGTACTGTGTACCTGGAGGAAAAGGCCAGTGGAGAGAGACATGTGAAGGTGGGTTGGAATTCACCAAATAACACATTTATTTATTTAACAACCCAGTTCTTTCATCTGGCACACATCAAGTTCCACAGTAACGAACAGGCTGGTGTTTATAGAAAACAAATATTTCCACTCTTCCCACAGATTCCTGGTTCTATGACAGCATTAGAGCTCACACTGGAGATTCTGGACCAGCGGAACATCCCAATTAAAGACAAAGATTACTGGAGCTGCTGGGAGATCTGCTGCAAGGAAGAAATGGGTAAGACTGATAAAAAGATGAAGGGAGGCAGGACAAATGCCAAACAGCATTTGTTTTTTATGCTGATGCAGATTTAGAATTTATAGGGTATTTTGTAAACTCTGTCTTAATTATTCTGTTTTTTTCATTAATATGGTACAGGGCTATTTTGCTTTGGAAAATGACAGTTTACTAGGACTAATGCAAAAAAAAAAAAAATTGCCTGCAACAGTGTGGCTGCAAACTGCAGTTTGTTTTGCATCTGGTATGTGACCTGTCTGGTTCCCTACAAGGAAGCGACAGTATGAAAATGACAGTAGCAGTAATCTGCAGATTAAAGAGGAAATGGAGCAGTAATGATGAGAAATTGAAGGAAATTGTTGTTGTTGATGGGAAGACAAGGAAGGAATTTACCGCTACAGACGGTGTCATTTACTACAGATTGGTATGTAGATTTACAAAACAAAATTCTTCCAGGATGTAAGGTGAGATTTACGGAAATATGTATTTATAGCATCCAAAAATATGAAGCTGTACCAGTTATGTCATCAAGCGCTCAGCATGTTTGTCTGACACTTTGACCCTATTGAGGAATGCAGATGTGCAAAGTTCTTTGTCATCCAGAAATGCCCCAAGTTTGCATCATGTTTTCACACATGCTCTCTTTCTGCCTGCTCTGTTTTTCAGAACGACCGCTGCACTATCAGGAGCGAGTCTTGCCCATTGTTCACTCCATCGGCACAGAGTCTCATCTGCTTATCAAGAAACATGCTGCAATGGAGGCCATCACTCTTTACCTGTGTAAATACAAAACAACAGAATCATTGCTGCACTGTTTGGTCTGCCACATTGTGGCATGCTTGCATCAATTTCAGTTATCTGGCCTTCTGTCCTGCAGCCAGTAAACCGGACGCATCCAAGCACGGGATGATAAAATTCAGAGAGGAGCGAAGCATCTTGGGTTTGGGCCTCACCAGTTTTCATGAGCGTTATTTCATCCTCAATTACAACTCGCTCAGAATGTACAAGGACGTCAGAGTAAGATCTACAGACATACTTTTATCATTTTATTTGTTATCTCCTTCGTAGACTCGTTAACTAATTTTTCCTTTTTTCCCCACTGTCTGTCAGAGTAACCGTCCAGAACGTGAATGGCCAGTGAAAAACTTGAAGGTTTACCTTGGTATAAAGAAGAAACTCCGTCCTCCCACATGGTGAGCACCTGTGCTGAATTACCAGTGTCACACTATTCTCATGAGTGCTTAGTGGCAAAGCAGCAGGTGGCTGCTGTAAATGGAAACTGCTGTCACACCAGGAGGAAGACTGGCCATGCAAATTATCGCTTCAGTGGGCACAAAAAATGTATTTACTGGGAATAACAATTTTCTGGGATTATCTGATCATGAATAATTGGATATCTGGCCACTCATTCTCCAGCTTTATACAAGTGTAACACCTCTGCACTACATTGCTGTTGGCGGGAGCAGCTAGTGCTACCCCTACTGATCAAAATGCATCTTTTTGATCTCAAATTACCTCAGTTTTGTTAGCTTGAACCAAATTGGTTGATGCCCTTGAGCTTCCTTGTTTCATAACTTTAAAAGTTTACACAGAGCAACTTCTGCAGCTCGGCTCATGCTTAAAGGGATAATTAACGACTAAACTTGAATTATTAATTTACGAACTCTACAGTTTCTTTATCTGAAGTAGCTGTTTGGGCCTTGTAAGCAGAGTGACCACTAGGGGGCAGGCTGACACTGTGAATCCTAAGAAGCTGAATTGCTGTTAAAGTGATTTGTATGTTTATTTTTAGTTGGGGACTGACAGTTCTGTATGAGAGCATGAAACAAGAGAAGCCCGAGAGACAGCAGTGGTGAGTACTTATTCAGTGCTCTCTTTTTTATAATACACAACTTTCAGGCTCTGATTACATCACCAGCAATGTTGGTTTATTGGCTGGAAAAATGAGTAATACCGAAAACAAACAGCCGCAGGAGCATTTTTTTCCGCTAATTGGCTTGATTTGCAACAGGTCAGTAACTTGATCGGCTATAAAAAGAGCATCTTAGGCAGAGATTCTCCATTATGCAAAAAACACTCTACAAATTGTGCAATAATTTCAGAAAAATGTTCCTCAATCTAAAAATGAAAAGCCTGTGAATATCCCATCATCTACATAATCTATGGCCCATAATAACTTCAGAAGATTTAGGAAATCTGCAGAAATCTCCGTATGTAAGGGACAAGGTCAAAAATCATGCCTGTAAATGCCTGTAAGCTGCTTGCTTGGGCTCAGGAAGACTTCCAGAAATCATTATCTGTGAGCACAGCTCATCGTGCGGTTCATGAATGCAGGTTAAAGCGCTATCGTGCAAAGAACCAGAAACACATGAAGATGTGAATGGACTGAGACAAAGTGGAAAACTGTTCTGTTGTCAGAATGATTAGCATTGTGCAAAACATGGACACTGCAGTCTCTAGATTAAAGCAGAGAGGGACCTCCGTGCTCATGTCTGATGGTACCTGCATGCATTAATACCTAAATACATACAATACATACTTACATACATACATAGAACTGGCAGCTGGCACATCTGGAAAGACACAATTAATGATGAAAGATGTCCAGAGGTTTTAGTTTATCACATGCTCCCATCCAGAAAGCCTTTCAGGGGATGCCGTGCATATTTCAGCAAGATGATACTAAACTGCATGCTGCATCTATTACAACAGCATGGCTTTGCTGTCGAAGAGTCCAGGTGCTGAACTGGTCTGCCTGTAGAAAACATTAGTAAGGTGGAGTAAGTAAGCCGTGAGGTTCAGCAGCTATATATATCTGATATCAGACGAGAATGGGAATAGATTTCTCTCACAGAAGTTGGCAGCTCAAATTTTTAGAGACGTGTTGCTGGCGTCAATTTCAATTTCAGGTTTCATTGTTCTATTGTGAATAAATCCAAGTTCATGAGATTTGCATTGTGCTTAGGGCTGGGCTATATCATACCGTTTACGGTAATACCGGTGTAATGTTGGGCAACGATAGGAAAATGAAATATTGCAATAGAATATGGGTAAAACGCGCATGCGCAATGCCTTTGTTTACATACACACATGGCGGCGATGCAGAATGAGAAGAGCGAAAGCAGATCGTTAAATGAAATAGATGAACCAGAATTGGTTTGTAAAAATGCTGCAACTTCAGTGGTGTGGAACTGGTTTGGCTTTCATCCGTCAGATACACAACAAAGCACTATTTTTGGTAGAACGTGCTAGCGGGCCGTCGTTATTACCGTGTTGTTTGGAAAATACGGCACACTTAAAATCAATCCTTTGATTTTTCTGAAAATCGACAGTGCCCCTTATAATCCCGTGTGCCTTATGTATGAATTCTGGTTGTGTTTACTGACCTCGAAACGATTTTATGTCGTACACGGCGCTCGAAAATCTGTCAAATGTTTTAGTACGACTTTGCTAAGCTACGAACCCGCACCGCTTGATGGATTGTCGGAGCATTACGACTATCGTAGGCAGGAGCCTCGCGGAGTGATACGTACTGTGCTTCAACATAATAGTCTGCGACTGGGGAGAGTGCCCGCCCTATGGAAGACATCCTGCATCGTCCCGGTCCCCAAAAAGAACCGGCCCAATGAGCTGAATGACTTCCGACCGGTGGCACTGACGTCACATCTTATGAAGACTCTAGAGCGGCTCTTCCTCAACTTCCTCCGACCACAGGTACAACATGCCCAGGACCCACTACAGTTTGCATACAAGGCGGGTGTCGGAGTGGAGGATGCCATCCTGTACCTCCTACACAGAGCCCACTCACACCTGGATGGGGGAAAAGGCACGGTCAGGATACTGTTTCTTGACTTTTCCAGTGCCTTTAATACCATCCGGCCCTGTATGCTTCAGGAAAAACTGAACAGGATGGAGGTGGACCCCTGCCTGGTGGCTTGGATCTCCGACTACCTCACCGACAGACCACAGTACGTCAGGCTGAAGGACATCACGTCTGACACAGTGGTCAGCAGCACAGGAGCACCACAGGGAACTGTGCTGTCCCCTCTTCTCTTCACCCTGTACACCTCTGACTTCTGCTACAACTCTGAATTATGCCATATTCAGAAGTTTGCAGATGACACGGCCATCATGGGGTGTATCTGGGATGATCAGGAAGAGGAGTACAGAAGTCTGGTGAGGAACTTTGTCGCATGGAGTCACACAAACCACCTGCAACTCAACACCTCAAAGACTAAGGAACTGGTTGTGGACTTCGGGAGGTCCAGAGAAGGTCCACTGCCGGTTCAGATAGAGGGGGAGGAGGTGGAGGTGGTCAACAAGTACAAGTACCTCGGGCTGTGGGTGGACAATAAACTGGACTGGTCATGCAACACAGAGCACCTGTATAAAAAAGCCCAAAGCCGACTGTACTTCCTCAGGAGGCTGAGGTCTTTTAACATCTGCAGGAAGCTCCTGAGGATGTTTTACCAGTCGGTGGTTGCTGGAGTACTTTTCTATGCTGTGGTGTGCTGGGGGAGCAGCACAGCAAAGAAGGACTCATCCAGGCTGGAGAAACTGATCAGGAGGGCTAGCTCTGTGGTCGGCATGAAGCTGGACACTCTGGTGACAGTGGCAGAGAAAAGGACATTAAAGAAACTGATGGACATTATGAACAATGCTGGGCATCCTCTGCACACGGCCATTAACAACCAGAAGAGTCTGTTCAGTGACAGGTTGCTTCTCCCCAAGACAAGAACTAACAGACTTAAAAACTCCTTTGTCCCACACGCCATCAAACTGTTTAACTCCTCTCTGGAGGGGAGAGGGAGGGGAAACAGGAGGACAAAGGAGGGGGAACAACTAAGCTGTAGTGCCTCTTCACCTCACTGTACAATACCTTGTGCAATACTTTTTGTAAATAGTCAACAGTGCAATAGACTCAATACTTGAAATGTGCAATTCACTTGTATTTTTATTTTTTATTCCTATTTATTCTATTTATCCCCTTTGTATATTTTATTTATATTTGTCTCTGTATTTATATATGTGTGTATGTATGTATGTATGTATGTATGTATGTATATATATATATATATATATATATATATATATATATATATATATATATATATATATATATATATATATATATATATATATATATATATATATATATATAACAATTCTGTAACTGTAACTTCGGTCGTTGCTGTGCTTTTTGGAAGTCGAATTTCCCAGAGGAACCCACCCGAGGGATTAATAAAGTTCTATCTTATCTTATCTTAATATTACCGTATTGTGTGTGCATAACCTCTTTTTAAGTGTTGTGGATATTATACATGGTTATGCTGAGGATATGTCGGCCAATTTCCACTGGAAATGCCTTTTGGTTAAACTGTCAGCAAAGAATTTGCATTTGCACTGTTAATTTTTTATATAACTTTAATGCACTTAAAACAGCTGCTTGTTCAAGTGAAAATACATTGATGTTTTGTTTTGGGGTTTTTTGCACTAATAAAGTTGTGGAGTTGTAAAGTTTTTTGTCTAGTTTTTTTGTCAGTTATATTGTTAACGCAAATTTTCAAATGTATATCGTGATAAATATTTTTGGTCATATCACCCTGCTCTACTTGTGCTTTTATTTATAGTTTAAACAGTTGTATTTGTAAACATTTGTTTCAATACATGAAATATAACTAAAGTCTGTCATTATATTAGATTGCAGCACTAATATAGTGTTTGCAGGAGCTCAGCCTTTGCTCTTCCTGTGTGTCATTTTATTTATTAATTTATTTTTAACTTTATGGCAGCATGGTGATACGGATATAAACACAACCAACTTTGGAGAAAGCTGCTAGATTTTCTGTAGGCTGAGAAAACGGGTCAGATCCCTGCATGAGAGTCTCGAGAAGGAGGCATATAAAAGGTTGACTCCACCTAGGGGGTGAACACACATGAATACACCTATAAACAGGGCTCTGTTCTAAGCTAGGCCTGTTCAGGTATTCACCCTCCGTGTGTGTGTGTGTGTGTGTGCGTGTGCGTGTGTGTGTGTGCGCGCGACTGTGTGTACATGTTACACTGGGTATGCATTGTTAGCATCTGTAGTCATCTTCGTAGTTGTAATGGGACAGCTGCTCCCGTCATGCTGTAGGTAGTATAATTTCTTGGTCAGCCTCCATCGCCGTGTCCCTTGCAGCAACAAGCAGACATGAGAGGGAGCAAGGAAGATGCAGAAAGAGGTGGAAGGTAGAGGGGCAAAGAGTCATGCTGAAGGGGAGATACTGTATACTGAGTAAGAAATGTTGACTTTAATGCAGTTAAAATACAACTTTGAGTGGAGAGGGATAAGAAAGTGGAAAAAATAATAATCAAAAGAGCTAGATGAGGAGGCGCCCGTGTGACTGTATCATCCCAATCTTTTTTTTTTTTTAATATATCTGCACTAAATGTCCCTTAATGTTCTCAAAACTCTTAGCACATTAATTTCCCCCCCTTTTTTTTTTCCTCCTTGCAGCACTATTTTCTCAGCACACCTCGTGCTTAAGCTTATAAGGGTGCTAATAAATTTTAGGAATATCATGTAAATTTTATTCTGTGGCTTTTTGGTAATCCATAATCATAGATGAGCAGCTCTCAGTCTTTTGACGCTGATAATGGCGGGCAGTTAATTGCAAGCAAAAACGAAAAAGTCACATGTAGGAGATACTGTGCTGCATGTATGTGCACTGGAATAGAGAGGCTGTCTCATTTTGAATGCCAGCAAACACTAATGAGCTCTGTTAGGCATTATGAAGTGAACTAGGGAGAGGGAGGAGCTAGGGGTGTGTGTGTGTGTGTGTGTGTGTGTGTGTGTGTGTGGGGGGGGGGGGGGGGGGTGTGTGTGGGGGGGTGTGTGTGTGGTGGGTATTCTGTCAAATTCTATGACTGCACCTAATTTTGTGTCAGTTGCATGCTGCATTGCTGTTTTGTTTTTAAAGTCTCTTTGTATCAGTGTTTTGCTGTCTCAGAGGACTTCACTCGAATAATTGTTGGAGTCTAAATTTGTGCTCATAACAGTAATAATCGTATAAATACAGCCTGTTTATTCAGCACAGCAGCATGACTGATGACTCAGAGGGCTATGACGGCAACCTGAGTGGCATGAAATTTGCACGTACATGCATGCAGACACTACAGAGGCACGAATTCGCACTTTTCAGGGACACAGGCACGCACACACAGGCACACACGCTGGATGCTGAAGGTTATAATCAGTGTTTGTTTTGGGCGGAAGTTTAAATTAGTAGTCGTGCTCACTGTTTACGCTTGTGGCGTCACTGTCAGGTGTCATAGGAGAGAACATGTCAATTTCAGTTAACAGTTTTCACTACCTCCCTTTGTTCTTGTTCTTTTTTTTTTCTTCCAAATTTCCCCTGGTCCTCGAATTCATCTCTGCCTCACTGTTTGCTTGTCTCCCAAGACACACCCCCCCCCCCCCCCCCCCCCCCCACACACACACACACACACACACACTCAGCCCACAGTTTGATTTTTATCGCACTGTCTGCTTCACTTATCTGCCTCTATTTATTTGCAGGTATCTCTGCTGTGAGACCCAGTCAGAAATGAGAGAGTGGTATGCTACATTTCTCAGTATTCAGGTATGTCCCTCCCTGAACACCTGCTGAGAGGTGGAAAATTTGTAATAAATCGTTTAAATGTGTTATGATTTGTTTTATTTCTTTTGTTGTTATTTGTGAAAACTGTGAATTTCTTGTAAAAACCAAGCAGCGATGCAGAAGTTTTAGAAACTGTAATAAAGAAAGTAAATAAAACAGCACTACTGAAATCAGTAATCCTCACCAGGACCATGTTAAATGATTTAAATAGTTTCCTCACAGTGTAGTAGTATTATATTGTAGTATCGTAACATGTCTGTCTTCTCTCCTCTCGGTTTCTCCTCCTTGGTAAAGTACGATGGTAACGTGTGGCCTCAGGATGGACTCCAGCACAAGCGCGTGAGTCGTGAGTTGCCAGACACACGTCATGGTAACGTGTCACTGATACCACTGCGTGGCAGTGAGAATGAGATGCGGAACAGCGTTGCAGCTTTCAGCCAAGACCAGCTTGCTGTGAGTCAATCTACCAATCACTGGGAGTAATCTACGACGAACCAGGCAGCTCACTGCAAAGCTGCCCAGTTAATCAGAGACTTTCATGCTGCGCAGGTGGTCCAGACCCCTCAACCATGAGCCGAATCAAAGAGCAGTGCAAATTTGCGCACATCCTATACCAATTTTGCACTTTGCGAGTCTGATTTCTATTCAGAATAGAATACATCGGATTGTGCATGAAATCAAGCGTTCAGTCTCCTGAGGCAGAACTTTTCATGCTCAATTTTTCTCTTTGTTAACTTTTCAGTAAAGTTTGAGGGATTCACCTGTGCAGGATCAATAATCTCTGTTTCATGATTTGTCTGTGATTTAACGATCGTTGCAGGATCTGGGTTCTTAAAATATTAAACTAATCAATTAAATATATTATGAAATGCAATCTCATGTGGTTTCACGAGCTGCGAAGATGATAAATGATTTGTGTTCAACCAAAACAAAAAAATGTTTTAAGAATCCAGACTGTGTGCAGAGCCTTAGACGATTTTTTTATTTTATTTTATTTTTTGATTGAGCCAGACTTATCCTGGTGAAGCTCTGCCAAAGCCTGCTTCAGAGCACTAAAGACACAAACAATAACACATTAGTTCGCCGGACTATATTTTTAAGCTCTCTGACGCTGAACCAGACCTGCTTAGCAGCATCAATATTGTGTTCATGCAGCCATCCTAAACCCCTCCGCCCTGTGCTCAGTCGTCGGTGCAGAACAGAACGTCGACAATCTGATGATGCAGTTGTCTCCTCCTGCTCTTTTCTTGTTATCACAAACCGCTCAATATTTTGCTGCAGATTGCAGCAGCACATAAAAATTCATCTCAGCCTGCTGTAACTTCCACCGGCAATAGCCTGATTTCAGGGTTGCTGTGTTGTTGCCTGCCGCATATTTTCTATTGATTCCTGCCTGTTCAGTGTATCGACATGATGTTGGAGTGTGAGAAGAGGCGTGATTGCTGTGGTGATAGGACCACAGAGGATGAGAGAGAGAGTGCGAGTGTGTTAGTAGTTGAGAAGAGATTCACTGCATGTCGATATGTCCAATTTTTGATGTGAAGTGAAAGAGTAAATCTGGTACACAGATTGTGTGTGTTTGTTTGTGTGTGTGTCTGTTTGTCTATAAAATGGACTTTTCTGGCAGTCATTTAACCCTTTCTACACAGTTTTTCCATTTGTATTATTGTAGGGTCTATACCTGACAATGTAAAGCGCCTTGGGGCAACTGTTGTTGTGATTTGGCACTATTTGAATTCAGGTTAATACATTTTTGTCTGTTTTGTTGTTCATCAAAAATATGCTTATCTTTCAGTTCCTTAAAGATTTTCGATAATGGTCTCAGTAAGGAAGGTAGGACCATTTTATACACATGAGTTTTTTGGGTTTTTTGGTTGTTGTTTTTTTTTTAATCACATTGATTATGCTAGAATGTCAGATATTATAGCATAATCAGCATAATGTTATAGCATATATATATATATATATATATATATATATATATATATATATATATATATATATATATATATATATATATATATATATATATATATATATATATATATATATATATATATATATATATAAAAAAAAAAATAAATAAAATAGCTTGTGTAAAGTCTGGTCAGTCTGGTGGTTGAACTCCTGATGATCGTATAAGGAGACTATCTTGAAGGGAAGAGCGGCCAAATTTAAATCAGGCTCGGCTTTGAGCTGTGGAATTTGTAATTTTGATAACACATCATTGTTTAAGTTACTTATGAGTATTTTCTGTGCCAAGTTTCTGAGATACAGCATGCTTCTGTTTCTTATATTTGGACTTTTCTGACTGAAAATCGAGACATCATAAAGTGTGAGTGAAAGTTAAAGTCGCTCAGTTTAAGCCGATCCCTCGGTTCATTGGTCAGGCTGCATGTCCGTGTTTATATGTACTCTTGACCGGAGCTTATTGAGTCCGCATCTCATGAGCAGCCTCATATCTGGTTGCCATGGCTCCGAGACATCTGTGGTCTGAATGAGAATTTTAAGCTTGACCTCCTGGGGGACTTTTAAAAATGTTGTGAAACTAATTTTAGGTTTAGGGAGAACACTGAAAGCTAGTTTCACTAAGTGAAGCTGCAAGTCTTACCAGATGTTTATGAATGAGAAGATCTGCTTGTGATATTTGTTTTCTTTTATTTTGATGAAAGGCTGACTGTCTGAATGTTTTCTTTCAAGGTTGGATCATCGGCCTCATCGGATGTCCCCTAGACATTCCAGTGACGACTTCATTCCCGAGGGGCAGACACTGAGAAAAACACTTATAATGTATGCGGATAATGGCCTTGCACCTCCTTTGAACACGTGCTGGAATGAAAAGAATTCAGCAGACAACAGGATCACACCGCTTTCCGTGCACAGATGAAGTGAATGAAGAGAAACAGTTTGTCAGACCACAGTTTCCCTGAAGAGGCCAGAATCGATTCCAACCTGATTTGCACCTAATGTTTCCACTGGACTCATAAGAGACAAACTTTTATTTCTTTATATATATATATATATATATTTTTTTTTTTTTTGGGGGGGGGGGGGCACACAAAAGACCAGTAATCCTGGGCACCAGCACAGCATGGTCTGCAGGTTTTTGTTTTAGACATCAAAAGCTTGACATTGATTTTGCAGCCGAGTCATATTTTTAAACGTTCTGTACTCTTTGCTCAACAAATCATCGGATCAGTGTGCAGTTTAAATTAAGTAATTGTAGCTTTTGTGACGTTGATATCAGAGGACACTGTGACCTGATTTTCTCACTGGAGTTTGTTCCAAGGGGACCAAACTGGACTGAAAAATGACAGGTGATGGATGATGTTAGTCCACGGGACATTGGCCGGTGCTGTGGAAAACCTTAGTCCGAGGGTTTTTTTGTGCTTTTTGCCACTTTTGTGCACATGTGCAGCACTGTGCATAGAGTGCGTTTACATGGGGATATGAAGACCTTCAGGGAGTAAAGCAAGGAGAATCTTGTGCTGAAAAAAGGCATTATTTTTTTCTCTTTTTCCTTTATCTTTTCTTCCCATCCTCACAGGCACTGCATCCTCTTTGTAGATGATTTTTTTTAAAATAAATCCTGAGCTACAGAATACAGCACATTAACCAGCAGTATTTATAACGTTTTAGATTATGTGTTAGTCGCTTTTTCAATATCTTCTTTATGCACAGCTTAGAATCTTCGCGGGATCGTGTTTTTTATAGTAAGGAGCACAAAAGTGGTGCTGAATAATCTGTAGGTACAAGAAACGAAGTGCTTTACGATGCTCCGTCATTCCTTCTACATGAATCCAACCTTGTATATATTTAATGTAAAGAAATTAATCTGTCAACAGTTGCCTTACCAGCATCGCTGAGCAATTCCTCGTCGTCGCTTCCTTTTAATGTTCTCACCTGTGGGATTCCCGTAATGTAAAGATTTATTTATTTTGACAGCAGAGGACGCTGTGATGCTGTGTTTTCTCAACCTGAGTTGGTGATGATCTTCATCAACATGTGTAAACACCTTGAAGTTGAGTTCCTGTGAAGAATATGTATTTACAGTAGTGTGCCATTAACTGCCCTCTGACCTCAGCAGGAGTCCTGAAGACTCAACTGTGTAATAGCACGTTGTATACAAAGTATTCACTCTGTACTTCTTAGTGGTTTATTGTTTTACAACATTCATTTAGAGTGGGTGTACTTACTTTCCAAAGGTTCTTGGCGCTGACCGTCAGATTTTAGTTTTCAGGTTTAAAGGTAGCCTGTGTATAAGTTGTAGCTTTCAGGTTCCGGTGTGATCTAACATAAATAGTCGCTCACGCCTGTGTTGCACAAAAAGAATCCCTTTTATGTGATTTCTGGAACACTTAGCTGAAGTATCGATGGGTTAAAATATGCAGGTGATTATTTTAAATGTTTCACATAATGTGGATTTTTTTTTTTTTTTAATCTCAATCACTCTCATCCTTTTTACATCATTACAATTCAAAGTTGTAAAACAAAAGTCCAACAGAGGCTGTTAGATACTGTTTATAGATGGTGTGTTTCTTTGTAACTGCCTTTTGTATTCTGTTACTGTGCATTTTACAAATTATTGCATCTCTAAAACTCTAATAAACACATTCTGCTAGTTGCTTGTTTCCTGTGGAACATGCATACTCCTTTTACTCTTGGAAGAAATCTCTCTTCCAGAAGGTTGATGTCCTCCAGCTCTGCTTTGCCCTCATGGTAATCTACTTGCTTCTTCTGTGCCTTTATACACAGTACAGCACTTCACGGGGTAGCTGTGAAAACATGGGCTCGGATACAGATGCACATACACTTTGGAGAGAAACTTTGGTGAGCCCTGCAGGTTTTATAACGGTGTCATGCTACACTTATAAAAAGGAAGACTATTGATGAGCTTTGAGGAAAAATGTCAGCTGTGTGGGTGTGTGGGGTACAGTGATCATAGGGAGGGCCCTGAGGAAGTTTCCTGCGTGTGTGAGAGGGACTGAGTCACAGTGGTCCACCAGCACTCCAGTGCGCTCTTTTTAAACAGATCTGACACATCAGGGTCACCCTGTACCTCGAGACACACTGGAGAGCCCTGCGAGGGATGTGCACACAGGAGATCTTCAGCAAAACATTCTCAAACACGCACAGGAGGCCTAGCGGGCAAGAACACACACAAACACAGTGGCCTTTATTATATAGGTCATGACAGCAGTTGCATAAAGCAGAAGGATGGAGACAGATGTTTAGGGGGGGGAAAAAGACCATGAATGGGAAACGAGGGTAAGGATAATGGTACTTTGTGTACAAATGAGTGCTTTACAGTTTGAACAAACGGCTGTTGTGCCTTTATGTGAAAAACATCATTTCATGTGGAATAGATATCAGCTGAAATTGAACTAGAGCCTGCCTGTACTTTTGTATAATCCCAGTTTGCATCACAAGATGGTGCAGTGAGTCAGTGTGACCTGTATTTAACCACATGAGTCATTAAGAACAGTTCTACCTACATTGGCGGACTGGGGCGAAAACACACGTCATGGTGAAAGTTCGACTTGAATTCAGCAGTGAAAAAGACGCCTCTAAGCCTTACGCCTCCTCTGAAAAAAAATTTGAAATTCTCACTTGACAAACAATAGAAGGGACAACGGCCTCCCGCAGAAATCTGGACATCCACCTGTGTTTCCTTTATTTCCACTCAGGGCACACAACAACAAGAACAGCGTGAGTGAGTGGAGCCTGAATTGGTTTTCACTGCGTGCTCCACTGCATCGGAAGACAATCAGTGGTGGGTTCGAGTACACAATGGCAGAATTAAAGATTTCTCATTATCTGATTGTTTATCAGAATATATCTCCAAGCGCAAAACTGATTCAGACAACCATGCAGACATAAATCAGGAATGGTAACGTTTGGATTGCACCATTTTCAGTAATTGTGATCAGCAGAATCACGACTGACACATTTGGCTTGCCATTGATTACTGATAGATTTTTCACGCTCCCCCCATATTAACCACAATTATTTGCGATTGTCCACGTGTTCCCAGTGTTTCAAAAAGTGACCCGTGGAATCGGTTTGGCCATAAACTGCAATCTGGGTTTGAGTTTGACTAGAAATGAAAATGCAAAACCCAGTTTCACGTGAATTCTCTGCCATACAGTCAGGTTCTCTGCAGTCAACCACAGTGGATTTTCACTCATACAATCAAAACGTGATTGAAGCGCAGATTTTGATCTCTAACTTCAGGATTTTAACAAAAGGTTTACATGAGCTATTTAGGAATTACAGCCATTTTAACACACGGTCTCACATTTTCCGAGGCTTAAACATTCATGAACATCTACAGTAATAATATATTTCTTGCCCACCACTTTAATCACACTCTAGATCTTGTTTTAACATATGGCATAGAGACTGAACATTTAACAGTGTTTCCTGAAACCCCTCTCCTGTCTGATCATTTCCTGATAACATTTACATTTACAATAATTGATTACACAGCGGTGGAGAGTAGACTTTATCAAAGTAGATGTCTTTCTGAAAGCGCTGTAACTAAGTTTAAGAATATAATCCACCCACTGTTATCATCTTCAATGCCCTGTACCAACATAGAGCAGAGCAGCTATCTGAACGCTACTCCAACAGAAGTCGATTATCTTGTTAATAATTTCACCTCCTCACTACGTACGACTCTGGATACTGTAGCTCCTGTGAAAACTAAGGTCTCTAATCAGAAGTACCTGACTCCGTGGTATAATTCTCAAACACGTACCCTAAAGCGGATGACTCGTAATCTGGAGAGGAAATGGCGTGTCACAAATTTAGAGGATCATTATTTACCCTGGAGAAATAGTTTGCTGCTTTATAAGAAAGCCCTCCGCAAAGCCAGAACATCTTACTATTCATCACTGATTGAAGTAAATAAGAACAACCCCAGGTTTCTCTTCAGCACTGTAGCCAGGCTGACAAAAAGTCAGAGCTCTATTGAGCCAACAATCCCTTTAACGTTAACTAGTAATGACTTCATGAACTTCTTCACAAATAAAATTTTTATCATTAGAGAAAAAATCACCAGTAATCATCCCACAGATGTAATATTATCTACAGCTACTCTTAGTACCATTGATGTTAAGTTAGACTCTTTTTCTCTAATTGATCTTTCTGAGTTAACTTCAATAATTACTTCCTCCAAACCATCAACGTGTCTTTTAAACCCCATTCCTACAAAACTGCTCAAAGAAGTCCTGCCATTAATTAATTCTTCGATCTTAAATATGATCAACCTATCTCTAATAATCGGCTATGTACCACAGGCCTTCAAGCTAGCTGTAGTTAAACCTTTACTCAAAAAGCCATCTCTAGACCCAGCAGTCTTAGCTAATTATAGGCCAATCTCCAACCTTCCTTTCATATCAAAAATCCTTGAAAGAGTAGTTGTCAGACAGCTAACAGATCATCTGCAGAGGAATGGCTTATTTGAAGAGTTTCAGTCAGGTTTCAGAGCTCATCACAGCACAGAAACAGCTTTAGTGAAGGTTACAAATGATCTTCTTATGGCCTCTGACAGTGGACTCATCTCTGTGCTTGTCCTGCTAGACCTTAGTGCAGCGTTCGATACTGTCGACCATAATATCCTATTAGAGCGATTAGAACATGCTGTAGGTATTACAGGTACTGCACTGCAGTGGTTTGTATCATATCTATCTAATAGACTCCAATTTGTGCATGTAAATGGAGAGTCCTCTTCACACACTGAGGTTAATTATGGAGTTCCACAGGGTTCAGTGCTAGGACCAATTCTGTTTACACTATACATGCTTCCCTTAGGCAGTATCATTAGAAGACATAGCATACATTTTCACTGCTATGCAGATGACACCCAGCTCTATCTGTCCATGAAGCCAGATAACACACACCAATTAGTTAAACTGCAGGAATGTCTTAAAGACATAAAGACCTGAATGGTCGCTAACTTTCTGCTTCTTAATTCAGATAAAACAGGTTATTGTACTCGGCCCTGAAAAGCCTAGAAATATGGTATCTAACCAGATTCTTACTCTGGATGGCATTACCTTGGCCTCCAGTAACGCTGTGAGGAACCTTGGAGTCATTTTTGACCAGGACATGTCCTTCAATGCACATATTAAACAAATATGTAGGACTGCTTTCTTCCATTTGCGCAACATCTCTAAAATTAGAAATATCCTGTCTCAGAGTGATGCTGAAAAACTAGTTCATGCATTTATTACTTCCAGGCTGGACTACTGTAATTCATTATTATCAGATGTCCAAAAAACTCACTGAAAAGCCTTCAGCTAATCCAAAATGCTGCAGCAAGAGTACTGACAGGGACTAGAAAGAGAGAGCATATTTCTCCTGTTTTGGCTTCCCTTCATTGGCTTCCTGTTAAATCCAGAATTGAATTCAAAATCCTGCTCCTCACATACAAGGTCTTAAATAATCAGGCCCCATCTTATCTCAATGACCTTGTAGTACCATATCACCCTATTAGAGCACTTCGCTCTCGCTCTGCAGGCCTACTTGTTGCTCCTAGAGTATTTAAAAGTAGAATGGGAGGGAGAGCCTTCAGTTTTCAGGCCCCTCTTCTGTGGAACCAGCTTCCAGTTTGGATTCGGGAGACAGACACTATCTCTACTTTCAAGATTAGGCTTAAAACTTTCCTTTTTGCTAAAGCATATAGTTAGGGCTGGACCAGGTGATCCTGAATCCTCCCTTAGTTATGCTGCAATAGACATAGGCTGCCGGGGGATTCCCATGATGCATTGAGTTTCTCCTTTCCAGTCACCTTTCTCACTCACTATGTATTAACAGACCTCTCTGCATTGAATCATATCTGTTATTAACCTCTGTCTCTCTTCCACAGCATGTCTTTTATCCTGTCTTCCTTCTCTCACCCCAACCGGTCGCAGCAGATGGCCGCCCCTCCCTAAGCCTGGTTCTGCCTGAGGTTTCTTCCCGTTAAAAGGGAGTTTTTCCTTCCCACTGTTGCCAAAGTGCTTGCTCATAGGGGGTCATATGATTGTTGGGTTTTTTTCTCTGTATCTATGAAGCGCCTTGAGGCGACTTATGTTGTGATTTGGTGCTATATAAATAAAATTGAATTGAATTGAATTGAATAGATGTTCTGCAGCCTCCATCAGTTGGTGTTTGTGGGTCTTTTTCTCTAGTTTTGTCTTTAGTAACTGAAAAGCATGCTCTGCAGGGCTGATATCAGGTCTTGCACAGAAGAGTAAATGTTTCACTTGATTTTCTTTTTTCTGTCCCCTTCAGAAGCAACCAGCACGATAGTCAGCCATTAATTATATAATCAAGCTATCTGTGGTTAACCTACAATTTATTTGTCATTCCTTGTGTCCTTCATTTCACTTTCTGTGCAGTCACCTGCAGTGTTTGGCTGCACGCTGCATCAGCGCGGATTCTGGTAATTACACGGCCCCCTGCTCTCACTCATTCACTCGCTGTGCCAGAGCCGGCTGCTTACCCCTGTGAAACTTTACCGCTTAAGATGAGTTTTGTGGACATCATAAATCAGCTCATATTGTTTGATCTTTGTGCTTCCACACAGAAATCATTTCAGCCTCAAAAATACTGATTCTTCTGCTTTGTTGTCAAGAGAACAGTCCAGCAAGACCTGATGGCGTTAAAGCCGTCGATCTCCGCTGCACTGCAACCATAAAAATGATTTTTTTTTTTTTTGCTATACTTGTATCAGCAGGCCGTGCTCGTGTCTTTCTGAAGCAGCATGTGTCTCCCCTTGTTAGTGCTGAAGTTCAGTAGCACACAGTAATATAAGCAGCTGTCAGGGAGACTGAAGAGGTGTGAAGAAATGTGCACAGGTGAGAGGGGAAGAACGACAACCTCCTGAGATAAGAAAATCTGCCATCAACTCAGAACTGGATTTGGATTCATGAGGAAAATTTGACTGAGTCACGTGTAATATCACCTCTAAGGACAGTCATTTAACAACAACTGTTACAACTCCCCTCTGCCGTGGTTTTAATGATCTAAATTGTGGCTTAACTTGCCACGGTGAAGAGATAATGGCAGCCACGGAGATGAAAAAGAATGGGGCAAATTATATTTAGATAAGAGCCGAATGGATCAAATAAGTAACGCAGGAAATCGCTGATCATATTCTTTAGGTCAGAGGCCAGATGCATAATTCTGATTTGGATTGAACTATGAGACTCTATTAGAAGTTACTCCAGTTTTAATAATATTGCAACAAGATTTCTAGTTAAGGGAACCTTCAATAGCTGCGATGACAAGTAAACAGAAATCGACAGGGTGAAAAAAACCAAAACCAAAAAACAACCACACTGATAAACATGCAACAAAAAGTCCCAGTGTGGGTCTGAGTCAGTGCGACAACAATAAGAACCACATGCATCGCAGGCTAAGGTCAGGCTGATTTACAGCCTGCATCATGTCATAGAATAAACAGACGTAAACACAAAGCATCAGTAAGGTTACACGTGGACTACATGATAAACAATCCATCACTCAGCTGACACTTTATTAGGTACGCCTTGCTTGTGCTTTTGCCTTCAGAACCTCCTTAACTCTTCAACAAGGTTCCAGAAACATTCCTCAGAGATTCTGGTCCATGTTGACATGACAGCATCAGATTGCTGCTGCAGATTTGTCAGCTGCTCATCCATGATGTGAATCTATTGGATTGAGACTATGGAGACCATCTGAGAACAGTAAACCCATTACAATGTTCACGAAACCAGTTTGATGATGATTTGAGCTTTGTTACGTGGGTGCACTGTGGTCATAAAGTTATGGATGTGGTCACCAACAGTTAATGGGCTGTTGGGTAAAATGATGCTTAGTTGGTACAAGGGGCCCAAAGTGTGCCAAGAAAATATCCCAGACACCTTTGGCCTGAACGCACTAGCCTGATCTGTTGACACATGAATGGATGGACCCACACTTTCATGTTTTTTACCTTCTTATCAGACCAGGAAATGTTTTCTGATCTTTTATTGTCTATATCTGATGAACACTGACAAACTATGGCGTCATGGTGTGTAAGGTCAGTATCTACACTGCTGTCATTCATTGTTTTTTGTTCCTTTCTGTGGTTTTCCCTCTTGTTTTTTGCACTGACCAGGTCGAATACAGTAAAGTGAATTTTCAGCGAGCCCTCAAAACAAACTTTGAACAATTTGTCAGCACTTTTTGACTGTCAGAAGGAAACCCAGCAGAGAAGAAGGCTGAGATCAACCAAGTGTGAAAACACATTAATAGGACTGACTTTGGCTTAATCAAAAGGGGCCTATGTGTGAAAAATAAAAACCCTAGAGTTTTTTACCTGAAAGTCTTATAATAGCTCCAGTGCAGTCCCCAGTTACACTTCTCTGTTTGAGACCCATTCACGTTGCTTTCAAATTACCATTTACATTGGTATAAAAATGTATGTACTCTAAAGGAAAACATAAAGTATAGCCATAAAGCACGAGGTGGTACGCGCTGTTATTTCCTACTTCTGACATAAAGACAAAGTAATATGTGCAGTTCTCCCATCTCACTTTAAACCTTCACTTGATGTTTTTAGCTCCCAGGTGTGTGTGTGTGTGTGTGTGTGTGTGTGTGTGTGTGTGTGTGTGCTGTTTTCCTCCTGCCGGCTGCAAATGAAAATGGAGTTGGAGTGAACTTGTGTGCTCGATGGTCTGCAGTGCCTCATGGAGTATCTCTCAGCTGGATGCAACAGTTTCCTTTCATACATTTCATTAACACCTTGTCTCCAGTCGCCTCCACCAGACTGAAAAACACACAAACTCCCATGAATACAAACACACACGCTCGCTCAATTTTATTTTTCTATGTTGTTTTTTTTTTTGTGAGCTCGTGTTGACTTTTATCACACAAACACACGCTTCCTGAGTCCTGCTGCACTTCTTCATACTGGCGAAAGCTGTTGTGCCTCGCTGCGTCTGATTTCTGCCCCTCCCTTCAAGTTTATCACCAATTACTGGTAGTCCGAGAAGACAAAAAAAAGGACCCCTTCTCCTTATCCCCATGGCAACCACTCTCTTCTTCTTCTCTCTTTTTCTTCGCAATCAATCAGACAGCAACTGTCTAGCTGTCCTGCCCCAGCCTGGCTAAAGAGGTTATGTCGGGCAACCAAATATTACTTAGAGAGATTTGGAACAGAGGCTACTTTGAGTTATTTTCACCTTCAGTGTCGACCTGTCAGCCAGCTTTTCCTGTGACTGCTGACTTTCTGCTTGTTCCTTAGGCACCTGTAGCCTGTAAAATAAATAAATTTAAACTATGACATTTAAAAAAAAAGGATGAGGGAGACAAGCAATTCACCATAGCAACCTGATTTTTGACCATGTCGAAGCACAGCAATACAGAAATGAACTACCAAAGCTCCTGCTTAATTTTGGCCAACTTCATAAACTGGTCTGGCGCCGTTCATCCAAAAAAATGGAAATGGCAAACACAACCACCCACTGACAAAAATGAATCTTCAAAGTTAGTGTTTAGCAGCGCTCTTTATTTTTATTTATTACTAGTTTTTGTTTTATACTCCTTTTTTTGTGAGGGGTATTTCAACAAGAGTGAGAAGTACTAAGTTATCAGGCTGAGGCTTGGTTTGTGAGCTGCATCCTTGAACTGTACAGGCGCCACAAACACATGCTCACAGACATGTGAAAGCACAGACGTGCCACAGGTCTGCACCCGAACACACCATCACAAAAACACAGAGAGGTTCACCTTTAGTGTGAAGGTGAGGGGCTCGCCTCCCCCAGCATCCACCAGTCAATCAAAAAAGCCACACCCCTAACTTTTCACCTTAAAATCTAAATGTATGAATCTATTGTTAGCATGAATGAGAAATGAGAGAGAAAAACGAAACTCACACATAGGCCCAGTCCCAGTCCACCCTTGTTACTGAGCTCTCACAGACTTAAACTACATTACCTGTGTGTGCTGCTGGAGTGTTTGAGTGTGTGAGTACACGAGGGCTCAAACTGGTAGGAGCAGGAATGGAACAGCACTTTGTGACACATCCAGTGATGTTACCGTGTGAGTGCCAAACCGTGTTGTTTACTGCTGTGGTTTGGGACATTTTTACATCGACATGTTCTACTTTCTTCACAGCCAAAGAAGCTGAAGGATGACTGTCTGAGTTGAACATCATCCATGATTGTGTCTTACAGGGAGGACCAGCTGTAACTGCCTAATAATCATCACTTCACTTGATTTTGTTAGAACATCAGAATTAGGGAAGAAAAATACGAGTGAATGAATAACTAGGCATGTAATAAAGCATACGCTTTGATTTCATGTAAATATTGTATTTGGTTGCACCTCATGTGCTTGTGTGTTTACCTTCATTCTGTAAGCTTCCCTGCAACCACTTGTTTGACACCAGAGTACTATGAATTGTGGGTACTTCCCTCAGGCAAACTCTGCAGAAACATGGACTTGTGGAAAAGTGTGCATAAATGGTTCAAAATATCTTCCAGATAGCTCTTATGCACTTGACAATTTGACAATCCAATCCACCAATCCCTCACTAAGTTGGTAGGAACTCGCCTCAAAGTCTGTGAGTGTGGACCATCAAAGTCACACAGGGAGGAAACACCTGAACTTAAAAAGTCAAATAAATCAGAAACAGTATCAAAAACCATAAACCGGGACGTGATGTAAGTGTCATGGGGTTGTTAGAGATCCAAGCCTAAAAAATGTTTTAATGCTTCTATCACATCACAACATTTGCTTCAAAGTGCTTTATATTGAAAGTAAAGACCCTCAAATAATACAGAGAAAACCTCAGCAAACAAACAACCCCTTTGAGCAAGGACTTGGCAACAGTGGGAAGAAAAAACTCCCTTACAACAGGAAGGAACCAACAGCAGAACCAGGCTCAGGGAGGGCCAGCCAAGGATTACAGATATGTTTGGACACACTCCTCAATTTTCAGAGGCTCAAAAGTAATTGGACATGCTGACATAAATGTATAAATAAACAGTGTATTTAATGCTTGGATGAAAATCCTTTGCTGCCTCCCTGCAGTCTAAGACCCAAGGACATCAGCAGATGCTGTGTTTCCTCCTTCGAGATGCTCTGACAGTTTTGTATTTGATAACTAAAAAGCTGCTCTGACATCAGCTGCCTTACTTGGCCATTGAAGAATATCCCATTTCTGCCCCGTATATGTCATCCTGCTGCTTCTATCAGCAGTCACCATCAATAAACACTCGTGACCTGATTTCGTTGGCAGCCACACATGCTCGTGTCATAATGCTAACAATGTGGTCATAACAAAAAATGTGGTATGCTTCGAGTCATGAGCTGTTTCTCTTTCTCCATGTTTTTCCTTTTCTAAAGTGTAACAAGTGCTTTAGATGTTATTGGAAACTCACTGTATTTCCATTCTCCAGTCTCTTTATTGTAGACTTCTGCAGTGATTTCTTTGAGTTTGTTCTTGACTTGGTTTGATTTTGTGAAGCTATTTTGCTTAACCGTGGAAATAATTCTGCCACGATGCACTTCAGTTGTCCTCTGTGGTCTTTCTGGTGTTTCGGTGTGCAACAGATTGAATGTGCCAGAAGGTTTTGCTGTCTCTCTGATAGCTTTGTTTTGTGTTTTCAGCTTAATGATGGCCTCCCTCTCTTGCGCTGACATCTCTTTGGGCCTCATCTTTCACATTATAGTGAAAAAATACACTTCTGCAGTCTGCTCCATTTGTCACAAAATAACGAGGGACCAGAACTCGCCATGGCCAAACTGCTTGTCAGTGTCTAATCAAAATGAGGAGCTGTGTATAAAAACAGTTCATGTGAAATTGCTGTTAAATCCCTGAAGGTCTGTTTTTCAGTCATATCTTTATTGCTGGATTTAAAATCTATTGTGGTGTGGTACAGAGGCAAAGCTACAAAAAATGTCTTTGCCCAACAAATTATGGACTGAATTGTAAGTCTACATTGTAAATGAAATTAACAATTCAATGATTGGCACCTTTTGGCAGGCTTTTTCACGAACAATCGGGTGGTCCATAGCTCTCCTTACCTTTATATACAGAAAGCTTTCTGCTAAAGGAAGCAATAAAAGATGAACAGAGGCACCTTTTCTCAATATTTATAAAATCCAACGAGATCTTGCTTTGTTGACCTCAATTAAGAATTTGTCAATTGGACACGCTTTTTCATTTCCGTTTCCGTTTTGCAGCTTTATGGAAGCTGTTGTGGAGTCCACTGGTGGAGTCAAGCTCATTCAAGAAACAACAGCCTGAAGAGAAGAACAAAGAAATATCACACCAATAAAACGTTGTGTGTCTGTGCCTGTCACTGATGGTACATCAATACCCAGCAAACATTTCCTACGTGACAGATGTCCTGACATCTGTACGGCTCACTGCAATAGTCCAGGAGACCTGAAGCTCTAAATGCAGCACATCACTACAGCAGTCTATCCTGCATTCATAATCATTTCACAACCCGATAAGGTGTCAGTCATATAAAAGCTGTATATAAAAGCAAGGATACACATTGATGACAGTAATATGATGAGTCTGGATCATCGGTGGATCATGTGTGTTTGCTGGGTATTTGTAAGCCAGGTACTGAGGCTCATTTCTTCATATGGATATTGAGCCATATCGAATTTCACGAAAACGTGAAACATTTTTCGACAGGCCTCAAATTTCTATCGTCTTTACTAAAACAGGCACAAACGGCCACCAGCTCAAACCTAATTAAAGTTAACACATGTATAACAAATGATGGATTAACCTTTAATTCGTGTGTTTTATCGTATTTTAACAATACAGTCAGGTCAAATCTCACATCTGTCTTCCTCTTCCACCTGCCTGTTCCTACAGCCACATCATCCGTCTTTGACTTTATCTTTCACTCTGCCCATTTCACACCAGTAGCAGACACAGAGAAATTGGAGAACATTTCGTGTCTGACACTCAGCTTATCTCACAGATACAATCACCATGGAAGGACTCAGGAGGTGCTGGAGGTGGTGATGGGGAAGGAGGCAGGCTGGAGGGAAGAAGAGACTAAATTAAAGTTGAAAGAAAAGGAGAATAGCACAGAGATATAGAGCCATAAAAAAAAAGATAGTAGATGATGCAATGTAGAGAGGCGGATGAGAACGATTTAAAAGAAACTGCAACAAGAGAAAAGAAAGGGGGAAATGACAGAGTGAAATGGTACAATGGAAGTCCTAAAAGTCCAAGAAAAAAAATGGCACTGAATAAAAGAAGACAGATGGAGGACGGGATAAAAGTGCCAGATGCTGTGTAGAAAAGAAAGTGATTTTCTTATTTTCTTATCACTAGTGCTATTGGAAAAAAAAAACTGAACACGCTGACATCCAAGAAACCCCTTGAGGTGAGATGGATCAAGGAGGCAAAGGAGCAGAGTAACAGTGAGGGAGCGGTGAGATGGATGGAAGGACTACAGGAGGAAGGGGGGAGGAGGCGGTGGAAGGGAGGGGCTGGGAGACAAGTACTAATAGTAGATTAGTCACTCTAAAGATGCTCTTGGCGAGTACACTACTTGTCATTGCATGTGTGTGTGTGTGTGTGCGTTTGAATTTATGAGGGTGAAACAGGATGTGCACGGGCCGACAGACTGAGGAATTTGCCTGTTAATCACTGTACAGTTTAATTAAGCCTGATTGACTTGATGAAAACACACACGCATGCACACACGGGCGCGCAGAGCACTACAGGGCAGATGATGTCACTGTAATTTAGAGTAAAGGCAGCTGTGGCAGTAGTGGCGTCATCTGTATGCCAGTAAACATGTTTCTCTGGTGATACAGTGGCAGAAATAAAGCGTATCCCTTTAAACGCGCGTCTTCTTTTCCTCCTTTTGTTATTTTCCCTCTATTTTCCCTTCCTTTTCTGCTTCCCCGAGCACAAAAACGACACAGCACAGCATTGTGTTTGTTTACTGATGGCTTCATCCCCTCTTTGGCCTTCGCCACCACAAGACAGCAACTGTCTTGTGACAGCAACAAACGCATATTGTGAGCAAAAACGTTGCATTTTAATATTAAACGTTCTGTTTTTGTTTTGTTTTTTCATTATAATTACCACTTAAAGCTGAATTTTCTTTCACACAGATATGAAAAAAATACGTTACTTATTCTGATAGCAATAAAATCATAACAAGAGTAAGTAGTCTCAATATAAAATAATTGTGCTGCCTTTGGACCCTTATCAAAACATATAAATCATTTTAAATTCGCCCGCAGACTAATGTTTGCATTTGGAAGCACGACTTCACACAGCATTCTGTGATATTAGATCCATCCATTTTCTTCTGCTTATACAACTGGGGACCTATCTCAGTTGTGAGACTGGAGGTACATCCTGGACAGGTCACCAGTCTGTCACAGGACTAAAATAGAAAGTCAGACACATTCACACCTATGGCTAATTTAGAATCACTAATTAACTGCATGTCTTTAATGGAGGAGGCCGAGCACCCAGAGTCACCCACGGATACAGGGAGAACACGAAAAGACCACAAACAAGGTGACAAATATGCATATAAATGTTCCCATTATGAGATGAATAAAGTCTTATCTTATCAGCTATAGTATCATAAATCAATGTTGTGATTCAACAACTCTTCTTGAGTTTAAGGGGTTTTATGCGTGTGCATAAGGATATGCACCTGGATAAAATAATTGTATTTTGCAATTTACGCTGTGTAACTTCCACGCAGAGCAAAGCACAGTGATTGCTCTTCGTGGTTCAGGATGTCACCGTCAACTTCAAAGCGGTTTGGCAAATGAGAATGTGACCCAGATAGAAACTCCTGCCCATTCATACATTTTCTGCCTTAGAAAATGACGCACGCAGAGTGTAAAAGCTCTGTCCGTTTCCATCTTTTTCAATCTGTATGGCCGTTCATGGACACCCGCTTATACTTACTTACTTACAACACTCTAACACTGGCTGTGCAGAAAAGTAAAACACAGACAGCGCACATACGAGGGCAGCCTTCATGCATCATATGTCTGCAGTTAGAATCACCCCGCTGAGCACAAAGCAGCATGGCCGCTGTTCAGGGAACCAAAGAAAAAATAGAGAGAGTGTGCTGATGATGTAGCCACGGGGCCTTCTCCTGCGTGTACGCGTGTGTGTCCGTGTGTGTGCGTAGTCCTGGGTTATGCTGTCTGAATTATGTAAGCTCTTTGGGAAAAGGGATCAACTCTGGATGCAGTAAAAGGGAGTGGGGGTGGGGGTGTCATCAAAAATACAATTTATAGAGACTGAAAATGACACATATTGATTGAATACACACATAGACACACACACGCACACACACTCATTAACACAGCTACACTCCATTTCATTATGAGTTTCCAAACTTCACAGCCAGTGTTTTTTTTTAATGTGCACAGAACTTTTAATGTTATAGCATAATCCTCTTTTCTTTCCTCATTTCGCTCCCTTTTGCCAATCACTACCCTCACCCCGCTCTCTTCCAACTCTGTTATTCGTTTCACTCTGCCTGTTTTGGCTGCGTGTGCATGCACATATGCCCCACTGCTGTATGTTTCTGTGTGACACAACGAGCTGCCTCTAAGCTGTAGAAAAACATATCAGACTTTTACAAAGAATTCTAGTGGCTGACTGTTTGTGTCGTGTGCTTATTTATGCCTGTCGCTTTACATAGAAGGAAAAAAATCCCTGCTTTTATTATTTGACACTGATGATACTTGAGATTAAGAGAACTGTAAAGTACAGATGACACTGGATACATCGTCTTTTTTCTCTAGTGTTTATGTGGTATTTATGATTCAGCAACAGAGCGACTGAGCTGTCAGGTTACAGTTTTTCTCGGTCGCTTTGGTGCTTTTCTCAGATCAAAATGAAAATTCTCAAAACCATTAGTGCAACCTCCACAACATTTAGTCATTTGTGCACATTGTAGTAGCAATTTCTCCTTCCTCTGAACAAATTGCAAATACTCTTGGACATGTATCAGTTGCTTTCGTGCAATTCTCTGCCATCGACAACATTATCATTCGCTTATGTCATGTCAGTCAAAATGAACTACACTTTTGGATGCTAAATAGTCGTTCCCAATAAAGCATATAAACAAATAAGTCTTTATTTCATTGCTTGAGTCATTACAAAATTGGTGAATTAGTTTTCAAATGCTGTCAAGCAAATGTTATACCTTTTTTTCATTATTTTTTCCTGTCCTCGAAATTGGACAATTTCTCTCATGCCATAGTCCCTGAGAATGAGAGGGGTGGAGGTCAACTCAACAAGTATGTTGTTGTGTGGGATAATGTCCCTTTTCACTACTCACATCTGGTCAGACAGTGGTTTGCAGCACATGACAGAATACCTGTTGAATATCTCCCTCCCTACTCCCCATTCCTTAATCCGATACAGGAGTTTTTGCCTGCCTGGAGGTGGAAGGTTTATGACCGGCATTCACATGCACAAATGGCCCTGCTAGCAGCCATGGATGCAGCATGTGACGACATCACAGCAGAGCCATGCAGAGGGTGGATTCGCCACTCCAGGAGATACTTTCCTCGCTGCATTGCAAGGGATGATATCCGTTGTGATGTAGATGAGAATATGTGGCCAGACAGACAGGAACGTCTGAATGTGCCAGAATGATTTACATTAGTTCAGTTACATTGTTACATTGTACTGTTATATTGTTCACATTTGTGCACAGCTCTACCAAAAGGGTGTTTCTCATGTTTATTCTAAATACGTGACTGTACAGTATTTTCCTTTTGCACAATGTTGTAGAATTACAAACATCCTACACAGTAAAAATGTGAAACATACGTATTCAGTGTCTTGTACTCACTTACTTCCACAACTACAGGAATGTCTAACTTTACTGTAGATTTTACTGTACATGGCTGTGCAAAAAGTGGATAGTGTTGTCTTGAGCATTTTCAGGTAGTGTCACCGAGTTCTGACCTTTTTTTGCATTGAAGACACTGAGAGAATAGTGTACACTGTCAGAATGAAAACGTGACAAAGCCATTTGATTATCTTGTTCATCAAGATGGTGTCAAGACTTTTCATTTTGATGACACTGACAGTTTCATTGACATCAATACTTCCTTTTGAGGAATGTATTATCGATTTTGAGCAAGTGACCTGCTTTTGCAGGTTATCCACTAGGTTTTGCCGTTCGCACCAAATGTTTTGAGAAATACGCTAACTGCTGTGCTAATGTTAATAGTGATGTGAGAAAAGCACCAAAGCCACTAAGAAAAACTGTAATATGCACCGCTCCTTAGGGAGGTTTCCCATGTGAGATCATTCAGTCACTGACACATCCGGTTGTTAAGTGATGGCGTATGAACCCTGCTTCCGGGTCCAAACTATTCTGCATTTATTATTGTGTTTTTAACACATTTTAATGCTTTGTATATTGTTCTATTTAATCTGAACAAGCCTGTAAAAAAATGTTCACTTTTACTTCCGCTATTCTTCGGCAGCACGTTTTAAAGCTCCGTTCTTAAAACCCCGCGATGTAACGACAGCCCAGCCCATGCAGCAGCATATTAATGACTAACCTCTTATTGTGGCTGGATTATCTCAGTTGTTCTCCTGACTGAAGCTTGGTCTGCATCTTTTTCCTGCCACACGATTGCATCTGTCTCTAACCATCGACAACCCTCATCTTAACTTTTAGCAAGTGGAAAAACGTTAGCATTTATCCTTCAGCTTCACTGTGCTAATGTGTTTATATTATGCTAACCATAGCTGTGTAGCTAGCCACCACGTAGCACAATATTATATAACAGCTAGCCCAGTTTTCTGTCTTCATTTATGTCAGAAGTGATAGCAGAGCTGTACGTTTTAATTTCTCAGAAATCCCTCAGTCAGAACCTGGTATATCATCTTTAGATGGAAACTACTAAAAAAAAATCTTTAGACGGAAACTTGCGAGCTAACTCCCTGCTAACTTCGAACTTGTTAAACTTTATAAAGTCTGTTTTTGTGGATGCCTGGATGTTAAACTTAATTGTTACACCTGGTAGAGCAGCCAAACTGATCATTTTATTGAAGATAAAAGACTTTAAACAGTTTGTAACTCTCATGATGCTGCAGTGTTTGTTTGACTTTGGCATCTGAAGCAGAGTTTGGACCCAGAAATGGCTAATGACGTCAGACTTAAAGACTGGATAGTACAATCTCTGGTTGCCAGGGAAAAATATGCATTTCCCAATTGGTTGGTGAGTGCTTCCTGGCTGTTGCTAGGTGAAATAGGTTGCAGAGGGCACCATAAACCTCTATGTGATTACTTTGTTTGCTAGCACATTACGTTTAGTCTGTATGGATAATAATGACTTTTCTGCAAACACTTGGAGAAGAGTCATTATTTTCTCAGCACTTAGTTGAGCTCTAGCAAGTTAAAGTAAAAGTTGTGCCAAGCTAACAAGGTCCAAAGAGTGCAGCTTTTATACTTTTAACAGTTTGTGTCACAGTTTCACTACAGTTCGGAGAGCAGCTGGCGAGTGTTTGCAGACAAATCAACCTCCAGCACGTGCTTGCCCATCGATTTGGGAATACTTCTTTTTCCTCACAACCAGTGTACGTCAGATAGTCGTGAATTGCTCTCTAGGCCTGTGTGACTGGGGCCTTATTCATGTTCTCAACTGTCACACGTACATAATGTGAAAAACCGATCATTTGTGCAAGTTTTAGTAAATATTGGGAATGATTTTTGAAAAACTATGGTTAGATCAGATATGTAGACATGAAGTGTGGGCTTTGGGACCTCCAACCATACTACCTGACATTTCTTTTAATTTGCACTTAACACATCAACAATTAAATGTCATAAAATGTTACAGAGTTAATAGAATATGACCTCACTTCCTGTTTGGAAGCTCTGCAGTTGCTTTTAATTGGCAAATAATTTTAACTATCAAAGTTTAAAAAATCCATATCATAACTTTTATGAAGCTTGGTCTCAAAATTAACACAGTCCATGATCTAATATGGTGCGAGATGATGTCCAGTTTGCAATGAAGTCATGTTTGAAAACTGGACATATAGTTTGAAAGTTACCCGCACCAATACAACTCCACTTTTGACCCACTGGTGGTAGCACAGTGGAGGGATAAAGCTCAGTGAAACTTACTGAAACTGACTGTTTACGTTCTACTCTAAAGGAAGAGGAAAGAAGAAGAAAATGGTGATTAAGAGCAGTCGGGAGCTCTGAGCCTTTTCCTGGTGGCCAGAGGGTTGTTTTGACCTGCACTGAGCAGCAACTTGTCCAGCGATAATATATCGAGCAAGATGAGTTCAGAATCCACACATCTACTGCAACTCTCCCCAGGGCGAGGGTGCACTCGCTTACTGTAAATGCATCTTTTGGCAAGGCATGCAAGTCTGTGAACCACTCCACCTTTAACCACATTTACAGAGCTAACAATATTTCCTGCTAGCTTATTTTGTTAGGTGGATATTTCCTACCTGTCTTTAAAACCATATTTATCAGTTGACATCGACTTAGCAGAGAAGAAAGGACAAGCTTGAAAAGCTCACAAACCCTGCATGAATGCAGTTTAAAGGGATTATGAATGAACTCACCAGTCAAAAATCATTGTACTTATTAGTAAATTGATTTTCTTTATTTCTTTGTTTTCTCTTTCTTTACTTATTAGTTTAATTTTGTTTTTTTTTTATGAAAATCCTGGAAGTCTCAAGTAAAGTCCCCCAATCTCTGGTCTGATAAACATATTATGTTTGTGAATTATTCATAAAGTAACATAATAGGTATATAATATTAACAAATACATTGAAACAAGCAGACAGCGCGATGGTTCTCAAGTTGAAAACTCCTGCTGTTGCTACCGAGATGTTGTCGGGCACTTAGATGCTTAGTTAAGTCTCAGTCCTCAGTAGATGGTAGCAGGTGTTCTGGATAAAGTGCTGATTTAGAAAAGCATTAAATGTGCATGCAAATTGAAGACCATCATGACCGCATGGGGTGAATATAATGTGTACCGTTTCAATGATTTCTAATCAGATTAATTAGGATTCATTATATTTACAGCAGCAATAAACAGAAATGAATAAATTAGCATGAAATTAGCACACATACATCTGGGGGAAACATAAGACATTACCACTGGTTTTCCCTTCCTGCTAAGGGGTGTTACCACTTCTGGCTGCACTGACAAAGTTATTGACAGTGAATCTCATTATGCCAAGGACCAGCCGAGAATCAGCCAAGGATCCACCAAGGTCCTGTCATAGCCCAGCCAGCATTCTTAAGTGGCTATAGCTGTCTCATGCCACTTTTCTGCAGTGATTGTCAGAGCATTTTACAGTTTGGCTCTCTTTTTACATGTTGTTGTGCTCGACTCCTTCAGGACATAAGAAGGAAGGGAGAGCCACACAGCAGCCAGAAGAGAGCCAGTTTATTAATGATAATCTAAAAAAGATGAATTAAAGAAAAGTAGGTGCTAACTTTTAAACTCCATGTGATTTAAACTTGAAATAACTACAACAAAATCATGCCAAAGTAAATGAAAATCAAGTTGGGTGCCATGAATGCGTCCGCCTTCTGGGAGGGTAGAGATCCACCCTGGAAGAAAAACAGTTTGCAGTAAATAAGCTCCCAACAAGTGAAGTAATTTCCTTTACAGTGGTTGAAATGAACTTTCTCCAATTCTTATGATAGCTTAATTGTAATAACGAGAGACAGAATATCAAGAAAAAATCCAGGAAAAAAACACATTACATAAAGGTTATAAATGTATTTACATGTCAGTGAGTGAAATAAGTATTTAAACTCCAAGCAAAACATGACTTAGTGCTTGGTGGAGAAACCTGCGTTGGCAAGCACAAAAGTAAGATGTTTCCTGTAGCATGTCACTAGTTTTGCACACTCAGGCGGGATTTTTTCTCACTCCTCTTTACAGAAACTCTCTAAATCCTTTTGTAGGTTTTTTTGCAAGGGATCAAATAAGTATTTCCTCCACTGTATCAGATGTGGGGAGCCGTCAATTAGGACCTGAAAATGAGGAAGCAAAAAGCAGAAAACAAGCAATATTGACAAGGCCTGGATCATCACACTGGTCATCACACAGTCATCCACAGTGAGTTTTGCAAAGAGAATGAAATGAAATGTGGAAAAGAAGAGCCAGGAATAAGTGGACAGCGAGCTCTTCTTGCTGCTCCACATCCACTCCTGGTTTTAGAGAACTATTATTCTCATCCATTATCCATTAAGGACCCCAAAAGCTCTGAAAGCGCTGATGTAAATGCAACATGTGTTTTATGTGTGCAGATGTGCATGCGTGCAAATGGAAAGGGGAATTATTCGTATCAGGCACTCTCCGTTAGTGCCTGATAATCAGTGACGTATATTAATGGAAAGATAAGCACAACTGTCGTATATGATTTCCTTTCATTCTTGCTGCTAAGTCAGCCGGCAGCCATCTGGCTCCCTCTAAAACGCACACACATGCAGATACACAAAGTCTCCATCGCTCTCACAGATAGGAACACACATACTCTTACACACACAACCCGAGGGCAGGTCATCAGAGAGAGGGTATCATGGAAGGCCAGGATGACCATAACTCCTCGCTAATGGAGTATTCAGACATTCATACACTGTCCTTCTTTTACACACAAGTCTACACCTTTTCTTTTCCTTCCAGGTATTTGTAAAATTGCTTGAAGCTCTTGAAAACACTGAGTAGTTCTGAGTACACCAAACATGGCCAAACCACTCAGGACAATAGAGGCAATCAGCTCCCGGTGTTTGCTAGAGGTAGCCGCTGAGTTTTCGCCCTCCCCCTGCGCGTTTCAGTAGATTTTGCTGATATGTTAACGTCCACGCACAGTATGTGGTGCTGTGCCTCTGGCTGGGCCTAAAAAAATGATGTTGATGTTATTCATGTGATATGAGCAGAGAGAATAAAAGGATAAGCCCTTGTGCTGTGAGCATTAATATTAACACCCACAAGTCAGCGCGTGACTAACCGTGGTCAGCTGGCTTTGCGCTGACATAAAGCTTAAACACTACTGGTTTTGTTGAATTTTGGATTTTCTCCCGTTGCACAGCCTCAGAAAAGTTTCCATTTCAAACAAAGTACTGCAAGACATTGCAAGGCTTTGCACCGCCTACAGTTTCTGTCTGCAAGCAAAAGCAGTCAGTAAACAGTTTACATTTATTGGACTCTTTAATCCGTGGTGACTGATTGTCTTGACCATGTAGGACTTTCAGTGTCTCACTATTGAAACAAATCTGTTATCTTGCTGTGTCATTTTGAAAATCTCATCCACATATATGACAAGCTTAACTGTTCAGGTAACTAGTAATCTGTATAGTGTAAAACACAAGTTTTATTCTAAATGTGGTAATGAGAGCTGAAAACAGGCCACTCGTCTGTGTTTAAAAAAGGAGCCACTCAGCAGTTAAAGCCCGTGCTCCTATTGGCCTCCTCTGTGCTTTATAAATTAAATTAACACAGTTTGCAAGTTCTCCAGTGAAACAGATTTGCAGTGAAACTTTTCAAGCATCCTGATATTTTATGCATCTAAAGCAGCCTGCCAGGTGAGATCAGTAAAATATGCACACAGAAATCTGTTCACTTAAAGGAGCTGTGTCATTGCAATGAGCATCACTTTTCTCTGTGTACTTTTTCTTCTATGTCTTTCCTCTATATTGCTTGTAATAAAGTAAATGACTCTGTGTTTCCAGCGTATTAAATAAAGATTAATAAGTCATTTTTTCATGTGACATGTTCATTTGACCTAAAATATACATTTAAGTATATAAGCCATTGTTAGTGGGTTAAAATGGGGTCAACACCCCAGCTGGTCTAACCCAAACTTTAGCTGCGTTTGGGCAAGTTCTGAGGATTCACTTGTAAAGAATTTCCAATAAAGGCTTTGAATGAAGACTGAAGTTCTCCCTGTTTGATTTGTGCTGAGCTGATGAGGCTGACATCACGGCTGTCTGTAAACCTCGTGATAAAAATGGGCTCACCTTGACAAGCAAGTAACAGTATTTCACACTGTGGTGTTGGTTCATTTATGAGAACATCTGAATCTTTGTGTAGAAGACAAATGATCTGCAAACGCAGGATGTCGAAGGCAAAGCCGACATAATGGAAGATAAATGGTTTCATTATTCACAGCAGGATGGGTGACTTGGACTCAAACTGTTCCTTAAAAATGCTGCAGAAAAGGTGAAGCTGTCTGTTTGGCTCCAGATGTTCTCAATGCAGAAATGAGAACTTAAATATCTAATCAGCCAATCACATGGCAGCAATTCAGTGTGGTTGCTGTAGGTATGCATGCAGACCGAATGTGGCATGGTTGTTGGGATCGGCGTAACTTTGTGATGAACATTGGAGGGGTCAAGATCTCTGCCTAAATAAATAAATAAATCTGGGTAAATTCCCAGATGATTAAACATGCAACTATTTTGCTGGTAATACCTGAAATGAGTAAAGAAAATCAACAGCCTATTTATGCAAGATAATTCATAATTTGATTGGGGGTTTTTATTGGCTGGGTGTGATTACGCCCCTGGTTGTTGGTGTAACACCAGCTGTTTGAGTATTTCAGAAAGTACTGATCTCCTTGCCCACACAACCATCTCTAGAATTTACAGTGAACGGTCAGCAAAAGAGAAAATGTCCAGTGAGGGCCAGTTCTCTGGGTCAAAATATGTCGTGGGGCAAGATAACCACTCGTTACAACTAAGGTATGCAAACCAGGATTTCTAAACGTACCCTGAAGCAGATGGGTTACAGTACCAAGAGAGAACAATGAGTGCCACTGCTACCAGCTAAGAACGGGAAACCAAAGTTACAATTCACACAGGCTCACCAAAATCGGTCAATAGAAGATTGGAATTTGTAATAAAGACTGCATGTTCTTTAAAAATGTTTTTTTTTATCAACTGTTCAGGCTGCCAGTTTATAATGGTGTGGAAGATATTCTCTTGGCACACTTTCAATTGAATTCAATTCAGTTCAATACTTTAATGTCCCACAAGGGGAAATTAGTTTAGCAGCAAGGGCAACAATAAGAATAAACAAAACAAAATTAATAAATTAAAAAAAATGAAAAAAATAAAAATAAAAAGAATAAAAAATAAAAAGCCACAAGGACATTAAGGAGATGGGATGAAGTAGGGCTAAAAGAAACCTGAAGTCCTCACAGGTACTCTAAAATGACAGCCAGGGGAAACAAGTCAAACTCACTGTGAAGTGGATGGTTAAAAAAATGAACAATAAAATGAGCCTTCCTCAGCACATGCCTGGCCAAAAGCCCGTCTTGCCATCGCCCTGAGATTTTGCTGGCAGTTTGCTGGCAAGTCCCAACCAATTCTTGTTCTTGAGAGTCATGTTACCAAACCAAGCAGCGAAATAACAGATTCAATAAAACTTCTTTAAAACAAGGACAACATTTCAGATGAGACATTAAAACATCTAATTTTTCTTAAACAGAATAGTCTTTGTTGAACTTTTTTGGTAGTGACATCAGCATGAGGCTCAAAACACAGTTTGTGGTCCAGAACAACCCCTAAAAACTCTCCACAATCTCAATATCAGCAGCTTTAGTGATAGTAGGTGATGAGCTATAAGAAGACTTCCTAAAATCAATAATCATGTCTTTTGTTTTTCACACATTTAATGAAAGGAAGGACTCATCATGCCAAGCCACAAAATCTTCCACAAGCTGCCAATGGCCTGTCTCGTCCCCCACAAGAAGACTAATGATCACTGTGTCATCAGCAAACTGTTTGTCAGTGAAATTACGGCGATACTCATTCGTATACAGAATGAACAGACGGGCGAGAGACAGCAACCCTGGCGAGATCCAATAGATGAGGAGAGCACATCAGAAAGTACACTGTTCACCTTCATGCGTTGTGTCTTATTAGTCAAAAAGTCTAGCCAAACCAGCCAAACCCAACTGATCAGACTAGTGAAGTGATCATAAAGCCAACAGCAAGTAAGAAGAGCTGAACTGTGTTGAATGCAGATGAAAGGTCAACAAATGATAATCTTGCATGAGTGTTGGGGCCTTTAAAATGCTTATACAAGAAATGCAGGAGTGTGACAACAGCATCCTCCACACCTCTTCCTGCCATATGCAAACTGGACGGGGTCAAGGTGATGTTCAAGCTGCATTAAAATTAATTATCTTCTCAAAGGACTTCATCACTAAAGAAGTCAGAGCCACAGGCCCAAAATTATTCAGTACCTTAGTGGAACTGCCCTGCAGCTGGGTTCCTTAGTACCACCTGAGCATCATTCAAACACACAGCCTACCCGAGTATTATTGTTGAGTATGTCCATCCCTTTAAGACCACAGTGTGCCGATCTTCTGATGGCGGACTCCAGCAGGATAATGCTCCATGTCACGAAGCTCAGATTATCATGAAGTTGTTTTTTGAACATGACACTGAGTTCAAAATCACAGCCAGAATCTCAGTCAAACAGAGCACCTTTGGGATCCTGAGATTCACATCATGGATGTGCAGGCAACATGTCTGCAGCGTCTCTGTGATGTTATCATGTCAATGTGGGCCAAAATCTCAGTGGAATGGTCCTAGTACCATGATGAATTAAGGCAGCTCTAAAGACAAAAGTGGGTCCAACTAGATATTAGCAAGATGTAACTAATGAAGTGGTTGGCGAATTTCAGTGACAACCTAGAGGTCTGTAAAATTAAGCAAAGGAGTAACTGCTGAAAGGCTTTCAGAGGTTTGCGCCAAAACAGAGTCAATCTCTATAGACTCCCATGGTAAAATATCCAACTTCAAAGCTGAAATTAACAAGTTACCAGCCTGTTATAAAATCTGGCTTTGGTTTATACAGCTAATCTACCTCATCAAGCATTGTTAATGTGATTCTAGTGTTTTATTTGTGCACTTTACTTGTTAGCAGATCTGTGCAATGCACCCATGAAGTCTATGGATTCTACTTGCTAACCAACCACACTATAGCGTTAGCTGTTAACTTTGCATTTCACCCACGTCACATATGTATAATCACTTTGGGTCCAAAAGAACAATTGTTATTTATGTTGGTCTTTGATTAAAGTCGCACTGTAACTCTGACCCAGGGCAGCTGTATGAACTATTTACAGAGCTACATTCAAGGGCACTAAATGTGCTTTAGCCTTGAGCTAGCTTGCCCTCGATTGGATCAAAATAACACACATATGGAAGGCAAACCCGTTAAGAAAGGGTTTAATTAGTTTTGGGAAAACTCAGCTCTGGGCTGAGGATAACACTGGGTTATAACTTGCTGCAATAAAAATGCAAAAGATCAAGCGAGGATGACAGCACCCACAGGGTTTCTAGTTAGTGTCATATTTGGATAGCAGCGAGGAAAGGTGCTCCTATGGTAGGAATGGAGGACACAGAGGGAGTGAGTTATGGAGCTAGAAGCGGGAAAGAAGAGGGGAATATGCGTTACAGGAACTTAATAGCGCAAGTGCAGCAGGGATGACAGGAGGGAGTATGGAGGGGAAGAGCAAGGGGAGCACAGAGAGAGAAAGGCAGGGATTATGATAAGGAAGGATAGATTGGAGGTGTGAGAAATGTCTGAAAAGCGTGTGAAGTCAACAGGAGCTCATTTTCTTTGCTAGCAGTTGATTTATTTCCTCACATATAAAGGGCATGTCAGGTTTGTCAGAAACATCAAAGGCTACCAGAAGACGTTGTATAAAATGATTTATTTATCTTATCAGTGATACTTGGGACAGAGAAATGGTCTGGATGAACTAAAACTGTTTAGTTAATCATTATCTTTATAATGACTACTTGTAAAAGGTGAAGGTTTGCCTGTATTAAAGTTTGCAGCTCCCTTCAGATCTGCAGCGTGTTTAGCATCACTCTCAAAAAGCCATTATATGCCAAGGATGAAAAGCCAGACAGAGATCTGTAAGATAGTTAAACATTCAGCATCCATCAGGTCAGATTTTTCCTTTAGGAGTCTGCAAGAACAAAAAAAGAAACTGAAAGATAAGAGAGTGAAGCTACTTATAGGTTTGTCTAATATGTTGTGCAAGTTAGAAAGAATGATTGTATGACCTCCTTGGTTAATATTAATTATTAAATAGAGTTGTTTAAATTGGTTGTTTTCCTTACAATTACCCTGCTTTTAATTGTCAATAGGGTTGAGGTTGGAGCTTTGTGAAGACCATTCCAGAAGTTTTATGTTAGTCTTCTTTATCCATGTTAAAACCAGTTTTAATGTGTGTTTGGGATCATTGTCCTTTTGGAACTTGGTGTCCCAAGTCTAGCTGTTGGTTAGAGTTGAAGTTGAAGATTTTGGAGGTAGTCCTCCTCCTTCATTATTACATTCACTGTGTACAGTGTAGCAGTACCACTGGAGGCAAAACAGCCTCAGAACATGATGGTACCACCACCATGCTTGACAGCTGGTACATTTTTCTTAGGTTTGAAAGCCTCACCTTTACTCCTCCAAACATACCCCTTGTCATTGGGGGGCAAATAGCTCAATATCGGTCTCCTATGATCGAAAGATTTTTTTCTCCAGAAGGCACTGATTTTGTCCATGTGGGCAGCTGCAAATGTAATTCGAGCTTGAAGGGGTTGATTCTGGAGAAGAGGCTTTTTTCTTAGTCTACACTTAGTTTACTCGCTTCATTGTTGACAGTGATGCTGGTGTTCTAGCAGTTTCCAGTTCATGGCAGGCTTGAGCCTTGGTGGTTCCTGAACAACCTAACTAATTTGGTCTTATTAGAGGGTCATCCAGACTTTTGCAAAGTGGTGACACATCTGAATAACTTGTACTTATGCACAGTTCATTGAAATGATGATCTATGAATCTTCAGTTGTTTACAAATGGATCACAAAGATCATCCCAACTTGTATTAATTTCCTTTTCAGATCTTCACTGAATTCCTTGGACTTGCATTATTAATAGTACTGACTGATCCCATGAGTGCTGTCAAAAAAAGCCTTGTTATGCTAGCAAAGAGAAACAACCAGTTGTAGTCAGTCATGATGGCTAATGATGGGTTAATAGGCTTTTTCCTTGTCAGTTAAATGATGTTGTAGAACCTTCACCGCTGCTTTAATAAATCCAAACCTGTGCAACCAGCTCTTTTTTTTAAAGTCATTAAAGATGTTTGCTGTACAATCATTCCATCCTAGAAACAGAACAGTTCAAAGAAATCATTAATAGCCCAAATGATATCCATGCCCTTGATGAGCGTTTGTAAACTTCTGACCACAACTGTACATGAGGCAGGATACAAACTCGAGTTTCAACCAGCCATCCTCAAACATACGCCACATCCTGTCAGGTGTCTACTTCTGATTTTTCTGCTGAGACAGGACGGCCATTAATTGCATGACTTCAAGTTGTTGTTTGGTGGTAATAGTATATTCAGTGACTTTACCTCCCTACTCCACATGTCCTTACACTGCATCTCCTCAATGCTGAACTCACATTGTGTTGCTGCTTCTTGTTATTTGTTGCTTGGTAGTCTGGCATCATGTGAGCAGAACAAATGAGTGAAGATGTGAAAAAACAGGGAAAAAACCTGGGACAAGGTGCTGCAGCCTGTCAGGTAAGATGCCAAAATCAAATACTCACACTGTCAGTGAGATGGGGAGGGAGATGTTGGCAGATTCATCAAATATTTGTAAAGAAAGGGAAGCAAAGTCAAGCAAAAAAAACACATCCACTGCTTTGCAGCAGTCTGGCCCAGGTTTGTGTTCTGGAGCAGCTTCAGCTGAGAGAGAGTAGATAAATCTCTCAGTGTACAGGACAGTTAATAACAGGAGATATACAGGCTTCATTTTGCCAACAGCTTTCTAAACTACATCTTTTTGCCCCGTTATCTTATTTCCAACCATATTGTCACTCCATATGTGTGCTGCAGGCTCTATAGCTCAGCAGCCATGTCTGAACACACTCTATTACAGCCCCTCGGTGTACCATATCATCACAGATATCATGGCTCAACAGAGAACTGTTTACCAGTCAGACCACGGGCACAGAAAGGATCATAAATAATTAAGTGTTCAGTCGGCACTTTCAAATTCCAGGAAGCATTAATGACTGCTAGATCAGACTGCCTATAAATGTCAGTAAACACTCCAAGTTGAGGACAGTGGGTCTATTCACGTTCTGATGTAATCAACTCAAGGAGCTGATATGGGAGCAACACTCTGGGGAACCAATCAACTGAAGCGTGACATGCTTTCTTCTCGCTGCACAGCTTTGTTGAATCACAACAAGAGGATTTTAGTTTCATGGTCACTAAACTTTTAAATTGATGGCAGGGGAATTTTCTTGTCTCGCTGTTTTCTTGACCTTATCCGATTCACGGGGTTTGATTAGACCTCGCTACAGGATGCTCAAAACAGCCATCGACTGTGGTAGTGATATTGATCCCACTGAGCCATAAAGTAAAGCACATCTGACACGCTGTGTGGCCTTTTATTGCTAGATTAAAACATAATTTATTTCACTGCTTTGCACTTTCAACACATCGGACTTGGACACATGGGATGAAATGTCTCTAATTCTCATCTTATGTAACAATCAAATTAGTTTTTAATGAGGGAAAGCGTGTTTGGGGTCACATTAATGGGTTGCTTCAATCACATATTAAAGGAGTTTTAAAATGAACAGAGCCATGCTTAGCTGCTCTGCTCATCAGTCTCGCCTTATTTACAGCAGCAGCTCCACTTTGTGTGTTTGAGTGCAAACGGGAACAAACAGGAATTTCCCCCCTCATAAAAACGAGCTTCAGTGCACTTTATTGCAGAGCACCAGTTAGAGCTTCGCACCGGACACTGCTGTCACACTACAGCTGCACTATTTTTATTGTTCCTCTTTGGTGGAAACCTTTGAATTTTTCTGAGTATAAGGTCCCTTTACTATGGGATGTTGAAAGAGATTTTAGGAACTCAGAATGCATTTCACTGAAATCGAGAGTCTTCTTTGTACGGTGGCTCTGAGAGGTCAAATACACTGAGAAAACACCAGGAAATGGAAAAGAAGCATTTTAGGGGAGATAATAACATGACAGACCAGGTGTGGAAGTGACAAGTGAAAAGTAAAACGCTAATACCAAACCTATATCTACAGTGTTATACTGATTTATGCAAATAAAACACACATTACCTGCATCTGAATCCACTGCTTCTTGTCTTCTCTGTCACTACTTCTTCTGTCACATTATTGTCTCCAAGAAAAACACTCCTGTTGTACTTTTGAGATTTAATTTTTTCAATTTTTATTATTGCATTTTATTAAACGTCTGTTGTGTTTTGTGTGTTTTCGCAGCGTGTTTGTTATTTGGGGCCAGTTTAGCTTTATCTTGAATTGGATGCTTACTTCAAAGATTACCACATCTGCCTCCATCTCATCCTGTCACTAGCATCCTCCTCTGTCACACCAAACTCTGCATATCCTCCTTCATTGAATCCACAAATGATTTTTGTTGTCTTCCTCTTTTCCTCCTCTCTGACAGTTCCATACTTAAGACCCTTTCCAGATATATCCACTATTGCTCTGCACATGTCCAAACTATCTCAGCCTTGCCTTTCTAACTTTGTCTCCAAACTGCTCCACCTGAGCTGGACATCTGATGTGTTCATCTCTAATCCTGTCAATTTTGGCCACATCACCTCTAGTTGCTATCCTTTTGTTACAAATCATCCCTGACACTTGTCTCCACCCTCTCCACCCCAACTGCACTTTTCTCTTCACCTCTTCTGCAACGTCGCTTTGGATGGTTGAACCCAGGTATTTAAACTACTTGCGTTTATCTTCACTACCCCAATTCCTTGCAGCTTCACCTCTCCAAGTGTTTTCTGCCCATTCACACATGTATTCCGTCTTGCTTCTTGATGGCTTTCATTTCTCTTCTCTCCAGTGCATACCTCCACCTCTCAGACCAATCACTGATGTAATCCCATCACCACCTTGAATGCTTACTACCCCTACTGACTCATACTGCACACCTCACCCACTGTTTTGATTCTGAGCATCTCTATACTTCTCCTCCATCAACACTCTCAAAGCAGCGTCTGTAGCAATCTTTCTCAGCATGAAGCTGATTACTGACCTTTTTTAGTTTTTCCGATAATCTGGAGTAGCTGCAAAACAAGATGTGTTTATTAAGGATCTATTAACTCCTTTAACTTACTTGTTCTCTAATTTAATAGTAGTATATAGTAAAAAAAACCAAAAAACCCTCTGTTTTGAAAAAACTACTGCGACAGCTCCCCGTCTCATGGCTTCAGCTGGACCGCAGAATTCAGCAACCTTCTGTCCGAGTGCGTCATTTCTTGGGAGGAGTCAACCAAAGCAAGCATGGTGCCAAAAAGCAAGGAAAGAGGAATTTGGAAAGGAAAAATCCCTTTAGAGAAACTTTGCCTACTAGCTCTGGATCTGAACCAGAGGCAGCAAGAGCTCGGTTGGATTGTGTGATGAGTGTCTGATGAGGACTGGAGGCAATCAATCAAAAGAAGAACTGACGATATTCCAGATGACATGAAGGCTGCTGTCTGCAGATATGAATACCTCCAAACTTTGGCTTTTCTTGGACATGAAAAGTTTGAAAAACCACTGCTTGATATCACAAACAAGGCTTTGGACATCGGAAAGATTTCTATGTGGATTTAAATGTACTCTAGGACTTTTGCTGCCATGTTTGGTTTGTTACTTAAGTTTGAAACATAACAGGAGTTTGTTTTGAGCTCTTGGTAAGATTTCACATCTTCCTAAAGTAAGTAAAGTAAGCTTTTATCTTCCAAAACTTCATCTTCACATTTCTACACCTGTGTTTAAATGTTAAAGACAACAACTAATAAATTACTACATGCACTGAGAGGTAAAAAAAAAAACAACAACAAAAAAACAGGCCTTTGTTTGTTTGAACATTCATTGCGTCTCATTTCTTTCTCATCAGTCATTAAAAAAGCTGCAGCCTTTTGTTGAGGCTCGATGAGTAAACAATTTAAACAAAAATGACTAGCATAAATGCTTTCTCCAGCTGGTCATGAGTATCTTTTGCAGACATTTCTTTGACACAAGTCCCAGGAGGTGATGTTTTAGTGCCCGAAATGACTGATGTGGAAGCCTCAGGCACAGAAGACCTTCTGGACAAACGCACACAAATACATGTTGAGACACAGCTGAGCACCGTAAGTCTCTATGCCAAAACACCAGATGTGACATGTACACACACACACACACACACACACACACACACACACACACACACACACACACACACACACACACACACACACACAAATCCAGTGGTGGTGATAACATCAACAGTCTCCCTCATTCTGCTGCACCTCTTTTCCTTCACCCTCACCTCTGCATTATTATTTCTATCCCACCTCTCACATCTACTGTCACGATCTCTTGTTTGCTGTCTTCCTCCCCCTACACGTTCCTGTCTCACTCACTATGTCTCATGATTGACAGGTCCTGCTAGGTCTCCAGAGATGCCTCTCTTGAAATTGCAGGGCTTATCAGACACATTGCATTTTCTAAATTACACTTTCATGAAATTGCCATCCATATGGTTACAGCTATATATAAAACACCCAGCACGCCCCTGCGGGCGGTTTATCCTTCCAGCTCGGGTCCTCTACCAGAGGCCTGGGAGCTTGAGGGTCCTGCGCAGTATCTTAGCTGTTCCCAGGACTGCGCTCTTCTGGACAGAGATCTCCGCTGTTGTTCCCGGGATCTGCTGGAGCCACTCGCCTAGTTTGGGAGTCACCGCACCTAGTGCTCCGATTACCACGGGGACCACCGTTACCTTCACCCTCCACATCCTCTCGAGCTCTTCTCTGAGCCCTTGGTATTTCTCCAGCTTCTCGTGTTCCTTCTTCCTGATATTGCTGTCATTTGGAACCGCTACATCGATCACTACGGCCGTCTTCTTCTGTTTGTCTACCACCACTATGTCCGGTTTGTTAGCCACCACCATTTTGTCCGTCTGTATCTGGAAGTCCCACAGGATCTTAGCTCGGTCATTCTCCATATATATATATATATATATATATATATATATATATATATATATATATATACACATATGTATACATATATATATATATAGTGGATAGTTTAAAAAAGGACTGTTAGATGGACAGGGATACTAGGATAAATTTGCACAGGCACAACAGATCTGATTTTTGGATCCCTTCTGGTTTTCCTCTAATACAGTGAGACAGTCTGGCTTGAATCAGATTGTATCTGTTTAGACAGTGATATGGAGATGATCCACATGTCATAAATTATAAATAAACACACTTTCTGTTGGGGTCTAAATAAAGCCAAAGCAGGTCTGTAACTACCATAGATGACAGTGAGGTCATGTCCTCATACTCTGGCTTTTGTGTTTCACATGTAAAAGATCCAATTCATCAAATGAAGAAGGATGGATATAATCAAATAAGATAATATAAACTCAAAGCGTACCACATGCATAGTCCAGAATATAGCCATAACTTAACAGCCAAATTATAAGAAATAAAACATATCCCAGTGACAGTTGTGCATGTGTCAGCATCATCAGGACCCCACTCTTCATCACAAGATGTATTATGGGATGGGGAAAAAAAGATAAATATATATATTTTTCACTTATACACAATATTTTTCTTATTCAATCTGCACTTTAATCGTTGATTTTTGTGAAGTATAGCAGATCTTAAAAAACTGAGTCACTGACATTCTCTCATTACCATTAAACTTTCCTTTCATCTCAGCATGCTTGAATCTTAGAGGTCTTGAATCTTAAGATAAACAGTGCATTAAGAAGGCTTTAAGAGCCTTTAAAATGTCCAATTTCTTTAATTTTTCAGTCTCACAGATCTCATCTTTTCCTCGTGAATCAAGATTAATTACTTACTTTTAGTTGTTTTAAAAAAAAAATGTATTAAAAATAAATGACTGGCTGAAATATTTCATGTATGTATTCAGACCCTTCACTTACTACTTTGTTAAATTACCTTTGGCAGCAATGATAGCCTCAAGCCGTAACCCTTGTGGTGTCCTCGAAACACAAATGGTCCCTAGGTGAATGACAAACAAGCATGTGGGAATCCCGAGGACACCACAAAGGTAGGACTAAATCTAGGAACTTTTAGAAGATTGGGTTGGATGGGACACACTGATGCAGGGCCATGCTACTCATTAGGTACAGTAGGTGCACATCTGTTGGGTTCAGGTTCAGACTCCAGTTGGTCCGCTTCAGCACCTTCGCAGAGTTTAACTGAAGATCATTATCTGTTGAAATTAAACTTTTGCCCAGCTTTAGATGCTGAGCACTTTGGAAAAACAACTCTTTTATATCTTACTGCCTCTACACTTCCTCCTGTCCTGACTACACTGCCTGTTACAGAAACAAACATCCGCACAGCATGGTGCTGTTACTGCCCTATTTTACTGTACTGATGGAATTAATGAAAGATGCACAATAGCTCTTTAGGTCCTTGCACAGTGTTGGGAATTGTGATACAATACTTTAAACTTCATTTATCAGACCGAATAAAGTTGACAGTGACTCTCATAGTCATGTGCTATCTGGCAAAATCCCAGTGCAGCTGTCATGTGTCTTGAGGCTTTGCAGATGTGTGACTGCTTTTTGGGCATACGACAATCATGGTGATACACAGGCTTCAAAATAAAGGTTGCACTTTTTGAACACACTGGCTGTAGCAGTGAGGCACAACTTTTACTTTGAAGGTAAACAATCTCCAATTTCTTAGTTTTTACTAAATCTTGGCTTTTTGCAGACAGACATGAAAAACTACAGGCAACTGTGGCAGTCTGCTAGCAACTAAAGCAATCACTCTCACGTTTTTGGTGCAGCAGCTTCTTTGCATTTGCACCTGGCCGTTATTTACCCTCTTAATTCCTATGGAAGCAGTAAGGGTGTAACTAGTTCTTCACAAACTGCTTCTGCTTAGTTTCTTGTAAAATATATGAACTGTATATATGTCATGTGCCGTAGTTCATCTGAGGCTGTATTTACCTGTTTTTGTTATATCCTGTTATGTAAAACCTTAGAACTGACAGAAGGTGTCCTTATATTTTTACCATAACTGTATCATTAATGGTGACCGTACTGTATTCAAGCTCAGAGGTCCTCACATTGTGCATATTTGCATACCAGTGTAGTATAACTGACAAATTATTAATATCAATAGTTACAGATTTCATTTTTTCACTGTTTTATTGTAGTAACAATGTTTGATCTAATATATGACTATACGACTATCTTTACTTATACAAACAGACTGCAGTTTTGCCAATTATATATTGAGTTCTCGTGACCAGAGCAAAAATAATAAAACAGGAGAAAACACAATCCAGATGTAAACACAGAAATAGCGCCACGCACCAAAACTCAAAGAAAGCCCTACTACTATGTAGATCGATGCTAGGCCCTGTAGCTGATATGATATGAAATCCTGGTCATTCACACAGATGTTTAATTGGTCGTTCTGATCATGACGATGATGAAGATGCACATATGCAACTGAGCAAACACAGACCACAAATGTGTCAATCAGTCACGGTGTCTTCATGCTCACACAGCCTCCGGTAGAAGACCAATCAGACAAAATGATTGCAAACACATGCGGACATGTGGTTTTAGGCGAAGGGGGCTGTATTATTATACAAACTACTTACTTCCTTTAACATATGAGGCAACAATAACTGAGCACTGAGATGTTAAACTGCTGACACCTGACACCACATTTACAGGCTTTGGACGTAAACAAACAATCCCGGTGCTCCCGTCAAGCTCCGCATCGCTCCTTCCGCGAGTGTACTGGAAGGGCCATATATGGCAGAAAAAGATCTGGACCTTGAGACCTGTCCCCTGTCACACACAGACACACGAGTGTTTTCCAATAAAACCGTGAGGTCTTCTGTTTGAGAAGTGCAGAGAAAACATTTCCAAGTGTGTCCGGAGGAGCCCGTACTCTACGAAGGACGATTTGGAGCATGAGCGCGCGCAGTGGGGACACGCCGTGAAAAGTTAAATATTCACAACAATGCAACTTTCATTTTCACGGATAAATCGCCCGGCGCTCGCGGAGGGAGCGGGCATTGCCTAAAAGGAAGGACTGTTTTTCAGCGCACGCGGACGAGTGACGTGCCTCAGCCACACGCGTCTTTCTCGTGGACGCTTCCATGTGTTAGCTCTCTCTCTCTCTCTCTCTCTCTCCTCTCTCTCTCTGCTCAGCTGTTATATCCCAGCTCGCCACAGCTCATATATCAGTTACCGGGTCCCGACCAATCCCCGCGCGCTGTCAGAGCTCGAAAGAGGAGGCAGCAGCGGACAGCGGAATCGCAGAGAGGCGTACCGCACTGGGGGGTGAGGAGAGAGAAGCACACACCCAGCCGTCCACCCATCCGTCGGTCCGTCCTCCTTTACCCCTCCCGGCCTAAGAGACTCGCGCACGGGCTGATCCCTGCTTCCAGCTGCAGCTGTTCGGGCAAACCGGAGAGGCGCGAGGCAGGATGCGCGATGGGACAAGCGTGCGGACACGCGCTCCTCTGCCGTAGCCAGCCGCCGTCCTCTGAGATGTAAGTGCGAGTGTTTCTGATAAGTGTTTGCATCTCGAAGCTGCCTGCCACTCTTCCGCTGTGGAAACACATGGCGTCTAGCAGCGAGCCAAATACTGAGTGGTGTGTGTGTAGTAGTAGCAGCAGTGTGAGTGCGACCTGCAGGGTGTCAATCTCCGCACTGACAGCGGCGGTAATAGACCCCACGTGAACCATGCATGCAGCTGTCAGTGCAAACCCGCACACAAAATCACCGTCACGTCACCAAAATGTTCTCTGACTGCTCCCGCAGGGAATTTGGTGACCTTATCGCCCCTTTGTATCTTCCAGGAAATCATGACATTACACTGATGGGCTACTCTTCCTCTAATATTCCTACAGGGAGAAATACACCGCCAGCCGTGATATGCCTCCTAACTGGATTCTCTCCATGAAAACTATGATATTAAAAACATATTTTAAGGGCAGACTAGATCTAGAATTAATGATAGTCTTGCCCTGTCTTTCTAATAAGGTACCCTTCGTAAATGGTTTATAAGCTGTTGCTAACAGCTTTATTAATGTTTTAGAAGTAATTTAGCCAGGTTTTAAGATGAACTAAAATAAGTGCAACTGTGGGTCGACAAGTTGGGGAAAAACTGAGTGACTGGAGCCAACCTTTGACCTGGAAAAAGGCTCTCTGGCAACTGCATAGATATCTGTTTCTGACTTTTTCTGCATGCCTTTATGTCTTGCTGACATGTTAAGCCTACTCAAAAGAAAGAATGAACACGCACACACACACACACACACACACACACACATCTGATGCGGTTTATAACTCATCTATAAAGCTATTATCTGCCACTTTGAAATCCATTATAGAGAATGCCTTATAAGGGAAATTATGTTTGAAATCCCCCGACCTTTTTGAGATAAATTCTTCTGTTGTACAGATTTTTGTCTGCTGAAACCCTGAAATACATCATCACAGAGCTTAAACCGGGGCTCTTTTTCAGAGTTAATGTTCATTCCCGTTCCCGAGGCTGTTTTTTTTACTTTCTAAAAAAGATAGATGTTTTTTTTTTCTTTCACAGGAAGGCAACGATGAGCCCTGGATCAAAGGAGGCTGACATGATCATTATAATAATTGGCTGCTCTATTTGATCCAATGTAGCAGCCCAGTATCGCATCCTAGTTTTGTCTGGCATACAGTGTTTGTCGTGTCAGAGGGCTGTTTATAAAACGCTGTATTAATCATTGCTTCAGCTGGATGTGTTGCTGTGCTGGAGTTCATTGTGTTGTGTGCTGTAGCTGTTTGCCCTCTGTCTGTTTGACGTGAGTCTTCACGCTGACACCTGCCTGAACACTGATGAACTTTTAAATGTCAGGGCTCAATGATTATCTAAATGTTAGTTAATAAAGCAGCGCGGTCCTCACGTAGAACCAGCTCTCTGCCGTCTGAAATTAAAGTTTACTGTGTAAGCTCACAAAGCCTGCTCTCAAATTAAAGTGACACTGCATGAGCAAACCGATCAGATAGCAAGGATTTCTCCCCAAGGAAGGCATCCGTAGCACACTGTGTGTTTTATAAAACTCCCCACCCCCCTCGCCTCCTTTGTAACTGAATAAGATCATTTGTGGATAATAACCCAGTGATGTCATTTTACAATGACTGCACATATATTAGTAAAATCTCCCTCATAGTAATTTCAGCTCTGTCTGAAAGTTGGAAAAAAAATCCTCTAATGGCTTTTATTCCCTCCTTCATTATTGGTTTAAACTCAATAAAGGAAATCACTGGAGGATAATGACTTTCATTCACCTCACCGCAGAGAAGACTAAGCTTCTTACTTTGAGCGTTTGTTGGCCATTCCTGGAAAAAAAAAAGATTATAGCCAGAAGTTTGTGGGAATAATGAATGTGCCACATGGATGTCAGTGATCTCTGATATACAATTAGATTCAGTAGCTGGTCTCACCTGCTTCCCTCACGCTCGAGCAGGTTTGACAGCGCACACCGGTGATCTGAGGGGGTCATTAAGTGTGGCACTTTGACAAAATACAGAAAAGCAGATGTCATGCCTGCACCCGTTGGGATGTGAGCCTCCTGCGACTGCGTGCTGAGATCAAATGCAGCGCTTTTGGCTGAAAATTCTGAGAGAGACATCTGCAGGCTTTTGCATTTTTGTCATTGTGATGGGTTTTCAGAGGTATGGATTCCTGGATCGTTGCTTTGAGAGGCAGTTATTCATCATCTGACACAGTGACAGCGCTCTACAGTATCAGATGCACGCTGCCACCGAATCGTTCGCCGCTCTGTGTTTAATGTTTGTGCCATGCGCCGTTACGTTACTTGAAGTGTTTTGCGGGTTCTAAACATCCTTTTAGGAAGCCATGTTCGCATTCAGTGCACTTTGCTTATTCGCTGTTATCATTTTAACAGCTGACACACATCGCCCCTGTGTGTGTGTATCTGTGCGTCAGCTGGTGTGCACGTGAATGGTATCCAGCCTGAAAAATAGTGCAGTTTGTTGGAGCGACGCCAGGCAGTCAGATTCCCCCAGCCTCCCGCTGAACACACACACTCACAGCGAAATGCACAGAAGTACACAGCAGAGGCAGACTTGTAACCCGACTCCTGATGAGTGAGCATGTGTGTGTGTGTGTGTTGGAGAGAGGGAGACAGGGAGAGGGAGAAAGGATGCTGATGTTGCACTGTGTTATCATCAGTAATGGGCTCATCAATACTAAAATATTCAGAGAGAGAGAGACAGAGAAAAGAGACAGAGCGGGAACAGGCAGATAAAGTGAAGGCAAAGAGAAAGTGGCACAAACCTTTGTGTGCACTGTTTGCTTGCTTTTGCACATGTTTGTGTGGTTTTGTGTAGCTACTAAATATGTGCGCTTCAGCAAAAAACATACAAACAAACATTTGGCTTAAAAACTCTCTATTCTGACTTTTATCCATATTTTGATTCCCTCACCCGTCTCCAGGATTTCATGCAGCAGCATTTATCCAAAAAGTACAATGTAGTCTGTGCATGAGCTGCTGATATACATTTTTATTCGCTTAACAAATGAAACCATTACCTGTGCTGCACAAAAATAATGTTATGTCCTTTAGCTAGGGTGTAAATTTAATGAGTTAAGTTTGCTTGAAATATTAAAGTGAATGAATAATTGGTTGCTCTCATTATCTGCATGAAAAAGCCTACAGTATTACGAGGGAGCTGTTAAAGCTTCGGTGCAGCGTTGAATTATGAGAGGTCAAAGGTTAGAAAGAAAGAAGAATCATGAGCAGATTGCAGGGAGTGTGTAGCACATTGCAGTTCCTACATTCATCATCACATTATTGCATATCACAGAGTTGCAATCCAAACGATTATGTGATTACTTGAATTGCATAAGTTCTTTAATTATCTGCATTATGGGTGAACAGAGAAACATCATAACAGGGGTTTTGCATATGTGATGTCACAGTAATATCCTCGACAGTGTAACCACTTTCAAATGAAGAGATGTGCACATTATTTATAATTTATTGCACCAAAGGAAACAGCCGTAAAAAACTGGCATATCTATAGTTGCTAACACCACCTCACCTCTCCTGTCACCTCTAAAGGCAATCAGATCCTCAGATCCAGAGATGTTTAAACCGAGTAAGCACAGACCCCAGACACGCAGCCGAATTTTGAATCCCAACAAAAAATAGAAGCAGAGACGACCCATTTCCAATCACTGTCAGCACAACCTTTTCTGTGACGTGCCGCTAAGGCTGCTTCTGTGCTGATACAGAATTTGTTAGGATTTGTGCTTATACAATGTGGCCGTATGCAAGGCTTAACAGCGTAGTATTTACTGCCAGCCATATGACGCTGTGTTACAGAGAAAGGCAGGAAAAAAATGTGTAATTAGTTGCTTTCCACAGGAAATACAAGAACCCCAATACTGGCTAAAAATCATTGTCTCATCATCATGAGTGGCAGGTTTTTCATAAATGTTAAGTTACATAATCTTGCATCTGCATATTTGTATAATTAACTTTGTGATTTGGGGTTTGGATCTTCAGTAAATTCAATAACTGCTAAAGTGTTTTGTTCCTAATTGCAGAGACATGTGTCAGCTTTGCACCTCTGGCCATAACAAACTCAGGCATCAAACTAGATCAACATAAACTTAATTAAAGAAGAGTTTAAACACATAAGCCCATACTGTAAGGAAACCTGTCTTAATATTGTCAAGGGGATACTCTCTGACTTGAGATTATCATTGAAATATATATCACGGGAAGCACTGCTCTCATATCTTCCCAACCCTGGTTCACTTACTGCACTTCTCTAATGATGTCGAGTTTACTGAACACAGCGTAAACTGAACCGGTTCCATTCACATTTATACACGATTTCCTCCTGTAAACACAGCTGGTTTTCATTATTAAAGCCTTTAATTTGCTAAATAGACAGAGTAAGAATTCTCTGCTCTGTGCAGCTTTCTGTTTAAAATGAGTTCCCTGCTTTGAATAAAACTGAAATGACTTTTGTAAACTGGCACAAAACAATCATAAAGACTGTAGTGCAGTTATTATCCATCTGTTCATCCACTCATTTTCTGTATGCATGGAGATGAACCCTGTCCTAACCCACATTAGATAAGAGGCTTCAAACACCTTGTTTTATCACAGATTTACACATATATAGTGGCTTGCAGAAGTATTTGGCCCCCTTGAACTTTCCCACATTTTGTCACATTACAGCCACAAACATGAATCAGTTTTATTGGAGTTCCACGTGAAAGACCAACACAAAGTGGAACACGTGAGAAGTGGAACGAAAATCATACATGATTCCAAACATTTTTTACAAATAAATAACTGAAAAGTGGGGTGTGCGTAATTAGCCCTAGAGATAAATAATAACTAATGATAATATCCTTTGTCAAAAAGGAAAGTTGTAAGCCTAACATTGAAAGTAGAGAGGGTGTCTGTCTCCAAATCCAAACTGGGAGCAGGTTTCAGAATGATTTTGAATTCAGTTCTGGATTTAACAAGGAGCCACTGAAGAAGAGTTTCACAGAAGCACGTCTATATGCCTCTGTGAAAGGGAATTTGAGCTACTTCATTATTCTGAATGGATTCAACTCAATGCCCTCAATAATCACAATAACAAGGCATGTATTTTAATTTGTGTGTGTATTTAAGCTTGAAAGAATGAGATGGGATGCATTAATTTAGTTACAAGCCATTCAACATTAATGTTAAACAGCGTAATCTGTGTAATTAGATGTCATACAACTGTCACTGTAACAGAGAGGAAGTCTATTTCATGTCAGCCAATAGAAAACCCTGCACTCCCTCACTGCCTTCACTAAGTTTTATATAAACTGATAGACCGCAAAATCGCCATTTATCGTAAAAATGGATCTGTGAATATGATTAACCAAGCGGAGCTGCTAAATGAGCCGAGATACAGTTAATGTTTGTTTAGTCCTGCTAACATTTTGCAGTCAACTGAGATCAATTTATCTCAGTTTATGTTTATGTTTATTTAAAAGGGACAATGGATATTAATTAATACGAGCACTTAAATTCATCGAGTAAATATGCTAGGTTTAGCCACACAGATTCATTTTCATCTGTAGTCCTTGGCAGGTTGATGGCATATTCAATAAGTCAACAAAAACAAACATTCAGAGGCATGTGAGCATGAGTAAAATACATAAATAAACACATAATCATATACCTTTTTAAAAATCGAAGACCAAAATCACTTATAAAAACACATTAGAATCAAGGACCGTTTGAATCAGCATCCTGCAAAAGTTTCGCAGACTTTTCATGTAAATAAAGAGTGTTGCAGACATTTGAACATCATGTAGTTTAGTTAGAGTAGAGAAATAACCGTCAACTTTGCACACGCTAGTTGCATACAGAGTCATTTTGATTAGGTTTTAGGGAGTGGGCACGTAGCTGAAAGCTGAAAGTGAAAGAAAGTCATGATTTTCACTACAGTTTTGTAGCACAAAGCAGTGTGAATTAGCAATATCTTAAAAGATATGACACCCCTCTATAATTTTATTATGACTTTGCATTCATTATTATATGGACAAAGGTGGTTGAGGGTCCATTCCATGGTACGTATGAGTTTGTAGAACATTATTTATCTAGAACTTTTCTTGGTTTGTGTGTCATCATTGTTTTTTTTTCTATTGTGGGGTCTGCACTGGAATAGAAAACCTTTCCATCTGGTCTCTTATGGTGACTGTTTCTTACACCTTATTAGGAGGAGTTATTTTAAAGGTGGAGGGTAGAATTTCAGCTGGGCTATGGTGTCATTTTTCATGCCGATTAAAGCAAAAGCAGGTTGACTTTAGAGGAGGGTTTTCTGTAGGTGCATTTTGTGCCAGTTATGGAAAGAATACAGACAGGAAATGAATATAAGTCAATACAATATCATCAAGTGTGTGGTGTGTATTTGTGTGTGTGTGAGCCTGGAGGTGTCACAGGAAAATGACGCTGACAGCCCCCATGGTTCCCAGCTTTGGCTCCAGCAGCTCCTGTCAGCCTCCTTATCTCTATGTACTGTTGCCACAGACAGGTGTGTGTGTGTAGGTGTCTACGACAGCGAGTGTGTTTACAACTCTGTGTGTATACAAGTTAGAAGTGTGTGTGTGTGTGTGTGTGTGTGTGTGTGTGTGTGTGTGTGTGTGTGTGTGTGTGTATGAATGGTTACAGCTGTCTCACTGTCAGTAATCAAATGGACAACCACAACTGTGTGCATGAGTGTTTTTGTCAGCGGGTACAATCGTGGTGTGTTTGTGTGTATTTGTCCTCCCCAAGGAGATCAAGGCGGGAGGTGAGGCAGCTGTGTTTGTGGCACAGAGGTTTGGTTTAATTAGAAAACGCTATCATGTCTCCTCCGTCGTCGTGGCAAGAAGCTAAAGGAGTATTGGCAGATGGCTTTAACACTTGCAGTTTTTGTTTCAGACTTTGTGTTCCCGTGCAACACTTCAGTGCCTGAATGCACTGAGATTACTTTAGGGTATTTGAGTTTAAAGCGTAACTTATAGCCCTGCAAATGTGTCTGTCAGGTTTCTGTTCAGACAGAGAGGAGAGGAGTTTTCAACCACTACAAACGTGCTCCTGTGCAAAATCCCAACCCCGCTTTGGTGAATGTGGATGACCTATGCATGCGCATAACCAGAATAAGGACGGGAGTGACCGTAAAGTTCACAAGGAATGGGAGAGGCACAAGAAAGAACTAGTCTGAAGGCCACATGACGTTTGTAGGTCTGTAGCGATTGACTCTTTGGAAAGTTGTTGACCTCTGTGCTCTATGTGCCTCACGATTCGTCGACCCTGCGCTGGGATTTTATGTGGCCACAACTTCATGGCGGAGTGCTGCCATTCCCAATCTCTTCCACTTTGTTATAATACAGTTGACTGTAGAATATTTAGTAGCGAGGAAATTTCAACAATGGACTTGTTGCAGAGGTGGCGTCCTATCATGGAATCACACTGGAATTCAAAGAGCTGCTGAGAGCAAGCCATTCTTTCATAAATGTTTGTAGAACTAGTTTGCATGTCTTGGTGCTTGATTTGATGCACTTTTGGCCATGGAAGTGATTGGAACAGCTGAATTCAGGGATTTTGATGGATGGTGAATAGAGCAGGGCGATATGACCAAAAATATTTATCACGATATACATTTTAAAATTTGCGTTAACGATATAACTGACGATATAATTGACACTAGACAAATTACTTTACGACTCCACAACTTTATTAGTGCAAAAAACCCCATCAATGTATTTGCACTTAAACAAGCAGCTGTTTTTTAATGTACATTAAAGTTATATAAATCAAAGGATTGATTTTAAGTGTGCTGTATTTTCCAAACAACACGGTAATAACGACGGCCTGCTAGCATGCGCTACCAAAAATAGTGCTTTGTTGTATATCTGACGGACGCAAGCTAAACCAGTTCCACACCACTGAAGTTGCAGCATTTTAACAAACCAATTCTGGTTCATCCGTTTCATTCAACGATCCACTTTCACCCTTCTCATTCTCCATCGCCGCCATGTGCGTATGTAAACATAGGCACTGCGCATGCGCGTTTTACCCATATTCTATCGCGATATTTTATTTTCCTATCATTGCCCAAAATTACACCGGTATTACCGTGAACGGTATGATATAGCCCAGCCCTAATGGTGAATCCTTTTGGCAATGTAGTGTATTTCTGACACTGTCCCTATCAGACAGCAGATGTTCTCTGCAGGTCTCGGGACAGAGAACTGTAAACATCTACATGCTTGCTTTTGTTTTCGCTGTCACCACATCTTGACTTTTGGACAAACATGTTAGGTCGTACTCTCTGCTGTCATCAACACAACAAATTAATAGCTTATGATAAAAACATGGTCAATCGTCTAGAAGACTTCCATAGATATGGGGAATTAATTCCAAGGGGAGCTAAAGCTTTTCTGGGTTGGTTGTGCAATTCCACTGCCTGAGGCAAACAGGCCCACAAACCAGTCAGCAACCCTCTGGCAACCTCCAGTTGCTCAAAAAAAACCTCTGCATTCCCTGGTTGCATAACTGGTTGCTGGAGGTTCCTGTCGTTGCCAAGTGAAATCAGTGGCTGCACCAAAAAACTCATTGTGGTTGCCTTTACATGTGACTACTGCTTGGCAAGTAGTTAGCAAATGTTTGGAGACAAGCCAGCATCTTTCATGCAAGGATTGGTTTTGTGCAGCATCATATAACTCTTTGCAACAGCAACCACTTGATGTGATTAAGGAATACACATCGGCGTCAGTGAGCGGTCTCCTGGCCTGTGTGACTGGGCCTTTCATCTCTCGTATTAACAGCCAAGTTTTTTAGGGTCTGTCTGTGATCACTTTTAAAGAATGCAGATACACTTAAAAAAGAAAAATCATAATCAGATGATAGCAAATATTTTTGACATGCGATTTCTCATTTGGTTTCCAACAGACTGTTTACCTGCATGCAACCTAGTCGAATTCATGACTCGTCGACAGGAATACTGTAGTGGACTGTAAACTAAATCCAGAAGGTTTCTTGCCCTTGCATTACAGATGCTGCATGTTGCAGATATCGTTCATAGAGATCAGTGGTGGCTGACACTTTATCTTGGTTCATCTTTTAGCTTGTCACTCTTTTGTAGTTTGAGGAAGTACAGGTTTGCTCTTTGAAGGTGTTGTTACTAGGGTTGCCAACTCCCTGAAAAATAAATAAGGGACACCTCGTGGCCAGGGCCGGGCGACCCAGTTGTCTTCACCCTTCCCAGTGTGGTGAATTTTCTAGCTCTTTTTTTGTGTGTGAAATTATTTTTTTTAACCCTTTGACTTGAATTTGATTTAAGTAGATGTGTATTCTTTGTGATATGAACACATGTGAAACAAATGATCATTTAGCCATTTATTTTTAGCTCAAAATGACAACATTAACACATAAAACAGGTCTCTTTCTTAAACAGAAGCCTGTCATGCTTAACTTTTGAGAATATAAGTAAATCTTTCTTTAAAAGAACTCTGTCCTGCTTAACTTAAAATAATAGAAAACAATAGAAAGAAAAATATTCTTGTAACAGTGCACATTTAGTGCATTTAGTACAATTGGCTTCAGCTGAGGTATTATTTCAGCTTTTCTAATGCTAATCAGCTGCTCCCGTTTGAAAACCCGCTTGTTCCCATGATTACGCATCATAACTCATCATCATTATTCATCTATGTATTACTTTTATGTATTAGTCATCTATTTGTTGTAATCATCTATCCTTGCAGTTGTTTATTACACAAAATAAATTATATTATCACACTTCTGGCCACATAGCGCTGATATTCACTGCACATGCCCATATTAACTTTTTCCAGCCAGGTGTTTTCCTTTTCCCATTCTTCCCTTTCTCTGAGGGGAACAAACATTGCTGCTCTAATGCTGGGCTTACACTGTGCGGTTTTAGGCCCATTTTGAGCCGATTTTTGAGTGATCTTCATCGTGCGTCGTGTAGTATACGTGGGGTAACGAGAAGTGATTAACACCTCACGACCAGCTCCCGATCATCAATCGCTCTTGAGCCGCTCACACTGCTCGCGCGCAAACACGTAAACGTCAGTGAAAAAGACGGAGCAGCACGGCTGTGCAGCGTGTGATCTGGACACAAGCAATGGAGGCACAACTTGTAGAACTTTGAAAAGCTCATCCGAGCCTTTTCGATGTGGCCTCACAAAATTATCACGACCACAACAACCGTGAAAATAGTTGGATTTACATTGCTGCTAAATCACAGCTGCCTGATCATGTTTTTCATTAGCAATTTAGCAAAGTTGATGGTGGTGGTGTGTGTGTCTGTGTGAGTGAGAGACAGAGAGAGCGAGCGACAGATTATCTGTTATAACCTTAATTTTATGGAGGCACAGTGTGAGCACTCAGGTCGCATCAGAGCATCGGGCGGTATAGTGTGAGAGTACATCGTGACCTACCAACTTCTAACCCCTGCGAGTCAATCGTGCAGTTTGAGCAGGAGCTGAATAACGCGACTGAAAAAATCGCACAGTGTCTGCCCAGCTTTAGGTGTACTGTCGTCCGAGACTTGCACCGCAGTGTCGGCGTTTGTTTCCCTGTTGGACATGCTTCTTGTTGTGGTCATCTGTTGTCTTCCGGTATTTTCTCCGTAAGCGACCTTTCCTCGACCAATGAGATGAGCGGTAATCTGAATTGTCATACTCGAATTGTCATAAGTGTGCTGTCAGCTCATTGGTCACAAAGCAGGAGAGGGGCTGGGAATTATGTTTTCAAACAAAGCGTTAATTCCATAAACATTTATAGACTACTTTTGATTCTCACTGTATTACGGGACAAAGTGCGTCCCTTATTAGCTCAATACGGGACGTGTACTTTTGTTTCTAAATACGGGACGATTCCGTATTTTAAGGGACGGTTGGCAACCCTAGTTGTTACAATAAAAGGACTTTGTCACACGTCACCGTCATGCACTAGAGTTTGTTCATGGGCCTCCCTTAAATGTTTTGGACTCCCAAACATGGTATTAGTAAGAATCGTCTCCTGTGGAATCAAAGTGACTATTCAAAGCTGCTGCTGAAAATAAGTAGGAGGTTTAAATTTACACAACATGACCAAAGTAAATAATATATGAATCTTAAACCAGCGGACACAAAAAACATTTCACACAGCTCAAAAATTCAGAAGTTCACAGAGTAGCCAGGAGACATCAGCCCTCCCACATTCTGGTGTTCCTCCTTGTGCAGGTAAAACAGCACCGTGGTTAATCTTGTCACAGCATTTTGGTGAACTGATTTGATTTGCTCGTTGTTTGCTGTATGCTTCATCACTTTACTTGCTGTTGGAAGCGTTATTATCGTTGCTAAAGCTTTATTGCTGATATTCATCCTGATGTAAATCCACACTTGTTTCTGTTGCGTCTGCTGACTTAGAAAACGTTTTAGAAGTTGGTTTAATGTTGCTCTTTAAACATATTCCCCTGTTGGTAGTGTTTTCTTTATGATACACACTGTATCGGTGCAGTGTGTTGAAGTCAGATGGATGCTGATGTCATGTTGTTACCGTGCCTATCGGTGTTGTTGTGTCGTGCTGAGTCTAGAGTGGCATGTGTTACTGTGCCGCTTTCTCTGACTGCTTTTCTTATTGATCAGCTGCACATAGTCTTTGCTGCACAGATACACACCTGGAGAAACACACTAAAGATGAACGCACACGGTACTTTGTATCCTGCAATAATTTGTAATGAAACCTGGCAAGAGTTCACACACATTTCAGCCGGAGTCGTGCTGCTATTTTATGGCGATTGTCCAGTGGAAACATGGTGATTATTCTCATGAACTCTTAACTGTTAACTGTCTTACTCTTACTGCAGTGTATATAGTAGCACACGGTTATTTGTCACGATTGTTCGCTGATTTTAGTGCATCGTTACGTAAACATAACACTGCATTTTTTAAAAGCAAAGTATAAAATATTTCATTGCAAAGTACTCGGTAGCTGTGAAGTCCCTCTTTAGTTCTCCTGTGATGTTCAGTGCAGGTTTTGTCACTTTGGAACAATAACATTTTGGACATTTTGTCCAGTATGTTCACCATTTTTCTGAAACTGCTGTTAGTCTCTCAGGGTTTAGTGCACACAAGGGTTGTGATGATATTAGAATTCCAAACTCGAATCCAATACCCAGGAAAATACTCAGTGCCATTTTTGATATCATGGGGGGAAAATGATAAAATCAAGAGGAATAGTTGTTTTTAATCAGGATTAGAACAGTACTAGTCTGTGAAAATATGTTTAGCCAGAGCCCCATTTATTTCCTGATATTTGGTGATTTTTTAAGTCTAGGTGATGACAATTTTTTTTAAAATCTTGAACTTTAAGAATTTTTAAATATTTGTGTTTGCCCTTTAAATTAACACGACCCATTAGAGCATTACAGATGGGCAGGACTAACCTAATTCCTACATTAAGGTTAGTGTTTTATTGTTTGTCATAGCTGCTAGCCAGTATCTTCAAGATAACATGCGGCTAAGGTTGCTATCAGATAAAGATACCTTTGGCTGCTCCTGTATTTCCACATGGGCTGCCAGAGCAGATGGGCCACCATATTTGATTTGATTTGACGCTTCCTGGCATGACCCTCCCAATTATCTGAGCTTGGGGACTGACACTAGCTTGTGATTCCCTGAGGCTAGGTTTGTGGTTATCAGCTTATTCCTAAGTGTTAACTGTGCCAATCAGTTTAACATTTACTGTTCAAACATCAGAATTGTTGACCTCCTTACTGACCTCCTAAGTTCCTCCTAAGGTGTTGTAAATGTCAAATACTTCTAATTAGAGGCTGTGTGAACTCGAGTGTCCACTGGAGGACTGACGGCATCAATACTGTTGCAAACGAGTGTCTAATCTAATAATAATTTTTAGTATTGATTAGTATCTCAGATTATTTTGTGGACTTGTATCAGCGTTGGATATTTACTGGTTATGTCAAATTCATTTTCATTATTTCTCTTTTTCAGCATCTGTCTCGCCATCTTTCAACCCTTATCATGCCACCTGCCATACAGAGACAAAGACAGGGAGACAGGTGTGTCAGAGAGAAGAAGGGGCTGCTCAGATGGCTTGATAGACGAACGGCAGGTGTTTCATCCAAAGGGTAGCCCAGGTTGCTTGGCAACTAATGGTGTCACAGGTTACCCCACATATAGGGGTATTATATTCAGCATTGTTGTCCTAGATGTGGTGTTTTCCTCCTTTGATCTGTCTTGCACGACGCGAATGCGTTTGTTCATTAGAACGTGGCTGTTACTGAGTCCGTGTGCGTCTCATCAAAGGCTCCGTGACAAGTGTGTGACAGATGTGGCAAAGCTGCACAGCAATTTTCTGGAGGTTTTTTATTTCTTCTCTCTTTTTAATTCATTCATTTCTTTTATTTTCAGGCCGCAGCTACACCGATAGCTAACGGTTTAGTTGTCAGACAGATTGAACCATACGGCTGTTATACTTGGGACAGATCAAATGTTTCCCTCACGCTGTTTTTAAAAATCTGGATACTCTTTGTAAGGGCACAATCTTTGATCCAAATGGAAATAAAAAGATCAGACCACATACATTATCAAAGACAGACATGACACTCGAGTAACTCCTGAATTGAAATGTATGGGGCAGTTCTAGCTCGACAGAGATTCTAAAACCTTGTTTTTGAGCAAAGCCAGCAGAATGTTTTTAGTCTATTTTATCAGGCATGAGCAATGATTCTGTTGAACTTTATGGTAATCTAGGTAACGTCCAAATAAAAGCCCAGAGGCACTGCATGAAGGTTCTGGGTTCAGACTGTGGCCTCTCTGTGTGGAGTTTGCACGTTCTCCTTGTGGCTGCGTGGGTTTGCTCCCACAGTCCAAAGACATGCTTGTTAGCTTAATTTGTGACGCTAATTTGGCTGTAGGTGTGGTTGTGAGAGTGAATGGTTGTCTTTGTCTTAGTGATGGACTGGAGACTTGCCCAGAGTGTACCCTGCATTTCACCCAAAATCAGCTGGGACAGTTTCCAGCTGGACGGCCTTAATGGTTTCTTTTTAATTCTTACAGTAGGTAGTCCAACTAAAAGCATTTGATTATGCATATACTGTACTTCTTCTGCTACTGCTTCTACTAGTAATCATTTTTTGACTTTTTGAGCACTTTTCCAGACATAATAAAGTGATTTACAGCTGTGTTGGATCCCTCAGTAGTGTCACTGTACGCCTTCTATAAAACAAAGTGCCAAAAATGAAAAGGAAAGTCAGCCAAGACAATGGCATTAAAAAAAAAAAAGTTCAAAGAGAATAAAAAAGCTTAAACTTGAGACAATAAACAAGCTGTTAAATATGAAAGACTCAAAAAAGATCATAAAAATCCTGTCGCATTAAAATATGCTTTGAGGAGGGATTTTAAAGAGAAGACAGACTAAGATCCTCCAGCTGGGATATCCACAGTGTGATTACTTAAGCTGTGTAAGGCTTTCAGTGTGAGCAATGAGCTTTCCAGCCACTGTAGTCAAACTAGTGTGGCATTAGTTTGCAGTCAGCTGTGTTTCAGTGCAAGCTGAGGGAGGGAGGTGGAGTTTGTCTTTTTGATTAGGATGAAAACATGATGATTTTCACTCATCAGAATCAAAAGTTTGGCAGAAGTTTGGCTGTTTTAGTGATTTGATTGATGAAGGAGAGATGAAAGTCGACCTATGAAGAACTTGGTTGATTTTAAAGTAGTTTTGAGTGTTGAGTCTGTTGAAAAATGGCTAAAAGGCAGCATGGAGATAACAGCATATAAGGTCAGTATTGATCCCTCAAGTAAAAAAGTGTATAAAGAAGATTGTGGTGCACATGCTGAATGAACCCCTTTTAGCAGAATAATGCATAACGCAACCACTAAAACATAAATCAAAAGAAATGAAACAGCGAGAAGGATTATATAAATAGATAAGACCAAAGATGATTCTGATTTAACTGAGAGATAAAAATCCCATTTTTCAGGTAAAAAGGAAAAACTTTCTAGTGTTGATAAGCTGCAGACAGAGCTGGGATTATGCAATGAGTGTCACACAACATCAGGAGACTAAGGACATCGGGGTGTCCTCTTAGAGAAAACCGCAGGTTTTAAAAACACGGGAAGGACATTATGTAAACTCTTAGCCGGCTATGTATATCACACTGTCGCTAAGTGCTCTTAAAGTTCAGAGGCCACATAAAGACTGAAATAAATGCTAAGTGTTTACATTGCAAGCTTTTAAAGAGAAGTGTAAATCAAGTGGCGTTCTTTGAGCTGTGGCACAGATCCGATGCATTTATGTTGGATAAATGCATAAATGAACAATGTAGCACAAATAATTCATTTTACAAGGGAACGCTAAACATAAAAAACAAAACAAAGTGTTAGCAACCTTTTGGATAAAGTATGGTTCATTTTAATAAACATGAACTGAACAAAGCAGCCCAAACTCTTTACAGTTTGTGAAATAGTCATAAAAACAATCTTTTTTTTTGGTATTCATTTCCACAACTTGTTGCACTTTTTGTTTTTCAGTGATCATGAGTTTGTAAGTAACATGTTTCAATACGAAATCTGTTTCTTGTCACAAACACATATTTGTTTCGAAAAAGCCGGAGGCATCACCACGGCAACCAAGAAAACAAACCTTTAAAGGATGTAGCAACTGTATTTCAACCGAAACCTGATCTTACACTAGACTGTGAAACTCTGTGTTGTGTATGACTTGAATTTGGATTTCTGGTATGATAGCCAATAAACTCCCCTCCATCCACCAAATATGGACTTTTTCTAAGCATTCTCAAATGATAGTATATTGACGTTGTGTGCATGGGCATGAGTCAGTACATGTGGGATCGAAGTGGATGTTAAAAAATAGAGAAAACAAAATAATGTAGAAAAAATAAATACAAATTCATATCCAGCAACTTGTATCAATAGGTGGAGATGGATGCAACACATGACAAGTCTTGGCAGGGTGTCTTTCAAAGAGTATTTGACCAATACAGAGCGCTCCACGTTTGTATACATTTTATTAAGGATGAGTTTAATCCAGATGGGCCTGCTACGAGAATAAAATCCTGAATCTTTCTATGCTCGGAAAGTGACATTGTTTGTTGGACCGTTTAGTAAACATGTGAATCTAACACACTAATCATAAACTGCTTCCAGACAAAGGTCGTCCTTGACCTCTGCTTGTTGCTTGTTTTCTAGTAGGAAGACAATCTGCCCTGGGCAAAAACATGGTTAAAGAAGAGATTACACACATACGCGCAGGGTAATGCACTCTTTATTTTAATATTAATTAGAAGTGTGTGTGTGTTTAGACATCTTTGTGAGGACAGAAAATTGGCATGCTACTATACTTATGGGGACAAAATGCCCGTCCCCACGAGTTTGAAAGCATTTTTGAGGCTCAAAATGTGTTTTTTGTGTCAGGATTACAATTAGGTTATGGTTTGGTTTAGGCTGAGGGTTAGGATTAGGATTAGGCAATCATTTTTGATGGTTACAGTTAGGGTAAGCAGCTAGGGAAAGCATTATGTCAATGAGATGTCCTCACCAAGATATGACAACGAGCGTGTGTGTGTGTGTGTGTGTGTGTGTGTGTGTGTGTGTGTGTGTGTGTGTGAGAGAGAGAGAGTTTGGCAGGCTTGTGATTATATTCCTTTGCATTCAGACAGTGTTTACTCAGTCTGATTGGCTGTTAAAGCAGCAGCATTACGATATGCTTGTTACATGCTAAGGAGACAGCGCATACACAATTTCCATATTTGAATCTCTCATAACCTCTTATACCTCAAGACACATACGTTCCTCGGTTTGTGTAGTCTTGTCAGTTTAAGTGTTTGCGTGTTTATTGTGTGATTTCCTGTAGTTCTAAATACTTCTGTCAGCATGTCTTTTCCCATTTTCTTCTTTCTGTCATCAATGACCCCAACTGGTTACCTTTCACACTTGTCCCACATCATGCCTCTAGCCAGCACACACAAACAGACAGACAAACACGCACTTTGTAAACACACTCGCAAACAAGCACACAAAGACATAGATAGACATAACATCATAGCTGTCTGGTTTACTGTCATCCTGTTTCTCATTTCACCTCTGCTATGCCTTTGTTCTGAATTTCAGTGCTTGTCAGGAGGATTTACGCATCATTTTTTAGCCTCTGTTATGACAGGAAAGCTGGGAGAGAGGGAACAGGAGGAAGGCAAGCAGCAAATGGCCTGGGGGGGGATTTGAACCCATGTCTTATATGATATATGGGCTGCTGTTCAACCTAAACCACCAGTTTAGCTCACTGGGTTGAGGTTTGTTTTTTCTTGGCATCTTCTTATTTTGGCAAATACTTACTAGATACTATTGAAGTGCAGACTTTCACTTTTAATTAAAGAGGTTCAACAACATGGACAGGTTAGGATGAATGAAGCAGACATTCATCCTTTGGGCAATGACATTGGCTCAAGAGTTGGGAGTTCACCTTGTAATCGGAAGGTTGCCGGTTCGAGCTCCGGTTCGATGCATAGGCGTCTACGGCTGCTAAAGGAACCAGATCACCAGATTGATGATGTGGCTGCTGATAGAAGTAGCAGGATGAAATGTGAAGTGCACATACTCTCTGCTCAGATTCAATCAAATGCCGCAAAACCCACAGGACACCGCTTAACGGTTCAAATGAATAATGACCCAAAGCAAACTGCAAAAGCAACCTAAGAGTTTCTCAAGGCAAAGAAACTGGATATGAGAGTATAACAGAGCATGCTTTTCAGTTACTGTAGACAAAACTCAATGTCCTTACATTTTAAGTAATGCTAGTTTGTTCAATTATTTTTGAGATTACATGTTTGTCCAACAGAGTGTGGTCCTAGCAGCTGTATTTCTCTGTTTTTGTCTACAGTGGTTTGGGAATGTGATTTGATTGAGAAATACTGGGATTACTTTGAAAGAAACCAATTAGATTAAACCTTCACTACAATTACATGTATAGTTTTCTGCTGGCAGAAGATACATAGGTGACAGCTGATGCAAAGCTTTGCTAAATGCATCATATGGGGGGCTGAACAGCTCCTTTAGTCAGAGACTGAAACACCCTCGCTGCAGGAAGGAGCGCTTTCGCAGATCATTCATCCCAACAGCAGTTAGACTCTATAACTCCTCAATCACGATGTCATAAGTCACTGGACACTGAACATCCACGGTCACCGCTTCATGCATAATGGACCTTCCATGTGTATGGACATGTGCAGGTATATATGTATGTATATGTATACATATGTATGTTTAGTATGTACATGTGTGTGTGTACATGTCTATAAATAGGAATAGTAGTGGTACAATAGCTATATCAAGCTACATAGTTTATGTCTTCCATATTTCCAACCATATCCATAATCACATACTGTGTATGCTACCATTGTATATAGTGCATTATCTTACTTTTTTTCATTGATTGTACTTATTTGTATTTTTGTATTTCCTTCTGATATCTGTACCTGAGCTGAGGTGACGCAAAAATTTCCCCGTTGTGGGATCAATAAAGTCTTATCTTATCTTATCTTATCTTATCTTATCTTATCTTATCTTATCTTATCTTATCTTATCTTATCTTATCTTATATAAATTTCCACTGCTCTTATTTCACACCCGTACATACATCCATTTGCATAAGATATTCCTTTTCTAAGCCTAACTTTAACTTGACTCTAAAACACATCTTAACGTTGGTGAAGCCCTTTGGTGTACGTCTCAAAGTGCCTCCTCATTCCCAAGATTTAAATCTCAAATTTGTCTTCACAAACACAGACGTACAAGTGCACACAGACACGCACACTCACAAGCTAGACCATGTGAGAATAGACTACCTCATATGCTTTTTCCTGCTGGTCTGCCCATTTCTGATACATAATGCATTACAACTGAGACCAAAAAGCCCCCCCACTCGTTTTCTCTCTTTCCCGTCCTCCCTCTCACACTTACTCCTCTTGCTTCATCTCATCTCATGTTTTCACATCCCTTCTTCATCTCCTACCACTCCCAGCACCAATATTGTGTCTCCCTCCTCCATCCTGACTGTCTCCATCTTTCCATTTCCATCTTGTTATGTGTTACTGTTGTTTTGTGCTGTTAGGATTCAATTTATTCACAGATGTACACTGGCTGGCCTTTCCCAAAATGGAAGGACAGATGGTGGGCAAAAGGACTCTAATAAGAAATGTGAGAAAGCAGATATAAAAAATAAGGAACATAAGGTGACAGTTATTTCAGATGAGGTGTGGATCTGTGTGCAGAAAGCAATCACACCTATTAATAATTGCTGTTATCCTAGTATACCAAAACTCAAAGGAACAGTGGAAGTTACATTTTTCTTCAATTCTCAGGACTTGGAAAGTGCAATATATGAAACATGGGAGTTCAGGGGAATGTATGTTCTGGTTTTACTCTGTTGAGATTTATAACAGGGGACAATCTTGTCAAAAATGTACAAGATGCCTTCTGTGATATTATTGTTTACGGCTGCTTAGTCTTATGGATATTTGATGTTCACTCTGCAGAAGACTGTGCATGTAGTTTAAGAGTTCATCTTCATGATGCTCAGGTATGTCCAGAATTATAAAGAACCTTATGCATCCATTTCTGCTCAAAAGTCATAGATGTAACTGTCAATCATTCAAAACCAGTTTCCCCTTACAATGCATGTACATGTTATGTGCTCTTTTGATTTATAAAATAAAATACAAAACCTTTTTCTCCTAAAATTAATCTTCTTCTGTCATTATAATAATTGATAAAGACTTTTACCACACTGGTTTAAACAATTTGCAACTAGCTTCTCATTTCAGTGTCAAAAAAATATTAATTGGTACAAAAACCTAATTTTGGCAAATCAGTTTAAGGTGTTCTGTGAGTTACATGCAGTGGAGTTTGCACCTTTTCTCTCTTGGTTCTCTCCAGGTAACCCTGTGTTAGACTATTAACCTTTGTGTATGTGTCTTCAGAGCTTCAGAAGCACTGCAAGAAATGTGCCTGAGCAATTGAGAAAAACCTGTGGTGTCTATAATTTAGCTGGGCTCCTTAACCAAACTTAGCAATTAGTCTTGTGTCCTCTGGAACAGGTTTTCATGGCTTCAGTAGGACCTCTGCCTATTTGGCCGCATTTCTATCCTTCCTACAGTTGTCATCACAGTGCTTCACTGTTAGGACTGTATTTGCAGGGAATGAGCAGTGCCTGGTTACATACTGCACTCTTCTAGTTCTGCTAGAAGACTTCAAGTTTTCGCATACTTTCGTAGTGGCTTATCCGCAGCTTGGCAAACTCTGAGCTGGCTGTCACATCTTTGACTCAGTGAGCCAATTTTTTTTCGGTTACAGTAATGTGGTCTCGGTGACCTCCTTTGTGTTCACCCCAGCAGTCCAGAAGCAAGTCACAAGTTTTTTTCACTTGGCTGTAAGTGATTTTCAGTGGCAGCTGGAAGCTACAAGCTGACACCGGACACTTCTTCAGTGCTGCAATGATGTAGTGAAGCCACAGTTATCATATGCTTTTATAAGGCTTGAACACAAGCCCAGCAAGTTGTCAATAATGTACACTCAGTGGTCACTTTATTAGGTATATCTGTAGCACAAATCTCTAATCAGCCAATCACATGGCAGCAAATGAACCATGCATGCATTCAGGCTTGCAGACTTGGTCAAGACGATAAATTTCAAAGCGAGGATCCGAATAAAGAAGAAACTTGGTCATTGGAGCTGGTTTGAGTATTTAAGAAGCTGTTGATATGTTGGGATTTACCAACACAACCATCTGTAGGGTTTTACAGAAAATGGCCTGAAAAAGAGAACATATGCAGTGAGCAGCAGTTCTCTGGGTGAAAATGCCTTGTTGATATCAGAGGTCGGAAAAGAATGGGCAGACTGCTTCAAGCTGAAAGGAAAACATCAGTAGCTCAAATATCCACTCATTACAACCAAGGTATGGTTGCACGGATCATGCCTTGCATCAGTGGTTGAAGCTGATGGTGGTGATGTAATCATGTGGGAGATATTTTATTGACACACTAAGTATCAACTGATCATCATTTAAACACCACAGGTATGTATTCATTTAAGATTTATAATATCGTTCTTAATTAGAACAACAAACTGTAAATGAATCAGTGTGTATTTGCAGTGTATTTGCTTCGACTCGTGGGTGACTCAGTTTTACTAGTCATAGCAAGGCGCTCGCTAAATCTACAATGATGGTGCAACTGTCCACTGGCACTAGATCTGAGATGTCTCGACAGACATTCTTATGGTCATCAGGTAGCAGTATTTTGTGTGGTCACCGTATATTGTGTCCTAACAGTTGCACTTATGCAGTGGATGTCATGTGGTGCAGGGTGATGTGTGCAGCAGGCGATAGAGACGTTAGAAGGCCATTACAGTAGGCTCTATTGTCCAATAACCCCGAGTTTATCCAGTGAACCGCCAAACCGTTTCCTGTCAAAGTGTGCATACGAATGCGTGTCTGTGTGTGTCTTTATGTGTGTGTGTGAGCGATAGCCGTGTTGATCTTGTGAAGCCAGCTGCTAGGTGTGTCTCCCATTAGCTTTCCATCAGGAAGGATGCACAGACCCATTAGAGAAGAGAAGGGAGAAACCTAATTGACCGACAACAGGACATCAGAGTTGACACGCTGTGGTTTCCATCCTGAACCAGTCACCCATCCGCCCTTCGTTTGTGCACCTCTGTAAACACAAATTTCTCGTTATGAAGCCTTCATCCGTTGGTTAACTTCACATCCATGAGCACTCTTATCCCGTAGGCAGGTGATCCATGTAATCAGATTTGGTTGCCAATTTAATCTGCTCCTGCATTACCTGCTGTTTTTCACTTCCTGATGGCTGAAGATGTTTTAAAAATCCTACAAGGACGTTGCCATGGATATTAGATGAAACACTGTAATCAGTAATAATTTAATTTGGCAAGCAGATTTTGGATTTTGTGGAGCTCCTGGTTTCATGACTGATTTATGATGCTCCCTCTCTCTCTTTATCCCCGTCCTCCCTCCCTCCGTCCATATTTCCATGACAGCTATTAATAATGAATGACACCGCCTGTGTAAAATGCCAGTTGCTTGCATATCAGCAAACTGTCCCTTTTAGAAAGCTAATGTTGACAAATGACTTTGCACGTCAGGCATTTGAACACGCAATTAACCCCTGAAATGTCATTGTTTCTTTGTGTGTGCGAGAGAATTAGCATGTGTGTGTTTGCGTTTGAGCACAAGCCTGTGAGTGTGCGGGCCTGTCTATAAACTCTTATTAGGAGCTTTGTGGGCTGCTATTAACCTTCATTGACCTTAATTATATTTCAGTCTTGTCAGTCCCATTGCTTTCTCTTCAAATGCCATCACATATAAGCGATAATGTCGCACACTGTAAGTCCTGCGCATTAATTTAAAAGCCAGACGTGCAGTCTGTTTCTCTCTCTCTCACACACACACACAAACACACACACATACAGATTTTCATATACTTTATACTTTCATGTCCACATGCTCTGCAGTAGAGTATAGTGAACTGGAAGATAAGAGTAATTTACTGCATTCTGTCTAAAGATGAAAGGTCTAATTGACGGCTTAACTACAGATTTTATTGCACACACACACACATACGCACGCATGCATTCGTCCAATGCCCTGGGGCAGGTTTTGTCTCGTGTCATTGTTAATGAATAGTACAGTGTGAAAGAGATAAAGCTAAACTGGACTCATTAAATCAGGCCTGTGTGTTTTTCTGTGTGAGTGAGTCAGAAAGTGTGTGAGAGAGGGTGTGTGAAATAGTGAGAAAAAGCAGAGGGAGTCTACAGGTTGCTATGCTGCTTAATTACCTTGCCATGGATAATCACGTTAGCACCGTAAGGGGTAGCGGATTAAATGTCAGCATATCCTCGTGTATAATCAGAAAGCGTGTGTGCGGATAAAGGTGCTTATTTGTGTATCTGTGTATGTGTTTGTGCATGTGTATGGATGCACTCTGTCGAATCTGGTAGCCCTCATTTCACACTTCCTCTTCTCGGTGTCTCTTTGGGAGCTCTGCTCACCGCTCCATTTACCTTGTTACGCTGTCTGAGTTTTATATGTGTGTGCGTTTGTTCTTGATCACTGTGTGGCAGCTATCCGCCTTGTTTTATTGTCCTGCAGTTACTTATAAACTTATTTGTGGACTGTTTCCTGTTTCCCTCTCGCTCCTGATGACATTTTCTCTCCTTCTCTCATTTCTTCCTCCTCACCTCCTGTTCGTTCTGCCTCTTCGCCTCGCTCTCCTTCTCCATCCTGCCTTGTGTCCTGTCTCAAGCACAAAAGACAACACAGTTTGCCTCATTTCATTTTGAGGTACTTGAGATCCTTTAAAATGAGAAGTGATGACATGCAAGGCATCGACAAAATTCACACAGACGGACGTATGGAAATAAAGGTGAAGCACCAGTCTCGATGAGCATGGTGCTTTTAACTTATGGGTAACTAAAGCGCAGAGATTGCCTGCTGTTACAAAAGTTGTCACCATTCAAGCTGAAGGTGGTCATATTTATATTTTATGAGCATCTTCTGTTGCAGAAATATTTCTTTTCCCACTTATATTCAGCTCAGGATTGATTGGTTTATCGTGCACAGAAACTAAAGAACACGTTTTCTCATTTTTGCAGCTGCTCTTACTTAATTAGAAAAAGAGATTTTTACTGTTTTGTTAATCAAAGACACTGAATCAATGGAACCATTAATGGAAATAATTACCCGTGTTTCACTTCATTAGTTTGCACTCCATGGCATCATTAGTGTGTAATGGACGGTAAAGAACTTCATTGCTCTTTGTAACCACATTAAAATTATCCACTTAACTTTCTGCCTTTCTTTCCTGCTTTTGGTTTCAGATATTATTTATGTGTCTGTGATTCAGTTCTTTGGGCTTTATTAGCCTGGTGGTGAGTTGTGTTTTTGGTTATGACTTCATTTTACTTTTATTCTGCTCTTCAAAGTGTTTTCCCGCCTGTATCGCCTTTTGCCTAGTTCCTGTGTTTATGGATTTTTCTTCCAGTCTCTTCTTATGTTTTAGTGCCTTCTTCTCAGTGTTTAATATTTGAGGTTTTTTTTATTTTTTCCCAGGTTTTACGTTTTTTACAGTTCGTCCTTTTTCAGATTTAACTTCCTGCCTGTATGATTGTCTTCACCTGTTTTATTGTAGACCCTGTGTGAATGACAGATCATCTGAAATAAATTCTCATCCATCTCACATCTCAGCAGCCATTGGTACTTTCATAAAGAGAAACAGCGATTCAGAATGAATTCGATATTTGTGACAGCTGCAGAGGGAAAAAGTGAAAAATGTCATATAGCAGCTCAAACAACCTGGAATGTTTTCTTTTGTGTTTAAGTCTGAAGATATCTTAATGGTGATTATGTTGCACTATGTTCCATCTAATGGTTGATTTAGCAAAAAAGAAAACAAAGAAACAATTTTTGTACCACCATTAGGATTTGGACGTCAAAACAAAGATCAGCATCACAGATCATACTCCGATTGTGAGCAGAGCTGCTGATGTTGATTCCAAGTTACAGGTCGGGCACGGGGGCTGAATAAAAAGACCTCAGATATGGAATTATTGAGCTTCGGTGAGTTTTGTGACATTCATTTTTTATCATCCAAGTGCAGCTTTTACTCAGTAGAATTTTCTAATGGTTGACTACAGCCCGAGCACAGTTCACACTTTTTCTGCATGCACTGCAGAAAGCAGAGCCATCTTGCAAGCTTTTGATCTAAAATCTTCTTTCATTAAATATTTAAATTATTCTTTGCATTATTACATTATACTCTCTTTTCGCTGTGTGCTAGATTTGTGTCTTGAGCTGCTTTTGCTCTGATATCATTCCCAGTCAGGGAGTCACTGATGTGTAAATGTTAGTTTGTGGCCATCATGGGGTACAATGTTATCCTTGGTTTATGTTTGCGTGTCTGTCACAGAGACAGAGACTTAGAGTGTACCAGAAACTGATTTAGGTTTAAACTGAGTTTTGTGTACCTCTGTCTGTGAGTGTGATATATCATATGTGTGTAAATTTATGCATGAGTGTATGCACGCTCTTATCTACAGTGTAACACAGGAACTGTACCAACAGAAGACCGGAAACCTTATCACTCCAAACACCACCACCGTGTTTACTCTCTCCCACATGCACACACCTTTACTTTCCTCTCTGACATACTCATTCAGTGCAATGAGAGGAAGCTTGCTGTTTGCTATATGCTGTGCATGCACGTATTTGTGTGTGGGTCCATATATTGATCTGCCTGTATTGTCAACAGCTAAAGAACAGGATGATTAATAGCAGTACATAGTACTAATTATACTATGTACTATTAATAACAGTAGTAAATTATATGTGATCTGTCAATGCATGTCATTTGTTGTTGGTCACATAGTACTGTCCAAAAATCTTAAATCATCTCGGCTTTTCTATTTTTTTAACACACATTTTAGCAAAGAACGAGTTTCTTTGGAACTGGCAGCCTGTTGGAAAAACACATCATTGGTTTTCATTTCTTTAGTTGAATCTATAAAAATGCCAAAGATAACAGTTTGACATTCATGAGCAGTAGTGTTTTTGCACCAGCGCGGTGTTTCCAAGGACCTGAGAAATGCATCTTTGGTTGATCCATCTGCTGTTCACTGAAGCCTCATCAGAAATGGTCTCAGTGGAAGTGTGACAGTGAAGAAGCCGTTCTAAAGGAAGGAAAAGTGATAGATTAAGATATGCCAAGAACTGGACTAAAAATTAGTGGAAAAAGTGGGATAAAATCAGTGGCAACAGCTTTATTTTTCACTATGACCAAAAACACTGCAGTGCAGTAAAAACATACCTGAACAGAAAAACACACAATATCAGTTATGGATTAGCCTCCCCAGACCCCGGATCTCAGCGTTATTAAAGCAGTGTGGAATCATCTTGACAGAGAGCAGAACAAAAGTCAGCCAAGATTCAACAAAGAGCCTTGAATGTCCTTCAAGAACCTTGAAGAACTATTCCTGCTTAAAGACTGTTGCCTAAGAGAGTTCAGACTAAAAGTGGTCATACCAAAAATAGACTTTCAAGCTTGTTGTGAATTGTGTGCATACTGTTTCTTCCTTATATATATTTCATTAAGGACAGATCACTTGGAAGAATTAAACGTTATTTAATGAGACAGAGAAATGAATGTATTTGGCGATTAGACTCCGATGACTCAAGATGGCAGAACGCAGTCCCAGCTGTGATAGGATATAGGACAGGAACTCCTGGAGTCTAGATGCTGGTGGTAGTGAAGATGAAGACTGAGGCTTGGATGGAGCTCTGGGTGAGGCGTCTGAGGTGGGGATGGAGGGAAGTGGGTTGGACAGAAGAGAGTCTGACAGGGAGAATGACAGAGAGCACAGATTTAAGCCATACAGAGGGGAGGCTGATTGGCTTAAAGAAGGTTAGCTAGAAGATTAATAGACTAAAGTAATGATGTCAGTACTGAGATTGACAGCGTAGGAAGGTGGTAGTCATGTAAAGAACAGAGAAGCAGCCCAACACCAAGAAAACAGGCAGATGAGTGATTACAGATCTTCCTTTTGAACTTGGAATGAGGGATGGCTCAAGACAAACATCCTGATGCAAGACTTTTGCACAGTAGTTTTTTGTAAGAATGATAATTATGGAGCTAAGGCAGTGAATATTGTCTGATGGAAACAGGGAAGATTATGTTTCCTTTTACTGATACACAGTGGCGGCCTTATATTAGGTTAAATTTATAACCTTGAGAAACTTCCCTAAACATTAAGGCGGATCCTCAAAAGTCAAATTAGGAGGCCACAAAAGTAACATAATAACATAATATAACCGTAGATTTATAGTGCAACATCCCAATAAGTGCATATTATTCCTTGTGAACTTATAGTGCGAGTTATTAAAGGCTCCAGAGGATGATTTAAAAATGTCTGTTGAATTACACCCTCCAAAAAAAAGAAACTCAAAATGAAATTTGCACTTTCCTCCAAACATTAACGAGAACCAACAGATTTAGTTAAATAAATTAAGGTAAATAATCAAGTTAGATTTCAGTTTGTGGACATTTCCTTTTATTTTGTATATGTAGCCTTTTTCCTGGACCTAACTAGGTTAGTGTACTTTGCAGTCACGTATTGACCGATGAGATGATCACTACAGTATCGCCCATGGGTGGAACATATTGTACAGCAGGAGACTGTTTCCACTGTGTCCTCATGACCATTAGGACTGGACTGATTTGATGTGTGACACTAATTCACTGCTACTCTTCAAAGGCCCAGAATAGTAATTATAACATTAAATTGTAACATGTCAAGCTGATATTTTATTGACAGGTTTCGACTTTTCTCTCATCTTTAGATTCAGTGTAAGCTTAGGCAGCTGGTAGCCATTGAGTCCCTGAATAAAATTATAGTTATTCACAGCATGAGCTGCAGTATAAAATTAATGGGTGAGCTTACATAAGTTTACAGGCTACTTAGTGTAAAGAAAACCCCCCAACAAGAAACAACAAAACAGGAGAGTCAAGCTGTCTTAGTGCCAAAGAGAATTGTATTTAGCCAATATCATATTGAGTGTATGTGTAGTGCACTACTGTGACATTAAATCTGCAACTTGAATGGTAAATTGAGGAGTACTTATGTACTTCTATATATTTATTTCCTGCTCTTACTGAACACTCAAAATTCTCTTTTATTACAAGTTAGAGGACATTCACTCACTTGCTTCATTGTAAGTTTTGAAGTACAGTTTGGGGATCAGTACCCTGGGCAAGGACACTTCAACATGTAAACTGGACACAGGGAGGACCGCTGACCCTCTGATTAGTAGATGACCTCCTCTCTCACCTGAGCCATAGCCACTCCATAAAACTACAGGTCACGTGTGTGCAAACAATTTAATGATTAATGTTCAGAAAGTCCTGCTGGCAGTCATAGAGACTTCTAAAATGCATCTGCATACATGAAGCCAGTCTGGACTGCACATATTAACATCTGAACCTGCTATGGCTGTCATCAGTCTGCAAGCATCCATCAATCCACTTCCGCTTATCCAGTTAAGGGTCGTGGGGGAACTGGAGCCTATTGCAGCTGCCATCGATTGAGAGGCAGGCTACACCCTGGACAGGTCGCCAGCCTGTTGCAGGGCTAACACAGAGAACTATTCACATTGATATTCACGTCCATGGGCAATTTAGAGTCACCAATTAATCTAACCCCACTAAGTGCATGTCTTCGGACTGTGGAAGGAAGCTGTGGGACTACCAGGATAGAACCCACGCAGACACAGGGAGATGCGAAGTCCACAGAGAAAGCCAGGTCAGATGGTGGATAAAAACCCAGGGCCTTCTAGCTGTGAGGCGACAGAGCTAACCACTTTGCTATTATGCTGCCTGAGTATCATTCATGTTGCAGATTTTATTATATTTGAAATCTAGATCACAATAAATGCATGTGTAATTAAATTTTATTGTGGATATGACATCAGTCCCTGGTATTCATCCTACTATGTAAACTGAATATCACAGCAGTAGTAAACCAGGAGGTTTGTTTACAGTCCCACAGCCGACCCTGTGTATAGCTGGGTAGGTTTAAGCATTTATAGCTGTTTTTTTTTTAAATGTGACCAGTTATCAGCAGCAAATGTTGTGAATGCCACAGACATAATTTTTGTCCTTTTCATTGTAGGAATTTATAACATTACTCAATAGTAACGTTTACACTCAAACTACAGACACTCTGATAAGATGGTGGTGAGGAAATGTAGTCCTGGTCGTAGTGTCAGGATGCATTATGTTCACATGAAATTGTTTAAAGAGCAGCTGGGAGGGGGAAAATACTTCTCCTGTAGATCTGACTCAGGGATACAGGGGATGTCTGATACCCTCTCTCTCTCCAGTTTGGTGAAAGGAACTGCAGACATGTCAACAAAGTGTTCTGAAGATTATTTGTTGGCATGTTTAACAGTGCTAAAAATATGCAGCAGAACTGATAAAAGCTGTGTTATGTAAGAGCCAGATAGGTGTGGAATTTTCTCCATACTGCAATAGTCAATTCCTCACCCTCTGCATTAGCCTGTATGAAATTACTCTTTATTACTTCTTAATGTGATGAAATTATCGACACACTCAAGTGTTCAACAGATGATATGAACTGAGTGCTCAATTCTACATACCAGAGCTTTAACACTTCTTGTGGTGGCCCTTAACAGTATCAGAAGGATACAACAGAAATGCCACGTTCAAAGTCACTTAAATCACCTTTCTTTCCAATTCTGATGGTCAGTTTAATCATGAACAGCTCATCTTGACCATGTCTACATACCTAAAGGCACCGATTTGCTGATATTTGAATTATTCTATATTTATGCTAACAAGCCGATGTTTCAATTACTTCCTGTTTGGCTCGGTCTTCTGTGTGTGAATAAGGCTGTCAAAAGTGGGTTTAGTCATCCGTAATTTTATATTTATCTCAATAAAATTAAAGTGTTCATAGCACACGGCCAAACTAGCCACCACATGCAGAGTCTATGCTGTGATTGTGTTATTAACCAAACCCATAATTTGAATCTTAAAAATGTGCCTGCTGGAAGTATGGGAGGAAATTATTCACCAATCAGTTGGATGCACTTCACATTTATCCGGATGACCAAGTGGGAGCAGAGTGTTAAAGTGACTCATACACTTCCTGGAGTTTTCTAGTGGCCCATGAAAAGCTGAAAAGTGATTCATCTTGAAGTCACTATTCCCTATTCACCGAAACCCTGGACCTCACACAGACATGATTTTTTACTCCGATTGGAGCTCTCAGCTCAGCACACTGAACGATGAGATGAGGGCAGCAGAGAATAGAGTGGATTGTCTGCTTATTGGATGGTCTCCTGTCTGCATGTGTCCTGGGGAAAGATAGTGGACCCCAAAAAATGCCCCTCGGTGTATTATCAGCGAGTGTGTGTATGTCGGAGAAGCATTAAGAGCTTTTAGTACTCAGTGAAAGGGGAAAAGGCCAATAGTTATACTAGTCCATTTACTATATGAATGAGTGTGTGAGCCACAGTTGGTGCCATCACAAACACTACTGTTAGGTTAGATACTGTCACAGTCTCATTTCTTCATATTTAGGAATGTAAAAATCACAGTTTTTGGGGGTTTTGTGCGTTTTTTTTTTTTTACAATGCTCAATGTCAAATGAAGCAAAAATGTTGATAAAAGTTTTTGTGGCTTTAAAGCCTGTATTTAAAAAAAAGGCAAAGACTCATGTTTACAGTGAGTTAGCAGTGAATCTCTTAAGCGGAATAACGATAACGGTATGCCGTTCTGCACTGCACTCACTGAGATGCATATATAAACAGAGCCAGGGTTTTGTGAACAAGCTCAGCCACTGTCATTGTTTTGATCCTGCAAGATGCGAGTGAACAGCAGGGCTTCCTATCTGCAAACTTTACAATCTCAAATTGCCAGTCATTAGTTGTGTGCAAAGCAAGCACAGAGCGGAGCAGCAAAATCCTTTGGATTTGATGTGCCTTGAAGTGACATGTTTTGACTCATCCTACTGTCAGCATCCTACTGTGTTACACTGATCCTAACCCATGTGTCAGACTAATGTTAAATCACTGCGCTGGGAAAAATTTTAAGCTAGTCCCATGCTGTATCTAAACAACTACAGTATACCGGTAACGCTGTTAGGCCACAAATTTTCCATTTGTTAATTATCTAGGATTTTCTTTTGCATCTGTTTTTGCACTTTCATGTTATCTCAAGAGTTTTTCCACTCTGTAGACACGCCTGCCTCTCAACTTGTCAGTCCTCGTAAAGGACGCACACAGATTATGTGTCTCGGAGCTCAGCTCAAAGAAAAGACAGACTTGCCTTGTCTTGAGTGGCAGACTCAAAGTAACTGGAGCAATTTAAAGAAAGTCACAGGAAGTTTTTTGGGGTAGCAATGTATTTAATCTTAAATGTTGTGGTTGCTCAAGTTTCCTTTTTGAATTATTTGAACGATAACTATATGTTCTTTTTGTTCTCTGACTTCTGTGCCCCATCTGTTTGACTGCTCGGGTCTTGTGTCTTACTTATAGTCACTTCCTGTTTAATTTGGTAATAGCATCCCTGGGCGCACCTGTTCTTCATTTCATTCCTGTGGTTGTCTCTGTTCCTGCCACATAGTTGCTCACCTCTTCCTCGTTAGTTTCATCTCACATTGATTAGTCCTGTGTATTTGGAGTGCATTTCAAGTAAAAAAAAACAACTAATTTTAATGGATTTGCAGATAGTTAAAAGTTTTGCAGTTAACAACACTTATATTTATTCTTTTTTGGAAATCTTTATGAATTTCTTTTTCAATTTTTCTTTTGGATTAATGACAGAGAAGTATTTTAACAACATATATTACTCAAAAATTGCATTTTCTACCACCTGAATGCCATTTATTCCATCACTTTTTATATTTTTACTTTTTTCAATTCTGTTTGATTGGTTTTAGTCAGTGATGTTATTGGTAATGTGTTTACTGAACACGATGAACTCACTTTTTGCACCTCAGAATTAATCCAGTTTTTTGCTGATTTCTCAAGCCAGCGGTCTCAGAAACAAAAAAGCAGTGCATGCACAACATTGTCGTCACTGCTACCGTGCTGAGCAGACTGAGGGAGGATTATTGGCATGCTGGATCCAGGCGCGCGTGTCCAAGCTGTTGCAGCAGCCGTGCGTGTCTATGAGAGCACAAACTCTGATCTGAGTTTTGTTGGTGGAAATCTGACTGGTCAGAGGGACTGAGATGAGGTGCTCCAATCTGTACAGCACTCAGCCCTGCAGCTGTTTCAGCAGGACAATGCAAGCTCTCACACTGCCAGAGTTGTGCAGGCCTTTCTGAATCAGGAGCATATTCAGACACTTCCTTGGCGGCATTTAGTCCCAGTATGTCTCTTATTGAACATGCCTGAGACATGCCCATTGTTCATCAGAAGCAGCCACAAGCAGTAAACACTGGGCAGCTGCGGGCTGGGCTCATCCAGGAACTGAGAGCAATTCCTCAACGACAGATCTGGACACTTGTGCAGTCCATGCACAGATGGGTGATTGCTTGCATCCCACCCAGTGGAGGCTATACCTCCACTTCTTTATTTTTTTCTGTGATTAGAATATTTGTAAGCTGCACTCTGTTTTAGTTTATGAATGCTTTAAGCAGGCACACATGAAGTGAATTTTATTGATTTGGCTTGTAAATTTCATAAGATACTAGGTGGAGCTGAGTTGTGTTTTCAGTTAGTCCTTATACTCCCTGGGGGCTGGGCAAGGCACACGCTGCACACGCTCGTTAGCTGATTATTCCCTAGTCACTGGCAACAGTTGTGTTGCTGTGATGGTAGGAAATCTAGTTGTTTTCATTTTTTTTTTCTTTTGTGACTTTTATGACTTGGTAACTAGGATGAATAATACTGGTCCTTTTTATTTAGCAATAGTTATGGATTCTGATTTTGCGTCTTTCGTTTTGTTAGTCATTTTAATTTAGTTAGATGGATGATTGTGTTCAGTCAGCTGTCTTTTGGTCTGTCTTTGTGTCTGATTTGTCTCCATCTGCACCTTTTTGTTTCAGTCTTGCAACAAGAAGAAGCCAGAAAGGCAGAAAAGTGCTAAGTGGGAAAGTTTAAGAAGCATGTCTGAGTGAAACGGGGCGAAGGAGAGGAGAGAATTATGAGGAAGAAATGAGGTGTGGAGCGAACGATAGAGGGAGAGAGAGGGTGATGGGATGGGAGAATTTGAGGGAGAAAATGAGGAGAAAATCTGTTTTTAGCAGGAAGAAAAAAAGAGAAGGTTGTTATGACCATGTTACCATGGTGACAGCAGGTTTCTGTGAAGCCTCCCTGCTTGTCTCTTATTGTTGACCGCTGACTTTGATAAAGATGAAGGTGTTCATGGGAGCTGTCTGCTTTTTGTGTTTGTGTGTGTAACACAGACAGACAGAGAGAGAAGCAAAGTATGACCTTTGCAGCATACTGATGTTGTTTGCAACAGTGTGTGTGTGCGTGCATGTTTCGCTCCGTGTGTGTCTCAGTGTAATCACCCTTTCCATTCCTAAATATGCGCCTGCTGGCTGATAATGACAGTGTTCCCAGTGTGTGTCATAACTGGTATGTAGATGCCTAAAGGCTTGGGTGGGTTGTGCATTTTTTTGTGTGAAAGCACCACTCTGTGTGTTCATGTGTGCGATTGTGTACTCGAGCGGTGTCACCCTCTGGAAACAGGTGTTGCAACTGGGATGAGCAAGCTATTGCAGAGGGTCACGAAAGGCAGAGACAAATCATTTTCTAGAAATCCCATCAAGTACCGAAGAGGCGTCTAAGTGGAAACCGTGTTAACAACAGAAAATAGAATTGCAGGGAGAGAGAGAGGGACGGTGGGGTGGGGAGAGGAAAGAAAAGGGGAAGATGACGGGAGCGAAAAATTGAAAAGAAATTTATTTCGGTTTTTCCCAGCAGCGATGCGGAGATTGTACAAGCATTACTGACAGAGTGCTACAATGGCACACACACACACACCGGGGTGCACCCTTATCCCCCCTCACTATCACACTTTGTTAGTACTTCAGTGGTGAGTGCTATGAGCCAGCCTTGGCTGCAGTAATCATGAGATAAAGTGTTTTAATCATGGAGCAGATTCACTCCTCTTATCCTTTAATCTCTGTGATGTGCAGGATTGCAAACGCCATCCTTAAACATAATCTGTGATAAACTGCTGAGGAGCAGATATGCTGTTTCTAAACTACTGTTATAACATAGTAGCTTCATATGAGTTATGCTTATGTCTTTTATAGCTACTTTGATCGAGTCAATATTTTAAACTAGATGTATGGTGAATTTGTTGAGCAGGGATTTGGCCACAAGAAGTTGCTTGAGATTGCTGGAAATCAGGGACAAAAAGCATTCTGGTTGCTGGCAGATTGCCTGCAGTTTGCATAGAAAACACCAATTTGTCTGCAAACAATTGCCAACTAGCACTTGGTAGTGAAATCTGGAAAAAGTGTGATGCAAATCAGAATAGAAATTTTTTTTTGCTTTTAAAGTAAAAGTTCTGCACGTCATCAAATTTCAAAAGGGGCACCTTTTACTTTGAAGGTGAATGGTTGCAGACGAGTCTGCATCTTCCATGTAAACTACAGGTGACCACTTACAGTGTTGTGCAGCGCTGTATTTGCAACAGTGTCAGCAAGCACTTTTTCCTAGTGACTGGTGTTTCTGGGGGTCACTAACCTGTCTCTCTGCTTTACTGGGGCTTTGGTAATCATTTCACAGTAACCAACCACCAACTGGTCAGGGATCATCCTTCATCAGGCCATTTTACCATCATCTTTCCTTCTCTCCAGTGAAACAGTCATAAATCTCTCCTGGTATATGTTGAGGAGAGTGAACGAACAAAAGCAGCCTTGGCTTACTCCAGCCTGCTGACTTACACTAATCTGCTACAGTCCCCTTTGAAGAAGACTGCACCTGTGCCCTTTGCGATCAGTTTGACTTTACTGTCTTGTGTGTCCGTGTTTCTTCTTCGCTCACCTGTTGTCCCTCTGTATGCATTTATACTCCACTCTGCATTTAAACATTAGCTATTATTAATCTCTGGTTCTCTTTCACAGTGTGCGTTTTGTCCTGTTTCCCTCACCTTGCCCCCAACCACAGCAGTTGGTCGCCCCTTGCTGAGCCTGGTTCTGCCTGAGGTTTCTTCCTGTCTAAAGGGAGTTTTTCCTCCCCACTGTCACCAAGTTCTTGCTCATGGGGGCATGCAACTGATTGTTGTTGTTTTGTTTTTTCTATTATTGTAGTGTCTCTATCTTACAATATAAAGCCCCTTGGGGAAACAGTTTTGATTTGGCGGTATATACATAAAATAAAATTGAATATGTTCATCCACAAGCGTGTACGCCAAACCCTGTCAAACACACCCACACAGATGTGGTGCTGATCGCACAGTATCCTCTAAGTTAAAGATGTGTGCAGTGGTTCTGCAACCTGTTTTGAGCTCTGCTTGCTCTTCAGGAGGACCGTTTCTGCTTGTAGCTTGGTACTATATAGCACACCGACTGGTGAAGTGAAACCACCATTACTAAGAGAGTCCCTTTGATATATTTTTCAGTGCAGCAAGCATATCATGTGAGCGTAGCAGTAAACCTAACTAGTCTGAACTGGTTTGCAGTATTTGTGCCCATTTATAACTTAATTGTCATCACTTTATGTCAAGATTTATGTTGTGCCATTATGGAAACATACTGACTCCAAGATTATCTAATTCCTCCACCTCAAGGGATGATTCAGATCAAGTATTACTTATTATATGTCCTTTATGTTGGTACCAACTTCCTGTCACAGAAGGTTTTCTACTGGAGTGAGTTTCTGCTGAGACTGCTGTTGTTTTTTTACACACACACACACACACACACACACACACACACACACACACACACACACACTCACACACACACACACACACACACACACACACACACACACACACACACACACACACACCTAGCTGCACTCACATAATCTTACGCTAGAGTACTTCTGTCAGAGCACTGAGACGAAGCTAGTCAAGAGTTGTAAAGTGAATAGAGAGAAGATGAAATGTGAAAGAAAGAAAGGAAAAATAGTGCCTTTTTTTTCCTTTTCCTTTCTTTGTCTTATTTATCCTTTTTTTTTTCTTGGGTAGGGGGGTGGGGGGGCAGACTTGATGTTTAATTCTTACCCTCTTCAGACCTGACGTTTCCCTTTGAAATGGAAACAATATGCTCATTGGTATTCCTTATAGAGATGTGTAAGTGTGCGTGTAGGAGAAGGAGAGAGGGAGAGAACACTTGTAAGACTTTGAAGTTTGTGTTTGGGAGGTGGAGTGATGTTGTAATTGATGCAGGGCATTCAGATGAAGTCAGCATAGAAGTCGCTCTTCATTTCCGCTCTGTAGCTGCAGCTTTATGATTACAGGACCCTTGAGAGAAATTGTCAAGAAAATTAAAAAAAATTGGTTTCCATTTTGGTCCTCAGCCTTTATAAAGTGGAGGGAGCTGCGCTGTCATCCCTGACAATAATCCAAGTGAGATGGAGAGCAGACATGACCAGTGTGTTCAGTTGCAGTGCAAATTTACTTTAATGACAGCTGCTCAAGGTTACTTCCTCGTTCATATTTTGTTGAGTACACGCACAAAGATATAAGAAACAAGCAAAAACGAATGTCAAGAATAAAACCTAATATGGACGTGGAGCAGCTTATTGATGTTTTAAGATTTAATTTGCAACACAACAATCCATCTACTTTGTATGTTGTTTATGTGTATGTCCACTTGAGGGCACTCTAACAGCAGCACAGATTTGCCTGTCACTGCAAACCTGCAGTAGGAAGACAGAAAAAAATAATAATAAAAGGTCGACAGGATAATAGATAATAGAGGAGAGAAAAGGAAACTTTACAAGAAAAATATGTGAAGGAAGAGGAGGAGGAAGGAATAGGCCAAGTGAGAAAATATGAGGGAAGAGGAAAGAAGAGGCCAGAGAGGAACAAGGTCAAACACGTGTGATTATGGTCTGTTTTTATAGGTGAGGATGTCGATGGAAGTCCAGGGCACGTCATGTTTACGACATGAACGTGCAGGCCGAGTGTGTGTGTGGTGGCTGAAATTGCAATTGTGCATTCAGACCTGGATACTGCGTCTTTGTGTTGACCCGCTGACTGCTCCATTTCTGTTGTGCTCAAACTAATTCGTCCTTCCTCCTTCAGCGGCTGCTTGCATTCATCTTTCATTACTCTCCCCTCTGTCCACTCAGCCGGGCCTTCATCTCTGCTGCTTTAACAAAAATGTATTTACCCTGACTATAACAACAGATTTGAATTGAGCAGGAACAAACAACAGTTTAGTTTTACATTAATAAAATGAAGAAGTATTTCATAAAAATGTGAAAAAATATAGTGGACACATATGACAACTGCCAAATCAAAAGCACGTAAAGAAACTAATGACACAGCTAATAACTAATGAAGCTTTCTGCCTCTTAAATCGCTTCACAATAAATACAAATTAATTAAGGCAAAAATGGATATCTATAGAAAATTGCCTCTGTTCATGTTATATTATTTGATTTGATTTGATTTGTTTGAAATGTGTGTAGCTATGTGTATATTTAGTAAGGCATTGTTTACCCTTGTTTCCATGTGTTGCGTCCTCTTTACATGATAAACACAGAAGTAGGTTAATAGACCTTGTGTGTATATTTAATGTGTTTTTAAACAATCCCCAAATTATATCATATTATTGATATTTTCTTTATCTTCTTTTTGGCACTTTTGGTCTTCGATACGTTTCAGGCTTGTTATTATAAAACCATAAAATGCGATTGCGAAACGTTGGCATCAAAATCTACTAAGAGAGCTGGTGTGATTCAGGAGAAAAGCAGCTGAGCATCTGCTTACACTGCCACTGCTTCACCCGAGCTGCCATAAACCTATTCGCAGTTAGGTTACACACCCAGACAACATCCTGGTTTCATCCCTCTTCATCTGGAGTGCTGTAAAATCTCCTGCATCGCTATTTCAGATGTAAAAAGAACTCAACCAAAGTCCCACCTGATGTTTTTGCACATTAACTTGGCAACATAACTGTGCCATCTTTGTGTGTGTTAATTGCACAAAGCACGTCAAATAAACAACACGACTTCAAAACTTCTAAATGACAATAACAAGTCATTTAAAAGAAACTGCAGATGATACAGTTGGAAAGTATTCTTTCCCTTATGCCCAACTGGTCGCGGCAGATGGCCTCCGCTCCCTGAGCCTGGTTGTGTCAGAGGTTTCTTCCTGTTAGCTATTAGCTATTATTAATCTGTGGTTCTCTTCCACACTGTGTGTTTTGTCCCGTTTCCCTCACCTAGTTGTCACGGTAGTTGGCCGCTCCTTGCTGAGACTGGTTCTGCCAGAGGTTTTTTCCTGTTAAAAGGAAGTTTTTTCTTCCCACTGTCACCAAATTGCTTGCTCATAGAGGGGGTCGTCTAATTGTTGGGTTTTCTCTGTTTTCTCTGTATTTTCGTCTTTACCTTACAGTATAAAACATCTTCAGGCAACTGTTGTTGTTATTTGGGGCTATATGAATTGAATTGAATTGAAAGTGTCTGCATTAATAACTGTAGTAAAGTCTCTGTGACAAACCCCATGCTTGTTAAAGGCACATAGACCAGCGCAATGCCAATTAATGTATCACAGGAATTGGAGCAATGATGCACAGGACTTCTCCAACATGCTCCACTTCAGCATCCACTAATGGACTGTCTATACTGACTGTAGTCTTGGTAACTTGTGCTGCAGTGTACTCTGTCTTATTAGCTCAATTAGTGAGCAGTATTTTTCTGAATATACGATTATTCTCTTTCATAACTTTTTTATATAAATGTTCTTGAGCATGGTTGCGTTCACCTGTTCGGGGTAAGTGCGCGCGTTATAGTCCACTTCAGCATCCACTTCAGCATTGTGCATGCCGGGGTGGGTGCATTCACCGCTTCATTATAGAGAGGAAATTGTGGGTATAAATTGTTCTGTGATTTTTGCACCTCAGGAAGATGGGATGCCATAGCAACAAATCGGGGTCCGCGTGGCTGTTTCGTGTGCGCACACACATCATCTTTTGCCATTACCATTTGTAGCATCCATTCAATCTGTTCAGCACCATATCGTCTCTGCTGTGTTCTCATTTGATGGAGAAAAAAAGACAAAAATGGGACGTGCAGGTAAAGATTTAGCTGGATATTTTCCACCTGATCTGTCTGGTTGCTGCCAGCCCATGCACATGCGAATGTTTGCAAGTACCCTCGCACAAATATGATGCATGTTACGCAGAAATCTTCAGGCTGCATTGCCAAACACACATCACGGCACGTACACATCGACTTCATGGGGAAGCGTGCAGCAGCTGGACTTTGCCGCCCCCACACCTCATTAGTTGTTTATAAGGATTGTGCAAAGAAAGTTAAAAAGAAGAAGAAAAAGATGTGTGAGAGAGCGGATGATGAAGTTTTGTTGGTTTGCTGCAGTGTTCCCGTGTCTTCTTTTCTCACCCCTGCTTGACTCCTTCAATCAATTATTTTTTACTTTCTGTCTATAGTTGTTGCTGCTGCTGCTGCTGTGTTTTGCTTTTCTCCATTTCTGTCTCTCGCTCTATTGCTCTCTCCCTCTCTCAGATGCACTCTGGTTGTTTTCTGATTCCCTTTCTTTTAACCTTGCTCTGACCGTGAAGGTCATCGTAGTCAAAGGAGCTTGCAAAAAAAAGCTTCTGGACTTCTTTAAGTTGCTTGAAGACGTTTCACCTCTCATCCGAGAAGCTTCTTCAGTTCTAAGGTCAAATGGTGGAGAGTCCCAGATATAAACCTAGTGGGAGTAACCCCCCACAGAGGGACAAAAGGACCCCCTGATGATCCTCTAATCGCCTGAGCCAAGGTGTGAAAATGGGTGTGGGTCCCAATCAGCCACAGTTTCGGGTGAGTTCATTGTGAAATCTGGCCCCACCTTATCATGCGAATTCCTGAGGTCAGATGGCCCAGGATGTGAGTGGGCGTTAAGGCGTCTGGGAAGGGATCTCAAAACTGGATTATAGATGGCAGAGAGTTGGTGTCGTAAACCCCCGCCTCTGTTCAAAGATGGTCACTCACAGTGGACATAGATGGCTTCTTTCACTCCTCTTTCAAATCATCTGTCCTCTCTGTCCAAAATCTGAACATTGGCATCCTCAAAAGAGTGTCCTTTATCCTTAAGATGCAGATGGACTGCTGAGTCTTGTCCTGTGGAGGTGGCTCTTCTGTGTTGTGCCATGCGCTTGTGAAGTGGCTGTTTGGTCTCTCCAATGTAGAGGTCTGGGCATTCCTCACTGCACTGTACAGCATACACCACATTGATAAGTTTGTGTTTTGGCGTTTTGTCTTTCGGGTGAAGCAGTTTTTGTCTGAGCGTGTTGCTGGGTCTGAAATACACTGGGATGTCATGCTTGGAGAAAACTCTTCCCAGACGCCTTAACGCCCACTCACATCCTGGGCCATCTGACCTCAGGAATTCGCATGATAAGGTGGGGCCAGGTTTCACAATGAACACACCCGAAGCTCTGGCTGATTGGGACCCACACCCAGTTTCACACCTTGGCTCAGGCGATTAGAGGATCATCAGGGGGTCCTTTTGTCCCTCTGTGGGGGGTTACTCCCACTAGGTTTATATCTGGGACTCTCCACCATTTGACCTTAGAACTGAAGAAGCTTCTCGGATGAGAGGTGAAACATCTTCAAGCAACTTAAAGAAGTCCAGACGCTTTTCTTTGCAAGCTCCTTTGACTTGCTCTGACCATTTTCACACAGTTGGAGAGCTTCCACAGCATTTACTTACTTTGCAGTTTACACCACACTCTGCATGTTTTTAAAGCTCGAGTCAGCAAGCATGTAAAGACAACTGTATTTCATCTGCGATATCTTCTAACTTCTAACTGATTCTGGTATTACCGCGGGCGATATACTGACACGGATGATCCACCTCAACTGTGAATGTCCTATTAGCAGGTTTGGCGCCTTCCTTCCATCTCTTTGCTTCCTTCTTGATCTCGCTGTCTTCTGCCTCTTCCCTATCCTCTGAGCTTTATCACTAATCCCTAACCCTGCTTACTACTTCACCTCTGACATGAGCAGCAATAACCAACTACTGAAGGAAGGAAATGGGTGTGTGAGTCCGAGTGTCTGTGTGAGTGCCTGAACACTGCTGAGCAGCACATCAGGAAGGAAGCAGTTAGCTATGACACACATAAACATTGACACAAACACCTATTTTAATCCACGTTTTATGGTGACACTGTTTCTTGGGGACTTTCTTTCTGGAAAAAACCCCACTCTGAAAGTCAAGTAGGTTATTACTAGAAACTTTCATTTTAGTGTAGATAGTCTTTCATATACAGTACTGTGCAAAAGTCTTGAGGCACCCTTATTTCTTTATATTCTACTAAGAAAATGGAAAATAGCATTTGAAACATGTGGAAACATACATGGAAACACAGTATATAAGGAAAAATCACCATTTGCACATTTCTAAGGTGCTTGTAAGGCCATCTTTGCTGTGACCTGAGACTAATTAAAGAGTAATTTCTTTAAGCAGTCTTCAGGAATAGTTCTCCAGACTTCTTAAAGCTCACTCAAAGCTCTCCTTTGGATGTCACACACTGCTTCAGTAAAGTTGAGGTCCGGGCTCTGGGGAGACCAATCCACTACTGATTGTGTTCCACTGTGTGTTTTTCTAACCGGGTATGTTTTTACTGCTTTGGCAGTGTGTTTGGGATCATTGAGCCTCCACCATGTTTTCTAGATGGGTGTAGACACTCCTGTTGTACCTCTCGCCTGACCTCCTCTATACACACTCATGATTACAAATTTAGATTAATCACTCCACAAGACTTGTTGTCACTGATTTTCAGTCCAGTTCTTGTGTAATTTAGCATATCCCGGACTTTTCTTCCTGTTCCCTTCCTTAAGAATAGCTTCTTGACAGCCACCCTTCCACTGAGACCATTTCTGATGAGGCTTCAGTGAGCAATAGACGGATCGGCTGAAGACTCGGGTACATCGCCTAACCCTGTATTAACATTTATAGCTGAAGACATGAATTCTTAGCAGAAATAAGGAAACACTTATTGTAATTGGAAAGGTTTCTGCAGTAGTCCAGATCCTATTCAGCCCGGCCCTTACAGCCCTTGAAGCACAGTAAACATAGAGAACATAGAGAAGCTGAAACAGCAAAGGGAGTTTCACACTCCTAAAACTCTTCTCATATCTTATAAATGGCTCCTGTAAATAATGTATCTATTCATTACTAACAAAGCCAGTTACAGCCCTTTACGGTGAGAGCAGAAAGCCACATCACAGACATCTACAAACACCAGCACTCTGCGCTCATCACCTGTGAGACTAAATCAATTGCATGCTGCCTTTTGTTGCAGCTTCTGATTTCTTCAAAACCACCCAAGTTACAATTAGCGCAAACCAACGGGCCACACAAAAAACATTTAGTGGAAATCACTGAGCATTCATTGATTCCAGTTTCTCAAATGTCATTAGCTTTTTGTTTTGTGTTGTACATAATTGTAGTTGGGAAATCTTTAGACCTACAAAACAAACAAAAGTCTTCTCCTGGGCACTCTGACATTTTAACTAATGTTCTTTTTTTCTTTTGCAATTTGGGGGTTTTGGACACTGGGACACACTGGCTTGTTTTCAACTGCAATTTATTTTCTTCGAGTTTTTACAGAGGAAAAAAAAAGAAACCTAGAAAGTTTAACAAATGTAACATCTGTTCTAGAATTTCGGGTTAAGGTTGCGGTGGCTCAACAGCCTCTCAAAGCTGCAGACTTCCCTGACCCCAGCAACCTCCTCTAGCTCATCTGGAGGGACTGAGACACTCCCAAGCCATTCGAGAGATATAATCTCTCCAGCGAGTCCTGGGTCTGCCCTGGGGCTTCCCCAGTAGGACATGCCCGGAATACCTCACCAAGGAGGCGTGCAGGAGGTATCCTAGGCATGATGCCCGAACTACCTCACCTGGCTCCTTATGATGTGGAGGATTTGGCTCTACTCCAAGAAAGTTCAAAACTTGCAAAGTGCCTCTTAAATTTAGTTACATAAAATCACTGTCACTTAGTAATTTATCATCACTTCCATAGAGTGTTTAAACCCACCAAAGTGCTGGCTTTGCCTGCACCAATAAGAAGCAATTGTTGTTGCTGTAAATCCAGTTGAAGCCTCTGTCCATTATCCGTGAGTGACAGCGACCTTAATATGGACCAAAGGATCAGTTAAGAAGTGCAAGAAACAATTACAGACACAGAGTCAGACATCGGCTTGGGGTCAGTCCAGCTCTTATGTAAAGGTCACTGAAGTCATGGCATTTTGATCAAAGAACGAAATCCAGAGAACAAAGCAGAGTCTGTGTCCAGTCTGTTGCTGGAAGCCCGAGAAAATTGTCTCCTTCTGCACCATCTCCCGTCCAAAGACGACTCCCTGACAGTTTTATCATTATTCAACATGCCATGCACAACAAATTGGCGGTTTTGCAGCACGGCAGAGCCGCTCTCAATATTGCACCCTGAAGATTCGTTTCGAGTGTTTAATTACTTACAGAGCAAATTCATTTTAAAGATGGAAAGAAAGAAAAGAAGAAAGAAACAAAGGAAGAAGTTGAGTTTCACACAGGCTACGTGCTGAACAGCCTGCAATTTCACCAGCAGTGAAGTATCAATCAGTTCGGCTTAGAAGCAAACTCAGAAATGATTCAATTAAGCAGCTGCTCTCGTCTGTTTATATACCTTGTACTTGCTAGGTGAAATGTATTTCTCAGATAAGTATACAGCATAATTAGCTCTTACAGGGTCGGGTTATTGTGCTCCACATCATGTAGGATTTCCAAACAGCACAAGCCTATACAGAGATTTCTATAGAGCAGTAAGGTCTCCTTTCCTCTCCTCTTTCTTTCTTTTTTTCCATTTTCATCATCCTCTCATCTGCCTGTACTCAGTTAGGAGACAGCGCGTGTTGGTATGGAAACTGGCTTATAAACCTTTCAGGTTGCCAACGCACTAACTCACATAGCAACCACCAAGCAACCTCTCAAAATTTTGCTTTGTGATTTTTGATGAACAGAAGTCAGAAAGGTTTGTTATTTATGCTGTTTGGATTCTGCTGACCGTGACACAACGCACAGCTCCACTGTTCACACAAAGAGCTTTGGATTTGTAAGGTGCTGTGACCGTTTCAGTGAAATAATGACTCCCACAACATCAGGCTCGAAACTGACTGGTGTATAAAATGAAGCGAACCGAGCATTGTTTGAAAAATCAGTCACAGTCATATTAAGACCTTTGCTTATGAGACACTTTGATCAAACTGTGTAAAAAAAAAAAGAGGCCTGCATCTTGAGAAGTGAAAGAGGGTTTGAATCAGAGGAGTGTGGTGAATACATGCTGTACAAAGGTGAAATATGTGCATGTGTGTTTTCTGCGCTTTTTTCCCTCATCCCGGTTGCAATGTTATTGCAGTTTTGTGCGTTCAAATTCATTGTTTGCCAGAGCTATGCCTCGCAGAGGAGACTCGCGTTGACAAAGGCACTGCAGTGTTGAAACACGTTATCAATACAAACAGAGCAGCTCGCCCTCAAGTGCATGTGTGATCGCCTGCGTGACTTTCCAAAGGAGGGCGTGTCGTTGTTGCCTTCCTGCTGTTGTTTTACTGCTTGTTTTGTTTAAGGAAATTAGTTATGAGTAAAAATAAGTTTAAGTAATTTTCACACACATGCTCAGACATACACCTCTCTCTAAACTGTTAGTCGCACGCTACTTGGAGTATTTCTTTAAACCGAGCAACTTCACTGTAATGGGAGATGACAGTGTTTCAGTACAGGAATCGCACCAGTAAAAACGCCCACAGACAGAGTGATTAAAGGTTTGCACATTGCTCTGTAATGGCTTTGCAGTGAAGAAAAATCGGTGGGTGCTTCATGATCATATTGAGTATTTTAGCATGTGGCGATCAATAGCAAATAGTTGTGGTTTAGGGGTCGTGCACGCTCAGTGTTTCGATTACAAGTACAGGTCGCACGTTGAGAGGCAGTCTGGTCCGACTCCGAATGACTGCAGTTACTAGTCTGCAAATAGCTGCTGTCTAATTTATAAACGCAGACTGATTGCCAGAACATTGCAGCCGGTCTGGGTCAGTTTGCACTGATCAGCACAGTTTGTCTGCAGTACCTCTCATTGGAAGAGGGGACTCAACTCAAGTGGTTGCCAACTGGTTTTATTTTGGTTAAATTCATATATATATATATATATATATATATATATATATATATATATATACATATGAACCTATATAATTTTGTAGTTGAATTACTGTCCTGCAAAAACTACACTGATCAGGTGCAGCATTATGATCTCTGACAGGAATAACACTGATTATCTTGTTGTCATGGCACATGTAAGTAGATGAGATGTATCAGTGAGCGAGTGAACATTTTGTCTTCAAAGCTGATGTGTTAGAAGCAGGAAAAATGGGCAAGCGTAAGGATTTAAAGAAGTCTGACAAGAGCCAAAATGTAATGGCTAGATGACTGGGTCAGATCATCTCCAAAACTGCGGCTCTGCAGTTCCCAGTCTGCAGTGATTAGTATCTATCTAAGAAATGAACAGTGGTGAACCACCGACAGGGTCATGGGCGGCCAAGGCTCAGTGATGGATGTCGGGAGCGATGGCTGATCTCTGCGCCCAAAAGACGAGCTACTGCAGCTCAAACTGCTGAAAAAGTTCATGCTGGTTCTGATAGAAAGGTGTGTGAATACACAGTGCATCCCAGTTTGTTGTGTACTGGGCTGCAGAGCTGCACACTAATCAGGATGCCTATGCTGACCTCTGTCCACCATCAACAATGAGCACTTCAACTAGTTTGATGAATCACATTGTCTTTTATTTCATGTGGCCAGTTGAGCATGTGTGAGCGTTGCTTATCTGGGGATCACCTGGCACCAGGATGCATTATGGGAAGAAGGTAAAATTCAGTGTGATGCTTTGTTCTACAGGGAAACCTCAAGTTCTACCATCCATGTGGTTGTTACTTTGACACATACCACGTACACTGTAAAACACTACTCCCTGATGGCTGTGGCCTCTTTCAGCAGGATAATGTGCCACAAAGCAGAAATGGTCCAGCAATAGTTTGAGGAGCACAACAATGAGTTTGAGCTGTTGACTTGGCCTCCAAAATCTCCAGTTCCTCAATCTAATCAAGCAACTGTGGGATGTGCTGAACAAGCAAGTCTGATCCGTGGAGGCCCCACCTCCACTGGTGCCAGATACCAGAACACCCATTCTGGGGTCTTGTGGAGCATATGCCTAAATGCGCTATTTTGACAGCAAAAGGGGGGCCGGCACAAAATTAGGCAGGTGGTCATAATATTATGCCTGATCGTGCCTATAGCTATTTTTGGAGGAATTTCTGTGCGTGTAGGAGTGAGATTTGCAATTTTCACAGATTTATCACAGATAGTTGTCAACGTTACTGCATTCAGTTACAAACCATTCGCAGACTCACTCCTGCTTAATGCCACTGTCAAGAGTCAAGAGTCAAGACATTTCATTGCCGAAGTTCCTTGTGTAAAGTCTCGGTAATTTTTGAGGTGCCTTGGCCTCTAAGCTGTTTTTCCTAGTGCAACTGTAACGTTATTATTAACTCCTGTAGACAGACTTGCCTTCTCCATCCTGCAGTTTGTGCTTTTATTACTCTATTTATTTATTACTTTTATGTGTTATTTATTTATATGTCCTGTTTCCGGTTTGTCATCCCACTGGTTGCATCAGATGGCTGCCACCGTCTGACCCTAGTTTTGAAGGAGTGTTTCTTCCTTTTAAAAGCAGGTTCTTGTTACCCACTGTCAACCAGGGGTTGGTCGCTTTAATCAATAACTGGGTGTCTGACATTTTACTAATAGGTTCCATGATGGATTGTTTCAGCACTGCGTGCATAGCTAAGGTAAAACATTGTGCATTACATGAGGTATGACTGCTATTGTGCACAATAAGTCGTCTTTGTGAGGTGGTTCAGATCCATTTGAGTTTTATCAGCCTTATCTAACAATCTTATATTCCCACTATGAGCATGATCAAGTAATTCCTCTCTTTGTCCTTACCTGCTCCACACACAGTAGAAACACTTCTCCAAATGCACTTTCCTCATCAAGCGGAGCACATCCCATCTAGAAAAAGGAATCGCTATTGTTTTACAGAAAAGGGTCAAGTTGCACAGCCCCCCTTTCAAGCTTTGATGGAGGTCCAAAATGAAAGTAAGACAAAAGAGGGCTGATTTTGGAGAAATCTGCATTGAAAATGAATCCTTTCATTTACATTCTAGTGATATTCTCAGAGAAAAACAAATAGTGAAATGTCAGTACGGTTGTAAATAGCTGTAATCTACCAGCTGTAAGGCTGTTATCAGTCTTTAATCACATGGTACTATAATATGTACATAAAACTGCATAAAGACTGCCCTGTAATTAGCATCGTAATGATACAGTTAAATAGAGAGATAAACATAACAAAACATAAATACATCATTGTCTTAACTCTGTTTGGCTCAGTCGCATCGGAGAGGGCGCTGCTAGTGTGGAGGATGAGGAAGACTTACATTCAACTGACACCTAAGTGTGTGTGTGTGTGTGTGTGCATCAGGATGCTGTTAATATATCTCCACCATTATGTAGATTAGCCCTATTCCCCTGAGTGCAGCTTTACTGTTTAGTGCTTTCAATCACTCAAAGAGAGTCTGGACAAAAGCGAGCTCTGGATTTCAGCATATACACACTTCCAATCACAGTTTTTTAATAAACATTATATAAATCTCATACATTCACATATATGTTTTATTCATAAAGACAATACACAACTGGCTGGATCATCATCCGATCCCGTGTTCACTGATTACTAATTATGGCCCTTCACATTGGATTCAGGCTGCCAGAGTTTGTGTGTGTGTTTGTTTTACAGGTCTGTGTGTGAGAAAGAGCAGTGGGTGGGTTCACGGGGTGGGTTTGTGTGTTGATTGCGTTTGAGCAGCCCTGGTTTTAATCAGAAACAAGAGATCAATATTCTCTTCAGCTGTACTATGGCAGCAGTAACGTGGAGAATTGTGTTTCCGTGTTTGCGCGTGCGTGCGCGTGCGTGCATGTGTGTAAAAGGTAATCTAGATCACCGAGTCCACGGCAGATGAAGAGACAGTCTTTGAGGAGAATTTGCTTTGAACTAACCCATTTTGAGGTGTTTGTTTGTAGTTCTGCTTGTGTTTCTGAGTATATGTAAGGGCCTGCTCTCCTGCCTCTGTGAGTGTGTGCCATACAGAGCTGATGATATGAACTGTGTGCTGTGCTGATTATGTCTTTGTGTCTTGCAGCTATTAGCCAACACAACACAGTCGATACAGTCTGAGCTTGTGCTGTACTGGAATAACCCTTCACTGTTTACAAAACAGGCAGTCGCTGGGTTTGATATTAGAGCATTTTATATCCGAGCACTCTCACCTCAACATAACCCCATGAGCCAGGGCTTAACCTCTGACTGCCTGTGAACTCAATAAATTCATAAAAGGATTCAACTGGGTTTGGTTCTTAAATTTAGTGTAGTGATAAATTCATAAAATAGCATGTGCCATTGATTATTTGTCCAGCATGAGCTTGTGCATTAAAGCAAAAGTACTACTCAAAGACAAATAGCCATTGCTATACACTCTATGTGATTTTGTATGAATGCTTAACCTTCTTGAATTTATTTCAGACAATTTCAGCCTTCAGTGAACACATCACAACAGTGCTTAGTTTTGATTGTTTTTCCAAACAATTACCATTATCTTTCCCGAGTCAGGCCAATTTTCAGCATTTGAACCGAAGCTGCTTACTTCATTTGAATCGGTCCGCCGTAATCCCGCACTGTGGCTGTCTGTCTGTGATAGCTTCAAATCTGTACTCAGTTAAGTGGCCTAGCTGTTGTCAAACTATCATACAAATACCTACAATGTATTAAAAATAACAAGAATTACCAGCAGAGTGTTGACTTGATACGACTGCTTAAGAAGAGCATCCGCTAACATGTGATGTGACTTTGTAAGCGTGCCTAGCCATGGTTTGTTGTGAGTTTGACAGACTTGCATTGGACAGACTCCTTTTAGTCTGTTTGACAGCTTCATGCTAAATGTCCTGTCGCTGTCAGCATCGCTCTAGACTCCGACATGATAAATCTGCCGGCTGATTAAAAGCATCGAGCTCCGGTGGTGTGTGACTGTGTTTCTGCTAAGCTGGTTTTTTCGGATAAATTAGGGTTCCTCCTGCTTTTGATTTTCAGGATTTATTTTCAAAGATTTTATTCTGTTTTATTTAGACTTAAGAAAACTCTATCAATAATAAATGCGGGTGTGAAAAAATGAAAGGGCCAATGATGTAATCGAGTCTTTTTTTTGAATACTTCTAGACACCGTGGGGAGTTTTAAATGATTCTTCATCGATTTTTATTGCCTTTGAAACTGTGTGTGATGGTAGGAGACCCAAGTAACACCAAAGCATTCTCACTTTTCTTCTCCTGTTGCTATATCATAAAAACTGTAGCCTGAAGTTTTGTGCACAAAGATTTCCTTTATCAGGTCACGTGATATGATTAAATGTTCCAGAACAGCAACCAAATTTAAATAAAACAAAATAAGACTTTATCAAAAACCAGAGGATGTTGTCAGATATATTTTAATTATCTATGCTTGTTACTTTTGCAACAACAGCTCTTCCACATCTGACTTCGCTGACACGAATTTTCATGAATTTCCAAATATCTGCAAATAAATAAAGTTATTTTAAGTGGTTCCACAAATAACCTGATGTTTTGGGGTTATTTTTTGGGGGGGGTGGGAGTTTCTAAAGTCTACACAGATGTCAAGGAAAAGGGACGGTGAACTTTTAAACCAGAATGTGTAACACAGTCCTGTGGAGTGAGAAGTGTACCGATATTCAAGGACAAAGGTGACGTGCAGAACTATAGTAACTGCAGAGAACTAATGCTGATCAGTCATCTTATGAACAACTGGGAGAGCGATATTGAAGCTTGGTTAAGAATAGAGATGATGATAACTGAGCTGCAGTATGGCGTCATGCTGAGAAGGATCACTACAGATGTGATGTTTGCTTTGAGAGTGTTAATGGAGAGGTATAGAGAAAGTAGGGAGCAGGTGGAAGAGAGCCTGGAGAGGTGGAGGTATACGCTGGAGAGAAGAGGAATGAAAATCAGTAGAAGGAAGGCAGAATACATGTGTGTGAATAAGAGGAAGAGAGGTGGAAAAGTGAAGGTGCAAGCGGTAGAGACAGTGAAGCTAGATAAATTTTAAATACTTGGGATCAGCCATCCAAAGCAACGGACAGTGCACAAGAGAGGTGAACAGGAGAGTCCAGGCAGGGTGAATTGGGTGGAGACAACTGTCAGGGGTGATGGGAGACAGAAGAAGCAGCAAGAGTGAAAGGGAAGGTTTACAAGATGGTGAGACATGCTGTGATGTGCGGTTTGGACAGTTACTGGGGCAGAGCTGGAGGTGGCTCATTGGGAGTGACCAGGATGGAAGAGAATGAGGACATCAGAGGAACAGCTTAAGTCGAGCAGTTTGGAGACAAAGTTAGAGAGGGAAGGCTGAGATGGTTTGGACATGTGCAGAGGAGCGACGGTGGCAATGTTGGACAGATGAAGTTGCCAGACAGAAGGAAAAGAGGAAGACTGCAGAGTAAGCTTCATGGATGTAGTGAAGGAGGACATGCAGAAGTTTGGTGCGACAGAGGAGGATGATGGGGACAGGGTGAGATGGAGCCAGATGACCAATAAGGTTGTGGATGGATGGATGGCACAAACACATTTCTGACCATAACAAAAATACTGGATTAAATTTAAATGGTAAATGGTCTGCATTTGTATAGCGCTTTACTAGTCCCTAAGGACCCCAAAGCGCTTTACACTACATTCAGTCACTCACCCATTCACACACACATTCACACACTGGCAATAGCAAGCTACATTGTAGCCACAGCTACCCTGGGGCGCACTGACAGAGGCGACAGAGGCGAAAGGTCAAAGGTCAGCTTCAGTGTGACATGACGCTGTGCAAATAGGAAATAAATCTATACAGAAGGTGAGCTTGTGATTATATTTCTGAGTTTGGTAAACACTGGCTGATGATTGTAGAGATTTTCTGTGATGCTCGGTTGATGACGTTGATGATGTTAGGAATGCATCCATGTTTTAGAATTTGTCGCTTCTTTGTAGCCACAGCCACATTTGAAGCATGCCTGCAGTTTTGTTCCATTAGAATTGGCTCGTGAGCAAATACAGGAAGTTTTATTCTGTCTCGGCGAACTGACAAACCAACAAAAAGCAAGAAAACACAGGTAACAAAGCCAAGTAAAATCAGTTTAACCTGACATTTCATCACTATATATATGTTCTTATATATATTTATATATAAGAACATGTTGGCAGAATCAAACGACAAAACCGAGATGGTAATTCTATTTCTTTTTTTGAAGTTGGTCCATTATGTGTGTCTTTATAACAGTGTTCCCTTCAGCGTACATACTGACAGTAGAGAGATGAATCATGGGGAGGGTTTGAGGGAGGCGGTAAGACCCAGAGGAGGAACATAGAAAGAGAAAAAGAGAGAGAGAGAGCGAGCATGAGAGAGAGGTGGGAGGAGAGAGGAGGAGGGACTGTGTTCACTCTCAGCTCTATGCCTTGCAGCTCGTGGAGTTAGCGCGCCAGTGTGCGTCTCAGCCTGCCAGCGCGAGTGTGTGCTTCGGTACTTCGCCGTGTGCGCGAATGTGTGTGTGACTCCGGCGCTCTCTCTGCGTACGACAGGTGGAGATGACATGACTGCGCTTGAGAGGAAGAAAGGAAAGGACCTGTAAGGACTTCACAAACACGTTCACCTTTTTTCTCCCCTCCTACATTCCCTCACACACACCTTTAAATTCCTGCACTCCTCAGATGTAGGAAGAGATAAATTGTTGTGTCTAGGAGTGTGTGTGTGATGGAATGGAAATGCTCCTTTGCCAGCAGCTTATCACTTAAAGTCTGACAGCTGGCGTGCACAAAGGACAACTCAAACACGCAGACACACACAGAGGTACTCACTGCTGTTTTTGATCCCTACAGACGTGGTCAGCAAGTGTTCCTGCGTCCTGACGAGAGTTCAGCTCCAGCCCTGAGTGCCAGACAGTCCACCACGCTGTCCGAACAACTCCAGGTAGGATCTGCTCTCTTTTCTTCTCTTCTCTTCTCTTCTTCTCTTCTCTTCTCTTCTCTTCTCTTCTCTTCTCTTCTCTTCTCTTCTCTTCTCTTCTCTTCTCTTCTCTTCTCTTCTCTTCTCACACTGCCTGAAAAACAGGATGCAATATCCTCTGCGCCCTATGCCCTCTATTCTGTTTCATCTTCCTTTCAATTATAAACAATACTGATTTTTTAAGCATTTTCCTCCTACTCTCCAGTTTTCCCAATATAAAATCTTATCATCCTTTTCTTTGACCTCCCTTTAACATCTGTCGTCCCCCCTCTCTCTCTCTCTTTTTTTGACCCTCTCTATTTTTTTTTTTTTTTTTGGGGGGGGGGGGGGGGGTTGCTAATGATGACTTTTTGTCTGTGGAGGGTAAGTTTCAGCTCCTGTTGCTTTCTCTCTTTTTCTGTTGATTGAGTCACTGAGAGGCTTTATTACTTCTCTGGATGTGTGTGTGTGTGTGTGTGTGTGTGTGTGTGTGTGTGTGTGTGTGTGTGTGTGTGTGTGTGTGAGAGAGAGAGAGAGGGAGAGAGAGAGTGAGTGAGGGGGAGGTTGGGTGGGGGGATAAGGGATGGAAAGATGAAACATAAAGCAGCTATAAACATGAAAGGTAGGAAATTAAAGACAGTGCCTTTTTTTCAATGGCAGATGAGCCCTGTGCACCGTAGTCTCTGTTCACTTGTGGTGTGCTTGTTTGCACGTGTGTGTGGGTGTGTGTCTGTGTGTCTGTGTTTGTTTTAGGCTAACAGTTAAATTGCCGCTGTTTGTTCTTGCGTCCCCAGTTCAACAAGCCTCGTGTTGTTTCATCTTTCCTACTCCCCCCTGCATCCTGTCGTCCCTACTGCTCCTTATTTTGCATTTGTATGATTTATGACACGCAGATGCATAAAATCTAAAATTGCTACCCTCTGTTATATTCACATGTCCCGTCAAGCATAGTGTTGGGAGTGAAATTAAAAAAAGGAAAAAAAGAAAGAAAGTTTGATTGGCTGCCAGTGTTGACATGTTGTGCTCAGATTCAATTACCTAGATATATGCTCACAGGGGTGCAGGTGCATGTGCAGTGTCACACACGCGGGTTAGGTGATAAACATAAAGAAATGCTTTATCCGTGTCGGTGTTTCTGAGAACAAAGACGTGTTGGACACCTAAACATGGGTCTGAAAAATCCACTTTTTGTCCACATGTTGCTTCATGTAAAAAACATTACTACCTTTTGTGTGTTTGACTGCAGCGACGTACTTCTTTTATTCTTGCGGCTTTCATTCGTACACACCTGCCTGCAGGTACGGTATATGTGTATCTGCCTTTACGCTGCCAATGCATTTGTGCGTCAGATGTCCACGTACGTGTTTCCGCACTCAGGTCACATGGCTGAAAGTCCTGTCCAACTGCATTCCTCCCTTACAGCCTGTTTTGTTTGTTAATGGTTAGTTGTCGTCACCCGTACTGTAATTCCTTGTGTGATTTGGTCTGGAGGAAGCGTAACGCCCTGCAGGAGGACGACCTGAAGCGTCACAGTTGCTACAGGTTACAAATGTGCATTTTAAAGGGAGAGAAAGTCTTTGCATTCATTTTCTTGAGTGCAGTTTTGTCCACAATAAAGTATTTTTGTCACACCATGGATCTAACAGTACTCTGGATGGCAGATAAGTAGGAGCTGGAGGGGTGGAGGGCGATTAAGAAGAACCTCAGTGTTCGTATCTCTGCTGTCATGCATGAGATTTGTGAGTTTATACAGTAATGGAGTAAAATGCATTCAGTTATATGCTGGCTTGTACGTGCCTGCGAGACAGTGGGGCAGTAAAAGCAGCAGACTCATCTCTCCTCAGTCTCCAGTGAAACAGATGTGAGGATTAGTTCATCAGGGAATCGGAGGATATTTAACAAAATAATTATTTTCGTGGATTCTTCTCACTCTCCACTCCACTGGGTGTCTGTGTGTCAATACAAATGATTATTATTATCATTTTGGCTTCATAGATGTTTACACTCACACAAACATGCTTCACTCCAAAGTCTCTGAAGTGTTTACGTACACGTCTGCGAGCTCTGTGACTTTCACCAAGTGCGTGCAGAAGCAACACTTTGGGCAGGTGTGTTCATTCACCTTTCTCCTCCAGCTCCCAGTTATCCGCTATCCTTGTCATTTTCTCATTTCTCTGCACAGATGTTTCCACGTTTTCTTCTCATTTAGCCAAAGATGATGGGCACGAGTTAAAAGCAGGGGAAAATTCTGCACTGAATGTTAAGGTGGAAGAAAAAAAAGCCCATTTGAATTAAAGAAGAAAAAAAAAACCTTTAATTATTTCTGTGTGTGCGTGAGGGGATTTGAGTGTGTGTCCCAGAACTCCATACACGAGCTCCCCTGATAGCTTGACCTTAATGACATGAAAGTGGTTCTGCTGAATTGAGTAGGTTTAGCCCACCGGGGTTTTGCATTGTATGGTGTTATAATTGTCAGTTTGGGGAGCGAGGGTTAGACTCTATGCTCTGACCTCACCGCTGGAAGAGAAAGCTTTCTTATGGGGATTAAAACATGACTATTGCATTAGTTGCACTGGGCATGTATCTGCTTGCTCTATGTGAGCGTGCTTGCCCTTGAGATAAAAGTGTTAATCTGATCTGACGACAAAAGTTTAAGAAAACCATTTTACTTGTTGCTCGCGTAATGTGAACTATTTTATACATTTTTACGTATTCATACAGTCTGATCTAGTGGTTGTGGGCAGATCCAGGTGTTCACTGTTCATTTGCATACATGCAAAACAATAAGACATAGAGCTGAGCTCGCGGTAAAGCTACTGACGCACTGCTCTTTCACTATTAGTTAAAATAGCTTGTCTTATCTCTTTATTTTAAGCTTAGCTTATACTCCAAAAAGGTATTTATTTAATCTTGAATCCTCTTTTGGAACCAGTAGAAGGAATCACTGAAAAAAAAAAATCCATCCACAGTAGCCAGAGTCTGATGCAAAAAGTCGCTAATATCCTGCTAATATCAAGCATTTTCCTTTTGAAAGGAGACATGAGGAAGCAGCACTGTTACCCTTAAGCAACTGATGTGGCCTTTTCAGCCTCGTGTGAAACCTCCAGAGTGTATTTCTTCTTGTCTGACTTGATTTTATCCTCAATAATATACCACCGATGCGACATGGGGCTGTAAGCAGCGAACCTGGAGCTTTATATTCAGCGGATTCATCCAAATACACACACCGCTGATCCCATTGTTGTTGATCAGGCAATTGAAACAAATCGCCTCAACTGGTCACAGAAGACCAGTGACCTGTGTGTGTGTGTGTGTGTCGCTGAACTGCATGTGAGGTGGTGTGGGTGTGCCGCTGCATGGAAGGTGGATTGTCAGTCATCTCGCAGCGGCAGATAACCTCGAATTACATGACGACTCAAGTTACTCACGAGCATTGTAGTGAGAATATTTTAAAGTGCTCTTCATATAGATGATGGCAGAGCACAGAGTGCGTGTCTCATCGCCTGCGTGCCTGCATCTAAATTATACCTCATTTAAATACTTTAAATTTTAAAGTCTGCAATAATGCATTAAATGTACCTCACAGTTACAAATCCAGACATATATAAAGCTGTGCCACAAATAAGGAGACTGCATCATTTTACATGATGAGAAGGACGTTTACATGCAGCAGAAACCACATGGAGATCAAATTACATCTGGAGGATGATTTGCTTGCTATGTGTGTCTTGTACATAATATTGTGGAGTTCCACATACTCGCAGTCTTACAGTTAATATCCAGCACGTATGAGCTTCTGCTCTCGGTTTTATTGCGCTGATCGATTGTGGCACAACTGAAACTATGGGGAGCAGGATTCATGAGGTTTTCCAATTCCCGACGCAGTATTTCGATTCCAAACCTCGAGGGACTCTGTAATAACAGGTAGGTGTGTCATGCATGAGCAGTGGCTGCAGCGGCGGAGAATGTGCAGTGAGGTGACAGCCTCAATCGATTGCCCGTTCGGTGAAGGCAGCAGGCAAGCTTGGTGGCTCATTAACTGATGTAGACAGCGGTGCTCGGTGAGCTTGTTGCGTGATTGCCTGTGGACTTTGTTTCACTGTCTGTAAATGTTTTGGAAAAGTACAGTATTGGACCAGACAACAATAGTTTGCTTTAAATATTAGGATTCTGTGTATGCTGTGCTCTCTGCTGGGAAAGAAACTTTTCAGTGAACTTTACTCTCATGGACGTCCATTTTTCAATTTGATTGTGTTGTGCACAGAGCAGCACCAACCTGTGCATGATCAAAAACAGAAACCCTCCTTGTAGCAGAATTACTGAACCCGAGGCTCAGAGTAAACACGAAGCAATAATAAGCTGTTTAATTAAATCAAACTCAGCAGATATTCATTTGTACAGCCTGTGTTGTTCTGCTTTGATGTTTTAATCAAGGACAGTTTGAGTTTGTTTGCAGATCAAACTTCGTAGTGTGTGTTATACTGTATAGCCTAAAGGGAAAATACACCACATTTCTTTTTATTGCCTTTTTGCAGGTGTCAGTTTGAAGTTTACACACTATCATTCTGTATCAGTCATGTCATTCGTAGGTTTCATTGCAGCAATCTTAAAACATTCATCCTTGCCTAGCCCCAAGAGGAAGGTTACCTGCTTTGGTTGTAATAATTTGCACTGACAGTCTTTTACTCTAATGCAAATGAAAGAATCCAAAAGTCATTAAGAGAACTGATGAAATGTTTTAATTAAAGGTGCCTGATGATGTGAGCCACAACTACAGTAAGTTGTGCAGTGCTCAAAACACTTAAATCACACCAGAAGCTGATCAATTAAATAAACAGGTTAAAAATCAACATTAAAAACCGATCTGACTTGGATGCACTTCGGACGGCATCTGGAAATGCTCCTGATGGGATGGTGGATGGTGTCCTTGGGGATCTCCTTCCAGACATGGATCAGGGTATGAGTTAGCTCCTGATCAGTCTGTGGTGCTATCTGTTGGTGTCAGGTGCACCAATGTAAAAACTCCCTGAAGTTCTCATTAGATTCAGGTCTGGGACAAATCAGGGCTAGACAATGGCATCAGTGCCTCCATCATTCAGCGCATTGTCCTGCACCAGGAGGAACCCACCGCTAGCGTAAGGTGTGACAATAGGTGAGGATTTAATCCTGCTAACAGTAATCAAGCTACAGCTGGCTAACACATGGAGGTCTGTGCGACCCTCCAAGGACGTGCCCTCCCATTCCATCGATGACCCACTGCCAAAACAGCTGGATGATGTTGCAGGTACCACTGTGGTCACCACGTTGTCTCCAGACTCTTCATGTCTGTCACATGAGCTCAGTGTGAATCTGCTCTCATCTGTGAAGAGAACAGGGCGCCAGTAGTGGACCTGTCAGTTCTGGTGTTCTCAGGCGAATGCCAGTCGAGCTACACGATGCTGGTCTGTGAGCACAGGTCCCACTAAAGGACCTCAGGCCATCGTGCCACCCTCATCGAGTCGGTATCTGACAGTTTGGTCAGAAACATGCACATGAGTAATCTGCTGGAGGTTATTTCGGGCTAGGTGATTGCCCTTCAACTGCCCTGTCCAGCTCTCCACGTGTAACAGCCCAACTCGGATATTTCTTCTACACTGTTGAGACAAATACACCTTTTTACATATGGATGTGCCATCCTGGAGGAGCTGGACTACCAGTATGGGCTGCAGGCATGATCTCATGCTACCAACACTGACGAGGAAAAAGCAAAAGAAGAGGAAAAACACTCAGGAGGCTTAAATAATAAGAAAAATTATCTATGGGCAGCAGCTGCGAGACCAAACAACTTTTTTGGTGTTGTGTTATTGTCGCCTCTCTGTTGCACCTGTTATCAGTTTCATTTGCTTCAAAGCAGGTGAAATGAACTCACAGTGTTTCGTGCTTTCTAACTGGACAGATTAACACTCCTGAAGTTTAGCTGTGTTATATTGTGATGATCAAATGTTCCCTAATATTTTTGAGCTTTGTAGTGAGTGCTATACTCTCATTTAATATAAGTGATTGTTTTCTTTTACATACTTACATTTTCAGTGGCTACAAATATCACAATACCTTTACTCTACAATTTTCACTAACAAAATCAACTTTTACTCATACTAAAACTTTAATAATAATGTAATTTTGGTTAGTAAGAATTAACCAGAGTATGTGGTTGAGGTATTTCTACCTACTTTACATAGTTTGGTTGTTTAGTCCTGTGGCTCCCAGATGAAGATTTTGGAGCATGGTTGAATTTATGTATTTTTACTTAATGATGGTTGTTTGGAAACTTTATATTATTAAAAAGTAAAGTTGCTTCAAACGTTTTTTTCTGCATTGTTAAGATAAAAGATTGTGCTTTTGCTTATTTGCCTTCTTGTCCTGCTGTGGTGGCATTTCTCCTGTAGCAGGGCTTTCTGTGGCTGACTGATGCAAATCCAGACAGAGGAGAGAGGGTGTTTTACTTTACAGGGGCACAGCAGTGTTGCATTACATGCTGTACGGTTCAAAGCAATGAGAAGAAATTGAAGTTCAGACCATCAGGCTTCGCCTGCCATGGCACTTTGAATTACACATTCTGATAAACGACCTCGGACACAAGGGCACCTTCACTCCACAACAACCCTCTGCGTGCTGTATATATGCGTTGTGTGCGTGCGCATGTCAGGGTTAGCGCTTTTTCCTTGATAAATGGACTGTATTATTCAGAGCTGCTGAATTTTATCTCAAGTGGATCCCTGTGGGGCATTGAACAAGCTCTTTCTCCTTCTGCTTGCATGCGCGTGTTCACATTCCCACAGTCCGCTACTCTCACATATCTGCAGGTAAATATGCTGTAAGGCTGTATATTTGTTGTCCAGGCACCCTGCTGAGTTGCAAAACTCCAAAGAGAACGAGTAGGCATTCGAGCCCCCCCTTTCATTCAGACAGAAAGGTGATAATCACGACACGTTCTTTGTCAGCTGGCAATGTTGATATGACGAAAAACAAGGCAAGCGGGCACGAGAGCTTCCAAAGACTGCAGCCAAACACTACGAGGCCACAAAAACTGTTGCCGTGGACGGTTTTCATTAATCACATTCTTGCATTTTAATTGATTGTTTCGCCTCTAATAAGGTTAGAGATGAGATATAGTTGTTCTCTAATTGCAGGCTTGTTCCTCAGCTGCTCTTGTCCTCGTGTTGAAGTGCTTTGGACACTGACTCTGAACCCCAAACTGAGGGCTGTACTACGAAGCACAATTTCATCATATCCAGATAACTTCAGGGTTTTCTGTGCTATGAAGGCAGTTCACTTCTTACCAGGTACATTGCCATGGTAACTTAACCTGCTGTGGAGCAGGTTATGTTGGAAGCTCCATCCAGGGAAATGTCGTGGCCTAGAGTTATTAATAATGTCCAATGTTAGCATCAGGAAAAAACAGGGATGCTATTAGCACGAATATGTGATCCTAAAATACCTTGGACCTTATTATTAAATTTGCACATAGAATAAATTCTGTTTTATATTTATTATTTACTCAGACTACAGCTGAAAGAATAAAAACTAAGCCCATCTTTTAAATATTACATTTATGAAAAACTCAGTTATAATCCATCTGATTTTCCTGTGTCCTTGCGAGAGAGCTATGATATTGATAAGTCTGTAAACTTGCACATTCATTATTTTTGCTGGCTTTTCTTCCAGGTTTCATGTTAATGTGCAGGGAAAACACTGAGCTAACTTAATGAGTTGATAACCAGCTTTATGTGACTGATGCTACAGTGGGGTAAAGAGACTCCTGAATGATACCCTGGGGATGCTGAACTTTTGTTGTTGTTCATTTCTGGGCATTTATTTAATATAATTTATTTAATGTAGAAATTAAGGTAGGCAGAGATCAGGGGAGACTGCCTTGCAAGAAATGGTCTTAAAATAAAAATAAACTATAATGTTATTGTAATATAACATGTATTTTTTTCCTGCAGTGAACATGACATTTCTTCTTATTGTCCCTCCAGTTTGTAACCTGTGGTCACTCACTGGGTTTTAACTAAACAGAGCCATTATTACATTGATTACCAGCCACAGGTCTTGTGTTTTAGAAACTGTGGGTTTTGTTGCCTGTGAACAACAGTTTTGTAATTGGACCACTCATACATATAAACATTAATTAGTTTAGCAAAATATTAAATTAATTAGGAATAAATTAATTTTCACAAAGCTTTTAACAGCAAACCTGTCCACACCAATAAAAAAAATTGTAAATATGACATGAAAGTAAAAATTGTGTCTTAATTATTTCTTCACCTCTGCCCCGACAAGAACAAAAAGGAAACGGAGAAGAACTTTGATTTATTCAGCACACAAAAATGCTCCCCAGGGCTCCATAGACTTTACTCATATCCGTGGATTCATTAGCCAGTGATCAAGAGAGAAGCATGTAATCCACGCTGCTTCTCGCTTCCTCAGATTTTGGTACATGACATCGTTTGCTGCTTCTTAAAGCTCTCTAGCTCTCATGTGTAAAGAAATGGTATATTCACCCAGTGAGATGTCAGTTTAAATTGTATGCCTGTTAAGAAGAAATGATCTATTCGCCTTTTGCAAAACCCACTTTGCAGTAACTGACCCCTCTCTGAAGCTAATTCGTCTGTGGCCTTGCCACAGTACAACAAGAAAAGTGAAATTGTGAGGTGGCTTTATCTGCCTCCAGGCGCATTCACCACTTTGAGCAAAACAGAAGAAAGAAACAAGCGGTGAGTCATCATTCACCTCATGTAGGCAGAAAGGATATAGAGAAGTTGTTCTGCAACTCTTTCTTAAAGTGATCCTCTACCCAGAAACTCTTTAAGCAAGTACAGCAACAGATACACCTTTGCAGGCTTTCACGGTGCAAGCTGATGTTAGTCAGAGTTTAATTCAATTCAGTCCAAGGTGCTTTGCATTGTGAGGTAAAGATCATACAATATTTAAGAGGGAGTCCCAGTAATCTGATGATCCACAGTGAGCAAGCAGAGGGTGATGGTGGGAAAAAAGAACTCAGTTTTCATAGGAAGAGACTTTTAAAAGTAAGAGAAAAAAAGCCTAAAAACCAACAACAAACAGGAGAAAATACAAGCTATGGGAGAGGATAGAAAACAGTTAATGGTCTGCCATAGTGGCCCCACAGTATGCACATGGCGAGTGAAAAACTAGGGAGTGGAGGAAAAAGTTCGGTGCATCACGCCATGTCCTTAATAGCCTGAGTCTGCAGCTCCATAACTAAGGGAGGTTTGTGACCTCGGTCAAAATGGAAGGTTTTTAGCCTCATTTGCTACTTTAATGATAAAAAACCAACTATGTGTTGCTTAAGATTGCAGGAAAGATCTGGCAGTAACGATATTTTAATGTCAGTTTCTTCAGATTTCTGACTGGCACATTATTAATAATATAACTACACACAGAAAGCTATAAGGGCATGTTCGGGTGTGTTCGGTCAGTCCAGAGTTTGGTAATGAGCTGCAGTCGGTGTTTTTGCTGCATGTCTGAAAAAATATAAGTCATGAAAAGTTAAAAGGTGGACGTACACATGCCTCATCGTCGGGTTAGTCTGCAGGGAGAATCCAATTAACATTTCAACATCAACAAAAACTTAAGGAACTGGTCTCAGTAAAACTTCAGGTGATTTTAAAGTAGTTACTCCAGGCTGCAAATGTTTGAATTGTATTATCCTTGTTTCAGGCAGCAGGCAAAGAGTTCTACTGACGTTTCAGGGTTTATTGGCCCTGCAGTTTATAAAATTTGGTCGTTTTTGTATTTTTATTCTTTATTGCCTGTATTTTAGTCTACTTAACTTGAGTTTATTCAGCTCTGCTGGTTGTACTGCTTTCTTACTTCGCCAGGAATCTCTTGTAAAAGATATTTTTAATTTCAGGAGAGTCCTATTTTCCTCGTTAAATAAAGCTTAAATAAATAACATGAATTTCAGAGAATTATGAATCATTGTTTGGACGCTGTAAGTGTGAGATGAAGTGCAGCATAACAATACATTACCCTTCTTTCATCAAAGCACCAAAGCCATTTAGGCTTTATGGGATTTCGTAACCAAAAGCTGCATGTGCGTCCATCACGACCACTACATTTTTCTTATTCTATTTTGCGGATGGCAAAGACATCCTGTAATATTATATAATGTAAATTTAGTTTACCAGGCAACAAAAAGCATGCATATATAAACATATGTCTCACCTTTTTCTATGCTTCTTGCTTCATCCCACTCGTGCCTATGCCTCATAAAAACAACCTTTTTTTTACTCAAGAACTGTTCGCTAGTTTATGAGCAACGGCATAAAATCCGAAACTTAAGGTGGGTGGCCTGCCCACGTTTCTTTTCCAAAAAAAAAAAAAAAAGTAGATGGTTTTCTGTTCATCTGGCATCACTGCAGTAGCTTAACGCCAGCGAGGCCAAGTTAGATAAGGATGTGAGTGCAGAGGCAGAAGAGAGCAGTATGAGTAATAGGTACTGAGAGGTGGATGGATAGATAGATAGATAGATAGATAGATAGATAGATAGATAGATAGATAGATAGATAGATAGATAGATAGATAGATAGAGAAAAAGGTGCACTTTTCTCTTCACTCTTCATTTCCCTCCTAATGTGACACGGTGTGATTTTTTTGTGGCTGTTTGTGTGTTTTGGTGCTATTCTCATTCTGTCCCATTCAATTTGTGGGCCTTCCATTGTGGTAATAGACCATTACTGAATGGAGACTTGAATAGAGGGGAGAATAAAAGCCAGAGGAAAAAAGAAAAAGAACTGAGGAAGTGGGTGAAAGAACAGCAGGAGAAGAGGTGTCAGTATGTGATTTCCCCAGGGGATTGAACTAAAATAGAGGGGCGTGTCCCTTTCTTTCTGGGTCTCTCACACTTAGTTCCTGTCCACTTGCAATGTGTAGGTGCTTGTGTGTGTGTGTACTGTATACGCCTATGCAGTGTACTGTGCCACTTTTCAGTGTTGACCTTTATATATACTTCTAACATGCTCAAATTTTCCTATCGGAGAGATTTCAGTATGTGTATTCAGATGTGAGGGTGTAGGCGTTTGTGCGTGTGTGGGTGCATACATGCGTGTCTTTATGTAGGTGTGTTTTCATCACTCCACCTTGTTAGATGGTGGTTTACTGGCCTACGCGATTAATCCGATTCGCACCGATAAAAGAGATCAATCCTTTCACCTCCACACAAACACGTCGATGCTGCACACGCATACAATGATGCACTCAGAGGTACACTTAAAAATTTCCATAGGCACAGAGGTCAACATCCCCCAGGCTTATGTACCTTTTACTCTAAAAGCTCGGCTCTATCAGGAGGAATACATCGAGACATGTGAGTGGCTTTTAGACATCCCTGTGGAGAAACTGACAGTTAACTGAGGGGGAAATATGAGCTTTTAGATCCCTACAGACGGCCAATGTAAAAATGAGCCGTGTTCTTCTCATCGGTCTGTCTGAACACTGATGTGCAGAAAACTGCATGTTTGTTTGTTTTTTGTGAATTTAACGCTGCTTTGTGACTTTGCACATCTTACATTGAATGCAAAATGCAAAGCACCGTTATTGCATAAAAGCAGTTGCCTATGATTACAGTTTAGAAAACCTTATTAATAATGAATAACTTTAAAAAAGGGATATCTGAGTGTTCTCCTTGTGTTATTGTAAGCTAAAATACAATAAAAAAGAAAAAGAAAACGAAGGTTCTCAAACTTCTCATGCTTGGAAAGATTCCCCAAAATACTAAAAAGGTTTATGCATAGAGGGGGGTGCAGACATGCCAAGCCATGCCTAAACTTGTTTACCTCTGTAATGGTTTGAGGATTGCTACATCCAAACCGACAGTAAAGAGGCTGTAATAGAGTCTTGAAGCTGCTTCTCTCATAAAAGATGAAATAACTGAATCGAGGGATAATGCAAATTTCTTTATCCTCAGCCTTGTGTTAGTCCCTTAAAATGATTGTCTGCTGGAGCTTCTCATCATAGCATTCACAATAACAGCTGTAATTCTTTGCAGCTTAAACCGATTTGGTCTCTTTTTGCACTACTTGATCGGCATTTTAAATTAGTTCTGTGACAAAATGCGCTGACCCACCATTTGATGGCTGACTAACTCTAAAAGACACTCTATTAAATAACGAGATGGTGTCATAACAATAGAGCATGCAGGATTTTACACTTTAGGCCACTTTATTATGTACACCCTTTAAACTCCTCGTAACGCCATCCGATGGCAGCAACTCAGAGCATTTAGGCATGGTGAAGACGACCTGCTGATGTTCAAACCGAATGGCGGGACAGCGTCAGGCTGATAGAAAGGCAATGGTAACTTGAGTAACCACTTGTTACAACCAGGTTGCAAGCAGAAAAAAATCCCTGAATGCACAACACATCAAACCTTGAAGCAGATGGTTTGTAGCACCAGACAATCGCACCAAATGCCATTTCTGTCAGCTAAAAACAGGAAACTGAGGATGATTCGAAAGACATCGCTTGCCTGGTCTGATGAGTCTTGATTTCTGCTGTGACATTTCGATGGTGGGATCAGGATTTAGGGTAAAAATAATAATGATAACAACATATAATTTATTGATCCCTGTGGGGAAATTACTCTCTCTGCATTCAACCCATTCACTCAGTGGGCAGCTGCAAATCAGGCGCCCGGGGAGCGGTGTGTAGGGACCTACCTTGCTCAGGGGTACCTCAGGGTAGCCGTTCAGTGGATTTGAACCCCTGAAATTCCGATCATCGGACGACCATGCTACATACTGAGCTATCCCTGCCCTGCAACAACATGAAAGCATGGATCTGTCTGGGAACCTTCAGGCTGTTGGTGGTGGTGTAATGGTATGGGAGATATTTTCTTGGCATACTTTGGGCCAGACTGAGGTTTGTTTCAACACCACAGCCTGCCTGAGAATTGCTGCTGACCATGTCCACCCCTTTATGACCACAGTGATTCCAGCAAATACTGCACCATGTCACAAACCCCAGATCATCTCAGACTGGTTTCTTGGACATGAAATGCCCTCCACAGTCACCAGATTTCAATCCAGTGGAGCTCCTTTGAGATGTGGTGGAACGGGAGCGCCTCATCCCTGAGATCTGGAAATGTTTCCAGGGTCTTGTTGATTCTGTGCTGTGAAAAACTGAAACTGTTCTGAAGGTAAAAGCAGGTTTTAGCAAGGCCTAATAAAAGGGCCAGTGTTTGGCTATAGATACACAAAAAAGTAATCCCTTTGAGAGTAATGACTCACAGTACACTAGTGTTTGATAGCATTTTATTTTATTTTGCTCTGTTAAGGAAGTTTTATGGTTGCAACCCTCCAGCAAAGCCACACACACTGTGATGGTAAGAGGAGGCCAAGTTCGAAGATTGTGTTTAAAAAAAGTTACTGGTAATTGCTTGACAAATAATTTGCAGTAGTCTCGATCTGTTGCTTTTCCACCTCACTGCAGCAGAACGCACTGCACCATTCTCTTACTATCTGCAGATGAAGTCTGACTTTTACATTTGGAGAAGAACTTTTATTGGGATAAGGATGTTGATCACAGTCTGAAGGCCAAATGCCAGGGAGAAAAAGAAAAATAAGAGAGCTTCCTCTGTGTTACAGCTCAGCGCTCAGTCTGGCAGTTCATCAGAGTTTGAATAAGAGGTGTAGCCTCCTGCCACCGAGTGTACTGAGGCATCACCATCGGCATTTGAGTTGTATGAAGGCGTCTGTAAAGAAGAAGTCATTCAGCACTGGCGACGCTGCATGGCATTTTAAAAAGGATCCGGTGCCTCAGGGCGTAGCCACCGTCACCTGCAGTGCCGGTACCGAGGTCTGTTCCTCTGTGCCGCTCTGCCTCTGAGTAAATGAACAAGTTTCGCCTCTGGGCAAACAGATTTACATCACAAATAATGAACAGCTTCAAATTTTGATGATTGCTGTTTTAACAACTTTTTCAATTAAACTGAAAAAGTTTGAACATTGATGCTGAGAGGACATGATTGAATTGCCTCTAGATGTTTACGCGGAGTAAGAAAAAACAACATTCGGTGCTCTGTTTTTATTTATTTATTTATTTGGGGCATCATTCATTATTGAGCTAGGGGATGGATGTGTTTAATTCAAAGCTGAGGTATGTATGTTATGTAAGATAGACTTTTGCCTTCATTTTAACTTTTCTATTGAGGACATGTATTGTGCCTTCGAATTGAAACTGCGGCTGCGTTACTTCAAGGTTGGATTTCTTTTGCTTTTGTTTGGCTTCGTTTTTGAAAATCAATCTTAAATTGCATTCCTACCAGCATTATGAAAGACTCTAAATTGACTTTCTGTGAATTGCAGAGAACTATGAACGGTATTTGTTTGTGAAAAATGCCTTTTGTGAAAGTTTTAGTTTACTAAAAAACCCCATGGAGTGTGTAAAGTAATGCCGTAAGTCTGATAAAAGGGGACTTTTTTTTGCTAGAAGTAGAATAAAAAATAGGGTGAGCCCGTCATTAAAGGTACTTTAACTTTGAAGTGTTGAAACTACATTACAAACACTGCTACCTGGGTGGGCCATAATTTACTGGATGCTAATTAGTAGCCTTTATCACCTTTAAAGTGGCATGGCAATCAGTACATTTGCTCCACAGAGTCAAATTATCTGGATTATAATTGCAGATATAGAATGCTTCAGTGAATCAGAGAGAAAAAATATCAGCACAGCAAACAGAAACGTCATTAATATAGAAAAACAGAGGCCACTCGTAGTGATTTGTGATGCCAATTTAATTCCTTTTCAGCGTTTATGTTGTGTTGTCAAAAAGTTGACAAGTAGTTGCTCGTTTTTTAATCTTCAAACATGTTAACTAGTCACAACTCTGTATTCAGCTCAGCTGTCCTTGTCTTCCCGTCACTGTGCTTCTCACTTACTCCGTTGATTCTTCGTCTTTGTTTTTCCTTTTTTATCTGCCTCTTTTTACCGTGCTTCCAACACGAACATTTCCCTGACAGCTAGATACTCTTGAACCTCCCATAATTGCCTTTCTGTCCTCTAAAGAGTTTTTCCATGTCGTGCATCAGGGGCAAGGCTGTTATCTACGGTGGACTCCTGAACCGCTCGACAAGCATGTTGGAGAGAGTGTGTATGTGTGTGTCTGGTGTGTCGCTCAGCGATACTCAAATGCGGCCAAAATTGTCGAAGTGATGTCGACGCTCTGTCTGCGTCTCCAGTTAGGCTTCTCGTTGGTGTTTCAGGTTCTTAACTCTTAAAACTTATGAATGTTTTCACACTAAATCATCACTGTATGAACTTTGAGCGTTTGTCATTGAACTGGCTGACCTGCTCTGATGAAAACATGTAAAAGTAATCGAGAGGCTAAACAGCATTAAATGTAACTAAAAAAAAAAGACGGCTGTTTTTCTCTCTCGTGCAATTTTACATCGACAGTTTGATTTAACTAAATGTTTCCAGGCGGCTCTGAAATGAGAAATAAATGACAGCATTAAGCCCTTTAAACGGACCAACTGTTGCTAACACTCAGAAGATGTTTCTCCTGGATCCATTAAAGAGAATGATTAAAAACTTAAAAAAAAAAGGAATCAAAAGAAAGCAAACATCATTTAAAAAACTTTGTAAAAAACGTACAGCAATGTTTTATTATCCACCACTGGCTCTGTACTGCAGGTAACTGAACTCAGCGTCATTGCTACTCAGTTTGCTTTTAGTGGTCCGTTTGTACGTTAATGAGCAAGTATCAAAAATTTACAGGATTTATAATGTTTTTCTTATTAAAGGTTTAATGCTGGCACAGATGCCTGAGAAACATCACGTCTCCAAATGACCTGAAGCCGTTACTTAATTACATCAAATTTTAATAATCTTGGTGCTTTTAGTGCCAAATGATGCCATATCACAACCAGCGCTACTTGATTCAGAGGGAATGCAGTATCATTTTGTTTTTCTGTAGCTGCAATTTTACAGTTTTCCTGTTTATTTGGCACCACACTGCCACAAAAATCAAAATGGTCTTCATGGTTTATTGTGGCTACATGATAGATACAGTAGATTAGCATTTCATTGCTGCTGTTGATTAATGCCGTGATTTGGGCATCTTCAGTACATGTCTGCTGCTGTGCTCTCTTTGGTGTGAAATTTCTGTATATTACTCTGTGCGTTTGCAGACTAAAACAAGCCCCGCGTTGGTTTAAAGAACAAAAGTTACTGATTAAAACGACTTCCAAAGCTGTCTTAAACAAATGAGGCATGTGATCTCATGTATCCATGTATTCCATCCATTCTCTTCCGCTTAGCCAATCCAGGGTTGCGGGGGCGCTGGAGCCAATCCCAGCTGATCTTTTGTATTCTAAAAAAAACTTAAGCTGGACCATATGCAAGTATTGCCAAGGGATATATTTAAACTTTCACACATTTTCTTTAGCATTTAACCAGCCGGTGTTTTGCAGGGATTTGTCTAAAGTGCTCTAATTTACTTTTTCACAGATTATGCCTTCCACTTTTTTCCTTTACGGTTTTAGCCTCAAAACATTTCTTCTCCTTATAAGTGAGGAGGGAGCATAGCGATCAAATAGCCATCAAACTGTTATTATCAGAATAATACTTGTAAAGAAGAAGCGAGCGATGCTCCAACTAAGTTAAAGTGAATTGCGTCTTGCAGCCACATTATTTTTGCATTATCAGAGAAATGGATATGTTGATCCTTGATTGATTTCTCCCCACGGGACTGTTTGAGCTGATTGAAATGCCTGATCAAAGGATCAAAGGCTGAAATGTTCCTCTTGCTGATGTGATGTTTTAGACTTTTGAGCACCATCACTTTAGGTGTAACCTTTTTTTTCCAAGCATGATGTTTTTCATATTTTAAGGAGTTTAGATAAATTATGTTATTTAACTGTGCTGGGAGGGAAAAAACAGTCTTCAGGTCCAGATTTTTTAATTTCTTCTTCTTTCATGTCCCTTAAATGACTTCTGTTGTGTTAGGGTTTGTATTCTTCTATTTGGTGGTGTTTTCTTGCCCACTCAGGGCCGCTATATCTTAGCCATTATTTGACAGGAAATAAGGAGAGAGTGAGGGGTAATGGCATGAAAGATAAGGTCTGGGGCAGACTTGAACACAGGCCCCTGCAGCAAGGACTGTAGCCTTCAGTATACAGGTTGCCACGTCAATCAGGTGACCTATACTGGCACCCGACTGTTGTAAATCTTTATATTTCCTTATTAAACAAGGTATAACTCATACACAGATGGTTCAAAATACAGCACCCTGCCCCCTACCAAAGAAAGAAACACAAGGTGCACGTTACTCCTGTGTTGCTCCTAATGAAATTTAGAATAAAATATTACGGCCTGCACTCTTGCAGTCTCACACTATTAGATTAACTCAAATGGCAAATTGCATTTTTAATACGTTTAACATAACGACGTTCCTTTCTTAACGAATGTTTTTGTCGTTTTCGTTTGTCTGACGTTTTTGTTTTTCCTTTAAATCTAATTTTTGCATGTGGTTTTTATCCTGGAGTGGAAGTACGAATGACAGTAGCTGTCAGGTGTGCCCCGACCTGTTAAGTGTTCGGCAGAGAGTTTTAAAAAGAGGTCAGGGAGCATTTTAATGATCATTGCATCCATGATACGCGGTTTATATTCTCCCCTTTCTTCTCAGTTCCTCTTTACTTCCATCTCAGTCTGTTTCTATCCACCCATCCCTCCATCTGCTGCTCTGCATCCATCTGTCTCTGTGTCCTTTTACCAGCTTGCACTTCCAACAAGCATGTCTGTCAAGCCTTTGCAGTCAATTATCTCCCTCTTTTAAAGAGTTAATCTTAATGTTTGCCCTGGAATTGATTAACCAATAGCAGGACAGGTCACCATTGATGAAACGATCAATTGTACGGCTCTCTTGAGAAATGGTCCTAAGGACAAGTTGCATAAAAATGCACACGTATACAGGAAGACAGACCGACTGGCAGCAGCTGTGTACACAGATCACAATAAAAAAGAAGGCAGAGACAAAGCAAACAGGATTCCCTGTAATTTAATTATCTTGATCACATCATGTCGTTTTATTATGCTATTTTGTTACGGCCCCTTATTACTATGCTGGCAAAATCACATTTCTGCTTCGGATCAAATGCGTTTAAAGTTGCTGGCACCTGGGCTGAGCATGGCGAGCGCACACGAGCACACCGGACGATTCGCGCAGACACACACGCGCAGACACGCGCGCGCGCTCTAAAACCAATGGTAGCATGCTAAACAGCAGGCGTCTTCTATTAAATCGAATCAGTATGAGATGACATGTTATCTATTCTAAGCGCACTCTGTGGCTCTCAAATCTTTTATCAAAAAATACAGCTAACACCCCGAACGCTTCCAGTCGGCGTGTGTCTCCAAGGTGCGTGTGTGTGTGACAGATATTAAATGGGCTTTGTCTTGTTCTGCTCCTCAGGAAATGAACCTGACATTACTCATCTATCACGACCGCTATCCCTCCCCTCATCTCTCCGCTCTTCTCGTCTTTACCTCCTCTCTCCCTGCGCCTCTCTCCGTCACCCCGGTCTCCTCAGTTTTTCTCTTCCCTCCGCCTGCCCTTCTTTCTTTCTGGCCTTTTCAAATCTTCTTTTGTCTTCTTCCTTCTGTCTGTTCGATCTCAATTCTTTGCCGGATATGCCTCATTCTCCCTCTGTGTCTTTCTTCTTTTCATCATGATTCTACCCAACTCTCCTTGCGTACAGTACATTCCATATTTTCTCATTTCCCTTTACTGTTTTTTCTCCCCGCGTCTATCGCTCTCCTCTTCTGTCAATCTTCAAATCTGCTCCTTTCCATCATTACTCTTTGCACCATTCTTCTTCTCTACTTATCTTTTAAACAGCCCTGTTCATCTGCTCAGCTATTCATCCTGGGCTTATTCAAGTGCACAGAGACCTCCGATAATATGAATGCACTGGCAGTTTTTTTTTTTTTTTTCTGTCCCTGAATCCTCATAGCCGCTTCAGCATTTTCCATCTTGTCTGATTTGAGTTTGTCTGATCAGTTCCACGTTAAAACAAAAGTCTAAAACTGTGCATGTGTCAGTTTCAAGTTCACCCTGAAATAATTTCATGCACATTGCCTCCCCCAACGATGATTGCATTCTGTTTCCTTCTGTTCTTCAATGACAACGACAGCAAGCAGCTGATGACAGAAGCTGTAACGGCACAGGACAGGTGTCTGCAAATTCAGACAGCTTTCACCTGTCAGTGTCAGCCCAAACCTATCCTCGTATAGTTTAATCGTGGAATTTAATCTAACAACACAGCCAGATGCTTTCTTAACTGTTGCCGCGGAGCCATTGGGATATTAAAAGGAGCAATGTTCCCGCTGAGGAGTAATGTAGCTCTGTAGATATTAACACTGCACATGAAACAAAGTAATATTAAACCAATTTTGATTGTAATTTCTTGGGCTTTTTCTCGTGCTCTCTGCAAGCGTGCTGTTATTAAAAAAAAGCAGTTACAAGGAAGGAGACTTACACAGCATATGCTTTGTTGAAGGTCTTACCACAGCAAAATGAAAAAATAAAATTACAATTAATGAAGATTAGATTAGATGAAGAAGATATATTATAGATCATATATTATATATCTGAGATGCTGCCACTTGTAAAAACAAAGAACAATTAGGGTCTTCTTAATATAAAATCTCATTTAGCCTTCGCATGCACATAAGTTTGCAAACAAAGCTCCAAGCTTTAATTTGAATCAGACACTCTTTCTGGCCAGAATCAGCTTTTAAATATTGGTGAGACTGAATATTTATAAGGGAATACATCATAACACCAAGATTTCAGTATTTTAATTAAAACATGCACCAGCTCTAAACATATTCCACATGACAGCACTGATACCAGAGTCACTGTTTACAGGGACAGGGTTTAGAAATTATGAGTTCCGCAATTTGTTCTTTTAATGCATTTTAAGGTGAAATATTTTTTCACAATAGTTTTTCATTCACACAGTCGCAAAGTTCTTTCTCATAGAGGATGGCTTGATTGCTGGGTTTTTTCCAGAGTACTGCAGGGTCTTTACCTTCCAGTAAAAGCATTTTTGATTTGATTCCGTATAAATAAAACATTAGTTTGGTGTTTATAAAGCAATAGAATAAAATTTACAGAAATCTTAAAGTTTCTTAGTTGGTGCCTCTGCTGTGTTCACTCCTCATGTCTAAACCAGCCAATTACCATCACTGAAGAGTGACGCATCAGCCTAAATCTTTAAACACAATCCAATCAGAAGCACTGCAGGATGGGCCATAACTGTAGGATTCCTGTGGAGTATTTTCAAAGCCATCTAGGGTGTCACACATTGATTCATGCCAGTTTTTTTGTCTCATTTTTGAAAAAAAATAAAATAAAATTACACATAAGTCCAAATCTCAGTGACCTCATAGTTGGTTGCTCCATAACTCCATAAAACTTTGAGGTGGCACTTTGGGGGATAAGCGAATTAAAGCTAAGACACTTGCAGTGAAGAAAAAGAAACTCAGTGGGGGGAAAGGTAGAGAACAGAGGAAAGCAAATCAGCTCTTTTTCCACAGCAGATCATCTGCCTTCATCTCACCCTATCACTATCATCCTCCTCTCTCACACCAGCCTTCTGCATGTCCTCTGTGGTCTTTTCCTACTGCCTGGCAGCTCCATCTTTGTCCAGTATATCCACCACCCTTCCTCTCCACATGTCCAAACCATTTCAGCCTTGCCTCTCTAACAGTCTCCAGACTGCCCCACCTGAGCTGTCCCTCTGATGTACACATTTCTAAAATTGTCCATCGTGGTCACTCCCAATGAAATCAGAGCTTCTTCATGTACATGTACATGTATGTGCATTACACTAAACACTTCAGTGTTCAAGTAAATAATTAATATGAAGTGATTTCTTATTTATGTTCATTGATATCAGTGCAGGCCTTAAAAATATACTATCAGCTGGTATATGTAGTAAGCACGACAGATTCCCTATGCAACAAGAAAGCTCATTTTATTTACCTGGTGAGCCGAGGTGCTTTTTTCGCTAACTTGAAATATATTTAATATTTTGTCTTCATCATATACTGTACTTGGAAGTGAAATAATAAAAATATGGAATACAATATGTGTCACACAAAGTCTCTATTGTAATGGGTTAGAAAAATGGATGTGTCAGGATGAGTAGAAAAGAGAATATGTCTGAATCTAAATGCACAGCGTTGTGTCATTTAGTGAGGCTCTAATAAAATCAGATGGCAGCTCTCAACAGATTTCATTTCTCTGAGTAGCTCTCATGGTAAAAAGGTTTGAGGCTGTTTAACAAATTCAAGCTTATAAAAAAAATAACAGTGGATCATTCAGTGTGTGGTGATTGGAAATGAAAAATCATTTCATTTATCCAGCCATGGAACCACACTGAAGTATTTATTTGCTATAATAGATTTTATACAATGTGTGGGCAGATTTTGGACTAAAAATTCACCAGAATTGTAGGTGGGCAGATCCTTAAAACCAGATTTTCCAATAAATGTTCCTCCATCTTCTTCACTATCAACATTTTCATTTTGTGTGCATGTAGATGGTGAAAGAAAACCCCCAAAAAACAAATGTTGAGGGCAATTGTTGTCATTGTTTTTTAAATAAAGATTAGACAATTATTGATCCCTAGAAAATGTATTGAGCTACAGCCTATTTATTGCACTTTATATGTCCCTATATTTTCATTGCTCATCAGATAGAATTGAAAACTGCTACTGTTTGTCTTGCTGTTCATAGAATTTTCTGAGCTTCAATTAGAGACTTTATGAAAAACATAATACTTTTTATGTACAAATAATTGTTATATTTTGTTAAATTAGCACTGTCTATTAAGGTTTCAGTGTGCAAGATTAAAAATGTTTGCAGTCTAGCTGCAACATTACCACTTTATCATTAGCTTCGTAATAGTACTAATAGTTAAACAGCTAACACTAGCATGTGCTGGCCTGTTTAACAGTTTTAATAACTAACTCATCAATTCTTTAATGTTGGTATGCACTTGTCAAGCCAAACAGCTACAGTCACAAAATCTTCAACACAGTTATTGCAAGAAGGCAAGAACATCACAGCAGGACAGGAAATGGGGTAACAATTGCTAATAAAAAGCTAATTTTAGCTGTTCCGTTGTCACAAGGGGTTGCTATAGCGGACCATTCCACACGGATGGTTTATACCAGATGCCCTTCCTGATAAAACCCCAAAGGGTATTTGTGTTTTAGTGAATTGAATCAGCAAACCTTTATTTGCAAACAAATGAGTAAACCACACAATGAAAACATAGTGTAGATGTCGTAGGCAAATATCCCTCACCAAGAATTTAGCAAAGACGCTAAACACGAAGCAAAGCACATGCACTGGGGAAAAAGTTGGCTATCACCTGGGCAAACATCCTCCCCAAACTTGTGACAAAAGGTGTCAACGAGTGTCAACAGGTACTACTGTAGCATCTGGAAGACAAAATGTAGCTTCAAATGAAGGTTACAAGGCAACCGGCATAGTTGGTAAGCACTGATGCTAGCTAACGCTAACAACAAATGTGAGATGCGTTTAAAGGCGAGACGATTACTGGTTGTCAGGCCCCTTTATCAAGTTGCTTACTTCACCCAGATAACACGTTCAATTTTGTTGGTACTGTGACTAAATATTTATATCAGGCCAGTACGTTATTCAACACCAAACTTGCTCTTCTATGTTTTTATGGACCTCGTTTTGTGCACTGGTGTGTAGTCATGCTGCAGCAAGGAGGGCGTAAGTTTGGGCGTCTGGGAAGTGAATGGGTTATATATAAGGTACTCAAGTAGAGTCGAAAAGCACCATATGAGCAGTGGCGTGTCTAGAAAATTTTTGTTGGGGGGGCCAGGTAGGGGCACAGATTTGGAGAAGGGTGGCAGATTTAATTGGCAGATAATGTTTAAAAAAAAAATTCTACCAACCCTTAACCATAATTCAATAATCCTATAAACCTAATAACCAAATGCACTTTTAACTCTTATTAGAATGAGATTTTAACCACTACGGTGCAAAGTTTTTAGATACTGCGTTGATAAAGTACAAGAGATACAATCAGTGCTTTGTCAGTGTTTACTCAGCATTCAAGGACAGCAATATTTGCATAGTATTTTTACTGACATATACTGCACATATGTTTTGGGCAAAAACATTTTTGAATATTAAAATACGAACATTTGTAGCAAACAATTGACAAATTAGCCAGTTCCAATGTAAAACTTTCTCTGCCTGTTAAAAAAAGAAGATAATCTTCTCACAAACTGGTGTTTGATTTTGAAACAGGAAAAAAGTGGAGAAACAACTGAAAAGACTAATATTTGAATAAAACCTGAAAGCAAGTAAATACTTTCTATGCTGCCTTATGGTAAACTTTGGTAATATTGATAAAGAACAACACTGGCTGATGATGAAATACATTCAGCTGGCATGGTGACACTGCCAGTATAACCTGCAGGGCTGGACTGGGACAGAAAATCGGGCATTTTGACTACAGACCGACCCACCAGGTATTAAAGCCATAAAGCCTTTGAATGAAAACAAACCCTGTTGTGACAGTGATGTACAGTCTTGTTGGTATATGTATGATTTCTATACATTTTACGTCAGATAAAAACTTTGGTTGTAAGATTTAGATAATTATTTAATAAAAGCTAGATATTTTAAATGAGAATAGGAAAGAAAAGTATTTCTTTGTGCCCCCTTTCCCTGTTAATTCCCTACCTGGCCCCCTGGCAAAACTTTGCTAGACCCGCCCCTGCACAGTTACCAGCTGTCAGCTACATAAAAAAGGATCCTGGTGGGTGGTCTTCACGTTTCCCTCTCACCAGATATCCAAACCGACATCATGACCAGCAGCTTTACAGCTGTGGCTCCAGCAAACATCAGCTGATACTAGAAATTAATATTAAATAAATTCTAACAACAGCCGATCAAGCTTAAACGTGCTGCTGTTGTTTAGCGCAACATCTGCTGGTTTCGTCTTTCTGGCGCAAAGTGGGCGATAAACAAACAAGAGAGAAAAGCCGATCAGCTGATCATCGATCAGTTTCATGACTGAAGTAGCAACAGGAGAGGCAGGATGAGAGAAGAGGCAGCTGTGCAGCGTAAAGACAGAATAAATCCAGCTTTGTGTCTTTTTCCATCCTAGCTGAAGTTCGGGACAAACTGCGTCTCTTCTCAGCTCAATACGAAACGTGTAATATTTTCTCTGATTGAGGGACCATTCCATTTTTTTAAGGAGCCGTTGGCAACTCTACTAACTAACCTTATGAATAAAATAAAGTTCACTATCAGTAACATCATAGCAACCGAACAGCTGTATAAAAACTCCAAGCTGGCTAGAACGCAGTATGAGTTATTGCAACTGACAGTAAAAAGTCAGCACAACGAAAATAAACTCCACCTAAACTTAGTTCATATCTGACCCAGATAGACTGCAGGTCATAACTTCTTACCTGAAGTTCAGTTCACCTGACACTCGGACTGGCGGCTGCCTCGGGGCTCTCCTCCTGCCTCCCCTTCCCTCATCCACCTGCTGCCTCTGTGGAAGCCCCGCCATAGCCACCACCAAACACCTGAGTTATTTTTACACATCGACCTGCATCTGGCCAATCCACCACCTCTCATTGTTCATGCCGTTACAAAAAAAATAAAAAATAAGTCAAATAAGCCCGATGGCCAGTCCAGCTATGTTAACCTGCAACCAAATCTGCAGCTCCATACAGCAATGTTACGACTTAGATTACATCTTATAACTCATAACTCTTATGTTAGCTGCCCTCAGTAGCATACTGTCTGAAATATTCCACGGCTGCAATAATTCTTTAAGTGTTATTTTTTCCTTGGTATTCTAATTTCGCCGAAGTTTACTAAACTCAACAAACTTAATATTACTTACCAGGACATTTATTCTGTCCTCATTTTCTTTCACCGAAAAATTGTTTCCTGCAGTGACGTCTTTCGTGCTTGGCTCTCCTACCTTTGCTAACGTGATGCGCATAGCGCAGAAGCCGATGCTGCATTCACTTACACTCGGATATCTGAGCGTCACCGTGAAAACATAATCGGACATTTGATATTTGATTGAATTTTATTGTTTTGCCTTTGGGGTGGCACCTGGGGTGGCCAGTCTGGTTGGGGGGGTGGCCTGTGCCCCCCCAGGCCACCCCGCTGGACACGCCATTGCATATGAGAACAAGTTTATTTACCATTTACCATCTGGTTGGGTGGGTAAATACTTTTGGCAAATAGTGTCTGTTCAGCTGCTAGTGAGGGGAGGGGCTTGTTTGTCAGCTGGAGGAGGCAAACTTTCAGTCAGTTTTGTTATTGAAAAGTACTTTAAGTATTGTTTCTGGTGATATCCCTTGTAACAATAATGAGTTAAATATCCTACAGGCCATATGCACAACTAAAAACTGTTAAGATGCTAATTTTAATATATAAGTATTTTCCTTAAACCCACGAAAACTTTCAAAGCATACTGATTACATTGTTTCAACAATAGGATTCAAATTGAAGCCTCCGCTCGACTGATTTCAGCACCTCTCATTTTATATTTTCTCATTGGGTGAGTCATTGTGTATGTAATGTGTTACATTTTAGTTAGTGTCATCATGACCTGACCCCCATGGACCAGTACCAATTTATAGCACACACACACACTCACACACACTCAGTGGTGGTCCCACTAACGAGCAGAACCACCATGCGGCCTCTTCATTAGCCTTCAAGCCCTTTCAGACATATCGTAGAAACCATAAAAATAGCTTTGCCATTTAACAGACACACAGACACATGCACGTGGACAAAAACACACCGATACTGTGTCATTACCATTGACATCATGGACACGGGCATCTGGGCAAGTCAGAGAAGAAACAAAATGAGTGGGCGATAAAGGCAAAGCGGCTGAAACAAAAAGACATCGAATCACAGAGAGGAGCAGAAAGAAAGAAAAAGCAGACATATGGAGAAAGTGAGACCGATGGACGGGGTGATGAAAAGACAGAGAGGAGAATGAATGAAGTGCATTGTGATGTCCTTAACTGTTTTTCCATCAGATTATTGTGCTTCCTCAGTGCCGTTTATCACCGTGGCAACTGTCACATAGACGTGTCGATGTGGGGGCGATGGGAAGTGAAGATGTGTTATTCTAGGCAGGAAAAAGAAATTGTAGGGCCGCTACAGACCAGAATAATGGACGTTGATGTTTAATAATCGTCCACGGTAGAAAGAATATTTTCATTCTTCTGGCATCCTGTTCAGCGGGGTGTGGTGAGAGAGAGAGAGTCACAGCCTCCGATAAAGCCTAACAGCGATTTTCTTTTCTTCTTCTCCAGAAATTAACAGCAATTTAAATTTGTCCAGAGAGAAGATTTATTCAAAAATGTGCCGTTAGTCATCAAGACTTAAGAATTATTGTAACCGTCAGTATGCATCACTAGACGAATTCAGATAAAGTCCCTCAATTCTAACAAACATATATGAAGTAATGAATAAATTATAATTAGATAAATAAATCTACTCTTTGAGGTGAAGTGTTGGGAATGAACTCAGTAGGCTCACAGCCTGAGGAGAGGTGGGACAGCATTGGGTACTTCTGTGTCGCTTGCCAGATGGCAGCAGGGTGAACAGGCTGGTGTGAATGTTGTCTTTTTGTACCCTTTGGGCTCTGTGCAAACACCTCACTGACACCGCTGATGCTCGGTACATGAGTGACAGTGATATTCTGAGTGGTTTGAGTCACCTGCTGCTGTTTTCCTGTCTTGGATTTCGCCCATCACACATCAGTTTTATCTTTCCATTTAGTATATTTTCTACTAGGGCTGCACAATTAATGCAATTTCAATCTCGATCACGGTTTTAGGTTCGCACAATTTCATGCAAATGATTGAGTGATAATGGAAATGCATTCTCTACCAAAGCAAAAGCAAAATCAATGCCTGATGTGCCGGTATGAGTCAGTCACAGCTGTTCCAGCGTGAACTTTCCCGGACTAGTCTGGATGAGTGGCATTACATTAAAAGACACGACAAAGACATTCAAATGTTTGGCTCTGCAAAAGGTACAGAGCTTGTCCCTCAAAGCAAAAAATTTTTTTTTAGAAATACTTAAGATTTAGAGCAAGCGATATCCGCTAAAAACAAATCCTATACAAAGCAATACAACAAACGTATTGAGCTGCCTGAAACTACCCACAAACTGCTCTATAATTAATGCATTAAGGCCTAGAAAAACACTGCACTGATTGCTAACGTGAATTGTTCAACATCAACATGGACATCGGTTAAAGTGAGGCTGTACAGCACGCCAGCTCACAAAGAGGCACTCAAATCACCATCGCAGTTGTATTCCATTTGGCCAATAAACACTGCGAGGAAGGACAACTTCCGAGAAATGGTCAACTTACTGGAGAAAAGATCTGTCATCCCCTCATGCGATTCTGTGCAAAGCATTGGAGGGTTCATGAAGAGAGATCTGACAGTGCTCAAGTACCTTATTAATATCCATCATGCAGGTTTTGATGAATGGAGCGAACGATGTGATGTTGTGCTTCTCGGAGATGCGCTCAGGTCAGGTCGCTAAACACATCGTTTGTCTGCAAAGATGTTTTAATTAGCAGGGATGTAGCAAGTGAAAGCAGCAACGTTGTTTATTTAATTTAAGGTTTGTTTTTTCTTATTTTTAATTTTCTTTTAAGAGATTAACTGAATTTAGGTGATTAAAAAAGAACAATTTTATTTTAATCCACGGAAGATGTGGAGGGAGCGTTTCTGTTTATATGACAGTGCAATAATACAATTCTTGTCACTAAAATTAATGAATAATTGTCACAAATAATCATGATCTTAATATTGATGTTATAATCTTTTAGACTGTAATTGTGCCGCCCTACTGTCTATTACTCCTTTATAAAGGTCACCAGCAAAGGCACACTTAGAAGGAATGATTACATGTACAGCATGTGTGTGCTTGGAAAAAAGTAGAGTGTTTGCTGGATACAGTGTATTGCTGAGGCTCACCAAAAACAATTACATATAATTCAGCTGTGATGAAAAGTGTTGTTCAATAATTGAACCGCAGCCCTGTAATGCACTGCTCTACATAATACAGCACCACAAATAACACAGAGCCTGTTTGCTTGATCCTCAGCCTGAGGCACTCTCTCTAAACATGATTTTCTATCTCTATCTCTTTCTGTCGCTATCTAGTTATCACTCCTCGTGCTCGTGTGTGTACTCGGTGTGTGTGTGTCCGTCCTGTGTGGGTGTGCGTGTGGAGGTTTCTGCCATTCGGCTTTTTTCTCGTTATAGCGAGCACATTTTCACGATGGGATTCTTTTCGGTGCCTAATGTCAAAGATCATGTGCTCACCCACACACAGACGCACACAGCATGTATCCGGCCTGAGATACCGCTCATATATGCTGAGAGGACGGGTGTGAGGGGAAAACGGACTGATTGTGTGTGGGTGTATGGGTCGAGATTTTGTTCCGAAAGTTCCCAAAGTTTTAAAATTTCTGGATTTTTTTTGTCCTTGGGGAGTCTCAAAGCAGCGTCATTCTCAAATGTGTGTGTGTGTGTTTAAAAAGAAGATTTAGAGCGAGAGGAGATGGCGGTGCTACAGACTTGTACCCCGCACTAGAACAGGTTGTTATTTTCTTGACCTTGAAATGCACTTCTGCTGTTTGTTTCTTTTGTGGCTTGCACAGCTCATATGGTGGGATGATGGGCACAACAAGACGGGACGTCTAGACACTCGGGGAATTGGGATGTGAGGTGCTGATGTTTAGATGATTACAATAAGTTTAATTGATGAAAAATAGTATTTTTTATTGGTCTATTTTATTTTATAACTTAATTTGGACCTTTTTGCAGCACGTTTTTACAGGTTTTGTTATTATTCACCACTGTCCTTGTGGATTTGACCTCGTGATTCACACGAGACAGCCTCATTGGTTGTATGAAAGAGAAGATGACAAGAGGAAAAAACTAGTGCCCGCTTCTGTGGCGCCTTTTACCCTCTGTGCGTGTTTCAGCAGTGTTACTTTGCTTTCAGACGTATAAAACAGCACAGCATGTGTTTGGACATGTGTATTTCTGTGTGTGTGCAACGTTTCGATACTTTAACGCTGAAAACCCCACATCTGGTGCAGAGGTAGCAGCTGTCCTGCCCTCTGGGAGGCAGCGCGGGAGTAAAATCCTTCCCCTCGCTGACTCTCTCACCTTTTTCTTTCACCAGCAAATTAGCATCAGCACGAGTGACATGAAACAAACCGGAAAAAAGTGTCAAGAGTGAGGAAGTGACTGTAGATATAGACTCAGTGGGTGCTTTGTTAGGCACATTGGTTCAAATGTTTTTTTAACACAACTATCTAATCAACCAATCACATGGCAGGAACTTATTTAGACATGTAGACATGGTCAAGACAACCTGCTAAAGTTCACAATAAGCATAAAAATGAAGCAAGGAAGGTGATTTAAGACTTTGAACAAGCCATGGTTATATATATCAATATTGCAGAAACTGCTGATCTACTAGGATCTACCCACACAACAGTCGTTAGTGTAAAAAGAGAAAATATCGAGTGAACAGGGTGAAATAGCTAGACTGTTTTGAGCTGATAGAACGGCAGCGTTACAACCAAAGTATGCAGAAGAGCATCTTTGACCACGCAGCACGCCCAGCCTCAAATCAAATGGGCTACAGCAGCAGCTGTCAGCTAAGAACAAGAAAACAAGCTAAACGTTTCAGGTTCACATTTTTGCAACAGTAAAGTGACATTTTTTCACACTGTGAGCAGCACAGCTACTACCTTGATCACTCATTTGATTGCTATTGTTGCTTAGCATTTTCTGCTGTGTGCGCCCTCAGCATCTCCCTCTTATTCAGCCATAACTTCAACATCAAACCTGATATGCAGGAATGTTTTAAAGGTTTTATAGATTTTCTAAAAATCCATTTCTTTCTTTTACCTTTGAAACTTCTCACCTTTTAAGTCCGTTATAACCTACATAATTTCGAGCTGATTATAATTGAAGTAACTTTTGAAGGAGCAGACCAGCAATTTGCAATGACATTTCAGTAATGACCACTAGCAGAGTTTATTCTTCCAACATTGTGTATTACTGACAGTTTCTTCACATATTTTTTTTCCTGGACGACATCTTTTTATGTGATGAGGAAAACACAAATCACAGAATACAATCTACCTCTAAGTGAAAATGTTGTGCACACAGCAAATATAGACAGATTTATATAACTGCTGTAGATTGTTCCACCTTAGACTACTAGTCCTAATGAGAAAGACTAAAATAACGTTTCATTAGTGAAGGCATTTTTTCCCCATTTTGTTACTTAAAATCAGATTTGGCGTTTCAGCTTAAACCAGCAGATAAGGAACAATCAAACTGGCTGATTCAAGTCAAATCATGTGGAAAAGTTTTTTTGCTGTAAACTGATTTTACTTTGACGGCCCTAGGCTTATTTTCACTCGCTAGGTGTCTTCGCACTGTAAGCTGACTTTATCGACGTTGAAGAGCCTTCTTTGCCATGTGGAAGCCACACTGAGTGTGTTTGTTGTAGTAAATCTGCTTCTGCTGTGTGTCTAAGCCCAAGTTGCTGCAGAGCTGTCAAGAGAGTCTTCCTCAAAATATGATTCATACAATTTCCTCAGACTGTCACCACTGCAGCTCTGCTATCATATTGGTGGAAGTGCAGTGGCTCTGAGTATATTGGGTATATTGTGTACTCTCCTCAGTGTAATGTTGACCCTTTTCATTTTACCTGATTTCCAAAGAGGCTTAAATTGATTTGTAATGGTCAAAATTTGCCAGCAGAAGAGCTCAATAGATGAAGGAGCCAGCTAAGCTAAAGCAACTGCTATTAAATTTTGAGACCACCAGCCCAACGAGGAATAACAGGTTGGACTAAGTTGGTACAAATTTCAGTTTCCATCCTTGAGTGAGCTTTGCTTGATTCCATCCACTCTCATCATTCTACAGCTTATAGCGTTAGCTTACATTATCAAATACTGCTAACTTTAGCTTGTGTTAGACAACATTAGAGAGGTCAGATACTGTTGTAAAACATACTGGCTGCTTGAGATCATCAATTTTATGAATTTATTCAACGTATGCTCCTGTTGCACCACGTTTAGCATACAGTATAATACAGGATGTGACAGGCCTTGCAGTGAGTGTCAGGACATGCCATCACAAATCTACTGAGCCTTTGAAAAGCTTTGTGCTGCCTTTAAATCCTGCTCTCACTCAGGCGAAAAAGAGATGCTGGACAATTTATGACCAAGCCTTATTCTGCTCAGATTAACTTGTTGTGTCCTGCTCCGGTAGACAATTAAAGATGGATGTAGCTACCAAAACTTTTTTGACTGGTTTGTGAAGTCCTGTTTTGAAGCCTCAACATGAGCATTTCCAGCGTCAGCAAGTAAGTTTACGTTTTAAAAAAAACTGGATGTGACGAAAGGTTTGACCGAAAAGTAATCCTCTATTTTGAAACATCCTGTGACCAAGATTTATAAAAATAGACATAATTATCAGCCAAAACAAGTGACCAAGCTCTTCCAGTTGTTAGCACTGTTGCCTCACAACAAGATGGTCCTGGGTTTGAATCCATTGTGGGACCTCTCTGATTGGAGTTTGCATGGGGTTAAGTTAGTTACTAATTCTAAATTTACAGATGTAGATGTTTCTATGTAGTTAGCTCTGCAACAGGTTGGTGACCTGTCCAGGGTGTACCCTGCTTCTTACCCTCTGAGAGCTGGGATAGGCTTCAACATCTGCGTGGCCAGTAAATGGATAACTGGAAGAAGTTGGGTGGATAAACTTTTTTACAGCCACAGCTATCGCCCTCTGGAGGCCTTCAGATAAAACAAGTTTAAGACACTCTTGCACTGGCTTCACTTTTCAGACCCAGAAGCTATATCCATCTTTTAAACTATGCCTGCTTCACTGATTTGGTTTGGTGGATCCATCCGCCATGTGCCATGGCACATCTGTATTCCAGCTGTGCAGATGCACTAATACTGCGAAAAGTTAAGCCAGGAACTTCATTCACATCAAAGTCCTGTTAAATAACCTATTTATTAGGACCTGTATTGTGATTACAGGTCTAACACTTGGTCAGAAAAGTTTATTTATTTATGTATTTTTTATTAAAGTTGAGTAAAGCAAAGTTGAGATAAGGTGAGAGATGTCTATTTGCTGCCCTGTCACTCTGGTCCCAGTCAGCTCTGTGCGTCATTCACTCCTCAGAAGACCACCTTTATTTTTCTCTCTTTTTTTTCTCCCCTTCTCTCTACTACGCACTTTCAAGTCAAGCCAATTTAAAAGCACTCTATTTGTTGATGATGGCATTTATGCACAGCATCAGAGAACAATAAAAGGCTCTCGGCCTCTCACCTAATACGTTTCCTTTGCTTTTATCAATTCCCGTCTTTATTCCAAACCATCATTTTTCCTTACTCTGTCGCTCCGTCTGTCCCTCAGCACCAATCCTCTCTCATTTTCGCTTTTAACCAGTCTTGCCTCTTCAGCGTTCGTCTGTAGATATCTCAGAGATGCTCAGCAGAGAAAATGGCTTTTCAGATGCATTTTTTTTCAATCACTTGCCTCTTTAGAGAGTATACAGTGGAGAAGATCAAGCAATGACATATGATGAAATTGCAGGAGCACGGCTCCAGGTAGCACTATTTGCTCAGATTCATTTCCCTGGGGAAGAATAGGTAGTTTTTAGCCTGTGTGCAACAATCATTGATTTTTGTCCTTTTCAAACTTTATACGGCACATTTGTGGTTTTTCTTCCCCAACAAATCAATATGTAGCAAAAAAAGAATAAAAAAGTGAGGTGGTGAATTAGCTGCATGTTCTTAAGTTGGACATTGAGGTTGGAGGCAGCCTCAGGTGGATATTTGAGAAACTATTTTTGAGCCTTCGATTCTGTTTGATCAGAAGTACAATAGACTGAAAATCTCAAAGAGATGGTAAAAGTGATTTTTAAAAAAAAAGAATATAAAAGTTAGAATTCTTAGGCTTCACATTACAAACTGACCACCTCTGCACCTGTAAAATGCAGCTAAAAAGCAAAGACTTATGTCAACACTCTTTCAGCTGAGTCCTTGCCCTTGAATATTGTGTAAAGTCTGAAAGACAATACCTGCTTATGCTTAAAAACGACATGTTCCTCCTGATTTCTAAACACTGGCAATAAAAACAGAACAAGCTTTTCAGATCTCAGTTTTATCCATAACGCTTAATATCTGACTTTCTATGTAATTACTTACAGGAAAGCTACTAAACCAATCTATAAAATTAAAGTCACTGAACAAAACAAATACTGCAAAATATGCATATCCAAACAAAGCAGTGAAATCCGTTGCTGTCATTAAAAAGTGCCCCCCCCCTCCCCCCCAGGTTTGGTGCTAAATTATAAATTCATTTTCACTCAGCTTCAAACTACAAATTAATTCTGCATTTGATAAACCCATCAGGGATTGGAAATGGGGGAAATTTTTCTGTGATGTGATGGGTCTGTTTAATAATCGGAGGATCACGGAGGCAGCTCCAGTCTGTTTGAAAAAGAAATTGGTTTGAAGACTGGTTAAAAATACTAGGGGTTCATTCGGCAATATAAACGACGGCAACCTTTAAAAGATTGGGTTCCAAGCTGTCAGGGCTAGGTGACTTTTTTAGATCAATATCTTTTAAAGCCTTACAGATCCCCACACTCGGAATAGCACTGAAATGAAAAGAGTGCCTAGGTGAGTCACTGCTTAATAGTGATATCACAGAAATGGGATTTTAGCGACGTGCCTCTGAAGCCGGCTCGATAAAACGGACTCAGCTGATATTAAATTCTCATTAGCATGTTCAACAAAGTGTTCGTTGTTCTTATTGTGAATGGAATTGGCCAAAGAAAAGTCTGAACGAGCGCTGGAGCATAACAGAGATTTTATCCTCCGTTGAAAATTGAGGCGATTGGTCACATCTTTTCAGTTCCCCCACAGACCGACATGAAATATCCCCCCGCGGGGTTTTTCCTTTTTTTGCAATGTAGTGTAAATTTCCACAGGAGGTGACAGCAGAGATGTTTGACTGTTTTTCCTAAAGAGCCAATTACTGAAATATCTGTTTCTATTGCGTGCTTATTTTCTACTTATCTTTTAGAAGCAAAAGAGCAAAAGCTGAAAGCAGCAGAGCAAAGCAGTGAGAAGAAAACTTTACCATACCAGACATCAGACATGTTCTCAGTCAGCACTCCTGCCAAGAATGCATAATGAGCTTCACAATGGCATTAAAACACTTGGCTTTTTGTACATTTATCTAAAATGCCCTTTGGAGAACAAATACTGATTATTGACCAGTTAATTTCTTTTCAACTAGGCACAGACTGTGCAGCCTGCAGCGAGACATTAGTTCAAGTGTGTGTATGTGCACGTCCGCACTTTTTAACAGGAAATGAGAGGCAACTTGATCAGTTTGATTCAGTGACAAATTCAGTTTGTGGACTGACCCTCATATGCGCTTTTCTACTCTAACTGAATCCCTTTTTACCACTAGTGACTTTCACTAATTCTCCACTTTTATCCTACCGAGCACACACACACAAACTCTCTAATGGATGCATCAGGGATACGTTAAGATTCAATATCTTGCTCAAAGGCACTTCATACAAGCTGGAGGAGCCGGGGATCAAACCACCCATCTTCTGATTGGTAGACTACCCTCTCGACCTCCAGAGCCACAGCCGCCCTCGCAGGCTGTCGTTGCCGAGCTTAAATATGTTCAGTGAGTGGGATGTAGAGCCCTGGGAACTGATTTAAGGTATTTTCAGTCATTTTGGACAATCAGTGATGTTTTCAGACCAATTCAGTGAGTAAAATAAAGTTGTATGAAAAGAAAAATCTACAGGAAGTAACGTGGAAGATTGGGGGGGAAAGATTATTTTCAGCAATCCTTACACATGAGAAACATATAAATTCATCTGCAACACTATCAAAACTTCTTAATGAATATAGGCAAGCTGGGGCTTTAAGTAGATGAAGGTGGTAATTAGTTAGAGTGGACAAACGAGGGTAAAAAGACACAGCTGATCCATCTGCCACTAGTCTCCTTCTCCACCCTCCTATAGCTTGTGATAAAGACCCTGAGATACTCAAACTCCTCCACCTGGGGCAATGGGACGACAAAGGAAGAGGCAAGAGACCTCCAAAATAAAACAGGAATTTCAAGAAAACCAAACAACAAACCTCATAACGTGTAACCAAAAACTCAGAGCTATAAGTTAAGTTTCAAAATACTGAAGAACCCACACCAAGAAGAAACAGTGACCGATAAATAAAGTAGGAACCAAAAAGAGAACGCTGGATAAATCTAACAGTCCACAACTCAAAACTCCAAGCGCCAATGCAGGTGCATTTTGAAACAATAGCCACATTAAAACCAGGATGTACAGTTTCCCAGTAGAACATAGCATTGTACCTCACTGGTTTTATCGCTGTCTAGTGAGGATGTAAAGACAGCACCGAGTAGAGGGTTAGGAGGGCTGTCTGTTTTCAAATTCTTGCACTTTTCTTGTTTTTCTTTTGCCTTTTCTAGAAGCTTTATCAATCAAACAGTGTTCTTTTTTCCTGCCTTATCAAATTAAATCAAGAGCCTGTGAAGAGAGGCCCTGCTACAAATGTTAAATTAGAAGTAAACATATTCCCATGCTCGACGTCAAGTCAACTTAGCATCAGAGATTAAACCACCTGCCACTGTCAGTGTTGCACTACACACTGACTGGACACTGCTCGAGAGCGATACAGCCGCTACATGCAAGAGGCTCGTCTTTGTTAGTCGATCATGTGTTGCATGTTCCTCTTCGTGTCGCGTGTTTGCGGAGATGTGTGTGTCCGTGTCCTTGCGCGCGCGTGCGCGCGTGTGTGTGTGCAAGCTCACATATATGTGTATGAGCCATGCATGTTCTTCAGCAGCCCTTGCTGTGGGGGTGTCTGTTATTATTAGCACCTCTGTCGCCATGGAAACTATTTCAGTTACACTAATTGGCTTCATAACAAGAAGAGTGGGTACGTGTTGAACAGGCACAGTGATGGAGAGAAATCGAGGGAGAAATAAGAGAAAGAGCGAAGAGGGACGGAGTAAAAGTTAGAGGGCATGCGAAGAGTTTCCTGAGGTGAGGAGTGGAAATGCAGTTGGTGAAGAAGGATAGAAGCAAGCTAGAAACGCTCTTTTTTTTTCTCTGGATTTTTTAGAAAATAGCACACATAATCCCATGAGGTATTGCATTCAGGCATCTGTTCTGCTACTGTTTTGTGGGATATGTATGTGTGTGATGTGTGTGCATCTGCCTTGAGAATGGGATGACACAGAAAAAAGGTGAAGCGAGGTTATTCTAAGGGTTCACTAAAGTGCGTGATTTAATGCCAGATGTTGAGGTCGTAAGAGCACTCATTACACACGCACAGTCAAAATCGCTGGAGCCATCAGGGCTTGTTTTCTTTCTCTCAGAAGGTGTTTTACTGTGGATTCGTCAGTGAGAGCCTTCTAACCGGCTCCACCATCCAGATCAACAAAAAGCCTGCAGTTTATAGTTTTCTCTTCTTCCTGCTTCTGAGTAGCTTTCATATCTACACAAGCAATGAGAAAGCTCCCGCCACACCAAACAATATTTATTTGTCTGAATGAAAGATGCTGCAGGGGTGACATCTCGTAAACAAGGGAAGTGGACAAAACTGATCACTGCAGTCCTCTGTGACACAACGCGACCGTCTGACGCAAGTGTCCTTGAAGAAATCGCATGTCGCTTTGCAGATTTTGTCACATCTCGTTTCAGGGCATCTTCCTCAGCTGGTGGGTGGGGTAGGGGGCGAGGGTGGAGGGGCGTTACAGTCATTTCAAGCTGGGTTTGAACAAAAGCAGCAGAATACGAGTAATTCAAAGTGACGTGCACTGCAAAATAGATGGAAGTAAACGGGCTGTAGGTTGACTCAAAATGACACCGGCATTCTCTTTTAACACTGGATGGCTGCGAGCTTGGCAGTGATTCTCCACCAGGCTGGTCCATGCATATTGGAGACACACAGATGGCCTCAGCACTGAATATGGATGAGAGATCTGACACCACAACTCAAACAGACAGCATGGAAGAGAGGGAAAGAGGGGGAAAGGGGAGGAGGGGAGGAAGGAAACGGAGCTACAGGAGGGCAGATCAATAAAGTCTAACCTCAGGTGGCAATTATATATATCAGTAAATACATCTGCTCTTAATAACCTCACTCCATTTTCTCCTTCTCCTTATCCCTTTCTTTCCCCCTGACTCCTACTCAATCCCCAGTTTATCCCTCTGGCTATGGCTCGATGAATTATGAGGCACAAATGAGGTGTGTGTGTGCTTGTGTAAGTGTAACAGTGCAGTATATTGTGGCTGTGTTTGTGTATGAGTGGGTTGAAGGCCAAGAGAGAGAGCGAGGCGCAGCGCAACAGTCGCTGCCACAGCATCTGTCGGGCCGAGGGTGTGAAGGAATTCTCTAGCGATACGCAGAGGTTATAAAAAGACACACACCAACACACAACAACACTTTTTTTTTTATAAGTGGACAAATAAACAGTCTAGAAAAAAGAGAAAAAAAGCAAAATGAAACACACACATGCAGGGAGGGCAGAACACATGAACACAAATATATACCGACTCCTCGCATGTAAGCGTGCACTGTGACAGTGCCCGGAGCATTGCAGACAACGCTATATTCATGTGCACTTGTGTAACCTACATTCTGTAAAAGTATATTCACACTGCATACTGAATGTCCCTCTAAATGAATCCAAGTGTCCCTGTGCGGGTATTTGTTTTGCTAGGGCTAATTGAGGTCTTTAGCAGCAGTGGACTCTGCCAGTCTGGCGAGGGAGGTCCAGCAATCCTCCCCCTTTTTGCCACATTAAGTCAGATCTGTTCTCAGCGGCAGAGGGAGGACGGCAAAGCGAGAAGATGGAGAGACAGATGGCAAATAGGAAGAAAAGAGAATGGGAGGAGGAGAGGAAGCGAAGCGAAGAAAACATAAATGCGGAGCTACGTTTTGATAGACAAAAAGAAGCAGCAACAGAAGTGATTTTAAAACCTCTCGAAGTTACATTACCGAGGTTTTTCATATTACAGAGATGTCATAATCAAAGTAATGAGCTGTGGAAATGTGGATGTACTTTAAAGTTCTGATTTATCGGAAACATTTCCCTTTGAATGATCAAACAGTTGAATCAGGTAAAATAAGAAAATCCATTATCCTTTACTGATTTCTCCTTGTAAAGTTTATCTGCAGTTAATACAAAGAAGTGACGCAAATAAGACAAAAGAGATGTGGCTTGTGCAAAGTGAACTGCAAGTCCCTCGAATGATGTTTTATATCCAGTGTATCGTGTTTGTGAATATAAATGCCTGCCTGTAAAGGAACATCAAGGTGGTCTTTGGCATTTTATGTCACTAAGTGCAAAGACAACATGCGATTTACGTTCTTCAAAGCTTAAAAGACTGGTTCTTCTCTTTTTAGTGAACTTTGCTCTAAGCAGATGATACTGGCATGTCTCCAACAAATGTCCCATAAACTTTAGAAGCTTGACTTATGATATTTTATGAATAGACATCAGAAAAAGTGTTTTTTGTTCACATACAGTTCACCAACAAGCCAAGTGAAAAACATTTATGGATTAGTCACATTTCAGCTGACGAACCTTTGTCCATGCCATTCATGTGACTTTTACTTTCACCTCTTCCAAATTTTTGCACACGTACGCGACCTTAGTGACAGCACCACTGCCTGTTATCATGAAATAGAAATTCCCCAGATTTCAATTTAACTGAGCGGGCTTGGGATACACCAGGAAAAAAAGACCCAATCCTAACCCAAGGGGTCTGCTGCCAACCAAGGGGAAACCTCCAGAGCTGAAAAATGAAGCCAATGTGGAAGTAACTGCTGGTCCTCTGGGTGCCACTTGAGGATGGCTCCAAAAGCAAATCAGTCCCCCTGGACTCCCCTGGACGTGTGAAAATGTCCACCTTCGCAGCATTAAAAAGCATTTTTACAGCCTGGTAAAAAACAGTTTCCCACCTAACGACAATTTTGAATAGGTTGATTTTTTTTATAGCTCATCCACCTGGATTATTGAGTTATGGGCGTGGCAGGTGTTTACACAAACAGACAGTCACTGCCGACTTTTAGTCATTTAACTGGACCTCTTCATTGTGTGCCTGCTGTCAGGGCCTTTTGGAGCCTTTTTTAATAGAATAACTGACTCAGAATTATAGATTGCTGAAGTTTGTGCTTCAGTTTTAGTGAGTGAAATGTTAGTATTTTGTTAGTCGCAGCGCTAATGAGCTCAAATGTTTATCTGTGGATTGCTCTCACACCCATTTATGGATTCACCTTGCTAATCACATTTGCTATAGCGTTAGCTAATTATCACTTCCTTATAAGGCAACTTCTGGCTCCAAGAAAACGACACAGCTGCAGCCAACATACCAAAATATTTTGCAATTTAACATTGTGTCTTATTGGTATTCATCATCCCTACATGTATACTCATAACCTACATCAAATTAAAATAATTAAAGTAATAAATCAAATTCTGGCAAGCAAGGCAAAAAAAATGCCCCATAGCTCTACTTGCTACTTGCTCTACTAGATATGTTGGTTGTTTAGTTTCTTTAGATTATTCATCTGCCATAGGCAGGTGTTAACGCACCTTCAGTTAATGAGTAATTAAATCTGATTGGCAGGTTAATGCATATTACTGTTCAATTAGTTATTATTTCATGTGCTGCAGCCTGATGTTGTTTCCAGTGACAGCATGGAGATACTTGCTCAGTAATAAGAAAATAATGGCATCCCACACCTGCTTACACCTTCAACGCATCCCTTATTTTCTTTCATCCCTGTGACGCGTTCGTGGAGCAGATGTAAAAAGTTGTGGTCACGGCACTATCTAGCACTGCACAGGAGCATAAATTGCCTGTTTTATTTTAAGTGGCAGGTGGTTTTTAAAAGCAGCTTTTAAAATAACTCAGACAATATCAACAAAAACTGTTTTCTGTGCAGTTTCTCACAAAATGGGTCTGTGAGCTAAATATACACTTACTGTAAAACAAAATCTCAGTGTGCGACACTGAGAGAGGGTGAATGAAGTAAGAATGAGGGAAGGGGAGGAAAGTGAGAGGTTACTTTAAAAAGTATACTAAAAAATGCTCAAAATGCTACTTTGACCAATTTAATTAGGTACATTTTCTATGTAATCTTGTTACATAAATACAGTGTAAAATGTTGAAGAGTTGAGTTTATAGAGTTTTTAATCAAATGCTAATTAGTACACAATGTGCTGATCTGAGGATTTATGGTTTTGGTGAAACGTCTTGTAAGACAAATTGAAGTATACTAATTTTGTTGCAGTTTAGTGCAGGCTAAACTGGTTAGTTTGCAGTACTTTGATGAAGTTTACAAAAATTAACTATGTGGACTGGTGCAGGGCAAACCATGGTGTTCATGGTCAATGTGAGGTCACATCAAGGGTAGCAGACGTCAAATTGAATTTAGGCTGATTAGATTCAGTGGAAATCAGCCGTATAACTCACGTAACATCTGCTTGTGTCTTTTTTTCATTAATCTGTCTAAACCCATGTCTTCTCACAGTATGAGATCTTCCAGTCAAAGGCTGTTAATGGTCCCACAAACTTATTTTAAGACCAGAGGGGATAAATTGTTTAGAGCTTTGGTCCCCCGATTGTGGAATGCCTTGCCTCCATCTTTGCGCTGTCTTGACTCTTTTGATTCTTTCAAGAAGCATCTGGCTTCCCCCACCTGCTAAATCCCACTTTCACCCCTGATGGTAGGCTTTTTGTTTTAGTAGAAAAGCAAAGATATTCTAAATAAATACGTGAAACTCTAATAAGTACTTTGTCCTGTTCATGTGTGAACAAGTCAGCATGAAAACCACCAGGATCCTGTAACTGAAGCAGTTAATTTCCTTATCTCCCACTGTGACATGTCACATCTCTTCTGTGAAAAGGCCTATTATCTCATTCTTAGCTTGGCTACACCTTATATTAACCCAGGTCTGACTCTTCATATCAACCCAGGTTCTTGTTACAGTTTTTTCATACTCAAATTTGTATTTTGACTCACTTCAAGTTACATTTTTGCTCAACATGTTGCCCCCTGCCCCCAAATAGAAGTCATGTAATTGCACCTCTGAAAGTTTTATTAAGGAATTTTCACAGGTGCTGACCGACAGGTACCTGAAAGGTGTAAAAAGCAATCCAAAAACTTGTAGCTGCAAGCATGCTGGTCCATTAAACTTGTAACTAATGGACCATGGCATGCAAACATGACTGTGATTCTGAAGTTTCTCTTTCCTCTTGTGCTTGAATACCAGCTTTGCTTTCCCTTTTCTTCCTGTGTTGTTTTCCCCTTTTCTGTCTCTTACAAACCAAGGCAAGCATAAAATGGCACTCCTCGGGGAGCAGCTTGTAATGTCTGTCTGCAAGATTGAAACAGGCAAAGTTTCACCTCCGGCTTTGCTCCCCCGTGACTCCTCATGTCAGAACTATTGGGCCTCGATTACTTTTTCCTGTATCTTCCATCTTTATCAGCAGCAGGGAGATGAAGCACTCGGTGATATATTTCTAAGTCTGGGTCCAGGGGAGATAACTTGTATCCCCCAAACTCCCAATCTGACAGATAAGGCATGTCGCGTTGGTGTTTGTCTTGATGCATGGTCACGGGGGTGCAATAGGCACGAAACCGGTGGCTCAATAAAGCAACTCGATGATCTAAGTAGCAGCGTCTTTTTGTCGCTTCACTCTTTGTTTGGAGTGCTTGAAAACAATCTCAGATCTTGTAATGTCTCTAAGAGGGTTTTTACCTGCTTTGCTGTGACAGTTTGCTTTGTTTGCTCCATTTGTTTTGTCCTTTTTCTTTTTTCCTCAAGTAGTATAAAATCGCACAAGATTCGTTAGCTTTGTGTCTGTCAGCCCAGAGATGCAAATTTCTGTGGTATTTAACTCTTCTTCAACAAAACTTTCATTCAATAAACAACAAAAATAAAAACTCCTGGAGATTTGGCCGCACTGAGGCCGTTTATGTCCAGTGTCAGTGCATGATGGCCAATCTGATGCTTATGCCGCTACTAAAGAGCAACGTTGGTACTACAGGTCATCTGCTAATCAGAGGGTTGAGGATTTGATCCCTGACTACTGACTACTTTGGTTGTTTGCATGCCCAAGAATCCTTGGGGAAGATACTTAAGCCCAGGTTGCTCTCTGGTGCATCCATCGTAGTGTTAGATAGAAAGCACTTAGGCATAGAAAACAAGTGCTTGTATGGGTGAATGAGGCAAGGTATATAAAGTGCTTTGAGCTATATAAGAACCAGTCCATTTACCATTGCCATCACTGGGCATGTATTAAATGATCACCTCTGTGCAGAACTGTCTAACCTTAAAGTTTAGCATTTTGCTGCCAAACAATGTGTGCATCTTTTAAATTAAGGGCATGTCTAGTATATGCGTAAGTATTCACACAGTCACACACACTGGTTCAAGTACGTGTAAGACTCTACTGCAGGAATAATTGCACACCTTAGAAGTAGTCGCAGCTATAGGAATGAAATAAGGAGACAATGAGGTGAGTTGAAAAAGAAGAAATGGAGAGCGGAAGACTGAGGAGAGGAAAAGGGAGTAAAGGTGCGGCACAGTAGGTGGGAAAGTGAAAAGAAAGGGTAATGTTCCCACACGTTGGCTTTCTGCTCAGTCAGCGAAGCATCGAGATGAGACAGAGGTCTCAAAAGAAATAGAGAGCCACTTGTACGCGAAGAGAAATAAGGAAATGCAACAAGAAAGACGAGCAATAGATGACAAATGCAGAGGGAAGGAGAGAGAAGTGTTGCATGAGTGGGAAAGGAAAAAAAAAAGATGACTGCTGATGCTTCGTATATTGGATAAAATATCTGCTCCATCCAAAGCTGTGACGCATGTTACTTAGATGAAGTGCTCGTGTGGGAGGTGAGGGAATAGAGAGACATGAAGGGGGTCACTGTTACACAACTGCTTACTTTTATGCTTTCGCTGTGGTTTTGACTGGCACAGGCTCCATTAGAGCACAGATGTGCCAGCGATTCACCTACCAAAGTGTTTCTGTGATTTAATGAAGACAGCGTACCTGCGAGCTGAGCGGTGCCACAGAAAACAGCTTTTCTGGTTGCCCAACGAGAAAAACAAAATTTCCTTCCACTTCGTTGCATGTTTGTAGTTGCACGTGCTCAATCACCTCGGTCTTTGCCAGGAGGATTAGCCAACATTTAATTTGCTTGAAAGCAAGAAAGAAAGATAAGAGAAAAGAAAGAAAGAAATACAGAAAGAAGGTGTACGGTAAGCCTGCACAAATACATTAGCTCTGCACTTGTTTCAACAATCAAATGAAAACCGCATAGAGATTGTAATTACACTTACTCCTGTCTTCCTTCTTCCTCTTTCTTCCTCTCTCCTTCTTCCTCGCCCTCTGTCTCTTTCAAAGCTTTAATTATTTATGATTTAATCATAGGCAGCGCTAACAGACGCCACAGCTGCCGCCTGTCACACACACACACACACACACTCACACACACCAGTGCATGGAGTAGTGAGAACATGACTAATGACACTGTGTCAGGTTGCTCTTAAATTGTCCCTATTTTCCAGTGGCGATACCTTCATCATGCAAACTCAATAAACAACTGATATGATAGCGATTTCTCCTCAGCTTGACACGTGAATTTATGTGTATATTCAGCATTCATTGGCTTGTGTAGCTTTTATTGTTTTGTTATATACGGCATAACATTATACACACCTGCTTAATATTGTGTTGGGCTCCCTTTTGTGGTATCTGGAATCAAGATGTTAGCAACAGATCCTTTACGTCCTTAGGTTAGGAGGTGGGGACTCCATGGATCTGACCTGTTTGTTTGAATTGAGATCTGGAGGATTTGGAGGTCAAGTCAGCACCTCAAACTCATGGTTGTGCTCATCAAACCATTCCTGAACCATTTTTTCTTTGTGGATCAGACCAGCCCACCATGGCTCCGGGGTCCAGTTGTGATGCCCAAGTGCCTATTGTTGCTGGTGGACAGGGTCAGCATGAGCACCCTGACTGATCTGAGCCTACGCCTATTTGCAACAAACTGCAATCCACTATGTATTCTGACCCCTGGCATTAACCTTTTTTTGGCAATTTGCTCCCTAATATATCCTACCCACTAACAGGTGTCGTGATTATTGATTAAACCTGAGATGAAGACTATGTAATGTGGTTAAGTGTTGGTGTGGGTGAATCTAAGGGTACAGGTGTGTATAGTATAGGTGAATGCATGCATAGATGTATAATTGCAGATATTTGTTGTATGCATGCATATCACTGTGTAGCTATGAATGCTTTTGTATACGTATATGGCTTATTGGCTTATTGGAAGGTCATGTGAGAGTAAGATGAATATTGCCATTATCTATCTATCTATCTATCTATCTATCTATCTATCTATCTATCTATCTATCTATCTATCTATCTATCTATCTATCTATCTATCTATCTATCTATCTATCTATCTATCTATCTATCTATCTATCTATCATTAATGCTTTGTTATAGATTTCCTCCAATCCAAATAAGAAAAATGTCACCGACACTACCCAGACAGCTCAGAGTAATCGTTAGAGGATTAAAATTGCCTGGATCTAGCATCTTAACTTTCCAATTATCAGTCTCAGTCCCTGTAACCAAGAAACCGTCTCAAACTGTTTCAAGCTGTAAGCAAAACAGGAAGTTGGTGAGACTGATTCATTTAATGCACATTTTATGCATCGAAGACTTGAAGTGAAAGCAGAAATTGAAATTGCCTTTCGGGCAATCATTATTTTGTGACGCAGGGTGCACAACTTCCTTTCCACCTTGCTTCTCTCACTCACTGGTTGCAGTGTAGGAAACTATACTTACTGCACATCTATTGCTGCCTTTTTCTTCACGGCGTCCTCTACAGCATACCGATATATTAACTTTGTAGTAATACAGAGCTAACTGCAGGTTAAATTGTTTACAAAGTCTGCATCTTTCCTGTTTGGTATTCAGTTAAGGTAGTAAGGGAGGAGAAATGGGAACAGAGGAGAGGTTATACCGCTCCCTCCAGGATTAGATTGACTGTTTAATTCAAGTCATCGAACTTAAAGTCAAAGACAGAGACAGAGAAAAAGGTCGGGGTTATGTACAGAGGACAGACAAAAAAAAGGACAATAGAGGAGGTGATGTATTGTTACTGCTGAATGTCATGTTGTCACATGCCCATTTCTCTCTGCGTGCTTCTGTTTTATCCAATTAGAATAAAATAGACCTACATGATGCAGCTGTATATACGAAGGGCTGCTCCGTATTATTGACTGGTTGGTAAAAGTGGTTTTAGAGGCTAAAACAACAACGTCTTCAGTAGTTTCAGCTCAGTGAGGAAAATTATGCAGAAAAGCTGGACACATTTTGCAGGACACGCTGGAAGAAACACTGAACCTTTCAGATTTGACTCTTAGCTGGGGAAACCTGTCTGTATGACAAAAAAGAAAATGACCTTTCCTAATAAGACACCACTGATACTGCCTGCTCAAAGACACACACACACACACACACGCACACACACACACACACACACACACACACACACACACAGAGTCCAGTTTCCATCTCTTTAGAGGACATTACATTGACTGGAGACTCAGCCTTACCATTACTGCTACTCGACTAACCTTTAAAATGATTTACATTACAGGGAGACTTGACTTTTGTCCCTGAAACGGATGCACGTGCATCTGTGCAATCACTTTTATTTCATCACAGCGTGAGCAACACGTGCACACTAACAGCGAAAACTCTTTGCATTTAGTCATAGCTCTCTGCATGGCTTTATCTGAGGCAACACGTATGTGTTCGTGCGTGTGTGAGCGAGTATATTTAGACATGTCGAAATGCCTGCACAGGCAATCCAGTTCTGTGTTACCATGGAAATGACAGAGCCAAATTATCAGTTAGCGCTCGAAAAGAGGGATAAGTGATGCAGAGCACTGGTGTGTGTGTGTGTGTGTGTGTGTGTGTGAGAGAGAGAGAGAGAGAGAGAGAGAGATACAGTGGGTATTAATTTGAATGTGTGGATCCGTCAAAGACAAAGATGAGCCATTTGATCTCATCCATTGTCTTAACATTATTGACCCTCTTCTACCTGCCAATCTTTCTCCTCTTCATCTCCTGTGAGACGTCACTTCGTCTCCTCAGCTGTGCTTTCTGTTATCTCTGCAAGTCTCACTCTGTAGCACACCATGATGTGCCCTCGCTGGGTGATCCTGGTGAGATTCAGCTGTTTTGGGAAGAAACGTAAAAAGACGGATGATGAGGTTTTGCTTAGGTTCATTTAACTGCTTTTGGGGGGCCATGTTCTCTACAGAAGAAGTTAAATGAACCCAAAAGTTTGGAGAAAAAGAGGATTTCTAAACATCGTACAACAGCTGTATGTCTGTTAGAAGAGTTTGGATGAGGGATTGTGGGAAAATAACACCAAAAGTTTTCTTGAGATGATAAATAAATCGGTATAACTGCAACTAACTACAAATATCTATTCCCACCTAAACGCATGGAAATTGTAACTACTACATCAATAGTTTATGTGAGCAGATACTGTTTTACAAATAGTCCTTTGATCATAATGTCAATGACATTACACTGTGACTTTTAGCAGACACACTGGTACTGTTTCCATAGGAATTAAGAGGGTCAGCAACAGCCAGGTGCTGCTAATCAAATGCAACTGATTTACTGATCATCGCCAAGTGTGAGCACCTCTAAAAAAAAGCAGATGTTTTCAGAGTTTGCACGTTTGGAGCAATCAGATGTGTTTTATGCCACAATCTTCCAGGTGGACGTCTCACCAAATTGACCCCAAGGTCAGAAAAAATGCAAACAGCCCAAAGATTCACATTTCGAAGCCATTTTTTCTTTTAAAAAGTACAAAGAAAGCACTGCTTACGTTTGCAGAGTTGTATCTGAACAACTGTTATTTTTATGGACATAATGCGGAGCATATCAGCACAAACACCTTATACCAACTGTTAAGCACGGTGGTGGAGGAATGATGATTTAGGCTTATTCTGTGGCCACAAGAACTGGGCATCTTGCTGCCATTGAGTCGACCATGAACTCCTCTGTATTCTAGAGTCAAATGTGCAGAGCTAGGCCTGTCCAGGAGCTAGGACACTGATCCCAAGCACAGCAGCAGCAAATCTACAAGATGATGGCTGATAAAGCAAAGAATGAAGGTGCTGCAATGGCCCAGTAAAAGTTTATGCACAGCTTAAGACAGTTGTGCATAAATGAATACCCACAAACCTTGATGAACTGAAGCAAGTTTGTAAAGAGTGGGTTAAAATACCTCCAAAAACAAGCGAGAGGCTGATAGTGATATAGAAAACAATTAATTTACTGTTAAAGGTGGATGTACAAGCTACTGAATCATGGAGCGCGCTTAGTTTTTCACACAGCTGTATAAGCAGGGCGACATTAGGAGAAATAAACAGAAGAGCAATAATCAGCTGCTTCCATAGTGAATCACACACACTGAGAATGCTAACTCCACTTTCTTGGACAGCAGGTTTTGATGGTGAACTTGAAACTAATTTCTTCTCTGACTAGAGTGAAGCTGCAGTGAATCAAGACTATCATAACCAGCTTGGGTCCACAACAGGAGAGCTGGAGAATGTGCAACTCTGTAAATAGCCAGAGAGCCAGCAGAGAAGCAGAAGACTGCAAATGCCCAGGCAGTTGGTTTGCTGCTACTAGACTTTCAAAGGAGTGTCACAGCAAAGAGATTGCTCAATATATGTCAAAATATGTTTGCAAATGTACAAGAATGGGCATTAATAGTATATCAGGGCGCCCCACCAAAGTCAAAGTGTGGGAAACACTAATTTTGAACAGCTGAAGTTTGATTACTTGGCTGACACCTTTCAGATAACTCTTCCTGTTTTCCTATCACATATCAGACTTTCAAGAAACATAAAAAACAAGCCTAAATCTAGGTTTACACGAGTGAGTAAGCAGCTCGACAAAAAGCGGGCATCGGTTTTGTGGGAAATTACAATGTAATTATTTTGTCAGATTCTTAATAGTCCTCCAACCTCGGGGTATATTGTTCACTGTTCCGTAATGATACATGCTGACACTGATCAAAGTGAAAGTAAAACTGCAGCCCACAGTAAATTGTGGGGACACGATCAGCACAATCCTCTTCAAACAAAGGGCATGTAGGCGTAAAAATACGCCTGCAGTAGACATAAGCTCCGCCCAACAACAGGAAGATAATGACTGGTTTAAATGGGCAAAGCAGATTTGTGAGAGGAAACAGGAAAAGTGCTATTCTGCATTGGTTAGTATTGCCAGTTTTTCTGTGTACATTCACAGTGCTAAAGGTCAGTTTATATCTATAAATGCTTTTACCTGTGGACTGGAATAGAGAAACTGAAAGAAAGATACTGTAAGTGCAAGGCAGAGGAAGGTCAGGAAGCAGAGATACATCAATGAGCTGTGTACTTTCCTTGAAGGAGGCCTTGGGGAGTGTGAAAGTGCTCAGTCTTTGTGTATATACTGTAGGAGCGCGCAACAGAGGTTTTGGGGAACGGCAAAGATGTGTTATTGCCACAGGGAATGCAGAGAAGAACAAGCAGTGAGTCCAGGGCTGATATCCTAAGATCATTTGAAACAGCAGTCCAAGCTGGTGCAGTGCTAGCGACTACACAAACATGTGTGCAAACTGAAAAGAGAGCTATTATTCTCTACATCCCATCCTCTCATTTTTCATTTAATTTCACTTCATCTGTGTGTTTTCCCTTGTCTATCAGTGTGAGTGGCAGTGAGTGGGCACATAAGAGTGCGAGAGAGGGATGAAGGAGGGGAGGAGCACAGAGAGACAAGACCGCATCGGCGCTGTTTGCAGTAGCTGAGAGATGTTCATGGACAATGCAGAAAAGTTCAGATGTAGCACCTACACATCTGCGCGAGACTCACACGCAGAGATTAGATTTATTTCATTATCTGATAGGGAGATAAAGCAGAAATGCCACATCCAGAAATGATACGCTTGTTACGGTAGCTAATGGAGGATGTTCTGCTTCTGCTTAATCCAATAAAAACACATTCTCCCATTTTATCTCAGTTTTTGTGCATAACATATGTTGACTAACCCATGTGTGCCTAAAATTGTGTCAGTTCAGTAATGAAGGCTTGTTCAACTGAAACCTGATTTCAAACCAGCTTTAAAAGCAACACTGAACTCACTGGAGTCCCGAGATGTTTGGTTCATGAGGGAATGATGCCTTAGTGGTTAGAGGGCATGTCACAAATACCTCAAAAAGGTAGGGGCAGTGGTTAGCACTGTTGCCTCACAGCAAGACGGTCCTGAGTTCGACTAGCCTTTCTGTGTGGAGGTTTCGTGGCTTCATCCCAAAGTCCAAAGACATGCAATTAGTGGGGTTAGGTTAATTTATTATTCTAAGCTAGGTGTGAACGGTTGTCTCTATGTGCTAGCCTGCGTCAAACTGGCAGAGCATAACCCTGCCTCTCGCCTATAGGTATAGATATAGATATATAACATTTAGACACTGAGTGTTTCATTTTGATGAAAGGCAGTCCCAAAAACATGAAATGTCACTATTGTTGGTTTTAAAGAATCTCCCTTAGCTGGATTTGAACAAATTTTTTTTTTTACTTAACATTTTTATTTATTTATTTCAACAAAATATTGTGCACTCAAATAAAACCTTTTTTAATTAATTTAAAAAAATTGGTTCCACACAAGTTTGTTGAATAAGTTTGTTGAGAAAATGACTGCACTTGACTCTAAAATGTTGAACCGCCTTAACAAAAAGCTATTGAGTTAACGTGACAAAGCACAGTATTTCACTGAAATGACTCAAATTAAAGGAAACTGTTTCTTAAGGCTTGTAGGTAAAATCCAGAAGAAGACAATGTCAACGTGCTTTGTATCCTTCAGCTGGATGGCCTTTGTTGACTTTTTTAACAAAGCAGAGCTTTTTTAAAGAAACTTTTTATCCTGTAGAAACATTAAATTGCCTTGAGGTGGTATCTATACTCACAAACTCATACAATTGCTTCTTATACTTTGGAGCTAACCGGCCACAATATCATACAGGTACAAACCACAGCTTCATACTGTGTACAGAGAGGGACATGTTTAAGGTACCTGGACAAAAACGTTACTGTGCCACACATGATGACACAGTGTACATGTGGATATTTAAAAACCAGGTACTTTTTAATACAAGTCTTTTTTACTTGGAGCGGACGCTACGTTGCGACCTGAACACCATTTCATAACTAAATAAGTTGTCAATCACATGCATTAACTTAAATATAGAAAATTTCCTGGTTTCTAATAGAAGGTCTATAGGAGGTGGAAATAACAGTTCTCCTGCAGCTGCCTTTCTCATATCCACTCTGCAATTTTGCAGTCAGACCACAACCATTTTTAGACAGGACCTTTTTCAAATTTATGGTAGTGGACGACCAGGGAGATGTTGCAAATGTTATTAGATTTTTGCATCATGTTGATAAAGCACCATAACTTGACAGTTATGTAATAGCCAAATGAAATATTCCTGTGCGAGGTCATTTTATCAATTTTATAATTTAAAAATAGTGCCACTATGACATAGTTTGTCCACTAGAGAGTCCTGACAAATGCACTCTGTCATCTAAGTATCCTCCTCTGCACGGCTTGCTTTTTGGGGCCATTCTGTGGATGATATTTAATGGACTGTCTGCTTGTGTGCTGTTTTGCAGTGTCATATTATAATTTTTCTTAATTTATTTTTTTCTGTTAATGCCGACAGGAAGAACATTGAGTGCACCGTGTGATAGTGCTGAGCCAAAATCCTCCCGCAAGTAAAATGTCAGAAGTGAAATTAGTTATGATGGGAAAAAAGGCACCTGCTAGAGTTGGTCATCTCTCAGTAACCGTGGAAACAACCAACGAATGTAAAATTGCCGTTACCTTGGAAGTTGAGTGAGTGATATTAAAAACAACTAGTGGAATGATGGATGTCCTTATGACGGGGTGAGGTTTTTTGGATTTTTTTCTTTTTTTGCACAATAAGGTATAAGGTGTCCCTGTGTGTTTTTGTGCGTGTCATTCAAACAAAGAGAAATCAAGGCGTAAGTGAGGAATTAATCAGCGCTCTCCTCCTTTCAGTGGAGCGTTCTGATGAATACAGTTATTATGTAAATGATTGTTCCTGCGTATGTGCTGCAGATCCTGATTTTGCCTTCTGTGTCGCGGCCTCCTTCACACAAAGATCTAAATGCTAGTGGGGGTTATGTGGGTGTAAAAGATTAGTAGCGGTTCCTCTGAGTGGAGCGAACTACACTGACCTATGAGTCACAGTAGCCCTCCGATTAGAGCGACGAGTGCTGTACGCAGCTCTGTTTTCACTCGCAGGTTTAAGCCAGTTTTGGGGGGAGATTTTCTACATTAAACTCAACCCACTCTTTAGCGTTTGGTTGAAACATTTTGATCTTGTTGTTGCACTAATCCCTTTTAAATGCAGAAATCTTTTAAATCCCGCCTTAAAATTCACCCAAAAATATCTTTGGAGTTTGGAGGAATCTTCCTAAGCAGCCTGCAGAGGACATTTAAAAAGACCCCTGACTGATTTTAGTATAAAAGACAGCTTCCTAATTCTTGAGTGCCTTGTCTTAAATTGAGTCTGACTCATCCGATCATACGGTTTTTCTTAAAGAGAAGGGGAAAAAAACCAACACAAAAACCAAAGCACAAAACATGCGCTTCAAAAAACCAGAAGCTTTTTCTGCTTTTTTTCCCCCTAACTATGCCATAAAAACAAAGGAAGATCAAAAAGCTTGGGTTGAAAAAGAAAGTTTTTGCGTGTATTCTGTTCAGTATTGTTGCAGCGTTGTGCAGAGGCAAAAAGCCTTTTATATTGCTTTATAATTGTAAGTATTCTGCCAGATATGTGTACTGGCAGTGGGAGAATTTCTGCAGATATTCCTGCCACCACAGACACAGACGGATCTTAAAATGGTGCGCTTGTTTCTAATGAATCTATGAGTCACACAGAATTCTTTTTTTTTTGCATATTAGTTTTTCTTTTTGCAATGAATGCTCTTGTATTATTTCCGCTGATGAGAATACCAGATGCCATATTTCACTGCTATTTTCTTATTCCTCAACTCTTTCTCAGGTCAGCTCAGGTAAGATTCCAGGAAAGCTCCAAAACGACCACCGTAATTCACATGGGGGAGCTTAAAGATGAGGTCTGAGTGGTCTAAAGTGGTGGTGGTGGTGGTGGGGGGGGGGGTTCTGTAAAAGTATATTTATTTTGTATTTCATGACTCTGAAATCATGCAAATGTCTGCAAAACCTGTTTGCTTTTTTTAAACTTCCTTGAATTTTTCACCTGATATCTTTATTGAAAAAAGACAAACACGCACAAAGTTAAATTACACTTGACTGGCATAGCAAATGTCAACAGAATTATGTCATACAGTGCCAGGAAACATAAGATAAATGTTAATTATGTATTTGGCATTTCACTAATGTGGAGTCGAGGAAGATGCAAGACTGCATCAAATGTGCTTAAACACATATCGGGGCTTACAGGCAAACACACTTCTCAAAACAAACATGCATTCAGAGAAGCGGGCACGGGAGATCAGAGGCTGTAAAATGACAGGAAAGTGACAGCTTGATCAGAAAATTGTATTTCTCCTCCTTTGACTGATCTAACAGGAAACACACTGTATCCTGGCAACAGGCCTCTTGCTGTGGCACTGAGAGATGGACAGGATGCAAGGGCCTGTGTGTGTTTCTGTGTGTGTGTGGGTGTGCGCGCGCGTGTGTGTGTGTTGGATGAATGGTGAGTATATTTGTGTCTTCTGTCATTTTAACCCTGCTGTAACCCGTCAGACCCAGCAGTTGGTCGTACTTGAACAAGTCGTGCTGCCAAACGTTCAAATGCAGAACACAAAGTTTTTCAATGTCTCTGTAAAAGAACACACAGGATATCCCACATAGGCCTTTTTTGTGTTACTGACATTTCTGTACGGGAATTTTATTATACATATTATATCCTACCTTGTAGGAATAAGCTTTAAATCACAACATGACTGTAGTCATGAAGTAAAGCGTTTAGAGGACTTTTATTTTTAAAAATGGACTAAATTTTCTATTCCCTTCCTGTGTCTGATATCCAGTCCCCCTCACCTGCTCAGTACTATTTATTTTATTTCAAAAATATGCTCAGCCTATATTTTTTAACGTCACTCATAGAGATCTGCTTCTGGGACACCTCTGCAGCACATGTGGAGGAATTACAAGCATGTAGACTAACTGGAACACCTGAACATTCCAAAATATGTGTTCTCCAGGGTCGACCGGGTCTTCATTACAGACACAGACTTCAAACATCCACAAGAAACTAACATAGGTTATAGCAGATCACCATACCACGGTTGGTCTTGTTCAAATACAGGAAATGGTTTAAGGTGAGATAAGGTGATACAATGTATAGTATAGTGTCATGTAAGTATTTATCCCCTACAGGATTTCTTCGTTTTTTGCAAGTTTGTCACATGTAACTGTTCATATTTTAATATTACACAAAAATAACCTGAATAACTACAAAATGCAGTCTTAAAATGACGGTTTCATTTATTAAGGGAAAAGGTCATCCAAACCTAACTGCGCCTGTGTGGAAAAAGTAATTGCCTCCTCTTGTTAAATCCTGGATTAACTGTGATTAGCCAGATTCTTTGGACAGCTGAATTCAATTTCAGTAGCCACACCGAAGCCTGATTAATGCCAGACCTGTTAAATCAAGAAATCACTTAAGTAGAATCTGTCTGACAAAGTGAAGTTATCTTTACGGTCTCAAAAGCAACACATCACTCAAGACAAGATGAGAAACAGTCATTGACGACCATCAGTCTGGAAAGGGTTTATAAATAAAACATTTTAAAGGCTTTGGGACTCCACTGAACCAGGGTGAGATCGATTATCAACAAATGAACATCCTGATAATCTCTAAAACTTCTGAGAAAACCATTGTGTGGATTAACAAGAGAAAAGTAGAACTTTTTGGAAGGTTTGCATCCCTTTACATCTGACAGCACTAATAATCAAACATGGCGGTGGTAGTGTGATGGTCTCAGGCTGCTGTCCAGGCTGACGTGAATGACTTTCTATTGTTGATGGAACCATTAAGTCTCTTCTCTGCCAGAAAACCCTGAAAGAGAATGTCCGACCATTAGTTCATGTCATGAAGCTCGAGCTCACTCGGGTTACGCAGCAGGACGATGATCCAAAAGGCAGCAGCAAGTCCAGCTCTGAATGGCTTGGCCAAGTCCGGACAATGTGGCTGAACACTGAACATTGCAGTTCTTCCTGCCAAGGGTAGCCCAACCAGTTATTAGATTTAGGAAGCCCTGTAGGTTTGGATAACTTTCGCAGTTGTTAAAAAACTGCAGTTTGCATCTTTGTCTAATATTAAAATTCATTCAATGATCTGAAACATTTAAGTGTGACAAATGTGCCAAAAACTAAAAAAACTGAAAAGGGTCTTTTCAAACTTTTTTTTTTTATATTTATTTATAGTTTATGAACTCATCCACTCTGTTTTTCTGGATGCGAAAATGGCTAAAACAGCAGGATAATTAAGAGAGATTAGCATCCCGGTATGTAGGCCCAGCAGGGGGTTAACTCTGACATGGCGCGCTGCCTGTTTTTACATTTTTATGCACTGTAGGTCTTCATTGCCCAAAAACATTTGTATTCTTTGTTTACAAATAGCATAGATCATTTTTTAAGTTGAGCTTTGTTAAGTCTGACTACAGTGAAGCGGGATCAACCTGACGTCTACCCAGCAGCTTGAATTCAGCCAGAAAGAGCTCACTGTTATGACTGTGTAGTTTGATTTAGCCCTCAACTTTATTCAGTGTAACTGGTCCAACTAACCCACATCTGTGTGAAGAACGTTATCCTGTGGTGGATATGAGCACATGAAATTTGAATGACATGGAGCCTTTAAGGGTTTATTATTACAAGGAGGAGTGGAGACAGCGTAGCAAACTGCAACATAAGGGAAAGAAAAATCTGATCCTCGTGGTAGATATTAGTGAAATTTGGCAGCATCAGACACAATGACAGAGGAGATCCATGTTACTGCCAGGTGCAATTGGTAGTTTGTATACTTGTTGGCGTAGGAGCTTGTGAGCATGTGTGTAGGTGTGTTAAAATGATAATAATAAATGCGAGAGAGAGAAAACCTGAGTTTGCATGCACATGTTGGAGCCAAGGATGTAGCAGTGTTTCTCCATATGTGTATGTATCAGTGAGAGATATTGGTCTGTCTAGGTGTGAGAAGGGGAGTATACCTGTGCATGTGTTTGTGTGTGTGTATATATGTGTGTGCATGCGCGCGCATGTGTGTGTCTGTTAGTGTCTTAATCCTCCCCGTCAAAATGATTTTACAGCCCTCGCTCATCTCCTCCAGTCTTTCCAAACAGAGGAAGAGAAGATTAGTCACACCTCCTCCACTCTTGCTCTCAGTCTCTTCCTTTATCCTCTGTTCCACAAGTGTGTATCTGCGTACGTGTGTGTGTGCACGCACGTACGCAATGTGTCTTTGTTTGTGTGTGGGCTCAGCGGTTTTACGTAAAGCTCCATAGAAAAGGCAAGAGTCAAGCAGAGAGTCCTTGGCAGCAGAATGTAATTGCTGCTCAATGGACCATTTTCTGCAGAGCTGACCCTGCCATATTGAGTTTTCTGTAGACGAGTATGCACACACGCACACACACACACAGGCCTTAAACGATGAAACTGCAGTAGGACATTCAAAACTATGCGAGAGGAGTGACACGCAAACGTATTGAAAAGAACAGCTCAAAGACACAGGTGTGTAGACAAATGCACACTAGGTGTTGTGTATGGTTCACGTGGAAATGTAAAAACGCACAAACACATGTATCTTTATACGCCCACAAACACACCCTCTTTCACACATGCAAAGCTGACAGGACACTGTGGGTTTTTTTTAAGAATTATAAGCCCACGTTTGTCTTGATGATGATAATTACCACCTAATTACACTCACACACAGAACATAATTAACTACACAGCTGTTTTTACACACCGAGTATGTGTTTATGCATCGCGTCCGGGCATCCACGTGTGCTTTAAGGGGTCAGGGAGAAACAAAAGGAAGTGGGTGGCGTTAGCTCCGTTGTGGAAGTGTGTGTGATGACATGATGACCTCTCCATCAGGGCCTCGTGGTCACCTTTGACCTTTGACCAAAGCAAGGCTTTTCGGGTGGAATCCCATGATTTACACAATGTCGTGTTTTTGTAGTATTTTGTAATCATGAATCAATTGTTGCGCTGACTTTATAACAATAACAATTAATATTTCAATGACACGTTTTGGAACTAATATTCGTCAGTGGCTGGTTTTGACATTTTGAGCTTGTGTCGAACCGAGATGACGCTGAAACACAGTGTAGGAGAACTGCTGAGTTGTGCATATTCCACTATATTCTTTTCTAATAATAGTCTTTTGTCTTTCTCTCTCTCTTCTATATGTGTCCTTCCGCGCCTTGCTGATGCTTTTGGGCGGTTCCTTTTAAAGGTAAGAAAAAATGCAGACACCCACTGTATGATACAGATAGATAGATAGATAGATAGATAGATAGATAGATAGATAGATAGATAGATAGATAGATAGATAGATAGATAGATAGATAGATAGATAGATAGATAGATAGATAGATAGATAGATAGATGCTCCACATGAGCAGAAAGATTGAGCGAGCAACGGGGGAGGATGGATCGATACAAAAGCTGATGAACAGGAAGATAGATCGAGGGGCTGAAGGAGAATAGATAGATCAACAGATGGGCAGATTAATTGATAATCACTTGGACAGAAATAAACAGAACAGAGAGATAGAAAGACAAAAAGGGTTAAACAGAAGGACAATTATATCTGCAAGTCTAATAACAGACATTTTGGCTGTGACGGCTTTCCGTGTTGCCATGGCAGCACTGTCACATACCAGCTGGACTGGAAGAGAGATGCCCAAACGCACACGCGCATCCATGCGAACACACAGAAGAAAATCCATTTTTCCTGTGCACGCTTCATTCAAAGGGCTTATTTTATTTAATAACATAAATTAAAGAACCCTGTAGAGGAAAATTATGTAAATGAAGTCATTAGTGCCTGTGTTGACTTTTATACCTGACCGTGACAGCGGGCGTAAAATGACTGACCATAAACTCCAGTTCTGCAATGTGACGCAAAGAGGTTGAGCGCTACTAGAATGGTAATGCCATAGAGGCACCTGTGGGGGAAGCTCAACAACATTTTCAGTTTTCTAATATGTGGACATTTCAAGTAGCCCTCCTTACCCTTGCACCTTAATCTGCCTGTTACCACTGTTTCTTCAAACTATGTGGAAAACGCTGTTTTGATTAGTAAATGAAAAACGGACTGGCTCTTATATATTGCTTTTCTGCTCACTTTTTTTCTCTTTATTCAAACTCTGGGTTCAGGATCTTACCAAAGGATAGTACGGTGGCCCTGAGAGGCCAAACGGACTGCAACTTAAGAAAACACCAGCAATAAGAAAAACGCTGCAAAAGCACACAAAACAAAACGGAAATAGAAAAAAAGAAAACAGAAATAGGAAAAAGCAGATTTCCAAAAGCACAAAGGAAGTGTTTCTGGGGAGACAATATCACGACTGACCAGTTGCAGGAACCCAAAACATGGTAGGTGTGTTTTATCATGATTCATATAATGCTGATGACGGATTTTTAGGCTAATAGTCAGGCTAACACACTTACCTCTCATCTTTTCTTTCCTCACAAAACCGATAGATCCTCCACTTCTTTTAAGCGTCTCCCAGCGAAATTCTTAGCATATTTTGGTTCCTGCAACTGGTCCGTCGGGTTATTGTCTCCGCAGAAACACTTCCCTTGTGCTTTCGGAAATCTGCTTTTTCCTATTTCTGTTTTCTTTTTTTCTATTTCTGTTGTGTTTTGCGGCATTTTTCTTATTGCTGGTGTTTTCTCAAGTTGCAGTCTGTTTGGACTCTCAGGGCCACCATAGGATAGCACACAAACTGGAACGGACAGGGATCGAACCACCAACCTTCTGATTAGTAGATGGCCAGCTCTGCCTCCTGAACCATAAACAAAGTGTTTGCTTTAACACAACGCTACCAAGAAATGAAAGAGAGTTTTTGAGATTAGGGTGCGCTATGTTGAAAGCACTTAATGTAGTCTTAAGCTGCTTGCCTCATGCAGAGGTGTGGTAAACTCACTTCTTTCTTAATCCACATGCAATACTTTTTCTTACATTTGAGATCCTCTGCCACAGCTGACACTGACACTGATCCGAGTCACATCACAGGTGCCAGATTACGCACCGTTTCCCATTTATACCAGGTGTAAAGCAAAGGCTCAGTATTTAATGTCTCGTCACCAAGTCGCCTTTTTTCTTTCTTTCTTTTTACCGTTTAATGAAAACATCATGAAAATATGTAACCAATAGGAGTTGGGCTAAATTCGCCTTTTGTTCCACCCTCTTGTTCTTCCTGGATCAGTGTATGTGGAAAATCAATGAGTCCGTTTATGGGATTGCTGTTCACCATAGTCAGGCAGCAACCCCGTGTTGTCTGAGGTAAACTTAGTACTTCTTCTTTTTTTGTCAATGGAGTCTGGTGGGCTTAATGAGAGAAACATAATGGCTCGTGTACAACATCAAAAAGGGCCGTGTGACAGCGAGTAAAGCGATGAAAATTAATATAGGCTACAAATAACCAAACTGACACTTTCATGTTCTCCTGCCAGCTGAAGAACTGAAAACAAAGTGAAATACTTCAGTTGATGGTGTCCCCACAGGAGCAGAAAACCCTGTTGTTGTCTAGCGTGCTTAATTTGGCTGATGTAATTATTAGCTTTGATCGTTTGCACACAGGCCGGAGCTTTTGGGGAGAATGTAAAGCTGAGGGACAAACACAAACTGGGGGAACTTCAAGGAGCGATACTGTGTGTGTTTCTCTTTGTTATTGTCACTTTACGTGCTTCAGTGCAGTTAACCTCAACTGTTTGCTTCTCTCGGAACTCACTTTTACTGGGTTTTATTTCAGCCAAATGCACAACATGTATTGATGGATGTATTTATTTATATTTCTGTCAGGCAAACTATGAAATATTGTTTTTAATGTGGCCAGCAAATTATTTATTTTATTTATATAGTTCCAAATCACAACAACAGTCGTCTCAAGGCACAATTTTTAGTGTAAAGGCCGTACAATAATAGAGAGAAACCCAAACATTCGGATGACCCCCTATGAGCAAGCACTTGGAGAGTCTGGGAAGGAAAAACGCCCCTTTAACAGGAAGAAACCTTCAACAGAACCAGGCTCAGACACAGGCACCAATCTTCTGCGAGCAGCTGTTGGTGAAGTTTTAAAGCACCAATAAAATAGCTGACATGTGTTAAAAACATACACACAACTTTACACAAGTAACTTTGTGTAAAGTTGTGTAGTCTATCCAATGAGCTGCGCTGCTCCTATTGGTCTACTTACTGTCACCTGTTCCTGAAAGGGGCGTGTTAAGCAACTGTTTCAGTTCAATTTAAAGCTACAGAAACTCCATTAGAGCGCCAACACAGGCCTATAGAGGTTTCTCTGTGCACATCGCTTGAGAGTTATCCACCAGCTCTCAGATGTTATGCAACCACCAGTTGCAAAGAAAGAAACATGTATTCCATGATTGGTTAGCTAGCGGTTGGTAGCTGTTGAAATCGATTTCAAAGACGTTGCTCAACAAAAAAACCCACCGTGAGGAGATTGCCACGGCCAGCTGTAGTTTGCATGGGAAATGTCTGCAAACATTCTACCCAAACAGTTGTAAAACTTGAAAAAGTGCGACAAAAAGTTTTGCCGTCAAAGTAAATGTTTTATCTCAGGGGTGCAGCCAACATGTTTCAAAAGGTCCGGCTTTTACTTTGATGGTCAAAGCTCACCATTTCTGGGCTACATCACAATTTTGATAGTAATTAGTGGGTGTGTGGAGACAAGCCAGCGTCTTCCCTGTAGTCTACAGGTGACCACAGAAATCTGCAAAACACAAGAAGCAAGGAGGATCTCCCCGAACACATTTTTCCCTCTCGACCAGTGTTTGCCGTATGGTCGCTGACCGATCCCTAGACCTGTGTGACTGAAGCCTTATTCACTTGTCTCACGTCAAACATGGCTGTCAAGTTAATGTCATGCTAACCTCAGTACAGGCATGGTACAAACAAAATGATCAGTGTGCTGTTTTGGGTTGATACATGAAATATGCACAGTGGGGACATGTGAGACGGGTGAACTTGCCCTACAAGTTACCGTCAGTCCCTCTGCCTCCCTCATCAATCTTTTTAACTGCACTGAAACATGCACATGCTCTTCCCACTCTCTCTGCCCTTCACCCACCCAGTCCTTCCTCTTGTATGTTTTTTTTCCTCTGCAGCTGTCTGCCATCTATCAATCACTTCACCCCCATCTATTTTCCTCTTGTCTGTTGTGTCATGTCTCCTAATCTGTCTACCTGCTTCTATTTGTCTCTTCGTCTCCCGCTTCTCCCTGTCCTTCTCCTTTGTCCTTTCAATCTTATCTTTTTTTTTCCTTTGGTACTGAGTATAAACTATTGACTTCCATCAGTTGTGATTCGAGTTAAAGCAAAGAATCAGGTTTCTTCAGGTTTCCACTGAAGTGTCTGCTCTCTCATCTTACTTTGGTAGTATAGGCGCATATCTTTGTGCTTGCTGCATGCCCGTGTTTTTGTGTTGCCTGCATTGCGGTGGATAGTTTCTTTGAGACAGATTGCCCTCCTTTTCTTTCTCCTTTTTGTTTATATTCATATTTTTTGAAGAATCACATTTTTTCCACAAAAGCTGCTGTGTGTGTCGGCAGAATAGCATACATTTGTTAAAAAAGCTTCTTTCAGCTGCTCTCGTATTCACAAAGGGTTACACTGCATATTTGATTTGGCAGATTTTTACACTGGATGCCCTTCTTGAGGCAACCCCAAAGGGATTTGTGCATCCTCGCAGGATCGAACTGAGGATCTTTTGCTTGTTAAGTGTAAACTACTACACTGTGGTTAAATACCTTCACATAATGCCCACCTTTGACACAAGCATGTAATCTGCTGTACAGCTGCTCTTTAAACAGTCATCTCAAAATGGTGCAGGTGATATATACAGTTCACTGGGGCTAACGCACACATGCACATACACATGCATTCTAAACTAGATTAACACAGGCAGATAACATGGCCAGGGTTCAAACGGTTGACCTTGAGCATGCACGAGTATGTTTGTTGAAGATTATTAATGGCCATACTATAATCTTTGTGTTTGACTGCCCGCTCAGAGGTAATGCGCAAGTACAACCACAAACAAACACGCGCAGAAGATAAGAGGAGAAGATTCACGCTACAGCAGTGCAGCTCTTGCTTTGCAAAAGGTGGTTAAAATCCAGCACACACTGCTGCAGTTACGTGGTGACCAAATGAAGTGTTTGTTTTTCTTGTCGCAGTAATGTTGCCTTCTGTCGACAAGGTGAAAATGCAGTTTCAGGACGGCAGCCTGAGAGTCTGGATAGAATGGCGTTTTTCTACCATTAACCTATTTGAACATGTCTGCAAATGTGCACATGACGTGTTCCGATATCTGCAGCCCGCTGTTTATTTCTGACAAGTGCATGGGCCACGATGGCAAGGAGTTAGACGTGTATTTAGCAGTGTAACACGTGCATAGACACACACACACACACAGAAACATGCGCACGTATACACAGAGTGCTTATTTTGAAATTCAAAGCAGACTTCTGCGAGTCCCTGATAAGGCAGCCTTGCAAGATACAACAAATATTAATATTAGTTTTAACTATTTCACAAGGTTTGCATCACATGTTTGCGTCTCTGTGTGTGTGGGTGTGTGTTTGTGTGTGTTTGTGTGTGTGTTGTTCTGCCATCCATCAGCCACTAAACTAAGCTAAATCAATCACTTCTAGTCCAATAAGCTAAGTGGACCTCACTAGGGATTTTGTGCCTGAATGTGTGTGTGTTTCTGTTTAAAACGCACACAACCATGTGTAGACTGCTTCATCTAATTCATTTTCATTAAATATATTACGTTTTTCTGCTAAGTCAGCACAACTCATTTGAATGTGAGATTTACACTGCGTCAGGCGTCTCTCGCTTCCTGGTCACACTGAACCCAAACGTGACAGGCTTAACGACACAGACACTTGTCTCCCTGACGATGACACAGTTTAACAAACGCACAATTTGTCCACCTGGTGGACCTCATGGGACCTTCCTGCGCGAGTCCAAGGAGTGCAAAGTGTTCACATCAACAGTTTACTGCATCATTGTCACATAGTCTGAAATGTGTGTGTGTGTGTGTGTGTGTGTGTGTGCGTGTGTGTGTGTGTGCGTGTGCGTGTGTGTGTGTGTCATTTATGTTCTGCCACAGCAGGCTTCTTGTCCGGTCGTCTCTCTCCGTGTATCTGTGGCAGGAATCCTTTTTGTCAGAGTTATGGCCTCGGGCTTCAGCAACATGCTGTCGGGCTGTTTTTGGGCTTGTGTGTGTGTGTGTGTGTGTGTGTGTGTGTGTGTGTGTGTGTGTGTGTGTGTTTGTGACCTCTGGGGCAAGTATTGATTGAATGTCTGGCTCCCCACTGTCACGACACAGCTTTATTAGCAATAGGTCTCGTCTTCCCCACCTCTTCCTCTTGACATATCTTCATCACATTTTCTCCCTTTTTCCCGTCTTCATGTTCAGTGACCCCGCTCTCCTCCATTTTATCTCTTTCCATCTTGTTTAACCGCTCCTTCGTCTTCCTTTTCTCCATTTCACACACACACACAAAAAAAGATACACGAGCAGTGAGCGATTGGCAACATTGTTGTCAGCGGTAATGTGAGTTGGCAACAGAGTCACAGTGTGAAACACATAATGAACAGTGAAGGACAGAGGTTTAATTACTGGAAGCAGCTCTACTTTTGAGCTCAAAAAGCAGCTGCTGTATGATGAATTTATCATCTTCACTCACTGGTTCGTGTCAGATTTTCACAAAAAATATCACAGATTACATGAATAATGAATACATCACTCTGACACAAAGGTTTGTGCAACATCCAGCCAGTTCCCCTCCCTGCTCATCAAATGACATTTTGTCAAAGGCGTTGGTGTGTCTCAGTTACACGTACGGTGTCCACGTGATGGACTGGGTCATGGCATCACTGAGATGGGGCTCCAAACTCATAATTTGTCAGTGTGCAGGCTCACTGTTGTGAAGTGGCATATGTTAAACCAAACCACTGTCTTCTACAAAGCCACACTATAAGGAGTTTTTAGTGCCTAAGCCTAATCAGGAAGTAGAAGGGAAAGTAAAAAGAGTGAAAATGACATTATGTGACCACCCAGAATAAGAAAACTATGTCAGCATATTAGCAGTTTTACCACAGTAAATAAATATGGACAAATTTAAGATCATCCAGAACTCAATCAAAACTTTTCCACGTGGGAGGAGATCTTAAATAAAGACATTCATTTGCAGACTTTTTTCAGCTTGGACTTCATCCATCAGGCCACGCGAGGATTCAGTGTTTCATTTAAAGCAATGTCAGCCCCTGACCATGGTGTCGTGTGTGAAATGAAAAAGTCTTTGAAATCAAATCTGTACTTCAGTGGGAGCCAATAAAAATAGGACAGCCATGTGGCGATGTGGGACCCGCAAGAGTGTTTGTCACAAGCCTGGCAGCGGGGTCCGACATCAGCTGCAGCCAGGTCATTGTTGACTGACTGTGGCAGGAAAGCAAGCCAATACCAGTGACCTGACTCGGTGAGATAAAAGCTTGAATAAAAATAAAAAACTAGACAGGTTAGCTGTCCATAAATTCTCATCTGCAGACAGTTTGTTTTTGAAAGAAATCTACATAAACGCAAAGTGCTAACCACTCATCCAGCTGACTTGCTCAAAATAACCAGACTCACTTAGATGAGTGTGAGCTGTTTACAGCGGGAACAAATCTGGGTAAACACGGTACTTTTGTCATGGGGGCAAAAAAGCAACTAATGCACACATTTTTTCGTTAATACATCAGTCTTCTCAGATCCCACAGACATCGTTCAGTATCCACAGACCGGAGTGGGGACAAATTAGCTCACTTCAATTAATAGACCCATCTTGTAATTACTGTTTCTGGGCTTGTTCCATATTATGCTCATGCTATTGGGGTTATAATTGTTTTCCTGAATCCTACTCTTTGCCTACTGAGACCGCACGGTGTGTTTCATATAACTCAGGGAGAACATCGGTTCTGCCAATGCCAGGAGGGCTGCATAATGAGAGGCTGTGGTTCAGTGCATTTGTCTGTTTATTTAGATGTGTTCAGCATTTGGTCTGCCCATAGTCACATTACAGACTATTTTTATTGACATGTCATATGACAGATGTTATATATGGGAATTCTGTTCTGTTCTTATTAACATTGTACCTTATAATACTGCACTGCATGAAATCTGTCTGTCTGTACGTTCGTTTCTTTGTCCTAATACTCTATCAGGGTTTGAGGAACTCCATTTGGCAGACAGCTACATCTTAGACCCCTGAAGGTTCTTATCTATATCAGATATTATGATGGCATCATGTTGCCTACCAGCCACCTGGCAAACAAGTTAAACTAAGCCATAAAAACCTATAAAATACCATATAATTTTATTCATTACAGTAGCATTTAATTTACACATGAATGATGCTATCATGTTCCCTGGAAACCACTTAGAAACGGACTCAAATGGCCTGCTTTTAGCCTTTAAGCACCTACAACACCTTATAAAAGCATCCTATCATTTTAATTTCACAGCAAAAACGTTTTATTTTTATCCACAGTTGAATTGCCTGGCAACCACCTAGTAAATTGCTAAAATGTCCTATTTTTAGTATATAAGCAACATAGTCTTTACCTTTCTCAATGTGATTAAGTATTGCACATTGCCAACAGTGCAAACAGACCAAACAATCGCTTAGCATGAGGATCTACTAGTGAAGAAAATATAACATTGTGAGGTCTGAATTTATGTTGCTGCCCATTTGCAAATGGACATAAATACAAATACTTTTGCAATGAAAAACATGAAAAGCTGAAAGGTGTGCTTTGGATTGATACCAGAATTTGCTGTATCTCAGAGCACTATCAACAGCACAAGCACGAGTAGCCCACATGCTGGTTGTACAACATGTTTTTGACTCTGCCCCCATCTGACCACAGGCGCTACCGGACTTCCAAATGGCCGCCAACACTCTTTCCCCATTAGTCATCACTGCAGACGAGAGTACCATATCCCAAACTCTTAAGGCCTAGCACTATTCTACCACTAAAGATATAAAGAAGTCTTTCAAAGTACACAGCACAATCAAATCACAGCAGGCTGACCTGTGTTTGACTTTTGTGTTACCTGTGTGGACTTTTCTTGGTGCAGATTAAATTTTTTCTCCTGTCTGCATCAGTTTCCTTTGAATCCTCTAGCGCACCCCAGCTGATTTTCACACTGATTGTGCTGCACATCACTGTGACTGGTCTCAGTTTACCCATCAACCAATTTACATGTCAGAAAATTGTGAAGCCAAACCATCAAACCAAACGGTATTGCAAAGCAGCTTTAATTTATGCTCGCTCGCCTGCTAACGTTAAAGGCAATATGCAGTTTCACCTTGAAAAAGTAAAGTGGTGAAGTTTAACTACATGTAGGGAAACTCTTGGCTTTATCGACTGGTAAGAACAAAGATAGCTGACGTGGTTGCCTTCAGGGCCAAAACCCTGGTTTATTTCTTACCTGCTGTGACCCTTCTAGCATGTTCACACCCGTTTCCCCAGTGAAACCAATTAACTCTCAGTTCCTCTCCTCATGCAACCTTGTTTCTTTTTCAGGACATACACAGAAAGTAAAGAAGCACTGAAAATATTTATGGCTCCTATATGTGACACCCCACCTCATCCTTACAAATAATACCCTTCAACTCAATGCATCTTCAAAAAAACAGAAGTAAATTAAACTAATACTACATGTTCCTGAATACATACTTCAGAAAAAAAGGAAAAGAAAAAACTTGAGGCTCCACACACAGTACTCACACAGCGACATAGTTCAAGGTAGCCCTTTTTCTTTTTTGTTTTTAAAGAGGACACAGGAGAGGAAAATAGGTCATGGGAAAGGAGAGAAGCATGTAAAAGGACATGAAATGACCCAGTAGAAGATAAAATGGAGAGGGAGGCATGAGAGGGGGGAGGGGGGTGAGGGAGGAAAAAAGAAAAGGAGAGGTGAGTGGAATGTCAAGGAGACTCAGAGGTAACATAAGGAGATCGAGGCATTGTGTTGCCCAACACACACACACACACACACACACACACACACACACACACACACACACACACACACACACATTGATAAACAGGGAAGCTCCCAGAGCGTCCAGAGTCCATCCTGGAATTTTCAACAGGAAATTTATTCTACCCTAAACAATGGCATAAGGGACACACACCCTGACATACACACAGTCACAATGGCTCTGAATCTGCTTAGGAGTACAGTACAACAGAGATAGTACAACAAAACATTCAGATTAGTCAAATCACATTAGACACATTAGACAGCCTCTGCTTAATTATGTGTTGAGGTGTGTGTGTGTGTGTGTGTGTGTGTGTGTGTGTGTGTGTGTGTGTGTGTGTGTGTGTGTGAGCGTTCCCTTTCCTTTTCAGTCATTAAAATTGCATTTATGAGATTGCACCTGTGCGTATTTTCATTTGTGTGTGTTTGGATGAACTAATCATAGTGCATTTATAATTCAGTTTAATACATTGTCATTTTTAATTTGCTGTATTCATGTGCAATAGCTGCCCCAGGTGTGCACTTTGAAGTCGGGTCTCACACACAGGCACACAAGCTCACAACGTGACGCGCTAAACAGAAGGCTGGAGTCGGGGTGAAAGGTCCCCACGGTTAAAATAACAAGTCTGTGAACTTGTGAACACAGGGAATATGCTCTGTGTGCATGTGTGCGTGTGTGTGTGCATGTGTGTGTGTGTGTGTGCATGTGTGTGTGTTGGTATTCCTGACTTCCTGTCTCTTGTCCAAAGAAGAAACACTTGAAAGTGTCAACACTGAAAGATGACAGAGGGTATTTACGGATGCGTCACAAACCTCCCCACAGATTCTCCCAGACACTTTGCTGTGAGCAAATAACCAAACTGAAAACAACAGACCTGCTTGAAAAGGGTGCACTGTTAATTGTTATGAAGTTATATTCAGTTTAGTGTACTTTATGTTGTGTAATTGTCAGGGGAGACGCACATGCACAGCAATCTAATATGGGGAAAAAGCGCATTGTACCTGATTTAGCTACCAGCTAATTTCCATCTCCAGTCCCTGGATAAGTAAACACTATATCAATAAATATAAATACATGCAGTGCACTAGATACAGTGAAAATGTAATAAGCTGTATTTGTCTCCACAGTTGCCTCTGTGACAGAGAGAAGAAATTTCACCTGGCAAGTTAATGTGAAGGTGCTATTTTCAGCCTCCTTTAAGTACACTGGCTGCTGCTTGAATATATTAAGTAACAATGTAATCATTTCTTTGCAAAGACATAGACTTTATTAATCTCACACCAGAGAAATTTGCATGTTACAGCAGCAAGAATAAATGAATTAGAGATATTAGAGAAAAATAAATAAGAAAAAAATAGTGTAATTTTTTTTTAAAGGCAAAAAACCTTACAAGAGTAATTTCTAGTATTTATAAATGGTTGACATATACAGTAATTACACTCACAGAGAAAAGTCTAATTTAAAAATCATCAACAAAACCCAGAATGTGTAAATGTTTGATTATTTAATCAAACTCTTTTATTTACAGATTGCTTATGTAGCGATCCAGCTGAAGGTCGGTTCTGAGGAGATTTACCTGTTGCCAAAAACAAATCCCACGGTTGTCATCTAGAGGGTTTGAAGCCCTGCATGCCCGAGCGAGTGATGTGACATAAGACGGATTCGGTCTTAGACTTTTCCGACCCTTCAACTATTTTCAAACACAACTGATTTCGTGTTGCTGCGGCTCTAGCTTTAGCAACAGGAGACAAACATAAAAGCGGAAACAAAAGTGCAACTAGTTTCTACACGAACAAAACTCAAAATTTGTAGCATCATGAAAAGAAAAGTGATGCAAATTTGTTTTGGAACTTTGGCAACATTGGTTACATTTTACAAGTTCTTGTTCCTGAAAAAAGGATAAGCGGATGGATGGATGGATGGATGGATGTTTAGGTCAGCTACGATCTGATATTTAACTATAGATATGACTTAGGAAAACACATTTATGCATACGTAACTATTTAGATGGCAATCTTCCAATCAACAGCAATAAGTTTCAGTGTAAAGTGAGTCATTTAACAAATATAAATTATTACAGTTTTCTTAATGAATAACCAACAGTACTCCCTGCTAGCACCAAGGAGTACTGTTGGTTAGTACTTTTTTGTCTTGACTCTTCAGGGCACAGATTCAAAAAGGTGCTGAAAACAGAGAATAGAGATTTGGGTCCATATTGACATGATGATGTCACACGGTTGCTGCAGATTTGCTGGTCGCACATCCATGATGTGAATTTCCTCCTCTACTGGATTAAGATCATGTGACTGTGGAGGCCTCTGAGTATGGTGCATTATCCTGCTCAAAGCAGCAACCAGAAGATGTGCACACTATGGTCATAAAGGAATGGGCATGTTCAGCAACAATGCTGGATTAGGCAGTGGTGTTTGATATTTTCTCTTTTTTGAACCATTGTCTGTAAACTCTACAGATGGTTCTGTGGAGAAAATCCCAGTGGATCAGTAATTTCTAAAATATTCAGGCAATGTTCAGTTTGAACTTCAGCAGGCCTCAGTGCATTCACATTCTCTCGTGTGCTTGGCTGATTAGAGCTGCTGAAGAGGCATACCTAATAAAGTGATGCGTGCATTTGTCAGTCCCCTGATAAGTAGAATCTGACATTTCAGTCAACAAGACCGAGCATAAATAGTTTGACTTCCAAATGTTACAAAAGTTTGATGGAAAAAAGAGCATATTACTGTAGAGTTATTTTTTTCTGATGTGAATAAATTATGGTTACGGTTTGGGGGGGGGGGGTTAGCATAAAAGCACCATAGTTAGGACCATGATGTGGTGTGTGTTTTTATGGAACAGCTGTTAACATTAAATGGTGAATTAAGTACTTACTTGGTTTAAAATGCAAATGAATCTGCACTGGAAAAATAATAACTGCTCATAAGCTCAAGAGGTCTAGCTAACCAAACTCAAATGTATAACCACAAACTGTTTATGGTAGAGATGGCAGGAAGCCATCATGTAACCACCTGTAAAGGCCAACATTTGTGCTGTAAGGCTAATGAAGAGGTCTGGGTTCTGGGTTGATGTGTGTGTCTTCCTCCCGTCTTTCTCCCAGGATGGTTGGATGGATGGATGTTAAGAGCACTGGAGGTAGAAACGGAGCAAATGGTAGAAGTTCAAGCAAGGTAACGATCCAGGGGAGGAGAAAAGTGAATAGAGAGCCAAGACAATGGCGAGAGCATGTGGGTGTCTGTTCCTGAACAGAAGAGTCAGATTAAAATAGAACAACAGCCATATGACGACAGTGTGACTGTCAAACACCTGCAGCAGGGAGACAGAGAGAAAGAGAGACTCATAATGGGATGTAAGGGATAAATGCAGAAACAGGTGAGGGGGGGGTGGCTGTGAATAGTGAGAATATGCAAAACATTAGAGGGAACAGAGCGACAAAGAGTGAGTCCGTGAATAAGATGCAGATGAGTGAAAGGTTCAGAGCAACAAAAAAAAAGGGTGAGGATGAAGAATGGAGGCCATTATTGTGTCCTCCCTTTCAGATTGTGCGAGTGAGAAACAACTAGTGTTTCTTTTTTTGCCTGCGCGGTCCCATCAGTGTCCCTTTTTTACTCCCCTGAGCATTGAATAAATCCTCACTGCGGCGCTCCCGGGGCGAGAGAAAGTAGATGAGCCTGGGTGTCATTGTCTGTAACAAAGGTGCTATCATACAACACATCTGCTGCATTCGAGTAAGGTCGTTTCTTTGAGCGACCGTGATATTTAGACAGCCGTGATTGGCAGTTGTTGACATTTTTGAGCAGTCCCGTCCCTCGGTTAATACTGATGGCAATCATTTAAATTAGACAAGGTGCTCTGCATTTTACTGCACCAGCACTGTGTCAGGAACACGCTCAAAGCAAATGTTATGGTGTTCTAACAAAGCAGACTGGTAATTAAAATTAACTCAGACATGTCAGGGGTTTTATAAGTGCATAAAAAAAACTGTGCGTCTAAAACTCGATGACTTACACTGAACAAAAATATAAACGCAACACTTTTGTTTTTGCTCCCATTCCCCATGGGATGGACGTAGAGACCTAAAATTCATTCCAGATACACAATATAACCATCCCTCCCAAACAGTGGTCACAAATCAGTCCAAATGTGTGGTAGTGGGCACATCTGCTATATTGAGATAATCCATCCCACCTCACAGGTGTGCCACATCAGGATGCTGATCTGACAACATGAGTAGTGCACAGGTGTACCTCAGACTGCCCACAACAAAAGGCCACCCTGGAATGTGCAGTTTTGTCTCACAGCAAAATGCCACAGATGCCACAAGCAATGAGGGAGCGTGCAATTGGCATGCTGACAGCAGGAATGTCAACCAGATCTGTCGCCCGTGCATTGAATGTTCATTTCTCAACCATAAGCCGTCTCCACAGGCGTTTCAGAGAATATGGCAGCACATCCAACCGGCCTCACAACCGCAGACCTCGTGTAACCACACCAGCCCAGGACCTCCACATCCATCAGGTTCACCTCCAAGATCGTCTGAGACCAGCCACCCAGACAGCTGCTGGAACAATTGGTTTGCACAACCAAACAATTTCTGCACAAACTGTCAGAAACCGTCTCAGGGACGCTCAACTGCATGCCCGTCGTCCTCATCGGGGTCTTGACCTGACTCCAGCTCGTCGCCGTAACAGACTTGTGTGGGCAAATGCTCACATTCGATGGCGTCTGGCACGTTGGAGAGGTGTGCGCTTCACGGATGAATCATGGTTCACATTGTTCAGGGCAGATGGCAGCTGAGAATGTCCCAGTTCTTGCATGGCCAGCATACTCACCGGACATGTCACCCATTGAGCATGTTCGGGATGTGCTTGACCGGCGTATACGACAGCGTGTACCAGTTCCCACGAATATCCAACAACCTCGCACAGCCATTGAAGTGGAGTGGACCAACATTCCACAGGCCACAATTGACAATCTGATAGACTCCATGCGACGATGTGTTGCACTGCATGAGGCAAATGGTGGTCACACCAGATACTGACCGGTTCTGGGTCCCCAGACCCCCAATAGCGCAAAAAACTGCACATTCCAGGGTGGCCTTTTGTTGTGGGCAGTCTGAGGTACACCTGTGCACTACTCATGATGTCAGATCAGCATCCTGATGTGGCACACCTGTGAGGTGGGATGGATTATCTCAATATGGCAGATGTGCCCACTACCACACGTTTGGACTGATTTGTGACCACTGTTTGGGAGGGATGGTTATATTGTGTATCTGGAATGAATTTTAGGTCTCTACGTCCATCCCATGGGGAATGGGAGCAGTAACAAAGGTGTTGCGTTTATATTTTTGTTGAGTGTATTTTGAAACAGGCGCGCGGCTAAAAAAAAACCCATTCAGATTTCATGAAGTGACATCACCGGCTCGGTTAGTGTTGTCACTGTCGTCACAGGTTGTAGGAATGACAGGAACATTAGTGCCGCTTTAATAACCGCTGACAACAACTACCTCCAGAGACGATGACAGCGAAAGAGTCATGCAGCATGAAAGGAAGCCGATGCTTGCTCACTCACAGCCTGAAACAAAAGGAGACATGAGACAGGCTGCATTTACTCACACAAACACTCGAGCAGGAATCAACCGCTCCACCTAAAACAAGCTCATTGTGCACCGCTGTTTGTCATCCGCAGTTTTCATCACAGATTTAGCTGCAGGACTTTGACGGGAGATCGAATGAGCTAAGGTTTTTCAAAAGTGGGCGTAAGTAATAAATGCAGTGCAATTGAGACCAGCGGCAAGTAGGAAAAACTAACTTCCTAATTAGTGGTTTATTGCTCAGTTTTGGATTCACGATCATCTCAAATCTTTGAGAATACTTCATAACCTACCCAAGCTTTATGCTAATTTTGTTTGGGGGTTTTTTGCATGTCACGAGCAGATGTTTTTTGTGAAAGCAAACCCAAATGCTAGGAATAGTTGATAATCCCACACCAGACAACATGTAACACCAGATAAAATAAAATACAAATATAAAAAAAAAAGCACACAATAAATAAATGGTCTGTAAAGCGCTTTACTAGTCCCTAAGGACCCCAAAGCACTTTACACATCCAGTCATCCACCCACAGGTGATGGCAGCTACATTGTAGCCACAGCCACCCTGGGGCGCACTGACAGAGATGAGGCTGCCGGAAACTGGTGCCACCGGGCCCTCTGCCCACCACCAGTAGGCAACGGGTGAAGTGTCTTGCCCAAGGACACAACGACCGAGACTGTCCGAGCCGGGGCTTGAACCGGCAACCTTCCAATTACAAGGCGAACTCCCAACTCTTGAGCCACAATCTCCTCTAAGAACAGAGGCTTCATAATATTATCAATAACAATAGAAAGATCACAAAACCCACAGACCATGACGCTGATAAACTGAGATCTTTTATGAAACTTTTCAAGGGATTCAATGTCTATTTGATAACTCAGGATGAATTTATTGCTAAATAATCAGGTTTCATAAAGACTAGACCCATAAATAAGCTTATGAATCCACTATTTCTTATTTCTAACTTCTTTCTCTTACTCCTTCAATTAAAATACAAATCTGATTAGACCTGATGAGAACAGCTGTCTGCTGTTGTCTCCAGAGGAGATAAAGGAGGCAACTGAGAGGAGGATTGGCAGACATTTATTACTGCCAGGAAATCTTTGTCAAGTTTTATAGTGTGTGGGTCTTAGAAAAATGAGCCTTGCTGGATATTTGTTATGCATGAGTTTGTATTAAATTTGTAGGCCTGTCCGTGATCTAGCCGAGCAGTAGCTGCTGGCGAAAAGCATTATTGCACTAATCCAAACATCTACGTTTAAAGAATGCTGTAAGTAGGATTATTAAAACAATGTAACAAGTGCACTAACTTTGCAAGGAGACTGTCTATAATGTTACAGGAAGTGACCATATGATATGACATGTTTGAGGTTTATGACTTAAAGGCAAATGTTTGCCCAGGGAGTTTGCATGTCCTCTTCGTTGGGTCATCAATTCCCTTTTAAGATTTAGCCTACGCTTTTAATTTAACGCCTATTTCATTCTATTAAAATCTGTTAGCCCCAGTTTGTGCTGTATTATTAAAGCATCACTTGCCTCCAGTCCTTTTTGCAATTCTTCAAATCTTGTCTCTCTCCAACTGAGCAATGTGTGAATTTCATCAGCGAGCAGTTTTCTGTCTTTATAGGATCGGGTTCCCGTGTTTAGTCAGTCCACTTCAGCCTTAATTTCTGTTCCTCGTTCTTTCTGTCTATCATCTGCTTCCTTTCGAGTCACGCTGTAGAAACATGAATTATGAATTATGGTTTGTTGGCTGCTCTTGCGATGTGATCTTAATAAGTTTCACTGGAAGCTGCTGAAAATCGCTGTCTCTCGTCTTCTGAGTCTCTCTTTCTCACACACACAGGTTGTTTGGTTAATTACGGGGCAGCATTGCGATGCATCTGTTTCTCCTGTACCTCAGCGATAGGTCGCCCTTGTTGTTACTGGAGTCAGCATCGCTCCGTTGTTTTTAAAACCTCCTCCTCTCGGTACTCTTACCTGAATGAATGCGGTGTGTGTGCTTGTTCCGAGGCCCGTCTTCATGGCTTGGCTGTATTCTACAGTGCATGTGTCTCCAGTATGTTAGTGATGCTACTGGAGACCCAGCTCTGTTGGAATAACAACCAGGACCTCACGCTGCTAGCCTCCCACCAGCTGTGGTGTGCATGTGTGTGTATACATGCCTCTGCCTGTCTTTCTCTCAATCTTTCCTTAAATCGTTAAATGTGTCCCTCATCCCTTCTCTCTCCGTGACAGACGACCGGTGAGGAAAAATCAATACGCACTGGTAAATCACTTATATGTTAAAGAGCAGAAGAGCCCAGCTGTGCATCTCTTGCTGACTCGAACGGGATTCGTGGTTCTGAGTTTGTCTCAGTTTGCGGAGGTATTCGGCTCCACAGAGTGAAGGATTTTGGGTATGCAAACTCACTCAGATGTACTTGTGTCCCAAAAGCTAACAGCACATAATGCAACAGGAATGATACTATGCACAAGTCAAATGCTGATTGGTTCACAAGTGGGCCTGAACAGGAAAATGACTTCTTCATGAAGTGGAAACACAAAGTGGACGTTTTTCATTGTGTTTAACACTGACGTTCACTTCAACTTGTTGAATGTTACAACTGTAGTCCTCTCTGCAGCAGGCTGAAGGACTAGCAACAACACAAACAGCCATAGCCCACACACTGGTGACAGTAAACTGTTATAACATGTAGTTGACGGTCTGCAAAGCTGCTGCGTGTAGACCCAGCTCACAATCATGCTGGTGCCTTTAAACTGTACAGATACGCAAGCAGAAGGTGTTGGTTAAGCACGGTGATTCACTGTAATGCACAGAGGGGCTTGTAGGATCAAGTAAATTGTTGGTTTTGCATAAATCTCTGCAGACATAAAGGAGGATACCTTTAATCATGTGCAAGTGGAGTGCCATTACCCTCCATCCTCTCGCTGTTAGATCAAGGTCGACTCACTTGAAATGCAGATGGGCTTGACTCAAGGCGTCGGATGGCTCTGTGAACAATGCAGCAGATAAGAAATATGGGAGTTACCCTAAAGACTCCAATTAGCTCCTTAAACTAATCCTCTCGGTCAGGCCTTTATTGCAGCGCAGACGTTAGCTAATGTGACCAATTTAGAATATTAGTATTCAAGTAACTGGCTAATCTGCTCTGTTTCTCAGAGGAATGGTTGTTTCCTTCAGTGAATTCATGAGTGCAATGAAGCACAAAATAATATTTTTAAAATCTATATAAAGTCAGGTTTTGTTGTAGTGAATCTTCCAAAAAGTTGCAGAAGTGATGCTAGAATAAAAAAGGATATGAATGTTACCTATTACCTGTTTTTGCATCTTGAAACTCACAGTTTTTGTGCTTCTGATTCTCTCGACCTACTGACATGTGGGATAATATATCATACGGGATTGTCAGAGTACTAAAATCTCTGTCAATTAGTAAGCTATATAACCAGAAAACAAACAGAAACAAATTGATTGTGTTGATATATTTTACATCTTGACTTCAAAGGGGCGTTATTGCCTGTGGAAGGTGGAAGGCAGCCATTTTTCTTCTAGAAAGGGGCAAAGTGGCAGATTTCTGTTGCTGGGGCATTTGTCTGATTTACCTGCCAGCAGTTTGAACTCTTTAAAGGCTGAACCATGAAATAATTGCCGGAAAAAATCACATTTTTGGAAAATAAAGTGTTCATTTTTTAGATTAATTAAATATTAATTTACATATGTCACACTGATGGCTTAGAAGTCTCAAACAATCATTATTCAAGGTTAATGTAGCTAATTTAAACCAACACTAAATTGGTTTAAATTGGTTTTTCATTTCAGTGCTAATATTTCCTTTTTAGATGGATGTGTAAAGGAATTTAAAAAAACATAAAAGACCAAAATTTCCAGGGATAGCTTTTACACCAAAGGATGCTCCGTCAGGACCTTTTAGTATCCTTTTGTTAAATATGCAGTTTAATACGAATAGTTGACTGTCATAAGGCCCAGAACACACAAAAAATGTGAAATACAAACAAGAAATATGAAAAGGAAATCTAAACAAACTCTAAGGCACAGGGGACTGAGGGACGCACTGAATGGAAACATACACTCAAGACTCAAGACAAAGATTAAGGGCGTGACAGGACTATGTATACACACACAGGGGTGATTGAGTAGAGACACCTGGGAGACACAGCTGAACTAAAGCCAAACAACAACATACAGGGAAGTAAAACTAATAGAAGAGATAGATTAAACCGTGAGCAGGATATTAAAGCCAAAACAGGAACTGAAACAGAACTGAGGCTCAAGATTTTAAGATGCGATGGACGATTGTAAACAATCACAAACTAAGAGTCAGTCAGGGAGAGCAGCACCAACCACTACTAGCAAATGATGCTTAGCAAGATCAAACTAAAACAAATACATGAATCCCAAATATCTGTCGAGATGATCTAAAATATACAATTAAATGTGATTCAGAAAATGATACAAAACCATCCTGTTAGGCTTTTAAAACCATTGTCTGCACTTTTGTGCTGCCTCTAGGTCATCTTAAATTGGTCATGTGATTTGGACACACACCCCCCTCAGATTACATCGACTGTAGAGAAAATTCAGGACCATGACACAAACTTTCTATGGATCAAAAATCCACAATACAAAGAGTAAAGCCTGACCTTGTTTGCTGTTGGTGATGTATTGTGAAGAGTTCCCCAAACAATCCCAGGGATGCGCTTACAGCCCTGTAATTGTTTTTATATCTACCCATTTAATTTTATCCCGTCAAAGTGATAAAAACGTTACAATAATTTATGATCTAACATTGGTTTATGTTTTTCTTAAACACACAAATAAACTGTGCGTTACTATGAAAAAAGCAGTAAAAGAAAATGATTTTTTTTAACTAAGATGCAGTTAAGAGTGCTCTGTTTCTCCGGCGTGCTGTGTGCACACTGAGCACAGCGTGTGCAGGGACCACCAGTAACTACGCTATCAGAGATAATCTCCGCCCCCCAGCCAGACTCCTCGGGTCCAACAAGTGTGAAACGGCCTCAGCAAACGGATTAAGGTTAGAATAACAAAATTAAAGCCAAATAGTGGGGTATGCACTACATCGCTCCCTTCCAGTCCCCTATTGTCTTTGTCTTATCAGCACTTGCAGGTGGCTGCTTTGCAGTTATGAAGTACACAAAGTCTTTTTTTTTTAATGTTTGTGAGAAATTTTTTTATGCTAAATATCGAACCAAGATTTGCCTTCATTTTTCTCCCACTTATCCAGTTTATGGTCATGTGGGGCGCTGAAGCCTATCTCAGCTGTTACAGGGCAGGAGCTGGGGTACACCATGGACAGGACACCAGCCTGTCACAGGAGTGACACAAAGACAGACGACCAATCATGTCCACATTCACACCTGCAGCCAATGTAGACTCACTAGTGTCCCGAATTCGAAAATGTGGCACAAAAACAAACCAAAATCAGATGTGCAATCAGATGAAGAGTTTATTAAGAACACACGTGTGGGAAGAAGCACACAGCATCACATCAGTGGACTTCTTCGCCCAAAATACACAGACAATGGCTTTTTATAATGTCAGGGTTAACGCCCCTTCACGCGTTATAAGAACATTATTTGCATCTTGAGAACATTATGTGCATCGTTTACAGACAATGATCAATTTTTAGAGCTAAAGGCAGACACAGAAGTTCCTCTTTCTAGCATCTTTTCCAAATATGGCGCTGACTTCAGGCCCTGAAGGCCCCCGTGGACTTGTCCTTCTCTCTGACACATCTTCTGTCATCTGTTACTAAGCAAACTCAAATGCAACAGGTTGCTGAATGCATTCAGGCCTTTGCTCAGGCCTGTTTCTAGATTGTATGTATTATATGTGTTTTATAGGCGTGTATGCAGCTTTAACCTTCTGTAGCTCCAAGTCACTTACACAATAGATCGTCCGGACATCGCGCCGAACGAGGCTTATGACCTTTCCTTAATTGACTGAACTTCAACTCTTTAATAAGCACAAAATGCAATGTGTGTGTACAATTATTATGGCTGCACCTGTAATAAAAGGTTAATGTGAGGCCGGCAGGTTTTAATGAACATCTTAATGCAGTATCTATACTATAGATGATATTATTAATGATGCAGGATATATTGTAGCAATAAAATCCCTCTCTCGGGAACCACACCGTTTGTTGTGTCACTCCTTGGCCCCCTCAGTTACTTCTAGCTCCATCAATGGCATCTTGGACATTGGGATCACCGCTCCGGGGTCCACTGCCCTCGTGATTTCCTTTTCCAACAATCCTCTGGCACAAGGAATGAGACAACAACCACAAGTCACCAATATCCCTAGAAATGATGCAATAGAAAGCATTACAGACATCACAAACCCTTTCCATTGTCCGAACACGGATGTCATCCAGCTCTCCAGCAGGTTATCGATTCCTGAGTGTTCATGCATAGTTTTAGACAGAGTTTTCAGCCCTTCCAGAGCTCGAGTTACTGAGCCATCTGGGGCAGTGTTGTTGGGGATAAAGGTACAACACATGTCTCCGAACATGGCACATACGCCCCCTTTCTCCACCAACAACATGTCAAGGGCCATTCGATTTTGCACTCCCATCAGTGAGGTCGGACCCAACTGTTCCGCCCTCTAAAGCCTGAACCATGAAATAATTGCAAAAAATTTTAAATTTTTCAAAAATGAAGTGTTTATTAAACCCTTTCACAATGTTTATTATTTAAAAACACTAGGCATTAAGGGTTTTATCTAACATATGCATATCTTTGGACTGTAGGAGAAAGCCCACACAGACACTAAGAGAACATTCAAACTCCACACAGAGAGGCTCCAAGCAGCAGGATTCAAGCCCAGGACCTTCTTGTAACCACCACAACCTCAGGCCACCTACAATTCCCTCATTTCTGCTTCACTTTCTACTGGCTCCAGAGATTTTGCAAGAGAAAATCAGAGCAGATCTTAAGAGCTCCTCTTGCTTACCACTGTGATTTCCTCTTTTCTGTACTCTATGAATTCTGGCTTCATTTTTTTTCTGCTACCATATGACAACTCACCACTGGTGCGTCTTATTTACACCATTTACACAGTTTTAAAATGAATATATGGTATTAGAGATACAAGTGCCTCTTATAAATGGGATATCTATAAAGGGTTTAGGTCAGCGGTCCCCAACCGCCCGGGCCACGGACCGTTACCAGTCCGTGAGTTGTTTGGTACCGGGCCACGAGAGTTGAAGCTCGGGTGTGAAATCTATGGTTTTCAGGGTTTTTGTCAGTTTTTATTGTTAACTCGGTTTCCCTGGGTCTTTTCACATGTGTTATGAATAAATCTTCTTTTTTTGGTACTATTACTGGTTTTATTTTGTTGTGTTTATCTGCGACACCTTAAAGGCCTGTCCATGAAAATATTGTCAGACATAAACCAGTCAGTGGCGCAAAAAAAAGGTTTGGGGCCGCTGGTTTAGGTGTTTTAGTTGGAATACCACACATAACCACTGGGACAATCTTTTAAAGACATCCACGCTCTCTCCATCTATGTTCAGCACTTCATTAGATTAGACTGCTCTGGAACTCGTTTCAAGTGGAAAGAAAATGGCTTTTTCACTCTTATATTCAGCCGTGTTCCTTTCCATAAGTACTGCAGGAACACAGAACTATGTCTTCATATTATTATAAATTTATTTTATGTTATTTTCAGCAGAATCCAGTCATTAATAAAGGCTTGGAGATGTCGGTTGAGGCCCTGGAACACTTTCAGTAATTTAAGACATTTTTTATCAGATATAAAACAATAATATAGGACAATGAGGAGTCAGGTCGTCTCTTACAAGCTCCTGTCTCAACTGAGGCTTTCGTCTGTCTTTACTTAAATGAAATACAGTGGGCCATTAGGGATCTTTCTCTCACTTTTACCTGTTATATTACCAACACCACTCACTTCTTTTTTCCCTTTTCAGTGTTCATCAAATATATGATGCTACTCTCCCTGGGGGCATAAATCTGTTTCCTCTTCAGCCTTTCACACACTGCTGTTGTTGCTGGATTCATATGAAGAGTCCCTCAGAGAGCACAACCGGCAGCGAACGTGCAATTATGCTTTCGCCGCTGGAGCAGAAATACATCCAGAGCAGCGAGAGCAGACTCACATAGCCGGTTCAATCAGCTTGCCGATATCATTTTGCTATAATCAGCTGGAAATAATGCAAAATATAAAATGTGTACAAATCAGGCAACGTCAGAAGAGTTGATTTTAATATAGAAATGCAACTCCAAATAATGTATGACCCGGGAAAAAAGCATCCCTCCTCACCAGGCAGCCAAAATAAACGTTAGAAAGAATGTGCAAATATTATCTGATCTAGTTCTGCTCAACAGGAAATTATCTCGACATTATACAGAGCTTGATTTGGCTTTACCCTGCTAGCTACAGCTCTGTCCGTGTAGACTTAATTAAACTTTTCAGTGAGATGTCCTCCTGGAGTTATTCTGCAAATGTCTGGCTCCCTCTCTATTAATTCAAATTTATGACTGCTGTAGTTCGGGGACATCACTGAATGAAATGCTGCTTTTTTCTTTTCCTTTTCCGGCATCTGAGTTCGTACCTTTGATTCCTTTAACTCCACCGAATGGCTGATGGAAACAGACTGTAACAATCTGAAAATTCTGTCTGACAGCAGCCTAACGATGATGAGCAGGAGCCTTTTTTCATTCGATACTCAAGCTCCGCTTCTCTGTAATGTAATTTCCTTGCTACCTTACGCTTGACCACTATGTTTTCATTATTTTGCATAAGTCACCAAGAAACTTGATGAGAATGTCTCAGGCTTAAGTGTCGAGAATATTAAAAGTAAATAGCCATCACAGGAAAGGCTTTAGACACACTTTCTGCCTACATTACAATAGCTTCCCTGCAGGAAATCATTAGGCTCATTAGGTACAACTGTTCAACTCATTGTTAAGCAAATATCTAATCAGCCAATCAGACTCAGTATGTATATATATAGATGTGTAGAGATGGTCAAGACGACCTGCTAATGTTCAAACTGAGCATTAAAAGGGGGAAAGAAAGGTGATTTAAGTCACTTTGAACATACAGGGTTGTATGCTGAGATCTCCCCACACAACCATCTGCAGGGTCTGAAAAAGAGAAAATATCTAATGTGCTGCAGTTCTCTGGATGATAATGCCCAGTCTCAATTTCTGCTGTGACTTTCAATTGTAGGGTAAGAATTTGGCACAAACAACATGAAAGCATGGATCCAGCCTGTTTTGTATCAACGGCTCCGGCTGGTGGTGGTGTTACAATGTGGGGGATATTTTCTTGGCACAATTTGGACCTCTTAGGGCTTAATGAACATAATTTAAACACCGCAGGCGTTGTTGCTGACCACGTACATCCCTTCTTGACCACAGTGTACCATCCTATGATGGCTCTTCCAGCAGGAAAACGCACAAAGCTCAAATGATCTCAAACTGGTTTCTTGAACATGACACTGATTTCACTGTACTCAAGTCACATGACCTCAATGCAACAGAGCACCTTTGGGACGTGGTGGATTCACACCATGAATGCGTTGCCCTCAACTTTCTCTGTCAGTTATAGTTTTTTGTTTTTTGTGCTGCAGTTGAGGTTAACTGAAGTATTTGACACCGCCATTACTGCCGTTTCTTTAAAAAAAAACAACAAGACATGGGTGATGTGACGATGTGAGAACGATAAAAAGAGAAAAGAATGCATTTGGTTATGCTGATCAAAGGTGCCCTTCAGAAGAGTGCTTCAAGTGATTAAAATAACTGCAGATAAAGACGACAACAAAGACTACATCCCCATGAGAGGAGGAGAAACCTGAAGATTAACATAAAAATTTAAAGTCTGGTACACGGAGGAAATTAAGAGAGATGTTGAGGAAAGGTGGATTTAAGAATAATCATGATGCTGCATGTACAGACACAAAAGGGCAGTGCAACCTGCTTGAGATGAGTGCAATCCTGAAACAAATTCAAACATGACAGTAATGCAATGAGTTGAATGAATATCAAATCTATGGGAATATTTTTCCGATAATTAAATCAAAGCAACGCATTTGCCATTTTGGTGATGGCTGATGATCAAATATTTGTTCTGTAAAGCATTTTCAGATCAATTTAGATAAAAGCTGTAGCCAAATTCACATAAACTGAACCGGCATTAGAGAACGCTGTTACTGTAATGAAATCACAATCGCTGTTTTCATTTCAATTTTGATCTCCCCCATGATTCAGGATTGCATCATCCTCTCTGTGAGGAGGAACGGTTAAAAACCAGCTCAACTAAATAAACGTCTTCTTTCAGTCCCCGGGAAGAAACACCAGATAATAAAAACTAGAAATTGTATCATTTAAAGAAAAAATCATCGGCATCATCTCGTGTCTTCAGGTCCTGCTTGAGTGGGTGGCAGGATATGTATGCATACCTGAAGGAATCTGTGTGGGTGTGTGTAAATGCGCAATGATGGGCGGAGAAGGAGGTAAATTAATAAAACAGATGGTTTGAGGTATATGGAAAGAAATTATTGCGAAAGGTCAAAGTGCAGAGTGTGACATTTACCGAGGCATAAATCTGTTACAGCCACAAACGCTGTCGTCGTTCCTGACAGCATCAGCGCGGGGAGGATGGAAGCCAGAGAGACGTTCATTGTTTGTCTGCTCCACAGCCAACACATTACTTACTGGGATTTGTGCGAGTATTTCACAATCTGCAACTTAGGATACAAAACACTCTCAGACACACACTCACACATGGGCTGGCAGAGCTCCAACTTCATTACAACAGCACTCGGGCCGGCTGATTGAGTGATCAAAGCTAATCACATTTAATCCTATCTAATCATATGTAATAACCAACACTGAGCGCTCAGGCATGACAGCGCTCTCCACTCTCTCTCCATCTCCCCCCTTTTCGTCTCCTCTCCTCCTTGACATTTGACACACACACACAGACCTGCAAAAAAACATGTCCTCCTCCCTCCTCATCCATGTTCAGCATCAGTCGCAACCAACAGAGAGCGGTAAAACCGCTAGAAGTGAGCTATCAAAATGAGGCGAAAAGGACATAAGACTGCCTCGTTAGAGCGCTGAGCCCGCGGCACGCCCAGCGTTCGATACCTTCGTGCTCTTGAACGCCCAAAAGAAACAAGATGCTCTTCCTTTCAGTTGCGCCGTGTCACTAGCAGCTTTGTCATGAACAACTGGAAGAAGAAGATCTGGTGGTTTCGAGCTCTGTGTATTCTTCCCCATTCATATTCAGCACACAGTTTTAAAGCAGGAGCATTTAAAGCCTTTGAGATTTCCCTCTGTGTTTTCCTTTGCTTTGATCAGATTTTGAAGTCCCGCTGAGATGTTTCTGTAGACCACGGTTAAATGTAATGATAATGCAGTGTGATCACTGGAACTGGTAAGGATTTAAGTAGACTTCACACAGAGAATAATTATGCCTATGGTGGGAATTTATAGCCGTTTCTGGTAAAGCTGAGGCGGGAGATGCAGAGGTGCTTCGTTGTAGCGTTTGCGGAAGGTAAAAACCTCAATTTTGCAGGACCTCAAACTATACGGTCCCTTTCATCTGAGATCTGCTCCCCTGTTTGTGTACTCCTCCATTCCTCGACCCTGTTTTTTAATCTCATTTTTATCAAAGTGTGTATTTCAGAGGACCAAAAAGAGCTATAAAAGCCTTGCAGTTGAATTGTCCCTTTTACGACAATATTGGACGTCAAATGGGGTTGTTTATAGAAATGTATCTGAAACACCCGTCCCTTAAACCTTTCTGACATCAAAATTACCTCTGCAGTTCGCTACACCCAGCCGGTAGCCTGGTGTGTGGAGACAGTGAGGATTGAACTTCTCTCTCAAGCTCTGTTTTTTCATTCTTCATACGTCTCTGTCAAGTCGGTCCGCTCACATCAGGTACAAACAGTTTTTCCTTTACACCATGTCCTCACAGGAATGGTGTAGATGACTGGCATTTTTTTTCAGAGCCCAATGTGCAATCATTGTCTCAAAAAGGTGCAAAAACAAGAAAAATACCTGTTGTTTCACATTTACTGGCATGAATGAAAGGGAAGCCATTGTGCTGAAGACAGCTTGGAGTGATTAAAACAAGAGCGTATCTGTTCAGTCAGGCGTTAGCTGGATGGAAACTCAGATGAAATGCTTTCTGTGTGGCGAGTGGTCAGATGCCACCTCCTGTAAACAGGAGAGCCAGCCTCCACCGTGAAGAGGAGTAAGAGCCTGCATAGCCTCAGGCGAGCATTTTTTAGTTTGTCTTTCTTAAAGATTTGAGAGTGCAGTAAAAAAAAAAAAAGATGATTTCTCACAGGCTCTTGGTGAATTTGATCAGGCATAACAAAGCATCCAGGAATGTACATTTTCTTGCAACGTGTTAACTCGTTTCATAAATCAGCTGCCTACCAAAGTGTGCAAATGAATTGCCAAGTGCTTTGTTTTCTGAAATGAAACAAAAGCAACGAGCGCCTTGTTGAGCAAAATCCACTCCCTGGTGACATCCGAGCTCAGTTCATTCCTAAGTACCACACTTGTGTCTCCAACTGGTGCAGTTTGCTGAGTATATACTGAGTGTGACACAGTTTAAATGTTGTTTCAGAGTCCTTTGCAGCCTGCCAAGGTAAATATCTGAGGAAGAGCTGTTGCGGTGTAATCCTTGTGCCCACAAAGAAAACAAATTGATAGCCAAGGCCTCGGGTTTTCCGAGCTGCACTTTACGATCGTAGAAAAACAACCCAACAAACATCAGGGCATCTGTTTTTGTTTTCCTCCCCAGGATGCCTTGCTGCGGCTGGCGGCAGTTGTGGATGCGCGCTCTCTGCGAGTGGCCCTTCGAGATGGCGTTCGGGAGCTGCTGCCCAGCACGGTAATGCATGAGAACACACACGTATTGGAATTTCCTCAAATTATTACCTAGAGGAAGGGGAAGGAAGAAGAAAAAGCTTCCTGTTAGTATTCAGAGTGGTGTGGTACTCAGTACTCAGCCCTGACACAGGACCAGGGAACAGAGCACCAAATCTTGTTACAAATGGATGAGGCTCATCGCTCATTAAACTAATCAGAATCAGATTAATTTTACAAATGAACGTGCATGTATACGCGGGTGTGTTTTAATTCCAGGAGTGTGCATGTGTCTACTTGCTGGAGGAAGACTCGAGGCTACTATCTGACGACCCGCCACATGAGCTGCCACAGGAGGGAAAAATCAGGTGTGTGCTGCTTGTGTCTGTGTGTGTCTCTCTCTCTCTATGCGGCAAGTCACAGATGTTTCGTCTCAGTGAATCACCGCCGTGTACTGATTTGCTGCATTTGTTGTTGAGGGCAGCGATACCCCGAGAAGCAATAGAACAAAGAGGAGGGGTAGAGGGGAAACGGAGACGGATGTTTCCTCTGTGTGAGAAACAGGTGTCGTCTAAATGAATGTGAGCCACTCGGTCCAAAATCACATCCTCCTCAGCACAGAGATAAGGTGACACACAGAGAGGACCTCCTCTGTTTTTGTCCTGGCCTTTGATTTTTACCCCATCACTTTTTTTTTACCCTTCCTCGCCCACCCATCTCTCTGACAGCTTCTTTTTTCCTCTTTTGTCATCTGCTTTCCCACCTTCCCACCTCACTGCATGAGTCTATCTTTGCCCTCTTTTCCCTCTCAGCCTGATCTTCCCCCAAAGAGCCACAAAGCACTATGCTGCCTGTGTTTAGATCTTCCTGCCTACAGCTACCGCCCTCCCCCTTTCCCGTGCTCCTCTTTCTCTCTCACCTTCAATCCCTCTCCCGTGGAAGCGTTGCGGGGCTAATAGCCGAGGTGACAGTGCCTCCGGTCCCTCAGCGAGGCTCACCGATCCTCTCCTCTCTTAAGTGCTCCCCGAAGCTCCACGACCCCCATGTGCTGCTGCGACTGCTGCCGAGGCGCTGGGGAAAAACCAATTCTACATTATTGATGAAACTGTCTGTTTGTCAGACAACCACCCCGTTTCCAACACCTCATTGCCACATGAACAACGGGAAGCCACACAAACCTCCTCACGAGGCACCAGCGCACAAGGACACGCGCACACACAACACCTGAGCGCACGCACAGACGAACGCTCACATACTCGCATTTATCAGGACGAGATATCGTGGCGATATTAAAAGAGCTACAGGGAAGTTTGTTACTTTTTCTCCTTCCAACTCACCTGCTTATATAAGCCTGTTATCAAGTCCTTGACACACACACACACTCAATGAACCCTTATAAGAGGCAAGGCCATGCTGTTCCAGCCTACTTTCTAATACATACAAGCCCATTATGTGGACCTTGACGCACATGCACAGCCACGCGAAAAAATAAACCTAAACAAGTTCAGCTAAGAAATCTTCCTTGAAGGTTTCTCTTCTAAACAACTTGTTGTGCTCACAATATGTGAGCCAAACAAGCCAAATGAAAAATGCTGCAGGCCAGAGTGCAAGGATATGATAATAAACACGATTCAAACTTGTTGCCATCTTCTTTGGGCCGGAGCTCATTAAATATGGAGCCAGGGGTAGTGTTGTCTGACCAATGAAAACTTCTTTGTGGAAGTTGTAGATGCCGCATCTTCTAAGCTGAAGAGCGGAGGGACCACCCTGCTTGCTATGAGTGATCCACGATGGATATGCTGCCCTCCATATGTATGACATACTTTTCTGGGTGAGATGATGTATTACATCAGCATGGCGCCGCAGTAAAAGAGTCCAGGGCTAAACTGGAGCCTTTCAGCCCCTGGAAACAATTTAAATATCAGTGTTTCCCCCCCTTTTGTCTTGATGGTTAAGTAGTTATGACAAATAAGATTTACATTATAGATTAAGCAGAAGCATCTGCAACTGTCATCTGATATGCAAACAAACTGCTATCCTCCAAGTTCAGTGTGTAGACCACTGAATTGTTATTATTATATGGGAAATGACATAAATAAGGTGCTTTTAAAGTAGTTAAAAGTATCGGTATTGGTGATACTGGCCCTTTATTTACTTGGTGTCAGATCAATAGCAAACTGAGAATTTTAGTTAACATTAAAACACACATTTTAACATCACATGTGCTGTCAGACGAACACACACAACAGCAAATAACAGTATTGTTCATAGTACCTCGGGGTCATTTGTTTTGCTCTCCGCTGTACCCAGAGAAGCTGTTTTGAACCAAATACATTACGCAAAGGTCAACTATATTTGTCACAGTAGTGAAGTACAATGAGAATGTTTTTTGACTGAAGTGCAATACTCCTCAGTGAGTTTGAAAAATGGGCATTTTTAAATCAATGCACCATGCAGAGATTTGGCTTCAACGCTCTGAGGGATTTCAGACTCTGTAGAGCCTGTGTGCATTACAGAGGGGCTGCTGCTCTGTGTGTGCGTGTGTGTGTGGCTGCCAAAGGGATTTACCGATTATTATCTGAAGCACATACATCTTGAATCTAACTGTGTGCACGGGCGAAACCGTGTTGCTTCCTCTTCCTGTTGCTTTCTATGCTCGTGCACTTTTAACACAAGGCGTGCACTGTGTTTGCGTGCGGTAGCCGGTCCAAAATACACAATTGCCCCAGTGTCCTATATTTTAGCATGAAACACCTGCCTTCTTTATTTAATGTAACACCCACAAAGACCTACACCTTTGCCATCACACCTGGCTTCACACCTGGCTTGCTCTTTCGCACACATACACACATATGCACAAATGAGTTTATAATTTCACAACGAATAATAGGGCTATTCAGAGGTGTTTTTGTTAGTATGAATGAATTCAGCACAGATCTGGTTTCATAATGTTGCCGCTTGTTTGTCCTTTTGCTCCAGCTGTCTTTCAGATTGTCTCCTCCCTTTTGTCTCGAATATGGCGCGGGTAATCGTCTGTCTCAGACCAGAGTCACACTGAACTATCTATCATACATCTGTTTCAGGAGCATCGCGGACCAGCTGAAACGATGTCAGTGCACCGGCCTTCCTCCATCCGAACTGCCAGAGAAGTACAGAATCTGCCTCGCAGCGCCGTTACCAGCACACAGAAGAGGTGTGGTTATGTTTTGAAGGGTAGGGCTTTAATGTTGCTAGCGGACAGACAAAGTGCCCAGCATGTCCTTGTTCATGCAGTGTGTGCATGTGCGCGGGAGCTCGCTTGCGTGCATGAGAGCAGAGAGATGTGAGAACGTGGGAGGAAAAAAACAAGTATGAGGAGATAGAGAGGGAAGTAGCGAGAGGCTATGGTTGCCGAGGGAAAAGCATGGAGCCGTGTGGGCACGAAAAGCTGGACAAGAGGACTAAAAAAAGCAGCGAGAGGTCTGTGATGAGGAAAAAATGCAGAAGAGCAAATGGAGACGAGTGAATACACGCAAAATATCACGTTTAGTTTTGTTAGGTTAATTATAGACCCTAAAGTACACATGCATGACCACTGTGCACTGTGCGAATCGATACATAATACTGAACACCCATCATAATAATGATGCAGGGAAAGAGTTAGCCTGGCACCAAAGAACTAAACCCATCATTCTGTTTGTTTTGTCCTCTGCTGTCCACACGCGCAGCAGCACACACCTCGGTGATGACTTTTATTTTGCTCATTAGGATAAGTTGTTGTTAAAGATGAGAAAAACAAATTAAAGAACAGAGGAAGAAAAAGTATTATGCAAGGACATCAGGTGTACTTTGTACCATAATTTTCTCTTGCATATGTAGCACAAGAACATGTGGGGGCGAACAAATAAGATTAGGAGCTAGACAAGGGCATGGACGGAAAACTAAAGGACGATTAAAAGACCTCTGAATAAATTCATGATGTGTTCTGAATGCTCTTCTTTCTTTCTTTCAGCTGTTGTCGTTCCTATCTTGGAGCAGGACAAGGTCATCGCTGTCTTACTGGTGAGTCAGTCAAGGACAAAAAATGAATCATCCAAAGTAACAAAACCAGTTGCAGCAGAGAAGGTCATTACCTCTAAGTTCTCCTATTAAAGAAGCAAAAGGCAGATTTTTTCAGTCGTGCGCCATATGTGAAGTCAGTTCTCCACAGAGACCACACAGCTCGCACCACCAGCTCCACCGAATAGCATTTTGTTGATTTTCCACTCTGTGTGTGTGTTTTTGTATTGCAGGTGGGCTGCGGTCCACTATCTGATCAGGATGAACTGCATCTGAGCGTGCTGGAAAAACATGTAAGCTTGCTCCTGCGAAAAAAACAGCCTGGCAGCAGCTACGGTGCTCTTTAGTGAATCGACACTCTTTGGCACGGTGTTTTACCAAAGAAAGAATAACAGCATACATGCGTGTGCTCTGCTGTGTTAGGAAATTAGGAAACACTGGTTGTCAAACAAGTATTAACATCTATCTGTACAAGCCTTGATGTTATTTTCTATTCCTTAACTATAGTCTGTGGTATTGATATGCACCAATTTTACATTTGTATTGTTTTACGGATCCAAATCTTGTGTATAATGTTAAATAGATGATGATTAAACAGAGGTTATAATTGATCTTTTTACGTCCACGTGGTGTCGCAGGCCTCGGTGGCATGTGTGCGGGTCCAAGCTGTTCAGACATCCTACCAGAGGCCTCCTCTCAGCCCTTCTCCACTACAGTCCCACAATGCACTGCTGCCCCTCAACGTCTCAGAACAGGACTACTGCGAGCTGGACCGCAACATCCTGCAGCTCTGTGGTACGCACACACACACTTTACAGACGTTATTTCATCTCTGCCTCTTTCACTCTTCTCTGAGAAAACAACAAACTCATGCACACATGCATATACGTATATGAGAGGTGGGATATAATAATGGAGCTGGAGGTGGATGAAAACACAAAGCATTGTTTTAAATCTCATGCTTAATGCTATTTCTTCACACATACGCATCAATCTTGTTTGTTCCCTGATAACTGTCAAAAAAATGTGGGTTGCATTTAGTGTCTTTAGTTGTTTTGGGGGTTTTTTGTGTGTGTGTGTGGGGGGGGGGTTCACTTCTTTTCCTTCTGTCTTCATCTGCAGTCCGGGCAGCCCTCCATCCCATGTCTTGTCTTCATTATTAGTCCCGCTCCTTCCCTGACCTCGCTGTCTCAGTGTATCTCTCCCTGGATTGCTTTCTGTCCACTTGCGTACATGCTCTGCATTCCCACTCTTCCTTAACGCCACTCTGACCTTGCTCTACGCTGGTTTTTCCTCCCGTCATCCTCTCTCTCTCTCTCTGTCTCCCTCTCTCTTTTAGGTGAGCTCTATGACCTTGATGCAGCCTCTCTCCAGCTTAAAGTCATCAATTATGTAAGTGGGTTGAGATCACTCATGCACTTTCACACACACACACACAACCTGCACACACACACACACACACACTGTGTGTTAAATATGTACAGTACATTCAAGACATAAAATCCTTCCCGGTGATTTCTACCTCTCTTCCTGTCATTATTTTTACTACAAGCTTATTGTCACACAATTACTCCATTAGTCTCCCCTTAATGTGCGCACCCTTCTTATATGATACACTCTCTGAAGCCAGGGGAGCAGAGCGAGAGGTGTAGAGATTGATTGCAGGGAAGGAGGAGCTGTGCAGAGAGCCGTGAGAGAGAGCAGAGTTATCAAGCTTCAGCCACGGTAGTCATAAAATTGTAGTCAGCGGGACTCTGGCTACAATTCAAATGTATGGAAATATTCACAGAAGAAGAAGATAAGAGAGGGCGAGAGAGAGAATAAAGCAAGAGAAAGTAGAGAAATTTGAAGGTTATGCTGCATCAAATGGACAGAGCTGCAGTCCATCCAAGGAAGTTTGATGGATCCAGGGACGCGATTCTTTACTTCAGAGTTTAGTAAAAGAAAATGTTAACACAGTCTTTTGTCCTCACATGAAAAGGAAAAATAAAACCATCAGCGATTTCTAATCGCGAGCACTGCTGCAACTCATAATCTCATAATAGTCGGAATAATTGCGGCCCTAACATACTCGGAGTTTCAGGTATTCCGAGTATTTTTAATTTAGTTAAAGGAACCAAGTGAACCCCGCTGCTTTCCTTCGACAACTGTTTTTCCTCATTTTCTATTATGTTTCTAAAATGAGAACATGCACTAGCAGGCGGACGCTATCAGATGAACTCATTTACCATTAGCTGCTGTTACCGGCGTCCCTGCGCAGCAGAAATTATAGATGCTGTCTTTGAGGACACGGATAGCAAAGGTTGCTCTGAAAACCAGCGTAAAGCGAGGTGGATATTTCTCTCTGTAAGCGCTTAAGTCAAACCTACCTGACCTTCTGTGCAACTTGTGCTACCCTGGGACCAGCTCAGCGGTGCTGAACAACGGCAGCGCGGCCTGCATCCTTTTATGCCCCTGAATCTGCATTGGACTTTTCTTTTCTTCATCCATCCGTCTCACAGATGAGAGCGAGGGAGAGAGACAGAGGCTGCGGTGGTGCAAAATAGACTGCAGGGCTTTTAAAGATGCATGTTAAATCCGACATGATTTGTTTTTGTCTATTTGTTTATTTTTACAGTTGTAAAAATAATGGGGTGAGGGCACAGGGGAGAGGAGAGGGAAGAGGAGCACGGGATTGTTGCTTCTGAAGAATCGTGGTTTTTTTCGGGTGGGAAGAGCTCGGGGCAGCTCTTATGGTATTAACAGCATTTTGAAAAAGGGGTTGGAGGGGCTTATTATTATATGAGGGTGCAGCAGCGTGCTTTGTGTGCGTGCACATGTGTGTGTGAGAGACTGGGGGGCAAATGTGTTGGCAGTGGCTGCCGTTTATTCCTGTTCTGCTTCTTCTCCATCCAGCTCGGTGGATTACGGAGAAGAATGCTGTGTGAGGAAGCGCTGCTGCATATGTGTGTGTGTGTGTGTGTGCGTGTATATGTTTGTAGCAGTGTGCGCGCAGGGCCGTGTACGGCTCAGAGTGTATTTTCAGTCTATGAATGTGAATGAAATGTTTTCATCACAGACAGCAGCGGGAAATTGGTTGCAACAGAGCAACAGCTTCAGGGAGCTTGAGCACACACACACACACTTTAATTTACACACACGCAGACACCAAATGTGATTTTCTTCTGTTTGTCCATCTTGGAAAATCACAGCTAACTGCGGGGCTTACGCTGAAAATGTACTTGAATAAATCCCGTCTGTTTAGCGTAATAAAAACCTAATTTCATTCCAGATTTTAATCTACTGCAAAAATCAGTTTGAATTCTCACCACGCCCCGGGAGCAGTCATTTTTCACTGTCCGCCGATTTCTTATCTTATCTCCACGCCTAGGCTACACTCCAAAGAATAGTAAATTGAAGGTTTTAAAACAATCTGAGCGAGTCCGATAAAGAGAGATTTCTGTGATTATACGTCAGGACTGATGTCGTGTTTGTGTTCTTCCGCAGTTGCAGCAGCAGACTCGGTCGCAGTGCTGTTGTTTGCTACTGGTCTCTGAGGATAACCACCAGCTATTTTGCCAGGTATACACACAAACGCACACACACAGACACATCTTTATCGCTGTCGTACACATTTGTTTTCATAATCTGTCTTTGAAATACCACACAAAAAACAACATGGACTCACATACTGTTCTCCTCATCCCCACAGACACACACACACACACACACACACACACACACACACACCATGACTCATTTATCAAAGAGCAATTTGAACATTAACATTTGAAGAACTCCTGACCTTTGACATCTCTGACCTTTTAGGTAGTCAGAGACAAAGTCCTGGAAGAGGAGATCAGCTTCCCGGTGAGGCAAAATATCAATGCAATAATTTACTTATTGTTTATTGATTTTCATCTACATTTCATGTTTGTCTCCAATGTTCCCAGTAAAACAGGTTTTTTTTACCGGTTTGATCGCATTTCCATTAAGTCTTTTATTTTTCCCTTTTACTCATGAATGACCTTCATTTCCTTCGGGGAGCGAGGTTATGTTTTAATAGCTTTTGCATGTGTCTCACTCTGTAAACACAATAGCTCAAAATGCTTTGAATGAATTCTGAAAAATTTGTACATACACCCATCATGGTCTTCAAGGTCAATTTAATTATTAACACTCAAAAACTGACAAAAAACCTTATAACTTAGAAACTATGATTCTTGCAAGTGTGCTGTGAATTTAAAATATGTCATATTTGACCTCTGACCTCTTTCAATCCAATTATATTCAGTTTTATCACAACAACAGTTGCTTAAAGGCGCTTTATATTGTAAGGTAAAGAAATTACAATGATACAAAATAGCTCTTCGAGATCAATCGCAATCGTTTTTCCTTAAATTATTTGTGGTGAGCTGCCTCGGCTGAGGTTTGCGCTCTCTGAGTGCTTCTTGTTCGTTATGTGGTCTGTTAAGCTGAGGTGTGGATTTCAGGGATGTCTTCTCCAATTTTTAATAAACAGAATTATGATGCAAGTGTTGCAACCCTGCGTGTAGTTTCTTTTTTTTCTTTTTTTTCGAGTGTCATGATAGAATAAGCCTCCCACGTGTAATTACTTATAATCCTCAGCAGGAGTTATAATTAAGAAATTTGGTGAGGGCCAGTAATGACATCCTTTGGGTGGCTTGCACTCTCCTGTCTCTGGCTGCAGTGCTTGTGTAGCATATTTAACAGGCTTTCCATTATCGTGTGAATAGACTGCGTGCCCCAGCCTAAATGATGTGTGAAATCTCGATAATAGCCGGTGAAGAGAGAAATCAAGACACAAGAAAAAAAACTTAAGTGGCTGTATGTGCTGTTTAGCAATGGTAATAAGCTTCACTGACAATAAACAAGCTTTTTTATATCTATTTTACCCTCATTATACTGGTTTTATTTACTTTCCGTGTGCTCATCTTGTCTTTATTATCTCCTTGTTTTTCTTACTTCTGTGCAGCTGATGTTTGGACGTTTTGGTCAGGTTGTCGAGAAGAAGAAGTCAATTACTCTTCAAGACATCAGTGCTGTAAGAGATCTATCTATTTGTGCATCTATCTATCTGCCTGCATCACTGTAACTAATCTGTTTGTCTTTTCTGCCTGCTACCATGGCAGGAGGAGCGCAGGCAACTGTCCAGTATGTTGGGCTGTGAGATTTCCTCCATGCTTTGTGTGCCTGTGGTCAGCAGGGCTACAGGTCAGGTGGTGGCACTAGCGTGCGCGTTCAACAAGGAGGGCGGGAAAAGGTACGTCCTCGCTTTGAGTTGTTTCTTTTTGGTTTGTTTTTCTGTTTAATGCTGAGAAGACCACACGGCACTCGCTGAAATCGCGTTTGGACCTCCCAGCTGTTCAGAAATCACTCCGGCGTTGATGGCTTAATGCCGAAAAAACTTTTTTGAAATTACTCGGCTGTCAGTCCAAAAGTGATTTGGCTTTTCCTAATGCCACAACTGCTGACTCATGGTAGATGCAAAGATTTATCTGACAGCAGCTTACAGTAATGTCGGGATGGGGCCTGATTAGTTGTGCCTTACAGCTCAGATTTGTTGAGGTTATAGTAGCAGAGACTGCACTGCTGTTTCCACTAAGATCTGCAGCTTACCAGCAGGTTGTGCTTTGTGTTGGCCATGAACAGATGCAGGGGAAGGACTGAGATGCAAAAGCAGCCCTGGAGTTTAACCTAGAGTAGCCCAGAAATACTTGTGCAGGGCTGACATTCATACGGGATTTTTTGCTGATAGCAGAGTGTCTGTTTAAAGACACATGTCAGAAATGTGAGTGTAATGACAGGTTCCAAAAGTGTGTGCAAAAAGACAGAATAATGGAAAGGTAAGGATAGGCTAGCAGAAATGATATCACTCAGACCAGTGATAGGCACGGCAACGTGTGACACATGCACATGCTGCTACAGCTTTACAATTAAATATATATAATACTCTCATGCATCAGTATAACACAAAGAGGCTATTTCATGTTTTCCAGCACAGGATGCTATTGAGCAAATACAGTCATGGTTAAAAGAAAGTATACTCTCTTAAGGCTTTAAATATCAGAGCAAAGCATCATCTGGTCCTTAGCGGGTGTAAAAATGAGGTAAATGCAACTCCAACACATCACATACGTCATATATCATCACCAAAAACTAAGCACACCCTTACAGCTTCCATAAGAAGCAGGAGGATAAGAGGACAGGTATGTACTTCATTAACAAATCAGTCCATCATTGTACAGTGTGAAAGATCATTCACAAGTGGAAAACATTTGAGACAGCTGACAATCACCCCAGGATCGGACGTCCCAGCAAATTACACCAAAGTCACTCCCTGTTATGCTCGGACGAACTGCAAAAAACAAAGTGGTACATCCCAGACTTTACAGGTTAGCATGTTAAAAGTTCAGTAAAGACTGAACAAGTCTTTGGGAGGGTAGCCGGGAGAAAATCTTTTCTCTCTTAACCCTCTCAGGCTCAAATTAAACTTTTTGTTGCTAATGCACAACCAAGTCCTGCAGTGGTACTTCTCAGTATGTATGTGGGGTAATCAGGTTGTTAGTTTTTAACTGTTGCAAATCGGCAACGCCTGCCTTGAGAGGGCTAATAGCACGTGGCAGCACAGCTGAGGTTTGCCAAGTTACACAAGACTTCTGGACTAATGTCCTTCAGACAGATGAGACCAAAGTGGAGATTTTTGACCATATTATACTATATATCCCACTGTCATCAAGGGGGTGGTGATTTGTGCTTGTTTTGCAGCCACAGCACCTGGGCAGCTTGCAGTCTTTTAGTCGACCATGAACTTCTCTGTGTTCCAAACTTTTTTAGAGTCAAACGTGAATTCATCTGTCTGACAGATAAAGCTTGACTCAAACTCGATCATGCGACAGGAAAATGATCCTTCGTACAGAATGACTAGAAAAGAAAAGAATCAAGGTGTCGAACTCCAGACCTGACTGATGTGCTGTGGTAGGAAATTCAGAGAGCTATGCTTAACAAATCAAACCAAATCAGCTAAAGCAATATTTTAAAGAAGAGTGGGTCAGAATTCCTCCACAATGATGTGAGGAAATGATGAAGTAATACAGAAAATGTAGCTTTGAGTTATTGCACCTAAAGGTGGAAGCAGCTTGTAGGGTGTATTTTTTCACACATTGCTACTGCATTTTGGTGCAGTGTAATATGTTATGTGCTGTAGTTCCGTTTACCTCATTTTAAGACCTGCTAAGGACCAGCTGATTTTTATTATCTCCTGATATGTAAAACCTGAAAGAGGGTGTGCTTTCTTTTTACCTTTTTAACTGTGGAGCAAAACAATTCGCAGATCATCTGCAATTTGTCTCGTCTGTCCATCTCTTATAGATGTGTTATAGCAAATCTTCTTACCTATTTGAATAACAATCTCCAAAATATTCGCAGATATATTGTATTTCTCAAAACATATGAATAAATGAATAAAATAAACATCCCTCCCATCCATTGGCTACAAAACTAGGCTGCTTACATTGTTTTATTCCTTTTCAAGTTACCTATTAAAGCTTCTTAGTCATTTTCCAGCCAAGCACCAGATTTGTGCACAGGCTGTATGGATTCACAAATCACACGGAGCTGCACAGATGCCTGCTGCTGATACGTGAAATCAGGATATTTTAGGTTAGTTCAAGCAGAAACTGTTGGTGATGCCGAGTGTCTGTGCAGAGAGCACACAAGGGAAACAATGCTGATTATTAACAGTCTGCCATCTGAGTCTGAGCTGAACTGATCTTCAGGTATTTACTGATGATTTGCAAGAAAACCCTGTATATGTTTTTGTTAGAAGTCAAGGCCTCACCTGTCCCTCATTCTGCATGGCTGTTTGTCATCACTCTTGCGAATCCCTACTCGGCAGTGCTTCTTGCTTAAAAGTCTTGCAAAAGTATGCAGCTGTCATTTATTGGGCAAGAAGACCCGCTAACTCATCAGGTTGTTAATATGACTCCATCAACAATGCACACCCATCTTTCACTGCAAGGGCTGATGCTTACAAAACGTACCATTATAACCCAGAGTGACACAGTTTTACACGGATAATTTAAGTCTGGGTCCCGCTCCGTGTCACTGGCAGATGTGGAAAGTCCGTCATTTGACAGAGTGACCGCCCCCAAACATGTACCACAGCACTTTTTGAGCTTGAGCTCTAATGTGTGTGTGTGTGTCCAGATGGCTGCGATGAGGATGACAGTGTGAGGATCTAGCGTCAGGTCATGAGCCTAAAAGCAGCAGGAGGCTTTGCTGCCTGGTTTGGCGCTATGTTTTGGCATGCGTGTGTATGTATTTGGTTGTGTGTGTGTGTGTTGCCCAGAGCAATGCTGCTATCTCCTGAATGCAGAAGTCTGTAAACTTGCACTCCAGCTGTTTGTCTCTGTGTTTGTCTAAGAAACTGGGAAAGTTTTTTTGTGTATTGTATGATTTCCACACACGTGCAGACACTCTCACGCAGTCCCGTGTTTGTACTCCCTCCCTCTCTCTCTCTCTCTCTCTCTCTCTCTCTCTCTCTCTGTCAAGATTGTGAGAGATGAGAAGGGATCATGTCCTATAATTTCTCCCTCTGCCAGTGGCACAAATGATAGAGCTTGCATCTCATTACCATAGTAACAGCAGCAGGATTATGGTCTCAGCTGTGCATATAATGTGATGAATATCCTGTTCTGTGAGCACAATCATCCAGATTTTAGAAGAGCCGTATATCTCGAAGGTGCATCGCCTCATTATAGATATTGTCTGATCATATTCACGGTGTCCTCTTCACCCGTGACACCGGTGTATAACAACATATTGTGACACTGGTAACAGGTCCGTATCTCAGATTTAGTGGCAGCAGGAAAAAGAAGCAGCTTGAGAATGAGCAGAAGCACATTGTTAGAAGGAGACAATAGAGACACTGTTTTTTTTTATTTACACTCAGATATATTGTTCTTTTGACAATTAGGCTGAGTGATGGTTTGTTTCTAAGTGATGGCAGGATTTTTAACTGCTCCAGTCCAGTGTCACAGAAGACATGCACCTTCTGGTCTTTGGAGGTGGACTCCCACAGGCTGTTGATCATTTTCTATCACAGCTTCAAATAACTGGCGTCTGCCACCAAAAAATATTTTCCACTCTCTTTATTCTGACTCCTCTGAATCTCTGAATGTCACTCGTAAAGATTTGTAGGACACTTGTTGAAGTTAAAGTGAGCCTGACAGGCTTTTTTTCAGGCTCCAACCTCTTTTGCTTAGATTCCTCTGAGGCCTCCAAGCGGAGGGCAAGAACACCTTGAAGCAATATACAATATACCCTGATATCTGCACAATAATATGCCACTGCCCTCTGTAGGCAAACACAGACAACTACAAGCATGAATGTGGTCAATGGTGTTGCTGTCAGTTTTGCCTTCACTTGTTGCCTGCACAGAGTTGTAAGTCTTTGTCGTAGTTAGCCAAGAGTAGAGACTGTTGTCTTTTCCACCTTCCTGTGTGTGAAGGTAATTATTGAGGTTTCTTATTTACTTTTTTTGCATGATTTTAGTTTTGGAAAAATGTCTCAAGTAAGAGCGTGTTCATGTTTTTATGACAAAACAGATTATTTAAATGGTTCTGATATACAGTATTGTACAAAAGTCTTTATTTAGTTTTTATATGTTAGTAGGAATATGGAAAATAGAAAATGGAAATGGGAAAAAAACAGCTCTTTGGCAATTTGATGCCTGTCAAAATGTGTTATCTTTGTTTTTCTGGCAGGCTGCTAATAAGAAAGTACCTAAAGATACCATTTAAAATTGGTTCATTGCTAAGTTGTCTGTTGCATGTAGACAGTACACAGGTTAATCTGTTGGATTAGGTATGCTTGAATGATTCATAGGTCATTGTGTAGTGACTAAAGCAGAAAACATTCCTCCTAAAATGTTCAGGTACAAAGACTGGACTAAAAATAAGTGAAAAAGCAACCAATGTCCTAAGAAAAACTGAAAGACCTTCAGGAAACCCGGAGAACTACTTATCAAGGGCATTTTAAAAAGTTATTAGAAAGTCTGGATCCTGGGAAGCAAATTATGAAGAAATAAAAGGTGGCTCAAGACTTTTGCACACTGCTCTATTTACATATCTGCAGTTGGATAGTTTAATTACAAGATTTCATTTGTAAGCCATTTCATAAATGGGAAATGTTTCATAGCAGTGCAAAATCCAGATTTGTTATAGCCAGGCTTTTACCCTTTACTCTGTGTGTGTTCCCTATTGCAGACACACCGAGGTAGATGAACATGCCATCCAGCACTGTTTCTGCTACACTTCAACAGTCCTCACTTCAACTTTGGCCTTCCAGAAAGAGCAGAAGCTCAAAGTGGAGTGCCAGGTACTGCACATGCACACGGACACACACAAAAACACACACCCATCCAGTCATATTCTCACATATGCCGTATGCATAAATATACATGAAGTTGCCCTTTGAAGAGCTATTTGTGTTCGCTGTTTCTCTTTATAGGCGCTCTTGCAAGTGGCCAAAAATCTCTTTACACATTTGGGTAAGTCTTCTCTCCTCCGTCTGTCCATCCATGTGTCTGTCAAGTGTGAAGCAAGACCAGTGTGGTGCAATTTGCATTAATTGAAGTGATCACCTTGTGAAACAAATGGTGCACATAATTGAATGAGATATTAGCGACCCTTAAGGTGATCATTGTCATAAAATCAAAAGGGCATTGAAAATTATGGGTCCACCTTTCTTTCCTATAATTTCCATCTATCTGTGGAGGTATTTCCATTCTTATCGAGCTGTAAGCACTGATGGCATCGTGATTGCAGGTACAAAAATTGATCTGTTGGTAGAGCAAATTGCCTCTCACTGTACTGAAGCGTTGATTACAAAAGCTCTTATCAGCTTGTGTGGCGGATCCACCGGTACTCGTACTGTAATCTCTGTTTCTGTCTATCTGGGTTTTGCTGTGTCCCCTTATAATTTCCTCTGTTTTCCATTTAATTCCCTCTCTCATCCTTCTTTTTTTTCTCTCGTTCTCCCCCCGTCCTCTCTGTCTCTCTGATTCTTTCAGATGATGTGTCAGTGCTGTTACAGGAAATTATAGTGGAGGCCAGGAACCTCAGTGATGCAGAGATGTAAGCCCTCTGATTCATCTTCAAAGGGATTTATCAGTGTGCGTGTATGAAAGACAGAAAGAGTGTGTGCATGTGTGTCTGTGCATAGTGTGAATGTCTTTATCTCCATTTGCAAAGGCTATCTAGGCAATTTGTTCTTAACTGACTTGCGTCATTTAATAAGTTACAAAATGACCTGAGATGAAACGAGATAAAACTCTCTAATGTTCTCAGCTGTGCTCCGTTCTGTCTCTTACCCCTCGAAATCTGACGTTCACTGTTTCTGCAGCTGTTCGGTGTTCCTGCTGGATCGTGTGAGCCATGAGCTGGTGGCAAAGGTGTTTGATGGTGGTGTGGTCAGTGAGGAGGAGGTACGGCAAACAAGCATTTAATTTAACACACATATAAACACTTAGCATGACTGTGCTGACAGTGCACAGCTGCACCGTGGCCTAATGGTCTAAGATTTATGGAGACTTTTTTGGCTGTCTTGAATTTGGCAACAGGGAGTAACAGGAAATTATAACAGGGAGAATTATCAAAGTACACTGAACAAATATCTACATACTGGAATAATAATGATAATAATAAACTTTATTGCATCACAGGAAAAAAGTTAAACATCTAAAAAGAAAAAAAGGCCAAATAACAACAAGACAAATAATAAGAAATACAGGAATACTAAAACCAACATTGTGACATTCATAAAAACTTTACGATTAAAAAATGGTTTAAAAGATTCAAAAGGTTCTGATGTCATTCCGATCACAATTGGAGCTCTGACGGATGAGGCCCGCTAACCTTTCTTTACAAGAGACCTCAGGATAACCAGCAGAACCTCATTCACTGGTATCAGTTAGTGCCCAGGCACATAGATGTTAATGAGTCCTTCATGTAATTCAAACCATTAAAAGCTTTAAAGTAATTAGAATCAGTCTTTTGAATGATACGGTGGAGAGGCAGCATATATATTGAAAGCAAAAGTGGGCCAAGCATAGAGCCTTGAGGAACACCACAATAAAATGAGAGCATTTAGCATCCCATCACTAAACACACACTTAATGAAACCTGACAGACACATATTTGTTAATTAGACAAGATGAAATCAAATGAAACCGTTCTTATTGAGTTCAGTGATGGCAGCGGGGACAAAGCTGTTTTTATATCACTTTGTCCTGCATCTTGGAACTAGAAAGCTCCGTCCCCAGGGAAGAAGCTGAGATTCACCCTGTAGAGGATGGGAACCATTATTAAGAATTGATAAAGCCATCCGTTGTTCCTGTTTAGTGTACAGGGAGGCTAAACAGGGCTGTGACTCACCTATCAGACGACTGGACCATCTCACTATCCAATTCAGTCAGATTTTCTCTGCAGCAGAGGTCTGACCGAACCATGCCACCAAACAAAAAGATAAAACAGACTCAATAAAAGGACGATAAAACGAAGTTAAATTGTTCAGTCAATGTGGAAATGAGCAAGTTTCCTAAGGCAGTAAAGGCACTTGTGACCCTTTTTCCAGACCAATTTGTAATTCTCATCAAAATTCAGGTTTTCATTGATTATGGTTCCAAGATATTTATATGATTACACTTGCTGATTGTCTCCCTATCCTGTGAGCTGTTAAGTAAAGACAAAACTGTGTGTGTCTTCGTGTCTGAGCACAGAATGAGTTTCGCATCCCAGCCGATCAGGGCATTGCCGGCCACGTGGCGACAACTGGTCAGATTTTGAACATTAAGGACGCCTACTCTCATCCTCTTTTCTATCGTGGGGTGGATGACAGCACAGGCTTCAGGACTCGCAACATCCTCTGCTTCCCCATCAAAGATGAGAATAACGGTAACAATGCATGAACACACACATTTGGACTTTTCATTTCATACCAGTGAGTTCAACACAAAGGGATTTCCTGATGAAATCATGCAAAATATACAACCTTGTGTACCAAAAAGTGGGAACTATCTGTAAAATGTTGATAAAAGCAGAATGCAGAACATTTTTATGTAATTCAATTTGACAACAGCTCAAAGCCTGTTTGATATTGGGGGTTAGCAGCACATTTCAAAACAGTTCAGGCAAGAGGATCAAAAGCCTTAAACATAATGTAATGCTAAAAACAAGACACCTGGCAGAACAGCTCACATCTCATTAGGGTAATTAGTAACAGGACTGTGTCTAACAAAAAAACATCCCAAAGAGTCTTTTACAAGTAAATATGGGGAGGATCTCAACACTCAGGGAAGGGCAAATTATTCCAGAGAATTTGGGGAATTTGTCACATACAGTGATTAATATAATTAAAAGATGCAGGGAATTGAGGCAAAGCTCTTTTTGCAGAGGACAAGACTTTAACCATTACTGAGTAGCTCTGGTCTGCTGGCCTCTGGCAACACTGCATTAAACATGTACGTGATTCTGTAGTGAATATTACTACACATGATCAGGACGGCTTCTGTAAACCAGCAAATGCAAACCATCAGAGCATCCAAGTTAAAGCTCTGTGACGCAAAGAAAAAAAGTTAAGAGAGGCTGACGTGAAACCTCTCCTTTGGTATGAAAATATTTTTGGAGATCATGTACATGGATGTTATCAGTGAACAGTTCAAAAACCAATACCTTTACTGGAAAAGGGGGCGCATTCGCGTGCACTGTGTAGGCAACGTACACATCTATAAAGGAACTTTTAATTATGAAGGGTAAATATCAATATGAAGCAACATTTACTGCCATTTAGACATGTTTTCAGGGAAATCTTTGATTATTTCAGTATAAAAAACCAAAAAAAACATTTTGGACATTTTCCAAGAGCGACAATAAAAGAGAGCAGGTGCTGAACTGGTCCCCGAGACCAGCATTATTTCACAAGAAACCCAACAAACAAGAAGAACTGTAATAGCTGTCGTGCAAAAACAGAGAAGTATCTTCTCTGAGACTTGTATAAAAGCTAAGCAACTTACACCAGATTTAAAAACATCATATTTAGTGCATTATTGCCCTCTTGTTTGTTTGTTTTTAAGTGGAGCTTCATTCTCGGAATAGCACAAAGAGAGGTTACATCACGTCCTACATGTATAACGTGCACTTTAGACCATCTTCTGTGTTCCAGACTTTCAGAAACCTCTTCTCTATTTTGATGCTGCTGCCTAATGGTTTCTGCTGTATCCACAGAGAAGCTTTGCAGTCAGTGTCATTTGTCTCCATGTAAAAAAAGGAGCTGTCTGCGGATCATATTAACATTTTAATTTCAGAGCTTTTTATGTGCAATTAGGTTTGACTCCACCGTGAAATCAATTCAAGTTAGCAGACCTTTTTGACTCGACGTTGACTTTTGCCATTTGTGCCTCATTTTCTCGTCCTTGTCGCTCCCTCTTCCACTCTCCATTTTTCTTCATCAACTTTCACCCGCCTCCATCCATCCCTGCATCTCTCGCCCCTCTTCCTGCTTAATCATTTCCTCCCTAATTGTTCCACCTTCCTCTTCTCCTCACCCCTTTCCTCTTTAAATCTTCCGTTTTCCAGAAGTCATCGGCGTCGCTGAGTTGGTGAATAAGATGAATGGGCCGTGGTTCAACCGCTTCGATGAGGATTTGGCGACAGCTTTCTCTATCTACTGTGGCATCAGCATTGCCCATGTGAGTCTCTTCTAACTCCCTTTAATCAAAGAGACCAAGTTGTTAAAAAGTAACACACATACATGAGCATGTGAGGAGAAATAATTTAATTCCAGTAACTATTATTTTATAACTTCTCACTTTCCAAACTTCCTCTTATTATCTCTGTGAGCAGCAGTGAATAAATCCAGACTGCTATACAATTCATCTTCATACACACTGACTCTCTCGGTCAATAAGTCAGCTTCATTTTTAAATAATGTAATCTCTGCAAGTTCCATGCATCCTTATAATGATGCAAATATAAGTGAGTTTAGCATTTACAGTATATCCATCATTAGGAGGCTCTCCCCAAAATAGTTGACGATGTCAGAAAGATTGATCCCGTCCCGGCGAGATGAGATCAGCTCAGTGGGAGTGAAATGCTCAGTCGAGGCAGAGAAGAGGAAAGTCTCAAGGGAAATTTAAGGAGATTCAGTCAGATGGAAGTGAACGGCTTTCGTGGTGCAGTTCATTGGCATTGTATGATTGCTGCAAACTGAACTTATTAACATACTTCCAGCTGAACAGCTGTGCGCGGCTCACAGAGACGATTATGAAGACGATCACGTCTGTGATAATAGTGATGAACAAACAAGGAGAGATATATTTGTTATCGCCCACAAACTCTGTTGAAATATTGTCTTTTTCATCCTTCACCACCCTGATCTCAGATAAAAAGATAAAAAAATGTCTTCCCGTTCTAATAAACAGAGTCACTTCATGTTGAGTAGCTCCTGCAGAGTGTGACCTCTGAATGACTGCTGGTACTTAATAGGTTATCTACAAACTATAAACATATTTGATAGAAAAAAAATAATTGCTTTCGAGGCCACTAATTAATGATTTAAAGCACAGCCAGATATATTATTCATCAGATCTCACCCAGTATCGTGCTGTAGAGTACTCTCAGGGTTGTAAAAAGCTCCCTCATGTACTAAAAGGTAAAGCGGGGGCCAGACGTAGGGCTGTGAAAAGCCCACGAAAATTAAAACATACTTGTTAATCATGAATCACAGGTTTACCATTTGAATGTGAATGTAAAAGCAGTAACAAACATATGTGTGCAATCACAAACTGGTGAGACAACTGAAAATGGCTTCGATGTGCTTGGAAAAAGGCGGTGAAGAATATTCCGGATAATCCGACAAAAGCCCAAACAAAATACGAAAGTCCAAGTGAGGAAAAACAAACGGGGAAAAACTGAAAGGTGCCAAAACTCAGAAAACAAACAGAGAGGCGCCAGAAGAGCAGACACGAAGGTTGGCAAACTGAAAGCTGAAAAGGATTAAGAGTTTCCTTCAAAGCAGCTAAACATGTTTTTCAGCCATAGAAGTTGGGCTACGTCCACACGTACACGGTTTTAGGGTTTATTTTCACTTTCATTAAAGAAAAACAATCCATACAACCACTGTTTTGTCCACATGAAAATGCAAAACGAGATCATGCCCAAGCAACAGGTGGCGATAAAATCCTGATCATATAGAAATGTTGGCCACTCAGAGGCCTACAAACAATAACACGGCGCACAGTCTGACATCAAAAATCAGGCGCATGTCTTAGAAGCAGGAGCAAAAGCTGAAAATCAAATATAATTTTCTGCAACATATGTTTATAGTGGCTGTTGTACCTTAATGTTTGTTTCCTGTAGGTCAGTTTTCAGAGATCAAAATGCTTTTTGTGTGTGAACGAAAGGCCAAAACAAAAATCTGGATAATTTATCTTTTTATTAATGACATCATACCTCTTGTTAACCACCTGATTTTTTGCTTCAGTGCATCCAAAGATATTTATTTAGTGCATTTCTACTGTATCTGAGCACTCAAAGCATTTTTTACTACTTGCCTCATCCACACACTTTTTTCTATGCATAAATGATTTTATATCAGTGGATGCATTGGAGGAAACTGTCAGGGTCCTGGGTCTCCTGACCCAGCGTTTTAGTTCATTGTGATTTTTGTATTATTGTACTTGGTGTGAGTTTCTATGGTTTCTAGTTTCGATCCCTTGCCCTTCATGTTTCTCTATGTCCCCTCTGTTCTGTGTAAGTCTGTGTCTGCATGTTTGAGTTCCCCTCTGTGTCTCTCGGTTCTTAGAGTCCTCTGCCTTATGGTTTATGTCTCTGTGTTTCTTAGTTGCTGTCTCCACTGTGTCAAGTTCGCGTCTCTGTGTGATCCTTCCTGTTTTACTTTGTAGGTCCGTGTCTTATGTGAATGTGTCCTGCTTTGCTTGTCTCGTCAGTTCTAATTTCCCCCAGCTGTGCCCTCCTTCTGTGTCTCATTCTCCTCGTTACTTCCCAGTGTATTTAGACCCTGTGTTTCTCTGAGTCAGTGTTGCGTTGTACCCTCAACAAGCTGTGTGTGTTTTGCCTCCGTGTTACCAGTGGTTTGGTTCCAGTTCCAGTTCAGTGTTTTCTGCTTCAGTGTTTTAGTCCACCAGCGTTTTTGTTTGTCTTTTGATGCCTTTAGTTAGTAAGAGGGTTTCCAGCAATAAAGCTGCTCTTTAAGTTGAACTTCTGTGTCTGAGTCCTGCATTTTGGATCCACCACTCCTGCTTGCACGCCTGCCACGCAGCCAACCATGACAGAACGACGCAACCATCAAATGGATCCTGCGGACTCACGGTCTCAGTATCTCGCGCAGTTGTGGAATCACTGCCGGGAAGTAAACCACGCTGAGGACACCCCCAAGAGACTCCTTCAGGTGGTCTTTTTTGACAACTTTTTGTCTTCCACCCTCTGCACAGCTGGTTTTTTGGACATTAACAGATTAAAACAACTAATAACAGCTCTGAGAGCCAGGATATGCTTCGAACTGTTTGGCATGGGCGGTCCAGGCAAGGAAGGGTCAGCTACCCTCCTGGAAGCCCTCGCTGCCTGGTATTCTCAGCATCAGCATCTTTTCCCATCCAGATTTATCACTAAATCATTCTATCCTCCCTTAAGAGAGGGACTGCGTCCTCGTTGCCTTCACCCCAGTACACCAGTGTCACCTGTGTCTCCAGTAGCTCAGCTCCCAGTGTCGCCTGCTCAGCAGCCACTCTCGGCTCAGGCTCCTGTGTCGCCTCTGTGTCAGCCAGTGGCCTCCATGACGGCTGGCTTAGTGATCTCTTCCGCTGGAGGGTCCGAGGGACCGCTCCGGCCTTTGCTTCCTGCCTCGTCGGCTGGGGGGCCCGAGGAGCCCGCCCAGCTTCCTGCCTCGCCTGCTGCTGCTCCATCACCTGCTCAGCCTTCTGTTCAGCCGGTGGTCTCTGCACCTACTGATTATGCCACGTCAGCTGGAGGGCCCGAGGAGCCCGTCCAGCCTCATGCCTCGTCAGCTGGAGGGCCCGAGGAGCCCGTCCAGCCTCATGCCTCGTCAGCTGGAGGGCCCGAGGAGCCCGTCCAGCCTCATGCCACGTCAGCTGGAGGGCCCGGGGAGCCCGTCCAGCTTCCTGCCTCATCGGCTGGGGGGCCCGAGGAGCCCGTCCAGCCGCCTGCTGCGGCTCCATCATCATCCTCGCCTGCTGCAGCTCCATCATCATCCTCGCCTGCTGCAGCTCCATCATCATCCTCGCCTGGCCCGGCCTCCGTGTCTTCAGCCTCGCCTGGCCCGGCCTCCGTGTCTTCAGCCTCGCCTGGCCCGGCCTCCGTGTCTTCAGCCTCGCCTGGCCCGGCCTCAGGGTCCTCCGCATCGCCTTGTCCGGCCCCGCCGTCGCCTTGTCCGGCCCCGCCGTCGCCTTGTCCGGCCCCGCCGTCGCCGGGTCCGTCTGTTCCTGCCTCGTCATCGCCTGGTCCGGCCCTGTCATCGCCTGGTCCGGCCCTGTCATCGCCTGGTCCGGTCCTGCCTCGTCCGGTCCTGCCTCGTCTGGTCCTGTGCCCACCGGGCCTCAGCCAGTACGCTTGACACTGGAGCGCCGCCGCTGCCTTCCGCGCGGCCGGCCCCCTGAACTGCTCCGTCGTCTCCTTCGTCGCCGCCGCTGCCTTCCGCGCGGCCGGCCCCCTGAACTGCTCCGTCGTCTCCTTCGTCGCCGCCGCTGCCTTCCGCGCGGTCGGCCCCCTGAACTGTTTGGACTCCTGTGCTGTCGGCCCCCTGGCCGGCCCCCTGAACTCTTCTGTTTTGGACTCCATTTTTCTTATGCTTCGGTGTTTTTGTTTCGTGCCCTCCTTCCTGGGCCCCCGCCGCCCGCCCTGGTCGGGTTGTTTTCTGTTTTGGGCGGTTTTTGTTTTTTTTCGTTTTCTTGTGTTGGGCTGTCGGGAGCCAGCCCTTGGGGGGAGGGTACTGTCAGGGTCCTGGGTCTCCTGACCCAGCGTTTTAGTTCATTGTGATTTTTGTATTATTGTACTTGGTGTGAGTTTCTATGGTTTCTAGTTTCGATCCCTTGCCCTTCATGTTTCTCTATGTCCCCTCTGTTCTGTGTAAGTCTGTGTCTGCATGTTTGAGTTCCCCTCTGTGTCTCTCGGTTCTTAGAGTCCTCTGCCTTATGGTTTATGTCTCTGTGTTTCTTAGTTGCTGTCTCCACTGTGTCAAGTTCGCGTCTCTGTGTGATCCTTCCTGTTTTACTTTGTAGGTCCGTGTCTTATGTGAATGTGTCCTGCTTTGCTTGTCTCGTCAGTTCTAATTTCCCCCAGCTGTGCCCTCCTTCTGTGTCTCATTCTCCTCGTTACTTCCCAGTGTATTTAGACCCTGTGTTTCTCTGAGTCAGTGTTGCGTCGTACCCTCAACAAGCTGTGTGTGTTTTGCCTCCGTGTTACCAGTGGTTTGGTTCCAGTTCCAGTTCAGTGTTTTCTGCTTCAGTGTTTTAGTCCACCAGCGTTTTTGTTTGTCTTTTGATGCCTTTAGTTAGTAAGAGGGTTTCCAGCAATAAAGCTGCTCTTTAAGTTGAACTTCTGTGTCTGAGTCCTGCATTTTGGATCCACCACTCCTGCTTGCACGCCTGCCACGCAGCCAACCATGACAAACTCTGTAAAAGACCATAAGGACAGGGAGAATCGAACCACTAACCTGCTCTACCTTCTGTGCCACAGCCACCCACAAACATACTTTCAAAATAAAATAGAACTTCATCTCTCACTAGCATGTAGTCAGTGGTACCATGAAAAGCAAAATATGGTTCCAGCTGGAAGATCGATCATAAGTAGGAGATCCTGATAACATAATATTTCACTGAACTTTATTACTTTATATCACAAACATCTAATTTAATTTCTTTCTGTTTGTCTTTGTCCAGTTATCGTGATAATATAATGAATTCATTCTTACTAAAAATGAATTAGCAACGTTTTAATGTGCCGGTTCTTCCTCCAGTCTCTGCTCTACAAGAGAGTCCACGAGGCTCAGTTCAGATCCCATCTGGCCAATGAAATGATGATGTACCATATGAAGGTAAAATCACATCTCTTCATCCCACAAACTCACTCTCGCACAGCGACGCGCAGCATTTACTGACAGTGTCCATGCTATTTACTCAGTATGATTCAGTATGAGTCTGTGGCAGGTTTCAGAGGAAGAGGTGACTAAGCTGCTGGTATCTGGCATCGACCCGGTGAACGAGATTGACCCGTGCTTCGCAGAGTTCACGTGCACGCCGCGCTCCCTTCCCGATGACACCACGCCGATGGTAAGAAGCAGAGAGAGAGAGTGTGTCTGAATGCTGTCAGCACAAAGATTTAAAGAGAACAAAATCTGATGTAACTTCTCCTGTTGTGTGTCTGCAGTGCGTTCTCAGCATGTTTGAAGACATGGGTTTCATCAACACCTATAAGATCGACATGCACACGCTCGCCAGGTCTGACATCCGTCAATTTATATGCTGTGTTTAAGAGCCTGTGCTTTAAATCATTTTCCATCAGCTGTTTAAATAAAGAATATTTACTTTATTTATTAATGATTCTCTGGCTACATTGTTAAGTAGTATTGCGTTGTAAGCTTGTAGCAGAATCTTCAATCAGGTTTGTTTTTTTAAAGCTGATGGAGAGATGGGTTGTGAATGAGAATTTCCGGGGCTACCACTGAGTTACATGTTGGAAAAAAAAGTCATGAGAGTGTTTTTAAACTGCTGCCTTGGTGCCAGGTTCTGTCTGATGGTGAAGAAAGGCTACAGAGACCCTCCCTACCACAACTGGATGCACGCTTTCTCCGTCTCACACTTCTGCTACCTGCTCTACAAAAACCTAGGGCTGTCCAACTACCTCGAGTGAGTACACAAGTCTCAAAAGACTTTATAATGATGTTTTATATCATTTGTATTTAAAATGATTCTTCTATGCCTGCTGTCTTCTAGGGATATAGAAATATTAGCGCTCTTTGTGTCCTGTATGTGCCATGATCTGGACCACCGTGGCACCAACAACTCTTTCCAAGTGGCCTCGGTGAGAGCACATACTTTGCTTTTGTTTTATTAGAAAGCAGTAGGAATGATACAAAATAATAGAAAAATAAACAAGGCTCTAAGCAGGACTGCAGCTTTATGCATGCAGACAAAAAATGCATTATGTTTTTAATCTTCTATTCAGTCCAAAAGCTGATATAGGGAAAATAAACACAATAATAAGTAAACAAACCAGGGAAATGAGCAAGTAATCCAAAAACACTAGGAGATACAGGGAAGCTCTGAGCAGGGAGGTACAGCACTGGGGTACACACAGCTGCAATTAACAGAGGGGGGCAGAGACACACCTGATATAGAGAGGAGCGGTAGCAGGTACTAACACAGCTGAAGCCAACAAATATAATGAGATGGGGAAGTAAACACATCACAAGACACAGAAAACAGGAAGTGTGACACAACACAACACAATGGATGGAATAGAATGAGTCTGACACGGAGAGAAGATCGGCGGACGAGACGGAGGAACATAGAAAGGTGAACGTGAAACGTGAACTAAAAGCAACGTCAGCGGTAAAAATAAAAACTAATAACAACTGAAAACTTGGCATCTTAATAATGAATAAAACATGTGAATAAAAATGAATAAATCCTAAAAGGAAACCACAAACAGACGAGGCTTCTGAACTCTTAAACACAGTGAATTCAACTAAAGCAGCTATTTGATAAATAGAAAACTAAATACTAATTAGAGCAAGGAAAATAATCATACAAATGACAGCTAAATATATACAAACCCACAAGGAAGGTAACAAAAAATAGGTACCAGCGTGGTACCATGAACTATCTTAGTCTTTTCATTTCTTTTAGTCGTCTTCGAGAATAGTTCTTCAGGCTTCTTAAAGGACTTTTAAAGCTCTTCTTTGGATGTTTCTGTCAAGATGATCCCACTCTGCTTCAATAATGTTGAGGTCTGGGCTCTGTGAAAACCAATCCATGACTGATAGATGATCCATTGAGATAAATAGATGGATAGATGGATGAGCAAAAGGCCAGATGCATCAATGTGTCCTCTTTAGGAATCACCTTGGTGCCACAAAAATATAATTTTATGCCTTTTTGGCATTTTTCATTTTTGGATATATGAGTTCAGTAATTTTAACTTATATCTATTATTATGGTATATACAAGTGGTATCTTTCCAATTATTTGGCCTGTTTATTTGGGCTTCCTATCCTCTCAAATACAGAGCGTGTATTTAACAGGATAGGAACGGTGACCTGGCCTGCCTTCCCAAACCGCCTGCTCCTGAGCATCCCCAGAGGACTGCAGATCCACTCTGCCCAGATACTAACCACTCAGATGAGACTGAGAGAGAAAGAACACAATAAGAGGAGATAAGAGACAGAAGAAGAGAAGATATTGCAGTAAATGATAGTGGTTACTGCATTAACAATACTGTATTAGTATGTATTGTTTACTGTAAATGAAAAAAGAAAAAAAAACATATGAATAAATTAAAACGCAAACGTTAGGGGGATGTTATTTGTGAATCACTTTCCCCGCCTGACAAAAGCCAGGAAGAAACACACAAACCATTTCATTTAACATGACAACAACAGCGGGAGTTATGATAATGTTGAAATTTTTACTTTAAATGCTCGAGATGAAGCATCCCGGGTAATAGCGAGGGTTGCACGGTTTTATCAGGGTCTAATCACGAGGTGATTAGAAGCGTGTCGCCCTGCTACACTCTAATCAGGCACAAACCTAAATCAGACACACATTATAAGACAAAAGTAATCCATCATTGATAAGCTTCTGTATATATATATATATATATATATATATATATATATATATGTTTTTTTTTTTTTCAATTGAGAGCTGCCATCTCCTGTTAAAGAGAAAACACTGCTATATTTTATTGGAGGATGTTGATTTGAATCAATGTGCCGCGCATGCTAAAAGGATTGTGTTTCAAATGTGTGTCTGTTATGTTTCCAGCAATCTGTGCTGGCTGCTCTCTACAGCTCAGAGGGATCTGTGATGGAGGTAAAGTCTCTCAGAGTTTTCACACTGACTGTGTAAATCTTTATTTCCTATGACAGAGACGATAAGATTGTGCGATTACTGGTATAGGCTTGCTCCTTCATAGTTAATGAATGCCATTATCTGAGAGCTGCTAATGTAGTGTTCTGCTAGGACATCTAGTGGCCAAAATCAATCATGACATTTTTTTGCAGCAGCGATGAGGCAATGTGAGGAATTTAAATTGGTTTTTGCCTTTTGCATTGCAGCATTAGTCACTTTAGAGTCACCGTTTTCTAACACGTTTTGTCATTATGCTTTATTTGCCACGCCAGAGACATCACTTTGCCCAGGCCATCGCTATTCTGAACACTCATGGCTGCAACATCTTTGAGAAGTTCTCCAGGAAGGTGAATTATCAAACCCTCTCTCCATTCGTGCATTTCAACAACTTTCTTTTTTCTCAATCTCTCGCTGATTTCATATTTTCATTTGCTTCTATCACCGCCTTTGCAAGCTAACGATTATTTTTTATGTCTCTAGGACTACCAGCGCATGTTGGATTTAATGAGAGACATAATTCTGGCCACGGACCTTGCTCACCACCTTCGCATTTTCAAGGATCTGCAGAAGATGTCTGATGGTACATGTCACATGTTCAGTATGCGCAGCCACGTCTCTGCAGTTGCTTTAGACTCACACCCGTGAACAGCTCCAGGAGGCTCAGTTCTGATTGTCGATTCACACTGAAAGCAAAGCAATATTTCTTTTTACGTCTCCTTAGATTAAAGCGGCCTGATTTCACAAGGGAGACGAAACAATATAGAACATTAGAAATTCACCGTTTCAGTACAATTATCCATTGCTGAGCTGAAAGATCGCTCATAGACAGACAGACAACCCATTTTCCTCTGCACTATGACTTGCTTCTTTTTCATGAACTGACTTATTTTGCAGAGATCTGAGTTCACGCTTGCAACATTCAGCTCTGACATTCTTAATAATCCTCCACTTTCATTGGACTATTTACCCTTTAGAAAAGACAGTTGCTTACACTCTTATGCAATGTAATTGGCTGTAACCTCCAGGCCAGTGGTTTGTTACGCTTGAATGCAACCAATTATAAGTTATCCTGAGTGGATGTCTCCTCCGTGGAAACAATTTCGAGCCGTTAAAGCAATTCAAGGACATTAAAAACCACTAAATGAGTTAGCAACTTTCTCACACTCTAGAATAGGTGACTTGTCAATCATGGAGTAGAATACTGAATGAATGTGTAGAGTGTTAATAGGCACTGGAAAATCATTTCTGCCTACCAAACACGCAAAGTCTGCTTATCTAACATCCTGTTGTGACCTTCTTTTATTGTCACTTCTATCATTATGCATATTGGAGACTAAAATGAACTTTATGCAATGAGTTTGAAGCACTTTTGCTTCGGAATTGTGTGATTTTCCTCTTAGATGAAAGGTAGCAACAGTGCTTGAAATGCTGTTAACGCAGAGCGATGCGTTTTGTGTGTTTTTCAGATGGATACAATCCAAAAAGCCGTACCCACCACTCCCTGCTGCTGTGCCTGTTAATGACTTCGTGTGACCTGTCAGACCAAACCAAGGGCTGGAAAACCACACGCAAAATTGCTGTCAGTTTGTGTTCTGCACCAGTATATGTGAAACATTACCACATACTTACTAGAACTTGCCATTTGTAGCAAAAATGTTGTATTAATGTGTTTAATTCAGTTAAGACTGTTAATATTTCAGTATTACTGCAGTACAAATTCCAAAAGCTTAGTGGAAGTAATAGCTGTAATTATTTTGACCTAGTAAACTGCTCACTGTAGCAGTTTATTCTAAGTAGGAAGAAAATAGAAAAGGCTTTAGTGTGATCGGGTTCATGCTGCATTTGCTGGTTTGCAGGAGAAAGAAGTTTCTGTTTCATCTTTTAGCAACACGACTAAAGATTTCTAATTAACAGTGTTTGTACAGTGAAACTGACCCATTTCTAGGACATTGGAGATTATGAGATGCAAAGCTGTACAGCTGGAAACAACCTTTGAGCTGTATTCCATTATTTTCTATTCTGAGAAACCGCACTCCATTTTAGGATTATGTTTAATCTTGGCCTGCCCCCTTTCCACCACCAAACCCGTAAACCTTGCCCCAAATCCTCCACCCTCAATCTCCAAACACCTAAAGAAAATAAACTGTAAATCCTTGTTTTCAAAACCAATAGCACATTTCTGTGGAAGACTTTATTGGCTTTTACAGTGCTCAGTTGATACATTATCATCTCAATAGCAAGAGAACACATTTCTATCAGTGAAAAACCCCAATCACACCAAATATTGAACTTTAATAGAAGTGACTTGCAGTTTATGGCAGGTAACAGCATAAAATGTTTGCATAAAAGACAAATAAACTAAATTTCATACATAACGATGTCTCTATAAATATGACACATGTTAAGACTTTCAAATATCTGCTGCTATGTTCCTACAGGAGCTGATTTATAAAGAGTTCTTCTCTCAAGGAGATCTGGTATGTTTTAGTGTACGCTAACTGCTAAATGACATGTGAAAATAGTAACATGTGGTGAAAGTGTGTTATTGTACGCCTGACTGAGGTCATTAATCATAGCTTAACGTGTGTTTGCAGGAAAAAGCCATGGGTAACAGGCCCAGTGAGATGATGGACAGAGAGAAAGCGTACATACCGGAACTGCAGATCAGCTTCATGGAGCATATCGCCATGCCGATCTACAAGTGCGTACAAAACCTGAAAGCAGCACAGACTCATTATTGGATCTGTTTTGGTCCTTTTATCACACAAAGGATTTAGTTTGAAACATTGCTTAAAACAAAACTGTAGATTATGTACACATTATCCCCTGATTCTGGAGTCTTTTTGCTGATTGTTTTGGCATTCACTCTCATCAGCACTGTTTTTACTGTGGTTGAAACTTTTTAAACTAACTAGTGGACATTTGAGCATCTAAGTAACTCATTTAAAGGAGCAAGAACAGATAAAGGTTAAAAAAATCTGGTAATTCTTTGTTTTTACATTCACCGGGTCCCAATATGCCCAAATATCAAAGACAAATTTAAAATGCATGTCGTGGAAGAGTTCGGGTCTTTGGAGGTTAAAGCTGCATTTTATCTGAAGGCCACCAGATGGGTTTAGTTTTGGTTGCAAAAAGCTTTCCGTGCTAATAGAAGTGTGTTGGAAATCAGCTTTCTATCTTGACCTCTTGAAACACTTTTCTGCTGATTTTATGGGCTCGGTAACTGGTTTTTGTTCTCATTGAATAACAAATGAAGTCTGTTATGTAAATCTTGTTCATATTACGTTTCAAAGTGGAGGTGGTATGAACCACACACTTGTTAGCTAATGACACAAGTCATCATCAATGAAGATGGCGATGGCAAACGCTCATCTCGAGGTTTCAGAACAGGATCTGAAAAACCAAAGGGTGACGACTTTTATACCACCTGTGGTTGCTACCATTTGAGCACACATGATCCTCAGATTCTCAGTCAGACCCAGACCTGGCACCTGACATCTGGTTATTGAAAAAGCAACCAAACAAACACATAATGCTTAAAGTGGAAGCTTGAAAACAGGACTTCAAAAACCAGTGATTGACATCAATTTGGCCACTAACATTGTCTATATATACAGTTTATTCTGATAATGTGCTGTGACTGCAACCTGTGAAAAATCAAAATGCCAGTTACTGGATGATTAAATACCCGATAGCACAGTTCAAATCATTACATGACGTTAAATAAATAAAATTAAAACAATAATTATATGAATGATTAATCCATTTCATTTAGAGTGGCATTAATTGAACAAACTCTCAGACTGGGACATTGAGGACTCTTCATTAGCAATCATGTGTAGGCCTAAAATTAACACCACCTGCTGCCTCCTGTCTTCTCAGGCTGCTGTCTGAACTGTTTCCCGGGGCCACCGAGCTGTACGAGAGGGTGGCGGCTAACCGTGAGCAGTGGACCAAAGTGTCCCATAAGTTCACCATCCGTGGGTTGCCTAGCAACAACAGCCTCGACTTCCTGGACCAGGAATACGAGCTGCTGCAGGCCCAGGGCGCTTTCGGGAGTGACGACCACTGCCTCAACGGCTGCCTCGACGACACAGAAGGAGGGAGGGGTCAGTGACGGCAGCAGGCCGCGGACGGTTTTCGTCGAGTTTTCCGTGGTCCCGTAAGAGGCTGAGGATACCTTTTTAGTGACCTAAGAGTCACAGGTCTCTCTCTGCTGTCAACCACTTAGATGCTTAGGAGGCCAGACAGGACGGGACAAAAGTTTCAAACTGAATCAGACGAGCGATCTGAAACGAGTGCTGGAGCCACACGTCTCCGGCTGAAGATGGCAGAAGGTGGTGACTTTGTCTATTTCAGCAGCTATAATAGGTTTTTACCACTAGTCACAAGCTCATTCATACAGTACTGATCCTGATTAAGATTGTAAAAACACACAGCTACACTGACACACATATGTACATGCACATACTGTCTCAAGATCGAGGGGGGCGGAAAAGATTCATTGTGACAGCAGAGACTACTTCAACATGTAACAGTGAGATGAAAGTGCTATAGTTTCTGTAAAATGTGTCATAAAAGCTTATATTGATTTAAAGCAGCTGCCATAGCCCTCACCTGATGCTTATGAATGCATGCTGTATGGACACCTCATGTTTTATTCCTTTTATCTGGGTCAGTGTTTATTTTTTTTCCATTAACTAAGAAATGAATGCACTCCATTTCCATTTCCATCTCCACTCCGTCTCAACACATTTTAGTTACAGCTTTTCAGGATATGTGTAATAATAAATTCATGACCATCAAGATGCACGGGGAGTTTTTGTTTCTTTTTAGTGATTCACTTCTTGCTTTTTTTAGGTGTTTAGGGGACAATTTGACAATCACTTATTAATGACAGAGTCACTGATCCCTGACCCTTCTTCATTAAACACTTAACCCAAAAGACTCCCATTTTATTCTTCTCACCATCCTCCATCTGTCACATTTCCTCTTCATTTAGGTCATTTTTTTCTGTTCTTGACTAACGTCCTCATGAACCCACTTTAGGTAAAGAGTAACCAAATCCCTTTAAAAGATCCATCTCATCTGTAAGTGCAAATGTGCCAGAGTAGAGTGTGTCATCGAGTGTGTCATATGGATCTGCCTTATTGCGCATCTTTGCTGCCTTTCTTAGAGCTTTTAATATATAAAAATTGAAATAAAGAGTCTGTTTAGTATGTATGTTGTATATTTGTTATAGAGATAGCGTGAGTATCGACATGTTTGACTGAATGATCTGCTGAGAAGATGTATATCTGTGAAATACCCGTGTGAAGAACCTCAGATGTCACAATCGTCATTTCACTTCTTTCTATTTTATCTGCACAGCCACCCTCGGGTGTCCCAGTCAGACATAAAAGCGTTTTGTTCAGTTCTCAGTGCATCCAGATTGGGTTTTTTTTTCTTTTTTAAAGAAACTAGAGATGTAGCCATCACAAAATTACTCTTTCTTGGAACCATCCAGCGGTTCACTATCGCTGCACTCCAAAGGAAGCGTCAGAAATTATGTTCTCAGCTTGTGCCTCATAGAAAACCTGACTGGATTTTTATGTTACAGTACGCTATTGCTCAGTTTTACCTTACGATGCTTAAAGTAGGAAATGCTGCAGAGCAATGTGAGGAAAACCGCTGAATAGTTACAAAGGGAAAGTGGACACCATTGCACGTGGGCTGCACGGGGAGGGGGCGGGGGATGAGTGAATGTGTGGATGGGCACGAGCGTCTACGTGGGTGAGAGAGAGGTAGTTAAGAGCAAGAGAGAAATATTCGGTGTAGCTCCACAGAGGCGGTGTTCACAGAAACAAGGCTGACACAAACCTCGAGTGATCTACCAGAATTTCTTCCTTCTTCTCCCCCCTTTCCTTTTATGCTGCCCCGATAATGTTAATGGAAGAAGATGAAAGCTTCTTTTCAGTTTTTTTCAAATCGCAGGTTACAAATGTAGGATTTCTCTTTGAAAAGTACCTTATGAACCCTCATGGGATCCTTTTGTAGACAATTAGTGAGGAAGGTTAATCGCCTCTAAAAGTGGTGTGATGTATGTGTGAAACCAAGATTGGGATATGCATCAGCGCTAGCTCGATGGAAGTGCTTGATCTGCCGTGGACGAGATGGTTTTGCTGCAAAGCTTCTAAAGGGCGTACAGACGTGTCTGTATAAGAGCCACTCTCTCTTTCTTGAACTCTTTTTCTCATTTTTTTGTTTTATTTTTCAGTTATTTCAAAACCAACGTTTCACATGTACTTGTCTTTTTTTTCCATGTGCAATATAAATTGTCTGCCTCTGTGACACTGCATAGATTCCTATGTAAATACCTATGCCTCTTGTTAAATTATTGCTTTAGGTCTGAGTTGCCAAAGCCTTTTAAGTGTTAGATCATGATGTTTCCATTTAGAAAAGAAACACAAATCAATGGAGTGTGACAATTTTAATCCTAAAATGCTTCAGTTTTCTATCACGATTGTGTATCTGTCCTTTTTGTTTGTTTGTTTTAGAGAGTCAGGGCTAAATGTGCCAAGCAAACATTTTCTACTTTCTTGGCAAGCTGCAAAGTGAAAAAGAAAAAGAAAACATTAAAAACACCACAAGAAAAAAGAAAAAAAACCCAGACAGAACTTAAAATATTTTTGTTCTCTAATGTTGGAGTGTCGACGAGGGCTGTGTTCATATTTGACTTTTCCCGCTACGTCATGACAACTTGTCAATGGATTGTGAACACAATCGATTTCCCATCATCACTGAGCAGCGGGACTCGAACCTGTGACGTAACGTCATCGTAACAATCACCTGTGACATAATTGTTAAAAGTGGCAAAAAATATAATTGCTGTAAATATCAAGCGTTTCAAAAGAAAACGTTTCTTGATCGTCTGTCATTATTTACAATGGGACTTTTTTTTTTCAAATTCTGTAATGTGTTTAAAGTGGTTGCCTTCTGTTCTCCTTTTCTTTCTTTCTTTTTTCTTTTTTCTTTTTTTGCTAAGCCATTTTTGAACAACCCTAAGCTCAGACTTTTAACAGAGGGGATGAAAGAAAATTATATGTTTGTTTGGGATATACATATAATATATAACCCAGGCAAATCTGAAATGTATAAATGATGCTTATACTGGTCAATAAATCCAGGATATTCATCTGTTAATTATTTGTTTCATTGAGTTCTGAGTGCTGGTGATCTTGTTCTTCGTGTTGAACAAGGACAATTTTCAGAAGTAGGCAAATGTGCAACATTTTAAATCATTTTTTTTTCTTGAAATAAATCTGATGAAAGGCTTCTCGGTTGTCCTTTCTAAATGTGTGTGCACACCACACGTGTATTATGTTGTCTGGAACTGTGTATTTGTATCTGGCAACACTGATTTAGTCATCACAGAGGCATCTTTGCTGTTCCTGTTGACCTGTGCCACATGGACTCATGGTTAAGCATGGCTAGGGTAACATATTTCAGAGGGGTTCCTAGGATAAAAATCTACCCCTAAAGTAGTTAGCATTTCTCCTGTTTTTACATTAGTTTAAATAGAAATTATATAGCTTGTTCATACAGCTATACTTTTATAATGGGAAATTACATTTAAATTATATGTTATCAGCCCCTAGTTGAAGCTATTCCTGTATAGAGTTGTGGTCAGAAGCTTTCATAGACTCATCACAGGCAAAAATGTCATGGTAAATCTGGGTCTTTTTATGATTTCTCTTAACTGTTGAATGACTGTACAACAAATATCTTTAATAACTTTAAAAAGAAAATGAAAAATTTGGTGTTGAAGTTTGAATTGACTTTGAATTTTCTCAAAAGTATATATACAGGCTCAAACATATACATGTACCCCACTAATATTTGGTTTAATGTTCTTTTGCAAGTTGCGCCTCAACTTGACACTTTTGGTAGCCATCAACAACTTTCTGGCAAAAGTCTGGCTGTATATATGACAACTCTTCAAGCGAGACAGCTCAGTCTTTATCTCATCTGTCCATAGAGCTTTTCTGCAGTAGACATTTGGCTCGACCATGTGAGCAGCTGCAAATTTCACTCGAGTGATTTTGACTTTGTAGCAGGGACTTCTTTCACGGTCAGCACTCTATCAGTCCATGGTGATGTACAAGCTTTACAGTGGACAGTGATGCTGGCGTTCCAGCAGTTTCCAGTTCTTGACAGGCTTAAACCTTGGTGGTTTCTGGGTTCCTGACCATCTGAGGGTTTGGGTCTTCCTGCAGATCTCGGCAAAGTCATGACACATCTGAATAACTTGTACAGATGTCCAATTGTTTAAATGATGATCTTGGAATCCTCAGTTGTTTAGAAATGATTCAAAGAGACATTCTTACTTTTGTAATTCTCCTTCTTAGATCGTCTCTGAAGTCCTTGGACTTTCCCATTGTTCTGACTATTGGTCAATCCAGTGACTGCTGTAAAATAAATCCTTTATATGCTGGCAAACTGAAACTACCAGTTTTAGCCAATCGTGACCCCTAATGAGAATTTAATAGCCCTCAGCACTGGCAAGTTAAAATCAATTGTAGAATTGCAGTACCAGTTATGAAAAGGTTTAAGATGGTGTATGTATATATTTAAGAAAGGATTTATTCTTTTTAAGAAAAATCCAAAATAAATCCAAACTTGTACACCCCAATTCTTGTTTTTTTTTTTTTTTTAATTGATTAAAGGTGAATGCTGTGCAATCATTGCACCCTGGAAAAATAGCAGTTCAAATAAATCATTAAAAGCCCAAAATCACATGAAAATTATACCAATGATGAGTGTGTGTAAACTTCTGACCACAACTCTGTATGATAGTAGAAAGAAAAATTTGATTAAAGGGGACATATTATATTTTTATTAATGGAATTGACATAAGCCGATTGCTTTAAAACAACATTTTTATGATGGGCTTTCCTTATTAAGCCAAAAAAAAATTGTTTTAAAGGAACAATAGGTGTGTGGGGCTGTCTTCCTGAGAGATAAGCTGCTCTCTGAGTCATTATACAGGCCGTGCACTGAAAAAGCTGTCAGAATGGCTTGGAGCAGACTGAACCCTAAGCGTTGGGAATTATGCGAATCCCCCAATAGTGCATATATGACAGAATAAGGAAAGAACATCATAGGTCACCTTTCATGAATATGAGACAGGCGAGTCTTAGACTTAGAGGTCCAGGAAAGACCCATGCAGCAACTGTAGACTTCAGATCACAGCACAAATGCATCCGTCACATCTTACAAAGCATCACAAACCTAATAAAACGAATTAAATAAATAAATAATAACAAAATAATTTTAACAGCAAATTATTGACTTTTGGGAACAGGTAGTTAAGTAGGCCTAAAAGAGGACGTATCATGTCTATTGGGCACTTATGATAGCGCAGTGTCCGTGATATATACTTATATGTATCTTCAACAATACATACTATTTCATAAAGTGATCTATTTTATGTATACAGTCTCAAGCAAAACAATTACAGTGGCTGAAAATTATTTATTACTTTATTACTGCGCCTGCACTTCACTCTAGTATCACACTGGTAAAGTACAGTAAACAAACTACAGTAGTACTGTGTAGCAGTTAAATGCATGCTCTAAAACAGTGGTTCTTAACCTGGGCTCGATCGAACCCTAGGGGTTCGGCAGAGCCTCCACCATGACATGCACGGCTCATTTTGTGCACCAATAAAAAACATATCTATGTCTTGAATTTGAAAATAGTTTTTTTATTTTTCACTAAAGAGGGGTTCAGTGAATGCACATATGAAACTGGTGGGGTTCGGTACCTCCAACAAGGTTAAGAACCACTGCTCTAAAATTAAAAATCAGCAATTTACGAGCTCAAAACAAAGCAAAGTTGAGAAAACGCTCGTACTAATTGAATCATCGCGTGATTTGGAGTGCGTGAGCTCTGCGCAATGAGAACTGCAGGTAGTCCGCCATTGCTGTATGAAGAACTGTCGGATTTGGTGTTTGGCAGTCAACAATAAACTTGTGGTGCCGGGACCCGGAGCTACGAGGTCGGGTGAAAGCTCGTCGGCTGCTCGATAAACCAGTAGTCGGCCCAGTCCTCCCTGGACAACACTTTCATGTGAATACGGAGCCCACAGACGAGGCAACCATGTCCAATCTCAGCAAAGGCGGCACCAAGAAGGACACCAAAATGAGGATACGGGCCTTTCCTGTAAGTGTACGCCGCAGTAGGGGCTTTGCCCGTCCGACGGTCGCGGACTCGATTACCGTGGTCTGCGCTAAGGGCTAAATGCTAATAGGCTAACCAGCTGAGGTGACTTGACTATCCGTAAACAAAGTGTAGCCGTCAGATATCCAGTCTTCCACACTCTTGGTGGGTCTGTTAGATGGAAACTCATTTATAATACCAGCTCGGTGATAAGTGTTATAAATCACTTTTATTTTTCCTGTCGCTTAACTGTCTTACAACTTCCCAGGCATTAGCTAGCCGATATGATCAGCCAAGTAGCCGATGCTAACGTTAGCCATGGGTCTTGACACTTGTTGTTTTGACTGATTTTATTTTTGCTCATTTTCTAAATGTGTCTATGTGTGTGTGTGTGTGTGTGTATATAAATATATATATATATAAACGCATAATGTCTTTATGACTGAGCACTAAATGTAACGGACGTTTGTGCAGACAGAGGTCTGTACTTTAGCCTCAGCGGCGTTACGGCCGCTTTACATGATGCTAATGAAAACCAAAATGAGCTAACCCAGTTCTTGGTTCTGAATTAATGCCTGTGTGGATTTTGTGGACCTGTGTTGGTGTTGGAATAGATTCTTCGCTCACATGGCACTCTCTTTGTCTGCGAGACACTGAATTATCTATTTTCTGAACTGACCTAAATTTTCATAAAGCATTAGGCTGTCTGTAAAGGCTTGATGAGAGCGTAGCAACAGTATCCATGTAGCTGATTGATCTTAGTGACGAAGTTTTACTTCAGTGCCACCTTCATATATGCCTATGGGCCCGCTGATTGTGGCCCAGTCTTGATAGGATAACTGTCAGAGCTGCTGTCAAACCAGCGTCGTGATGTGCATGTGTTTGGGCTTGCCTGCTGAGTAGCAGCACAGGGGTGGCATGTGTTATGTTTTCTGCTTTTGGATAACGTGTCTTTGGCAATTAGGAATCCCACAAAGAGTCTAGAGTAAGTTTAAAGATTTAAATTATAGACTGGATTATAGATTTCTTGTTATCATGATGCTTTACAGCTGGGCTAAACTAGGTCCTTACTTTACGGTTATTTATCCTATCTGTAGTGCCTTGTAACGTAAAAAAAAAAAAAACTTTCCTCCTGGTTTAAAATAACATCTGAAACCTTAAAAAAAAATATATATATATATAAGAGCTGGGGCTGGTAGCTTCAGAAGCACTGAAACCCACGCCCATGCATGCATAAATATTTAATATTAATTGCTTGGTGTATGCAATGACTAACCCTAATATTAGTGTATAGACACTGACCTGCATTCTTTCACTTTACATTTTCCTCATAGTGCTTATGCAAGTACTTAAAGCAGCCTATGAGGTTGTTTTGACAGAGCCAAATTTTCAGAGGACATGGTAGATATTATCTATCTCACCTTTACCCTTTGTGATATCTGCTTTCTCACTATACAAATCATTTTGGTGGGTTAATTTGGGTTTAAGTTGGAAAGAGAGAGAGAAAGGTTTTAACCTAATAAAATTGTTCCAAATTCCTTACCAGCATACCAGGTTAGGATTCTGAGGAAACTGAGAGGTGTTTTAACCCACAACACAGTGTTCAAAAGAATGAAAACTGCTTAGTCATTAGTGTTCATCGTTGCTACAGGAATGTGATGGTTTCTAAATTAGCTGGAATGGGAGCAGCACTTCCTCGAGCTTTTAATGTACCTCATGTTAGGGTCTTTTATTCTTTTATTCTTTTTTTTTATTGAGAGGCATCCTTTTTTACTCTTGCAGTTTTCTTACTAGTCTGAGCAGTTTGCTAGAATAAGCAGATTTATCCTATGATTGAAGATTTTTTTTTTATAGGCAGTGTACACAGCAGGGAAGAAATGATCATCTTAATATTTGCAGATCTGAGCAAATTTATTAATGAGAATGCGTTTTCTAGAGGAGTAATAAGCTCTGTTAGTGTCTTATACTCAATAATGAAGTAAAAAAGAAATCAAAGATTGAGGATTGACACTTTGCAAAATGTATTCTGCATCACCACTGAGCCAAAGTATTTTATTTAATGCTTTAGTTTTTTAAATCTCAGTTTCTTCTCTGTTTAATTATCTCAAATGCTGTCATTTGTAGTCACCTTATTTTCCCTCCTTTAAACACACGGAGAATAACAGAGCTGGCAGAAAAATATGTGAAAACAGCCACTTTCATGTTAGTAGTTAAAGCACAACCAAGTCACAAACAATTCAAATATAAACATAGCTTGTTGGAATAATAGGCGTGAATAGAGATTGGAAGCATGAGCCAGTTCCACGTGACTACCAGTGCTAATCATCCATCAGACCAGATCCGTATGCCACTAATACAGGTATTATATATATATATTACACATCTGTGAGTAAGAAAGGACCTGCTCGTGTTCAAGTGACTTCATTTGGTCAGGATAAACACAAGGCTCCATGCAGACATTTGCAGGTCCTCCAGTTTGCTGTGCAGGGCACCAACAATGAAGGTGGAATCCACGGAAAAGAAAATTTTGGGATGGGGGTGGACATAAACACATCTGTGTGTTTCCACAATAAAGTGTCATTCCAATCTAAGCTTATGAAATCCTAATTGTTGCAGTTGAACATATCAAAACAATGACGTGATGTCAGCCTTGTGGCAGTGACACATGAGTCACATGTCAGTCTTTTTCCTACTCTGTTTGTGCGTTGACTCAGAGATAATGAAAGCCATTTTTTTTAAATGCACAGAAAATAGATAAGGAGTTATCAAATAGTCAAAGGAGCTTGCAAAGAAAAGCGTCTGGACTTCTTTAAGTTACTTGAAGACGTTTCACCTCTCATCCGAGAAGCTTCTTCAGTTCTAAGGTCAAATGGTGGAGAGTCCCAGATATAAACCTAGTGGGAGTAACCCCCCACAGAGGGACAAAAGGACCCCCTGATGATCCTCTAATCGCCTGAGCCAAGGTGTGAAACTGGGTGTGGGTCCCAATCAGCCACAGTTTCGGGTGAGTTCATTGTGAAACCTGTCTTCAAGTAACTTAAAGAAGTCCAGACGCTTTTCTTTGCAAGCTCCTTTGACTACGATGACCTGGATGACTGAGAACCTTCACAGACATAGAGTTATCAAATAATTAATTTGGACATCAGTATCAACAAAATGTTCTTAATATCCATATGTGATTCGAACAGTTGATTCTCTGTTGTTCATTTTGCCATGCTACATGAGGCCTCAGTCACGCAGGCCTAGGGGAGAACACTCTCTGTCAATGGCAGATTGCCAAGGTTGCGAGCAATTTGCATGGGAGGCACCGACTTGTCTGCAAACACTTGGTAACTAAGGCTACGTTCACACTGCAGGCGAAAGCGCATCAAATCCGGCTTTTTTGACCATATGCGACCCATATCCAATCATGGTATGACAGTGTGAACAGCAGAAATCCGATGTTTTCAAATCCGACCTGAGTATGTGGTACTGAATCTGATACATACCTGATGTTTTAGAAAGCGACTGCTGTTTGAATGGTCATCTCGCATTAAATTCGTCTTTTACGTCACTGACACAAGACAGACGCCAATTATCAGCGCCGGAGAAGACATCGCGATTACTTCCGGGCCATCCAGTGTAGATGTTAGTGAAACTGTTGGGAAGACAGCGTTGGAGAAACGTGAACATTTTATTTGTACTGTATAATCTGAAGATTCTTACAGAAATCTGCAACTATCCTTTGAAGCACCGCTCCTCTCTAAAACAGCAATAAGGATAATTATTAGGCCATATGTAAATAACAAAATAACTTTATAACTTAAAGCAAACTTGGGAAACGTAAAGTCCGAAACAAGTCTTTATATTAAGGCCATCAGTCAAACAATATTGTTTGGTCTGGGTCTAAACAGCGCGTTGTGTGTGACGTCTTCTTTTGCACATGCGGGCCACTTTGAGGGTTCACACTAGAGCGTGTTTGCTGTCGCATTTTATTTGTAGTGTGAACAAGTGGACAAAAAAAATCTGATTTGATCAAAAAATGGGAATTGAGCATTAAGACCTGCAGTGTGAACGTAGCCTCTCTAACCAGCTAGTGGGAGTGAAACTTGGAAAAACTGTGATGCAAATCAGAAATGGAGAACGTCCACTTTAACTAATAGTTATGCCTTTTAAAACACGTTGGTTTCAGCAAAAGGCACATTATTTACTTTGAGGATAAGCATCTTCTCTTTCTGGATTGAATTGTACTTTTTCAACTTCAGCTACTGCTTAGCAAGTAGTTGGGACCACTGCTTATTAGCCAACAGGCCTACAGTACATCTCAAGATGGTTAAAACATACCCTCTTAGATGAGCTGTGGCTAGACGTAGAACAGGCACTATGCAGTAATATAGAGATTTCGGACCTACAGTTCATTAGCTCAAGCATCAATATCAGCTCCTCTCTGACAGCATGGTGGGAATTTCTAAAAATGACTGAGTCTTCACTAATTCCATGTAAACATAAACCCATCTGGAACAACCCTGACATACTAGAAAACACTAATATGATACTTCCAAGGGGTGGCACATTGGTCAGCACTGTTGCCACAGCAAGAAGGTCCTGACTTCAATTCCACCATTAGGCCAGGGTCTTTCTGTTTGGAGTTTCCATGTTCTCCCCGTGTTTGTGTGGGTTCTCTCCAGGTACTCCAGCTTCCTCCCACAGTACAAAGACATGCAGTTAGTGGGTTTAGGTTGGTAATTAAATTAGGTGTGAATGTGAGTGCGAATGGTTCTATTTGTGACAGACTGACTGTACCCTGCCTCTCACCCTAAGGGATCGGATAGGCTCCAGATTTAATTTCAAAACCTCCAAATATACAGTACGCTCTCAAAGTAGATATCCCTTTCTATTGTTAAATGGGAGGTCAATCTATCAGTCAGCTTTGATTACAGCGTTTGGTCTCAGATATGTCTAAAATGACTAGAAACTCCAATCTCCAATTAATACAATTGAAAATCCTTCATAAAGTGCACTATACAGATCAACAGATGTTCAGGATCGGTCTGCATCATCTAACACCTGTTCGCACTGTCAAGGCAATACACCTGACAATTACATCCATGCTTCCTGGTTCTGTCCACCTGTTCAGAGGTTTTGGTTCCAGATATGTGAAACCTTATCAAAGGTTCTGAAGTGTAACATTCCAGCCTCCCCTTCAGTTTGCTTGTTGGGCGACCTAGATGATAACACTGTCTTCCCTCTCTCTTAGAACATCTCAGGTGTGCCCCCCCCCCCCAAACACACACACACACTGGGCCCCCTGGCTCTGTTGGGCCCTTACTGGGGGGTGGGGTGCTGTTGGGTCTCGGGTCTCTGGCCACGGAGCTCGGTCTGCTCTGGCTTAGCAGACAGAGCCTCCAGGCTTGTCACTGCAACCCCCTGGGGTCTCTGCACTGTCTGCTGGGTGACTGTCATTGTTATTTATGTATATGTTGGTTGTTGCTGTGGTTTCTCTGCTGTTTTTTTCCCCCCTCAACAGGTGTTGATTTAGCTCTCTCCCTTTCTCTCTCTGTCCCTCTTCTTCTCTCCCTCTCTTTCTGTCAACTTTCTCCCCAACTTCACTTTTTCCTTTTTTCCGTCACCCGGTCTTGTCCATTATTGTTGTGATAATCCAAAATCAAAAAACCCTAATAAAGGTCTAATAAAATATGAGTATCAAGTGGACAATTGCAACAAATGCTGCAATGCTTCACTTGTGAAATTAAATCTGTTTGTCATTTTTTGGCCTTCAGACAACAATTCTGATTGCTACACTGCCAAACAGGACGGGGGGGAAAAAAGAAAAAAGTTGGCCAGTGTTTGCACACAAGTTGCCATATTCCATGCAAACTATGAGCAAAGTGGCAACCTGCTGGGAAGCAAAGCATTCACAAGGGTTTTTTGGGTAAAGACGCTATACCTCTTTGCAGTCAGTTTCTCCTAGCGACAGCTGGCAACCTCCAACAACCATTCACAGCCAATTGGGTAATATTCATTTTTCTCTGGCAACCAGTGGTTACCAGACAGTCACCAACCACTTTCTAGGCCTGTGTGAATGGAGTCTTAGCTTCCTTACTAGCAAAATGTACTGATCTTCTAGAACATGATGTGGTATGCACATGTTCTCATGCACAGATTCTTCATGTTGACACAACTAATCACTGGTTATAGTCCTGTTGAAACCCATTACTTGTTACTTCTTGCAGATGACGATGGACGAGAAGTACGTCAACAACATATGGGACCTTCTGAAGAATGCCATCCAGGAAATTCAAAGGAAGAACAACAGCGGCCTGAGTTTTGAGGAACTTTATAGGAACGCCTACACAATGGTGCTTCATAAACATGGAGAGAAGCTGTACACGGGCCTGCGTGAAGTTGTTACCGAACACCTCATCAACAAAGTAAGGCCATCACAGATCGCAGCCTAAAACAGTTGCTGGAAGTTAAGTGATGACAGATTGACTAAAATATTTAGAGTTCATTTGAGCTGTCTGTCATTCCTGTGTGTAATACATGCAGCACATGGTGGGCTAGTATGTATTACACAATACTGTGCTGGTATTTAAAGTAGACTGGATTTGATCTACATAAAGAAAGATTGAAGCTGCGGTTGCTCTTTGGAGACGGTTAGGTTATTCTTTGGTGGAACAAACCTGGCCTGTGAATAGTTTCCTCCAGTTAACACAATGATATTAAAATCTGATTTTAATGAGGCCTGTTGTTCGAATGTCAGGGCTGAATTTCACTCAAATGCTTGAAAGTCTGTTTGGTGCTAAACAGAAACTGTCATAGGATTCATATAATGATTTCTTTTTTTCTTTTTCCCCTGCTTGGCTTGCATGCCATACTGAACAACAAAGGCAAAACCAGAAAATATGAGCCAGTTGCATTCATGAGCAGCCTTGTAAAGGCACATAAGCAGAAAGATGGAGAATATAAATCCACAGGCTGTTACTTAAGTCTTGTGGTAGATTTGTAAAACCCTTTACTCACGCCCCCCCTTTTTTTTTTTTTTTTTTTTTTTTTTTTTTTTTAGCAGATGCCTCATTCCTGTGGCTGGAAGGCAAGGAAGAGCCCAGGTTTGAGGATGGGGGGCTTCAGTGGTTTTTTATTCGGGGGTTTCAGCTGTGAGAGAAGGCACATCTGTCTGAAAGCCCTTCATAAAACAGGCGTTGTCCTGTGCCTTATAGAAGAGCTTTAGGATGCTTTTGATGATGGAGTCATTTTCTCAAATCGGACATGTAATTGGTTTGTTTTACCACTGAAAATAAAATGTTAGTGAAGTAGATTATCCTAAGCAGCTTGTTTTTAAAAACAAAAGTGGCAGAAAGGAGGGCTATCTGAGATTTATTCCTTCTTAAAACTCCTAATAAGTTAGAGAAAGCATAATTGTTCCTAAGCTGTCGCTTGTATTTTTGTAGCATGTATAATTAGTGGCAAATTATGCCTGTCCATGAGATCTGTCGCAAAGGCTTCTTTGCAGCTTACAGTGAGCAGACACACGATGAGCAATATTTCAGCACGATGTTATTGAATAACAGCCAGATGGTTTTACAGCTTAATTAAATGCACATTCTCAGCTTGGCAGGCTTAGTAAATGAGCAGTCAGGAAATGTCAACAAGTAATGGATCAAAGACGAGTTCTCTGACAGCTGAGTGTGTTTTTATTGTCTTATAATGGTAAAGGCATCGCTTTGAAAGAAACAGTTGTAATGGTACGAACGCAGCATCGTCTCAACCCAGCTTAAGTTTGGAAGACAGTCGAGAGGTTCAGTCAGAAGTGCATTTGTTTTGATTTTTATGCAGGGAGGTTGGGGGGGTTATATATTGTTTTGGGCCTAATAGTTAATGTTATTATGAATTATTGAGAGAAGGATTTGTAGATGTGTATTTTTTCAGCAGTGATTCATCGTTGTCTAGACAAGGGATGAAAATAAGCTTTAAGTCCAATCGAGCATGTCTATTCGGTCTCAGATGTTTATTTTCTACAATCACTTCTGGCTTTTAAGGTCATTTTTGTGATTTATCTATTTATTTATTTCAAATGTTAACCTGTTAAGACCTGAAGTTTAGATGAGACCATATGCAGTCTTCTGGCTCTTTAATGTAGGTCAGAAATTGATAACTTAAGGCATACTTTAATTACAGCTGGTGTTTAAGAAAGTTAAAGTTAAATAAAGCATTTATAAACACACACACACACACTTTGATTTGTAATATATGTAATATTTGATATGATGGAAAAGCAGCATTACAAAGTGGCAAAACAGATGAATATAATATGGGGTACATTGTTTTTTTTGTTGTTGATTTTTTTTTAAGCAAGCCATGACTTTGCATAGTGCACGTTTAGATTTATGGTTTTGCTTCTGACTTTTGATCTGGATGTGGAAAAGAAGAAGTCGGTGCATTCATAAAGCTTGGTCGCCTGTAACATTAAGAGCAGAGGCCGTAATATATTACCTCTGCCCCGAAGGAGAAGGAAGGAGAGGTCAGTGTGCCCTTAAGAATCTTACTCCACTGAGACATTTAGTTTACTTTGCTGAGTCACACTGCAGTGTGGCTGTTATCAAGCTGTTGTGTGCCTGACTAGTAAAGAAGGCCCGCATTAAAATGCTGCACGAGCAACAAAATACAAATACAGGTGTCTGCTTAAGTTCTAAGGCTGTGTTTCTGTCTCATCCAAAGGTACGGGAAGATGTTCTCAATTCATTAAACAATAACTTCCTCCAGACCCTAAATCAGGCCTGGAATGACCACCAGACAGCTATGGTGATGATTAGAGACATCCTGATGTATATGGTGAGTATACAGTCATGCAGTAAGACATATGAGCGTTAGATATAAATATTTTACACATAACAGCTGTATTTTATATGCTTAAATATACATTTAAGCTCAGCTGCTGTTAATTCCAGTTCATTCTAATGTTGTTTGGGACATTTTTGTGTGTCTTTGTCACAGGATCGGGTGTACGTACAGCAGAATAGCGTGGAGAACGTCTACAACCTGGGCCTTATCATATTTAGGGATCAAGTGGTTCGCTATGGTTGCATCAGAGACCACCTCCGACAAACTCTGCTAGACATGATTGCCCGGGAGAGGAAGGGAGAGGTGGTGGACAGGTAGCCAAAAGTCACAAATAGCATTATCTAATAAATTATCTTTAGTTTTCAAATAAAATGAAGTTTGCGTTCTTGATCTTTAAATGGAAAAGTCATCATTTCTCACCAGGGGTGGACATGGCAGATGCCTTTGGTATTAGAAATATACGATCTGTCAAATACATCTGCTGCATTTGCACCCAGTGGGCAAAAGCCTCAGAGCCTCTGGCATTTTAAAAACACTGACTATTCTGAATTTCATGCACTGTGGACTGTAACTGTTTTTCAATGGATGAATAGTAAAAAGTTAGTTGGCAGTTATACTGAGTGTGAAATGAGCTTCCACAAAAGTTTTTTGTTTTTTTTGTTTTTTTTTTTTTTTATGTTTTGTTTTGTTTTGCATTACTTACCATTTGGTTTGCTTCTCCTTCTCTAGGGGAGCCATTAGAAATGCCTGCCAAATGTTAATGATTCTCGGCCTTGAAGGGAGATCTGTGTATGAAGAAGACTTTGAAGCACCGTTTTTAGAAATGTCTGCAGAATTTTTCCAGGTTTGGGAGAGAAATCCATTTTCCTTGTTTATGTGTTTATTTATTTATTTTAATTTGGGTCTATATTTCTTTGTGGCTTCCCTTAAAGGAACTAAAACCTCTTGTATAAACTGTTTCTTGTTTTCACTCAGATGGAAAGCCAAAAGTTCCTTGCAGAAAATAGTGCCAGTGTGTACATAAAGAAAGTTGAAGCCAGGATTAATGAGGAGATCGAGCGGGTAATGCACTGCCTGGATAAATCCACAGAGGAGCCCATCGTCAAGGTGGTGGAACGTGAGCTGATCTCCAAACACATGAAGACCATCGTAGAAATGGAAAACTCAGGCCTGGTCCACATGCTTAAGAACGGCAAAACAGATGGTAAGCCCTCAGTCACAGCCTGCTGCTCCACTTCACCTCTTTAGCGTATATATTTTTAGTGATTTATTGTTTAAATTGACATCCACACGAGTTACAGTGAAATAGAAAATCCCCAACACTCTTTAATAAACCGTGAAGCTGTCACTTCCAGGAAATACTTTACTGGCTCAGTAATACAGTCATATCATGTTCCCATTGGTTCATGCCACAAATGGTAATATGTGAGGAATTCAATGATGATTTGATTTCAGTGAAACTGGAACTGTAGTGCCTGGAGAGTATATTTCTCCTCCTTTTCTGCAGATCTCAGATGCTCAGTCCCTTTTCAGTTGGCAGAAGTGTATTTTTGATGTGTGCTCATGTGTGTATTCATGCTTACCTCTCTACAGATTTGGCATGCATGTACAAGCTGTTCAGCAGGGTTCCCAATGGGCTGAAGACCATGTGTGAGTGTATGAGCTCATACCTGCGGGAGCAGGGCAAGGCCCTGGTGTCAGAGGAAGGAGAAGGGAAAAACCCTGTGGACTATATTCAGGTACGGCACTGGGTTATCAGTCGACATAATGTTGCTGAAGATGGACTGTTCCGATGATACTGAGAATGTGCTACCTCGTAAGAGATCACAGATGGATTTCCTCTGGCTCAGTACACTTCAGCATGTCATTGCGTGATGAGCCTTGACCATAATGCACTTTAATTACTTCCCAGCAGAGAATATCTGCTCTCGGTCCCATGTTTGTTACCACAAACCATGATGGTCTTTACCCTCATCCACACTGAGTCTTTGCACTGTACTTAGCATGTGAGGTCCTTCTGGCAACTAGAAAGACATCAGTGCTTTTGAAAATCTTATGGCCTTTAAATCCCTTTGAAGTTCTTGGTTAAAATAATGACTCACTTCTTACTCTCTGGTAGAAAACAGCAGCCTCTTCTTTTACCACATCAGCTCTTGCAGATTCACCTTTTCTGATGAGACCACCTTTCCTTTGCTGTAGCTACTGTTTGTTAAGCTCCTTCTAATGCACGCCGCTGTTGCATTTCCTGTCTTCCTGCAGGGTTTGCTGGACCTGAAGTCCCGTTTTGACCGCTTCCTCCAGGAGTCTTTCAACAATGACCGCCTCTTTAAACAAACTATTGCTGGTGATTTTGAGTACTTCCTTAACCTGAACTCCCGCTCGCCTGAATACCTCTCACTCTTCATCGATGACAAACTGAAGAAGGGTGTTAAAGGGGTGAGCCCACTAATCATGCATTCATGCTCTTATTTTTAGAACGTATGACAAATGTTACTGACCTGCTTCTTTCAAATTTATAACCTCACTTCAAAAAATGCCAAAAAGAAAAAAACCCCACACAATGTTTTCATGTAAAAAGTTGTGCTTCTGCTTTCTTTTGTGTTTTCAAAAGTGCTGGGGAAAATAAATCATAAAGTCTGTTTTTGATTAATGGGTATAACCTGACCCTGTTATTTTTATCCAGCTGACAGAGCAAGAAGTGGAGTCTATACTGGACAAGGCCATGGTGCTCTTCCGCTTCATGCAGGAGAAGGACGTGTTTGAGAGGTACTACAAGCAGCACCTGGCTCGCAGGCTGCTCACTAACAAGAGCGTCTCTGACGACTCGGAAAAGAACATGATCTCAAAACTTAAGGTGAGCAGGCATGTGGCATGATATAACTCTGGCTTTGGAGTAAGCTGAATATAAAATGAAAGATCCCTGGGTGCTTGGAGACTGGCCACAATAGTGATGTACGATTCGTGAACGAATCGTTCAATACTCGAGAATCACTTTACTGAGTCGTGAATTATGATTCACAAGCTCAACTGACTCACTGACTCATCCCTGTTTCTGTTAGCAAACTAATTCGCTTAGTAGAAATATATCTAGCTTATAATTCAAATTGTGGGGGGGAAAACAACAGCCAGTTTCTTAACAAAAGCATTTCTGCTCTGAACTGGAAGAAAAAACCCTGAGTAGAAGCTCACATCAAGAAAATAGCTCCTCGGTTCACAGTAGCATCGCTCTGCTAACATGCTAACAGCACATTTGAGCTACTCACCCCCTCCCTCCTGTGCTGAATCATAGAGCGAACGAATCACTCACTCTCTCACCAACCCCCTCCCTCCTGTGCTGAATCGTAAGCGTAAGCGAATCACTCAGGACTCGCTCACCCCCTCCCTCCTGTGCTGAATCATAGAGCGAGCGAACGAATCACTCACTCACCCCCTCCCTCTGCAGCTTCTTCTTCTTCTTGGTTGGCAACCAATGTTAAGGCACATTACCGCCCCCTGGCTCACAGCTCAGTGGACATTTAGATGAGAAAATATATATTTAACACATTTAAGGAAAATACTAATAAAATAAAAATAAACAAATGTTTATTAAGCAATTTTGATAGGAAATTGCTTAATTTTAGAAATATTTTTGCTGTTTTTTGCTCTATAAAATAGTTGTTTTCTTTTAGAATCATTCATCTTAGCAGTAGGATTTACATGAAAAGAGAAACAAATTAAGTTTGAGTGAAAATGTACACTTTTTGCACTCTCTGGTCAACTGACTCAGTGAATCAAATGACTCAAAAAACCCAATTCACTTTGGTGAATGACTCATTAAAACTCGATTCAGTAAAAAGAATCAAATTTACCATCACTAGGCCACAGTGCTCAGATGTGTTATGGGCACTTCTTTACATTATTTTTTTTTCTCCGTGTTTTTTGCATTTCAGTGGATGTTTAGGTAAAAGGAAACATACAGTTTTCAGACTGTATCCACTTGCCTGTGTTTGATCATTATATAAATGTTTCTTTACTTTAAATAGACAGTTCCCTTCAAAATCAAATATACTCACTTTTTCTGTAGTGCTTTTTATCCATTTTTTCAGTAAGACTTGTTTGATTTTGGAGATATAAGCTGTAGAAATGCCTGCTTTCTCCTGAATATAATAGAACCAGATGTCCTTCGCTTTCTTTTGCTCAAAGTGGCCATAAAAAAAAAAACATTCGGAAAAACTCAGCAGAAATGACTCTTTGCAGAAATCATGACCCAGTTACTCAAATATATCCACAAACCTTGATGTGAGCAGTTTTATGTTGGAATTGTATTTTTATTTTAATTTTTTCTACCAAACTGCACCCAACGCTTTATCCCTGCAGATGGAAGCATCTCCAATTATGACAACACTTATGACAAATACAGAATTATGACAAATACATGCTTTGGTTTTTGGGGGGTTCACTGAGCATGACGAGGCTAGGAGGAAGCAGATATCTCTATAGCTGATATCTGTAAATCTGGTTCTGCAGCCCAGAATTATGTTCTTACACTTGATTTCAGCTTGAGCTGTCCCCTTTTCTTTTGAATAGCTTACCAATTATAAATCTAATCCTTCTTCATGTCTTTATTGCACAGACCGAGTGCGGCTGTCAGTTCACCTCTAAACTGGAGGGCATGTTCCGAGATATGAGCATCTCCAACACCACCATGGATGAGTTTAGACAACATTTACAGACGACTGGGGTGAGGAAAATCTACTTTTTGTCACAATAAAGAGCCTAATTAGTAAATGTAATCAGGACATTGTTGCTTGATTGACTGAGCTTTGTTGCACTGCTCAGTTACATATTAACAATTAGGCACCTAATTATCCATATCCTGGAAAGTCATAGTGCATAAGCTTCTGGCTTGTGCTGTGCTTTCAGATTGCTGGGGTGACTTTAGCTCCATTTGGTGAACAGTGTAACCAATCAGAGTTCATATTTATGCACATTGCTTTTAAATTCATGGTCCAAGTAGTGTTGTCTGATATTTATCATGTCTGGATCTTGTGTGCGCACAGTAACTGTAACAGTCACCTCAAGGTGCTTCATATTGTAAGGTAAAGACCCTACAATAATTTTTCACCCCATGAGCAAGCAATGACGACATCTGTTAAAACTTCCTTTTAACAGATAGAAATCTCCAGGAGAACCAGGAAAGTCCTGTGACCAGTTGGCGTTGATGGGTGGGAGACAGGGCAAAAGGCACACTGTGGAATAGAGCCAGAGATGAATAATAATTAATGATTAAATGCAGAGTGGTGTATAAACACAGAGAGAGTGATGAAGAAACACTGACACAACCCCCGGCAGCTTAGGCCTATTACAATTTAACTAAGGGAAGATTCGGTGTCACCTGATCCACTATAAGCTTTATCAAAAACAAAAGCTTTAAGTCAGGTCTTAAAAGTAGCGAGGATGTCTTTCTTCCAAATCTAAATGCTACCAATATTACCACATAGTATCACTATGGCATCACTGTAGGTGATCGTATGTGTTGTTTTTTATTTTTCCTAACTCAAGGTGTCACTCGGAGGGGTCGATCTCACTGTTAGAGTCCTGACCACGGGATACTGGCCAACGCAATCAGCAACACCCAAGTGCAATATTCCACCTTCACCTCGACATGCATTTGAAGTCTTCAGAAGGTTTGTTAGTTGTTCACTTCACTCACAGATTTGGTAGTTTATTGATTACATGTGTGTGCTTTCATAACAGCACTTAGCTTTTCAGTCTGGTGATTTTCTAAAAGGTTTCTCCGTGTGATCCACAAGGAACAATAAATCCATTATATGTTGTTACCAGTAGAAGTAGAACATGGAGATTACTTTTTTCTTTTAGTCCCTTTCATGAAAATATTACTGTGTATGTTTGCTAGACACAGCATTTCAAACTAAATCTCTACTGTGTCCTGCTGCAGAAAGCAAAGTTGCATTGATCATTTGTTTTAGGTTAATCTAGTATGACTCTCCTCTGCATGCAGGTTTTACCTTGGGAAGCACAGTGGGAGACAGCTCACCCTGCAGCACCATATGGGCTCTGCAGATCTAAATGCCACCTTCTACGGGCCAATTAAAAAGGTACGCTCCACTTGGAAAGGGGAGTCTCAGTACATTTCAGCAACCTTTATTTCATTTTAGAATAACAAGTGGACCTGGCTTTACGTTCATTACTTATTGTGAATTTTCTGTTTTACAAATTAGCTTAGTGTTTTAAATATAAGCAAATGACAGACTAACAAATGCGAATAAATGTAACAGTTTTAAGTAATGGAAAGTAAAAATGAAATCTGCTGTTTTGACATCTTGTCAAAATGGATTCTGACTAATGTTTTTATGTTGCCTTATCCCAACATTTGAACAGGAGGATGGGTCAGAGGTCGGAGTAGGTGGTGCCCAGGTGACAGGCTCCAATACTAGAAAGCACATACTCCAAGTGTCCACCTTCCAGATGACCATTCTCATGCTTTTCAACAACAGAGAGAAGTCCACCTTTGAGGTGCACAACTTAATTCCTTAGTACCCAACATAGTAGGATATTTTGGTCCCCATATGTCTTCATGTGTCGTGGACAAGCAGGAAAAGGTCATTTTAGTCTGTGGCCTCTGTACTGTGTTGACACCAAGCCTGCCCTCTTCACTATGTAGGAAATCCAGCAGGAGACGGACATCCCAGAGAGGGAGCTGGTGCGAGCACTGCAGTCTCTGGCCTGTGGGAAGCCAACACAGAGAGTTCTCACCAAGGAGCCAAAGTCCAAGGAGATCGAAAATGGCCATGTGTTTACAGTTAACGACCAGTTTACCTCCAAACTGCACCGTGTCAAAATCCAGACAGGTATGAAAAACAAAATCATGAAGTTAAGCACTTTTCTTGAGGCTCACAGCTTTAGTTTGATTTTTCCTAGGTGTTATTCTGTGAATGTAAACTGTGTGAGTATAGATTTTTACTGTGTCAGGCTTAAAAAAATGAACTTTTATTTTCTTAAAGCTTAGTAATAGGCAGTAAATTTGTTACAGATACAGCTTATCTTGCTTTTTCAAGACTTTTCCTCCTTAATCTTGTATCTTCATATCACTAGAACAAAACTTAGTTAATTAATAAATATTTAGTCAGATAAAGAAGTTTAAAGTCTAGTAGCACGTAAAGAGCAGGAAACACGTGTGGATTACAGTATTTCAATGGCATCTTTTAGGTGATTTTGTGAACAGGTAAATATAAACTTAATGGCACCTTCATTAGATACACCTGTTCGACTGTGCATCAAAGCAATTGTATAATGAGCCAATCACATGGCAGTAACTCAATACCATTTAGGCATGCAGACATGCCTAAACTCTGAATATTTTCTGAAAATCACTTATTGATGTCAGAGGGGAATGTGCAGACTGCTTCAAGCTGATAGGAAGGCAGCAGTAACTCAAATAGCCTCTCACTACATGTATGCTGAAAAGCATCCGTGAACGCGCGCACGTCAACCTTAAAGCAGATGTGCTGCAGCAGCAGAAGACCACACCACGTTCACTCCCGTCAACTAAGAACAGGAAACTGACGCTACAGTTCAAAAGACTGAAAGACAAAAACACCACATGTCTAACACCACAGTCTGTCTCAGTACTGTTGATGATTTTGTCTATTACCTCTTTACGCTTTGAAAGCCTGCTAGAAGTAATCCCTGAAGCTCTCTTCTGAACTGAGCGATGTCTGTCATATTTCAGGCCTGTTTCCTGAGCAAAATGGGTGTGCAGCAGAAGGTAGTGTGGGTGGTTTCTGTCTATGCAGCTACCCTTGGAAAAACCCAGAAACTGTTCTGATGGTCATCAAACCACATCTTTATTGATTATATACTAAGGTGTCAGAACTCCTCATTAAGGGTAGAGTAGGGTGGTCACATGTCGCCTTTTATGAGGGAAAGAGTTACAGGTGCTCACAAGGCAAAGGGGGGTTCCAACTGAGTACTAGCAAGGCATACCTAATAAAGTGACTATTGAATGTACATAAGGAAATGACACGTTTCATCATGATCTCTTGCATTTATTGTCTATCTACCGTGTGTTTTTTGTGCACTACCCAGTGGCTGCTAAACAGGGGGAGTCGGATCCAGAGAGGAAGGAGACGCGGCAGAAAGTGGACGACGACAGGAAGCATGAGATCGAAGCTGCCATCGTTCGCATCATGAAGTCTAGAAAGAAGATGCAGCACAATGTCCTGGTAGCAGAGGTCAGTCAGCAGAAGCTGTAGCTAAAGCCCACTTGTAAAGAGCACAAAAATAAAACTATGTTCTGTGGTTTACAGCACCAGTCCCCTAGTGGCACATTATATGATGTACAAGAGGTTAGAGCCTCTAGTGCGCTCTAGTGGTTTACTTCTTTCACATAAAAAGCTGATATAAAAGAGTCTTGCATAGCAAAGTTAATAATAAATTGGTAAATAAAAAGGCCACGAAAGAAGTAGCCGTGAATTAAACAGTCGTGTTTTCATGTGTCTCCACAGGTCACACAGCAGTTGCGGGCACGATTCCTTCCTAGTCCTGTAGTCATCAAGAAACGCATTGAAGGACTCATTGAGAGGGAATATTTGGCAAGAACACCGGAGGACCGCAAAGTGTACACTTATGTAGCATAAAACAAATTAATTCAATGAAAGCTAGCATCGAGTTGAAAGAAGCTGAGGGCCTTTTTTTCTTTCTTTTTTTTTTTTTTTTTTTTTTTTTTTGGTGGACTGCTATGTGTTTGAACAAACTTGGAAATGCTTTCATTGTTGATTCTGGGAAACACTGGGAAGGTTAACATTTCTTCCATAAAAATGTGTTTAAAAAAAGAAAATGTTAAAAAAAAATCATGCAAAGGATGGTGAAGTTTTCTAGCATTATTAGAGTTCTTCAGCTGAGCGAAGTGAAATGAGGGAGTCTAGTTTTGTATAAAATCCATGTTTCTTGTGGCCTTTGGAGAGAACTTAGTGGGCCTGTTTGCGGGCTAATGACGCGCCGCCACCAAACGAGCGCATCAGAGGCCACACGGAGAACGAGAAAACATTTGAACTCACTCCCCTGTTTTAAATGTTGATGTCAATGTGTTCTGTTTGTGTTTTGTGGCACAATAATGGCTGTACAGGTTGACAGATAGGCCTTTTTCCTCTCAAGAGGATTTTTAGATTTAAAGAAGAGGACAGAGTGTTAACTGGTACAGACCTGGTTTACAACAGCAGTGAAATACATTTTGAGTACTTGAGAAAACATGAAGAGTGCTTAATTTATGTTGCAAATAGGTCTGGGGTGTTTTTTTTTTTGTTTTTTGTTTTTTTTTAGGGGGGATGGGGGGGTTTTAATGTCTGCTATCAAACATGAACTATTTAATGCCATTCTCATTTGGCCAGGTCTGTACTAGTGGTTATAGAGATCAAGGGCTGTTGCTTCACAGCATGCTTTTATCTATTGGATCAATCAGGGGAATATAAGACACACATGAAACTCCATAAAAGGTGTTTGGACTCTCATGACACATTTTTCACGTAAGGCCTGCGTATGATAGGCCACCCACCCCCCTAAAAAAAAAAAAAGATTTCTCTCTGAGTGGAAGGTTCCTTGTGGTGCAGGTGTGCAAAGAGGATATTATTTTTCGTTCTCGACTGCATTTTGATCAGCTGGAACCAGTTTAGCACCATGTTCTAATGTGTACAAATTGTAAAATAAATATTGTACTCACTGCAAAGGTGGATTGTACAGGGCCTTGTTTTCATCATATTAAATGTAGAATTTAAAAAAAAAAAATGAAAGGGATGCTTTTTTTTTTTTTTCTGCATCTTTGCATGACCAACCAAGGCCTTGGCAAGCCTCAGAAATGCATCTGTAACCATAATCAAGGCTTAATTTCAGTGGTAAGCCACAGTCAGATTCTGTGTTCACAACAAGAATTTGGCAGGCTTCACGAGGATGTTGTTTATTACAGTATTTTCCAATTCACGTGTTTCTGTTTATCTTTACTTTTTGGTAAGAAAATACTCAGCTGACGCTGCCATTGGCCACTTTGCTATGCTACACCCTGCTTGCCAGCTTGGATAATTTTCTGTCAAAACACTTTTTCTTTCAAAACTACCTTGATTCTTCATGCCACAGATTCAACAAGGTGGTGGAAACATTCCTCTGAGATTTTGGTCCCAAAGGTGCTCTCTATTGGATTGAGGCTGGCAACTGTGGAGGCAATTTGAGTACAGTAAACTTATCATGTTGAAGAAATCATTTGTGATGCGCTTTATCCGAGAAGATGGGTGCACTGTGGTCACAAAGGTGGTGGTCAGCAACAATACTCGGGTAGGCTGTTTAAACAATGTTCAGTTGGTACTAAGGGGCCCAAAGTGTGCCAAGAAAATATCCACTACACTATTACACCAGCCTGAAGCGTTGATACAGGGCAGAATGGATCCATGCTTTTAATGTTTGCACCAAATTCTGACCCTACCATCCAAATGTTGAGGCAGAAATGGAGGCTCCTCTGACCAACAGCTCTGGATCCCAGTGTGGTCTTCTGCTGCTGTAGCCCATCTGCTTTGAGGTGTTCGAGTACTCAGAGTAGAAAAGTGGTATATAAAAACCAGACCATTTACCTTCCAAACAGCTCAAAGCAGTTTGGCCATTTTCCTCTAACACTAACGAGGCATTTTCCCCCAGAGAACTGCTTCTCAGTGGATGTTTGCTCTTTTTTGGACCATTCTCTGTAAACCCGAGAGACACTTCTGTGTGGAAAATCCCAGAAGATCAGCAGTTTCTGAAATACTCAGACCAGCCTGTTTGACAGTAACAGCTGTGCCACATTCAAAGTCACTTAAATAATGTTTTTTTCCTAATTCTGATGCTCAGTTTGAACTTCAGCAGATCGTCTTGACCATGTGTACATGCCTTAATTCACTAAGTAGATACCATTGGCTGTTATCTGAGCAGTTGAACAGGTGTCCCTAATAACATGTCTGGTGAGTGTAGAAAACTCTAAAGTTATAACAGAGTATAGTTATTTCAGGTCCGTGGCTTGTACTGGTGTTAAATAATATTATTTTGTACTGAAAGGCGTTCTTAATACTTCTACTGAGTAATGAAAATACAATGAGTAATGAAATAACAGTAAATGACAAAAACACAAGTCTTGGCCTTCGAATTAGAGCCCCAGTCTGTTCAACAATAAATATTAAAAATGTTTTCCCAGCACTTTGTGCTTTAGAAACGTTTCTATTTAGGATATCTGCCCAAATTCGAGTAAAGGGTGATATTAATCAAGTGAATGTTCTTGTTATACTTGTATTATGTCACGATGCCTGGTTATTCAACATTTAACACCTTTGTTAAGATTGCAGGGTTGCTTTGGTGTTTTTGTTTAGTTTTCTTCTGAATATATTGGTGTAACTTGTGTCTTTCACTGAATGATGGTTTTATCTGCTTTTCACTTCGCACTGCTTGATAACATTGTCCAAACTGTGCCTTTCTAAAGCTCTCCATATGGTCTTAAGAAGGTCTTAACAAACAACGTGTTTAACTTAGTCTTTGGAGCCTCCCCTGCACTTTTAAATCTGCCCAGGCCGTCTGGACCGTCTCCTTTGTCTTGTCATTTTGTTAGAGCTTGCCATCTGCTCTGTTATTATAGGAGGCGGCTTTGGATTTAAAGTAGCACCACCTCTGCTGGTCCCTTTCGCCCGGGATTTGGGCTCTGCGCAAACATACGTACACCCTCAAGCCTTCTAGACTCCAAACGGGCCACCTCTCCTTTTTATCTTTTCTTTTCTTTTTTTAAAAACCCAGCGAGCCTTACAGTTAAAACGATAAACTAAGGGTGTGTGGGTGCCATGTGACGTCAGCGTCCCAGCAAGTGTCCCATTTTTTTGGAAGGGGGGGAGCAGCCTGCGGAAAGAAATCAAACAGGATGCTTTTCAGCCCGAGTGTGGTCTGCCGTAAACACAGCTCAGACTCACTGGCCGGAGCATGGGCGCAGATGTGAAAGTGTGGACCGGACCATGTTGCGCCGAGCGGCGGTGTTGAAGAGAGCCGACGATGAAAACGTGGAGCTGATACTGCCGAGTGAGTGAGTCAACGGTCCCAGCGCTAGCTCCGGAGGCTAACCTCAGCTAGTCAGCTTCGCTTTTTTTTTCTTTTTCTTTTTTATAGCGGTTGCCACAATGGAAATTAGTTTTGCTCCAGACATTAAATTATGAAGAGTATGACTTTATCGTTCATTTAACCCTTTAGCACTTTACGACATCGGCTTTTTGGCAGCTGCTGTGATCTTTACGGTTTTTTTCTAGTGATTCTTTTAAGTTGTACGCTAGCTAACAACAGATAAAGTGTTGTCATGGAGACCAAAGTAAAGGGAACGTTTCCAAACCGACCACCACAAGATGGAGACAGTTTTTTGTGTTTCCCCAAATATATGAATGAATAATAAACTAAATTCGTGGCCTTTTTTGTTTTCAGATCAGACTGCAGCAGGATGTCGTCGTCTGGCAGTAAGTAATCCTAGACTCACACAGTAAAAAGAGGGGAAAAAAACACTCAAACTTACTTTTCGCACCTTCATAAAGACAAAAACACAAATAATCTAAACCATCTTACCTCGTGGGCTGCAGTACAGCCCAATTTAATTTTAAGTGGGTCAGACCAGTGACTCTAAATATTTAATCCCGCAGATTTCTTAATATATGAAAAATAAGTAAAATTTAATCCGTTTTTTTACATGTGTGGATTTGTGGCTCTGCCATACTGTCAATAAAAAACGACATTACTGCAGTAGAAGAATATGAACTTTTTCTGTAATGTATTATTCATCTGTTACTTGAACATGAATTTATAAAGGTTGTAAAACAAACGATACAATTAAAAAGATTAAAAGTCCAAATTTATGTCCAGTGGGCTTGAAAAAATGTAATCAGATGGAGCAGTAAATGATCTCTATCGTCACACAAAAATTTTAAATGATATCATGAAAACTGGATAGTAGACAGACAAACAAACAAACCGAATAAATACTCCTTCCCTTTGGGGGGATAAACTTATTTTTGAATTAGTTTAATGATGTCCTTGTCTAAAATATCTTTGTACACTCTGTGCCTCGTGTTTTTTGTGCGTCACATCAGTCGACCTCGTGAGCAGGCGGGTCAGACAGCAGCGGCGGCAGCAGCTCCTGCTAATGCACTTGCATCTGCTGGCTAACCCCGGAGACTCCCTGCTGTTGCAACACACCCTGGATCGCCTGCTGCGCTGGCTCTGCCCGAGCCTACGCATCTTCCACGTGTCGGAGAGGGCCTCACCATTCAGAACTTACCCCCGCCTCTGCCCCGTGGCTGGTAAGGATTCTGGGTTTTCAGTGTGTAGTCCTGCATTTCAGCACAGTATGTAGTAACAGTACATATACTTGGATCTCAGCTGTTTCTTTGGCACGGACGTTTCAACCATACATTATACCTTATTACACACTTTGGAGGTGTATTATTCAGCTATAATGATAACTTCCATATGTGAAAATGAGAAATATTTAAAGAAATTTAAGATTGCCATTGAGGTCAACATCCCCCCCCCATCAAATGCTGCACTTTAACCGTTGTAAACATGCCATCCCACAATGAGCTCCTGCCAGAGCCATGTCTGTTTTCACTTAGAATGAATAAAATAAAAGTTGACATCTTTCAGGCTACCCGTCTCTGGCCATCACTTTCTTCCTGCACGAGGCCTACGGAGAGGAACGAATCCTCAAAGTGCTGGACTTCTTCCAGCGTCCTCCCTGGCACTATCATCACACGGAGAGTTGTGGCAGCCGAACCGGAGGGATCCACATTACTTCCAGCAGCTCGCCCTCCAATGCCCTGCTGCGGCCCTACCTCCTGCCCAGCAGAGACTTTTATAGCCTGGGTGCGGGGATGCCGGTGTGGGGAGTTCGACCAGTGCACTGCGGGGGTGAGATACTACGTGTGACGCTGTACAGTGCGTATGACAATTATGAGGATGCTGTGCGGCTCTATGAGACGGTGCTGCAGCGACAGGCAGAGGAGCAGAAGGCAGGATTCTGCTGGTTCACCCTGCATATGGGTAAGGCTTTAGAGTGTTTGCTCTTGATTGTGCAGTATTGTTTTTATACTCCTCAAATTAAAACTACATACACATTTATTCCTTTCAAATTTTGTAATTTTGTAAATTTCTTAATAATAATTTTTTTAAACGTCATATTAAAAATGTGTCTTATCCCCTGCTGTCTCCTCCTGCCTTATTTCCCCTGCATCCAGAGCCCGGGCTCTGCCTACAGCTGGCTTTAAAGCAGTTGTCACCAGGAGTTCAGGTGGAGCCATGCAGCTCTGCTGTGCTACAGTTTAGTGTGGAAGAAATTGGCCAGCTGGTTCCCCTGCTGCCAAACCCGTGTACCCCCATCAGCGCTACACGCTGGCAGACTGAAGACCTCGACGGCAACAAGGTTCTCGTTCAGGTAACTGCGGGTTATCTTCTTCTTTCTGCTTCCTCACGGCTCGACACACGGGATCCACCGTCTCCTTCTCACCCCTAGCATCCCCATGAATCTTTTCAGTTGTCTTCCTCTTTACCTCCAGCCTGCCAGCTCTGTCTTCACCATCCTTTGTCCAGTATATCCACTATTCCTCCTCTACACATTGTCCAGACTGTCTCAGCCTTCCCCCTTTAACTTTGTCTAAAATGCTCTTTGTTACCAGTTCCTCTAATGTACTCATTTCTCTTCCATAAGAGAAGCCTCCAGCTCTGCCTCCTGTCTTTTTATTAGTACAACCTTCTCCAAACCTTACACCATAGCAGGCCTCACTACCATCTTGTAAACCTCCCTTTCACCCTTGCTGCTATCCTTTTGTCACAGATCACTCCTGACACTCATCTCCACCCACTCCACCCTGCCTACACTCTCTTCTTCACCTCTCTTGTACACTGTCTTATACTTTGGAGGGTTGACCCCAGGTTAACTCAACATAGTCAATCTCGCTCTTTATGTTAAACGTGAGGATTGTGTGAATGGCAGATTGACGCAGCCTCGCATTGCAAGAGTAAACACGCTGAAGTGTGGGAGATTTAACCACTAATTACCTCACAGAATGCTGGGAAACTGGCCAGACCTTTGTTCCATGTGCTACTAATGTGTGATTTATGAAACAGGAAATTTTTATATGTTTGAGATAAGGATTTGGATCTAATGCAAATATATGCAAGTCTGTGAACGTTATTTTATGAAACTAATAACATAGTGTAAATATAACTGAACCAACTGTTGTATTGCGCTGTTTGTCATGGTGGGAGATGAACATCTGTTCAGGTGTAGATGGGCTGGGGCTTCCAACAGGAGTTTACATCCTGTATTCTAACAGAGATAAACAGTAGAAACATAAAGTTATGTTTGGATGTAGTCCTGGTATACGTTATAATCCCATTTCTTCTGTCGTCCTGTGCTGCAGGTGAAAACCCCGGCACAACCTCAGCGACCTCTGACCTGTGCTTTCCCCCTGACTGGCTCGAGCATGCCTCCTCGAGGAATTCAACTCAGCAGCTCGGGACACAGCCTTTCACCCTGCAGCCTTACCTCTCCTCTGTCCGGGCAAACGCACAGGCACGGTAAGCTGCGATGTTCAATCTTTCAGTGGGAGATTTATCGCCTGGAGCTTGACAGACAGGGAGAAATATCTCCAAATTACTTCTTCACTGAGCGCTCTCCCAAAGACTTCTCCGTTCATAATGATTCCCTGGCGCTCTCTAATTGCCGTTGTATTAAATGATCATTTTGACTTAGAAAGCATTTGTACGTATAATGACTCAAATACTAAATGTTTCCTCCAGCACAGTGCAAAGTCTTTTTATTGGAGATGAATATCAGTAGAAAAGTTTACCAGTAATTATACTGGCCATGTGGTCTCTTTTCTAAGCAGTTATTTGAAGCAGTTCAGATTTTTTTTTTCAAAGAAAGTGTTAAGTTACATAGTTATATTTTTTTGGAGAAAGTTTTTAGGTAAGTACTTTTTTTTTGTATAGCCCTTTAAAAAAAAATGTCACAAAGTGAAAAGAATAAAGATAGAGACAACATTACAGCAGGAGGCCTCTCACAATAAAAACAAAACATGATTAGAGCCATCACACATCAGCATGGCCAAGCTTAGATACGAGTAAAGAGCATTGAGTCTATGCAAGAGAGCTCAAAACCTTCAGTTTTACTGAGTGACTGAGGGAAACACGAGATTTATGAGAGTTTTATGTATGATGTAAAGCTTCATATTTTTTAAGGCTTATCGCCAGTTAGAGAGCTGATGAGGGTTTGTGTTCTTGAATATAGAATCTGTCACACGTTTATGTTCCAAGAGAGTTGGTCATAAAATCAAATTGTATTTATTGGTCTGTCACGGTTGAGACACTTCGGGGGCAGCTTAAAGTAACACAAAGCAGAAATAGTTTTCATGTTTGTGTACATTGAGTGTACGATTTTTAATTTTTAAATTCTGTTTGGTGTTTCTTTGCCAGCCCAGAGACCGCGCAGCGACCCCATCTTGGAAAATCTTTATGGAGGAAGTGGTGGAGCGGAGAGCCTGGGATCAGGAAGCTGCTGTAGCACTCCTCCTGGCAGCTCCTGTTACTCGTCCCAGCGCAGCAGCCCTGCTCCACTCTCAACCTCCAACCACCCCGACTCTCCGCTGCGTCCCTCGATCACCCACTCTCTCTCCCATCTCCTTCTGGAAGAGGACGAGGAGGAGCCGGAGACCAACGTTGACACGGGAGCGGCTGTCTCTCCTCGCCCAGACCCAGCAGTCAAAGCGATGACTCGCTCCTCCTCTCTGGACCTTTTGGTGACCCTCCAGTCACAGAGACCCACAACAGTTGGAGCTTCAGCTGTCGAGGAGCTGGCCAAGGAGCTGAGTGATTGTTTGCAAGGAACGCACACACACCTTCAGGGGTCGTCTGAGACATGGGGCTCTGGTGGTGGAACAGATGCAGGCAGGACCAGGGAAAGCCCCTCCAACAGGCCCCTGGTAGAAAGCAGGACTACCGCTGAGCCGGCACGTGTGAGGAACTGTGAGGAACGGCTGGATGAGTTCTTCATCTAAATTCCTACCACCATGTCACGAGCAGTGGTAATAATCACAGACAAATAACAGGGACACCGGAGCACTGCAGCAGTTGACACGTAACATCCAGATACTAGTTTAACTTGTCTTGTTTTTTCAAGACAGCGCAGGTAAAGGTAATACAATGAATGTCTAAGTTAGTTTTATACATAGGTGCAGCTAATGATTTGTGCAGCTGTTGTAGCCGAGTGAATAGCAATCAGTTTTGTATTTAAGTGAGGCACACTAGGCTTCTTCTCATCACTCAGCTAGGCAACTTTTTTTTTCTTTGATTAACTTCGAACAGATTAAGATGATCTCAGCGTTAAGGCTGTCTTTGATGTTGCCCTTGGTCGTGATTAGAAAGCTGATTTGTGGCATATAAAGCATTTGTTTTAAGGAACTTCAGATAATCATTGATCCAGAATTTTCTTGTTAAAATGGACAAGCAGTGGAGTAAACCAGGCTACATAACAGCAATGAAGAATTATCTCCCTTTAGTCGACCTGACACCTCAGAAATGCTCATTACTGAAAGGTCACAGTAAGGACAGGTTAACTTGAGTGAATTTTTTATGATCACTTAAACAGTGTTTGTGATCATTACAGCTGTTCTGAAGGCAAAAGATGTTAAGTGAGGAAAAGAAATCGGAATAAGAAATGTAATTATTCAGGTCAAACTAGTCTCTTACTTATTTTTCTTTAATCTTTTTTTCCTTTGAAAAGGCTTTCTCGGTTTAACCTAACAGATTAATTGGAGTCTGGGTTTTTTCACTTGTGCATTATAAGGTCAGAGTTTTTCCCGCTGGGCTGCTCTCCGTAGGCAAGCTGGGGAGCTCGAAGATGTCAGAGCATTTAACTGTTTACTGGAAATAATTGTAACTGGAAGAAAGCGAGTATTGTACGCAAGTAGTGTGTAACATGTTCAGTGATGTAGGTTAAAAGATAAATGATTGGAATAATAAAATGGCTATGTCGTTGCGCCCTCACAGCTCTGTGTGTGTGTGTGTTTACATACAGGCAGGCAGATGAAGTAGGAGGTGAGAAGTGAATGCTTGAAGTATCCCAGACATATTCACACAGCTGATAACACTGCTACGCTGAATTCTTAAATCCAGATCAGACATAATTTCATCTTTCATTGAATGTTGAAACACAGATAGTTACAGCTGCTTTACACACCGGCCTTTAGACACAGAACACACAAAATCTGTATGCAGATTGTGTGCGTTAAAAACATTCTTGATGCAGCCGGTCACACCGGCCGTGTAATTTAGCAGGAAAAATTTGCAGCATTTATTTTTTTAGGCTCAAGCTCGATTTATCTGATTCAAATACAGAAAGATGACCAATCAGACCGCTGCATTTGGAAACAAGTGCACTCACTCAAAACACCAGCCGATACTAAAAATGCAATGATATGGAAATAGTCAAATGTTACTATTTTACCTCTGACACGCAGCTAGACGCTGCTCCGAATCAATCGGGTCTCTGAAATGATTTTCTGGCTCTTCAGATGTGGTCAAGAGTTCAAACTGGCCCACTGACATCCTGAAACTTCATCGCCATTGATGACTCACCTGCACTGCTCTCACACTCTGTCATGATTGATTTGGGGCCCCTAGCAATCAGGAGGGATTGAACATCACATTCCAGAGTAAGCATTATAATTTAAACACTGCTGCTGCTGATGATGTGCAGTCCTGTTGAGGCTGTAATTACACTTCCATACACAATAATGCTAATCGCTCTGCAGTGTAAATACTGTACGTGCTGGGAAGCTGTAGCTCCTCTGTATTACGATACATCAACAAATTGCACTTTAAATCCTGCGGCGCCATCTGCTGGTCAAAGGATGTTGTTGCTCTGAGGAGAACTCCTGCAGCCGGTCCAGCTCAGGTCCTTGGCCCAGTGGCCCTCTTTGGTGACTCGCACCTTCACTGGGTCAAACCTCCAGAACCGCTTTTCTTTGAAGAAGTAAAGGCGGCCATCTGGACGGGTCAGCACCCCGTTGGTCCCCTGCGGCACGCCAGTCCAGTCAGCCAGCTTGCGTGGGTAGTAGGGCTCTTGACGCAAGGTTTTAAGGTTGAGTACGGAGTAACGGGAGCCCTTGAAGAGGACCATGTGACCCAGAGGAGCATAGTAGAAGGCACTGTCAGGGTGACGAGGCAGTCCTAGCTCGCTGCTCTTCCTGGGGAAGCCGGGGTCAAGCGTGCTGCCCGTGTAGCGCCAGATCCGCTTCCCTGCACAGCAGGAGGCAAGAGACACTGAAATGACACCAAACCTTATGCTCACGAAGAGTAGAATAAAATAAAACCTCTATTTCACCAGTGCTGCACAAACAATACAGCATCTGATGACATTTAGCAAAAAACTCAGGACACCGGGCCTTTTAAGAGATGAAATAACTTTACCGAAACGCAATATGTTCTTTAAAACTAAGCATAACTTTGACTAAATACAGAAAGTACACACAGTATGTACAAGTGTTTTGGGCGGTTTTCTTAATTTAAAAAATTTGTGATTATGATTTATGGAGATTAATAATGCAGCAGAGCATCTGAGCTTTGCATAAAACTGTTTGCATTCGGCAGATAAGACAGTCTTGTCAGGTATTTGGCATTTAGTGGAACATTTTGGCACTATCTTCAGACAAATTTTTGTAGCCTTTAGCACAAAGAGAAGACTATTAAAACCGCAGCTGGAGCCTCACTGCTGTATTCAGCCTTTAAGCAGCACTTTGCTATTTTAAAAGGCACGAGAGGATCTATTTTGGGAGTTTTAACAGATGCGTGAAGTTGGCTAGCAGTTTAGGAAATGCCTTAAAAAGGAGGTGTGAGTCCCATTAATGTGCTCAATGAGGCAGTACCTTTGAAAAAATACCACTTCGAGTCCAGCGGAGAGAAGGCAGTGGCCTCGATAGCCGGAGGGAGGTCGGGCCAGCGCTGACGGAGAGGCAGCGGGCCACTTACGCGCCCTTCAGCCGGTACAGTCCAGTATACGCTGCCACGAATCACCAGCACTGTCTTATTTTGGTCTGGAAAAGAGATGAATATGCGTGTATATGTCTCTCATTCTTGCACAGAGCATGCTGGGAACAGTTTCTGAGCCCTGAACAAAGCTAAAAGTCTGGAAATTACAGCATCTCACTGTTCTCGCTCTTTTCTCAGGTATCATGAGAACACATGGGTGGCTTAAACTTTCTTTCCTGTTTTGCTTAACTATAAAATGATTTTGAAATACAGGAAAGCGAGTATTTATCAGCAGCTTTGTCCTTTTGTTATAGAAATAAATATGAAAACAGGAATATCCACTGTTCCTGCTACAGGGTTTATTATTGTTCTTCAGCTTCTTCTACAAGAGTTGTGGCTGAATGTTGTTTTCTGATAAGATTTCATTTATTCGGACCTCACCCATAGTGATGGCATCAAAGACGCCCTGGCAGTAGAGAGGCTGTCCCGGGGTGTCGTGTCTGCTTTGAAGCTCTGAGAACTCCCACTCCTGCAGCGCAGCGTGCAAAACCTGACCCGGCAACCTCACCGGGCGATCGCCTAATGGTTTACCTAAAGGCACAAAAAATAAAGGAAGCAAAGCCATAAAACAATGAAGAGGAAGAGCTGGAGTTTATTGTTAACTGTTCTCGTTGGCTGACCGGACAAACTTTACATTACAGATCGGTCCGATTTCTTATGCATCCCAAACAGCAATTTAACTGTTTACTAAATTAGATCAGGAACGAATGGGAACACAAACTGTGGAGATTTCTTCTTAAACAGGACTTGGAGAATGTTAACATTTAAATTGTCCTTTACAGGATGTGGCTGGGTTGATGTATACTGATGGATGACATTCCAGTGCACAGGAAATAAACAACAGACTGTAGATAGAACACGGGCTGGAACCTTTAACATTTTTTAACTACCAAAATCAGAGCCGTCCTATTGTTATTGGCCCGGGTACCCTCGCAGTGCGCACATGAAAAGAATAAAGGAGAAAAAAAGGGGAGGAGGGGGGCACAACACATTGAGCTCAACTGAAGAGTAAATGATAGTGCTTCAGATGTGATTACAGCCACTTTGTTTGCAAGGAGCTCAACAAACATTTTTGTAGGAAGATGGATAAAATCAGCACACCCAAGAACAGGAGGAAGAAGGCAGGAAAGATAGCTCTACTGTGCACACCGCAGTGGTATCCAAAAGCTCATTGTGAGCATGTAGGAGCAGAGATGACTTCATCCAAACACACAAACTCCCTCCTCGCACTCTGCCACATTCATCAGAAGTGGAAGAGATATTTAGATATGAAATGGCACCAAAGTGGCAACTAAACTGAAATATTAAAGCTATAAATCCTAAAATTAATGTCATATAGGCCTGGATGTGAATAATATTTAACTTTATACTGCTGAGCTTCATATTCGGGAGCATGTTTGAGGTTATTGCATTACATTCTGCACTAGTTACATATTTCTGTAACTGTTTTACAAGCTGCTGTCCCTTTAAGGCCACACGCCCTTTCCGCCACTGAGATGTTTGTGTTGTAAAGTGTCAGCAGCAGACCAGCTCAAAATAATCAGACCATTTAAGACACTTTCATGATCTTTCTTCCTCATTCTGATGCTCCCTTAGTTTACACATCTACATGTCTAAATGCACTGAGCCACTACCTTGTGGTTGGCTGATTAGATATTTACATTAACAAGCGGTTAAGCAGGTGCATCTTACAAAGTAGCCGGTAAGCTTGCGTTGACTTCATTATTTCAAACTGGCTATATTTAATATGAGCAACCAGCATTGTAACAGTATATATAACAAAGAAGGAAAAGCATAAAAAGTCCACTTCAAGTCAAAGTTGTTGTTTTTGATGTCTCCGTCACAGTGCACACGGCACCGTATTCAAAGGCAGAAACACCAAATCTATGTTCGCTCTCTGACATATCCAGTCTGCTCACATGTGCTCCTTATCAGATTGCAGTGCCAGGAATGATTCACACCCACACACACACTCACATTCACATATTCTCCTTAAAGCTTATATGTTTAAGCAGATGTAACATTTTCCGAGCATCAGCAGTCTTGTCAGTTTTGAAGTCGCTTGACGTTTACGTGGGAGCAGCTGCAGTGTGCACATATTACTGCCACAGGTTGATAGGAATAAAGGAGAAAAAGCAGACCAAGCTTCAATTGAGTGCCCGTTAAGGAATCCTGGGTAATTTTCCCTGAAGCAAAAAAAAAAAAAAGCTATTGGAGAGTTGTCTTGAGGTCTTTGTGTAAGGTCTGCTGATAAGTGGCCACCCAAAGTTCAAGTTTCCCTAAAAACAAAAGCACATACAGCTTAACGACCAACTAAAGGTAATTATCTGCTATAATTGCTGCCATTTAATTCAATCTATGGTCAAATTGCTTTAGGGCCTGAATGTAACTGAAATAAAGATGTGTGTCTCTCTGTTCGGCCGACACAGCGGGAGTGAAGGGCCACTTTAGGATGGTGAAGACAGAATATTTCAGAGGCAGAGCAGATGGAACTCCTCACTTATTAAATAAAAGGAGAGGCAGCTGGACGTGGTCTGCCTGCAAACTTCTGCTGATCTCAGGTTCAGAGCTGTGTGCTTGTCCTGCAGCCACGCAAGCATTCCTGCACAGTGTCTTGTTTTTCTCTGTGCAGCTGCCGTACACCTGAGAGGCCGGGCCAGAGCGCAGGAAGCTCCTCATGCATCTTCAAAACGTCACACAGTCACGGCTAAAGAGCTGCTGGCAATGCAAAAATGGTTTAAGACGTATTGTTGCGCAGCTGTTGTGGAGAAATCATTTTCCAAGCAGCAGCAGAAAACCCCCCAAAACAAGCAATAAAAGAAGTGTGCAGAGCGGCACATGTGGAAACCTGCCTCACACATGCCAGGAGGGACAACAAACTTGCAGTAAACAGAAACTCTTATAGCCGTCATTCAAGAAGTCCAGGGTGATGCTCCCACATTGCACAACCACAACAGTAATCTATCACAGCAGGTAAATACAGTGTGCATAACTGCAATGCTAATAATAATAATAATACACAAACAGGCTGCTGAGTGTGTTGTTTTGACACTCACACCACCTCCGCTGCCCTCCCTATAAACACTCCCACAGCAGCAGCTAAGAGGCTGTCAGGCTGAACAAACTCCTCCTGCTGCTAAAGATAAACTCAAGATTAGATTGTGATGTGTTGTGCATATTTCTTTTGCCAAGAACACGCAGAAACTTCGAGTGACTGCAAACAAGAAATGTAAGAAATTAAGTTTTGGCTTTGCTGCTCTACTCAGTCACCGTCAGTGTTTGGAGCTGTAGTGGCCTGCTGGCCTTTTTCACAGCTCGGTGCTACAGCTCCCAATTTGGAGGGCAATAGAACAGACAATCAGACTGTGCATGCACAGTTCATCAAAGCATCCCCAGATCATCACACTACCACCACCATGTCTGACTGTTGGTATGATTTTCTCTTTATGAAATGCTGTGTTAGTTTTATGTAAAGGGATGCAACTAAGTTTAAACTTATTTAACATTTTAAATTGTTACCATAAACCAAGCACCATGTTCTCACCGTACAGCTGCTGCACGGCAATAATGTCGTCCCAGCTCAGAACCAGCCCGCGGCCGAGCTTCCTGTAGTACGGCGACATCAGAGCGTGACGAACGGGGGAGTGCTCCAGGCCCAGAGTGTGTCCGATCTCGTGGGCGGTCACCATAAAAAGGTTGTGGCCCTTGTGCCCGTTTAGCGTCCACCTCTCCGCCATGTCGAAGTGGGCTTCGCCTCGGCGAGGCAGGAAGGCGTGAGCCAGAGTTCCCCCTGAATGAGAAAAAGGACTTGAGGACTTGCAGGATGGTGCTGCTTCATGTATTAAAGCGGTCGTTAAAGACTCTGAACAGCCGTTCTTTCCATTTTGAGACTGGGAGCTTTCAGGTTACAAATAACACACAGTGTAGAGAAAAAAGTTGCATTAAAGTGCTCTTTAAATTCAGAAATTCTAATATTTCTGAATTTTCTAATTTGCTGAGTCAGATCAAAGGATCTTAATGAGTTTACATGTTCTACTTAAATGTAAACTTGTGATTTTGTGGGACTTAAGCCCAAATATTCCCAGTAATCTCATTACTATTCACACCTAACTAATGAAATTAATCTGCCAGTACGTGTAAGGAGAATTTAAGGAAGTTAAATATCTTTTCTTCTTAAACAAGTCCTTGTAAATATAAATGAAGATGAAATAGATCGATGTGTTGTGACCCTGACCTGGTCCGTCAAAAGCGTTGCTGGCCCCGTCGTTGTGGTCTCCTTCATAAAAGGCCAGCCGGATGTCTGCAGGTCCACCAGGGACCTCCTGGAAGACCAGGCCCGACACGTTGCTCCACAGCTGGAAGGCAGCACGCACAGCCAGCCGGACAGAGCCCAGCGACAGGTGCTGAGGCCAGTTCACGATCTGGTAGGTCAGGTGGCGCTTGTACCACTTGTCAACTGGAGAACGGCCAGACAGAGAGAAGCAGAAATGAGACACTATGAAACTCCCAGTCTGGTTCATATCAGCCGGTGCATCAGCAGATGAGCTCCAACCAAAAAACAGCCAGCAGTGTTATTCGGAGCAAGGTTTAGTTTAAAGCAATTATCAAAGAATATAAAAAGTAATACTGGCTAAAACTCAATAACACAGTTAGCCCTCAGACAGGTACATGGGTAAAGATGCTAACTAAACGAGAATAAGAGCATAAAAAGTGCTCAGTCATGCTGATTTTTTCATATATGTTAAACTAAATTATCTTTTCAAAGAGAATTGACCGTCTTTATAAGATGTCAAAACAATCCCTGATTTGTTTCATTCGACTAATGTGGCTGTTTTCTTTCTTTCCATATTTGCTGGATAGTCTGCTATTTTAAACTAGTTGAACTTTTAGAGAGCTAATCCCATTGGAAATTGTTAAATTATTACTATTGTGTCCTTATTATAAGCCATTGATGTAGCTGTGGATTTACACCTTAAATAACCAGCATAATTAAGGAAGGATTGAGGGTCACCTCAAGGAAAGTTTTAAGTCTAATATTGAAAGTAGAAAGGGTATGTGTCTCCTGAACCCAAACTGGGACTGAAAGAGGCCTGAAAGCTGAAGGCTCTGCCTCCCATTCTACTTTTAAATCCTGTAGCAACCACAAGTAAACCGGCAGTCTTAGAGGGATATGCTTTATTGGGGTGATTGAATTGAATTGAATTGTTTTATAGTTCTGAATGCCTGATATCCCATCCTCAACTGTGACAAATCCAGCCAACTGAGCCAGAATGATAGGATGTTAACCATGCAAGCTTCCAGCTGGGTAAACTAACACGCACTCTGACTGCATGCTTCACCAAACAGTTTACTTCACCATGTGTCTGTAGTTTCTTGGCTTAGTTATAATTACACGTGTCGCAAACTTCACAGTCACATCATTTGTTCGTGGATCGAAGGAATGGGGGATTCATGCTCAGCCTTTCATTAATTTACAAGACTCCAATTTGTTCGCACACATACACAGGATCACACAGTAAAAGAGTCTGGAGACAAAGCAGACACACACAAGCAGCTCAACAGCCCTAACAGACAAAAAGGGACTGCCTGCAGGAAACAATCAGCAGATAATATGAACCTTCAGAAAGAGGCAGCTGGAGAGGCTGATTTTGTCAAAGGGGTTTTAGCCAAAACAAGAACACTGGACTGAAATAAACTTTGCACACCTGGGCGACGAGTTGACACTTAAACCTTGCAAGAAGTGATTCTTCTCCATTCAGTCTTCACTTCGGGGCTCGGCTGATTTACACATACTTGGAGAGCTGACGCTTAAGCGTCCACATAAATCAAACTTATTTTCCAAAGTTGTCAAAATATTTTTTTAAAAGACGGCCAAATGTGAGCGGGAGGTTTGCTCACGTTACACACTACTGCTCCGTCTTAAAGCCTCACGCTGCCTGAGGCCGCTACAACGGAGGACAGACTCTGAGTGCTTTTGATGCCATTTGTGCTTGTTTAAATAACGCATTGCAAACAGAATATGGGAGAAATATACGAGAAGCATGTTCTGCATACTGTGAATGGCCGAGAGACCGCAACAGCACCCTGGAGACTGGAAAATATCTGGAAATCTGGAGCCATTAAGACATGGTTTTGGCAGTGACATCAGTGTGTAAGCTGTGTGAGTAAACACACAAACAGAAGTTGTGCTTCGGCAGCAGCTTGACTCTTATAAGAACTTCATGCTTGTCCTTTTTGTTGCAACAGTTTACACAGATATGACGCTGTAAGAGTGGAAGCACATGGAGGCTCAAACACCACAAAAAAAATCTGATTCAAAATAAAGTGATCATTTGCTGCAATCCTCTAGAAGTCTGATTAGTATGATTTGAGACTGTGAGATACTCAAACATGTTCCCATCCCTGCTCCACCTCTCATTCCAAGATGAACTGCACACATTAGGCCTGTTACCGCATCATGTGTGTAGATGTGTATTCTCAGCAGAGCTCAGGCGCCTACTCTCCATCTCAGACCGCCGCGGAGTAAGAGGTCCCAGAGGACGGCAGAGAAGCCAGGAAGTCCGATACACACAAGACATTCCAAGACTTCCCTTATGGAAGCAATTATGATGCCCTCTATAGCGGCAGTGTAGGGGAGGCCGTGCTATCACAGACATTAGGAAGTGACTTAGATCATCTGATAGCTAAAGTTATTGGTTGTGGAGGTTCGGGGAGATTCTGTTTGTTGCTGGTGTTAAGAAGGCTGTGCGACAAATGCAGGCAAGAGATGCCGCTGACAACAAAGCCAACGGGCGAGGCCAAAAAAGACCCGACGCGATGTACAAGATTTCATTCACGTCTCATGGGTTATTTTGTCCAGGCCGTGGTCTAAAATCCAAAATTTGTTTCAATTCAGTTTTATTTACATCAAATAAGGACAATAGTTTCCTCAGTGTGCTTTAGGACTCTACAATGAAAGAGAGAAACCCCCAATACTCAGACTACACCTCCTATGAGCAAGCACTTGGCGACAGTGAGGAGGAAAAACTCCCTTTTAACAGGAGTCAGAGAGTGAAAGGAAGTGAGTGAAGAAGAAGCCCAGGCAGCATAATCAGGAGAGGATTCGGGGTCACTGGATCCAGGCCTAACTATAAATATTATCAAAAAGAAACTTTTAAGCTTAATCTTAAAAGTAGAGATAGTGTCTGTCTCCTGAATCCAAACTGGGAGCTGGCTCCACAGAAGAGGGGCCTGAAAGCTGAAGGCTTGTTTTAAATATCCTGGGAGCCACAGGTAAGCTAAAGTGCTCTAATTGGATGATACCGTACTCCCTCTCTTGAGATGCTCTGCCAGGCCTTATTGCAGACACCTTCACCTGCTGCTTGTTTGTGGGTCTCTCTCGGGCCTCAGATACCTATAAAGCCATTCATGCATATAAAAATAGGGAACTTTGCAAAAGAAACCAACTGTTTGCTGGAATCAGTGAATCTTTGACTGAACTGAAAACTTCGATCTAATTATTTAAAAATGAAATTATTGAAATAGTTACCAAAAATGTGCAAAAATGCCCATTCATTGTTTAAGCGTCTACACTTCATGGCATGGATCCACGGAGGCACACCTCAGAAAAATACACACACACGTCATGCACTTAAATAGCTTATCTTAGACAAGCTGGTGGAAAGTCAGTTCTGTAAATATCAGTGGGAACAACCACAAGTCAAGGTGTGTTTTCAGTTTCCAGGAAGCTCAGAAGCTGATAAACAAAAATCACATCACACCACAGGTGAGAGTGAACGAGCAGGCAGCTCGTCTGACTCACCCACGCTGCTGCAGTCGCACGGCTTCGTTTAGCAGCCACAGTCAGCTGTCAAGGTCAAACAGCTCAAACAGCATTAAGGGTTAGCTTTAAGTCATGGATCGCCTGCTTCACAGAATGGTAAGCCTCAAGCCTGATATGAACTGGAAACTGCAGGAACACCGGCATCACTGTCCACAGAGAAGCGAGTTTTTCATCACCGTGGAGTGAGAGGGTGCCAATGAAGAAAGAAGCTCCTCCCTTCAAGCTATTTGGCCAGATTGACAAGATTTATGTTTGGAGGCTTTCAAACCTACAAAAACTATACGTGCTGTCAAGCATGGTGGTGGTAGCCCCGTGCTCGGGGGCTGTTTTGCTGCAAGTCGTGCTGGTACATTGCATAAAGTGAATGGAATAATGAAAGAGGAGGATTTCCTCCAAATTCTTCAACATCACCTCAAATCAGCTGGATGGTTGAAACATGGACACAAACATGAAAATGATCACAATTTTGTGTGGATCACTGAGCTAACACTGAGCTTTTGGAATGGCCTCCCCAAAGCTGGTATTTGAAAGTTTGTGGACTAAGTTTAAAAGCTGATTCTGTTAGAAGTTAAAACCTATGTAACTTATTAAAGATGTACAATCATTCAACAGTTCAGAGAAATCCTTAAAAGACCTCAGTTACCATGACATTCATGCTCATGATGAGCGCATGTAAACTTATGACCATAGCTGCAATCCATCCAACACACGTAACCAGAAGGAGGGAGGAAAAAACGGAGGATCAGCAAAGTTACACATAAATAAACAAGGATATAAAAAATGCCAGACTTGAACTATTAAACAGGGTAGGTAAAAACTTTAGGTCACATTATTGATCAAAAGAGATCACCAACATTTTTGGGCTTATCTGCAGCCACAGATGTCTCTGTACAGTATTTCCTGCCATGTGTTGAGTACATGTTGAGATATTACTCTCCGTGTTAAAGTGGAACAACTGCCAGCCAACACTGTACATACCTGAGGCCTCATTATTACTACACGCATGTTTTCACAGGACTCTGTTCAGACCAAGAGTCTGATCCAAACACAAACCTCCTTGAGCAAACACTCGTGAAGCTGCAAGCAGAAACATATCTGCCGTTTCTATCGCATAAAGCGGCATAATGTTTGAGTTAGAGGTGGTGGCACCGCACGAGCAGAACGCCGTTATTCACAATTAAGCTATTATTGCTACAATACATCAGTGGATGCATGAAGCCAGATCAGTAAGAGGTTTGACCCGAGGGTGTAAAAGTATCTGCCGCCTGTTTAATAACACTGCCGCCTGTCATATGAGACAAGTCTGGGTTCTTAAAGAGCAGGCTCAGATCCATACAAGCAGCTGGCCACTGAGATAGGTGGCAAACAACATGATCCAGTCAGTCAGTTATGGATGTGTGTACCAGAGGGAACGTGTCAGGTACTGACACGAAGAGGCAGCGGCAAACATCAGCCGCCGCTGCATTCCCCGAACATTAGCCAACCTCGTCAGTGACACTGAGGAATGCAGAGGCTTCACACATCATGAGGCTGGAGGCACAAGCACAGAGAGAGGGAGTGGGAAACATTGCTGGGGCTTCTGGTGCTGTCGTCGGCCTGCTGCTGCTGTTCATTCACAAAGGAGATGTGACGAACAGCACTGAGGAGAGACAGCGAGAACGAAAAACACGAAGACGTACAAAAAAGGGCGTTTACAGGTCTCATCGAAATCTGTAGAGCGGCCCTGGATGGCAGCAACTTCAAGATTAGTGGGCGGATCAATTCAAATATTGATTTAAATATCGATAGTGTCAGTACCAATGCAATTATTAGTATCCGATCAATACTAGAGAAGGATCAATGCATTGTTTCTAGAATGTAAGTTCATAGTTTCAAATTCAGTATGTAGCCAATTAAATTGTGTTAAATCTTTTTTGGTAATGAAAGGGTACGCCTTGAATACAATTACATTAAAAGTATCGGTATCAGCAAAGTTGTGCTATGTTCAGTGTCTCCTTCTCTTGTTCCCATCAAGGATATTCTAACAACATAAAACACTGAAAGACTGGAAAGGCGAACCTCTTTTAATCCTCTGGTTTTTAGATTTTGGTATGTAGGTTTGGATGGAACAGATTTACCTCTAGGAGAAACTGGAAGTGAGGTTGCAGGGGTATATGTGTTTGGACGAGCCCATTCCCCCAAACCTTTATCTAAACTGAAGAACACATAGTGAGATGTGAAGGACTTTAGGAGATGAGAGAGAGAAGCATAATCCCAGTAACTAAAGACAAAGTGGAGACTAAAGTTGAAGTTTTTACCCAGCAAACATGACATGAAAGACACATGGGCTTGTGTAACTAAATAATAAGAATCACTCAGGGCTGACGTGTGCACCATCAGACACTCCACCAGCTTTAATTACAACGCTCAACTCTATTTAGTGCTTCAGTTTATGACGGCGGACCCTCCCAGTTAACTGTTGGTTCTTTCAGACCACAATGGGGCAAACAAAGGCGCTACATAAAAAGGCAGGGAATGAAACACCGGCTCTCATGTCAGTCAGGCTCACTTTGCACATGCACGCATATAAATTAAGTAAAACTATACCTTCTGCAGTGGAGCGTCTCCTGCGCAGCTGCTGCGGCGGTCTCTGTCCAGTAAAGATGAAGTTTACTCTCTGAGCCCAGATCTGCTGGCTGCCCTCGTCCGACACCCCACAGCGAGGCTCTGCCATCCGCAGCAGGGTGGCGCTGTCAAGTTTGCCTGTGATGGGCAGACGGGACAACCACTGGAATTCTCTGCGGAGAGACAGAGAGAGACAAAACACTTAGAGTCTCTCTAGTGTGTGAGCCAAAAGGGCTGCAAAAGGTGATAGATCTTTGCTGCATAGAGATTTAATGATCTGATGCACTTCTGTGTTTCTGAGAGGAGCTATTAAAGATTTGCACGAGAGCTTTCAGCCAGGCACTTGGACTGTTCCTGGATTCAGGCGAGTTACAGATACATATAACTCAAAAGTACATCAGCATCATGAAGCTAGGTTTCCCACATCAATGGATGGAAAGCAGAAGAGCTGTTAAGGCTGATAACATCAAAAATGTAGCCTTATCCCCAACCTTTATGTCCTTTATATACCAGAGCCTGCATACATTGAGTAGAGATGAGCATTTAGATACATAAAAACTGCACAGAGTTTACGAACACATCATTCAGTCCAAGATGAAGGAGTTTTAATCAGTTCCCATTATAGTACAGTGAGCAGACGGGCCAGAGGGCGAGGTTCCTGAAATTCCTGGATGGTTCAGGGAGGGTTCAGGAGAGGTTTCCCAATGCGGAGATGAGGGTGTGTTTTACTGCCCTGCACAGACGTTCAGCCCTGAGGCTTGTACCACACCGAGCTCACCCCTCCCTGTGATGAACACGCAATGCCTAGAGGTAGAAATGTGTGCAAATGGACCTACCGGACTGCAGACTGTACCTCAGCCGCATTGTGGATGTGGTAGTCATGATGGAGGTAGCCATACTTTTCCAGAAAGTCCTACAACGGAAGTCGTACCTGTTAATAATTAAACTCCAAGAGAAGCAGCAGAACAAAAATGGTGATGGTTATGACTATGATTTTTACTAGCAGTGATAGCTGTACAAGGTGTGACAGTGGACAGATGGATAACCATACGTGTTTTTAAAAACGACATACTAAAGAGGAGTAATGACATACAAATAATTAATTAAGCACTTACTAATACCTTACTAATGCTTAATGGTGTGACATTATTACAAAATGCTACTGTTTTCAAAAACCAGTGCTGTCACACGACATATTTCTAATAAGAACATAGCGTAGTAACCACACATCCCCATGAGTTTGCAAGACTTCTGCATTATTTTACCATGTACATGGTTATGAGTGCGCAGACCACCCATAAGACAAAGAAGCCCCCCGGGGGCCCCTGAAACTCCCAAGTTATAATTTTGCAAGAATTCCATGTAAACATGCAAGTCACGGAAAGCTCCGGTGTAATACCTATAAAGTGCTTTAACATGAACCCACAGGGTACACGCCAACAGGTGTTGCATTATTCTGTGAGGCTGGTTCATAGTTTAATATTACAGCCCCTTCATGTTCAGACAACAGCAGCAGGCACCGCTCAGAGTGCGATTACAGATGTGACGGGGCGGAAATTAAAACTGAGGAGATGACAGATGCGTTTCAGCAACAGGAATGTGCAACAACAAAATAATAATAATAATAATGTTTCTGAAAATGCCACAGGGCTTTGTTTAATGTAAGAATGAAAGCATAGCTGGTGAAACCAGATGAGGAAAGCGTGTAGTCTTTGGACAGCCAGCAAAGGGAGCTGTCAGATTAGAGCGGTGCAGTCTGAACCACAGAGAGGCGAAACTCGTTTATCTTTCTTTATGAATGGGTCAGATCTCCTTGTCTTTATGCAGCAGACTTTAACATTACATGACAGTACGTGTAACCTTTCCTGAATGAATATAGGATATATAAAGACTCTTTGTTTTTAAATCTGTTTTGAGTGGGGTTGCTCATTTCAGCTTAGTTTTTTTTTTTAGTTTAATTGTTAGCTTTAGTCTTTTTAAACTATTGTTGTATGGAGGGCACATGCCAAGATGCAAGATTTGGGGGAAAATCAGTACAGCTATAAGAAAACCCCGCAACGACTCGAAATCTTTGTTCTCGGTTCATAATCTAGGTTAAATGTATGTTATCGGCAATACTGGGACTGTTTTACATGGTATTGGATCTATATCGGTATAGATCTTAAGTTGCAGTATGGTACAGCACTGTAGACATCAAAGCCTCATCAGGCATGTTAATACATTTCACCAACTTAAATACTAAAGTTAAAATATAATTTTGACTTTGTTTTGACAGCTTTTTACGTCCATTTTTAGTTAACTATAACAACATTGTCCAGCTGTAATAATTCCCGTTATTAAAAAGTTTGCACATTTTATAATGGCGACAAAACAGGAAAGCGCTATTATAGAGACAGCAGGGAGTTGCGTTTTAAATTGTTGGTTGTAAATGAAAAACAAAACAGCCATTACGAATATTTAATGTTTTTACAGAAATACGTTTAGACAGACATGTACCTTTTCGTCTGAAACAACTGTAAAATCATCTTATTTGATTACTGCTGTGAGCTGTTAATGTTATTTTATTATAACCACCAAATAAATTCACTGTGTCAAAGTTTCGGTGTAAAGCCGATAAAACTATTTCCCCGGTAGGATAACTTCGCAGTGCCCACAGCGTAGTTTTAAATGTGGGTCACTTTAATTCGCCTGCTTACCAGAAATGTTTGTAACAGAGGTCTTTGAGTCTCTGTGAAATGAGTTTTGACAGCAGTACCTCCGGGTCCAGGAGCAGCGGTGATCCTGCGGTAGTCTGAGCGGTGATGAGCGCCGTTACAGCCAGGAACCAGAGTCTCCTAACGCCCCGCTCACACAGGCCCGGAGCTCGGCGGCTCATCGCGGGGAGAACCGCAGTCAGCGCCCTGCTCCCTTCACAACCTCCATGATTAAATTTACTATCCGAGGACACTCAAGTGATCCCAAGACTTCTCCATTACTGTGAGGACTGACGGAGGTTATTCACAGCTGGAGGATTACAGGGAGAGGAGGAGTGTCAGCACCGCCCCTCGTCTGCCCCTTTACTGCAGGGCAAAAAAATCCAAATCAGCAGGGCAGCGTCTCCCCTGCTGCACACAACCAATTTTAAAGATATGAATCACATGCAGTTTGCTGTTTCTTTAGTGCTGAAGAGGTTAGTGTGTAATGAACTCACACGGAGCACGGAGAAAAGATCACAGTTTAATATAATTTTGGAAAAGAAAAAAAAAGAAAAAGAAAAAAAGAAAACCAAGTAAAACATTTTATTCCGTTTATACAAAACAATGGTATGAAGTCTACCTCACATAACATCAGCAACTAGAATCTGACAGAAAATTAAAAAGATGTACAAAGAAATAAAAACAAAAAACAAAAAGGGGAGAAAAAAAAACAAAAACAAAAGACCACATGCCTACAGGTGCCAATCAGCCCCTTTACATAAGCTCAACACATCCCTGAATCACAGAAGAACAGTAATACTTAGGATGCACCAGCTACAGTAGACAAAAATCACATCTGTCTCATCTACACCCTCCCCTCTCCTACACCCAGTTAGTCCTCCAATCTAAATCCTCCGTCCACGGCAAAGTTAGGGGCTGGAATGGTTTTCTTCTTTGGAGCACTCAGTACGGCCGGTCTCTTCTGTCGTCCCTGCGGTCACCTCTGAGGGGAGAAGACAAAGATGTCTGTTACTCGGGCTGCATTTTAACGAAGACCCACATGTGCTAATGTCATTGAGATAAAAACCGGAATCAGCCGGCAAATGAAGGTGAGCCATAATGTCAACTTCTCATTCGCACAGGCCTTCACATTTTAAATGAGCAGCAGAGCTTGATTTCAATAAAGCAGAAAGCCATTAATGCAGCATGTCACCTTCAGGGTAGAGCAATAAACAAGTCTGCTATGAAGCCAAACCAAACACAATTCAGAGTGAATATTCAGACACCTGGAACACTTAGGGGCTCCTTGGATTGTGTAATTTCACTCACAGCTTGCTAACACCACAAAATGCAGTTTAATCTCCTTGAAGATCATACTGCCAAAGTACTTCTGTTATAATTTGGACGATTGCCATATACAGAAGTTCTCAGATGATACAGCCATCATTGGATGCGTATCAGACGGGAATGATCAGGAATACAGGGGGGTCATCAGTGACTTTGTTGGCTGGTGTGAGACCAATGTACTCCAAATCAACGCCGACAAGACAAAGGAGATGATCATAGACTTCAGGAGGAAGTCACCTCCTACAACACTGGTGAACATCCAAGGGAAAGACATTGAGATAGTGGACTCTTATAAGTACCTGGGTGTTCACCTCAACAATAAACTGGACTGGACTACAAATACAGACATCCTGTATAAGAAGGGCCAGAGTCGACTCCACCTGCTGAGGAGACTGAGGTCCTTCGGAGTCTGCAGGACTCTGTTAAGGACATTCTATGACACTGTGGTAGCATCTGCCCTTTTCTATGCAGTGGCCTGCTGGGGGAGTGGATGCTCGGACAGGGACAGGAGCAGGATTGACAAACTGGTGGGGAGGTCTAGCTCTGTGCTGGGATGTCCCCTGGAGTCTGTGGAGGTGGTTGGCAAGTGGAGGATGTTAATAAAGCTGACATCCATCATGAACAACCCACATCACCCACTGCATGAGTATCTGAGTGGGCTGAGCAGCTCCTTTAGTCAGAGACTGAAACACCCTCGCTGCAGGAAGGAGCGCTTTCGCAGATCATTCATCCCAACAGCAGTTAGACTCTATAACTCCTCAATCACGATGTCATAAGGCACTGGACACTGTGAACATCCACGGTCACCACTTCATGCATAATGGACCTTCCATGTGTATGGACATGTGCAAGTATATATGTATGTATATGTATATTTAGTGTGTACATGTCTATACATACATAACATTGACATACAATAGTTATGTCAAGCTATATAGTTTGTCTTGCATATTTCCAACCATATCCATAATCACATACTGTGTATGCTACCATTGCATATAGTGTATTATAGGGCTGCTCAATTAATCGAATTTTAATCACGATTACGATCTGGGCTTTCAACGATCATTAAAAATGACTGAGCCGATTATTAGCCCCTCCCTCATTTATCCGCGACACCTTAAAGGCCGGTCCGTGAAAATATTGTTGGGCATAAACGGGTCCGTGGCGCAAAAAAGGTTGGAGACCACTGATTAAGAGGACCCGAGGGAAGCTCGGAAAGCTAAGCAGAAGTTATTTGGAGAGGAGAGTGAATGCTGTTGGTTGAAAAGAGGTAAAAAAAACTTCAGTGGTGTTGCACACTATTTTATATTATTTTTTAAAGTCATTGTTAACCCTTTAAAGCCGGTCAGAGCAGCACGCTCGGTTTTGTGTAACTATTTTTAAATCCCTGTAGAACCTGAACCGCGTAAGCTAGCGCAATATTTTTTTTTTTTTGCATATGAAACCGGAGGAGTTGTACTTACATCTTATGCCATCAGCTTGTCCTCGGTCACGGTTTCGTTCCACATAAAGCTTTGCAAAAATTGCATAAAAAGCACTTGCAGGAACAAAAACATAATATTCCAGAAACACGTTTTGCTGATCCGATCAGCTGTTTGTAACACTTCCCACAGTGAAACAGACGTCAGCGCGAACTGTCGCATGTCCGCCATTTCCTGCCCAAAACTGGAAGTGACGTCATTTTAGCGGAAAATGTAGTTTTTTACTTGTAGGCCTTAAAAGCCTATACTGGTCATGTTTGACTTTTCTGAATAGTTGCTGGGATGTTTAGAACTCGAATTGCACTGCTGGAAATAGTTTGTTTTGATGCACATGCTGTTTTCGTTGCAAATTTGCATCATAGGATTGTTTTTTCGTTTTTCCTGCAGTATATAAAAATTGGTGTATCTCCAAAATAAAACTATGAAGACACTCAAAATAAATTTCCTGTTGTTGTAAACTATTTTTTGCAACTTTTTTGTATTTAAAGTTTTGAGGGATAAACCTCTTAAATTTCTCCAAGTAGAAATATATGTAAAAAAAACAAAAACGATTTTCAATTTTTTTGTAGTTTATTGCACTTTTTTGCAATTAATGTAGTTACTATGGACTTAATGCATACATATTATTAAAATATGGGCTATAACAGCTGTATAGCAACTTGAAATGCTCCCACAAATGGCACTACAACATGTGAAAAGATAATACAAGCTCTGGCGGACTTGGTTCTATAGTAGGTCTTAAAGGGTTAAATAAATATCGTCAAATAATCGAGATCTCAATTTTAGTGAAAATAATCGTGATTATCATTTTTGCCATAATAGAGCAGCCCTAGTGTATTATCTTACTTTTTTTCCATTAATTGTACTTATTTGTATTTCCTTCTGATATCTGTACCTGAGGTGACGCAAACATTTCCTGGTCTTGGGATCAATAGAGTCTTATCTTACTGAAAAAGACAAACTATAGTCATTTTTGGGCAGAGTACGCCCTCTTCTGGCCATAAAGTAGTGGCTAAAGCAGATACGGGAAACTCAAGGCCTCAAGGGCTGGTGTCCTGCAGGTTTTAGATATCGTCCTGGGTCAACACACCTGAATCAAATGATTTGTACATTACCAGGCCTCTGGAGAACTTCAAGACATGTTGAGGATGTCATTTAGCCATTTCAATCAGTTGTGTTGGATCAAGGACACATCTAAAACCTGCAGGACACTGGCCCTTGAGGCCTGGAGTTCCCCCACCCCTGGTCTAAAGTCTCTTTTCCACTAACACCTACTCTAAGTCCATCCATTTTTTTTTTATTTTTTATTTTTTAAGCGTTTTCCATTAGGTACTGGTACTTGAGCACCCCTCAGCCAGCAAAAATGTGACAGACTGCACGACACTGATTGGGCAAGGAGTGAAATCACTGCTTGAGCCATTTCACAAGAAACCACCACTTTTTAAACCAAGCAACAAAGTAGATGGACCACCCTGCTGTAATGACACTACTGCAACAGCCAAGAGTCTTCAACTGACCTTCCTCCCATTTTGTAGCCGCCACCTCCAAATCCTCCGCGGTCACCCCCGCGGAAACTTCCACGCCCTCTAAAGCCACCGCCTCTGTCGCCTCCATATCCGCCTCTGCCTCCACGATCTGCAAATGCATCATGACATGACAACACAAATGGGTCCGTGACAGGTTAGAGCACAAACTAGCCTAACAATTTAAGTCTTTAACACATGCAACTACTCTGAAGTGGTGCTGTTATTTCCTATGTTAAACTTTGCGTTTTCATTACAATAAAAATGAGTTTCTTGCATTTATAAAATGACAAAACTGAAATCACCCAAAAGCCTTTAATCCATTACTAAATGTATTAACATAAAAATTGAGCAATAAGGATTTGGACAAAGGATGGGAAGAGAGAGAGAGAGAAAAAAAAAAAAAAAAAAAAAAAAAAAAAGGAATTTGGCAAGTTTAGCCATACTTAGAAACATGTTCCTGCTACCAGGTTTCTTTTCGCTAAAGCTACAGGGACCATTTTCCAATCCTGTAAACATTTCAGGTAAAAGAACATCTCTAAAGCACTCACCTCCACCTCCAAATCCTCCATCTCCTGGTTTGGGTGCACCACACTTGTTACACTCCTGCCGCCGGGCAAAATTCATGTTGCCGCAAGAGCTGAGGAAAGGAAATCCAGGCATTTAGAAATGCAACTGAGCCAAATGGACATGTTCTGTTGAATTTTTATTAATAAACATTAAGAAATGAAATAAAAAAAGTTTAAAATCCTCACCTGTTGGGACAAGGCCAGTCTCCTCCTTTAATGTCAAAGTTGGGTCCACCACCACCACGACCTCTGAAACCTGCCAACCAAGATGCATCATCAGTACAGGTAACGTAATTTACCAACTGTATATCATTTGAACCCAGATGACGGCCTGAGCAACACCCACCTCCTCGCCCCCCTCTGCCGCCGCCGCCGCCACCACCACCACCACCCCTCTGTGTGAACTCAGCTCTGCGGGTGGCGAATGATACTTTGATGGGTTTGCCGTTGAAATCCTTTCCTGAAATTAAACAAGCAACAGGTCAGTGAAAACAGTGCTGAAACATGTCAGGAAATAAAAATACATATCAGGGCTCTTACCATCAAACCAATCAATAGCAGCTTTGGCTGATGGAGGGTCATCAAAGGACACTGTAGCTTCACCCTTTGGTCGCCCAGTGGCTTTGTCAGAGTAGATGTTTATCATTGGTTGGCCAGTCTTCTTATTCACCTAAAAGTACAGAACATTTCGAGATGATCAGCATTTTTTGCATTTACTGTTTTAAATGCCTGAGTCTGCTGCAATGAATACCTACACGAGTACACGCCCATGCTACTAGCATCGTGTGTGTTTGTGCTGGTGGAAAACTGAAACCTAATTACACTAAAGTAAATGAAGTAGAGGTGGTAGATGATGCCTATATGAATCAAAGACAGATAAATAGTATTAGCCCTCTGGTCCTCTGTAATGCTTACATCATTTTAGTCCATTATTAGGCCAGGCAACATGATTGCATCGTAATGCACTACCCCTACTGTCAGTTTTGTGGCTATAAATTAGACATAACTGAAATTAAAATGATAGAGGTTGCTTCAGGTGCATAAAGAAAGGACTGATCTGGTATAATAAAAATCCAGTCAAATGAAAAGAAATCAGTCTCAGATTCGCTCAGTACCTTAATGATGCCAATCTGCTTGAAGAAGTCTCCAACTTCCTGAACTGTGACATCTTCTCCAAGTCCCTGTACAAAAATGGTGTTGTTGTCAGAGTTGTCCTGCTCTCCAGCTGTGGATGAGATCAGACGACAGAAAGTGTCAACAAACCTCATCTAAAAACAGATCAAATTTAAGTGTTTAAAGATTACAGAACATGTTTAGGCTCCGTCTTACAGAACAGTACATGACATGACCAGGTTGGCTGTTTTTTTTAAGTTCCGACTAACAAATTTACATTAGCTTGTGTTAATCAACTAGAAACAGAACCAACTCAGCAGAAAATACTAAAAATAAGGAGTCCAAGAGGTCACCTTTGTGTTGCCTCTGGCTGTACAATGAGTTGTGTTCTCTCGCTAGTTAGGCAACATAAACCAATGCAGATGTATTAGCCGAAAACAACCAACCAACCTGGTGAAGTCTCCCAGACTGTACACAAGATGGCGCCAAACTCATTTTAAAAACGTAAACACTCGTTTCTTACATCCGGCTCCACAGGCAGTGTAAAATTTATGTAACTTATTCAGTGCAGGGCTTTTAGCCCATACATGTTTAATGTCCACTTTAAGTCTCACCTGGTTCATCCCTTGAGCCGTAGTCTCGAGATCCTGGAAAACAGAAAAGAGGATGGAAGGAGAATGTGTGAAAAAGGATTTTTTAACTCCGTGGTGAGCTTTCACATAATTAAGTATTAACTTTGTCCCTAGCATTGCATAATGATACCAAAGAAAATTAACCAAATACCATGTTAACAGCTTTCTGGTGGGTGTTTTCATACCATTGCGTCACATACCAACACCTTTCAACAGGAACAGAACTGTTCTGTTTTTTTTTTTCCTCCCCTCACTTTTCTTTTTTGAACTTACACCAGAAATGAAAACCACCATAAAGTCTCCAGTTTTAGAAAGTTTTCCTTCTTCATCCTGGGAACACCTCTCATTTACAATCAGCTCTTGTCTCCATGCAACCATTATTTTACATCTCAAGCTCCATGTTCTTTACCATTATGACAAATAGCAATAGGTGGAGTACCCTTGGGATCTGGACATGGAAATGGTGGCATTCACTGAAGTTCCTCTCTCTCTCTTTTTTTAAACCCTCTTTTCTTTTTCCTAACTCAAACTCTTTCCTCCCCCACCGACACAGTTCTGATGCTCGTCACTTACCACCGTAATTTTTGTAGCCACCACGGTCACCACCTCTGCAGAGGAAAAATTGGAGATATGATGGCTTTTCCTTTGTCCCAACTGAGAGCTCAAAGCTCCCCTACATCCCCACCAGTATGCACTCCTGCCAGGGTGTGCGACTACGGTGGAAATGTCTCACACGATGAATGCGTTAGTCTTTGACATTAGAGATCAATAAGCAGACGACTAGGCAGCGCTGACTGAACAATCAGGTAGTTATTACATGTCACTGGGGCACCGTTTACAGATAATTTGGTACTTTTCACATGGCCAGATTAGATACCATTAGCTGAAAAAAAAAGAAAAAAAAAAACAAACAAAAAAAAACAGCTTTTTTTTGTTTTTTAAACAAAATGAGCCAAATTGATGTTAAGGGGTGCAGCAAACCAATGAGCAATCTTCCACTGAGTGCATTTATGTGATCCTTTTACTGAGGTCCATGTTTTAGTTCAATCACCTGTAGTATAAAATGTAGATCCATGTTAACACAACATACATGTTCGCCATTGTCAAATATACAACACTTGAATGAAACCTGTTGAATGTGAAGCAGCTGAAAATGTGGCTCCAGGTCTAAGTGCATCACCTCAGGGGAGTTTCCACTGCTCACAGTACATTGTGTGGTCATTATAAGACATGAAAGTACCAAAAACTGGAGTTTGTGAACTTACTGGCATCTTAAAAACGTGTGGCTACTGGAAATTTAACTGAGACCGAGATCTTAACATAACAGGAGGTTTAAAGGATGAAAAAGAAATGTGGCACTTTCGGACTGTACAGGCTCCAAAAATAAAGATTATATTTACCTCCTCTCAATAGAGGCACAGTTTAAATGTTAAAAAGTCAAATCCATTTTTAGTAACAAATTAGTCCAAAGTAAAAAAGAAAAAGAAGAATGGTATGGCACCATTTAGGTTAATATTCCACTGGATGAAAGTCTCTGAAAACACCAAGAGGTCCTTTTCAACCTTTGTTGCCAAATGGACAAAACTTGTGTCAGTCTGGGTATGTTAGTTGCACAACCAGCTCTTATCTGGGCAGCTGTATTCAATCTCCATTTCTTTTTACCTTAAGATCCCATTGATAGTGAGTGGATCTCCAATGAGTCGAGCAACTACGCTCCAATTAACCACCACTTGAGTACAAATCACACAATCTTAACAGTGGATTTTGTCACCAGCGTGTCTCTTATGAGATTAAACACACGCACACACACACACACACAAAAGATTTAAAAATACAAAAATCAAGGCTCAGAGCACCTGGAGCATATGTTTGGGAAATTTTTTACCTGCGGCAACATTTGATCGTTCAGGTTTTAAAAGAAGAAAAATTACCAGTGTTTGCGGATCTGGAGCACAAAGCAGATGAGTGGTGAAAAAAATCCATCTATGTGGATGGTTTGTAGTTGATGAGTGGTGATGATGTGCTTATAAACAAGTCATTTCTCATATTTCAGTTAAAAAGGGTACCTTAGGGGCAGTGGCACTGTGCAACTTACCCCATACCAGGAGGTCCGCCTCTTCCGCCACGATCATATCCACCACTGCGGTCATAGCCACTGCCGCCACGGCCTCTGCCTCTGTAGCCTCCTCCTTCTGAACGGTCTCCATAGTCACGCCCAAACCTCCCACCCTGACCACCACCTTCACCACCTGGTGGAAGTCAGAAAAGAAATTCTTAGCACAGGCCAATTTCAAATACAGACTTATTGAGATTTTATGATCCAGTTAGCATACCTTCATTCCACCGTCCATATCCACCGCCACCACCTCCTCCTTGCCCTTGGCCTCCGTATCCACCGCTGCCACCACTCTGGCCACTGTATCCGCTACTACCACCACCACCGCCCTGTCCCTGTCCATAACTGTCTCCACCTTGCCCCTGACCACTGTAGGAGCCTTGCTGTCCATAAGACCCAGATCCTTGCTGCCCATAGGAGGGCTTGTCACCATATCTGAATGGGAGATTATCAACCAAGTGCAGAATTAGCTGGATGTTTCCCCCCTTAAATCTTGCATTAGTTACATACATACAAATCGTTGCTGGATTTTTTTCCCATTTCCACACACAAAACACACCCCATCCCTAATACAGAGACATTATGAACTTACCCAGAGGACTCCTGTCCATAGTTATTATAGCTCGGTTGCTGAGACTGGCCATAATTTTCTGTGGAGATGAAGAGATGAACCAAGTTTAAAAACAACCCCAAGGTTCACATTAGCATTTCACAATTTATAAAACAATTAACCTGTACCAAATGAGATTGTACTAAAGTGGACAGTATCCTGACCTCTGCTGTGCCCGGGATACTTTCCACCAAAAGACAATAAAAACCAGTACCAAACTTGTGTGTGGACACAGGCGTATGCCAGATCTTAAAGGACACATAACTTAAACACCAACTAAACTAGATGTGAAAAGACATTTTAGTAACTGATATTTAAAAAAAAAAAAAAGTAATATAATAATAATAATGATAAAAAGACACTTTTTAGGTGGCCTCTGTTTAACAAAAGGTGTTTAAATTGCATTTACATACTGTACCTTGCTGTCCAAAGCCACTATAATTCTGTCCTCCATAGGAGCTGCCACTATTTCCTTGTCCATAACCCTGCCAATCAAATGCATAAGTTAAGCAGGTTTTACTTTAAAATAAATGAACTTGTACTATTACATCAAGTAGCCAGAATAGAGGTCTTACCTGCCCGCCTTGCTGACCTCCACTATATGAACCATAGCTGCAGACACATGGTTAAAAAGACATTTAGCTTCCGGGTTTAAAATGTGTTCAAAAAGCTAAAACGTTGTTCAGTTACACGCTTTGAACATGGGTATGTACTTTAAAGTTTGTCTGCACATTACCTTTGCGGGCCACCGTAGCCTGAGTCTGAAACAAAAATAACACAGTGGTGTAAATGTGTTTGCTAAAAAGTGAAGTAAATGTCTAGCTGACCAAGCAGCTGGCCTCAAAGGCAAAAATAGGTTACTTTAAGCAGGCCAGCAACACGCCAACAGGCCCTTAGTCAGGCCGAGCCGGGAAAATGGCGGTCACTTTAGCGTTGGCTTAGACTAAATGTTGAAAACGAAACAAATGATCTGCTCAAAATACCCCTTGTTCTTCGCACAGCCTGATGTAATGAAAATACACACACGTACGATTACAGTTAACTATAACACAGGATATAAGATAACGTTACAAGAGCAAAATACTTCTGGATCCGCAAGAGAAACAACAGCCTTCGCCATAACAAAGACGCTTTGAATTTTCTTTGCTAACAGCCACCCCGACAAAGCCCACTGTAGCCACAGTTCGTGTTTTGAAGTACAGCTAAAAATAAGATGCCGTGAAGCACTTTCCCATAATGAAAAGATGAATAATTATAAACAAATAAAATTATTTGCATGCATTAATGAGGGGGGAAAAAAAGAGCCTGCGTTCCATGGAATAGACGGAGCCCTGGTTCTGGCCTCGCGGTTCGCAAGCTAACGTTAGCTCCAAAGCTATTTGACCTACTTTCTCATCGGAAATAAAATGCGTTCTCACTTACCAGTGGCCATTGTGTGTACTCTTTATATATATGTAGTTTAAAAGCTGATGAATTCTGGTTCTCGTCGTGGCTGATTAAAACCTCTGCTTGAAAGTGCGCAACAAACAGCGCAGAGCCGAACACGCCGCTGCGAATCTGTGCTAAATGCAGCAGCTTTTGCATGCGGGGCGGGGCGCTCCGGAGCCCGCCTTCAAAGCGCGCTCACGCCCCCTGCTGGTCCTGGGCGTTAATGACGAAATAGCGCAGAAAGTTGCGCATCTTCTCTGTGATATCTGATTAGGCTTGTGTGAGTCCAGCTCACAAAAATGCACATTTTAGGGATTAATTGATAATTGTATTAATGTGTATGCAGTGATGTGCAAAGGACTTGAGCCAGCCTTCACTCATTTATATTTTTGGGAAATGGGAAATAGTTGCAGGGATTTATTGAAACATGTGTAAACATACCTGGAAATACAGTATATAAGACAAAAACTGTGTTTGTACAATTCTAAAGAGCCTGAAAGTTAGTCTTTGGTATGACCACCTTTATTCTTCAGCACAGTCTGAAGCTTTCTTGTAATTTCTCTATGTAGCCTTCAGGTAATAGCTCTCCAAACTCTTCTATCCAGGTATATGTCTGTGAAGGTTCTCAGTCATCCAGGTTATCGTAGTCAAAGGAGCTTGCAAAGAAAAGTGTCTGGACTTCTTTAAGTTACTTGAAGACGTTTCACCTCTCATCCGAGAAGCTTCTTTAGTTCTAAGGTCAAATGGTGGGGAGTCCCAGATTTGGAGTTTGGATTTGGAATGGTGGGGAATCTGGGACTCCCCACCATTTGACCTTAGAACTGAAGAAGCTTCTTGGATGAGAGGTGAAACGTCTTCAAGTAACTTAAAGAAGTCCAGACACTTTTCTTTGCAAGCTCCTTTGACTATCCAGGTATATATTGACTACTTTGGCAGTGTGTTTGGGATTACTATCAAGCTGAAAAAAATAAGCTTTTGTCAATTAGATGGTTTCCACATGGTAGATAAAAATCTAACATTAACTTTCATGCATTCACAGTTTGGATGAATTGCTTTATAAGATCTGCTGCCAGTGATTTTCAGTCCAGTTATTGTGTGTTCAGGTATTCATAACTGAGCCCTTTCTCCCCTTTTCTTTTGAGACCATTTCTTTCTTTTTTTAAAGACCCAACTTTCAAATTAATGGACTTATCTATGTGGATGATCAGTATGTATATACATCACTGACTGATCTCCTTCGCAGGTCAGTGTAGAGTAGCAAAAAGAAAGAACATTTCTTCGAATAATGCAGTGTCCTCTAAACTATAGAAGCATTTTTATCAAAGAACACTTCAGCCATTGTGATTTAGAAAATTAAGTCTTCCTCTGGTATAGGGCTGTTCATATAACGATATATATCGGATGACGATATAAAAACGTCTGTTTCATTTTACACTATCGTTTGTTTTGTTATCGTTTGTCGCAAAATAAACTGTTTACAGTAATATTTTTTCATCGTTTTGATGGTCACTGTAGTGGCTATATTAATTTCTTAAAGTTCTCTCTTTCTCTTATATTTTATATAACCACACTACAGACGTACAAGCGCCTGTTTTTATGCGTTGTGGTTAGCAACAAAACCATCGTATGTCCGCTTGTTTATGTTCCACATAAACCTTTCACAATAAAGCTCAAGATCCTGTTAAGACTTTTCAAAATAAACTGAATCACGTGAAAGAGCAAATTATTTATGGATGAGAGGTAAAAAAAAAGAAGAGCCGCCAGGTGCTAAAAAATAAACCTTAGACTCAAACGTTAGAACAGGCTTTTCCCAGCACGCTGTGTAATAAATACTCACACAGAAAACGGCGGCCGTTACAACTTATGTCTAAAAAGGTGTCGTTTCATGCATCGGTTAAAACCATTGACTGTGTTTTCTACAGTCAATGGTTTTGGGGTCTTCACACCCCTTTTCTCTGTTCGCCATCTTGTGCAGAAGGGCTGAGAGGAGAAGCTGGGTATGGGTATGTACTGGCTCACTCCCGGTGGCCCCTGTGGCACAATCAGGCCCCTTCCGGGATGTGGAGATATTTATTATTTACTATAACTTGTGCTTATGTTGGTTTTCGCTGTGTTTTCGCTACTGTGTTTTTCTCTTTTCGCTTGTTTTTATTTTCCCAGCAGGTGATCAAACAGATTTTTAGTGTCTTCTCTCTCTGTGTCTCTCTTCCCCTATTTTTTGCTTTCCATCCCCTTCTGTTGAGCCTCTTCCCAACTTCTCTTTTCTTCATCTTTCTCTTTCCCATCCCCTAGTCCTGTCCGTTCTGATTGTAATAATTTCAAAGTAAAGAAAAGTCTGTGAAGGTTCTCAGTCATCCAGGTCATCGTAGTCAAAGGAGCTTGCAAAGAAAAGCGTCTGGACTTCTTTAAGTTACTTGAAGATGTTTCACCTCTCATCCGAGAAGCTTCTTCAGTTCTAAGGTCAAATGGTGGAGAGTCCCAGATATAAACCTAGTGGGAGAGACCCCCACAGAGGGACAAAAGGACCCCCTGATGATCCTCTAATCACCTGAGCCAAGGTGTGAAATTGGGTGTGGGACCCAATCAGCCAGAGTTTCGGGTGTGTTCATTGTGAAACCTGGCCCCACCTTATCATGCGAATTCTTGAGGTCAGATGGCCCAGGATGTGAGTGGGCGTTAAGGCGTCTGGGAAGGGATCTCAAAACTGGATTATAGATGGCAGACAGTTGGTGTCGTAAACCCCCGCCTCTGTTCAAAGATGGTCGCTCACAGTGGACATAGATGGCTTCTTTCACTCCTCTTTCAAACCATCTGTCCTCTCTGTCCAAAATGTGAACATTGGCATCCTCGAAAGAGTGTCCTTTATCCTTAAGATGCAGATGGACTGCTGAGTCTTGTCCTGTGGAGGTGGCTCTTCTGTGTTGTGCCATGCGCTTGTGAAGTGGCTGTTTGGTCTCTCCAATGTAGAGGTCTGGGCATTCCTCACTGCACTGTACAGCATACACCACGTTGTTAAGTTTGTGTTTTGGCGTTTTGTCTTTCGGGTGAACCAGTTTTTGTCTGAGCGTGTTGCTGGGTCTGAAATACACTGGGATGTCATGCTTGGAGAAAACTCTCCTGAGTTTTTCTGATACACCGGCTACATAGGGGATGACAATGTTGTTGCGTCTGTCCTTCTTATCCTCCTTCGCTGGTGTCTGGTCTTCTTTTCTGTGCCTCTTTGCTGACTTTAAAAACGCCCAATTAGGATAGCCGCACGTTTTGAGTGCTTCCTTTACATGTGTGTGTTCCTTCTTTTTTCCTTCAGGTTGAGAGGGAACATGTTCTGCCCGGTGGTGTAGGGTCCTAATTACTCCAAGTTTGTGTTCCAGAGGGTGATGGGAGTCAAAAAGGAGGTACTGGTCCGTGTGTGTGGGCTTCCGGTAAATTTCGATGTTGAGTTTGCCGTCCTCTTCAATGTGCACGGCGCAGTCCAGGAAAGGCAAACAGTTGTCCTTTGTGTCTTCCCTGGTGAACTTGATGTTTTTATCCACAGCGTTAATGTGCGCAGTGAAGGATTCCACTTCTTGTGTCTTGATTTTGACCCAGGTGTCGTCCACATATCTGTACCAGTGGCTGGGTACTCTTCCTTTGAAAGAGCCAAGAGCCTTCCTTTCCACTTCCTCCATGTAAAGGTTGGCTACAATAGGTGACACGGGGGAGCCCATGGCACAGCCATGTCTTTGTCTGTAAAAGCCTTCGTTGTACTTGAAATATGTAGTGGTGAGGCAGAGGTCTAACAGTGTGCAGATCTGATCGGGTGTGAAGTTGGTCCTGTCCTCCAAAGAGCTGTCTTCTTGTAATCGTTTTCTGACCGTCTCCACGGCCTCCGTGGTGGGTAAAGTAAAGAAAAGAAAGAAATAATAAAGAGCTAATACATTTGGAAACATAAATCTGTTGGACTGGTAAACTAATATACTATACGGTATGAAAAATGACAAACATGAGAATTCTGTGTGTTTTCCTTCTTATCTGCAGACTAACAGTCCACAGGTTTGGTGCTCAGACTGATTTGTTTTCTGGAGATGGAGGAGAGAGAGCACAGAGGACAGCAAGGTGGAGGAGTGAAGGAGAAGGTGGTGCAGCTCAGTGTCCAATCAGGAGTGAGCAGTTCTTTCACTGCCTTCATTGCGTTCAACAAAGACAACGGCGAGGCGATCCAAGGACCTCTTGTCCAGAGAAATATTCCATCAAGTTTTTGTTTTGAGTTTTTGTTGTTTTTTGTTTTTTAAAGCAAACACTAAAACTGTCACCCACACCTCTGAAGATAAAGATTACTAATCATAAATAAAGGGAATATTATGACGATGAGGACACTATCAGAGGTAGTTGCAGAATTATTTAACAGAGGATAGAAAAAAAATACATTGTGTCAAGTTCCCTGGTTAAACGGGCTGTCTGTGTAAAAAGCACAAATGGCTGTTTGTCTTGGTGTATTGGTCTTTTGCCAGCATGGCAAACTAGATCAATCTGCTGGGACATCTGATTTTAGGACAATCACTTGCTTTTCCAAAGGACACTGACAACCAGACGTTAGATGCCACAGCCCTGGCCCACGGTATCCCCCCCCCCCATGCATGCGGTGGGCCTTCTGTAGAAAGAGAGCAGCTTAATGAAGGTGACAAGGTGAAAATAGGGTGATTGATGTGCCGGTGCTGTGAGGGCATGTATAACACCACCTACCCAAGTGTTGAATATAAGGAGGCTTTGAAGAATCTACAATAATTGTGTGTTGTTTGTACATGTACATGGTTTTTTTTTCTGCGCTGCAGAAAATTGAAAAACTACTGTGAACTTGGTGGATCTGTCCAGATCTTTGACTGGAAACTATTTCTATGAATGAGTGGTTCAAAAATGTGTAAGTGAAAAGCTGCCATATTTCAGGTCCCAAAGTCAAACGAACACTGAGGGATCACTGAGAGCTAAAAACGGTCTAACTTCTTTCATCTTTAATAAAATGATCAGCGTTGCTGTTTTACCGGGTTTAACAATTAAGTTTAACATCCAGGCATCCAAGAAAACAGAGTTTATTCAATTTAACTGAGTTAGAGGTTTGCAGTAAGTTAGCTCGCTAGTTTCCATCTAAACATGATCATCATAAGCAGTGTTACCAATTCATACACTGGTTTATCATCTAGACTTTTTGTCTCATGCAGCACCATGATCAGGTCCAGGTTTTATTTCATCTTTGATTTTTCAGCTGCTGTGCCTGAGCAGCCTCCCAGAGACCCTTTGTTGCAGTTAGTCTTCCTCCAGAAGCCATCTGGCTGCTTGATCCAGCTCTGGCTGCTGCACCGGGAAAGAGCAGTGAGGAGGTGGATTGATAAATGAAATTCATAACAAAAATTCATAATGGACTTTTTCCATTTAGGAATAATAAAAATCAGCTTTCTTTTTAATTGCTATTAACTGACAGTCAGATAACCAGCTTTTAAAAACATATTCATAAACACTTTGCAATCAACAAAATTTACACAGAGGTTATAGATGAAATAAAAAGTATCACGTGTTTTCGTGTTTATAACTCTGTTATTGTACATATTCTGTGTTATACATCATAATCATTCCAGTCTCTTTTTTTTTTTTTTTACTGTTTTAATCTTTATAAAACTCTTATTTATTTATTTATTTTTGTGATTTCTGCTGCCCTATTGGTCTGGTCTCTCTTGAAAATCTGAAAACGTGATATTCATAATAAAAGGATTTAAAAGTTTACTGCCAAAAATTATTAAACTTCATAACAGAAATGTGCTAACTGGGTTGAAATAGATTGAAACTGTTATGAGATTGCTTCAGGGAGCAGACATGACACCGTCTTTTAGGTTTCGCCATCACTTTGTATTATGCCATTGACTGTAGAACAGTCAATGGTTAAAACACTCGACTCCAGCTACATGACGCGCAGCTGGAAACACTTCCCGCAAGACGAGCTGCCCGAGATTCACAGAAAATGTTACATTTTTGTGATTTATATCGTTATCAGGATGATAGAATTCTTATATCGGGATATGAGATTTTGGTCATATCGCACAGCCCTACCTGAATTTGGTTTAAACAGAGTGAATCACACCTGCTAAAAGGTGTGCAAGGCGCCTCAGGAATCCTTACATACCTCTAATGACCCCCCCTGAAAAAAAAAAAAAGAGAAAGAAAAACAAAACTCCAAAAATTATTCAGTCTTTTTATTAATTAAAAAAAGCAAGCCTCCATATAATCAAATGATTACATTGTAAAGAGGAATGATAAAAGTGACAGCACTGGGTAAAGTGTCTCAGATGAACTTTTCTTTCTATCAAAATATAAGCAAGAAAGAAGGAATAAACATACAATGAAGTATCCCGACTTTACTGCCAACTCCATACATAAGGCATCACAAAAAAAGAAAAAGAAAAAAGGCACTGCACTTCCACTGCCTGACTGACCTCAAACTCCCCCACACCTCCGTGACGAGCTCTGACGGACTGAAACGGGAGAACACGTTTAATGTTCGGATACGTCTGGCCACCTTCTGCGTGCAGCGGCGCACGTGTGGTCAAACAAAAAGGGGGAGAGGCGCAGAAGAGTATAAGAGAGTCAAACAGAGGTGGTTATCGTGTTAGAGTTGCCAATGCCACCCAATGAACCCACAATCCTCTGCTTTTAGGTGAATATCGCAGAAAACAACAGTCCCATGGGAGGCAGGCTCTAACATACAAAATGCTTTAAAATATCACTGGTTAAAAATATTTATTTTCTCTATGTAAAAGAAAAGAAAAGCACATAATCTCATGGTTTTTATATATGATAGTCTCCTTTTTTTCGGTGCCTCTCGAAATGTTACCATTCTTCTTTCAAATGAACAGCAACGTCTGCATAAAAGGCTAACCCCCTTGTCAAAACACAAAGGTAAACACACAATTGTACCTGCGATGCCAGTTTGTTACACCAAATAAAAACTTTAAAAACATTTTAGATATTTATTGTTGCTAGGAAACGGCTACTGAATCAGCTCAGAGAGAAAAGTCAGCGTCCATTTATGTCTCAGCCTACTCTGAGTGTTTGCACTGCAACACACACACGCACATGCACGCACGCACACACACACGCACACACAAAACTGCTGTGGTGTGACACCTTAAATCTGAGGCTAATAAAAAAAAAAAAAAACATTTAAACAAAATCAAATGACACTCTTGTGCATCTAATACTCATGATTTAAGAATTTAGAGCGGGTGGGATTCTAGACCAATTCGTTCATTTATAAATGGGAGGCTCTTTACACTCCCCGGAAAGCACAGGGCTGAAACAATTAGGATCGTGTGAGGATCTCAAAAAACACAAGCTGTCTTTCCACAAACCAAAGTAAGGAGGTGGCTCTATTGGTTTAGTAAGATCTACTGAGGTAGAGTTTGCCTCATTTTCTTCAGTTAGCTGTCGCTGTCAAGGTGAACCAGGTTGAGTACGAACACAAGGTTTAAAATTGATTCATTTGTTTCTTTAAATCAGTCTAGACCAAGGCAGACGATAAAAAAACGTTAAAACTACTACTGTATGTGCACAAAGTGAGGCCAGGTTTGAGGCTCTTTAACTCCAGACATCCTGTGAGTAGCGTCCCTTGGTCATCAGTTTCTTCACGTAATCTACAGCCTGGGTGCGCGTCATGACTCCCACCTGCTCCACAATCTCGTAGAAAGCCGTCTGCACGTCTTTAGCCATGTTTCTTGCATCTCTATAACAGGAAAGAAATGACAGTGAGCAATGCATATAAGACAAATAAGACAGAAGTTCTTTACTGTACTTTCACAACTATTTCACTAGGAGGCGCCACATTGCTAAAGAGAATCCAGGCTTGCATCACTTCCATGTAGTGCAGAATTCCTGACTGGCTCCACAGTGTGAAAGTTCACCTAACGAGCTAACATAGTGTTTGTTAACAGTCTGAATGGCCCAGGGGAAAAAGCTGAAGGTTTGGGACCTGATTGACCTGACTGACCTGAAGGCAGCAGGTCAATCAGGTGGTGGGCGGGGTCACCTGTGATGGCCATGGTTTTTCTGAAACAGGAGGATTTGGTGATGGCCACCAGAGTTGGCTGAGGGCAGGTTTAATTACCCTCTGCGCAGCCTTTCTGTTCTGAGCAGTAGAAGGTCAGCTTATTCTCTGGACACTGAGGAAGTGCAACTGCTGCTGGGGCTTTTTAACCAGGGAGTTTGTGTTGTGGATCCAGGTGAGATCAGCAGAGATGTGGGTGCCCAGAAACCTAAAGGTGGACACAGATTCCACCTGTCGCTTCGGTTTTAAGGACGTTCAGCATTAGGTTATTTTCTGAGCACCAGCAAGACAGTTCTCCACCGCCGCCCTCTACGCCATCTCATGTCCATCAGAGATGAGCCCAACCACAGTGGCATCTTCTGCATACTTTAACATCACACTCACTCTCTCTCACACACACACACACACACACACACACACACACACGTAACAACTGAAATCTGGTAATTACCCGCAGATGTAGATATGAGCGTTGTCCGTGTGAATCAACTTCCAGACATGCTCCTTATTTTTGGTCAGCAGATGCTGCACGTACACCTTTATTTTGGAAAAACAGAAAAACAATGTTTATATGTGCGCGTCAAAAACCTGCACAGAAAACAGTGTATTTATCTACAAACAGCTAAACAACCAGACAGAACTGAATGCAAACAATTTTCTTGGTAATCTGGGCTGATCTGAGTAAGACTGTGCTGTGATGAGTTTAATCGGGAAGGTACTCAAGTCTAGAATCCTGTTTGTATACGTTTGTAAATTGGATATGGCGAAAGGGACATTACACTGGAAGAGAGGAAACGTTCACAAAAATCATTACTGTACTGTATCAATGTGTAACGCTTCTTTCTGTGTCCTGTTATAGTTTTATGTTCTCTCCATGAAAGTAAGTGACATCTGTATATTTAGAAGCAGCTAGTATTATGTTAAGGTGTTGTGGATGTTGGCTTGTGTGTAATGGAGCCATTGTGCTCGCCGATCTGATGCCATGTCACGTGTCGCGTGGGTACACTAGGGTACTGAGACTGATGCTAACGGGGATCCCGATTAAACTGATAAATCAAATGATTTTCTGCTATCTTAATTTTTCATTTTACCAAAGAAGCAGTTCACATCAACTACTAACAGACAATCCAGGTACATTTCCCGATTTTGATGTAACAAGACATTGTCAACAGAGGAAATCTGATATAATGCACCACTCCGAGTCTCGTAGGCAGCTGTACCTTATGGTCCTGGTCTCTGGAGAAGGCAACATTCAGCTTTGTTAAGACTCCGTTCTTCTCTGAGCCTTCGAGCTCCTCCTGGTAGATGTAGTCCTCGTTCTTATGTCTGCAGCCGAAATACAGCACGGTCTCTCCAACCTCTTTTCCTATAATCAGATGACAGCCACAGAGCAAAGCAAATGTTAATTAAAAATGTTCCTCTTCCTGGCTCACTGCGTGCGTATGAGGCATTTAGGGGACATCCGTACATAGATACTGACAGAAAGTAACCTTGGATACACTCTCCAGGTTTGCACTAGTGATAGATGATAGCGCAACATGCTAATATAGATAGAAATTCCTTACTATAACTAGTTCATTCATCAGTTTCTTGTCAAGGTTAGACGACATTAGTCCATAAATACCTTGCTGTTTGAGCCAGCCTCTCTCCTGGATGAAGCCCATGAAAGGAGCAATTCCAGTCCCAGGGCCGACCATGATCACCGGGTTGGTGGATTTGAACGGCAGGCGGAACTGAGACTTGCGGATGTACATGGGGACGGTGGACTTGTGCCCATTGTCCGTGACCAGTTTGTTTTTCAGCCAATTGGTCGCAACTCCCTTGTTGGTGCGGCCAGTCTTGGTCTCGTACTCGACCACGACGGCGCAGATGTGGATGCTGTTGGGATGAACCTGCATAAAAGAGAAGAGTTAATAACAGCTCGCTCCTAAAAATCAGACTGCTTATTCAATTCCTTAATAAACGTTAAAACAGAAGTATATGACTTTAACTCCTTCTATTGACTGCAGAGGAAATGGATTTACTTTTGAAGAGGAGGCGATGGAGTAATAGCGAGCCTGGAGACGGGGCAACAGCTCACACAAGTGGTCGACAGGAGGCCTCAGTGACGGCATATCCTCCAGTATGGCGAGGATGTTTCTGCTGGCATCCAACACCCAGCTCTGGTAGAGGGCCTGCAAATAAGCAGAGAACAATTCATATGAGCTTTGTGATCCAGCTTCTGTTACATTAACTTGATAACAGCTACTCTAACACCACCACTAGACCTGGGGGGAATTTTGCCATGTGACAATCAGCATGAGAACGGATTCTTAGCTAGTGACAAACTCAGACACTAAAAACGCGGACTGAACAGAAGACGAACACTGCCGTCTGTGAGAAGACGTTGGGGAGGGCTTAATCATGAAAATGAGATGGCCAAGGAAGATTGGGACACTTTCACAAGTGAAAATATAACTTCGTTTGAACCAGACGACTTGCAAATCATTACCACCCAAGAAGCTATTATACAAACAGCCTTATATACCTCTCTCTGTCAGTGTCTTTGAACTGCTTTGTTCCGTTTTGACGTTTTTATGCAGAATTCAATAAAATTTGAATTATTTAAAACAAAACAAGAGTGGGGTCAAATTGGCCATCACATGCAATACGTTTCCTCGAGTTACGCTGACATAGACTCTTTCAGACTGAAGGCAATCTGTCTGCATTTATAAATTAGGCAGCAATCATTTGCAAACCTTCGATAATCTGAGAGTGACTGCAGTCACACCAATGCAGGAAAACAAACAAACTACGCTATTGTCCAAGTGGCTACAACTGCTCGAGTCTTTTGTACTTCTCTGTTAAGTGCTTTAAGTCCCGTAAAACTGTGGTGGTCCACAACCTTTCAGTACGAGGACTCTGACACAGCAGACACGGAAAACAAAAGGCACTGCTCACCCCGCGCCCCGTTAACCAACTGCGCTTGTCATATAGCGTGCTGGAGAACGTCCATGTATACCGTCTCCCAAGATCCGTGGACTGCTGCTGAATATTTAACTCTGGACGGTCAGGTCCAAGCTCTTTAATTCTTTTCTTCGACCGACCAGGCTTCAATTAAAACTCAGCCTCAGACCCTCATGACTGAAAAACCTTTGGTCTGTCCCTGGACTCCCGCTTGTCCGGCGTCCGCACAAGGAAGTCAATAAATAATTATATCTGCAAGAACTTAACGCAACGATCTTTGATTACAAAATGGATTCTGGGAGGCACGTGCAGGCAACCACACATGCTGTATGCCGCCACTGCCCCGAACCACCAACTACCACCCATTACTGACCTTGCCCTCGGGTGAGGAGGAGGCCATCTTGCGCATATTCTCCTGGTCTTTGGGATCAGAGGCATACTGCGCCAGCTCGTAGAGGACGTTGGTGCGAGGCGGGTGAGTGATGTCCAGGTAGTGAGTGAGGGCCGTGCGGTAGGTGGTAGGGCAGGGGAACGGATGCTTCTTGTTGGACTCCTCTGAAACACAAAACAGCAAGGACACTACTCTGAAAACACTTTAATGGTCAACAGCTAACAGAAAAAGATTTAAAATGTATCTGGGCATCTTCAGTGGATTTATGGGTTCATCTTTCTACCACACTAGTGGTAAAATAGCTTTAAAGTGTGGTTATAGGCCAGTTTTTGTTGTATTAATAAACTGCACGAGGTCTGAATGAGCAAGTTTCACATTTGTAGCCTTATTACTCAACTTTCAGTGATAACGAGCAGTCTTATTCACCACAACTGACCTTTATAACAACAGCTAACTTAAGTATTTATACTACCGCTAAATTACTGCTATTACATAATATAACAGTACTCCTGTCACTCAGACATTAAGTGAGCTGATACAGCAAGTTTGAATATCAAGGGTAGATTTCACTAGACTGTGGGAGGGACGAGCTGGTAAGGTCAAGGTGCTTTGGGTCTGTCAATGCCATACCATCAAGGTTATTAAGAGAGATAACCACATCAAGGTCAACCCCAAGTATCTGTCCCAGCTTGTTCACCAGCGCAGAGTCGTTTGTGGGAAAAACTGCAACGTGGTCTCCGGACTCGTATCTGAAATGAGAATGAGAAAGAAAAAAAAATTCAGACTTTGAGCTGAATTCATAAAGCTAAAAATACATCAGGGCTGTGCACATCGTTGCATGAAATCAGGGAGATAAAGGTTTACTAAGCAATGATCCCATCCAGCCTCACCTGATCTTGGAGCCTGTGATGTCCAACTCCAAATGCATCAGATGTCTGTCACCAGCTTTATTTAGTTTGCGGTTGACAGTCACTAGAGCCAGGAAGGGGTTTTTGGAGTCAAAAGGCCTATGAATAAAAGAGCAGCACTTAAGTATTAAAAAGATTTATTTCTAAGAGAGTAAAAAGTTTAGGGTTGGGGTTTTTTAACCACTAGAGGGCAGAAAGGGTCACTTGTACCCAGTCTGGAGTTTGTCATAAATGCAGGTGAAATGCTAGCAGTGAATGATCGGTCTCCATTGCAGTGATTAGTTTCTGCTACGATACTCACGGCTTCTGGACCTCAAAGCTCTTCAGGCGGCCGATCTCTCCAGTGTACACTTTGTTCATGTTGATGTCAGTGTGCTCCTTCAGCTCGTACTGCCGAATGCTGAGAGACAAAACAAACTACAGTTTGCAAGCTGTGCACACGCGGAGACATAATTCAATATGGAGTGAATCACAGCAAGTCATCCTGTGTTTTGTCTTTGTAGTTTCTTTTTAGAGATGCAGCAGGACAAAAAACAGCAGGCAGGACGAGAGAAAGGTAAAAATGTCTCAAGGCAACTGTTGCACAATTGCAAAATCAAAAGTCTGAAATAATGAAATGATGATGCATGGCACAAACTGTCCCTGAACTCACCTTGATTCATCTCCTGAGGCTTCCACTCCAAAGTGCTCGCAGACAGCCGGCCAGAACTGCTCTCTCCATGAAACAAAGTCCTCTTCCAAACTAAGAGCCGAAAAAAGCATTATTATTTTAAAAAGGTTGATAAAGTCTTCAAATGTGCATCTTAAATGGTCTAATCTATCTCAACCCCCAATAAGTGCTGCACCACCCAAAAATGTGGAGCTCACTTCTTTTTAGGCACGGAGGATCCATCAGTCACTTACTTGCCATCGTCATCTCCCATACCAAGATCAAAGATGCGTGTTGCTCCCAGCTGCTCCAGCCTTTTGTCCACATACTTCCCCATTGCATTGTAGTGTTCATACGTCTTGTTGCCCAAACCAAAAACCTGAAAACAGACCGGGACACAATGAAGAGTGGCCAGTACCCGGCTTTGGTTCAGTGCCACAAAAATAACACGCTCGAAATAATCCCGTGCAACTGTGAGATCACTGCAGATGTCCGACCGGTTTTCTACTGATGAAAACCAAAACACAGGAATGTGCAAAAGTCTTGAGTCACACCTCACTTCTTCGTATTTTGCAAAGAAAATGGGAAACAAGTGCAGGAAGTGATCATCAAAAGTCATGACTTCCAGATACTGTTCATCTGCTGTGGATAGTTTTTAGGCATGCCACTTCCTATTTTGTCCTCCACTTGACCTGCTCCCTCAAATTGCACACATGGCAAAATATACACAACAGTGAAAACAAGAAGTTCGTTACAAAAAAAAAAGTTTTTCAAATTTTTCACTCAAATGAGGACATAGAGTCCCAACAATAACACAATGTCACACATGAACGGCGTGACGCAAATCCAGGCTGTGTAGCTGGTGACTCAAATTCCAAGTATCATCATCGTCGTCATCATCTCCACTTATTATTCTTTACTTTACAAAGGTCAGTTTATAACCTGACTGGGCTTTCCATCTTGACAGTGTAGCACGACTGGTAGGAAGTAACAGTCCAACATACGACAAACTTCACCGATCTTGCCCAGCGTCCATTTCACTCTCTGCGTTGTACTTTTTAAAACTTTACTTTCAACAAAGAAGTTCTCCTGAAGTCGCTTTTAATTTGACAGAATTTACACGCACCAAAGTTGAGCATAAAAACTCACAGTGTAGTTTAATCCGGAGAGATCCTCATCATCGTTTTCCTGCAGCCAGTCATAAAAGTCCTGTGCATTATCAGTTGGGTCTCCTTCTCCGTAGGTGGCCATGCAAAAAATGGCGAGTGAGTTTGTAATCTCAGACAGACGGGACAGTTCCCCCTGCAACGAGAGAGAATCGGAGACGCTGAAGTTTAAAATGGATGCAAACACTGATTCTCAATAAGCAGAGATTACATCCAACTGTGACTGGAACAACTGATGTGATGAGGTGTGTACATGTTTTATTTATCTAGGAAAGAGAAGGTTCACTACAAATCGTTAAAATCAAACATTTCATGTTTGAACAACGCAGAATAACTGCATTTATCCTCACTGTGCTGTGCATTTCATTCACTGGCAATACTTACCATGCTATACTCCTCTGGATCAGCAACCATTCCCTTCATGCCGTAACGCTGAGCGTCTTTGGACAGCCTGTTAGCAAATTCCTCTGCTGTACCCGTCTGAGACCCGTAGAACACAATGATGTTCTTTCCCTGCACACAAAGATATGTACTCATCATTTACATTACATAATGTAAATGCATTACATCACGAAGTATGTAATCTATTTAAATCTACATAAAATGCATCCTTAGACCTGCGTTTGAACTATAGGACTTCTGCATGAACATCCCCATGTGTAAATCTGTGCCATAAAATAAACTGCCACCTTCAGGACTGCTGAGACAAAAACGGGGGCAAAGTTAAACCTCAGTGGGGGCCAAAGATCCTTCCTGCCACCACGGTGGTATCTGAACTATTCTCTTCAAAAACCACATCAGCTAAACCCCAGCCTTTGCTCAGCTCTGGCTACAAAACAGTTCCACAAAAGTCAAAACATTGTTTGGAAATCAAGAGCTTAATGTGGTCACATCAGCGGGGATACCATTACAGTTATTGTATGCTTCATCCACTCCGCAAGAAGGCAACAAAACTACTCTGCAGGGCCCATAAAGATAATTATTAGCTGGTGAATAACCACAACATTAACTCTGCAAGTCTGGAGCTCACGCGTCTATACAGTGTTATTTTAAAATATATCTGATAAAGTAGCATTACTTACGGTTTTCTTCATTTTCTCAATGAAACTGGTCTCTCTTGTGGTGGGTGTCCTGGAAGAGATAATGAAATATTACAATTACAAATAAGCAGAGACGACAATCCTTTTACAAAGGTTGAAGACCATTTAGCAGTAACAACCATTGCAAAGAAGTTGATGGAGGAATTACAGCAAGTTTTCTGTCCTCCAAATGGCTGACAGCTGGAGAGGTCAAAGTACTTTTTGTTTTTTTTAAGCCTTAGTTAAATCATCAGCTGCCCACGTACTCTAAACCTGAACTGAATCAACATTCACGAGCATGACCTCATACATCTAATAGGTGGGTACAAAGATTTGTGTAGCAGCCAGAAGCTTTGGATGTTTGGGACATGAGTGCAAAACCTGCTGGAGACAGGACATTCATACAGTCAGTGGCCCCTTTGTTAGGTACACCTTGCCAGTAGCTAGACCTGTTTTTGACTTTAGAACAGCCTCAATTCTTAATGACATGGTTTAAAAAAAAAACAAAAAAACTGGAAACTTGCGCACAAGTGAACTCACTGTTATGTTCAAGAAACAGAAGAGCAGCTGAACAGGTGTACCTAATAAAGTGGCAGATGAATGTAGGTTTGCACATTGAAAGATTTCCGATGTACCATGTTCTGCCTTAACCCTTGGATGCACAACCTACCAGTACCTACACTCTTCCACGAGTCAAAAATGACCCCAAATAGAAACAATGCATTTTTCTATAAACTCGGTTGTTATTCTTCAAAAGCTTTAAAACGAAGAGTTGTGATATTTTCATATTTGAGGTATTCCTCATAAAACATGATTGTGACATGAGGCCCTTTGCATTTTTATTTATTTTTTCATTAATTTTAAGAAATTGCAGTTTTTGTATCACTTTTGTATGCTTGCTCGGCATATACTGCAGAAGCTGGGTCTTCTCTCTGAAAGGCACAAGTTGTTCAGCCACTGTAACACAATCACCGAGCATGAATTTCTGCCTGCAGTTGACCAAGAACAGGTCCCATATGTAGCAGAAAGCTGCCATGTGGTTTGTTTTCAGTCCATAGGCTCTGGTCCTCTTGTCATCAAAGTGCAAGAAACTGCAAATATCTTTAAATCTTTGAATTGACATAGTGGCCTTGTACAATGGGTTATGCAGAGGACTCCCAAAAAGCACACCGACTGGTACATCCCAGTTCGTCTCATTTCCTGCAAGGATGGTCAATCAAATGAAGGCCAGGAGCTTATGTTTGATTACATTTTTCCGCTCTTTTCCCCTGTCTGTGGCTACTCTTCGTGCCTCCATGTTTGTGCATGTCAGCACCTCTTCTATTATGTTATCAGACATGAACATCTTCCATGCATCTATTGGGGAGACAGTACTAGACCCAAGTGCAAGCCCTGGCCGACTAATTCAGAATATTGTGGCTAGAGCAGTAAGAGGGGCTCATTCTGTTAGACTAAATATTCATTTCCTCATCAGAGGACTCCTCTGTATCTGACTGGCCTTGTTCAGTGGGGGGGACAATAGTCTTTGTCCTCTATATCTGAGATGTCAGATTCTGAGTCAGTGCCTCCGATGGGCTCTTCATCCCATCCGTCCTGGATCATTTGTAGGCCAAGGTCCACAGCTTGCCTCATAGCAGCCATGTTACTTTAAATATTAAAAAATAAATAAATAAATCAGAAAGGACAATGTTTGAAATGCACAGGAAACTATAAACAGGGCTGCACATAAATGGTCCGCAGGTGCGCATTTGCTGTCAAAATAAAAGACGCGTACCAGATAAGAAGTTAGGATGCTCGTTTGTGTACATTAGATGTTCTGGAGGAGGACAGACATTTGTTCAGAACTCTTAAAGATGTCAAAAAAAGCAAGCTCCGTAAGCAATTACTTTGGTGTTCCTCCACCACAAAAGAGGCACATATTCTCTGAATTTCCGGGAATACTTTTATTTTGACAGCGAATGCGCACCTGCGGACCACTTATGTGCAGCCCTGACTATAAATCATGTATGTTACTGTGTAAAAATTAATTCCTGATCCATCAGAAGTGTAAGTGGGACAGTCAGAGTTGCTAAGAATGAAAGTGCTTGGGGTCATTTTTGACCCCACTTGTGGAAGAGTGGGGTAGTGATACAAAAACTGCATTTTTTTATAAATTAATGAAAAAATAAATAAAATGCAAATGGCCTCATGTTACAAACATATTTTATGAGGAATACCTGGAATATGAATAAATTACAACTTTGCATTTTAAAGATTTTGAAGAAAAACAACCCATGGGGTAGGGCTGCCACGATTTGTCGACTAGTCACGATTACGTCGACTATCAAAATCGTCGATGACTGATTTAATAGTCGACGCGTCATTTGAAACTTTGTACGATCACAAAAGACGCAGGAATAAGTGGCAGGATTTAAGAGTGTAATAACGGACTGAAACAGAAGATGGCAGCATTGCATGTACAAGGATGTCAGCTACCGTTAAACCCCGAAGAAGAAGAAGAAGCAGCTGTGTCCCAGAATTCATAGCGCGGCCCAGCGCAGTTTCCAACAATGGCGGCAGCTAGTTAGTTTTAATGTTACTCTTATTATTCTTTCTGGGTCACAAAATAAACGTTTAACATATTTTCAGGCGAGAATGTAGCTGTGTAAACCTCAAATATCTGCTCAGTTTATCAGGACACCACATATTTTCAAAAGCGCTCCGACGTTTTCGGAGACATCTGTTACCCACTAGCTCGTTAGCGAGCCGGGGGCTAGGCTCACTAGCGCCGTGAGAACACCGGACTCCCCGCAAATCGTTTTCAAACCCACCGCCGTCTTTCGCTACTCAGGTTAAATATATATGAGTCACTTAGATAACTTAAAATGTTATTGTTTGGCTTTTTTTTTTTAGTATTTTATTTGTTCCTGAGTAAATCAGTTTGTCTGAGATTAAAGTTATAGTTTTTACACAGCTGAATAAACATCAAGCAGCCAGCTGATTATCAGAAGTGTGAGATGCTCCAGAATATACTCCAGTGTCCTGTTATATTTTAGATAGCAAGGAGTTTATTAATCTTCACCGAAACAATCTGCAAATTTCATTAAAATTCAATAAACTATCATCTTGTCTTTATTTTTAGTTAGCACAGACCTTAAACACTTAAAGCTGTAAGCTAATGATAGTTATATAAGAGCAGATGCTGCTGGTGCAATAAGCTGTAGTTTTACGTCTAATGGATGATGATCTGATTAGTCGACTAATCGCAAAAATAATCGGTGACTAGTCGACTATCAAAATAATCGTTTGTGGCAGCCCTACCATGGGGTCATTTTTGACCCCACGTGTGCATCTAAGGGTTAAAGGATGACTCTCGGAAGAGGATTGGTCCAGCATGATACACAAACATACGAAAACGAATCTGTAAGTATGCTGCCCTGCCCCGAGTCAAAAATAACATCAACGCAACACAAAAACAGGCGGAGAAAAAAACAAAACAAAAACAAAACTAAAAATATAGGATCCCACATGCTAAGGAGAATTTGGTTTATCATCACAAATGAGTCGAACATAATGTATTAAAATGACTTATTACAGCAACAGAATTTGAATTTAGTTTGAATTTAATTGTATTTGCATCGCATATTTAACAACAACAACAACAACAACAACAACAGGTGCCTCGAAGTGCTTTCTATTGTAAGACTCTACAATAATGCAAAGAAAACAGAAAACCCCAAAAATCACTTGACCCCCTTTGAGATTTGGCAACCGTGGGAAGGAAAAACCCCCCTTTAAGAAAAGCCTCTGGGAGGCGCGGCCGGCCGGCATCTAGACTGAGCTCGTCACTGAGCAAATATTACCTACGGAAATAGGGAACGATTATACACTTAGAGCCTACAGGTGGATACTGGGGTAGTGGAGGTGTTGGTAAAACACCCAACAACGCAGGGTGGCAGAACCACTTAAATACTTTGAGGAGAATTAAGTGTGTATGACACTCAGTGCAGCGTCACTTCACTCGATTACTTAAAGGCTTCTCATTTCTGTTTCATACTCACTATTTTTAAAGATGGGGATTTTTGTTTTACTTAAGGACACATTTTTTAGCTTAGTAATGCATTTACTGTAAGCTGACACAGTTTAAAAAGAAATGTTTCGCAAGTCTTCACCAGTCTCAGTTGATGCAATCCTTACATCAGTGAGAAGGCAATTACACAAGCATTGCTCAGACCAATCATCTGTAGACCCACAGATGCATTCATTACACAGTGCTCAATATATAATGTGTTACAGCAGATGATTTAAACTCTGGGTTCATATTCACCAAGTCAGTCACTAATGGACTGAAACATTTAAAAAAAACAGCAGCACGCAGCAAAATGAAAGGCAGCACAGCTTCATTCAGCATCAAAGCCCTGAGTGGACATCTGCACTGATAAAGGAATACGCAGGCCACACATGACTACGAGCATAAATACTAATGCAAGATGAACACACTGTTCGATTTCCATGATTCAGGAGGACAAGACCTACAGCAAAGCCATTAACGCTGAGCAGCAACATATTGATTTGACAAACTCTATGACGTAAGACAGGTTTCCAAAGTACACTGTACTCCCAACAAAGGGCACAAAAAACCCAATACAACCTCAGTGAACCTAACCCCTGCAGTGTGTGTGGGATTAACGTTGAACGTGTAATTATATATTAAAGGAGAAAAAAAAAGTTTTTCCTCTGAACCAAATTGCTGATCAAAATTAAAAACAAGCCTTTGCACTGAAGCGAAACCCTTCCTGACAGCTTCAGCAGGATCCGTTAGACGTGTTATCAGTTCTGAACCACCCGCCAAAAGGAAGGATTTCTGTGTGAAATTGCAAAACAGCAAGGTTACGGGAGTTCAAAGTCAATGCAGCGCCCGGTTACATTATAATACATCAGATATACACACGCAGCAAAGGCTGTGACTATGAATCAATCTCCCCACCCTTGTAGCCTAAAACACAAATGATATCAGATAAAATGAGACGATCAGGATCAATCACCAACTGGTGTGGTGGATTTACTAGCCAGCTGAGGCGTAGCCTCAGAGCCTCGACCATATTTTAAGGATGGCCGTAGACACTCACTGCATCACTTTCAACCTCTTCCTTAACACAATGACGATGACTTGATCCAAAGACCTGCCACCGATTTTCACTCTTCAGTGAACATCTCTCAGGTTCGGTGTCAGGTCTTTGCTGGATTTGCTCCATAAGAGATGCTGTACATCTTGTGTAGATAGGTATTGTTTAGACACACGTCTTTTGTTTTCCCACTTACCCAGTACTCTCAGATTTTTAACACAATGCAGAGCACATGTGCCAATTTTTAGCTCTTTGAGAATCTGTCAAACTGTTATTGGCATTTTGTGCAGAGTCAACTAAAGAAATGGGAACAAAACTGGTTCTTTGTGAAGATGTCTACCACATGTAGACAACACTGGCTCATCCCTTATTATGCTTACAAACAAAAAACATTCCTCTGAAAATGGTCAGAAACAGACACTGGATTGAAAATGACCGAAACCCCCCCAAAAAATCTTGAAAAACCTGGACAACTATCGCCTGAGACGACAACAAAATAAAATGCAAGGAAGTCTGGCTTCTTGAGCCACGGGGCGATTGTGGCTCAACAGTTGGGAGTTCGCCTTGTAATCGGAAGGTTGCCGGTTTGAGCCCTGGCTTGGACAGTCTCGGTCGTTGTGTCCTTGGGCAAGACACTTCACCCGTTGCCTACTGGTGGTGGTCAGAGGGCCCGGTGGCGCCTGTGTCCGGCAGCCTCGCCTCTGTCAGTGCACCCCAGGGCAGCTGTGGCTACAATGTAGCTTGCTATCGCCAGTGTGTGAATGTGTGTGTGAATGGGTGGATGACTGGATATGTAAAGCGCTTTGGGGTCCTTAGGGACTAGTAAAGCGCTATATAAATACAGGCCATTTTTTTTTTTTTTTAACCATTTCTTGTGTCAAAACAAACCTCCAACCTGCTGCTCAGTAATTAGCTGCACAAATAGAAATTAAGATAAAGAACCAATCCAGGAAGTTTTCCCCTGATCTTGATCTTATGACGCCACAACCAATGAATGACATGCATTTCCATTCCTTTCTATTTAAATGTGCCAGTAACATGGAAACCGAGCCGTATGCAAAGTTGATATAAAGAACTAAAGCAAACAAGACTGTAAATGTGCAAGTGACCTGTGCGGTAAAGGGAAAACAAGAAACAGAGCAGCCAATAATCAAATTGGACTCGCAGTCAAATAGATATTATCTCCGTCTTACATAACCTCCAGAAACAACGTATAGCTTCTTATAGCACTCGCTTTAACGTCTTGAAACAGACAGCTAAGCTTTGTGTGCAGAGATTTAACTGAAAACAAGCTACTACTCAGTGCTTACAAATTACTTCCAAATGTGGTCGGTGCTATCAGCCTAATCAGCAGGCAGCCAGTGGCAAATGTTACAAAAAATGTTACATCATCCTTCAAGTAAGCAGTATTAAAAACACACTGCATCATGCTTTGAAGCAGTAAATCAAACATGTCACTGACCTCTCAGCAGCATCTCTCCTGTCCTCTGGCAGGGAGAAGACGCAGCCCATGGCATGCAGCCCTGTAGCTCACCACTGCCACTAGCACTGCTGGCTAGGTAACACCGGGAGCCGCCACGCTCGAAAAAAATAAAAAAAATAAAAAAAATAAAAAGGGCAGGACGGTCCAGAGGTGCGAGATGGAAAAGTAACACCAGCCCAAAAAGTCAGAGAGATATTTACAGGTTTGTAGAGCGGCCCGACTTCCCCTTAGACGCTTCAAACACAATCTGAACTCAGCTTCTTCCTGTACTGCTCTGTGAAACCAGCAGCTCTACACAACTCCACAGACACACACATGCACGAGCACAGCAGCTTACAAGCCCTTAGAGTGTCTGGCAACCGCTGAGAACACAATGGTGGGAAACTGACTTTCCCATAAAATCCAGCCGAGCTGCAGACCCACACGTTTGACTCACACACAAACACACTGAAGCGATCTCGGGCTGAAAATGCCTTCCTGCTCATCCCCGCCCCTCTTCCTCTCCAGCCTCAGAGGTGTTCGGAGCAAAAAAGTCCAATCTGAGAATTTGGCTGGTTATCAGAGCAACTCTTCAGTGGACCACTAAAGGAGAAAAGAGAAGGAGGAGGGGGGGGGGCAATGAATGGTATGTTTTTCCCCTGAAGTATCCCCTACCCCCACCTAACAGGAGGAGAGAGGAGGGGGGGGGGGGGGATGTCATTTCCATGGCAACCTCATTTATCATAAAAGGATTTCATTTGTGACATGGCCCTCCAATGGTGGAACAAGCTCAGAGCGCACCCACACACAAACACGCACCCACGACGAGGGGAGGGTAAGAAGCAGCGGTGGGGATGATTTAAAAGAAAGAAAAAAAACTAACTGTGGACAAAGAATGGATTGCTTGTCTTCAGCCTCAACTTTCCACCTTTGGAGAGGGCTCACAAAAGGGAACTTGGCGCGCCTGCCTAGTTCGTTCTCCAGGGAACTTTCAAAATGGGTTCAGGGCCAAAAACAAAAGCACAGGAAAGAGACAAAACTACGCCCCCTTCATAGCAGTTAAGCAATCGCTGCCCCTTTAAGGGGAGGAGAGACCAGCTTTGAGGGTTTTAGGCCCGCCCTCAACAAAAACATGTTCTCCAGGGGTCATTACCTCCTTTCCAACCAAATTCCTGCTTTAACACAAATGGTCAGGATTTCCTTTTGCTTCATTTTCTTATTTTTTTTCCCCTTCACCAAAAAATAAAGTAAAGAAAAATAAAGCTTATGCCTGGAAGTGGACGAAAAAATAAGAATAAAAATAAAAAAATGTGGCCAGTGCAAGGCAAGTCCAAGCCTCCATTACGCCATCATGGGGGAGAGCAGAGTGAGTAGTCTCTACAGAAAATGAATGAGCCTTCCCCAACAGCTGTGGTCGGATGGAATCACTTTAACTGTGACCCTAACTCAACTGGATGTAACTTGAGAGGAACGCCCACTCGTGGTCTGCACAGGCTTGTACCTGGAGTGAACAGAGTGGGGTGGGGAGGGAGGGCTCAGAAGAGAAGCCAGACAGAACGCCTGGGTGAGTTTATGGGAGGACAGAAACTGTGTGAAAGGAGAGGGTGAGAGAAAACAAAGGTCACGAGTAGCGAAACATTTACTAGAGAGTCCTCGGCTGCTCTACAATACATTTTTTCTAGGGGTGGGTTTTTATAATCGATTCATCGATTAAAATCGATTCATTAAAATCCTGAATCGATTTTTTTAATATAAATTTCTCTCTCTCTCTCTCTCTCTCTATGTGCAGATACCGAGTACACAGCTAATATCAGATTAAAGTATGTGAGGAAGTGGCTGGAAATCATCCTGTGAGAGGAAACATCAGACACCTGAACTACAAACCAGGATAATAGCTTATCCAGACTTAATCCTGGGTTTCCTGTACTAGGAAGGTGGTTCCCTTCTTAGCAGAGTATATCGCTATAGAGCCCTCCCGCTCTGGAGTAGATTATGTTGCAGATTAGAGAGCAACAGGTATGAAAATCCCACCTGCAGACCAATCAATTCTCTAGAAAACAGAGTCACTATTCGTAGAAGACCCCTCAGAAGCCTGCGAAGAGAACGTGTCAAGTTTTTCAGCTGCATCTAAGGTTTGTTTTTTTTCTGTTGGCAGCAAACATTTGATCATTTTATTTTACTATAAGTATATGATCCTACAACAGGACATCCAAACTGTACTTGCTGACATGTCAAATTTGTATGTAGAGTAAGCCCATTTGATATATTTACTTCCAAGCCCTTAAAAACAGCAGCGAGTCTGCAATTAAGAGAATAAAACTAAAACTGTCAGGAGGTTATGTCCTAAGTTTCGGTTTATAATCATCTGGAAGCACCACGTTTTCACTTATTCTTTTATTTAAAATATCTGTTAGCCCTTTCATGCATGAATTATAACAACCTCAATCAGGATTTTTTTTCTTAAGCAAAGTTAAAAGATTTTTTTTTTTTTTTTTTACTTTTAAGATGGGACAGTAAGCTTCAACGTTTAAATGTATGCAGTTTAAAGTTTGAGACATCTAATGCGCAGCCGTCACCTTAGAAATCAAAAGCAGCACAGACAACGCACTCTGCCATAAAATAATTAAACAGAATTAAAATGCTTATTTTATTGCTCTGTACACTAGCAATTCATCTCTTGTTCTTTTTACAACAGTGTTGCAGTTTTTTTATACTCTTTATAGATTTTTAATCACCATCTAATAACATCTCTGGAGCAGGTGGCGCTCATAGGGATCGTTTTCTGCAGAAAATGAGTCATATGTGAAACACCCCTTAAAAGTGATTACTTGGTGCAACACCACCCCGGTCATGTGAACGTGTAAAGGTAACCCTGGGTTAACTTAGTGATCTGATAACTGGCTTTGTTCTACCTTAATTGACCAGGCCTTATTTGGATCAAACTGAGAGTCAGTGAATGGATCGTGTATCGACCCATTGTAATTGACAACCAATCAAGCTTTCTGGGTCAGCATCATACCCACTTAAAATATACCTGAAGAGATGTAATAAAAAAAACTAACTAAAAAAGAAGCCTATGTTTAATCTTCATTTTCACTGTGCATTTGTAAATTCATATCAATCTTTAAATGTTTAGAATTAGGTCTAAAAAACAATAAGTTACTAGATAAAGATTAAAAAATCAAAACAAAAAACAGATGGCATATAACACAGATAACTTATGCAATATAGTCCAACACATTTTTTGCCAGGTTAAGGTGATAAGAAGCTGAAGTCTGCCAACACAAGACACATGATTAGTTTAAAGACCAAAGGTTTATCCACCAGCACAAATCATCTGTGTGTCCCAGTAAATGTCCTCGTTAATGAGCTCATTCAGCAAACAGCATCAGACCCAGTCCCTGGATACATAAATGCAACTGCAGCTAGAAAGAGCAGCAGCTCTTGATGAGGACCTGCCTACATATGACGCAGCTTGGCTTCTGAAAGCAAACTTTGACTCACGAGTGTCCAGCTGTACAGTTTAAATGTGCATCTACGCATGAAGATAATTTACAATACAGCACCATTACCTCTACAACAATTTAAAACTGTGACTGAAGATAAAAATAAGCTATTGAGCAGATCTACTAAAGTACCCCGACTACTCCCGTTTATGAGCTTCAACTCGTTAACCTCATGTCATGTGTTCGCGTCCCAGATGGAACCTGAAAGCTGATGGATACTCACGGTGTGTCGAGCTTTTTGAATTCGGGAATGGGCTCAGGCTTCTTACGGGACATGAACCAGTAAACTACAAAGCCGACAATGACGGAGAACAGCAAGAGGTCCATGGTGCTGAAGAGAGATGCCTCTTCATCCACTGCGGGCTCAGTGTGGGTGGTCTCGGGGTCCATGTCTGGCATGTGGGTCCTCTGCGTGAGGAAACACAGAACACAGCTAAAGTGAGAAAAAAACAAAAAACAATACAAAAAACAAATAATTGACTATTTTTCCTGGTCATAAATTTATTTTTTATGTATTTGGGGTGGGACATCATTCAGTTACTGTTCAACACACCACAGATTTCACAGATTTAGATCCAAAACAGCCCATTAACTACAGGCCCATGGTTTACAGTGAACATGTCACTGACATGAAGATGCTGCTATCGATCTGTGAAAGTCACATTTTAAAACAGGCTGCATGTTAAACTCCAAATAAACAAAGCTTATGAAGGCTAATGCACACAGACAACACCCTTGCTAACATATGTAAGCAACCTGCTATGCATTATAGCACACAATGACACCTTGTGTTCACACAATAGTAGACAACTACGATTTGCATTTGGCTCAGGATACTCTGGCACTGTAAACCACCGCCTTCGGTGCATGAGGAATTTCTTGTCGTGCAGCAACAGCACCGGCTCTTTTCATACAGAGGTCGAGAGGACCCAATGCTCTGAGCGTTCAGGTTTCAGTTTGGTTCACAGACCGAAAACAATGACACTAAGCTTCTTTGATCCTCTAAGAAGGCTAATGAACAGCTAGCCCTGCAGACATTCACTCAGTGCTACCATGCACACTAAACTACACCAAGTCACTGGTTTATTAAGCAAACTATTTCATAGGTAGCTCAGCCCTATCACAGTGTGTACAGGAGTCACGGTGATAAAAGTCACATGACAGCCCAACATAATAAAAAACATTATCAACCAATTCCTAAAAAGGATTTTTTACAAATCTTTAAAGTATTGTAGTGTGATTGCATCTAATTTAATCTCAGATAAGTTCATGTGAAGTTAGGAAACTTCCAGTGAGATGAAAACATCAATTACATAGATAAATTAATCAAAAACTGATGAAAATTCATCAAAGACTAATGAAGATAAAATGCTCCAAATGATCCACACCCTTTAAAAACACTTGAAAATATAAACAATCCACATATATGGATGTTTTCCAAGATATAAAAATATATAAATCTTTGATTGTTTAAGTAGAACTAGCTAAAGGTCTTATTTTAAATAAACTCTTTCAAACCCTTTTAGTGAACAGGTTATTCAAACAGGTAGCGTTATCAGAAGCCAAATGTCACTGAGACTATACAGAAAAAAAACAAACTCCACAAGCAGTATCCAAGTTAAACACCCCAGAGGCACCCCTCCAACAACATAGTGACTTCCTGGGAGGATCAGAGAACTCAACCTGAGAGCAAAACCCACGCCTTCTCTCAACGTCACAGTGAGTTACATAAAGGTCGATTTATCACAAAGAAAACGGTTACCTAAAAAGCTACTTTCAGCAGCGCACTTAGTGACAAAGTGTTGCAACGGCAGGTAGCTACGCATGTTTGGCAACTTTTTTTACTTTAACTCCAGCTTCCCTTCCTGATGCAAGCCAGGAGAAATTTATGTCTCCTCCCCAGCTTAAACTTATGCTCTTTCACTTGTTAGGTGTGTAAATCCCTACATAATGGAGCCACATAGAAAACTCATGCCAATTTGCTTCAGGCTAAAGACACGAGAAAACAGTGACAATTCACCAAATATGACTAATAACTCATAAAATCTCTAAACATCCACGCTTACTTGTTCCTTGCTCATTTCTACAACTGCTGAGTAAGCGCAATGTGGAAAATGAAGTTACACATTTGGATGAACCTATTCTCATATTTAGTCTAAAAGCTTTACCTTTACTCCCAAAAAGTGGCTGCTGCCCACTCCACTCAGTGTGTAAGGGGAAGGGCCACATATGCTGACCCAACACTCTTACCCTCAAGTTACAACACAAACCGGTGCCAAGCCCGGTTGAAGGTTAATACCATGTATTAACCTTCAACCTGGTAAAAAGCCAGACAAAAAGTAATTTTAAAACCAGGGATGTCAAACTAATTTTACATCATGGGCTACATACAGCGACTTCAAATCAGCCGGACCTGTGAAAATCCCCTTTCTGTCAGTGTAAAGAAGTTTAATCCATCATATAGGAAAAGTTCAACAGTACATATCAGTTTTTCTACGTGATAAAGAAATACTGCTGTCTCTTTGGGCTCAATTCACAATACATAAATAAAATTAACAGAAAAAGTTCTGTAGCTAATCTCTCAGAATGTTTTATTATCAAACAAGGTTTTTCTAAATCTCAAGTTTGTAACTGTGGATCTACTGTGAAAAACAGATAGTAGGAAGGACTGAAAACGGAAAAGTTAAAAAACTGAACCTCCACATTTTGTGTCCTCCTTCACACTAGTGGGCCAGATTGGAGATTTGCGGGGCCGATTCTGGACCCCTGGACCTTTTATTTGACACATCTGTTTTTATAAAAGAATGACGACCTAATCTTGGTATTTATTGTTAGCTTTACTTTCCTGTGACAGAAAGAAGACATCTACAACTCACAAGGAGCCAGTTCAGTTATTGCGTCATCATAGGTGATCTTTTTACACAGTAACTTTCTAATAACCTGCATGTGACTCCTTCAGAGATACCTGTAATGTAGTCATAAAAGAAAACCTTGGGTAAAACTATATGAATAACGCTTTTTATTTTCCTATATCCTCACCCATATCAAACACATGTGCCCTAAAAGATCATTGACTTAGATGATTTATGTGGTTGTTTAAAAGTACAACCACATAAAGTGAGTTGTTAATTTGGGGCAAAAATGTCCAACAACACCAGAAATCTGATAAAAGCGAAGCAGTTCAATGTGGACATCACTACGGTCCAGCTCTTTCACCTAAAATAAACATGCGTTTCAGTCACGAAAGCGTTATCGGCTGTGGGACAGTCCAGATTGACCCACGAGTGTGTGTGTAGTACCACACGTAATGTCACGCTACACACCGGTTATACTAGTTATGAGTGTCAGTTAGCTCCGTTATAGCAGACTTAATCCCATTTTACACATTACAAATTAATAAATAACGATAGAAATAGTAGCCAGCGGAACCGGGCTCTGACTATGTTCTGGAGAGTGACAAAGGTGGCTGTAAACACATTACAGAAAATACCGGTGAACGCAGACACGCAATAGTTTTATAAATTGCACGTTTAAAGATGATCAGATTCTACTTTAAATTGTTCGTGGCTTAAAGATTATACAAGTTGACCTCAGTTTGCGTAACACTGTAGTCGGCTGTAGTCTACAGCTAATATCTGATGTAAAAGCGTAATATTGGCTCTGTCTTACAGGTTTCTAGTGATGGTGTAAGTCCGATATCGCTTAGGTTTGAGTCTCCGCACACTGCCACAGAGCGCTAGTCGACGTAAACCAAATAAAAGGCAAGTTTTCTCAGCATCTTACCTTAACTGCCTCTCTCCTCTTTGTGCAAGCCTCTCGCACAGCTCTCTTCTTCTTTTCCTGGATTTACGGCAGACTCTTGGCGTGCTCGACGCGGAAGGAAACTTTACGCCGTGCAGGATCAAACCAACTCCGTCCTGGAAGCAGGGGGGTGTCAGGGGGTGGGGTTTGAACTGTGAAGGCCAGTTTAGCCTCGTCATCTTATTTTTTTGGAGAAGTTGAGTGTCTGTGTTTTTTGAAGACGTGATTCAGCTTAAAAATGAATGATGAAAAAAAAAAGAAAGAAAGAAAGAAAAAGAAAAAACCCCACTTAATTTTATTTATTGTATGGGTGTTTTTTAATTTAGACTCGCCCGTGCATATCTAGTCTGGCTCAGTAAATAGCAGGCGAGGTGCAGCAGAGGAAGGGTCAGGGTTATGTAATACAACGAACAGAACAAGCTCCATAAATCTGTAAGAGACTGAGAGGTACTCTCATCAAACGTGACCTCGCAAGTTTAACTTTATGTTCACAGTGCCAAGGACACGTGACAGCCCCGCAATCCGTCAGGCTTTCTGCCTGCGTGTTCAGCTACTTTCATTAGGTACACTCACAATGAGAACGGTTTTAAATTTATTGACAAGTAAAATTCAATAAAAAGGTTAAAGAGTACTCGAGTACAAGAATAGCAGTAGTAGTAGTACAACTCCTGCACTGTTTGGAAAAGAGTGTATTTGTTCATGTACACTATGGTACACTTTTAAAGTAAACAAGATTTTTTTTAAAAAAATAACAACAACAAAAAAAAGCAAACAAACTGGCCTTTGTACACAGTTTAATTATTCCAGCCAAAACCTGTTGGTAGTAAAGCAAACTTTACTTCTGCTGTGTCCAGTCACCGAGGCCTAACTCTATCTTTGTCCACTGAGTGAATGTTTATTAAATAAATAAATACACAATTTCCTTCTAATCTGTTTCTATTCAGATGAACTGTAGGATTTTTTCTCTCTACGCATTAATACAAATAACTGAAGGCTTTTTCAGTTACTAAAACATGACAAAGTAGACTTGACGTCTGTACTCTGTAATATCACCTCACATAAACATGTACTTTGATGGGTACACCGGCTCAGCTGTCTCTAAACGCAAATAGAGCCACTGCCTCGTGTTGGTAATGCAGAAGAGCATCTCTGGATACACGGCATTGCGCCTTGACACAAATGGGCTATAGAAGCAGACGACCATCTTGGGTGCCACACCTGTCAGGTAAGAATAGGAGACTGAGGATACAGCTGACGCCAAAGTTGGACAATGGAAGAATGTTGTCTGGTCTTTTTGCCTCACAGGGTTCAAATCCAGTGTCTTTTCTGTGTGGAGTTTGCTTGTTCTTCTTCCTGCCCTCTATCAGTGATAGTTGATGTTGTGATAGTATGGGGGATACTTGGCACACTGTGCCCATTAGTACCAACTAAACATCAACTAACCATCGTTTAAAAACCACAGCCTGCCGATCACATCCATCCCTTTGTAAGCACAGAGTACACATCTTCCAATGGCTGCTTCCAGCACGATATGACATTATGTCACAAAGCTCAGATCATCTCAAACTGGTTTCTTGAACAAGACGATGAGTTCATTGTACTCCAATGTCCTCAACAGTCACCAGATCTCACTCCAGTAGAGCACCTTTGGGATGTGGTTTAACAGGAGATTCATATCATGGATGTGTAGCTGGCAAAACTTTATCAACTGAGTGATGCTATCATTTCAATATGGACCAAAATCCCTGAGGAATGTTTCCAGCTCTTTGTTTAAAGTAGAAATTCAGTCAATTTTCTTGTTTATTAATAACTGTAAAGGCACTTTATTATGATGACACCAAATGAGCATTAACAATAAAACATGAAATGGAAAAAACACTGATTTTTTTTATTTTTAGCCCAGGCTGTAATGTTTGCTAATCATTAGTATAACACATAGAGAAATAAAATATAACGTGAATTACTCATTATAACATTTAACATAAAATATAGCTGAACAGTCAAAATAACATTAAGGGCTACAAACAAAATTGCAGAAAATCTGTAAAATAATGACTTTATTGGAGAGTGATGCTTGTCTCTGAACATGTAAGTGATGTGGATCATAACTGAACATTTAACTGCGAGTGATTAGTCATTTTACACAATACAATGCATACAATACAAGGCAATACACTTGTAATAAGTCTATCCATCCATCCATTCGCTTCCGCTTATCCTTTTCAAGGTCGCGGGGGGCGCTGGAGCCTATCCCAGCTGTCATAGGGCGAGAGGCAGGGTACACCCTGGACAGGTCGCCAGTCTGTCGCAGGGCTAACACACAGAGACAGACAACCATTCGTGCTCACATTCACACCTATGGTGTAATTTGGATTAATCAATTAACCTATCCCAGCAATCTGCATGTCATTTAATGGTGGGAGGAGTACCAGGAGGGAACCCAAGCAAACACGGGGAGAACATGCAAACTCCACACAGAAAGACCCCGGTCTGATGGTGGAATTGAACTCAGGACCACTGTGCCTCCTTGTAATAATTTCCTGCATCACAGGCTCTTTGGCTTCTGATTCCTGGTCTTTAACTTCTGACGAACGACTGCAACAGTGGTGAAGAAGTTTCCCGCGAAGAGAATAAGGAAGCAGAGCCCACACACTGAAACCTGGCATGACATTAGAGCATAGAGAACATGAGTAAGCAGAAGAGGATGAGTCGTATCCTAAACACACAGTTACCAGCATGTAATCTGTGCTAATGGTGACTGGATGTCACATAGAAACTGTAAAACCCGGTGTGTATGAGACCACTGACCTGCCATTCTTTACACTCTGGGAGCTGAGCCATTCTGAATAGAGACAGCCCGTTGAAGAGCTGCCAGAACTGAGAGACAAAACACGAAGCCTCAGGGTTTGTAGTAGTAGTGATTGTAGTACGCAGACACAGAGGAATGCTAAAGATCGAGTTGCTATCAAGATCAGCAAAAATCCAAACACTGTCTCCAGCTGCCTAAATACAGTCGATATGAAGTCTTACATGACATCAGCATTTTTATCAGTGCCTATTCCATCTAAACCAGGAGTGTTAAACATGAGGCCCGGGGACCAGGAAAGGCCCGCAAAAGACCTGAAACAGGCCAACTGGACATCTTGAGAAAATGTGAGGGAGAGAATAGATTTTTTAACAGCTGTCTCACTTGTCATAAGTTTTACAGTTTTTCCCATTGATAAAGACACCCCCCACCTTGCCATTCACCTTACACCAAAAATAAATTACCTGTTTTTCCATTATGATGGAAATGTCTCTTTTTTGTTTGCTTCTTTTTGTTTTTTGTTTGATTTACAGTGAGTTAGCAGTAAAAAATAATAATACATTTTTTTTATTATTATAGGACAGTCTGGGTAATGAACCAGCAGAACTTTTTCTGTAATTTTACACACATTATTCATGTTTTTGAATGGTCCTGCCCATTTAACATCAAAGTAGCCTGTATGTGGCCCACGGTGTAAAATGACTTTGACATTCCTGATCTAAACCATGACAAAGCATGATTTTTTTTTCTTTTTTAAAAAATGCAAAATAAGAAGAAGAAGCTTGTCAGTGTCACACAGACTGTACTCACATGACCAAAAAACAGGAAGGGTAAAAGAAACGTCAGCCCTTTCCACATCCAGGACTGAAATCCCTCTAAATACAGAAAACACACAACAGTTTTCTATTTTTGTAGGTCTGTTTTTACTTCCATATATGATTACAGCGAGGCCTGTGGTCACATTTCATTTAATGAATATAAAATCTTTTTTTTTTTTTTGCCTGTCCCGTTTGGTTCTTTTGCCATCAGAATTATTGTCTAAAGGCGAGGAAAGATGCCCAACGGATTTACTTTACCAAATGGACCATCCCAGCCTTGCCGTAATGGTCTATTTGATTCACCTTTTATTGTTTATTTTATTTATTTTTTTATTTTCACTTGCTAGATACGGGACAGACTTGAATGAGGAAAAGAAAAGGGAGAAAGGAAGAGGGGGAAAAAACAGCGGAGAAGAGGGACGGGGATAAAGGGCAAAAAAACAAAAACCAACTAAATAAGCAGACAAAAAAAAAAATACATATATCAATCACCTGGATCACCTGTTGAGAAAGAAAAAAGAAAACAAGCAGAAGAAAACGAGAGCAATACAATAAGCAACATCACGATGATATATGGGAATATAACAGTAAATACTAAATATTAAACATTATTGTGCAGCACGTAATATCGACAGCGCACAGTGTGCTTTGAGGTAGGAGCCAAAAAGGGTGTAGTTTGTGTGTGTGTGCACCTGTGAGAATGAATAATGAATATAAAATCTGCCTGCTACGAGTGTCTCACCAACAGTCAGATCCATGTTGTGTCTTTCTCCCAGGGCTCGCAGTCTGTACAGACATCCGCTCTGATAATAGCACTGCAGACACTGAACGAAACCTGAAGCAAACAGTGATCATCAGGGTTTTGTTTGGTTTGAAAAAGTGTTAAGAGATATGTTCTAAAACACTTCTTCAGCTGAGAATCAGATAGGAAGAACACACAGTTTTACTTGTTGCTTAGCAAGGGCAGCTCTGAGCTCTCGCACGAGAGTGAGTGGGTGTTTGTTCCTTACATTGGAATGTGGAGGTGTATATGTATGTATGTGTGTGTGTGTGCGTGTGTGTGTCAGAGTGTGACCCTATAAACGACTTCCCTAAACCTGCTGGTCTGGAAAATCCAACAGTTCATCTATATGTAAAAAAGGCACACTGACATAGCTACGTTTATCCTCCCGTAAAACAATAAAAGAAGGTACGACCTTTCCCGTGCTCCCAGGATGTGGTTGTGAATGCAAGAGCACTCTGCAATGCACACAAAGCCTTTGCAGAGTATTAAAGATCGCACATCCTATCACTACCATATGTAAACTTATGATATTAAAAGATTATACTGACTACTAAGTACAATTTTCTATTGACAAAAAGAAAAGAAAAGAAAAGCTGGAAGTGTGAAATAAATAAGACTTACTTTGATACAGAGAGTAGGCGAGGAACTGGTTCCTGAACATGTGGTACAGGTTTCCCTCTGGCCTTTGAGGATTAAAGGGAGGGCATTTGTAAATAAAGATTTAGAGTTTAAATGTGTTTTAAAGAGCATCAGGGTTTTGTTTTTTTTAACCTATTCTACTCACCAAGTCAGCATTACACTGGACAAAACCACTGATATGTAGTGATGAAAAACCCACCAACCTTTGATTCTGTAATGCACAAGTTCTTTAATAAATAGGTTGTAGCAATTTATGAAAAAGATGATCGTGATTGGAGGTGCTGACCTGGAGCCATTGGTGATGAGGATACTCTCCCTGATAGTTAAGGTACAATAGTACCACACCAGCAGAAAATTGAGGATTACGTCAGAAAATCTAAAGCCAAGTGTTACGTTTAGAGAAACAGTGTCAGCTTGTATCTCACACAGTTGCATTCAGCTATTAATGATGACATTACGCCTTACCTGTAGCTCACAAAGAAATAGCAAATGAAGGAGAACAGCAGCAGAAGGACTGTGAGGCACAGCTTGAACTTCTCATATTCATCTTTGTAAGCAAATCTGCAAAAGCATAAGTTCGGGAAGAGTGAAGGATTGTCGAAATCCAGCAGCTGAGGACAGCTGTGCCAATGAAAGCACTTATCTGAATATTAGAGGTGTGGCTGGATAAATAAAAGTGGTGCTATAAGAGTGAATCAACAGAGAAAAATGCAAAAGTCAAATAATTATACTCGGCGCTTTGGGTTTGATGGTCAAACTTACTTTGACTGCTTGTTGAAAAGCGTGACATTCACATTTCCAAGAACCAGACTGAGGTATAGGCTGTAAGATCAAACAACCACATGATTTTTTTCTCTTTAGGTTAAAAAAGTGTTTTATTTAATGAAAGTCAGCTTATATTTTAAAAGCTATTGATTACCTATTTTTCTTGGGAAGGAAAGCCTCCATCTGAAAGAAAGCATTTGGTCGAATCTTGATTTTCTCTTTTATTTCATCCAGAATCCTGGCATCTTCTTCTGATGACCCTTTGCTGGATCTGACAAGTGACATAAGAGCACAAGATAACTTTGCATCATTGAATTGTCTCAGCCACTTCTAAAACCAAAGATATGACTGTTGTTGTTTATTTCTTCGCCAGTGAGGACACGTCAAAACTACTGAGTCTAATTCATAAAACCTGGTGGAAAGTTGGAGCAAATGCAAATTAAGGACCCAAAATGAACTGCATGGCAGCATGCACTCCCTAAATGTTTTCCATCATACTGTCTGTGACGATATGTGTGTAACCTGACTGGCTCTATTTTTTCCGTAGGCTAATTCACTGTAAAAGTCCGTTTCAGTCGGAGGTTCTGAAACGGGACTTTACTGGATTACTAAATACTGTAAACTCTCTGAATGCAGCAGTATTCCTCAGTGGACCTGTACCGCCGGTCAGAGGAGGAGACGAGAGATTCAGCAGGTTGTTTACACTGAATAAATGGCTTATATCAGCATGTGCTGACCACTCAGTGCATTTTATCGACAACTTTAATATTTTTTGGGAACGCAGGCATCTGTTCAAAGCAAATGGATTAAATTTTAACAAGTCAGGGGTGAAACTGTTCACCTCCAACTTGTTTTATTCCATACGTCATCCATCCGTGCTTGGTGCCAAGGCTGAGATAAACGAGGAGTTATCTCATAAAGAGGAACAAACAGTACTCCAAGAACAGACAAAGCCCAGCAGAAACCTTGAGGAGGAGCTCCATTTGCCCCCACCCGGGAAGAGCCTCAGAAAGGAGAGACATCCATGGCATCTGAGGAAGAGCCTCAGAAAGGAGAGACATCTAAGGCAAGAAGAGGGGTCCCTATTTGCCTCCAACTCTCTCAACAACACCAACGACCAGGACAAGGGACCACGACCTTCCCCAGTCCCCCAAACCCCTGACAGGCCATCACCCTCCTCCCCCTCCCTTTCTCCCTCCTCCCCACACCTGAAATTCACTGAGGAGATGATGGAGCGGGTCAATGCTGGGCTCAGATCTACCCCCCGTCCCAATCCCTTTTTGTCCCCCATAAACCCCCCACCAGAGCGGCCAAAGGTTCGCCATCGAGCCCCACCCTCAACAGAGCAATCGAAGTCACATTGCCCAGCCTCGCCCCCCTTAGTTCCTCTTCATGCCCTGTCTCCGCAGTCTGATATGTGATATGTGAAGGGTCCGGGCTGTGAGGATTATGGCAGTGATGACTTTTCCCAGGAGAAGCTGGGACCTTGTTTACTAGAAGGTTTTAAAATTTCTGTACTTTTAGGTGACAGGAGACATGTGGCCTGGTCAAAACACAGAGAGCTGCATTCTAAAAGATCTTTAAACATAGTAAACATACCTTGTGTGCCACAGACTGCTCCCAAACATGAGGGGACAAGTAATACCTCTAAAACACTTAAGTTGGCTTTATTAAACATTAGATCTCTAGCTGGGAAAACATTTTTAATTAATGATTTAATCACTGAGCACAGCCTTGATTTTATGTTTTTAACTGAAACTTGGTTGGACCAAAGTAACAGTGGAGCTGTTCTCATCGAGACGACCCCTCCTAACTACAGTTTTATCAGTGAGGTCAGGGCGAGCAGGAGAGGAGGAGGGGTTGCTGTCTTATTTAATGAATCATTTCAATGTAAGCAGCTATCTCCTGGAAGTTTTCAGTCTTTTGAATATGTGGCTTTACAGCTGAAGGCCCCATCCAAATGACCTCAGTGAACTGCTGTCTGTGATCTGTGTTGATTTTGACTGTGTAATTATTGCTGGGGATTTTAACATCCATGTGGACAACCCTCAGGACAAAGGGACTAAAGACCTGAGTAACACTCTGGGCAACTTTGGGCTGACTCAGCATGTAACAGAGGCCACACATAATAGAGGACACACTCTTGACCTACTGATCTCCAAAGGCCTGAGCATTTCAAAGGTTACTGTGTCTGATGTGGGCCTGTCTGATCATTACTGTGTTTTCTTTGAAAGTAAAATCTCAGCCCACACAAATATATCAACAACAGTGATCACAAAACGGTGTATAACTGAACACAGTAGTGAGATATTTAACCAGGTCTTCCCATTAACACCTGGCCTGCCCAGAGGGTCAGTCAATGAGCTCGTCAATAGCTTCAATGCTAAAATGTTAAATGTAATGGACACTATTGCTCCCATTAAGGTGAAGGTTATCTCTGGAAGGAAAAAGTCTCCATGGAGAAACTCCACACTGGTGAAAAATGAAAAAAGAGAGTGTAGGAAAGCTGAGCGCAGATGGAGAAAAACAAACCTCCAGGTTCATTATGACATTTATAAAGAGAAACTTCACAATTATAATTTACAACTGAGGAATGCAAGGAGGTCCTACTTCTCTGACATCATCACTAAAAACAGCCATAATGCTCGGGTCTTATTTTCTACAGTTGACAGGCTAACAAACCCTCCTGTGTCAGTGGCAGCTGAACTTCATTCGACCATGGCCTGCAATGACTTTGCCAAATTCTTCACTGAAAAAATCCAAAAAATTAGACAAGCAATTGGTACATCAACAGCAGATCCAGGATATGTACTGTGTCCACCAAAAAACTGTTTAAACACCATGAAACAGTTTCAACCTATTAACAGCAAAGACCTGGAGGACATCTTAGGTCAACTGAACTCCTCCTCCTGCTGTTTAGATGTCCTGCCAACAAGTTTTTTCAAAAAGGTCTCAAAGACTTTAGAGTCAGACCTGTTACAGATCGTCAACTTTTCTTTATTATCTGGTGTGTTTCCAGAATCACTAAAAACTGCTGTAATCAAACCTATACTGAAAAAGGACAATCTTGACAAGACACAAATGAACAACTACAGGCCGATCTCAAATCTCCCGTTTTTAAGTAAGATCATTGAAAAAGCAGTTTCCCAACAGCTCAGTTACTTCTTAAAACAGAATAATTGCTACGATGCCTTCCAGTCAGGTTTTAGACAGAACCACAGCACTGAAACCGCTCTGACCAAAGTGTTTAATGACATATGTCTGAATACAGACAGTGGAAAAATGTCAGTCCTAGTTTTATTGGATCTCAGTGCAGCATTTGATACAGTTGACCACAACATATTACTCAAACGACTGGAGAACTGGACAGGTCTTTCAGGAACTGTACTAAACTGGTTCAAAACATACGTAGAAAACAGGAAATACTTTGTATCAATAGGTAACTTCACATCTGAGCAGACAAGCATCACATGTGGAGTTCCCCAAGGTTCCATCTTGGGACCCCTTCTGTTTAACATCTACATGCTCCCACTGGCACAGATTATAAACAACAACAAAATAAACTATCACAGCTATGCAGATGACACACAAATATATATCACAATGTCACCAGGAGACCGAGGCCCTGTACAGGCTCTTGGTAAATGCATTGAGGAAATCAATGACTGGTTGTGCCACAATTTTCTCCAGCTAAACAAAAACAAAACTGAGGTAATAGTCTTTGGCGCCAAAGAAAAACGATTACAGGTCACCATAGAACTTCAATCTATACATCTAAAAACCACAAACCAGGCGAGAAATTTGGGTGTAGTGATGGATGCAGACCTAAACTTAGAAAAACACATTAAGACAATAACAAAGTCAGCTTACTATCACCTCAAGAATATATCAAGGATAAAAGATCTGATGTCTCAACAGGACCTGGAAAAACTAGTCCATGCATTCATCTTTAGTAGGCTTGATTACTGTAACAGCATCTTTACAGGTCTACCTAAAAAATCAGTCAGACAACTACAGCTCATTCAGAACTCTGCTGCTCGAGTCCTCACTAAGACCAAAAAAGTGGGCCACATCAGTCCAGCTCTGAGGTCCTTACACTGGCTGCCTGTCCGTCAGAGGATAGACTTTAAAGTTCTGATGCTGGCCTATAAAGCTCTGAATGGTTTAGGACCAAAATACATCAATGACCTCCTGACCCAGTATGAACCATCCAGATCCCTCAGGTCATCTGGATCTGGTCTTTTATCAGTTCCCAGAGTCAGAACCAGACACGGAGAAGCTGCATTCAGCTTTTATGCTCCTTATATCTGGAACAAACTCCCAGAAAGCCTCAGATCAGCTGAAACACTCAGTTTATTTAAATCCAGGTTGAAGACTCACCTGTTCTCAGCTGCATTTGAATAAAGCACCAAATCCACACTTTAAGCTTAAATTTCAAAACTTACATTTAACTACTGATTTTATCTACTGTTCTGATTTTATCTGTTTTGATTTTATATACTGTTGTTTGTTTGTTAATTAGTTAGTTAGTTTATTTGCTTGTTTTATTCAATTTTAAATCATGCTTTTTATTTGTTCTTGTTTCTAATGTCTCTGTAAAGCACTTTGAATCACCTTGTTGTTGAATTGTGCTATACAAATAAACTTGCCTTGCCTTGCCTTAATGCACTAATTTTAATTTACACAGGTCTTTTAAATTTCTTTGTGGTGTCATCCACCACAATTAATATTTAACTAATTTAGTAAGTAAGTAACACTTGTGGTGAACTGGTGAGTGTGCCAACGCTATAAAACGTTCAAATCATAAATTTAGAACTGCGATAGTATTTCAGTTATGTTCTGTCGAGGTTCTTTTTTGCTTGTTTTTTGTGGAAATGTGATTTTTAATATTTGTATGGCTATTTAAAACAGTTTAGGATTATAGGCTGTGACCTGGACCCCTACAGGGACTAAAGACTTGCAGCCAGTGTTAATGCTGCTCAGCCATTGGTCTTGTAGCAACACACTGGATGAGGGTTATGGGAATGTGGGACGAGGTATAAAGCCCAAGTTTCTCTTGGATGTGTTCATTTGAGTGTGAGTGTTAGAAAGAAAGCACTTAGGTGTAGGAAAGTTTTGTGTGTGAATGAGGCATGTTGTATAAAGTTCTCTATATTAGTTGTAAGACTCAATTTAAGGCTTACACACCTGAAATGAGCAGAACTCCCCACAATTCTTATGATGCAACGCAAGATATAATTTACGTTGTTGTACATCTGTGTACGTGTGTATCTCTAGTTGTGACTCACACTTACTTTTTCACCAGTTGGGATATCTCAGTCAGTCTTGTCCTCTGACGGGAGATAGAGGAAGAGCAGTTGTTTTGCAGTTTGGAAAGTTCATCCAGTTTCTTTAAATACATTCTGTGTGTCTCCTGCAGGACATTAAGAACACAAGGTTATAAACAACAACACAGGAAACATATCAATTAGAAGCAATATTTCAACTTTTTCAGCTTTCTGTGGATCTGTAAAAGAACATCATATATTCAATATACAGTGCAAGGCTGTCCCGATTATGGGCAGTTTCTTACCTGAAGTTGCTGATACTCTTCTTCCAGACCTTTCCATTCCCCCAGGATGTTTTTCAAATTTTCTGACATTTTGTAAACAGTAGCGCTAAAAACAGCACATCAGCTTAGGGTCGATGGTGTTCGAGCACCATGAAATGAGTTGAAATGTGATGGCGAAGTATTCCCAGGGTGTGGATCACGTCTCCATGTGCAGTTGATTGCATAAAGTGAACTTTGACTGGTACAAATGTGCAAGATTTTGTCTTGGACATTAATCTCTTTTTATCACAGTGTTAATTTATCACCTGCAGAGCTTAAGGTGGCAGGTCATTGTTAACTGCATTGCAGTCTTCACTTTTGCCATAGTACATCCAGCTCCATGCTATTTAACACACTTATATTGCTACATGTTAGCAGCATCTAGTGGATTGTATTGGACTACTGCAAGCCATACTTGTGTAATTTTATTGTGACATAAGTTGTATTTTTGAATAATCTTCTTCTTTCCTGGCTGCTGCCTTTAGGGGTCGCCACACAGAATCATGCCTCCATCTCACCGTATCACTACGATCCCTCTGTGTGTCCTTCTTTACTAGATCCATGAATCTTCTCTGTGGTCTTCTTCCTGACTGGTGGCTTCATCAGCATCCTTTGTCCAATATATCTACCATCCCTTCTCTGCACATGTCCAAAGCATCTCAGCCGAGCCTCTCAAACCTTTTCTTCAAATTAATCAACCTGAGCTGTCCTGATCTACTCATTACTACTCTTGTCCATCCTGGGTCTTCCTCCTGTCATTTTAGTTGTGCCACTGTCTCCAAACTATACATCATAGCAGATGGTCTCACTACCATCTTGTAAACCTTCCCTTTCACTCTTGCATCCTTCTGACGCAAATCAACCCTAACCCCTTCATCCACTCTGCCTGCACTCTCTTTTACTCCTCTTTTGTGCACTGTGCTTGTTGCTTTGGATGGTTGACCCCTGGAATTTAAACTCATCTACATTTACTACCTTAAATCCATGCATGTTTACCCATATCCCTGTAATTCACAGTGTTGGGCAAGTTACTTTGAAAAAGTAATTAATTATAGTTACTAGTTACTTCTTCAAAAAAAAGTAACTGAGTTACAATATTCTAAAAGTAATTAATTACTTGAAAAGTAACTATTGTGTTACTTTAAAGAAAAATGTTTAACCCTCTGGAGTCCAGGGTGTAACTGGCCATTTTTAACTACTTTTGATTTGACTTCTACATTTCACCTTTAAAAACAGTTTATTTGCCTTGTTTGGTATCATTCTTTTCAGCACAACCTCACGTGTCTGAATTTACAGTCATGTTTTCATTTTGACACACCGTATTAACACAATTGATCTAAAATCAGACAAAAAACATAAAACCAGAGTAGAAAAGGTTATATTTTTTACTGTAATAACCACACACATGTTTAATGAATCATATTTCATAACTTTAAATGCAAATATAAATTGTCAATTTTAAAATCATATGTACAAGTTTTGCAAACAACAAAGTTACTTGCAGCCATTTATCTTTTACCTTTTAAAAAAAATAACCATTTCAAACTATCTATATAACAATCAGCTGTTCTGCATTCAATAAGATGCCACACAAATTATTTGTGCCACTCCAAAAAAATAATTTCTGTCCACTATAAAGAACATCACAGCCTGATACCTGCAGGTCTGACAGCAGCAGCAGTATCACTCCTGTTTTCATTCAACAGTCGCCTCATTGTTCTGACACACAACACAAAACTATCCACAACACTACACACTAACTACACAAGACAAAACATTAACTACACACTCTAAACACACTAAACGTCACAAATCTCACACATCTCAAAACTCGCTCTCTCTCTTTTTCTGCTCTCTCTCTCTCTCTGGCCATCACGCCTAAAACTTCCCCCTCTTCCTAAACAACCAAATGTGATGTTGTATCATTTTTTTTGATTGGTCGACACGAACGGGCTGTTTTTTTGTTTTGTTTTATTATTTTTTGCTCATAAGCAGAGAGTGATTGCTAGCGCTGTCCTTAGACAGTAAACGTGACGAAATTATTGAGGAAAAAACGCCGCGTATATATTGTTTATCATGACTCTAGTTTTACGAGGCCTATCGACACAATTTAAAAGCTAGCATATATCACCTTATTGGTTTGTCATCTTGAAGTGGTCGTGTGATTGGCTTACCACGACTACTTTATTCTTCCTCAGTCAAACAGCAGCACCCATGCGATTGTTTTGCCCCATTAGCTCCAGGTGTTGTGCCAAAAAGTGATCGTCGGGCAGATCGTCGGGCTCCCTGCGGGAGCTGCTTAAAGCTGTTGCCAAGTTCTTGCTCAAAGGCGGTTGTTTGATTGTGGAGTCTTTGCCTTATAATATAAAGCACCTCATGACAACTGCTGTTTTGATTTGGCACTATATAAATAAAATTGAATTGAACTCAGTTGAATTGCCTCAGTTGCACGGAAGTAGCAACTGAGGAACTAGCAACGGAACAACTAAGAAGCAGTAAGCTGAAGACAGCTTCAACCATCTGTTTGCTGAAAAATATTTTCTTGTAACGGTAAAGGCGTAACGATAGGAATAGTAATTAGTTAGATTACTCGTTACTGAAAAAAGTAACGCCGTTACTTGTAACGCCATTATTCCCATCACTGGTAATTCATGCATGTAAATGAAAGGAAGAAACATTGTTCCATGAGAAATCATGATCAGAAGTCCAATTCCCAGCCACTTTAAGCAAATGAATCACGGTGTGTCTAGTCTGAGCTACAATGGTATTGAGCATGTACAACTCCCCAAAACAGGAGGTGACATTAACACTCTGCTTTTACACTCTGCATGAACTTTTTAAAATTTTGTATATTGTATATACTGTATGTGACACATTTCAGTTAACTGGGTCAGTGGGTTTGAAATCTTTCTAATCATACAATGCAATAAATAAGGAAACAGGTGTTCTGCTGTGTGCAAAGCCTTAATTTCTTCTTCTGCCTTCCTTCATTTTTCTTCTCTGCAGAGCATACCTCCACCTCTTCAGGCTCTTTTTCACCTCTTCCCTACTCTCACTACATATCACCATGTCGTCTGCAAACATCATACGCCACAGAAACCCCAGCCAGACCTCATGTGCCAACCTGTCCATCACCACTGCAAACAAGAATAGCCTGATGTAATCCTATCCCTGTCTTCAACCCATCTGTCACTCCTACCACAAACCTCACCATTGTCTTGTTGCCCTCATTCATTTGCCGCACCACCCTCACATGTTTTTCTGCCACTCTTGACTTCCTCGTGCAGTTCCACATTTCCTCTCCTAGTACCCTATCATATGCCTTCTTTAGACCCACAAAGACACAGTAGACCTCCCTCTGACCTTCTCTGTACTTCCCCATCAACACTCTTTAAGCAAACATCTCATAAGTAGTGTGCTTTCTCAGCATGAAGCCATACCGCTGTCACCTGATTGTCACTTCTTTTTGTAACCTAGCTTCAGACATATTTTTGATTATATCTTCATAGTACCAATTTGATCCCTCTGTAGTTACTACAGCTCTGCATGTCCCTCTTATTTTTAATATTTGCTACCATACACTTCTTTTTTCATAAGCAATAATAGCTTTTAAAACAGTGAATCTAAGACATTTTGTTTAAAAATAGTGTCAACTAATACTTAGGTTTGATGATAACAAAATTAAAAAAAACAAACAAAAACAGTGGACTTTTCTTCGTGACGTTTCAATTTTATTTTGAAATATCCGAGAGGAAGTGAAAATAGTCCCCAAGCCGGAAGTAGCAAAGTGCGCATGGGCACGACAAAGTGGCCGGCTAGTGGTGGTGTTTTGTTTTTTTTCCAAGCTCAGTGAGACTGCAGACGAGACGCTAGTTCATCACTTTATCGAACTCGCTTCACACACACGTGGACATCGCTAACTTATTTAACACAACTAAGAACAACAGTCCGAACAATTTGATGACAAAGGTAAGAGGGTCATGTTGTTAGCTCGCCCCTTTCACAGCTAACGTTAGCACAGTTTAGCTGGTGTGCAGTAAGCTGGTTTTAGAGATAATGAATGTCATAGTTGTTATCTGTTACTTAACAGGATTTCCAATGTTGAAAATATGACAGCAGCGTCAACTTTGACTTGAACAAGAAATTAGAGGTTGCAACAAAAAGTAAACAAGCATTTCTCTTTCTCCTATATGTGGAGCTGCTGTTCTGGTAGATCTCTTATCTTTTGGAGCTAGATTTTTCTGATAAAAATATGTGAAGGCATTTTTAATTCCCATTTTCTGTGGGTGGGCTCCCAGCATATGCATCACATCGCTATATTTTGTCTTTTTATTTAAGAAACGCTTTTGATATGTGCTGAATCCTTCATCATTTCTTAGATGTTAATTCTTTTGTCCTTGGATCAGTTATTCACTTGCACTGCTTTTCTCAACTGAAATTATAAAGTATTTCAGTTTTTGGGATAGAGTACCATGTAATAGTAAATTTGTAACACATTTGACAGTATAAGGTACTTCATTGCTACTTCTTTATATCTATTCGTCTTTATAAAATAGGTTTAATGGAAGATGTATTCTGTGCTGGAAATGTAAAAGGCATGAAGGTACCTTTATCCATGTAAAATGTGAACTTGCCCTTTTGGAGTAAGATAATCAGAGCAATATAGGAATGGCTCAATACACCAGCACCTCAGTCAGTTCAACTTTGCCTTTGGTGGGTATAGGTCATGTTTGCCCAAAGTGTCTAAACCAGCATTTTCTCTAGCGGGTGATTTCTCAGCCTGAAAAGTCTGGCTCATGACTGAAAATGCTTCTTTTGAATTTGAAAAATTGTAAAGAGTCTTACTTGCTTTTCATTAGTCAATTTCACGTAAATATGTGTTTTTTGTTCTGTTTTCCTGCCAACACACCCACCAGTCGAAGCAGATGGCTGCTCATCCCTGAGCCTGGTTGTGCTGGAAGTTTCTTCCTATTAAAAGGCAGTTTTTCCTTCCCGCTGTTGCCAAGTTCTTGCTCAAAGGCGGTTGTTTGATTGTGAAGTCTTTGCCTTATAATATAAAGCACGTCATGACAACTGCTGTTTTGATTTGGCACTATATATAAATAAAATTGAATTGAACTGAATATATGAAAATGGAAAAAATTTTGGATATATGTTTTATTTGTGTCAGTTTTGTTTACAATGTTTTTAACTTTTAAAATGTAAATATACAGACTTTCTTTAACTATGTAGGCTGACGATGTCTCCGCCCAGCCTTTTTTTGTGGGCCTGACCTGCAGCATGTGTTGTTTTGTCATTTAAATAGGAGCTCGTGCTCAGCCAGGGGTGTTTCTTGGTTTGTTTTTTTGAGCTTGTAAGGAAGCGTGCTGTAAGTAACTTGCTGTAACTCTGTTTCGTTTGTGTATTTGGGTTCATGTTTTGGTCTAATTTTGTTGTGTCTTGTTTACTGTTTTCCTGTTTTCTTTCTTTCTTTTAACTTAAACTCAAAAATTTAAGTGATGCAAACATTTTTTAGTGAGAGGGCATATTTTCAATTCCTTTAATTCCTAATCAGTATTAACTAGCTTTAGCTGAACAGTGTTTTGAGATTTCACATGTTATTAAGACAAAACTTGCATTTTAGGACCTCACATTTGTACATTTATGGAATTTATTTTAAGAATTGCTCAGCTGGAGATATTAGTGACATACTCAACAATGGTCCATGTAGAGTTCAAATGTTCAGTTTGAACATTATTTGTCTGAGATCTGTGTTTTCCTGCCTTTCCTTTTCTTAGTATTTGATAAACAAAAATGTAGATTATACAGTACTGTGCAAAAGACCTGAGTCACCCCAATTATACTGTGCTTCCAGGGAGCCATACTTTCTTGTAATTTTTAAAGAATTTGTCTTAAGCAATAGTTCTCCCGGCTTTCTGAAGGTCTTTCAAAGTTTTTTGTTTGACATCGGCTGCTTTTTCACTCATTTTCTGTTCAGTCCATGAACCTGGTAATTTTTAGAGAAATGGTTTCTTTTCTTCAGGTACTTAACACTGACCTACGAGTCATTCTAGTCATTCAAAAGGCACCTAACTCAAGGGATTAACTACTGCTGTGTTTACAGAAAGCAGGCAACTTTGCAAAGAACCCTTTTTAAATAGTATCTTTAGGTATTTTGTTACCAGCAGCCTGTATGAAAACACATTTTTCCCTCTCATTTCTGTAGCTGAATCCAACGATAACATAGTTTGACAAGCGCAGACATGGGCACCGGCAAAATGATTCTGAAATAGTGAAAAGTTGGTATATGTTGGCACAGTGTGCTGTGTGTCCTTAAAAACAAGAACTAAAAAATCAGAGGAAAGGCTTTGAATATCCTGGAGAACTGTTCCTGAAGACTACTAAGCAAATTATAAGAAAACTTGCTAAAGAAAATCCAGGCTGTGTTAAAGTGTGTTAATCTCTTCATGTATCAATAATTCACTTGACCTATTTCCTGTTATCCTTGCAAAATATGAAGAAAATAGGTTTGTTTTTGTTCAGTGTTTGTGATTAAAAATGTTTGGTGAGTGGGAAAAATGTATCTGCATTAAAAAAAACACACAAAAAACCCCACACATTTATCTGACAGACACAGCCACTGCTAAATGTCTGGTGTTTGTTCTGCAGGGGACTGATAGAAGATGTGTGCTGCTGTGTATGTCCTGTCAACGGTAACGGGCTACGTGCTCACCTCTGCCCTGCTGCTAAAATGCCCAAATCTGTTACATCGAAAGAAGCGAGAGACTTTTGTCAGCAAGCACATTTCTCACCGTGGAGGTAGGTCACCAGTTTTCTTTCTTAAGAACAGCCCTTGACTTAAAAGGTAAAAGGTGCCACTTAATCCCAACTTACTTTGCTTCTTTTAGGTCCCACTAACAGCTAGTTACTTACTCACGGGTAAAAACAGGTTTGTTATTCAGGGTTTTGACTGTCACATTTCTCTTCTATAGTTTTGATCCTATAACCATCTATTTGTTACTGGGCAGTAGTTGCAGAAATGAGTTAAAGATAAAAATTAGAAAAACTTACACATGAACCACAAGCAAAATATCAGAAACCCCCCGCCCCCCGAGAAGATACTTGTTATGCCCACATCTGGAGTGAAGGCACTCTTTCAGACATGTGTTTCACAGCAAAGCAGGTAAAAAGAAATCTGAGTTTTTATTTTTCCGATTTCAGGGGCAGGTGAAAATCTGGAAAACACTATGATGGCTTTCAAGCAGTGAGTAGAAACTTCAAAGTCATAAGACACAGCTCTTTCTTTGGGATTTGCACTTGTGACTGTGGACGGTGTGTGTCATCTGAGATGTTGTCTTAGTTCTTTTACCCACAATCGAGCTTGTGAATTGGTGCAATATGTACAGTAACTGTTCGTGTAAAAGATAACCTTGTGGTTCTCCTTTGTTTGATTAGTTAATCAGACAAGAGGTGGACTGTTTTATGCATTTATTGAATCTGTGTGTGCTATACTGCATGGTTAGGGTCCAAATTTCAATGCTAATGCTTGTGTGCTTGAGATTGCGGCTGAGTCTATATGCGTACTGTGTGTCGGATCGTGCAGCGCTGTGGATGTCGGCACAGATATGCTGGAGCTGGACTGCCACCTGACAAAAGATGAACAGGTAGTGGTTTCACATGATGGCGATTTGCAGAGGACCTGCGGCATCGACACCAACATCTCCGATGTGACCTACGCTGTAAGTTTGAACTGAAGCCACTTTCAAATCTCTTCTCATCATTGATCAAGCGCTGTGCATGTTTAATTCTTTGCATGAAAAAAATTACAAATATAACACTGAATTTTAATTTTACATATATGGCAAAGAGCTCGGTCAGACAGAAGTGTCGTGAACTAATTTTTATTTATTTATTTATTCATTGAGAATTCAAACAAAATTTACATAAATTCAGTTGTTTTTAAAAGTCATTAAAGATCATTCCACCCTGGAAAAACAACAGTTGAAAGGAATCATTAAAAGCCCCAAATCATCATGACACTCATGCTCATCATGATTGGGTTGAAACGTCTGACCACAACTGTGAATGTGGTTTGTGTTTAGACATGATATGAGCTTTGATGGATCATGCGCCTTGATCAGGGGAGGTCAAAAACAAGTCATCTGATTACGTCACGTGATTTTAAAAAACTCTTATCCAGCTACATTCCTTGTGAGTAACTTAGGATTTTGGCTAAGCTCTGCTCTCCTCTTTAAACATTTGGTAGTCTACACATTTAATGCTTATTGGAAAAAAAAATGCTTTTGTCTTGCAAAGAAGCCTTACAACATTAAACTGAAGTATTTTTGTGTGTTTGTAGAGGTTCTTGGGTCGGAGATCCCATCTACAAGTTAAATTTTATATTTTGGAACTGAAGATGAGGCTTAGTGGGTTTTAATGGTCTTTGGCCTTGTTGTAGACATAAGCACAGACCTTGGTGTCCAGTAAGGTTAGACTCATGAACTTTAGTGGCTAGTACTCTTGAAGGAGTAGAACTTATAAATCAGCATAAATATCCAGATACAGTGATCCTAAGAGTATTTCCCATATATGGAATAAATAAAGTACTTCTTATCTTTACTGATCTCATCTAAACAATGATACCAGCCTTCCTGACTGATGGCTGGCTGTTGGCAAATAAAATGAAAAACACCAGTGTCAGTGGTTTATATGGTGTGTTACTTTACAGTATATATAAATCACATCAATCTGTGCTTAAACAAATGAAAAAGAAGGTGGAGGTAAGATTGAAGTTGTCTTATATAAAGAATATTTCTCTGTTTCTCCTGCACAAAAGAGGTAACAAAGAAATCAATATATATTTAAAACAACAAGACACTAAAATATGGGCTTCAGTTATTGGCCAGAGTATTATTTTAAACATTTATTAACATTCTTATTGACTCTTTTTATTCTTGTTCTTAAAAAATCTTTCAGTTAATATGCATGAACAACATTTCTGAAATCCCTACAAAGACAATAAAAAAACACCCAGTATACTCAAACAAATTATTGTCATCATTTGCTTTGATGGAACAGGAAACAGTTGTTCCTGCCATAAATAAAAACACATTTTAGTGACTTGTGCAACGGTCAGATTTAAAGGTTTGTCTGCAGAGGATTTTCAGATTTCACAGCTGACCTCGGAAGTCTTAAGTTTGGGAATGGCTGCTCTAGAGAAAACTATATCAGAAATCCTGGATTTATTTTGAGCATGCTTTGTTTCCAGAAGCTCTGAAGTTGTGTCTGTCGTGCTTTCTTTGCAGGAACTCCCTCCATACCTCTGCAGGCTGGGTGTAACCTTTCAGCGAGGTGAGCATCACGTATCCGTCACTTGTGTAATTACCACGAAGCAACGTATTTATTCAATAGGTGACACAAATCGACATTTTAGGTTATAACAGTTGACAGCTGACGGGCAGAAAATTACCGCTAAAAATACAAGTGCGCACAACCCGGCGTCTAATCTGAAGCTGATGGTGTTTTTAACCTGTCCTTGTCTGTGCAGAGTGCTTCTGCGAAGGAGGAGAGGACAAACGCATCCCTCTCCTCAGGGACGTGTTTGACGCATTTCCCAACACTCCTGTTAACATTGACATCAAGGTTAACAATGACACGCTCATCAAGAAGGTGTGTGTGTGTGTGTGTGTGTTTGTCTGTGTGTGTGTTTGTCTGTGTGTGTATCTCCTGTTTTTATTCTTTCAGTTCTCTGACCCCTGACTGAAACTTGCTTTACTGTATTGATGACATGCAGCTTGTGGTTATTTCCTTGTGCAGGAAACAGTGTACAGTTAGCCTTATAGCTTTTTGGACAGTGACACCATTTTTGTAGTGTTGCCTCTGTACGTCACTTTAGTGGATTTTAGATCAAACTGCAGTTTTAATTCGTGTTTTTTGGAAAAATTTGTATTAAAACATTTTAGGAATTGCAGCCATTTTTATACATAGTTGATTTTCAGTGGCTCAAAATGAACTGGACAAACTAACATCATTTTAGATTGTTTTAATACTTCAGTCAGTGACTGCCTGGAGTCCAGAACCCATAAACATCACCAAATGCTGTGTTTTGTCCCTTAAAATGCTCTTCTAGGCCTTTACTGCCTCTGCCTTCAGTTGCTGCCTGTCTGTGGGTCTTCTGTCACTGTTGTCTTTGGTTATTGAAAAACAGGCACCTTTGAGTGGGATCAGGTCACTGACTTTAAAGAATATCTCATTTCTTTTCATTGAGAAACTCTTGGTTAGCTTTTACAGGATGCTTTACGTCATTATCACTTTGTACTGTGAAACACTAACCGATCAGTTTTGGAGCCTCAGGCTGAATCTGAGAAAAGAGTACATGCCTGTACATTTTACAGTTCATCATGCTGCTGCTCTCAGCCATTACGTCATCAATAAACACCAGTGACCCGATTTCACTGGGAGCCATAACACTACCTCCGCCGTCCTTGAGTTGTTCTTTCCTTCTTCATACTTTTTGCAAGTTCAGCACTTGGACTCAAATGCAGATTTTGTGTCTCTTGTGGAATCACGAGGGACATCTCATCACCTGTTCACTTACTTTTAGGCTACTGGAGAAGGCAGTGTTTAAAAATGGCTATAATTCCAAACGGTGAACTCTTTCTCCCATAAAGATGAAATTTGGCCTCCCCTGTACACTAATGATGGGTTTTGCCACCTATTATGTATTAATAAAAACGTGTTTTGACATTAATTAGAATAATTTCCAGGTTTTTCCAAGATGCACACCCAGTCATTTTGTCCTGGAAGCAGGCCTGCAATGTGACAGAGAAGAGCTTCAAGGATTACTTCTAGTGGGCTTTCAGCGAGTAATGAGTTAATGCAATGCTTTTGTTAAGACTCCTGAATTAGGGCTGAAGTCGCCGCTTCAATCATATCTTGATTTAAAATAAGCTGTGATGACAACTAAAAAAAATGTACCCTTGTCCGAAAATGTATCGACTTAACAGCCTGTTTAAGAAAAAAAAAGTCCTCCATAGTTACAAAGCCCATGGTGCCTAGTAAAGGAAAGGAAAGTGAAGCATTTCCTAAAGTACGATGGTTAGATAACCAAGACTGAGATATGTTTTTAAGTCCCTTTTATTTGTCTGTCACCACAATCATGCATAAAGTAACAGTACAAACCTGATGAAGAGGGGAGAAAATGTAGACAGAGGAATAACCTGTTCACATCCTGAACTGATCAAATTTAAGAGGACGTTGGCCTTGTTATTGGGACTCTGCCCTCCAAGTGTCCGTCTAGAGACTTTACGAGTTTTGCCGCCGTCTTTTCATCAAAAAACTAATTCTACGTTTTAAATATTGGCAACAGGACAGAGCAAAAGCAAGAGAAAATGTTCTGTTTCATAGTTTCATTGAGTTTTCAATCCTTGCAGGTCTCCGAGCTGGTCGTGAAGTATGACCGAGCGCATCTGACTGTCTGGGGCAACGCCAGCAACCAGATTGTGAGAAAGTGTTACAAAGAGGTACGTTTATATGCTGCTTCACATTACTTTGGTGAAATGTGTGTTGCTATTTATAAAATTTGTTGTTATGAAATTACAGAATTTCATAACAACAAAGGAATAACCTGCTACCAGCAGGCCTACAGGAAAAGTGCTCAATCTGTCCCATATAGCAGTATTTTAAATGCACTTCTTTGTGGAATCACTATTCATCTTTTTGTCATGTTTCTAAAAATGTTCAGACCCTTTGAGGGAGTTTTAGAGGAAACACTTTTATCGTCATACTCCATCATCATCCTCTTCGGTGAATAAAAATGACTTGGAACTGCTTGTAAGTCTGGTCTGGTTGGTTGTTTTTGCAGAACCCTCATATTCCAGTGTTGTTCAGCTTGCCCAGAGTGTTGCAGCTGTTAGGCCTCTTCTACACCGGCCTCCTGCCCTTTGTTCCAATCAAGGAGCAGTTCCTGGAGATCCCCATGCCCTCCATTATCACCAAGTAAGTGCAATACAAATAAGCTCAAAGGCCACTTTATTAGGTACGCCTGTTAATACAAATATCTAATCATCCAAACACATTACACCAACTGAATGCATGTAGAAATCATCAAGAAGACCTGCTGACATTCGAATAAGTCTCTCTACGCTCTGGACTGATGACAGTTGAGAGGCTGTTTGGTATTCTGACAGGGCAGTGAGCACACAGGGAGGTGGATTTGCATCCACTACAGTGAGCAAATAGAAATATATTTGAGTTTCCTTCACACACAGTCACGCACCCAAATCACTTGCACTTTGTTGTTCATGTAACCAAATACTAGTAATAAGCTCTATGGACACTTTATTAGGTACACCTGTTCTGATGCAGTGATTTGCTGCCAATCATGTGACAGTATAACAGTATAAGCAGTATAATGCAAAGCTCAGATTATCTCAAACTTCTTGAACTTGGCAGTTAGTTCTCTGCTCTCAGACGGCCTCCACAGTCATCAGATCTCAGTCCGGCAGAGCATCTTTGAGATGTGGTGGAACGAAAAATTCTCAGTATGGATGTGCAGCCGACAAATCTGCTGCTGCCATGGGATGCTATCTGAGGGTCGTTTACATGACCTTGTTGAATCTATGACATAAAGAATTAAGGTAGTTCTGAAGGAAACAGGGAGGCCTACCAAATACTAGCAAGGTGTGCCTAATAAAGTGGCCAGGGAATGTGGTACTAAAGAAGTAAAAGGTGCATGTCAGGAACTTTGATAAACAGTTTTCAGGAAAGGGTTAGCTCAGCAGCATGCTTCCACCCTCACTAATACAGTCACAAAACAAGCCCTACATGAAATAACAGAGCAGGGTTACGGTTTTCTTTTTACCCTAACTAACCTACAGTTTAGTTAACATAAATGATTAAAGTCATCTATGCTGCAGTGTCAACACAAACTATTAATAATTAGTAGTGTAAAATCTGGCAGCATTGTGTTTTAGCTGCTGCTGGTTTATTGGCTGGAGAAAGTTGTCAGTGCTGTGGTTTGATCTCAGTTTGCAGGTGAAACTGAAATGTCGCTGTCTGACTTGCAACAGGTTAAAGGTTCTTTATTGACCTTGATGATTATCGTTGGCTGTGTCCCAATTCAGGGTCTGCACGCTTGAAGTACGCGCACTACGTACGGTGCGTACTACAAGTACGAGAAGTGCGGAAGTGAGAGGCCTGTGAAATGGGACGGTCTAGCCTCCGTCGCGCTGTTCAGGTTGCCTAGCAACCATGATACTAACCGCGAGAGACGTTATATTCAGCTTTATGTGACAGAAATGATGGAGAAAAAATGTTTTGTTGGTCATTCATTCTTGTCATGACAACACTTTGATTAGTTGAGTATCTGAGGCTGAGACCACGGGACTGTAAAACATGATTGCTGGGCTTCATTTCTGTGCTGAACAGTCATTTCAAGATTAGTTATGTTCATATATATATATATATATATATATATATATATATATATATATATATATATTTTTTTTTTTTTTTAAATAAAATTATTATTTTTTTTTTAAACTTTTTTTACTCTTTTGGCTCTCAGCGAAGGCGGTCGCACTTTTCTCCTCTCCTGCCCTTATCTTCCCTGCTTAGCTTCTTATGTCCTTGTCTTGTCTTGTGTTTTTACTTACTTTTCCCTGGAACACTCTCTCACAGTCTGTTCTCTAAAACCTAAAAGAGGAATTCTGATAACGACTGTGTTTAGACTGTTCCCCCCATTCCATACAAGGCCACCTGGGTTGGCTGGAAGACTGTTTACTTAGCCTGGCAGGGCGAAGGACACTGTCTCAGCTGAACTCTGGAGACACACACACACACACACACAAACATTGATATGCACACACTGATCCCCCCTCCCTTTCCAAACGCCTTCGATGCTTGTGCCCTACCGGGGAAGATGGCAGTCGACTGGACCAGCGCAGACATGCTGCAGGACCGGATGCGCTGTCTACACCGGCTCTCTCTTACCCTTTACCCGCCCCTGTTGCTTGTTTTGTGTTTCTATGGTGTATTGATAGTCATGTGCTTTTTGTGCTGAGGTGTTTTTTCTGTTATCAAACTGTTCTCAGGAGCTCAGTCTGAGTGGATTTTTTTTTTCTCCTCCTCTTACCTCATGTTATGTATTTTCGTTGTTTTTTTCCTATCAGCCTACCTTTCTGACATGTCTCCCCAATGTGATGTTTGTGTAAAGTTGGTCAGAAGGTTCCTTTGTAAGTGCGCATGCGCCATTAGCGTGCTGCCTGCTGTAACCCTAATTTCCTTTGGGATTAATAAAGTCAACTATTATGCATGCAGAGAATATGCATGTTCTTTTTGTTTTCATATTATAATTTATATTTAATTGTGTTGTGGTTTGCAGTGTTTTGTGTTGTTTTCACTTTAAATTTGTAAAAGGAAAAAGCTGAAAATTTAAATGAGCCAAGGTGTGAAGGGCCATCTGATCTCAGGAATTCGCATGATAAGGTGAAGACAGGTTTCACAATGAACTCACCCGAAACTGTGGCTGATTGGGACCCACACCCAGTTTCACACCTTGGCTCAGGCGATTAGAGGATCATCAGGGGGTCCTTTTGTCCCTCTGTGGGGGGTCACTCCCACTAGGTTTATATCCGGGACTCTCCACCATTTGACCTTAGAACTGAAGAAGCTTCTCGGATGAGAGGTGAAACGTCTTCAAGTAACTTAAAGAAGTCCACACGCTTTTCTTTGCAAGCTCCTTTGACTTGAAATGTGAATAGTTGATTTTTGTATTATATGATTTATTTATTACATTTTATGTGGAGTGAATAAATAAAAGTATATTTACGGTGGCCCCTACAGACAAAGCACATACAAACTTCAAATCACATAAAAACTCCAAAACACGTAAAAACACGTACAAACTCCGAAGCACGTAAAAACTCAGAAGAACATAAAAACTCAAAACACGTACAAAAGACAACAGAAGTGCTCCAGGATGCTGGGCGCAGTGTTGCGCTCTTGTTATCTGGTGGCTACACAAGCCAGCAAGTACCAACGACCGGATTTGGTGTGTGGTAGTAACAGGTAAATGAACTTTTTTTTTAAATTATTTGAATATATATGAGTGCCTGTGTATAAATACACAAACAATACACATATGCTTTCAATTGTGTAATTTAAGTGATCTAGTAGCTCTGCTTTGGAAGTTCAGTTCATGCTAGAAATGTGTTTTGGAGTTTGTACGCGTTTTGTCTCTAGGGGCCACCGCATATATTTATATATAAACATATATAAATAAAACCACTTTTTTTTTTTTTTTACGTTAGTAATTCCTTTTGTGCATAATTTTATATTATTGTTAATAATAAATTAATTAAAGCAACAAAACAACCTGAAGAGCCGGTTCGGAGCCGAAAGAGCCGGCTCTTTTTAGTGAACCGAACCGAAAGAGCTGGCTCTCTAAAAAGAGCCGGAAATCCCATCACTACTGTGTAAGCGTCAGGACGTGGAGTAAACCTCTGGAGGAGTCTTCATTAGCTGGGCCTTGTTTTTGGATAACATATACGGACTTGTTTGTTGTTTCCTCCAAATTACAGAAGTTTAGACAAAGGGGATTCCAACTTTAATAACTTTTATTACTCAGGCAAGAAAATAATTTAAACATACTTTAACTTTGAATTGGGGCTTTAAAGCCTTTTCACAGTACCTGGCTCAGATTCACTCCCCTGGCTGCACTGGTGTCCTTTCTGTCTCTGTTATCTGCCTGAAGGATGATCTTTGAAAGATGAACTCACTCACTAATTAGGTCATTAGAAGAAACGTTTGTGTAGCTTGGCCTTGTGAAATGTGTGCTAGTGGATCATGAGGATCATGGTCAAAGAGCAGATTATTCTTGCCCCAACGCTCATTAAGGATTAACAGAATTTTTTTTATTGCACTTCTAAAGTGTGAAGTTCTTGCTTTAAGACTGCAACCATAAATTGTGTTTATTAAGAGATCGACTTGATTTCTTGTGCATATTTAAACACACTGATTTATTAATTTTCTTGGGTAGATTTCAGAAATTTCCTAAAAATATGTTGTCATGCTGTTATAGCATCAAACAAGTGCCCTTTGTTTTTGTTGTTTTTTGTTTTTTACCATTTTTAATTATTTTACTTTTCTGTGTGAATTTTTTCAGACTGCAGGATCCCAGCAGGTTAACTAGAGGTCAGCGATTTATCGCCTGGCTGGCAGACACGTAAGTCGCTTTCTCCTCCAAAAATGTAAAATCTCTTTGATTTTTGTGGTTGAATCAGCAGAAAATTCAACAAAAGATAAACCTGCAGCAGCACTAGGCTTTTTTTTTGTATTTCTCTGTGTTACTGAGATGTAGCTGTGCGATCACGATTAACATAGAAAGGATTTACAGTCACACACCTCAGCTGATTAGTGTTTATTTTTCTCTTGCAGTTTGCTGATGAGGAAAGCTCTTTTTGACCATTTAACAGCTCGGGGAATTCAGGTAAAACTGCAGTTCCTTTAAAATTAAGTTGATTCAGGTTCCTGTGAGGAACCGTTGGCCAGTAAATGAGGAGCTATGGAAGTGTTTTAGAGGTTAGAATGGATGGCTGGTTCATTGGAACTTCCTTACCTGATTACATGGATACAAAAGTCTTCCTGTTGTAGCATGTTTTTCCTTTTCTTTGGTCTCAGTCTCTATGGTCACTTAGCCTGTGGTAGCGATAGGCAGATGGCACATCTTCTGGCAAGTTTTTATTTGCAGTCCTGGAACAATTTCCAAGATTGGTTGACGTAAAGGGGATGGTTGCGCGTTGGTCTTAATCAGAGCCTACGCACAGGTTTGTATGTTGTACTTGAGTACTGTCACCAGGGGGCAGTGTCACAAACAACCAGCCAGCCACAAACAATGCTAACTGAGGGTTTTTTGTGCTTCCTGGCTTTCAAGCTACACACAGCATCATCCCCATGGTCTTTTATAGTACTGTGCACTTGTATGTCTGCACAGGTTAATAACTGAAAAGCAAGATAAAATGGTAGTTTCATGAATCCCACATTAAAAACCATGGTTTAGTCCTAGTGCATGTATGGAGGAGGTCAAGAGGTACAACACTGAGAGTCTACAGCCATCTGTAAAACATGGCAGTGTGGGATCATGTTGACAGAGAATAGAGCAAACGGTGGCCAACATCCAAAGAAGAGCTTTGAATGTCCTTCAAGAAGCCGGGAGAACTGTTCCTGAAGACTGCTACTACTACTGTCACCACTTTCCGTGTGGCTTGTTTTGCTCCAACAGTGTGTAAAACTTTTGTAAAAGGCCAGAACTAAGCCTGTGTGTGTGTGTGTTGTAGTTACACTGTGGTTAAAAGCAGTTACTGGAAAGGTTCCTACCAGATCAAATATAGACTAGAGTACAGAAACATTCCTGTGTGTGACAGCCTCTGACCGCGTGTGTATTAACTGTACAAATCCCTCATGTGGTTTCAGGTGTACATTTGGGTGCTGAATGACGAGGATGACTTTCAGAGGGCGTTTGATTTGGGAGCCACGGGAGTTATGACAGATTTTCCCACCAAGCTTAAAGACTTCATGGACAGGAACAGCCTTTCCAAAGCGGAGTGACCTGCCAAAATCTACCTCACCCCACCTCTCACCAGTGATTATCCTTCAGGGCCACTGACCTGCCAGACCAGCCCCCAACATACACCCGCTTTTACTGCAGGCATTCCAGCACAGCTACTCTCACACTGTGTTTTACAGTCTGTAGGAACTCCAACATGCTCTGTATTAGGAACCGCGTGTTGTACATGTAGTGGTAGCACATACTCCTGTTTTTCATTACTCATACTAAACAGTGTGATCATATTAGAGCTTGACTGATATTGGGCCCCGTCACAGAGACAGTATATCGCCACAGGCTTACAGATTTTCTGATATGACCCAAAATGAAAACGTATTTGGGTAATTTGGTTTACAATCCTCTCAGCAATGACTGCAGCAGATGGCGGTGCAGTCATGCGATGTCTTCACAGTAAGTTGGTAAGTTACGACTGAAGTATATTTCGAAAAAGTTAATAAGAATTGTTGCCATTATAACACAAATATACTGCATGCATTTACAATATTTTAGATGCATAAATGATGAAATCTGAATGTTTTCTTTTAGTCACAAAAAATCCTGGCTCATTATTATTAGTAGTAGTATTATTAGAATTATCCATGGTGCGTTCGCTTGCACACACATGCACAAACATACCCATATAACAGTATGATATTTCTGCTAGGAGCACACACTTAATTGAAACCACTGAATTTTTTTTTTACAAAGAGCTAAAAATGCCACTGAAATATTGTGCTTTTAAGTTTCATCAGTCTCAGATGCCATAATAGATTCATGGTCCTTGACATGACACTTTCTGTAAGGGTTTACTTGCGCAAAGTCGATCCTTTTTGATGCTTTCAAGTTAGTTTGCAGTATTACTGCATCATGCTAGGGGTAATGTGCAAGCACCAGCAGATGCAGCTCGATGATGTCATGTTATTTTCGACTTGTTTCATATATATATATATATATATATATATATATATATATATATATATATTTATTTTCTCATTGTTTTGGCTCATTATTATTATTTTGATCAGCCTTTTGATCAGATAAAATAATAGAGGCATACACTGCCTGTTTTATGAGGAATTTTGCACAAAATAGGAAACCTTATCTGGTTTCTTTTACCTGTGTCAGTGTGATTGCAATCAGCATTGAACTTTATATGACATATGTGTATATTTAAAATATTTTACAGCCTAGTATAAGCAGTGATGCAGACTGATCGCTTTACTGCACTCATTTAAAATTCAAATGTGTTAATGAAAGTAGTTTACACATAGTTCCTTGCTTTAATATACAAATATATGAAATGTTATGATGCTCGGTGGCGGTCTCTAATCGAATGAATGTGGTTTTGGCTGAATGTACTGTACGTTGTTTGGGATTTTTGCAGTCAAAACAATGTTAGGTTTGTTGTGGGGCATTTTAAATCACTTATGTGTGATGTTTTACACTGTTTTTACAAATGTTCTTGAAGATTTCTTTTAGAGACTTGATCCAACAATCACATTACAAGTACTGGGATTTTTCTGATTATACTACTTGTGCTGTCCTCAGTGTACTTTTATTTTGCATGTTTAAAGCTGTTGTGTGTGTTGAACTGAACTTTTTTGGGCTCATCTTTAGATTTGATTTGCCGAGAGCAATTTTTTGTATCTGTATCAATAAACACTGTATGTACATCATTATATAAAAGTGGTATTTGTCGTTTTTTAGGGTTGTGTTATGTCACAGTTTATGTAACTGGCAGGAGGTGGCGCTGCAAACTAAAACGACGTCAGAAGTTTTTACTGTCGCAAAAAGTTAATGATGCCGGACATGTTGAAATAATAATTTCCTACTTTTTCACAAGAACAGGTGATGCCTTCGCTGTGTTGTCCTGCTCGAGGCAGCTTCATTAAACAATATTTGCAGGTAGCTGAACTGCTTTCTAGAGAATTCATTTAGAAAAAAAAACCCCGTTAGAATCCGGAAAGATCATTGGTTCATCGTTTCTACTCTTGACCAATCAACACGGTGTTGCTATGCTTCATCTGTTCACTGATTGGCCGATAAGCCTGTCATTTATTCATCAAGCCTTAAGGACAAGTGTGATTTGGGACCAAGAGTATCAACTCAAGATGATTCCCGTTTTTTCAGAGTTTGTGTTTTCCAGTTTTGCAATTTGGATGTTACTAATTGCACTGCAAATAAGTAGAACATCTAAGTTTTACAGTAACCGTGAATGTGTTTAGAAAAGAAAGGATGCTGTTGGAGGTTTTTCCCCTAAATGCGGCATACCTTTTAGCTAGTTTTCCATGTTGCGGCTTATAAAACGCTTTTGTTAAAGCACATAACAGTAAATATAAACAAAACTATATATTTAAAGAATCCCCGTCATTTATAAATTCAGTCTGTAAAATCAAAACGGTTTACTGCGAACACGGAAGTAGATAGGAGGGAATGCTCTCGCTCCGGCTGGAAGTTCCACTGCTCTCTGTGGCTTTCTAAACTCTGCTGGGCATCGTTGCGCGTCAAAACATTGCGTCTCTGCAGGACTTGCCAGGGCCAGAGAGGAGAGGAAATTTGCCTGGGAAGGAATGCGAAAGAGGTTTTAGGATTGGCACTGCCACGAGGAAAAACGAGGACGTGCCACATTTTCTAGGCTACGTGGAGGAGACCCGCATTTTCTTCCTTTCAAAGGTAAGATGATTTCGTCTGCGTTATTTTTCATCTCCGGTGCATTTGTTACTTATGGTTTTCACACTGCTCTCTTAACCCATTTCAAGCATCGACCTATTTATGCTCAACGCCTTTAACCAAGTCAACTTTTAACTGCAGACCCACGTGCTGTAAAATGACAATATAAAAGAAAAGTTTATGATGTCTTGCGTTGTTTACGTGCATTAGGTAACTGTTGCAGGTTTGTTCTTCCTGTTTGCTTTGCGGACGGGATGCTGAAGAGTTGCTCTCTGTGGTTACAGTATCTACTACAGTATCTAGTATTTTATTTATTATTAGGACACATGCTGTTTTTGTTGTGGCACTGCTGCACGTCTGCGCCATCATCCCCGTGCGCGCGCCCCCGGCCGTAGCGGTGCACGTCAGCAGTGATCGATGCGGGTTATCGTGTAATGTACGCTCACGTGATCACATGCTGACGACAATCACCTGCTAAAGTCACTGCGGATTTTAAAGCTTTAAAGGCGGTGTGTGTGTGTGTGTGTGTGCGCGCGCGCGCGCGTGTGAGTGAGTGAGAGAGTCTTGCTGAGCCGAGGCATCCCCGCCATCTGTGCTCTGTGTGGTGGCTGAAGTTATGCCCCAGATAAAGTGCGCCACTACCTGTGACCTGATTCATACACACATCCACACTGTAAACCCTCATGTTTTTACTTAGGTGTTACCTCAGGTGATGAGACACACATGACTGAGCCTCACCTGCAGGTGGGGGGTGCCTCATGTTAATCCCAGAAATCTAGTAAATAACGTCCGCGAGAGTTCATACGGAGGAGATGAAGATCGGGAACCCCATATTGAGGCACAGCCTTGTTTTCCACTGTTTGCGATCTATTTTCATTGCAGCGTGCGCACGCACATCCCTAATGATTCTGTGGGGGCTCGATACCCAGGGATCGAAGAGGAGGGTCAGAGTTGCAGGCCTTGAAAGATGATCCTGCCCGGACGAAAGTTGTGCACATTGTGTTATGCCTGCAATTGGCCAGGTTTGACTTACAGGAAGAGCTTTAGAAATAACATCTACACATCAAGCACATGAAACCAAGCCAAAGAGGGGCAGGAGAGCAGCTGCATGCATATGTGTAAGAGTCTGAGAAGCAGGAGCATCACTTCCATCAATGTGGTTTAATGAGATGGTGGGAGTAGTCAGTGATGTCATGCTGCTGTAAGCTGTGTGGCCTCTGTGTAACAGTGAATGGAGAGCAAGATGAAAGTACACAAAGTACAGAAATCGTGACGGTGCAGCTCGTGGGCAGCAGCGAATCATCCAACACCACCTCTTCCCTTTTTTCTTCACCCTTCCCTTCAACCCTCTGTCCAAGTCATTTTCACCTGGCATCGCTTCCCCCCCCCCTCTGGTTTTCTCCTGCGCGATCACTGTCAAAGACAGCAGCAGCAGCATCAGTGTGTTACATAACAAAGGTTGTTTTTTTTGTTTGGATACAAGGGCCCTTTTGGCTGGTGAGACTCGCTGCACGTAGCCTTTTGTGATGACACCCAGAAATGACCAGAATGGACAACTCGGTGACCTCGAACGACCTGTGGCGGATCAGAGAGGCATAGAGTCAGATGAAGGAGTAGATAAACTTGGGTTTTCTTTCTGACATTTACGCCACCGGAGCCTGTCTGGATGGCTGCGATCAGCTCTTCCAGTCATCTGATCATTTATGCAATTTGTTTTGTTTTGGTTTTTTTTCCTGCCAGAGAGGTTTTATTAGTGCAAACATTTTGCGTCAGCAGTTTCTCTGAACGTCAGCATCCCGCAGACAATGCTGCTTTTGCAAAAATGACTTACAAGCATGTCCACCCACCAGCATGAGTGTTGTTCTGTTTTGGGAAGCTGTTTGAAAATGTCAAACACCGTCACTCTCAACCCCTCGAACAGCTTCACTACGTCTTTTTTTTCATCTGTTTAATTTGGTTCTCCAGCTTGTGCCTGCTTTCACTCTTTGATGTATTCCTGTGTGGTTATTTTGTACGTATTCTGTATGTTTTTATTATTCATCATTCCTCCATAAGAAAATATCTTAGCTGTTTTAAAGCCTTCACCATACTCTAGATTTAATTTAGTAAGCACAAAACCACAAACATCTGCCACTGACACTGTTAAAGGACAATATCAGCTTAATTTGTTTCCAGCCTTGTGGTTCACTTATTAAAGGAAAACAAAAAATCGAACCAAGCCTTCTATAACCCCTCTTGTGTCTCTATAATTTTACCAAACTGTAATCATCAAATTCCTACATCTGATAGAGGTTAGGATCATTTCAGTTCTTCTGCTCATTAGATTTCCAGTTTATTGGTCTTTTAAAGATGATTAATTAGTCTTTAATAATAATATGTTTTTTTGTTTAGCACATTTTTAAAGTGCACAAATTGCTTCACAGTTTGGATAAAACATACATGAGAAAAGTGTTTGTGTAGTACATGAAAATACAGAGTCAGATGTATGGTTATCCAGCTTCTCAAGCATACTCTTACTTCCATACACACATTAAATGTGAACTATAGCCAAAGGTAAAATAATTAGTAAATAGTAAATTAGTACTAGTCACTGGTTAGTAGAGGATGCACTTTGTCTGAAACAATGGCCACATCATTTTACCTTTTAAATATAAATACATAAGGCCTCAAACACAGGGCTAGAGACTGGTCAGCAACTCCCGGGAAACTACTGATTGCTAGGGAAAAATGGTTATTCCTAACAGGTGAGTGGGTTCTGGTAGTTGCTAGGTGATATTGGTTGTGATTGCGGCACTAGCTGCTGAACGGACATCTTTTTTTCTTTTTTTACATTAGTGGCGGATCATGGAGCCTCACAATAGTTCTAAAAGTTAGCAACATATGCTAGCTGCGCCATAGAAATATAGCAGCAGATAGGTTTGAGATGCTGTTTTAAGAAGTTAAAAAAGAAGTCTGTTTAATCAGCACACATTCAAACTGCCTGCTAAGCACTTGGGGTAGCTATTTGAAGGTTACATGACCCAGTGGAACGACCGCGAATTCTGAACCAGTCATGACTCACGCAGGGACTCACTAGCAGATTGTGGTCACCTAAGTTAGCATGAAAAACAACAGCTTGTCTCCAAACAGCCTTCAGCTACTTGCTGAGTCGTAATAAGACTTTAAAGTGCGACAAAAAAACCTTACTGCTGCTACCAACACATTTCAGAAGCTTTGAAGTCAAACAGTCCGTTTCCAGTTTGTGTCACGCTTCAGCTTTCGCAAACATTATTTGCCAAGTGGTTGCAGACAAGTCAGCAACTGTAGCAATCTGCTAGCAACCAGGTTAATCCCAGGGATGGTTTTGGTGCAGAGCCTGCACCATCAATGTGGGAAATACCAGTTGGGAAATAAATATTTTTCTCTAGCAGCCAGAGGTTGTCAGGGGCTTGCCAACTAGGCATCTCAACCCCCCCTAAAAAAAGGCAAGTACTGTTTGGGCTCTAGCAGTAGTAGACTCTAGAGTCTTGTTTTGTCTATTGTAAAAAAAAAAAAAAAGTTGGTTATTTAACTAATGAAACTAACTAAATCTCACATTTGGTGAGCTTCAACCAGACAATGTGGGTGTAATTTTCTGAAGGCTTTACAAATACTCCAGCCTTGGCACATTCCCCTCCTGTCACTGCACTGATTTCAATCTAAAGCCACTGACATGGACTTGTACACAGTTAAGGCTGACATTAAGTGATCTTTCATCAGAGAGATTATACACAAAGAGACCTCCACGTGGATTAAATATGGCCTATGAGTAGATGCATAGCATTGCCTGTATAATCCTGCCCCTGAAAATCAGCCCACAAAGGCACTTTAATATCATAGCGTGCTATATGTCAACAATAGCTGGAACAGCATCCCACAGAGCCTTTTTCTGGCACCTGATCCATGTATCATATTTTCACTTCATGCATTCAGCTGGTCCTTTCAGACTGAGTGATTTGCAACAAATGCTGCTGCAGAGGCTTAAAAGCAGAAGCTTAAATTTAATGGAATTAAATTTGAAGCCCAAGGTTGAAGCTTACACTCCTACGTGAGACTAATTACTCAGCTGTAATCTGGCAGCTTTGTGAAAAATTTCTTAATTGATTGATTATTTGGTCTGTAATTTGGTTTGAAAATGGTAAAAGCAAACAAACAAACGTGAGTTTGTGGGTGCAGCAGTCATTCCAGTTGGATAATCTGTACCTGTGTCCATTTGTTGATTCTGTACATCAGGACTTAACGTTTTGAACAAGTGTTGGAGGACTGGATGATGCATAAACTTTGTGAGAGGATGAAACGTGCTTTGGGTAAAACATCAGTCTGTATGTGTGTGTGTCAGGGGTCAGCTCTGACAACTGTACTGAATGTGTCTTTGTGCCCCAATCCCACGCTGCTGGCATCGTGTCAGAGGAGAGAAAACAAGGGCACATCTCATTGCCTTATTTATTTATATCCCCCTCCCAGTCCTTCCCATCAGCACTCGAGCCTTTATCAGCCTCGCGCTGACACTAAAAACAATCATATTGCAGAGCAGCAACGTAAAGAGGCGCCTCTCTCACTCTCAGCTCGTTATTTTGTGTGTCCTCAGTTCACAGAGGCCTCCTGTTCCCAATCACTATTTTATTCGTTTTTCCAGATGGTTGGGTAAAGACAGACAGGAAAGCGTGGAGACATAGAGACAGATTGTAAAGGTGAACAACTAAAAAAAAGGATTGCGTTCAATAACCCATAGAAAGGATAGTAGTTAAAGGGGAGACTGTGAAAGTTGCATATTGTTATGGAGGTGTTAAGCAGCACAGGGGAATAAAACAAGATTGCTTTTGGGATTGATAGGGTTTGTTTTACAGCAGAGCTGCAGTGCTGAAATCACAATTAACGTTGCATTAAGCAATAAAACCTCAAAGATTATTACTGCATCAAAAGGTAGGCCTCTAACTATTGAGCTCTTCCTGTACAGTTAGTCTAAACACACTCCTGTCCTCTCTGCCCCTCAGCCCCTGGGATGGGTTCCTGGGTCAGCTCTCTAATCTTCTCAGTCACCAGGGCACACCAGCAGAAGTATTTTAAGGCCTCGATCCATTTGGATATCATGGAGCGAGCAGAGCGCAGTCCTCACAGTTGTGCTTGGCTAAGCAGATTATCTCTGCAGCCTCAGAGAGTGAGCAAGGACTGCTGCTGCCTGTGGGCACTGGCAAAGCTGGAGTCAGGCTTTGACTGCATGTTAACTGTGGGGAAGAAGTGGCTTTATTAATGACTAGTACTGAATACCTGTAAGATATATATGTTGTACATTTGTTGTTCGATGATATCTTCAGACATCTGACCTACAATCGAAAAAAGGAAAAGCACGAGGCAGTCCTGAAATCTGAGACGGGTTTTACAGCAGAAATAACCTAGCACTTCTAAACATTCGGATGTTAGTCATCTGAAATTAGCATTTAGCACTGCTGTAAAAGCAGCCTCACAGAGCCTGAGTTTAAACTTCTCTCAGCCTCAGGTACATCATGTAACAATGAAACAGCTTAATTTTCTCCTATAACAACAAAACAAAATGGTTCTTTATCAGAATCAGAATCAGAAAGGGTTTTATTGCCAAATGTTGAGCGGGTTTACAACATTAGGAAATTGCTGCGGTGCTTCAGTGCAAACATACTGTTATAAATTAAGCTTAAATAGACATGAAAATATAGTTCGAACCATTAAATAATTACTAGAAAATTCCAATATTTTTGAAAATAGAGTGTTTACTGAATTCTTGTATGCAAATTCAATATTAATTTGCATATATGTGTTTTAATTTGTATAATATTTGCTATATCTGGTCATTTCTTTTCATTTTATTGCTCAAAAAATAAATGTTGCAACTTATTTTGGGTTTTTTAGTCTGAAGTCTCAAAAAGCCAAATGTATCAAATATAATAGTAAGACAAGCATTTTCTCCTCTCTCCACCACTTCTGTCCAAGATGTCTCTAGTCTTGGACAGACGTTTTGCTTTACGTTGCTAGGCAGCAGGAGCCTCGAGTCCTTCAAAGGTTGTGGCCCCTGAATTGGGTCCAGGCTGCGAGTGATGACAAGTACACTCAAGTATGCATATTGAGTATATTATAACGTATTTTTAAAATTAAATTAGTATGCGCAGTAGTCTCAGTCTATGCATCCCTCTCCAGACACAGGTGACACATTCAAACCTAATAATACAAACAGTGTAACAGAATTAAATCCCATTTGCACTTAACATCACTATTTAATCTGAAATAAGCTGAACAGCACAAAATACTGTCAGTTTAAACAAATAATAAATAAACATTCTGCTTCGATTAAGGCATTTTTGCATCATCTGCAGTTCGTGGCCCCTCTTTTACCCACACTCGTGCTGAGAATGAGGCGACTGTCTTTATTTATTGAGCTTAACACCAGACTTTCAGTCTGAGAGTCGATAAATGTGTGAAAGGGGCTCAGCCCTGTAACACTTTTTGCACCTTCGTGGACTTCAAGTTCAGCCTTGTGATTGATGCAGTGAATGACGGTCAGGTTGGGGTGGATCTTTTTCACTAAGGCGTGTGGCTGCTCCTCTCTATCAGCAGCTGCTGCATTACTGGCAAAGTCAGCAGCCCTGGTCCACAGCTGCTTTTCATCTTTTGTGGGTAATTCTTCTGTCAGCAATCAGGCAGTAGGAGTATTTCTAACATTGTTAGTGAGTTTTCTGAATCAGCCCCTTTTTGTTTCTCTTTTTTTAGTGAAAAGTAGTTTTGGGGATCATCCTGCACCGGGCATTGTCATGTCTGCTGTGATGGGATTGTGAACGCTGAACGTGAAAGTCATCCTCTAATATGATTGTTGTTTGTGCTGTGGACTGTTTCACGATGCAATGCTAAAATCAGATGGGGACTATAAATAATTTTGCAGAGGCAGGGACACAGGCTGGGGCAGTGAAATATATAATTATAAATATTCATTATACTCAGTATGGATACTAGTGTTTACTGTGTGCTTGTATCATGGTCAGTCACTGTCCTGCAGGCCCGTTGGTACATATTGGACAGCCGTGTGCCTCTTCTATAAGCATTTTTTAATTCAGACAGGTCATTAAGCAGTAACATATCTGATTTCACCAGTCAGCAGATGTTTTCCTAAAAAGTCCTGTAGTAGAAAAGCCAAGCTTCATCCGAAAACTGCCTTCAAACAAGGTAATAAATGGCTTACAGTAACACGTTATCAAATATTTACCAAAATGAGTCTTTGTCCCTGCTTTGGTGGCTCAAACGACCACTAAGGGTTCCTCAGGTCATTAATAATGCACACTGTCTTGTCCCACCATAGCTTTTTCAGGTTTTATGAGTTTCACAGATGCGACCCAGCTGGAGAATTCTCTCAACCCGCAGAGCAGTGATCACTTTATTCCCATCAGCACTTATGCACCTGTAGGTTGGGATTGAGGAGGCAGCTGTTACAGTCGCATGTCATCAGTAGTTGCACTTTTATCACCTCTCTGCGCTCAGGTGTTCACCTCCCGACCCACCGCCCACCACGGCCCTCACCTGTGTGTTGCGGTGCTTCCCCTGTGAGCCGACCTGGGCTGGCAGTCCCTTCTTGCACCGCCCGCCAACCCCGCCCATGGTCAGGATGACGCGCTCCAAGACCTTCCAGGCGTACCTGCCGAGCTGCCACCGGACCTACAGCTGCATCCACTGCCGAGCTCACCTAGCCAACCACGACGAGCTCATCTCAAAGGTATCCAACGGCAACAGTGGCGTGATTGCGCCCTGTGCTGCCATTCAGGCAGCTAATTATTGCAGGTAGATTCAGATTATTTACTGTTTTACTTCAGTTACACAGAAATAAAGACGATTGTTTAACAGCACTTAAAAGGACAAGTACTGAAAAAGCATAAAACAGGAAGAAAGGATGAAAATAAACAGCAGGCTGAACACCTGTACGCTTGTGTCAGCCACCACCTCACTATTGCCTGTGGGCGGATTAGGTTATGGATTAGGTTATAAGCTGGTTAGTGAATTGGATTATGAATGTGTTATCACTTTTTCCATGTGTGATTACGGAAACATGCTCACCTGTGTACTAAGGCCTTCTGCCTGTCGTAACACAGCTGGCTGAATTAAATATGTTTAATTTGGCGCATCAGTGCGAGCTTTGGCCTTACTGTAAATAAAAGCCAGGTAAAGGTAGGCCTATTAAAACAGCAGTCAACCACGATGTTATCAGTAATAAACAGACCACACAGGCTTTAATATAAGCTCTTCCATGACATACGAGCACTATTGCAGTATAATAGCATGCTTATATAATCTTACAGAGTTATTGCACTGTATGGACTAGTGGATTTTTCTCAGTCTTCTCATTTTTGTCTCATCTTGCCTCTGCAGTCGTTCCAGGGCAGCCAGGGCAGAGCCTACCTGTTCAACTCAGTGTGAGTATTGATTTAGGAATAAAAGCCAGTGCTCTTGTTGCATTTCAGTCTACCTGTAGGCACAAGGCGTCGCAGGAAACCTGCATGCTGGACTTGAACAGGAAGCAGATGATGTGCCAGGTTAATATTGGGGTGTGTTTGTTTTTGTTTTTTAAGGCCCCAGTGTAGATAGTGCCAGTTTGTGCCTCAGAGCGGTGTTATTACTGGCTGAATTGAGTGTGAAAATGATGCTGCTGCAAAGCCTGGTGGCCTGCCAGTGCACCCTCTGTGCAACACCCTCTGTGCACATTATGCACAACATCTTTCACACTTCTTTTTTAAAATATTTTCTCTTTGTCTTTGCTTTGTCTCTTTCTCTCAGGGTAAATGTTGGGTGTGGCCCTGCAGAGGAGAGAGTTCTGCTCACGGGCCTGCACGCTGTAGCAGATATCTACTGTGAGAACTGCAAAACGACCCTTGGCTGGAAATACGTAAGTACCACAAACCACATCCAAGTTTAGGGGCGACAAGCTGAGAGTTTGTTATTATAGCGTACTCTTATTTTATTTGTACCCTAATTATATTTAGACTCCAGTTAATTACTGGGGTATAATTTGGTTCTTTCTGTATTTTATACCTCTTTCTAATCTGATTTTACTACAGATCTGAGGGAAACATATTGACACATTGATATAAGGACTAAAAGTACAATAAATTATCATGCAGTCAATTAAACTACCAGGCAGCATATTGAATGAATAAGATTGCATTCAATTTTTGTTATAAAACAGCCTTGCATTACACCGATAAATGGACACACTCTGTTACATAATGTGGATATAATGCCAGGTTGTGTGTGTCTGATGTTTCGCAATAGAAAAACAAACTCAGGAAAAACAGAAAACAAACAGGTGGAAGGTTTTAGATTTTGCTATAAAAAGAGAGACTGTGGACTTGGTTGGTGCGATGGTTAGCACTGCTCTCCTGGTTCAGACCTCTACGTTTGTGAGTTCTTTCTGTATGAAGTTTGCATTTTCTCCCGTAGCCTGCATTGATTTACTCCCAATTTCCTACCACAGTCCAAAGGCATGAATGTTGTGGTAATTACTGATTCTAAATTGGCCACGGATGTGAGGTAGTTTAAATGCTGTATGATTGTATAGTAAAATGTGATCTGGAATTTAAAACCATTCGAGCAGTTAATAAGTCTAGAAGACTTCCCAATTCAAGTGCATAATCCTAGCTATGGTGGCCACTGTGGGGAAACCTAGTTTAGCCACCATTCATACTGTATGTAGTGAGTATAGGCTGTCACTTTTTGCCTCAGTTCTCAATATGCCAGAAGTTTACCTCTGTTTACTCTTTAATAGGCTGTAAAACTTTGACTACTTCTGACCAACGACAGTGATACCGAGTTGAGTTATTGGCTGATATCCTGAACCTTTCTGTCTGTAAAGCTGCTGTTTTTGCCGTCTTTAGCTCATGTTAGCCTCTGTTAGCCCCTATTAGCTTCTCTTAACTGCTGTTAGCCAGCATTAGTGAAACTTTCTTTGCAGAGGAGCTAACATTGTTTGACTTTAATAAACTCTATTTAAAGAATGTAATCAAACTTTACCTGAGTTCAGGTGTCATTTTTAGGGCATCTGAGCTTAACATGAGCTGGGATAATGTTAAATTATAACCAGCTGTTGTTGTTTAGCTAGCTTGGCTCATTGTCAGCTGTCCGGAGATGGGAGGTTTGAATGTCTAATCTCCTGACGATAAGTAATTGTGTCAATGTTGGGAATAAGTAAGCATCTTAATGCAGGCTTTCGTGTATTAAAACCCTGACTTCAGTTCACGAGATGAGGATGATGTGGAAATGAGGGAGGAGAAAAAATAATGAGAAAGAGATGATGAAAGCGTGCAAATACAAATGTGAAATGGACATAAATAGTTTGAAGGAGCTATTTGTGATCTATAAATTAAAAGCCACATACATAAAACAGGATTAGGCCACTGTAGACACTGTATTCAAGATGGTGGTACAACAATGGTCATACAATCCAGCATGCACTTCTGTGTGCTTTTATTGGATTATTTCCGTGTCTATGTGAATGCATCAGTTTCTTTATTTACTCACCGATTGATTTATAGTTATTATTCCAACATTTTTTAATCTATTAAATAAGCTCAAAAACTTAACTGACTGTATCTTTAAATAAATGTGACTTGGGTACCAAAAAAACCAAAACAGCTGAACGTCACTTTTGAACTTTCCAGAGTTTTTTTTCCTTCTTATCCTCAATAGAGTTTCCACATTTACTCCGGCTGTTCCAGCATCCAGCTACCTGGAAAATCTACCAATAGCTCTGCTAGGAAACACAAACACAAAGTTCTCTTCTTTTTGTTTTGGTTGCACAATCGAGCCTTTATTTTCCTCAGTGGCTAACGGTCTTACATAATGACATCAAGAATTGGAGGCAACAGGCCTAAACACTGAAGATGTCATTATTCTGTAACCACTACACTGTGCAGTTAATGTTCACGTCATAAAAAGAAGCAAAAGCATTGCCCCTTGAAGGTTCGGAGTATAGGACTTTAATAGAAGTCTGGGTTGTTGATGGTTCAACAGAAGACTTTTCCCCTTTGTTAATCAAACAGAAGCTTTACATGGAAAAGTAGTTTCTTTAGGAATCTTTTATCTAGTTTAAAATAGACTCAGATTTGATTGGAACCGTTTTTGAGTTTAAAACACATGTAGAGTTGAAGCGTCTGTAAAGCAGTGATATTGTATGTCAAAATACATGTGCGGTATGTTTTTAGGACAGGCAGTTTTTTAGGTCACATGTCAGTGAGAACCTAAACAGGATCCACACGTTAGCAATCTTCGTATGTCAACAGAGCATGTGCATTTGTCCATGGTGAACCCTGGAAGTGAGAGTTTACATTATAGGGCATGTGGCTACATCCCTGAAGAGTTCAACCAAACATGTGCACGCAGTATCCTTTTTCTGAGAAAGGTCCATTGACCAGAACTCTTTGCTTAACCTCTAACTTTAACATTCACGACTACCTCTATAACCTTAGACCTTATTCTTTAACCTCTCCGCCTAAAAAAGTACCCTCCTTATGGCACATGTTAAACACCTGGTATACCAGCTACAGAAGTAGCTCCATCTCTCAGTAGTTTCTATTCCTGTCAGGACCTCACAAGGCAGAGAAAACAGAGGTCACATGTATGCAAAAGCGTGCAGGCACTAGATGGGGCTTAAAGGAGAGCTTCCATTAATATCCTTTGCCGGCAGCAGTGTAGATTTTCTGCAGTGTTCAAAGTTCTATTGAGAGGCTTGACCTACTGCACTTCTACACCGAGAAATCTGATAGCATGCCTCTGCAGGTCTGAACCAAAATAGCCAAAGACAAAACAAGGTACAGGCGATCGTAAAAGAACATTTGTATCGGCCTACACCGTGCCACAACTCAGAGGGTCTCACAGTGAGTGAATGTCCTGCACAGAAAGCAGAATATTACTGTTTTGTGACACGTTTAACAATAATCAACTCTTTCTTTGGAACATCAGATGGATAAAAACAGCTTTCCATACTTTTCAAAATAAGAGCTGTGCTAAAAGGATTTCATCAATGGCTGATTGAGACATGCCTTCAGTGACGTCAACATGTTTGCAATGGCCTCACTAATTTTAAGCAAATGAAGTAAAATAAAAGACTATAATAAATGTCATTTTAGACATTAAGACAGAAGCACACACTAGAAAAGGCACACAATGGAGAACAAAGGGCTTGGGAGTAGTGCAAATGGCTTGGTCTGACTAGAGTGTGTATGTTATGGGCCTGAATGATGAAGGATACTCAGCCCATGGCTCAGATTGGTGAGGTGGGGTGTGGGTGGATAGTGTTTGGTGACAGTCGGAATTGTCCAAGGGAAGAAGCTGTTTCAGTGTACAGTTGAGAATGATGCAAATGCCATTAGTATGTACTTACAAACTGGTAGCTTATCCAATAGAGAAATTAGCCAAGATCTAGGTCATAGATCCCCACTGGTTGATGACTGGTTGGCAAACCGATTGCTGAGTGGTCGCTGGAGTTTGGTTGCTGTTGCTTGGTGAACTTGTTCGAAAAAAAGGGGGCTGTATCAGAAATCCTCTTCTTGCTTTGGCCGCCTGTCGTTTGCATGGAAGATGCCGATTTGTCTGCAAACATTGCTAACTTGCCACGGAGTGGTAGTGAAATGCAAAGTGCAATCTGAACTGGAAACAGAGAACGTTCAGCTTCTTTGCCAGTTGAAGATGGACGTTCTCTTTCACAGTTTCACTGTCACTTGGAGAGTGTTTGCAGTGTCTATCCAAGCCTCCCTCAACCACTTGTCAAGGGAGTGGCTGATCACTCATTAGCTAGACTAGCGACCAATCTAGCAAGTGTTTCCATAGCAACAGACATCAACCTCATGTAACCAGTCAGGGAATGCTAATTTTTCCCCAACTTCCCCAATTGGCCATTGCCAGTTTGAAAATTTAGGCTTACATACTGCCTTTCTACTCTGGAGAGCACTCAGACAGTCTTTCTACTACAAATGTCATTGACCCATTCAATCTCTCAGTCACACATTCATGCAGCATTTCTATTCAGTATGTTGCCCAAGGATACTTTGGCATGCGGACTGGACAGTGGTAGATAACCCACTGTACCACAATAGCCATTGGCTGAGACCTTAAGCATTTATCTGGCTCAAATCTTTTTGCCATTTCTGGACTCTTTTTGGCCGAGTTCCCAGCATTTCAGTAAGCTAGCCCAAGCATGCAGACTTCCTTTTTGAATGATAAAAGGATCAGTCAGCAAAGAGTCAGTGAACTGGATAATGGCAGAGGAAGAATGAGCTGCACAGTTACATACACGTTTGTGTGTTTACTTAGCTTACCAACACTGCAAGCCACTAATAATCTATGTAGCTAAGACTTGTACTCTGGTACTTTTTCTAAATCCATTCATATTTTCCTGAGGAATTTTGGATCACACACCCAAGCGAGGAAAAGCAAGCTTTAGCTTGCAGAGTTTGCCCTGCATTGGCTGCAGCCTGTGTTCATTTGGTGTCTCTACTGCTTAGAGACTCAGTCCTGCCAATGTAAGGCATGACAGTGCAGTCTGGTCAGGGTTTTGGATCTGCAGGCTCCTCTGCAGTGTTTAGTGACTGATTGTTATATAACCAGCTTCCCCGGAGCCAGGAGCAGAGACAGGCCAGGATTTTTGCACAGAACTGAAAAGACTGCATTAGCCTAATCTCCATATACATGCTGTTACATTTGAAATAAACGCAGCCTCTCTTGTCTTTTGTCCTCTGCCACTCCCTCCAGGAACATGCTTTTGAGAGCAGTCAAAAGTATAAAGAGGGCAAATTCATCATCGAGCTGGCCCACATGATCAAGGACAACGGCTGGGACTGAGGGGCGAGCAGCCGGGTGACAACCGCAGCGGAGGAGGAGGGGAGGGACTGGGTAGAGGGTGGGAGCGGGGTCGTGTGTGGTGGGTGAGTGTGTGACTTTGGTTTGGCTGATTTACCATTAACCTTTGTAACTTACTACCCATCCCTCCCTATCACACCTCTCGATGTACACACACAAAAACACACGCGTCAAAGTCCCAGACATCCCAGTTTGACAGAGAGACGGACTAGGCAGGCTTGTACGCAGCTAGCAGGACTAGGTGACTGGCCAGCAACAGTATACGAGGCAAGATGTCTAATTTCTTTTTCTGAGCCTTTAAAAAAGACAGCCGCACTCCCTCTATACCTGCTAGGAGACGTCTCCACTGTGTGAAGTATTGTACCTTGTCTAATAATGACTTTAAAACCATTTGTTAACGGGAAATTTAGCCAGAACGAGACCGGGTGGCCCAGCCTTCAGGCGTTCGATGGCCTTGAATGAGGAGCTGACGAACGTCCACTCCGTCCCCGACGTAAAAGAGATGACCTAATATGATTATAGCAAATCCAGCTGATCGGGGCCATGCCAGCTGGGCCATTGATGAGGCCTGGCGCTAAGGCTTGGCACGGAGGCCCTAGCACATGGGGCGCTGAGTTGGGGATGAGGGGGTAGAGATTGCTACCCACTGGGCCTCTCACTCCAAATAGTGGGAGAGGGAAGGGTCCTGATCCATTTATGTTGAGGCTCTGATGGTTTCTGGCTGGGATCCACTCCATGTCATGCCAGTGATGCAGCTCAGGACGATCAGGGTGAGCCGAATGTGGAAGAGAGATAGAGATGGACAGCCACCAGCTTGTTCCAAAACCTCATAGGAATTTGCCCTCACAGCAGCAAAGCAGCTCTCCCGGGTTTTATTCATCCTTCAATACACCAAAGTCGTGTAAAGCGATCTGCTGATCGTTCCCCCAAGCTCGTCTGGTGTCCGCGGACCCATCGCTGAGACCACCTTTGTTACAGGACCAGACTGAATTGCAAAACGTAGGCACGTCTCAGGTCAGCACCTTTGGCCAGAGTTCCTAAAAGATTTGCAAACACTGTGAGCATCTTTCTGCTGCTTAGAGGAAGAGCAAAGGTGATGAGGCGATCAGTCAGATGCAAACACATTTGAAGAAGCCAACCAGCCAGTGGTTAGAGAGCAACTGGTTTCATGTGTCAAGAGAACATGAAAATATACTTTTAACCGAGTTATACATGACTGCAGATTTTCAGTCATCGCTCAAAGGCTCTCTTTCAGTCTGGGATGACTGCTGTTTAACTGCTGTTACCCTGATCGTTAACTAACTGTCCCTTGTTTAAAAAAGGAGAAACTAATGGGTAACATTTTGAAGCAATGTATGAGATTCACTTTTTTTCCTAAATGCGCCGACACATCCACTAAGGGTCTTGGATTAATCACAGTGCGAGGTAACCTTACTGGAAAGCGTTGCTCAGGTTCATTGATGCTAACTTTTCTTTGCTAAGGCCAGCATCCTACAAAACGAGCTAGGTGTGTTATTCTCCGATGGAAATGTATTGTTTTCAAATGAGAGAATCCATTACAGCTGCCTCCATCCCATGCAAATGCACTGTTAATGCATGCACGGTATAAAGTTTTCTGACTAGTTTTGTGCTAGAGATCCTCATGATGTTTGTTTTTTATTTTTTGGTGAAAAACAGCATTTTGTGCATATTAAAGTTCCAATTAAACCTTGTGCTGTAACTTGACACCTAGTCAGCTTCATCTCAGTCCGTTTGAGCTGTGAGATGTATCGCAGATTAAATGTGATCCTGGTTTAGAAAAGTAAAAATGAGTTGCTCTGTTTTGTCACAGACACAGTTTCCTGCGAACATTGCTCTAGAAGTTTCCCCGTAGGTGAAGAGTCCTTTTCAGTTACAACCAAACCTTAACGGTTAACTCTCGTCGGTAACTCTCACCGCTCAGTCTGAGGCTGCAGCGTTAAAAACCCAGCACTACCAAAGAACCCACCCATTAACAATAAATTGACCAAACAAAAGATTTCATTTTGCTTGGGCAAAGTGTTGCATAACAAGGGGTGTGCATATAGCTGAAAGCCAAGGTTGTGGATATCCTTTCTCTGTGATATATATAATATACATACATGCATTACTTTGATTTTGTAAACAGATCTTAATATATGAATATATTCTATTTACTGTATTCATCATTCATGTCAACCTCTGTGTTACAGATTGTAAACAGTGTTAATGTATTGTGTTTTATCTATGATCCTTACGATGATGAATGAATATGATTTAGGTCATGTCATGCTTTCTCTCTGGTACCCCACATTGGCTGTACGATACTACTTTTTTTACTGAAAATGTTTCAATTTTAATGTCTTTTTTAAAGGAGGATGCTGATGTTGACTATATATCATTGGATCTTCATCTAATAAAATGCATCACGGTATCTGTAAGGGTCGTTGTGTTTTTGTCTTCTCGCGCTACCTCGCCCACTCCAGCAACTGAGTTTGAAGTGTTCGGACAAATGTGAGATAACCTTGAGGATAGCACATACGTACAAGCCCGATTCTAAAAAGTTTGGGATGCTGTAGAAACAGAACACATTGCTCTCGTAAACCCATGTTTTATTCACAATCTAACATAGAAAATCTAGGTTTGAAGTGAGAAAATGTACCATTTTAGGAAAAAAGCAAGCTCGCTTTCAATTTGATGGCAGCAACACGTCTCTAATAAGTTGGAAAAAGGCCTTTTTTACCACTACGTAGCAACCACTCTTCTTTTAGCAACAGTCTTGGAACTGAGGAGTTCAGCTGCTGGACATTGATGATATAGGATTCTAGATGCTCAACAGTCCTGGGTCTTCTTTGTCATATTTTTCATTTCATGTACTGTGAAGCCATGCTGTTGTAATAGATGCAGTTTAGCATTGTCTTGTTGAAATATGTAAGGCCTTCACTAAAATGATGTCTGGATGGGAGCATATGTTACTCTAAAACCTGTATATACCTTTAAGCATTGATGGTGTTTTTCCAGCTATGCAAGCTACCAATTCCATATGTACCTCTATACCATCAGAGATGCAGGCTTTCAAACTGAGCACTGATAACAAGCTGTGTTGTCCCTATCCTCTTTAGTCCAGAGGATGTGGTGTCCATGTTTTCCTAAAAGAATGTTAGGAAAACAGCTTTCCACTTTGCCTCAGTTTATTTTAAATTAGCTTTGGCCCAGAGAAGACAGCAGTGTTCCTTGGATCATCCTCACATGTGGCGTCTTCTTTGCGCTTTAACCCGCCTTTGTGAATGGCACGGTGAACTGTGCTCACAGTAATGATTTCTGGAAGTTTTCCTGAGCCCAAGCAGGGATTTCCATAGCAGCAACGTGCCTGTTTTGCATGCAGTGCTGCCCTGGGACCCGAAGATTCTCAGAATCTTTTTGTGACATTATATACTGTAGATAAGAGATTTAGTTTTCACAATTTTATGTTGAGGAACATTATTTTAAAATTGTTCCACAATTTGCAGACATTTTTTTCCAGATTGGTGAATCTCTAAAATGCTCTTTTTATACCCAATCATGTCCTGCAACTGTCTCTTTTAAGTACCACTTACTTTTCCAGCTTTTTGTTGTCCCTGTCCCACGCTTTTTAAAATATGTTGCTGCCATCAAATTCAAGGTGTGTTAATGTTTAAAAAAAAATACACTTTTTCAGTTAAAACATTTGATGTTTGCTTTATTTGGAATAGATTGAGATGTGCAAATCATTGCATTTTGTTTTCACGGAATTGCGTTTGTAAAAGCAAGATTGTAGATTTGGCTATAATAATTTGACAATCATTTAATTTGATAATTATTAAGTTTGACAGTTTTAAAATATCTTACCTAAAACATATACCAAATATATAAGTAAGAAACGTGATTTGAAGAAAAGGGAATAGCAGGAAATCTGGGAAATACCACTGGAGTCAAGAGTCTGCAAAGATCGCCTCATAGCGCTAAAGCAAGTTAGCATTTTAAGGTCTGGGTTTTAGCTGCAGGTTATCTCTATATCAAACATTTAGCTTGTGTTTTAAATATGTGGCATTACACACTAATATTTAAGCTGTTGAATCATTAAATTGCAATGTGTTACTTTTTTAAAATCTAGAAAATGAGAAGAAATGGTGAACAAATAAGTTAGAGGTATCTCTGCAACTAGCTTAGCTAGCAGGAGTGCAGGTTTTGCCTGCCTTTCATATTGCTCTCCAGTCATTGCACAATGTGCTATATTGGGTGAAGTAATATTGTGTGGTCATGCACATTTTTAAAATTTGGATTCAGGCAGTTTTGACCAAGTGGACAATTGACTCAGTTAATAAATAAGTGAAAATATTAATTTAAAAAAATCTTAAAACGTTTTTAATAAAAATAAAGTAGATAGTTACTTAATAAAAGTCTAACAAAATCTGATACAGAACTGTACAGTCATGTTCAAGCAACCAGTTTGAGATGATTTGAGCTTTATGACGAGGTGTGAAGCAGCCATCAGAAGATGGGTACACTTTGGTTATAAAGGGATGATATGGTCAGCAATATTCTAATATGACATACTATATTCTGACCCTACCAACTTTTATCTTTATATAATGTATATAACTCACCCACTTGCTGCACGTAATGTCCTCTTTGTATATAGTCATTCACTGTATATAAAGTTCGAGTCGAGGAGCGTATCAGGTCACATTTCACTGCGTGAAATACTCGGAACTCGGAACAGCCTGACAACACCAACAGTGATGCTACATTTTGCTAACAAAGTGGCCAGTAAGTGTATGGCAGATAATCTCTTAAACAAAACTATCCTAACCCCAACCCTGAAACAAGATTATTCCTATTTCAGTCTTTGTTCCTCTGTTTTACATTGAAATATTTGTTTCCAGTTTCCTGGTGTTGGCATTATATAAGCAAATGTTCTGTGCAGATAAAACATGAAGCGCACAGTCTGAACTTAATCACATTACATGTTACAGTGTCAACCTAATTTGAATAGAAGAGATAAAAGAAAAGTGTGACTGTTATTCTAAGTGCAGTTTGAAAACCACAGACAGTACCAAAATAAAGGGACAAAAATTTGAGTTGTGATCATTTTCTATTAGAAAACACGTCGATTAAAAGCTTTACAATGTGAATTTCTTCATCTGCATGTGACGTGACAGAAAGATACATTTGTGGATAGTTGTTTCAGTGTCCATAGAGCCATGTGACAGAAACAGAGGGTCCTTCTTTTTAAAGCTTTGCATTATAAATGAGGATTTATTGTGTGGGCATAAAAGGCCCCAGTCACCTAGAGCCAACGCTGTACCGTAGAGTTACAGGACTGTAATGACTGTTGTGCAGTTTCTTCCCACTGATACTGTTCTTGTGTAATTAAAACGCGGCTCCAATGTTGGTAACGGTGAGAAAAATGACTCATTATCAGGCGTGTGTTTGTGTGACTCGACGGAGGACGTGGGCGCGGAGCCCGCTGCGACTGAACGGTGATATCTGCTGGTGATGACATTTTATGGTTCCCATGGTAACAAGTGCATCATCTGTTACTACTGGAGAACCGAGAAAACGAAACAGCAGCTTGGCATCGCCTTTATGAGTGTTTATCACTCTGATACAGAAAATACGTGCTGATGGTTCGCCTGATGTTTTCTGTGAGATTACGTTTGAAAGTGTGTGTGTTTGTGTGTAGGCGCAGGAGGATGACTATAGGGGCTGGTATAAGAGTCACACCTGTTAGTCATGCAATAATCGAGCTCCTCGTCATGTTTATAGTACTTTCCAGTACTTCCTCCGTGTTGTCCGCTCCACTCATATCCCGCATTCCTTTTCTCCCTTTCCACCTCCCATTATCAGCCTGGATCCCGTGCTCTCCTCCCGCTTTCCCGCTCCCTCTTGCTCCCTGTAGCCTCGTTTCCAGTGAACCTCCTGACTTGGCTAACCCACTCCAAATCTCACTGCAGCAGATGGTGCTGTGTTTGCATTGGGCCAGGTCTCCTAGCAACCCCGTCTCACTCCATCTCTCTTTCCTAAACCGGAGCAGTGGAGGAGTTGGTGTCATGCACTGTCTGGGTCTGCCATGCCCACCCCTCTTCTGTCTCTCAAACTGACCTGGCTGCCTCTCAGTGTTCATGTCTATGCAAAAGTAGGGCAGCGGCTGACTGTCTGGATGACTATACGTGTGCAACGAGCACATCGGATGTGAAAAATGGGCAAAGCAGGACACAGCATATGATGTGACTCCCACATACACACACATGCACACAGAAAAAAATGGGATTTGTAACCCCATGTGGCCTAGATTTTACAGATGTTCACATATGTTGTGACGGGAGAGAGATCGCATCTGGGTCATGTTGGGTACAAAGACGTTTATGGTATTTTAAACTGCTGGAAACTTACAAATGTACATTATATCTCGGTGTTGGTATTTTCTTTATTACCCCATGATCTAATATCCTGCCAGGGAGGCTTCTGAAACAATAGATGCCGGAATATGTAACAGTAGATGCAATCTGCCAGGCTGCAAAAACTCCGCTCTGGCCAAACAACCACCCACACACTCTACTTTATGAGGAGGGCAAATGAGGACTCTCATCCTGACATCACAGCGGTCCAGTAGACTTACACAGCTGTGTCTGCATACATACTGTGTACTGATTAATCTTTAAATAGATTCCCACAAGGATTACTGAAGTACAAAACCAGATACACCACACACTGAACTCAATATTAAGGTGAAAGTGCATCCATCCATTAATTTCTGCTTAGGGCCAGGTTGTAGGGGCAGTAATTTAAGTTGAGAAGTCCAGACCTCCGTCTCCCAAGTCACCACCTCCACTAAGGCACTAAGACATTCCCAGGCCAGCTGAGAGATATAATCTGTCCGATGCATCTGGACCTAACCTAGGGCCTCCTCCGGGTAGGACATGCCCAGAACACCTCACCCAGGAGGTGCCCAGGAGGCATTCTTGTCAATATAGAGGAGTAGCAGCTCTACTCTGAGCCTCTCTTGAATGACTGACCTTCTCAACCTGTCTTCAAACAGGAGCCCAGCCACCCCAGGTGAAAACTAAGTTTTGCCGCTTGTATCTATGATCTTGTTCTTTCAGTTACTACCCAGAGCTCGTGACCACAGGTGAGGGGAAGGATGTAGATCAACCAGTAAAACAAAAGCTTTACTTTTACACTCAAGACTCTATTTACCTTGACAGACCAGTGCAATTTCCAGATCACTGCAGCCAATCCATGAAAGTAACAGAGCAAATCCCAGGAAACAAAATGGAGCTGAAGAAAGGGCAATATTCCTATTTATCATAAATAATTATTATTTTCATCCTTTGGTTTCATGGATTTAAAAAAGCAATGCAAGGTGTTAATCGTTGAGGTTTAGAAGCCCTAAAACACGCTAAGGTTCACATTTACTGCAGAGACATTAAAGTCTTACTGACTTTCTGAACGCACTCTTATTTCCACAAATTTTTCCTTTTTTTATGGGTTTTTTATGGCACAAGTTTGCTGCCATGCTCTCGAGTCTCTAATGGCTCACAGAAAATCATCCATCATGCACAGATAAGCAAACCCACCCAAACACACACACACCGCTGTGATACTTAAGTGTAGCCGAGGGAGAACACACAATACAAATGGCAGCTCCAAGCCATGTTATGATGCCCCTGTCCCTGATTAATTGCTTTAATTTACTTTTCCAGCTGTGGCACACAGACAACACAAATGATTAATCCTTCTCCTCCAAGTGTGGTAGCATGAAACTCAACAACCCACAGCTTCACAAGTGCAGTGCTGTGTAACTTTTTGTTCACTTGCCCTAAATAAAATCATGCTGTCTCATGTCTAAAATGCTCTGTGGTGCTGGTAATCAATAGGAAGACATGAAGTGTCGACAGCAGATTGTTTGCACCAGCATCTAAAAGCACCTTCTGTGGTTTTTCCTTCTTTTTGGAGGAAATTGCTGCCCCCCTTCAAGGGAAGCAAACTACTTGTTTGTTTGCTTGGGTAGAAGTACCCGCAGGCCCCAACAGAGCAAGGAAGGTTTTTTCCTTCCCCACTCATATCTGTATCAGACACACAGGCCAAGGCTGGAGAGGAACAAGGGAGGCGAGCACGAAACAATGAAAAGGCCTTCAGTGAGGCTGGTCTGAGTGATGACATTTGCTGTTAAGGGACCTGACAGTCTTGGTCTGCAAACAGCAAAAACATTGAGACAGTTTTCCAACACAAGAGCAGTTCGTCTCAGAAATCTTCCACAACTTTCACTGCACTGCACTGAGGTCATGTAAAACCTGGGCGATCTTTATGGATTAAAGTCTGGATAAAGTGGGGCGCCGACAACACATAACAGTCTTCTTCTAATCATGAGTTATTTGATGATCTCACTCACTCACTTGTTTTGTAGCAGTTAAACTCAGGTGATATCCTTCTGTGATCCTGGATCACACACATATTTTTTTCTCCAGGTTTTCTGAAGGTCTTTCAAAAACGTTCTTGTTAAGCCACTTAACACTGACTGATGAAACATTCAGCCACAAACAAGGTTAACTCCACTGTGTTGCTAGCAGCTTCATCATCATTTGCTCCCATTTCTTTACCTGAATCTATGAAAAATGGCAAAGATAGCACAGTTTGACAGGTATACAATTTTACTTTTGCACCAAGAAGGTAATTTCCAAAGCGCTATTAGCTGAAAACATACAGCATACCTCAGCATAGTGTGCAGTGTATACTTAAACAATCTGAGGAAGTGTGCTAACAGGCCGTTCTTAAGGAAGGAGAATCAGACAGAGAAGGCTGATGTGGGCCGAACTACATAAGAACTGGACAGAAAATCAGTGGCAGCTGGTCTGATGAACTGATGAATCCAAATTTGAAATCTTTTTTCTTCAATTCAATTCAGTTTTATTAATACAGCGCCAAATCACAACAACAGTCGCCTCAAGGCGCTTTATATTGTAAGATAGGCACTACAATAATACATACAGAGAAAAACCCAACAATCATATGACCCCCTATGAGCAAGCACTTTGGCGACAGTGGGAAAGAAAAACTCCCTTTTAACAGGAAGAAACCTCCAGCAGAACCAGGCTCAGGGAGGGGCCGGGCCATCTGCTGTGACCGGTTGGAGTGAGAGAAGGAAGACAGGATAAAAGACATGCTGTGGAAGAGAGACAGAGGTTAATAACAGATATGATTCAATGCAGAGAGGTCTGTTAACACATTGTGAGTGAGAAAGGTGAGTGGAAAGGAAAAACTCAATGCATAATGGGAATCCCCAGCAGCCTATGTCTATTGCAGCATAACTAAAGGAGGATTCAGGGTCACCTGATCCAGCCCTAACTGTGTGCTTTAGCAAAAAGGAAAGTTTTAAGCCTAATCTTGAAAGTAGAGATAGTGTCTGTCTCCCGAATCCAAACTGGAAGCTGGTTCCACAGAAGAGGGGCCTGAAAACTGAAGGCTCTCCCTCCCATTCTGCTTTTAAATACTCTAGAAACAACAAGTAGGCCTGCAGTGCGAGAGCGAAGTGCTCTCATGGGGTGATTTGGTACTATAATGTCATTGATTGGTTGAGATCAGGAGAAAGGTACATCAGTAAATGGCATCTGTGAAACACAGTGGAGGCTCTGTCGTGGTTTGAGGTTGCATTTCACCCGGTGGTGCTGGAGCTCTTAAAGGAATTAACAATGCAGAAAAGCACCATCAGAGTTTGATCCAGCATTTAGTTTTTTCAGCGTGACACTGATAACTGAATAAGAGAACACACATTAGATCATTTTGAATCATAGATTGGCCTCAACATCACTGATGCACTGTCTGTTTGCACGTGTCAATAAATCGCTGCACATATTTTCTATTTTCCTAACAAATATATAAAGAAGTGAGGGGTAGGTCAAGACTTATTTGGATTTAATGTTTCATTTTATATAACTGGTGAACTGAAATAAGGACTGAAATGACCTCCGCCCAAAACAGTGTCTAATTTAATACTACTTTGAGAAGATTAAGTTAAGTTTGTGTCTTTTTAATGCTCTTCGGTGAATGTATTTTGCTTAAATATGTTTAAAATGAACTGCAATCTTCAGAATGACCACAGCTGCTTACAGAGCTAAACAGCTAAATGACTAATCCACACAAACAGTATCATGCTATAAATAATCCTCCTAGTGGGTCACACTGAAATTGCTGCCAAAAATAATGAGTCACTCGAAGTGTTTTCTTGTCTTACTAACATGTCAGCAGCCTGAGTCTGCCGGCCTGCTCGTCTCTTCTCTTCATGAAAGTATCGTCAGGCAAACGTGAAAGGGAAACTGCTCCACAGCTCGTACAGTCAGCTGTTGTGATGTGGCCTGAAGTGTGTAAGAAGGTGAATAATGCCAAAGGTTATGAAGCAGCACAGGCCTAAATCGAGCTCAGTGCACTCTCTGACCGCTCATCTCTAAGTCCCAGCACACAACGTAGCAACCATCGAGTACAAAATAGCATTTTAAAGAGCCCATAAAACTAAAATAAAATGCAACCTTTCTGCCACAGCATGAATTTTAATTACAGATTTGGAGAAAGCTGGCCGACTCTGGTGCTATGCGATCATGTTGCTCTCATTTTGTTGTGACAGCTTCTGAGGGGTCAGGGAGGCTGCTGGGAAAAGCTGAGCCTGCTGACAAAGGCAACATTGACTCTGTCAACCACAGAAATAAATCATGTGATAGAATTGTGTTTAGAAGATGATAATAGACTGTGGCTGTTTACTCTTAGATAGAAAGTGTGATTTATGAGTCTGCTTATTACAAAGACTGAAGACAGCCTGCGTCCAAAGGTAAGTAAATCGACTAACATCTTCAAACCTAACTCTGTGTGAACCCCCCCTCCACATAGTAAACTACTATATAAGACATAAAACATAAAAAGAGCACTTAACCTTCTTTCTTAACCTTCTGCTCATAGCCTGTACATAGCTTGTACACTCACTACAGCCTGTACATACTTAAAGCTATAGCATATTCATAATATACCTTCATACCGTGTACATTGTAACATACCCATAATAGACCCATATTTTGTACCCTCATACCTATAATAGTATAATAATATAATAATATCTATATATCTATATAATAATAATATTATATAATAATATATAATATATATAATATATAATATATAATATATAATATATATAATATATATATATAATATATAATATATAATAATAATAATAATATCTATATATCTATATTATTGCTAAAGCACTTTCTGGATGGATGCGAACTGCATTTCCTTGCCTTGTAATTGTGACATGTGCAATGACAATAAAGTTGAATTCTATTCTATTTTATTCTATTCTATTACCATTGAAAAAAATATCATGTTCTCCCTGTATTTAAATCTGAGAAATGATATGAGTGTTATGACAAGTGTTAGGTAAAGAAGGACATAGGGGAAGTAATGTCATACTTTACATTGACTATAGAGAATATGAGTTCTAGGAGTTGTAGATCTGCAGCAAAAATGAGTAGTTGTAAAAACTTGAAAACATAATTACAATTTAAATGGGTGGTTTCCCTGGTAAAATCTGTCCTCCTGGGAACAATGGATGTAGAGAAAAAGTTCCACAAAAGTACTTAGGAGAGTAGTTGTTACTAATATAACTCTAGTTCTATGAGTAAGTTTGTGAAAGTGCAGACTTTTAACTTTAATTCAAGTAGTTTTACAAAAATGAAATATGCATTAACTGTTTAGGGAATCAAGGCCTTTATACATTAAAATTCCTGCAAATATTTTGTGTGTGCAAAATATATTTTGGACTCATATTCTTGATGCAGCCATTCACACGAACCACATAATTTATTTGCTTTTGCAGTATTCTTTGAGTCATCATATTATTTGCACTATGAGATGCTGTCTGATCAGTTGTGGAATGTTTGGCTGAATTTGAGCAGAACGTGTAGCCCTGACACTTTGCAGTTCCTCCTGCAGCTTCTATCAGCGGTCACATCATCTATAAACACTAGTGACCTGCTTCCAGTGGGAGCACAGGCCCATACCACAACACTTCCTCTGCTATGTTTGACAGATGATGTGGTATGTTTCAGAACACAAGTCTTTTACCAAACTTTTCTCTTCCCATCATTCTGGTACAAGTTCATCTTCATGTTATCTGTTCAAAGATTATTTATTTTCCTTTACAGGACTGTGCAGGCTCTTCTATATGTTTTCTGGTAAAGCCTAATTTGGCCTTATTCTTGAACTAACTAACTAACTACTGATTTGCACATGTTGTAAACTGTATTTATGTTTATGAAAGAGTCTCTTGATTGTAGACTTTGATTATTCATGCAAATATATCATGTATATTGTATTTTTAATGCAGCCGTTCACACCGATCGGCTAATTTTACAGGATAAATTTGTAGCATTTATTTTTTCAGGCTGACCAATCAGACCACAACTGTGCTCTGGGTCAATTGGCTCTCTGAAATAATTTTTCTGCCTCCTCAGATGTGGTCTTAACTCTGCCAACAAGAGTTCAAACTCCTCCTCTCACATCCTGAAATATGTATAAAAGCAACTGTGATAAAACTTCAACTCCTGGATCAAACTATGAAATTCTCCCTGCTGCGGTTTTCTCCTGACAGGCACATGAACTCATATTTTCCATTTTTTCTGTTTGTTGTTTAGAAACATCAGGACCAGCTTATCATCACCTGATGTTGACTCCAAAAGCTGCTTTGAGAACCCTTTTGACTGGGTTTGCAGCATGTTTTAAAACATTATATTATTTGCGTTATAAAGCTTTTTCTAATCGGTTCTGCAGTATATTTCTGGATCTGAGCAGAGAGATTTTAAATTGGTTAGATTTTAAGGATTTCCTTCTTAACCATGGAAATAATTCTGTGATCATCCACTTTAGTTGTCTTCTGTGGTCTTTCAGGTCTTTTGGTATCGCTCAGCTGCTCAACCAGACTGTTGATTTGGCAGCTGAAGGCTTTAATTTTGGTTGTTCAGCCTAATGACGGCCTCCTTTGTTTGTACTGCCATCTTTTTGGATTTGCTTACTGAGAGCTCCAGTAAGCAAATAACAAATACAAGATAATGGGCTTCACATGGCCATGCAACTGCCTCTCAATGAGTTACTGTTGAGACTGAAAATTGACTGTAATTCTTAAATAGTTATTGCGATTTTGTTATTTTAATCTGTTAAAGTGTTTTTTGTTCCACCCCTTGAATTATAAAAAACATAGAAAGAATTATCCAAAAACCAATCGACCTAACTGTGTGTAATGTGCACAAAAATAAAAACAGATTTGTACAAGACCAGCTGTGATGCAGCTTTAAGGGAGAGATCTGCACTGCATGAGGCCTTCAAATGAGAAACTAATGAAGCACATTAGCAAAACAAACACATGAAAACACACACAATCGAAAAAAGAAAATGTGAATCACCACCACGTGCACAGGGGACAGCAGTGGCTTTAGTTTCATGTGCAAAGGATGGATGCAATTATATGTCACCAGCAGCTCTTTGGAAAAAATAAGTTTCTCTGAAACCACTATTGTTTACTAGTTACTCTTCTTGCCAGTTTCACAAAGCTTTGTGCAGAACCTGCTATATGCTGTATGCTTTTCTTCTTGTATAACCTACTACAGTTCAGTTTATCTCCATCTGTGTGAACCATCGTGCTGAACCTGTCAGTGTAAACACTGATCTAAAAAATGCTGCATACGTGGGGCTTCTTGGTCCCTGCTGAATCCTCAGACAGACCGAGGCTGTGCTGCTGCTGCTGCCAGGAGACCTGTTGTAAGAGACTGCAGAGGCTATAAATAGCTCAGCCCTGTCTTTCTCACAGGCACCACCCACTACATAACCCATGTGACACAACAGCAGCACAAAGCAAAACAGTTCAGCACCGCTGCACACTGAGCCACTGAGAGGGGAGTGGAACAACATGTACTGATGTAGGGCTCTTTAAAGAGAGAGAGCTGCTTTAATGACATCTCTTTGTCTGTAGAGACAGCATAACATTTTTATGCATGCATTTTAACATTAGTGAATTTAGGCTAAGGTGTCCTCTAAGCTTTATTGCCATGGTAACAACTAATGCTAACAATAAAAAGTGAATATTTGTCATTTCAACAATAATGTTGAACAACCTTTGAGAGGACAGTTTAAAGGCTTTTGGAAAGTTCATTTATTAAATGTGCTTCACTTGTACATGACATGTTGTTTCGGTCTCAAAGTGGAGACGACCGAAGCGTGCACCAGACAGAAGGGTCACTTCTTTTTGTATAGACACGTTTTAAGATATTCAGAAACATGTTTTGCACATCTGACGAACGTCTTTGTGCGCACTGCCCTTTGATCTGCTGTTCTGCCCTGATTGTATTCACCGTATTTTTGATTGATCCTCAGATGTCACGTGTCGCTATGATTAGCTGTGTGCCGCTCTACAGATCCTCAGCCTGTTGCTGTTGTTGTTGCTGCTGCTCAACACTCTCAGCTTACAGGATTTACTGACCTACAAAAGGGTTACTGCTGTTTTGGGCCTGCAGGTTTACAGTCCCTGCTGACTGTAAACAGAGCACACCTGTGGCCTGTCTGCACCTGACTGCAGCTGTGACCGTCACAGAGAGGGGATGCATTTCTGTAGCACACCTGTACACTTTGAAATTAAATAAATGTTTGAATCACCCTCAGCAGACACTTTATTAGATACACCTTGGTAGTAATAGAGACGTTTTTTGCCTTAATTCTTTGTGGCAAAAATTCAACAAGGTGCTGGAAACAGTCCTCAGGTTTTGGTTCATGTTGACATGATAGCATAAAAGAGTTGCTGCAAATCCATCATGTGAATCTCCTGTTCCATCACATCCCAAAAGTGCCTCTCTTGGATTGAGATCTGGTGACTGTGGAGGTTTATTTGAGTACAGTAAACTCACTCATCATCATCTGACCAGTGTTACATGGTGCATTATTATGCAAGAAGCAGCCATAAGAAGATGGTTGGACTGCGGCCATGAAGGAATTGACACGAGCAGCAACAGTACTCATGTAGGGTGTGATGTTTAAATGATGCTCAGTTGGTACTAAGGAGTCCCAAGTGTGCAAAGAAAATATCCTGACACCATTACACCACCAACCTGATCTGTTGGCACAATCCATGCTTTCAGGTCCTTTACACCAAACTGACCCTACCGTCCAAATGTTGCAGCAGAAATTCTGATCAGAACAATGTTTTTCCAATCTTCAGTTGTGCAGTTATGGTGAGCTGAATTGTGTCCTCAGTGTTCTCACCTTAGCCGACAGGATTGTGGTCTTCTGCTGCTGTGGCTCATCTGCTTTATGAAACATGTTGCATGTTCAGAAATGCTCTTCTGAATACCTTGGTTGTTATTCAAGCTGCTGTTGGCTTCCAATCAGCTTGACAATCTTCCTCCTCTGACACCAAAAGGATATTTTTACACAGTGAACTGCCGCTTACTGGATATTTGGTTGGAAAAGGAGACCTTTAGGTCTCTATAAACAATAGAGATGGGTGTGTGGGAAAATCCCAGCAGATCAGCAGCTTCTGAAAGACTCAGACTTTAACTATAGTGTTGTGATTAAAAGTTGCAAGCAGGGTTTATAACTCAGACATTACCAGCAGAGTTAATGATGATCTGCTGCTGTGAGGTGGTATTGTTTGTATTTTGTTTCTTCCTCAGTGGCAATCAGCTGTACTGCAGTTAGGAGCATTTAAGGCTCTTATGAGGAGACACGTTTGATCCTGGAGCAGCCCAGATTGGGGATTTATGTAATCTCAGCACAGTGGTTTTAGATTACACCGATTCATTTACTCACAAGTCCCGCAGCGCCTCCAACCATATCTCGGTGCGGTGGGGGAGGGTGTGGCTCAGGCTGATTCATTAGCAGTTTTTCCTCTTTTGACTTTCATTGGCCAGAAAATCTAGGCAAAGGTGAGTGCCAACAAAGCACTTTAAAAAATACTCGAGTCAATCCTTTTACTGGAAAACAGTCCAACCCAACCCCTGCTCCTGAAAAAGAAAAATCAATTAGCTGCATTAGGATTTCAAATCTGATCCAACGCACATGAAGGGGTTATTGCTTCTGTAAAAGATGGTTATTGAGCCTACACCCGCTGCACCCTCCCACCACTGCGCTCTCATGCACATAAGGATGCCATTGTTTGCACTTGTCTGCACGTCATCTCCACCAGCTATTCACTTATTTCTTGGAAATCCTCAAAATCTGCCCAGCGACCACCGCGTTATCAGGTAAAAGGATTAACGGAGCAAAGACTAAAGTAATTTATCAATCAGTGACTGTTGTGCAACGTTGACGTCTTCCAAGAATACTAACATTTCTCAAAACTGTGCTCTTTACAGGCTTTGGTTTGTTCCCCACAACTAAGATCCAACGAGGGAAAGAAGGAGACGCAGTCACGCCATGGTCTGTATTAATGAGCTGAAATATTTATTTTTAAAAACTGAAAAAATAAAAACAAACCCACCAACATAGTTTTAGTATATTATACAAAGACATATTTCAATGTTGCTATGTGAGTATCTGTTTCTCTCTGACTACAGTGTGAGGCAGTTTGAAAGGCTGGCTGAGCTGGTAGGACTAAACAGACATGAACCAGAGAGAGAGCCAAAGAGGGAGAGAGAGGTTAATAAAAAGGTAATTTGGGCAAAAATAAAATAAAATAAAATAAAACCCAAAATATCACTCGAGGTGCAATCCAGTCTTTCAAGACACTTGGAAAAAAAAAAATCCATACAAAGAAAATGCTCCTTTCTTTTATGGAGGTTTTCTTCTTCTACTGAAGTCAGCTACCAGATGTGTTGTCCAGATGTGGAAGAAGTGACAGACTACAGCTAAAAATCATTTAGTACAAAAAGACCTGGACTCAATAGCACTGCAGATAATACTTCTTATTATTATTGGCAAATACTATTCGACCAGCAGCTGTTAAATTACCCAGTGTCACAACCTTTTAGAGATATGCAGCTGAAGCGGAGCGTCCAAAACTAAAGTACGTTAAGACACAGAGAGACAAACCCCCACCACCACCAACCGCGGGTCATCGAATAGAAAGAAGGTAAGTAACGTGTTGAGGGTTGAAGATAAACGCCTGCTCGTCTCAGGTTTCAGAGTCCAGAGCCAAACGGCAGCTCGTCGGGTTCAGCAGGAAGTTAGGAAACTAACTGTTTTGTTTAAGTTAAACCGAATCCTTAAAAGCAAGCAAAATATTATTTCCAACAACAGGAGGCTTGTAGTTTATGTCCACAGCTACTTGGTCTTTAGGAAGCTATTGAAAAAACACTGCAGTTTGCTTTCGTCCCAGACCCCGTGATCCCTCTGTCACTCAGAGAAGGAATTCAGGGAAAATAACGGCAGTCGGTCCCCGGCTGTGCGTGGCGAGAGGCTGGGTCACGTGATCAAACCGGGCCGATCTAAAGGTTTGTGCAGCGGGAATGGCCTCGAGTCCTCGTTTAAGTCTGACTTCAAGAAAGGTCAAAGTTCTCATGGATATTTCTTCTCCTGCTGATTTATTGGGCTAAGCTTGTGACGAGACAGCAGAGGAGGGTCTCTGTCTTTACTGAACCGAGGAGCAAAACTTGTGTTTTGATGAAGAGAAAAAGACATCAGAACGAGCTCTATATTTAAAAAAAATAACGATAATAAAGAGGGCTGCCTCTCGCTACCCTGTTCCCCAGTTTAACCAGTATAAGAAGGAAAATCTGAAAAATCAGACCCATGTTATTAGTGTTTTCAGCAAACCTGCTCATCTAAACCTTCCCCTGATGCACGGCTACCTCCAATGATGTAGCATGAGGTAGTTCACAGGGACCGTGTGTGTGTGTGTGTGCTACTTTGCAACCCAACCCTCCTGCACATGGACCGTTCTATTTGAGCGCTTATTAAAATAAAGACCAAAAATCAGGGGTGTGTCTGTGTGTGTGGGAGGGGTCGGTGTTTAAGTTAACAGTCATGGTCGTTACAATGGTGAGGAGGTGAAAGGCAGAAAGTCCAGCGAAGCGGACTCAATAAGGTGAGAACTCACAGTGAGAAAAAAAGAAGCGTCTCGGGCTCCCGCGGTTTCACGCGCAGGACAAAAACATCTGTTTTTAAATGGGAGAGCACGCCGTCTATGTTACGGAGACACGAATGTGGGCTGGGTGGACTCATCTCCCCCCTCCGTCCTGCTCCTCAGAGTTCGGCCTTTGTGCGGTGCGTCCCGGGATGACGAGTAGAACTTGTGCAGCGAGGAGGGAAACGACAATAAGAGACCTCGCCGCTGAGTTTTCCCAACACAGTCCAGGAGGAGGAGCGGGGGGGAAGGCCGCGAAGCCGGGCTGTGGGTCGTCTTTCACACCGTTCCTCGTGTGCACGTGTTCGTCCCTCCGATACCACTAACACCCCCACCCATCCTCCGCTGTTGCTGAGCCCTTGGTGCTGTCCTTTATGGAAGCTTCGGGACATGGGTGGAGAAGCGGGTTTAGAAAAGAAGCACCTTTTCATTTGGCTTGGATAACAGACAAACAAATAATAATTAAAAAAATAACAAGGGAGAAGAAAGGCTGAAAAGTGTGTCTATAAATAGAAAGAGGCAGACAGAAGCCGGTCTTCTGGGTTGAGGAGGAGTGGGGTGACGACACCGGTGGCGGGGATCAGCCTGTGCCTGTGGAGGACGAGGAGGAGACAGATTTTAAGTGTTTTTGTTGCTACGGTTTTTTTAAAACCGTGCATAAATTGTAACGCAGGTGCCCACCCTCTTCATCCTCGCCCCAGCCTTCTGCTACGCCGGCCAGTTCGTAATGCTTCTTCCTCAGCTCGCCGAGACGCTCTCGCTCCTTCTGCAGACGGGTCTCCAGCTCCAGAACCAGGACCTGTGGAGACGCCGACACGTTCACAGGACTGTTAATCACTTTCCCCTCTCAAATCCTGGAAAACGAAAAACTATAAACAGATCGGCTCGAAGCTGAACAAACAAGGGAGAAGACGACCTTTCATCGAGCAACAGCTGATGATTTATTACATTTAAAACTGTACGTAACGCAGCCACAGCTGCCAGCGTGGGTTTATGGGTGTCACAGTGTGATACAGATACAGCTGTTTAACTTTTCTCAAACACGGAAAATCCAACTGTCATCCAGGCTGAATTATGTCAGGCTCGTGTGTTTGTGTGTGAGTGAGAGAAAACCTTCTAAACAACCAGATGAAAGCTGTTGTTTAAACAGGTCTGACTTAAACTAAAACACACATCTTAAAATAGGAGCCCTGTGTGCGTTTCCAACAATGAGCTGTGTGTGTGTGTCTGTGTGTGTGAGAGAAGGTTCAGAGCTTCCCGTGTTTTTCTTTCAGTGTGGGTGAAGCAAAGCCACAACACAGACTCAAGTGTTCACATGAACCTTGGCTTCACTCACGATGAAAAACGAACCTTCAGAGTCTCGGATCGGCACGCCTACCCGAGCGGCTCGCTCGTTAAAAATAAGACTTTGTGATTATTTTGGTGCCAAAAGGGAGAGACTATTTTTACTCCACGTCCAATGAAAGGCACCTTGTGAAAAGCTTCTCGGATGAAGTTACGGTCACCTCCTGATTTAATTAAGACTGTCGGCTGCTCGCTCACCTGTGCATCCATCTCCTGTCGCTTGATCTGGGTGAGAGTCATGCTGGAGAAGTCCATAGTGTCTAGAAAAGACCGGCATAAATATTTTGTGGTTGTTTGGTTTTTTTTCCTTTCTTTTTTAAGGTAGCAGGAAATAGGAAACTAAAACTCACCTGTCTCTTCAATCTGGGACTTCCCAGACTTAGTGGAGGCCACGACGGCCGCGGTGGCCTGTGTGACGCCGCGGGACGCCTGCTGCAGGCGGTGCAGCTTGGTGCTGTCTTTGTCTGCTTTTACCTGCAGAAGGAGAGCAGCAATAATGCGAGAGACGTGAAATCTTTAACATCTTTCCCTAGAGTTAACTGCTAAAGTAACGTTTTCAGCTTTCTCAAAAAAGCTCAACTTCTTTGCTCACCTTGGAAGCAGCCACGAGCTGTGCTGTGCTGGCAGCAATTTCATGTGAGCACACCATCAGCTCCTCAAACTTCCCTTTGCCCTGAACCACCAGGTCAGCAGCATCCCTGCAACAACAACACAGTGCAAAACAAACTCAAGGGAAGCTCTGATTTTAATTTAAAGGTAGAAAGGAAGTGGAAACAGAGTTTTTATACACTGGAGATTTTTATAGTGTTAACGCGGCTAGCATCTTAAACCAAAGCACACATAGAAACAACGAAAACGACTCCTTAAAACATAAACTATACCCCACATCAGGGTAAGTGTTTATAGCATAACATTTACATAACATTAGATAACAGCCATCATTACTACAGGACATGAACAAAACTGTTAAGTTTGTCCACCTGTGGTTGAAATTCAAAGGTTTTTTTAAATATAGTTTTACTGGTTTCTTGTATTTGGCAATTCCACTTGTTGAAAATACAGCACTTTAAGCAGAGAGCGCAGCTCATCCTGGGGAACACTGACTCAGCTAACAGAGTCTGTACCAACGCCACATCTAGGAGGTTGCTTGGATGCCTGAACAATTTCACTTTGCTCCTTTTCTGCTTTGAACGACTGCCCGACCTAATCCCATCTCTAAGTGCGCCCTGGAACGCTTCAGAGGAAGCAGTCTGCATCTGCGATGTCATCTTCCCTGTCACTAGCCAGAGCTCCTGGGCATCACGCTCAGAAGAAACTAAAACTTTGTAAATAACCTCACAAGCCTTAAAGTGTTCGCTTTATCAATCTTCTTCTAAAAAAAAAAAAAGTCTCCTCTTTGCTCATCATCATCAACAACTTTCCCACAGCAAGCACTCAGCCTTCAAGCACTTTAGTACTTTGCTGTGAGGAAGACTCACAGAGGAGAGGAAGGCTACTTACACCATGACTGTAGCGCCCCATCCCACCGCTTTGGAGGCAGAGATCAGGCCCTCGGTCCAGCGTGAGTTCTTGGCATAAAATTCCTTCATGGAGGCTGCCCCCTGGTGGACAAACACCAAACATGTTTAAATTAGATGTTAGATATTGAGTTTATTTAAACTATGCTAAAATACCAGTAACATAAAGCTGCAGTGTGACTCACCCTTCCACTCTCCACGATGTCCCTTTGCAGATCTTTGGAAGACAAAATAAGCTCCTTGATGGCCTGCATGAGCTCTGTGCAGGAGGCCAAGATCCTGCAGAGGGCGACAGAGCAGAAGACAATCACTGCCTGCAGCTCTCCAGCTCAAGCAAGCCTGATGTAGCTCAGAAGCTGTACCTGCAGATATCTTGAACGCAGCTTGTAGCGATAGCTAATGCACGACTGATGCACCACTGACCCAAATCCTCAGTGCAGTTTGTGTGTTTTGTTTTGGTTACAGCTGTAGTGGCTGTTTGTTCCTCTGCATGATCATCTCCCACAGCAGCTACAGATTAAACACTTTTTTCCTTTTTTACATGAATAATTAAGTCACCCTGAGAGTTAAGAGAAAGTTTAATTAGCTTAATTTGCACACAGAGTTAATACACAGCCTGGATGAATACCAGAGAAACCTAATCAACCCGATCTTTTTTTATTGTGGGTCCGACAAACGGCCGACGTTTATTTAATGAGGCTGAAAAGACAGAAGACTGCATTGAAGACAAGTGTCAGGCTGGCTTCAAATGTCAAGCTTTGTCCTGGTTTTGTGGTTGAATTTATGAAACTCTTCACACATCAGCACTCAGCAGGTGACTATCCGACATCTCGCGGTTGATGAAAACCATCTCCCTTTCCTTTCCCGCTTCATTTCCTCAGATTGCGCACATCAGAATACAAACAGATACCTGCAGGCTTGTGTCTGTGTTATTTATTCAAAATGAGATGGAGGAGTTCGCCGCTCTCTTAGGAACACTCGCCTCTGCCAAGGAGGCAAAACGCCACCAAAAAACACAACATTTGCACATTTTTGGTAATGTTTGTATGCGTGTGTGTCATTCTGACACTTTGTAGTGGTGTAGAGTGAGGTCATGTTAACAATCCATTAAAATTTAGCTCACATCTTCAAAGTTCACTTAAACATTTATTGGTGGAAAATTAACAAAAAGCCTCCAATTTAGAAACTATGATTCTTACAAGTGTGGGGTGTATCGTCAACGTATTGTGTCACATTTGACCTCTGACCTCTCCATCAAAATGTGTTATGTCTATAAAGAAAGTATTTTCAGGAAATATACTGTAGTATCATGTTATATAGTGACTTCTAGTTATTTACAGCACTATTCCCTTGAAGGTAAACACTGCTTTGGTGAAGGTTTGTGGAGAGCTTCTTGTTGTTGAAGAAGATGCTGAGTTAGTTTTTGGAGATGACTCAACTTCTTCTAAAGTTCAAAAGCATTTTGCTGCTGTGCAGGAAAGAGAAACCAAAACAAAACCACCGGAAGTTAAAAAGCTTGAGGTTGAAGTTTGTTTCTAATTAGAGGTAAAATGTGGTGTTGTTGTCTGTGCTATGTTTGGCAGGTCTATATCAGAGCTTCAGTGCACTGTGTGACTGTTTGCTTTAGGAGGAGGGTGCTGCCTGGTTAGAGCGAGGACATTACATGACTCTGAACTCATTTAAAGGTCGCTGAATGTCCGCTCGTCCGAGTTTTACGCTGTTGCATGAGTGTAGAAAGGCTCACGGTTGCAGCTGCTTTAAAAGCCAGACAGTCAGTTATCTTTGGAAACCCACATTTAACTAAAAATGATGTTATAGGAAAAAGATAATCTGCTCAGCTTCCGTGCGGTGCCCCCCCTCCAAAAAAAACAAGTCCTAATCTGAGCATTACCTCTCGTTGACCTCCATCTTGATTCCTGTATCAACTGCTCGAGAATTGTTGAGCATTTCCTGTTGGCGCGCACAGAGGAGCATAAGGGGGGGAGAAGAGTGAGAGGTTAATACTGCTGCAAAGTCAAACAGGGGACAATGTTTTCACACTGGACACTCGCACAAACACCTGGTGCCTGATGACCAAAGTTAAACACCCCTCCCAAACACACTTATGCACCTCTATCCTGGCAGCGGCTGATTCCACAGCGGCAGAAGTGGCAGCCATTTCCTGCTCCACGAGGTCTCCCAGCTCCCCCTGCTGCAGCTCCAAACCCTGAGGACGCAATTTCTGAAACAGCGGAAAGTCAAGTATTCACATTAAGGGAGAAATTAGCCATCGTATCACAAAGCGGCTGCGGAGACAGAGCGACTCTTTATCTCTACCCACCTCTGCCGTGGCCAGGACGGCCTCCAGAGCTGCCTTCAGCTTGCCGCTGTCCGCTGCAGCGAGGCCGTCCTGCTGCTTCATCAGTCCCAGCAGAGCCAAAGCTTCAGCCCCGCACACCTTCACACTCTCTGACAGGGCTGACACACAAAAAGGGGCAGGAAGGATGCACGGGTTATAAATCCACAAACACACACACTAAGTGTTTGAGCTACCAGATTTATACTCTGAACTCTGGGATATGACTGTGCCACAAGCAGCTGAAGCTGGAGTGTTAATTAAACCGATATCTCCTCAGACGTGTCAACCGCTGCAGACGAACACTCTGACAGGAGGAAGCCAAAATATAACTCTGCAGCACCTGACAGCCAGATGATTTGCTCTAAACCAGGGGTGTCAAACTCATTTTAGTTCAGGGGCCACATGGAGAAAAGTCTATTCTCAAGTGGGCCGGACTGGTAAAATCATTGTATATATAACTTAAAAACAACAACTTCAGATTGTTTTCTTTGTTTTAATACGATCAACATAAAAATAAATCTAGAGCCTGTGGACAGTATGTTCAAAATAGTACAGGCACAACATAGCTAATAATCATAAAACATCAAGTTATTTGAAAATTCTGAGGACAAAGAACACACAAACACACAGTGCCTCAGTGATTCACAGACGTATATCACAGATCACAGAACTACATCAGGGAGTCTCATGCAGCACTTTCAGTGGGGTTGCATAGTTTATTTGACTCCTGATACCTGGCATCTTTTAGCTTTCACCAGCTCATCAATATCAGGCTTCACATCCTGGGCGTCAGCTAACTTCAGGATGTGCTCTTTACAGAGAAAACTTGCTCACAAAGATACACAACAGTTTTGCAGCGAGGGCTGTCAAGTTGGGGTAACCTGGCAAGAGATCCTGATAGAATGTGTTCAAGCCACCTGCGGCAAATTTGCCCTTCAAATCCGAGTCACACTGCAAGTCTATTATTTCAAGTTGGATCCGGACGGGCAGATCAAAGGGATTCACGGTGAACGGCGAGCAAAAAACTTTGAAGTCTTTCTCCAGTTCACCAAAAATCTGAAATCGTTGCTCAAACTAGTAACAGTCCCGTTATTTTATCTTTAAACCGCTTCATATCTGCCACATCGTGCACACATTTTTCAGACAGGGGAAGTGAGCTGCGTCTCCCACAATAACAGCTTCAACTTGAAAGAACGCATGCTGTCATAATACTGCGTGACAACTTTGTTGCGTCCTTGCAGCTGTTTGTTCAAGTTATTCAGGTGCTCTGTAACATCCACCATAAATGCAAGGTCCTGCATCCATTCTGCGGAATGAAATTCTAACACTGGTTTGCCCTTTTCTTCCATAAACCGTTTAACAACAATTTCTCCTCGTAAATCAAAGAAACGCCTCAGCACAGCACCTCGGCTCAACCATCTTACCTCAGTGTGGTATGGCAGGCCATAGATGTGGTCTTTCTCTCTGAGAAGACTGTCAAACTGACGGTGATTGAGGCTTCTGGATCGGATGAAATTAACAGTTTGGATGACCACCTTCATGACGTTATCCATTTTCAGTGACTTGCAACACAAAGCCTCCTGGTGCAAAATACAGTGAAAAGTCCAAAAATCACGTCCTCCATTTGCAGATTGCACTTTATCTCTGAACTTTTTTTACAACGCCTGCCTTGAAAAGCGCTATATAAATCCAATCCATTATTTCTTCCCGATCGTTGAGGGCGCACCATCTGTAGCCAGGCTGACAGCGCGGGACCAGTCCACTCCGACCCTGTCCAGCGCAATGAGCAATGAGGTAGCTAGCTTTCACTGCAGCATCACTGATGTCTGTGAGTAAACACAGACTGCTGTTTCTTCAGACCCGCCAACAGTTCATTCACCTTCTCTCTTCTCCGCTGCCCTTGAAAGTTGTCATATTTGTCGGCATGAAGACTCGCATAGTGGCGACGGAGGTTATATTCTTTCAGCACTGCAACATGCTGGGAACACACCAAACATACAGCTTTCCCATTCACTCCCGTGAATAAATAGGAGGATGACCATTTTTCTTGGAACACTCTGCATCCACTTTTCTCTTTTTTGACAGAGACATATTGGGGCAATAAGGGTGCCAAAGCACATCAGGTTTAAATTTCGTGGGCAAAACAAAGTAGCTCACAATTGCTATTGCGCCATCCAATGGACACAATTGGAACAGCAGTTTCTTTATTGAAAAATTGATGCTCATTTTTATACTTTACAAAATCATCTCATGGGCCAGATTAAACCCGTTTGCGGGCCTGATCCGGCCCGCGGGCCGTACGTTCGACACCCCTGCTCTAAACTGTAAACAGGCTCCACAGGCAATGTATGGAAGCACACACACCGAGTCAAAGCTAAGTGCTCCTCATTGATCCTTAGCCTCTGCAGCCTGTGGTTTTGACCCAGTGTTTAGGTTTTGTTTTTTTCTTTTGTTGCAGTAAAATAAGTGCTGGCCAGAACTCTATTATATTTGGGCATGTTTAGACTTGCCATCTCCCCGAGGGCGAAAACATTACATCTGCATGAAGTCAGCACTTTTGTTCTATTCTGGCCTGTTTTGGCTCACATTCTGTATTTAAAACACGACTAAAGAACTATTTGCGACTGCAATGTGAGTGTCCCGCCACACGATAAACAGACATACACTTAATGGTCACTTTATTAGGTACAGCTGTTCAAAAGCGCAAGTTAACGCATATCTAAATCATCAATGGACTTATGTGTGCAGACATGGTCAACATGAAGAACTGGGTAAAGAAGTAAGCTGTGGCTAAGAGGAGAGGGCAGCTGTCACTAGCTAGATCCATTTTCACACAGCTTTTCAGTGTCAGTGTTGTGGAAGGAGAAATATCAAACAGTTAGCATGAAGTTAGCTCGCTAGAAACTAGCGAGCTAACTTCATTGATGTAGCATGTTCTGGGAGATTTCTGAACAAATTAAAACGTACAGCTCTGCTACCACTTCTAACATAAATGAAGGCCGAAAACTAAACAGCAATGACTTCTGTAGGGTTACTGAAGTTGGGCTAGCTGGTATATAATGATGTGCTACGTGATCGCTAGCGACACAGCTATGTTACCATAAGATTAGCACAGTGAAACCAGTGGATGAACGCTAACTTTTTCCCACTCGATAGAAGTTGGAGCAGCTGCGAGAGAATTCAACATTAATGAATCAATGGTACGGAAAAGAGGAAGCAAGAATATTGAGTAGCGTAAAGTTTGACTTATCTGACTGTTTTGTTTCGCTTAATGCACCTTATGTATGAAAACAGGCCCGTTATCGACAGTGAGCCTTTCGGCCCGAAAAATACGGTATACCCAGTGTCCTGCACTTAAACATTCATTTAATATCACGTACACATATACACATACCCCCAAGAAGACACTGAGAAAAAATAAAGAATAACATTGAGACTGTCTCTTTGCCATAAGTCATTGTTGATTTTGTGTCTTCACTCTCCATCCCCTGCCAAGCTGCACCTGTGATTCTGCGGCTGCTCGCTGATGAGCTGACAGATAAGTAAATCTTTTCTTGGATCTTATCCTCTGCATCCAACATCATGGTTGTAAACCGCCATGAGTCTCCCATCAACGTCAAACTTATAGACTTTGGCCTCGCATGTCCTGCGTCTGCAGTGATGCCTGGTGACCGTGTGGAGACGGTTGGTTATAGTGCACCTGAAGTTATGCTTGGCCTTCCTTACAATGAAGCAAGTGACATGTGGTCTCTGGGGCTGGTGGCTGTGGAGCCTATACAGGCGTGCCACTCTACCCTGGAAATGAAGACTATGATGTTTTGAAATTCATCATAGAGACTCAGGGTCAGCCACCAGATCATGTTCTAGACTCTGGCGTGTACACTGAAGACTATTTCATTGAAGACAACGACAACCAACAGCGCTGGACATTTAAGCCTGACCAGCAATTTCAGTACGAGACAGGATATGAGTCCCTGGAGACAAGATACATCAAACTGACGCGTCTCGATGACCTCGAACAAGTTATGATGTTTAGAAGAGGACCTGAAAATGGCCAACGTTTGTTTGTAAGCTTAATTAAACAAATGTTGGCCTTGGATGCACACCAGCGCATAACACCGTCGGAGGTTCTCCGGCATCCCTTTTTCAACCCTAAGAGTTCCCCTTGCATTGACATTAGTGCCGAAAGACCACAAAACCCTGTGGTCTTTCAGCACCCTTCAAACTTGAAATGCAAGAGATCAGAGAAAATCAACTGCAGTTTCCAAAACTCGGTTGAATTTTCAGCAAGTATTCGTACACACGTCAGCCAGCCCATCCTTCAGCTCAGATGAGCTTGAAATAGTTGAAGGGAGCATTTTGGGAAACCACTACAAGGTAGAGGCTTTCCTCGGAGAAGGGGGCTTTGGTATTGTAGCCAAATGCCGTGATACCAAAACCAACCAAGCTGTGGCTATTAAGGTGAACAAGAACCGCACTGATATTCTGCAACAGGCAAAACTGGAAATTTTCATCCTGGAGCAGCTGAGAAGGTTGGATCCAGATGCCGCCAACATTGTTAAATGGAACGGCTTTTTCCTTGACAGAGAGCGGGTTTGCCTGAAATTTGAACTCCTAGATCAATGCCTGTGGACTACATAGGGGACCCGAATAACCGGTGTCTCCCCATAAGCGAAGTCAGGCCAATTTTAGGTCAACTCACAAATGCTCTGTCCCACCTGGGTTCTTTGGGAATAGTGCACGCTGACCTCAAACCTGGAAACATCATGGTTGTAAACCGCTATGAGTCTCCAGTCAAAGTCAGACTTATAGAGTTTGGCCTCGCATGTCCTGCGTCTGCAGTGATGCCTGGTGACCATGTGGGGACAGTTGGTTATAGTGCACCTGAGGTTATGCTTGGCCTTCCTTATAATGAAGCATGTGACATGTGGTCTCTGAGGCTGGTGGCTGTGGAGCTCGGTACAGGCGTGCCACTCTACCCTGGAAAAAAATATGATGTTTTGAAATTCATCATAGAGACTCGGGGTCAGCCACCAGATCATGTTCTCGATCCTGGCGTGTACACTGAAGACTATTTCACAAAAGACAACTACAACTACAACCAACAGCGCTGGACATTTAAGACCAGCCAACAATTTAAATATGAGACAGGATATGAATCTTTGGAGACAAGATACATAAAACTTAAACGTCTGGATGACCTCGAACAAATAATGATGTTTAGACGAGGACCCGAAGATGGCCAACGCTTATTTGTCAGCCTAATTAAAGAGATGTTGGCCTTGGATGCACACCAGTGGATAACACCCTCTCAGGTTCTACGGCATCCCTTTTTCAGCCCTGGCCTCTCCAACAGGTTCCCAAGTATCAACATTGAAAGACCATACAGAGTCAATCTCCAGCATGGCATCTTCCACCCTGGACCAAAGTGATAAAAACACAAACTGGGGTTGGAAAAGGATATTAACAGCAAATTACACTGGAAATATTAGTTAAGCTGCTCCAATAATTATCACTTTGGCTTTTTTTTTTTAAATTTTCACTCCCCCCACCCCAACCAGTCGTGACAGAGGGCTGTCCCTTCCTGAGCCTGGTTCTGTCGAAGGTTTCTTCCTTTTTAAAGGGAGTTTTTCCTTCCCACTGTCGCTAAATGCTTGCTCATAGGGAATCTTCTGATTGCTGAGGTGGCCAAAACTCTAGGGGAACTAGTAATTCCAATATTCAAAGCAGAGCAGCGGACACCTTACCATCACATCAGTCCCTTAATCCGACCTAAAACACCATGTTTACAGAAATAAATTCCATACAAATTGGAGCCTCCTAGTAGACATACCTGTGTTATAAATGTGAAACGCCTCCAATTTTCAGAAAAGTTGACCTCTGACCTTGAAGTCAAGGTCACTGAGATTTAAGCTTCACAGAGATTTTCAGTAGATGCAACCATGGTATTGATTTGAAAAATCTACACAATCACAAACTTGGATGTCCACAGCACCTCGCCATATACCAAAGATTAAGAGGTGTTTTTTTCTAGGTTTTTATAAAGATTACAAAACACAAATAACAAAAATGTCAACGCTATTTTGATGTTGTCTAATTTAGTGCAAAAAACAAAACAAACCCAAAAATTAATAAATAAAAGAAATATATATTACATACATATATATATATGTATATACTACATACTATAAAACATTTTAGTGGTTCACAATGGGGTCAATGAACAGAATGAAGGAAGTGAGTCATTTTTATATGACAATGGTGTGAAAAATCATTTTTTTGTATTTGTTTGTCACACTTAAACATTTCAGATCATCAAACAATTAATTTTTTTAATGTATAAAGAAAAAATCCTTTAACTGTCCAGTTTTCTTGATGTTATTATGCTTCTACCACTGGTTTGTCATTAATAAATCAGACTTTGATTGCTGCAGCAGAAAAAAGACGAATAGAAAATGGTGCCGATTTACACTTTACCTGAAACAGAGCAAAAGTGCTCTTTACATAGGTTAATGAATATTAACTAATATAGGCTAGATATTTGGACATTACTAGCTTCATTTGGGCCTTCTGAGCCATTAGTCCTCTGGCTTATTGGAATCTTGACTGTCTCCAGTTAGTCCAGAATGCTGCTGCAAGGTTTTTAACTAAGACACGAAAAAGAGAGCACGTTACACCAGTTTTATGTTCATTACACTGGTTTCCAGTACATTTTAGAATTCATTTTAAAATCTTGGTACTGACTTTTAAAGCTTTGAATTGTGATGCCCCTTTCTACATTTCTGATCTTTTAGAACCCCACGCTCCCTCTCGCAGCCTGAGATCATCCAATCAAAGGCTGTTGGTAGTTCCACAAACACGTTTTAAGACCAGAGGAGATTTTTTTTAGAGCAGTGGCCCCCAGGTTGTGGAATGCTCTCCCTCCATCATTACGTCGCCTTGAATGTATTTATTCTTTTAAAAAGCAGCTTAAGGCTCATTTATTTAGATTGGCTTTTAATTAGATTTGATGATGATTTCACATCACTAAGCAGACAGTGACTTCACTGTACTCAGATGACCTCTACAGTCAACAGACCTCCATCCAATACAGCACCTTTGGGATGTGGTGGAACGAGAGATTCACAAATCTGCAGCAGCTGTATGATGCTGTCATGTCAAATCTCTGTAGGTTGTTTTCTGCACCTTATTTAAAGCATGCCATGAGGAATTAAGGCTGTTTTGAAGCAAAAAACAGGTCCAACCCAGTATTAGCAAGGTGTACGTAATAAAGTGACCAGTGAGTGTAAGGATCAGAACAGTTCAGATAAGTAAGGAAATGAAAATCTCCATAAACTGAAATCATCTCTCTGTACCTCTCACAGAGAACAATCTTACCGTCAGCCTGCTCCACAGGCACCATGTGGGAGGTGGCACTACCCTGAACTATGGTGTCGCCCACCAGGTGGCCAGACTGGGTCACTGCACGCACCAGCTCAGACACACCTGCACAAAACAGCAGAAAAAAGAAAGTAAAAATTATCACAAATATTCATCAGCTTTATTTAACAGCATTAACACAGCGTGATTTTAAAAGATAACAAATTACAAACAAATAACTAATTTTTTTCTTTCACATTCTGTTTCGTCTCACCCGTGTTGTCAGCCAGGAAGGCCACTCTGGTAGAATTTAATCTCTCCATACACTCTAAGGAGGCTTGACACCTGGATGCAAGGTAGTCTGGAGAGATGGAGCGACACACTTGATGAGCGCATGCACACGAACACGCTGCTACACAAAGAGGTGATGTTCACAGTTGCACTGCACAGAATCCACACGTCAGATTCTGACCTGCCGAGCTGGTGCAGCTGATGTGCGCCGGGTCGTCTATCTGAGCCAGACTGTCCTGGATGATCTTCTCCGCCTCCTCCACGGCGCCCTGCAGGCTGGCCCAACGAGCCGCTGCCAGCTGGCTCTCTAACGCCTGCTCCCTGCTCTCCTGTGGACAAACGCACACAGTCAAACTTACAAACATCGCAATCTGCACACTCAGAGCCGCTCGCGTCTCCCACGTGCTCGATTTAAAGTGACTAAAATTAAGAAGTTTACAAGGGGAGATGTTTGAATTCATCACCTTCTCATTGAGTTGGTTCTGCAGGGTTTCAGCACTCTTCACCCTGCTCTCTCTTTCAGTCACCAGCGAGCTTTGGACCCGCTCTAGCTCCTCCCCCCGGGCCGCAAGCTCCGCCTCCACCTTCGACAACGACTGGACCAGCTCGGCTTTCTCCGACTCCAACGCTGCCAGCTGAGTGCCGAGCACCTCGCTCGACTGTGTCGAGGAAATAAAACATGGAGGGATTACGAAACAAAAACAATGAAGTGAGAAGAACAACAGAAGGAAACGATTTGGATGGTCAGGATAATTCACAGCTGTCGGGATCAGGAAGAGCTCTGACCTCACTATAAAAACCCAAACACACACACACAAAAAAAACCCACTTCATCTTTAACCACAATAACCATGTTGTCTCAGACCCCAGAGCTTTGGGGTTGACCTTTAAATAAAGGAACTCTGGGAATTTGTGGTTTTGTAATGTAGCTACATCCTCCTGTCTTTGGACGAGAGCAGTGGAACTTGAGCCGAGTGCCTGCCCTTTTATTTGCAGGTAGATAGTGAAGTGTAAAAGCAGGAAAAGGTGAAAGACTTACAGCCTGGGTGCCGGCAGGTCCGACAGACAGAGGAGGAAATGAAGAAGAAACAGAACTGTTAGGCTTTTTAAAGCTGCGGTGTGAGAGCTGCTCATCGGGGAGAAGGAAAAATAAAGTGACAAGAGCGATAAAATGTGGGCTGTGGGAGCGAAAAGAACTGGAGAGAGGCGGAGGAGGACAGAAAGAGTGATGGAGTTGATAAGTGGATGCTGCAAAGAATAGGAAGTCAGGAGTGGGAGGCTGAGAGACGGATGAAAGGCACAGGGAACAGAGCATGTGCAGAGAAACGGTACAGTCGTCGGGGATCCTGAGGGTTAACAGCATGATTCAGGGATTTATTTATTTATTTATGTTTAAATTACGCTTATCCCGTTATGAATTTTCCTGTAAATGATCTCGTTAGCTCCAGCTTTTTTTCTCCCCCCTGAAACATCCGTAGTTAAGATCCTGGAATGAAATGCTGCACTAATGTAAGGGACTAAATATCCGTGTTTCCATAAGCAGTTAATGTTTGTGCAAGATTTTTACCGCTCTCATCTCTCGCTCTCTCTTTGTTTTCTGCAACTTTTTCTATTCAGCTCAGCAATGACAAAAAAAACAACAAACAAACCGAGGGGCGAATAAGAAAAGAAACGAGGCGGTGAGGGGGAAAAAATGAATACATAACAATTGCTTCTGTTTAAATTTCTCCACTGTGAAAATCGTTTTATTCAATCGCTGATGTCAAACAAACGAATTAGCATATCAATTCTAACACAAGCTGCGCTTTGAGCCTCTGAAGCGGTTCGCGTACAGGAACAGTCGTGATTAAGAGAGGAGACGATGAAAAAGAAATGGAGGGCGTGGATGATGGACGGGGACGGAGTGTGTTTTTATGGAGCGCGATTGTGACAGAAAAGCGGTTATTTATCTTTGAGTCATTGTCCGGGATGTGTTGTTACCATTTAAAAGTACTGTGTAAAAGTGTTGAGCATCCCTCATTTGTTTAATTCCAACAAGCTTTGCTATGAGCACCTTTATTAGAGATAAGCCTCGTTTTCCCCTGACAGCTCTCTGGGTCAAACCGGAACCAGCGTCTGATGAAAAACTGACAAACTTTCAGAAAGCCTGGAGAATTATTGCTTTAGATCACTTTACAAATGCCAAGAAAGCCTGACTCCTTCGAAGAAAAATCTGCAGATCTGAGGCTTGGTGTGCTCCAGGATCACAGGAGGATACCAGCTGTATTTAACTTTGTCCCTTCTCTGCTGCCAAGCTAGAGAGTGACTGAGATCATTTAATAATTGATGATTAGAATAAGAGTGTGTGGTGTCAGCGCCCCATTATAAGACTTTATACATAAAGATCACACAGGTCACCCATGTCATTAATCTTTTCGCACACTCTTGTGTTAGTTGGTGTTTTTATAGATTAATGTTAAAGGGCAGGGAGCGGGCTATAAATTAGTTTTGTAAGTTTTCACAGCAACTCCGGGATCTGGATTTAGGATCTGAGCGAAGAAAGGAGAGGAGAGGGAGACCTGCTGCGAAGAGGCCACGCTGGTCTTCAGGGAGTCCAGCTCTGCCCGGCTTGAGACCAGCTCTCTCTGGAGCTCCTGAAGATGCTCGAGCTGCTCCCGCTCCTGAGCAAGAAAAGCCCAAATTAAACTTCAGACATCTTAAAAACAACAGCCTGTTTGGTCACTTTGCGGCAGAAAAATCCAACTTTACCAAACTCTGCACACCATTTGGAGCGAAACCGTACTGCTTTCCGTACACGTTTGGCAGTGATGACCAAACCAGCCTCGTTCTCACCTGTCTGTCCGCCGCCTCCTGAGCGGCCTTCACCTTCTCCTGCATCTCTTTCCTCACCGCCTCCACTTCATCCTGTGCCGCCCGAGCTACCGTCATCTGCCGGGTCACCTCTGCGTTCTGCATACAGACACACAAAGAAACACTTGTAATTCAGACAGCAGATCCTCAGCTTGACAGAAATAAAGGACACGAGGAGGCCACTGCGATCTAAGGATCTCATGAAGTAGAGGGTCTCACCTTTCTCAGCAGGTCTGCGTGGCTCTGAACCAGCTCGGTGTACTTCTCCTTCAGCTTGGTGTAGCGCTGCTCGTTGGCCTGAGCTTTTCCTGGTAAAAGTCGCGTGAACACATACAGAGAGACACACACACAGCAGGTGAAGCGGCTATGTCAGATGACCATGACCAAAAATTCGACTCGTTGACTGAGTAGATAATGTGCCGGTGTAGAATAAACAGAGCCTTACTCTCAATCTCCGTTAGGCTTCTCTGCTCCTTCTCCGTGTCCTCCCTGACCCTCCGCAGGTCGTCCAGTTCGGCCTTCAGGAACTCGCTCTCTCCCACAGCCTGTAGCCTCAGGTGGCTCTGCTCGGCAAGCTCCGCCTCCAGCTCGTTGACTCGCCCCCGCAGAGCCTGGCACAACCGGCCGCTCTGGCGACGGACAGGAGAGAGGGGGAAAAGGTCATACGTTTTGTGAGGATGCTGCTCGGATAAAGTTAGGAAAAAAGCTGCTGTTTTTACCTCCAGTCTGAAAGACTCCAGCTCCTCTTTGAGGGCCTGGATCTCCCTCGTCAGCTGCTCGATCAGCCGGTCTCTGTCATTAACATCACAGATAAAAATGAATCTAATCTGATCTTACAAGATTGTTGTTAACATAAGCAAAACTTTAGCTATTTGGGGTACGATGGCACACGTGTGTCCTGGACTGTTAGAAATACTTGGCAATATTTGTCATCTCTGCTGCTCTACATAAAACTGGAGAACAAGATTCACACGGTACCATTCAGGCACCAGAGACATGTTTACGCAGCGCTTGGGCAATTTTATATACAATAAGTGTTTATTCATGTCACTCTGCTCCTGTAATGACACTCACTTGTCATCCTTGCGCATGCCGTTCTGACTGTTGAAGTTGAACGGGTCGATAGCAGCCGAGGTGCCAAACAGGTCGTCGAATTTTGTCTCCACAGGAGCCTGAAAAGGATAAACACACAAATCACATAGCAACCTAAAGTGAAACATGTCACCACTTTTTTTTTTACTTTGATAATTATGATAGCTCATGAAAATCCAGTATCTCTTGTATTTAGAACATTTCCTTTACAGTTTGTGTTTGTACAGTTTGGATTGTAATTTACTCAGAGTGTCTGATGGGCTAGTTCAGTACACGCAAGCACAATCATGGGGAGAACTGCTGACTTGACAGCGGCCCAGATGATCATCACTGACATCCTCAACAAGCAGGCACAGAAAGAGCCTGCAGAGAAGGAGCTGACTGAGGCTGTGGTCAGAGCACCACACGCTCAGACATCTTCAGGAAACCGATCCATTCCTAAAATGAAACCACTTGTCAACCAGAGACAGCACTGAAAATGTTTTACCTGGACTAAGGACATCTGCTGTGGTTCAAAGTATCTTTCCAGATAAAAGTAAATTGTGTATTTCATTTGGAAATCAAGGATCTAGAGTCCAGTGTGAGATTTCTGCAGTCTGGGATGATGTTGAGCGCTGTGTCACCTGCTGCTGTTGGAGGTGTTTGATCCAAAGTCAACACAGCTGTCTACCAAGAGATTTTAGAGCACTTTATGGAGAAGCCGACTTCACACGTGCCCACGGTTTGTCGACCTTTTCATTAGTGCACTCGATCGACCTGCCTGAACTGAACCGTACTTGGAGGTATTGTCAAGAGGAAGATGAGAAACACCAGAGCTAAAAATACTGACAAGCTGAAAGCTTCTGTCAAACCCTCAGTAACACTTCAGCAGTGCAACGAGCTGATCACGTCCATGTCATACCAATAATTTGCACCAAACTGTTTAAGGTTGGACCTTAAACAGTAAAACCTTTTTTTTTTTTTTTTTATAAATTGATCTTATTAAATATTCCAATAAGCTGAGACACTGGATTTCATGTGCATCTGAAAAACAACATAATTAATACTATACAAACCAGATGTATACAGAGGAAATGCTTAGATAGACGACACATTTAAATATAAATCTATGCGATGCGGCAGAACAGCTCTACTGGATCCTATACGAGTTCACAGATGTTCCTAATAATTTGGCTGGACAAACAGATGGGCCAAATTTAAGAAGACAGCATCCAGAGCTGCTTATCTGGTTACCGGCAGTACGGGGACGTCCGTGTCCACCAGGTCGTCCGTTTCCACTACGTGCTCTGACTCCGGGGACGACGACTCGGCGGGGATCACGACCACGGGGCTGATGTGCTCCGACAGAGCAGATGCACGCAGGAAGTTTGGAGGGTTCTGCGACAATCAGAAAGGCACGAGGTTATTCTTTGTATAATGTCCTGGTTTCGTCAGGTTCATCACAGTGGAATCTATTTGCCTACATTTTCATGAAAGCGTGACATCACATTTCATTTTCAGTTGTGAAAAACGATGGGATTCAACAACAAAGATAAAAGCTTTGAACTGAAACTTTTACACGTTTAGGTGTGGTTTAAATGCGCGTAAGTCCTCACCTCAGGCAACTGTGGGATTTGAATCAGCCTCTTAAAATACTGCAGGTTACTGGAGCGATAAAACAGACTCTTTAGCCTGAAAGCAAAAAGGGGAGAGATATAAAAATGAAAAAGAGGAAACGGGAAAACCTCACTGAGAAAAGCAGACAGAGCAAAAAGGTCTGACACTAAAAATTCATTCAGCACGGTAACAAGAGCTCAGAGAAACTGTGACCAACTCTGTGTGTGTGTGTGTGTGAGACACTGAAAGTGAACTTCATACTTCTTGAACTGTTCCTGGAAGCGATCTCTGTGGCCCTGGAGAGTGTCAGCTGGAAGGCCTGCGTGCACACAAAGACAAGTGGCCAGGAATTACTTACAGACAGGTAGATCAGGATACTTTAAAACATGTCTGACTGCATACACATACGGGGGGATTTGATTAAGAATACTTCAGAACTGCAAATTTCCACATCTACCTTTCCAGAGAGTAAGAAAAAGGCTTTTTGAAACTGAGCTGCTGGTTAATTTTTTTTCCCCAGTGAGGCTTTGAAAATTTTCATGAGCCCGAGGGGTTCTGAGGAATCCATCAATTCAGAGAGGAGAAACGCATCTCTCAATCTTTGAAGATAACTGTCAGAGATTTTAAGTATGCACACATCTGAGGAATATTAAGAGCCAAAGGTAAGGCTAGAAATCCTACAGCTAAACCCAGTGCAGTTCAGGAGACACAGGGCTTCATCAGCTTGTACTTAAGTGGTGCTTACGAGTGAGACCTTGAATACAAGCCCATACTACAGTATTTATTCGTCTGTGATTTTACTATTGTAGGCAAAATGATGATGTCAAATATTTGAGGTATAGTAATGTTCAAAAGTGTCGAGCCGCCCCACATTTCTTTATACTTTTCTTGGAAAAGGTGCAGTGACTTATTGAAGCGGGCAAACAAAACTGCATTGGGAGTGTGTTTGGGATGATTATCATGCTGAAAGTTGAAAGTGATGCCAGTAGACGGATCAACTGAAGGTCCAGATGCATCACTCAGGTCCTGTGTCAGGTCTTTTTCCTATTTCTTAAAGATGTGACTTTCAGATGCTGTTTATCTGCTGTAGATAGTTTTTTTTAGTCTTTCCCTTTCTTCTTTTGTCCTGCATCTGTTCAGTTTCCTCAAATTTGTTTAAGGACACATTGCACACCACGCTGAGATATGCCAAGTTTCAGACTAATAGCTTTTTGAGAATTGCCTTGTTGGTGCAAAAATGCTATTTTGTGGAAATTGTTACCAGCAGTCTGTCACAAAAATGTTTACAAAGTGTGTAAAGACATTGGGTCTTTGTTAGGTTGTCTGTTACGTGTAGACACAACACTGGTCCATCCACTGATCATTCGACTGCACTTGAATGAGTCACAAGTTAGTGTTAAATGGCTTAAGCACATCTGTGCTTTAGACAGATGTGATGGCAATGACTACTATTTACCTTTAGCAACAAATTACAGAAGCATTAAAAAAAATGGCAGTTTTGTTCATCGCTAGCTGCAGACCTAATGTTGCTGTTGTGTTTGTTGACCAGTTTTGAACATTAAAAACAATTAACATTAAAATAAAAATACAATTATGATTGAAACTGGTCAACAAACACAGTGAGACTAAGTCTTAACCACATCTGATTAAGCCGAGGATTTGCTCTCATAAGCTAAGGTCAGAAAACCATAAACAACATATAGGATTAAAAAAAAAAAGTTTCAGAGTAAGGCCCGTGTTTATTTTCCTGCACAATCTCAACTAATAAAAAAATGGAAATAATCAGTTATCACCATGGACGAAATCCTACTTTAGCTAGACATCAATAAATGCAAATCGGCCCAGTCTAACAAGGGATTCCAGTCACTTCAGTGATATTCAAAAACTGCACAATATTTGCATTTAGTAACGACAACACTGAGCACCGCTGCAGTTATTGAGCCTGCAGCCGTGTGCGTGCTCGACCAGCAGGGGTGTGTGACTCACATGAGTGCAGCTTAAACAGCAGCTTGACGGTGTAGTCATACAGGTGGCTGCAGTCGAGGATAACCTGGATGAGGGGGGCCAGACGACACTGACCCGCCGCCGTCACAGAGACCGACCGAGACATGTCTAGAGAGCTGAACACTGTGAGGAGAGAGACGGTCAATAAATGCAGACCCAAAAATCAATGCACACACATACACACATGAGCATTAGTAATTATTGCAAACAGTGGGAGACTCATCGATCATACATGTTTCATGACTCAATCAACTCGTGCTCTTCATTTTACTGCTTCTGCCACAATTAACTAATAAAGTGTCTGAGAGCAGCACACGGCTCACTCTTGCTGCACTTAAAGGTTTTAAGTGACGCAGAGAGAGAGAGCAGCAACCTGAACACTAACAGGATTGTGTGACTCGCTGTCATTACGCCCCCCTCTTTCATTTCCCTGCTGCCCTGCTCACACTATCCCCAAAGTCAGCCGCTGAGAGCCTATGTGTAAAGCTGAGGTGTGGTTTCCTGCTTAGTCACAGCGTGCACACACACACACATGCACCTAGATGTCTGGCCTCTTCACCCCCAGATGACGTGATGCTTTTTAGAGAACAGACCACATGAGGAAGCTGACGACAGCATAAGAGATTTGGGTGCAACCTCGATTTTTGATTTGTCAAAACACGACATGTGATCGCCAATGTAACGAAGAGATATGATTTAGGCTTGGGAGCAATATTAGGAGTGAAGTTGGGGACGAGGGTTTGATAACATCACCAGGATGTTGAATGAAAGCCATGATAAATAGATACCAGAATGTAATTTCCTCCTGATCATTCATAAATGGAGGCACGCAGCCTTCCTGGCATTTCTTCTGAGCTCCTGGTCACATCCCAGCGCTCTATTTTTAGCTCGACCCACACTTCAAGAGACATTAACCTGGGATGACTCACCCAGACAACAAGGGGGGCTAAAATATAACATGAATCCACAAACAGCCTGGCAGTAAACTGAAACAGAAGAGGTGGAGCTCTGACGTGACATATATATATATATCATCACATCATCTTTATTTCTGCGCACCATTGTGCAGAGACCTCCGATCCGTCAGACTGCGTATTCCTGTCTGTGAAAGTGTGAACTTGGATGCATTCATCTGTGGGTGTGTGAATGTTAATGCGCACGGTTTCAGATAAGCACAGCTGGCAGCGCAGTCAGACCAGAATAACTTACCACCCAGGAAGAGGTTGAGCTCACACTCCAGGTAGTCAAACATCTCTACGGTCAGCTGGAAGCTACAGGACAGGAGAGAGACACGCAGAGCTCATTTAAATAGAAATGCTAAACTTAAATAAATAAACACTCTGAAAACACATCAGATCTCATGCTGGATGTCTACACCGATATGGACTGGATAATCTGTTAGCAACACAAGGATGCCACATCATTAGATGGAAACAAAAAACATTATGCCACAGGGATTTTATCGAAATGTCATTGTAGAAACTCATAACGGTGCTCGTTAGTTTGCTTGTTTGCATGCCTGACAATGTTGAGGCTCATAAAGATGATGGATGGTGTGTCCTGCAGAGGTCTCCTCTCAAATCTGGACCAGGGCATCACTGAGCTCCTGGCCAGTTTCATGTGCAACCTGGTGGCATTGAAACATAACGTCCCCGAGGGTTTCTATTGGATTTAGGTCAGGCAACCATGAGGGGCAGCCAATGGCATCAGTTCTAACATACTCAAGGAGATGCCTGTATACTCTCACCACATGACGCCGGGCATTGCCATGTACCAGGAGGAACCCAGGACCCACTGCACCAGCGTAGGGCCTGACAATGGATCCAAGGTTTACTGATACCCAATGGCGGTGTTGTTGTCATGGATACACCTCCTCAGGCTATCACTAACAACACAGTCATGCTGAATGACGTTACAGGCATCATAATGTTCTCCACAGCTTCTAAAGACCCTTTCATGTCTGTCACATGTGCTCAAAGCAAACCTGCCAATTCTGGTATTCTATGTCAAATTCCAATTGGACTCCACGGTGCTGGCAGTGAGTACAGGACCCTCTATAAGTCCTGATTGTTTGGTCAGAGACATTCACACCAGTGATCTGCTGGGGGTCATTTTCTAGCTCCGGCAGTGCTCATCAGGATCTTCATCGAACAAAGGAGCAGATACAGATACAGGTCCTGTTGATGAGTTAAGGACTTTCTACGGCTCAGTCAAGTTCTCCTAGAGTAACTTTCTCATGGAATCTCCTCGAAACAGCAAAACCCAAAACAAAACAAAAAGCCCAGAAAGGAATAGTTATGGGCAAACTATCCTAAATGAAGTGTTTGACAGCTCTTTCATGTCTTCCTTTTGCCCGTGTTAATTAGATCCATGTGGCTCGCAAAAACGAATAAAAGACAACTGAAACCTCTCCGCGTCCGTGAGATGGCTCTGACACTGATATACATGCCTCAGATTACAACATCGATGGCAAATCTAACAAATGGGTACAGAGCACTTGTAACATTAGATTTCTTTTAACCTACAGACGAGTGTTTTCCTTCTTTTACACATTTCTTTCCATTTCTTCTGATTTTCCACAAACTTTTGCTCTTTTTTTGGGAGAAAATATCAAACAAAAACATGTCTGGTTTATTACTATCAAAGCATTAAAGAAGCAGATACCGATCCAGGACTGTTGGCTTACGTGACCATCTCTTTCCGGATCGGGAGCATATCCAGGCACTTCCTTAGCCACCATTTATTCCTAATATGTCTCCTATTGAACATCAAAATGTTCATCAAAGGCCAGCCACAACCAGTAACCACTGCACAGCTGCAGCCTGCACTCATCCAGGAATGCAGAGCAATCTCTCAACAACAGATCTGGACACTTGTGCAGTCCATGCACAGATGGGAGACTGCTTGCATCATACTGAGTGGAGGCTATACCTCAAATGAAACATCTTCTATAAACGTGTTAAAGTGTTAGTATGTGTCAAAGTAAAGAACAAGCCTTTTGGTTATCCCCATGAACAGCCACATATTATCCGTGTGCGACTGTCCAGTAACAACTGAAGGATTTTGCATTTCACACTTTTGCTCCACAAAGCTGAGAAAAAGGCAACGCTGCCAGCACAGCGGTCCTGTCTGCCAAACAAAAACAATACGAGCAGCCGAAGCAGCGACTCGCCACACTCACAAGTTGTTGACGTCGTTCTCTCCCGCCTCGTCGAGCTGTCGGTTTGACATCTGAAGGTTTCCTGGAAAACGAGGGTTCTGAAAGACAAAGCAATGTAAAAGTCCTGATTACGGTTTGTGGCATGAATAAGGCACGGCGGGACCACGAAGCGACGTTCAGAGCCAACTTTATTAGATTCACACCACACCACACCACCACCAACCCCTGAGTCCCCGTGTTTTAACACGGCGGGCGTGATTGCGGATGCCGTGCAGGTGCGTCCGCACGGCACCGCAGACCACGCCCCACCACACGGTTATATACCAGACCAATCTGATGGTTGTAAAAAGCAATGTGCTATTTAAATTAAGATTCATTAATTAGTCTGAGTACTGTGAGTCAAATAAGTTGTACGAGCGGTTGGAGATGAGGGAAGGGAGACCGGACAAAAGATACAAATGACAAGGCTTTACTTTGAAACACCCCGTGAGTATTTCACACTATTTTGTACTTTCACCCTACTACTTTTACTCGATTACTCCATTTAAAAACATGTAGTGAAATAGCAATGTCAATCTACGCGTAGTGATCCATTTTTAATAGAAACAACTGATTAGAGCAATTGTTAGTAATACTGAATTAATATGCATACTAGCAGGCATGCATCATATGCATGTTTGCCACTTTCCAGGTGAAAATCCTCAACCTTGGCAAAAAACACCCAGACCTTCTGGGACAGCACCGGCACTGTATTCTGGTCCCTCCTTAACTCTACTCAGATGTCTCATAAAAAGCTACACTACAGATTCTTGGGAGGCCATTAGTGTAAAAGCTGGAATTTTCTCTGAAGCCACCCGCAGAGACCTGCTGGCACTAAAAGGAGAGTCTGAGACAAAGATAATGAGAGACGAGGGAGAGTGGTGATGGGTTTTATAGGTCAGGCCAACTCACTTTGATGTGAAACTCCATTTTGGTGATGAGCAGTTTGAGGTAGATGCTGCACAGCTTCCCGTAGCCTTCACTCAGGTGACCCTGATGTAGAAAGACAGAAGAGGAAGTGAAGAAATCCAAGGAAACAAAGGAGAAACAGTTTCCCCATGTCCTTCCTTCTAAAGGTCACAGGGACACCGTGACCTTTAGAAGGTCTCACAGTGTACGGGTGAATGCAAAAACCCAGTTGACAATATCTCTAGCCTGTGAGTGAGGGTGGTAATGACATAACAGGAAAGAAAGAGGCCACAACCTTTGTCCCACTGACCACGCTTCCTGTATCCTCCTTCCTACTGACATCAGCAAAACTCAGTTAGTGTAATAAGGAATATCTTAGACCTCCACCCCAGTCGCTGTTGCTCAATTAATCACTTAGGAGTGTCTCTTGAGATTTTTGTGGCTAAATGTATTGCAGTTGACACGCTTGCATTTCATCAGAGTCACCGGCATCAATATAATGAAGAGAAATCTGCTCACTTCTATCAGTGGTTCCCAGCATTTTCCATCTATGCCCCATTCAGATGGACAACACTGCTTCATCAACACTATAGTACATATATCTGTATATGTTATTTGGGTGTACATTCAGGATTATTTAGCCTAATGTTTAAGCTGTTATGTTCCGTTAACAAGAATTTTAGCTAACAGTTTATTCACACTTTTTTTGGCTTCCACTTTCATCTATTTATTTATTTAATCTATTCATTTATATATTTGTCTTATGTATATATTTGTTCAAGTTGGATAGCAACTTGAACAGCTCTTGTAACTTGTTAGCTCACTATAACTGTTAGCTAGCTATGACAATTGCCAGATTTTAATGTAATACTTAGCTATTTATGTCATTTTAGCTGTTAACCCCCCCCCCCCCCCCCCCCACACACACGCAAGTGAAAATTGTGAGTTATTCCTGAGTCGAAACTTGGTATGCAACTTGCTAACCTGCTAACATAAAAATGTGAGTTGCTGAAGGTAAAATAGTTTTTCTTTACGGATGGAAACAGGCTTTAATCATTTATCCATTATGTTTAGCTGACTATTTCATTTGTTTATTTATACAATTAGGTAATCGTTTAAATTGCTTGTTAAAACTTCTGTTTTTTTTCTAAAAACATTTCTTTAGCTCTCTCAGTTATTGAGCCATACCGTTAGCTAGCTAAGATAAATTTCCAACTTTCAGTCTAGTTAAGTTTAGTTACCTACTTCAACTATTAACCAATTAGGTTGCGCTAACAATGTAATGTATGCATACAGTTAATCATTTTTACTGCCCATCTAAACCTTTATGTTTATTATCTACATAATTTAACTCATGAGGCATATAGTTAGCTAGCTATGACAATTTACAACTTTTAATGTAATACTTAGCTATTTATATCATTTCAGGTGTTAACTGTGTAAGTTTGTTTCTGCCACTGAATAATAATTTAACTGTTGAGGCACACAGTTAGCTAGCTATGACAATTTTCCACTTTTAATTCATTACTTATCAACTTATCTTAATAAAATAATCTCTGCATTTATAATGTCAGGAAACAATTTTCATCCATGCTTTTCTAACCAGTCAGATATTTCTTGTCCATTTTAATCACTTGTGTTTTCTTTCGGTTGTTATTGGTTAACTAAAGGCGCAGTAACACTAACAGTGGTGCTCAAACCTATTCAGGTCAACTAAATTATTTATTCTTTTAATGCATCTCTGGCTTCCTACAAGATACCTGGAGAGGGAAGTCAGTGGGGTGGATAAATGCAAATATTATCAAATGACATTATTGTTTTTTAACTACACCACCAAGACTAAACGCATGTCAGCACAAATCCCCCAAACCAGAACGACACCAGCCTCGGTGACATTACTGTTTCATGAGGGTGGTAGATGATGCAACATGAGCTCATGTGGCTTTTGTCCATTATGTCTGTCACTACACCCTGGCAGCAGGCTACCAACAAATGATGATGAATATAATCTGCTATGATCACCACAGCAAAGAGGACAGTTGGCAGCCGTACTCTGATAATGAACAAAATCCAAGTAAATCAGCAAAAATTGCACCTGTATATGTTAAACTCCTAGAAAGATCATTTTAATGAGTCAACACCCACCTGGACAGCCTGTTAATGCCTTTTTAGTGAGTGCCTTCACCTGGCCTGAGGTTCGCTACACAAGTTTATTCCATGTGAACTTAATCTGGTGCTTAATCTGACATCTCGTAAAAATAGCCTGAGCACTATATGTCTAATAACTCTGCCGCCTGTTTATTTACTGCTGCGTTATTGTTTCTGTGGCTTTCTTGGTCTCTCAACATGCTTTTAAAAAGAAAATAATCTACTCTGAAAGCACTTTAAGCTCTGCTGTAATTCAGGAAGTAAAGCGAAAAAGCTACTGCCTCCGTAAATTAATTGACAGAATTTGTTTTGTTCATTTACCGAGCGCCTCTACAGTACTATGCACTTCTGCACACACAACTGCGATGCCAGAATAAAGGGCATAATAATACACAGTGTTTCGTGTCTTCACATAACAAATGCAGTGGTCCCACAAGCCACTGCCAAGCTGCACGATAATGCCAAGCTGTCAGAAAATCATGCAATCACAGAATGATTTATAACATTAATTACTGTAACTAGAATTTAATGACACTTAAAGGCAATAACAATAAGGCATCCTTCATATAGCTGCAAAAGACAGTTTGGTTGTACAAAACTGGTTCAGTAAAGATAGATTACATCTCTTATGACGACAGCTGTAAATATTACTGGAGAGTAGCATTGCTGGTCACCACAGCAGATAGCTCGGCATATTTGATTTGGCAGATTTCTAAACTGGATGCCCTTCCTAACAAAACCTCAGAGTGATGTGTGTCTCCACCCGGTATCTTTCACATGCAAGGCATATGTGTAACCACTACACTATGGAGCCACTGTAAATACAGGAGTAACACCCCAGGCTATACTGACTAGTTTAAATGGTCACATTTTAGTAATGAGTATGTTTCATTCGTATCATGTTTTATTCAATTCCTTTTTAGTGTTACAATAAAGTAAGGACTAAAGAAGATTACCGTATTTTTTGGACCATAAGGTGCATTAAGCGAAACAAAAGAGTCAGAGAAGTCAAACTTTACTCAACTCATTCTTCTTGCTTCCTCCACTTCTGTACCATTGATTCATTAATGTTGAATTCTCTCACAGCTGCTCTATTACCGTGTTGTCGCAGTATATTAATGACTAACCTCGTATTGTGGATGGATTATCTCAGTTGTTCTGACTGAAGTTTGGTCCCTTTACAGCATCCTGCCAAGCGATTGGATTTATCCTTAACCATCAGGAACCCTCACGTTAACTTTTATCCAGTGGAAAAAAGTTGGCGTTCATCCTCCAGCTTCACTGTGTTTATGTTATGCTAACATAGTTGTGTCGCTAGCGCTCACGTAGCACATCATTATATACCAGCTAGCCCAACTTCAGTAACCCTACAAACATCACTGCTGTTTAGTTTTCTGTCTTCATTTATGTTGGAAGTGATAGCAGAGCTGTACGTTTTAATTTGTTCAGACATCTCTCAGTCAGAACATGCTATATCATGTTTAGGTGGAAATTAACGAGCTAACTTCCTGCTAACTTCTAAATCTGTTAAATTTAATAAATTCTGTTTTCATGGATGCCTGGATGTTAAACTTAATTGTTACACCTTGTAAAGCAGCAACGCTGATCATTTTATTAAAGATGAAATAATTTAGACAGTTTTTGACTCTCAGTGATGCTGCAGTGTTCGTTTGACTTTGGGGCCTAATGGGGACGGAGTTTTGGACCCAGATTACTCCACAAGGCTCCTGACTACGGCAGCCGTTCTAAAACATTTTTTGTCAGATTTTTCTAATGCCGTGTATCACATAAAATCGTATCGAGGTCAGTAAGCACAGCTAGAATTCATACATAAGACAAACTGGATTATAAGGCACACTGTCAATTTTTGAGAAAATTAAAAGATTTTAAGTGTGCCCTGTAGTGTGGAAAATGCAGTAAATGAGACTTATGACTGTGTGAGATGACATAATCCTTACCCACATCCTGCTCATATCAGTTAAATCAGCCTTGTTCCTCATGGAGTCCTTTATCACCTGAAGAATCAACAATGGAAACAAAGAGAGGGGAAACATCCTTAACATTGAGTATCAGAACACAGTTACAATAAGAGGGAGACAAAGTTTTCGTGTTTACGTACGTTCGGATGCCCGTCCCGCAGCAGCTTGTGGAAGACATGGCAGAACTTCCAGCAGAGCACGGCGTTGCTGGAGAGAGGAAGCCGGTTGACTGCCGCCCAGAAGGTGTGGGCACCTTTCTCATGATGGGTCCCCAAGATGCAGGGTGAGAGCGGCAGTCAAGGATCACAGGCTTACAGTGTTTGTGTAGCCTGGCGGAGCCTAAGTATTTACCAATCTCAATACAGAAAACTCTTATTTTAACATTTGTTGCATCTCCTTTGTGTGTGAATTTTTTTAATGATCTCTTTTCTGATGTTTGAGGCCTTTGCTTAGCTCCGTCTCTGTGCAGGATGTTAGATGTTAGCAGTTTGGTGCTTTTTAGTCTGTCTGATAAAACAGAAATATGTCCGTCTAGCCTTCCATTTGGTTTTACACATGACTAAATTAGCTGTGCAGCAGGGCCATGTGCAGACGACGGGGTTACACAAAATTAGCTGTTTTGCACCAACACAGCCCTCCAGCTACGGAAGGATGATTTTGCACACACAACAAAGTCAAAACAAATGCTCTTCCTCTCCTCAAACACTCCAACAAACAAACACACACACACACACACACACACACACACACACACGTTAGGATATTCCTGGCATGCTTCTCTTTGACAGCGACCTCCTGTGTGTTGATGGCCTTGTTGATGCTGACAGCCTGTGAAGAGGAGTAAAGAAAGGGCAGAAGAGAAGAGGGGAGAGAAGCAGAGGAAATAAATCAGCCCACAGCTTTTTTACTCACAGCAAAAAAAACAAGTCAAGTTTTTCATTTTAAAACTTGACATCCTTCCACCTTTCAGAAAGTTGCCTTTTCCCTTTTCTAACCACCTGGGGAATGAGAGGCAGCCCAGGTTTTTTTATAACGCGCTGATTGACCCATTTTCTGCAGAGTTGGTATTCAAGGCAGCAGCTGAGAGGCCTCCTCTCTGCTGCTGAGGAGGATCTACAGCCTCGAAAGAGACGCGTGTGCTGCCAAATCTCAGCATGGAGTGCAGTCAGCAAGTTAAATTACAGACATGTGACAGAGCATGTAAGAAGGGCCGAAACGGCGCAGGTGCTTTTTTTTTTTTTTTTTTTTTAAATTCTCCTGCGTGTTTGTGTTAATTCACAGGATTAGATGTCATCATATATACAAACAAAGCAGGAAACAGTTGCAACATCTGCAGAGGATAGAGGCCGGACAGAAAACCACCACGGACTACTCTTCAGCAAACATAGTTAACATTAAGACTGTAACCAGACAGATTTAATGAGATGGCACCAGCAACCAGACACGTGCGGATAAGCAGGGGAGCATCTGTCTGTGCTATGACATCTACTGTACTGAGGAATGTTGGCCAGACTGAACCTGAAGCTCCTCCAACTTCAGCTCAAATTTTAAGAATCATCAGAGATGAATTACAGAACCACCAGAACACACTGGAATGACTTTTCACTTCTGCTCTAACCCAGTGTGACACAGTCACAAGGCTGAAAATGCTGCCACCGGTAGCTTGGATGGTGTTAGTTTGGCAGTTTTTGTGGGGATTTCTGGTTGTGCTATGGCACGCTATTAGCTTTCAGCAGGTACTATGGACACTCCCTCTCATTCTTAAACTACCCTTTAGATAAAAGCTCATGGTTCAGGCCATCATTTAGATATGCTGCTGTGCCCCCCCCCCCATTTTCCATGCATTTCTTTGCTACAGCCAATTACTTTTTGTACTCTCTCTCTCGCTGTGGCCTACCTTTGTGCAGGCTCTACATGTTTCAGGTCTGCACTTCCTGGCCCACCAAAGTGGCGAGTATACCTTCTTAGCTGAGGCAGAAGCCACCAATCCCGAGTGTGGCTTAGTTTGGGGTTTCGTTTCAGTTGAAAGGGAGTCGTTTCTCTCAACTGTAACTTTCTATACAGGATATTTTTGGGTTTCTTTCTTTGTAACATAGGAAGGTGAAAATGAGGCATACTAAACATGCTCTAAGATAACTTATATTACGAACTACTACAAAATTAATAAAGTGCTATTCAAAGAAAAGCATTAAAAACACAACCACTATTTAATAAAACAAAGCCTGGGTGTCCAGCAATGCTTGCAGATTGTGAGGCTGGACTTTGCACAGCATAGCTTAAAAGCTAATGGTACCATGCTAACATGCAAATAATAAATAAGATGAAAAATTCCTCATTTATCCCATATTTGTAAAATTATTTTGTTACAGCCATCAACCGTAATAACATCAACAGCAGTAGTAGTAACTCCTCACACACAATCAGGGGCTCACCAACCAAACCTCATCTATATCAGGTATTGTGACCTCATTGTGTTGCCTAACAACAGCCTACCAATGGGCTAGAATGGCCATTGTCACATTTCCGCACCTGCATCCTTTTAATTTCAACACAATACACATTTGATTTACAGGCACCAAAGTTAAATCAGCCGTTTTATTATATTATAAAGTCATCACATGTCTTAGCAACCACCTAACAACAGACTAAAACTAAACACCCTGGTTCTTACTTGACCGCGCAAAGTGCTTTATACAACATGCCTCATTGACCCATCCATATGCGCACTTAACAACACATCGGAGAGCAACTTTGGGGTTCAGTACCTTGCTCAAGGACACTTTGGCATGCACTCTGGAGCAGCCGGGGATAGAAAGACCAAACTTCTCAGTAGTCAATCTAATTTGCATTAGACCTTCTTTACCTCCTGAGCTACAGCCACGCCAAATAAGTGCAGTAGCTTGAGTAATAGTAATAAAAAATTAAATAAACAGGGATAATAATTGATCTCTGTGCCAGACAGATATATTGCGTTACACAGACTGAAAGCACGAGGTATAAAACATTTCCTACATCCAGCCTCGTTTGTTTTCATCGTTTTAGTTTTATTTGTTAGCAGGAAAACACTTGCTCATTGAAAATGAAGTTTACAGTTTGAGTCTGAGTGGAAAGCAATTCGTTTTGTAGGCGCCTGGTCAGAAACCAGAATGTTGAAATGATCCAGAAATGAAAAACAGGAACTGAAATGATCACCCAGCGATGGCGCCAGACGAAAAGCTAAAACAGAGTTTATAGCACCAATGATTAAAGCGATGAGGCAGAATTAGACATCTCATTCTTTCATATCCTCTATGCTAAATTTCCCAATTTCCCACAATGCAATATGACCTCAACGTTACACACTGGCTAATTTCGTCATCATTCGACTGTCAGCATGTTTTTTTTCTCTTTTTTTTAACTCTACCCCTCACCAGTGCTGATCTACGAAACATAACCTGACTCATAACCGGTTTTGTGCAATCAAGTTCACTATTAAAATATCTTCACGTATTTGGTGGCGCCTTCTGCAATGTGGAAACTGGCCAGTGGACTTCCTCTTTGACTCAGCCTGTGGAGATCACCGATATGCGGACATTTTATGATAAACCATTTAACACCTGCTGAGAAATTTCCGTACACATTTTACTTATGATGAGAAAAACAAATAAACATCAGAGATCGCTGCATTTATTTGGATTCATCCTCTGAGGAATATCTGAACGGTCCAATAGGTCGTTTATTAATCAGAAGGTCAGCGGTTTCATCCCTGGCTTCCCTTCGTCTGCATGTAGAAGTACCCTTGGGGAAGATACTCATTTGTCGCCTGGAGTAGTAAGAAAGTACCTTGAGGGCTCAAACTGTGTAGGAAAGATATATTTGTGGCCCATTTACATTTGGACTGACAGAAATTTGCATCCATAGATACGTGCATGAAAAGTTCAAAAGCCTTCTAGCTGTTGTGTGAAAGTTTTCACGATGCTTTTAGGTTATGTCAGCTGGCAGCCAACCAGGAAAAACCCGCAAGTACAAATAAATATAAATCTTCTAGAACCCACATCGCTTCAGAGTTTTTCAGATAGTTTCTGTGAAGGCGAGGTGACGTGAAGCAGCATCTGGCTGACATTAAACACGAGGGGAAAACAAAACCGGGAAAAGTTCTACATCCAAACAGCTGACTCAAACGGAGCCCGAAATGCCGGTCTTCCGCACACACGACCAAACAGGGCAGCGTATCCTGCCGCTATCATTTGCAGGGTGTCTCCAGCAGAGAGCGAGGAGAGCGATGGGGATGGGGTCAGCAGAGGACGGGAGGCCTGTTTCATAATCTCACTTCCCACAGATGTTCGGAGTGCGCTCCTCCTCTTCCAGTATGTGAGCTGCCGGGACTGGAAGTTTACTGCGAGGAATCGGAAGAGGAGGAGGAGGAGGAGTGGGGTAGAAGGAGGTTGGAATGGGGAAGGGAAAGGAGAGATGAAAGGAGGAATGATCTGGGAGCAGGGATTTCTGTCAGTCTCTTTAGGAAAATTTTAAGATCTTCTCTGTGTCGAGCTGACCTCGGTGAATGAAAGGCTCCATATCTTCTTAGTCTGTCTCTGTGTGATCTTGCAGATACACCACATGTTGATGTTCGAGTTATCTTCTATTGCACAATGTTCTGACAGCATCCTGTGACTGAGCTTGACAGATAACTAGACTATAAATATTCTAGGTTTACAGCGAGTTTTATTTAGCTTTGGAAAGACAACCTGGGTGTGTGCACCTCGATCTACTTCAGATTTCCACAACGCTACCTGGTGTCGCAGACTGCTGAGAAAAAAAATGCCCGAGAGAGCCCATCTAGAAAGTATTTTCTTTCTAGCCACAATCCTGAAACAGATGACGTTTGGATCGGAGAAGAAGAATGTGGGTCTGGCTTGTCAAAACAACGGCAGACAATAGACCGCCACCTCCACACGCGCCATCACTCTGAGTGACATATCAGCAGCAGCGAAAGCAAGCAGGCAGGCAGGCAAACACAAGTTTACTGTTGAGAAAAATCTAATTTATGAGTTTGGTTCAGTCACAGGAGTGATTCAGTGATCATGAGAAGACGAGGAGGAATTCAGGAGCTGGTTGCTGTTTGCACAGCATCCGCCCCTCCGCGCTCAGGTCGTAGTCCTGTCGATGGTGAACAGCCGGCGCTATGAATCATAAAGGTGAGAAGAGACAGACGTGGATAACAGAAAGTGCGCTTATACTTTGGTGCAGTATGGGTGGGGACTCTTTATTAAAAGGAAAAGCCGTAAAACTTACAGCAAGAAAAGTTCAAAATCTATCCACTCTAAAGTTGTCCAGTGGGCCGGGTAGGAGCCTTTACTGAGCAGATTTAGGACCCAGGGCCTTATGTTTGACACCCCTAGCGTGACCTGGGGAGAGCAGGCACGTGGCGGGACACATGACGGCCACCGGCTAGTTGTTTCTATGTAGGCACAAAGTATAACAACCTGACGCTGCACGCTTTCTTGTTTTTTAAAAGGTTAAAGGTCGGCGCCGGATGTTTGCATCCTGACACGCACCGCTGGATATGATCTAGAAAAGCGTACGCGTGAAAACAGCCTGTGTCTGCTGATAGAGTCCACAAAAGGAAGGCCAGTGAGTTATGATCAGTCATGTGCTTTAAAAAAAAAGAAAAAAAAAAAGTTAGACTTCCTGTTTACAAATAAACCAGAAGGTCTGACGACAGGATCTGGAAATTTATGGGAACTTTATGATTACTGGAATACTTTTCTTTGTTTTGTTTTTTGTTAAACAACCCTGAAGATTCTGTTCATGCACAAAAGGAAGAAAGAAAAAAAAAAAAAGACCCCATGCAGCTGCGAAACCCTGATTTCTTGCACCACCTGAGGCTGATACAGAGAATGGTTGTAGAAAGGCTTTCAGTGATGCAACACATTCAAAAAGCTATTTCTTCTCCAGAAACATTGAGGCTGTGTAGACTGATGCACCTGTGAGTATTTGGAATTAAACAGACTGAATTTGAAGCTTCGCGTGTGGAGGCTGGAACATGAAATGTGGCCAATGGCAACACAAAAAGCCTCAAATTAAGATAATATTGTCACTCCTTTTCAGGAGTTATGAACATATAGCGCTGTATTTATTTACACTTAAGAGTTTGAATACAATCTATACACACTTCTTGTGTTTTGCACCTTTTTCCTTCTTTTAAACACGATCCATATTTCTAAACATTGTATTCAAAGTGTAGGTTAACACTGAAACACCATGTCTACACTTAAGCCACATCTGCTTTACATTTTACTGATGAGGGAAGTGACTTTTGTGGCATTTCCTGTCATGGTCACTGGCTGCTAATTTGTCACAAGCACTAAAATTGTGACACTCGTGTTGTGATCTGCATGTGAGCTAACACAGCCTTCAGGGATCGAAGCTGTAAGTTTTAACATCGACAATTTGCTTTGCTTCTCCTTTTCTTTCCATCACACAAGAATAAAAAAGAAGAAGAAAAAAATCAAGGGATGATTGAGTAAACGCCAGTGCAACTGGTTCCCACATGAGGATGACCCAATTAGCCCACAGTGAGACTTTGTACTTTGTGTTAGGGTTGAATGGGAGTGCCAGCTGCCTAGATCTCCTGGCATTGGCTGAGGCGGCTTGCCGGCATCAATAAATCAGTGGCCTATTAGCCCCTCGCAGTGCAGCCACTCGGACCGGCTGACAAAGTCAAATGACGAGCAATTAAATCACAGGTGAGAGGAAAGTGATTATAAAGCTGAGGCGCAAAGATCCGCCCCGAGAGAGTCCTTAAACTGGGGAACCTACGTCACTGCATCTGCAGGGGGCCGGCATCTTTTGCGCTTCCCCTTTCCGCCCTGAAGCAAAGAGTCATAACGAGCCATCAATCAATTACTCGCCGACGCAACACAGAAGTCCTTTCTGCTTCTTGATATCTACAGAAACATCTTCTTTTCCACAGTTCTGCTTTCAAACAAAGTGTTATTGATACAGTGTTGAAAGCATGCAAAGTCGGGCCTGGCAAGCACCAATCAGCTCTTCTGTGGAAAGCGCGGCATTGATATGCTGATCGTGGTCTGGCTGCGCCCGCTGAAGGCCCAGCGCACAGCACCCAGAGGGAGAAAGCATCTTCTGCCTGCTAAACGAACCGGCCCTCGCTGAGCGACTCCCTTCCCCAACCCTCCGCCTCCCAAAGAGCATGTGACTAAAAAGCGATGTTGGGCGATTTGATTCCCATGTCAGTCCCGGAGACATGTCATCTTATCGTGGTCACTTTATGACGGTCACAGAGAAAAGACAGCGCTCTCGGATATTTTTGTCTCTGGCGCGTTGTCGCACATTTCATGTCAGCATTAGTGCCGAGAATAACTCAAAGCTAGTGATGCTCAATCATGAGAAAATGACTGTGGAAAACCTCGGCAGGGCCAAATGAGAAGGGGGAGAGTAAATTCGGCAACACTTGTTCTCACTGGATTTAAGCAGGAGGAGGAGGAGGCGGCATCCTTAGCATGGGAGTGGAGTGATTAATTTAAGTTATGGTACTATGATTATCTGACAGCAGTTATTTAGGTGTGGATGGAGGAGAGAGCTCATGACAGGCCGTGGAGTCTGCTTTAGCTTCACCCATGTTCCCAGTGATTCTGACTCTGGCATGATATCAACAAGTGAAGCCTCTGGTCTTAAAACCTTCATTATGGCACAGCTAAGAAGGACTGCGTGTCTGTATTTAACAGCTGCATGCTTTCCCAATCCTTTTGCAATGTTTCCTCCTTCCGATTTAACCTCTCAGCACACCCAACAGGGGACAAGAGCCCAGAATGCTTTCACCAAGTCTGTCACTGTTCCCAAACAACAGAGCAGACACCAAACTGCTGTCATACCTTTTGAGCTACCCGTCTAAATTAAAGACGGATGTCTCGGAGGCCGAGGCTGGAGCTGCTGCCGAGACCGGTCCAGCTATTCTGCTATAAAAAGGGTAAAAAGCGATGGGATGGAGGAAGGAATGAAAACAGGAAACGTGCAGGCTGTGAATGCAGGAGCCCTGTTAACGCTGAGGTGAGGCAGAGGAGGCACGGTCATTGTGGCTGACGCTGTAGGGGTGGAGGTGAAGGAGAGAAGGGGGGGGGGGGGGGGGGGGGGGGGTTGCAGGCACTCAGTCAGGCTTCCTGTCTTGGCACACCCTCCACTGCCCATTTCCTGCCTGCTGAAAAATGCCCAAATCCACAGCACCCCCGCCTTCAGCTAAAACCTTGCTCAGTCAAGCCAGACAGGGAGCAGCTGAGACCAAACACTTTGCTCTGTCTCCATTTCCTGCCAGATCCCCTCCAGGTGTCTTTGTGTGAATACACTCAGACCTTTAGGAACACGGATATTTAAAAATGGGCAGTCAGCGATCGCTAACAGATGACCTGAAATAACAATCTAAAAAGAACATGCCATCTCTCCCCACTTCACAGACCGTAATATTTAGACACAACTTATCAAGCACACACATCTGTTTGCAAACACCTGCATGCTTACATGTGAAGCGCACACACACTGTGAATAGCATTTTCTGCTCAGCTGATCAATAAAAGTCTGATATTCACTGAATATGTGTTTTGTCTCCAGCTCAGTATATAGAAAAATCCAAAATGATCTTTAATTCATATACTATCAAATGTTTAAAGAACAATATTTGTACTGTGTCTTATCTCTTTCTAAAAACCTTTGGAGTCTGCACATGGTGTCATACCTGGAGAATACAGTACTGTGCAAAAATGTTTAGCCAGGCCTCACCTCTTATTAAATTTGGCTTCAAGTATCCAGACTTTAATGTCTTTTTTTAAAGATTACAGTAAACCCAAAAGCAAAGTCGCCAGCTGGAAAACGAAACCATTGAGCTCAAAGATGTGAAGGGGAAGTGCAGATTTGGAGACAAGCCTTTCTGTGTTTGTTCTTATGAAACCTCCCTTTTACATATACACACATGACCTAATCCAACTGTTTAATCTAAAAACACAGATTACAGCAGTATGATATAGTGGTGTAAACATTTTTTTTGGACTATACCTCCGATGAGCATGGTTCCGGTGCACTCGGTATCTGACTTCAGGTTTCACACACTAAAAATATCCGCCTATTTCCTCGAAAATAAAACAACAGCCTTCATGGTTCAACGTGCACAAGTAAAAGTATACGTGGTAAAACTGAGAGCTCGCCTTACCGTGGTGCATTTCACACAAACAAGCAGCCTCCTCAGAGGTCACAACACCATGAAATAACAGTTTTTATTTATTCTTTTACAAATCCATTGAAAGAAAAAAAAAAATTGGATAATAACAGGAAAAGCGTTTTTGGCCCAAACATTTTTCCAAGAGCGACTCCACCCGGCTGAAAAGGTCACCGGTCTGAACAGAGCCCTCTGTGTTGCTTGTTTCAGGACCATGTTATGTGTCGCGTCTGACGTGCAAATCTGCTCCCGTGTGAGCCTCCTCGCATCTCTCAAAATTCAGGCTTGCACTGACGCAAAGAGGGCAGAGTGAGAGTTTTTTCTTATGTGCACGCAGGGAGCAAAAATTACAAACCCATGCATGCTACACAGGTGTCACTGCAGGCACTGAGGGAGCATTATCAACCCAGCGAGCTGAATCTGGAATGCAATGTACAATTTTATCATAGAGTGAAGGTGAAACCAGCCACCAGCCTAGTAACAATGGCTGCCAGTCATGTGCAGGCCCCTGAGGCTGTAACTGGGAGCTTGTTTTCCACCTAATGCACCGAGTATCTCCTGTCCCATTAATAACGGGGCAATGGGTGATGCAGATAAGCCCAGCGGGATGTTGCAGTCTCATAAGAGCCCACTAAAAAGCATGCAAACATACAGCTCCGGGATGTTTGGAGCGTGCGACCTAACAGCAATGGGTTCGTCGCTGAGGGTAGAGGTGGAGGGTGGCAGCTGGTTAAAGTCACACGTAGGTCGAAGGCCGGGCTCCACCACAATTAAACTCTCAGCCCTTCATCCCCGTGGCAGGCTTTTGAGCCCCTCCTCTCTTTGCAACTCTGCGTGAAAAAGCCTCACGGCCTCGCCTCAACTTCCTGAAGACGTATCAGTAAAAGCCACATCTGTGCACCTCAGCTCACCCCACCTCACAGCACAGCAATAACCGAATCTACACAGGCGTCACAATCATCTGCTTCCGTGGCTTCTTTTTCATTTTATCTAAAACAAACTGTTTCAGCTGATGCAACAATGGGGCAAACGTTCAGCTGCACGTTAGCACAAATTTCTAATCGGCCAATCAAATGCCATTAACTCAGTGCATGAAGGCATGTCGACATGTAGAGAAACTCAAGACGACATTCTGAAGTCCAAACTGAGCATCAAACTGAGAATGAAAGGTCATTTGATTGACTTTAAACGTAGTGTGGTTGTTAGCCAGAGTATTTCTGAAAGTGCTGATCTACTGGGATTTTCCTACACAACCATCTCTAGAGTCTGGGGAAAAAAAGAGGACGAAAATATCCAGAGAGAACAATTCTCTGGGTAAAAATGACTTGTTGATGTCAAATAAGAAAGCCCGGAGTACCTCGAGCTGATAGGAAGGCAACAGTAACTCTAGCAATACTTGTTAGAACCGAGGTATGCAGAAGAGCATCTCTGAATGCACAACATTCAGATGCAGCAGAAGAGCACACCAGGTGACACTGCTGTCAGCTAAAACAGGAAGCCGTGGTCCGGACTCACCGGAAATGGACAATAGAAGGTTGGGAAAATGTGGCTTGATCTGATGAGTCTCTATTGCTGCTGAGAGATTCTGACGATGGCGTAAACAACACAAAAGCATGGATCCATACTGCTTTGCATCAATTATTCCGGCTGCTGCTGGTGGTCTAATGATTTGGGGGATATTTTCAGAGCACCATGTCACCAAGCTCAGATCATCTCAAACTGGTTTCTTGTACATGACAGAGTTCACTGTACTGACATGAACTCGACAACCACCAGGTCTCAATCGAACAGTGCACCCTTGGGATGTGGTGGAACAAGAGATTCATATCATGAATGTACAGCCTACAAAGCCACAACAACTGAAGGAATGTTTCCTGCACCTTGTTTAATCTATATCATGACGAATTAAGGCAGTCCTGAAGGTAAAAAACAAATAAATAAAAGAGTCCGGTGAGTGTATATTTACATAAAGAAACTGTAGGTCTATAAGCATCCATTCTTTGCCGCTTATCCTTTTCAGGGTCGCGGAAGGGCTGGAGGGCTGTCATCATCTCTAAACAACACACCCTGCATACCTTCAGCCACATTCCTCAGTGTTTCATCTCTGCTGTGCATCACCAGATTACCTGTGGTGGAGCGGTGATGCACAGTCTGCAAGACCCACTGGACAGTGGCAGAAACAACATGTAGAAAAGCTTTGATTGGAATACTTTACACTTTCCCACTTTTTCTCGAGGTTCAGCTAAAATAACCTGTTAATTGCAACTGGAAGGTGATGCCCTAGGAGGCTTTCCATCGCTACACCTACCTACACCATGTCTACACGTGACTGACTTCACGTGGGCGGCTGAGGTTTTTTCTTTCCTCACAGCTGAGAGACTGATTTTCCTGTTCCACCTATGGACAGCCCGTCAGGATCCGGTGCATCGTTGCAGAACTTACACTCGCTGTGCTTTTCCTCCACAAACCTTTGAGTCTCCAACCTGGTTGGGGATTACTAGAGAGTAGGCTTTCTCATCAAACCACACACACACACTCTTACAATTCAGTACAAAAGGCTAAAAGTGCAACCCCTTCATCCACTGTGAAAGGCTTCTTGTGCACCTGCTTCAGCAGTCCAAGCTGCACCTCTTTTGCCTCATCCCCATCGCTCTGAGTCAAAGGAAGATGAACAGGCAAATGTGGAATAAACTCCACATCGATCGCCAGTTTGGAAACATCACTGCTTGTGAAGAAGTTGTACTTTAAATTCACCCTTAGAGCCCCCAGTCTCTTGATTCTGTGTTATAGAGCTTTAACTACACACTCAGACTGGCCTTGAGGTTTGTCAATAAGATCCTGTAATTGACATTCATGGCGCATTTAAACCATGCTTGCAGAACTTTTTCCTCTAACCTGCAGCATAAACAGAGCTCTGGTCAACACAGGAAACATTTCCAGGTCTCAGAAGAACACTATATTAAAGCCAAATGTGTGAATGGCTTCATTTACTTGCAATAGAAATGTAAAGCCTCCAGAGAGTAGGCTGCATTAACACAATCGTGTGCTTTCTGACTCTTGGTTTCATCATTTCCCCGACTAAATGCAGCTGTTCTTTCACTACAGCAGCTCGCAAAACCCTGGAATAAACCCACGGGAGACCTCCGAGCTTTCACAACAAAACCCAAACTTCCCACGGACGCATTTAGCTGCCATGTAAACAGCAGACAGAGCAAGTCCCTGCTTGCACCGAGCCCAACTTGCATGTATTCACCCTGCTGAGTGTAGTGTGTGCGCTCAGGACTTCTTGGACACCACCCCCACCTCCACAAAAACATGCAAACCCTGTCGCTTTCTCCTTTTTTCTCTTAATATCCGTCCTTAGCTCACATAAAGACAACCCGATCGGCTCTTCGGGACTTACGATTTTGCTCAGATCCATGATCGTCCTTCCAAGACGGCGAGCGGGGGATCCTCGGAGCTGCTGGCTCTCTCCTAACGCGCAGTAACGGGAAAGCGACTGAGCCTACAAATGCATTTGGGAGGAGGAGAAGGGGGGAGGAGGTGGCGAGGGCCGTTAGCTCAACATGTGTCCCGATTTGGTATTAAAATGCTGCTCTATTCTTCCTTTGCTTCCTTCCGCGTCCAGTCTGCTTTTCTCCGCGAGCTCTGCGCGATCTCTTATCGGCGAGGACTTTCAGCATCCGACCCGGCGAGGAGCTCAAGCTGTGTGGGAGGAAAAACCCAGAGGACTACCGCTACCGATAGGCGCTCATTTCACTTTAAAAGGGGCAAAAGAAAAGACAATCACCCCACTCGCATGAATCAGCCCTCGTAGGGGCAAACACTGAGGCAGGAGGCTACCTTTATTTTGCAAATAGCCCGCTCTCCTGTTAGACAATAGTAGCATGGAGCCTGCAGAGTGGGATGGCTCAAACACGGTGGGTTTCAAACTGGGGTCCGGGGAACCGCCGGGGGTCCTAACAGGGAGAGAAACAAAACGGGGTGGGGGGTGGTTGGGGTTTGCAACTTCCACTGCTGCTCCATTCACTAGTAGGAGTAACAGATGATCACCTGATCTAAACTGCAGCAGGAGCCAAAAGACCATCTACCCCTCCCCTATCTCCAAAAAAATAAAGAAATTTTAAAAAATTTAATCATCTTCCTCACCGTGAAAATCAGAAAAAGCAGGAAAGAGAAGAAGATGTGGGAACAACAACAGACACTTAGATCAAATGTAGCCAAAAGAACAAAAAGGCTGTGGTACAAAGAAAACTCAACAACTCAACTATACTGACAGTATACAGTAGGCCCCCTATATTTCCATACTTTATATGCACACACTGCCTTAAACCCTTATCTTGACTGACTACAGTTAAGCCTGGAAAAAAGCAACTTTCAAAAGGTGAAAAGTGGGGGAAAGGAGCTCAGCGTCCACCAGGAGATCACTCCTGGGCAACTGATGCCCCCATCTGGTGCCTCTGAGAGTCTTCAGTTATTCTGTGTTTGTGTCAGCCTGCAGGATTTGAGCTTCACAACAGCTTAAAGTTTCAGGCCCTTTTGACTCAGAAAATTCTGGGAGAGTCGTCTATAACAGACCCTCCATAAAGATACCATTTTAACATGACATAGCAGGTAAAATGCAGGTGTTACTAATCCCGTAAACTAAGCCTCTGTACTGAAATATGAGCTTCATTAATTCGATCAGCAAGTCCTAGATGCTTTTTGATAGGTTTGTAGCATAAACCTATTCGCTGGAACGTTAAGACAATATAATTACACTGCAAGCAAGACGCAAGTAGGCAAACTTCTTCATGGTACTCGTATACGGGAGAGAACCAGACAAACGCCGTTCCTTCGCTTGACCCCAGTAGCTCTCGTCCATCCTCCCGTACACTGTCCTTTTATTGAGGTTACATGAATATGCATAGGTTCATTAACATATGACATACTGTGTGTGTGTGTGTGTGTGTGTGTGTGTGTGTGTGTGTGTGTGTGTGTGTTACTGCTGATCAAAGGGTCATAAAAGCACACAAGCAAACATCCTTGGTTAGGAAGAGGGTAGACTAGACCCCCCCCCCGGTGAGGAAGTCCAGCAGTTCATCTAAACAGAAAAGCACTTAGACTAGAACAGATGTAACTACGTTAATCCTACCATAACAATTAAACAAGGTACAAACTTTCCCATGCTCCCAGTGTGGAATGCACACCAGGCCTCTGTAGCCTGTTAAAGATCACACAACTTATCACTACACAATTAATTATACACTTCTAAGCATCTATGGTTAAATATTTCTAAGCATAAATGACAATCAACAATACAACTCTATCACTTTTCTTCATACCTTTGTTGTAACGAGTGGTTATGAGAGTTACTGTTGCCGTCCTATCAGCTCAAAGCAGTGTGGTCATTCTCCTCTCACCTCCAACATCAACAAGTCAATTTTTACCCAGAGAACTGACCAGCCCAGCCTGTCTGGCACCAACAACTATGCCACATTCAAAGTCACTTAAATCACCGGGATGATGCTCGGTTTGCATTTCAGCAGGTCGTCTCGACCACGTCTGCATGCCTAAATGCATTGTGTTGCTGCCACGTGATTGGCTCATTATACAGTTTCATTAACGTGCTGTTGCACAGGTGCGCCTAATAAAGTGGCCAGTGAGCGTATATAAACAGCATATTGACTAACTTCAATTCACATTTTAGGGACCAAGTGTGGACTCAGCCGTACACACAGAAGTGTCATCCTGATGCCAATAACTAGACTGTATAAAGTCGCCAGTGTGTGCGAATCTGTGCAAATCTGCGCAAAACATCCAGGCAGAGTGACAAAGACTCATCCTCAATGAAAAAGAGACAGTACAACCGCCAACATCAACGAGGCAGTCTGGGATTACACAACAGAAGACTCGGAGACAGCCAGTGAGCCCACAGGATCCATTTTTAAAATCCAGGCCAGGCTTTCAATCACAGCTGACCAACCAGGGCCAGGCCAGCCACAATAATCAATATGTTACTCATTAGACTATCGGGTGTGCGCATTAAACCTCCAGGCTGCCCAGCAGTCAGTCTAAAAACAATGCAGGCTATTTTCCACCGAGTCTCCTCACTTCCTGGTACGGCGTGGGCCCATCGCCGAGCATTTCTCACATACAGCAGTCCCACTCTGTCTCTGTCTTCATTTTGACTCAGCAACACTCATCTCTGTTTTTGTCTAACCAGCTTTAAAAGGACACATCTCCGAGTTTCAGTCATTGTTTTAATTTAGCCGTATGAAGCATGTAAAAGTGCTCAAGGTGTTTCAGCAGTTAAATCAGATGTGGGCTAGGATTGCTGAGTAAGTGCAGTTCAATACGGGCTGGCTGGGTTGTGCTGTCAGCATACATCATGTGCCATCTTTTTTCCTGTTCCAGTAAACCTCTCACAGTCCACTTGAACCGTGATGTCATACTGCACCTTCCTGACTAAAGGTTAAGGACCAAGAAGAGCAATGGCTCACCTAACCTGCTGATTATTTGTGTTAAACTTCCTACTCAGCAGCCATATGACATATTAGAAAACGTGTGTCATATCTCTTTAAGCAGGTGTGGCTTGGAAAAGGTCGTTGTACCATGTCAAAACACAGTCAGGGGTTAAAGTCCTCCAAATGTCTCTTGTTTGAACTCAAGTGTTATGACACGACACTTTTCCTGGAATATCTTTGTTTCTCGCAGTGGAAAAAAAAAAGACATTAAAACACAGGAGTTTGTGGTGTGTTATCATGTCAATACGCTAACATAAGGTGTTATTGACACAGCAGGATGATTTTTAAAAACAGACTGGAGCCACTTCTTCATCATGTCTATATGTTGTACATCAGTAACCTGGGATACTGAAGCAGATGTTAGCAAATCGAATCAGAGGGGTTTACCACGGAGCGAGATTATTGGGTTAGCGAGCTACGTTGAGCTTAAACACAGAGTTTTCAGTTTCGCCGTGGCAACACATGCTTGAAGAAGTGAGGAGCAGGTGGAGGAAATGATTCCTTCATTTACAGCTCGGTTTTAAGAGCTGGAACGCATTTTATACGTGCAACTTGTTAAGCTCAGCAAACTGTGCACCACATCGTCACCGGAGCGTGCATGCATTCAGCTGGTGATACAGAAAGTGCATAAATGTTCTTATACTGCCAGGTCTCTGCTATACACCTGTTCAATCAATACACTTTATTTGACTCTGATCTGCCGAGAAATCAAAGAGATTTCCACGGCTCCTTTATTTTGCTTCGGGGCAGTAACCTTTCATGTTTCAAAGCACAGAGCTTCGATGAGCAGCCACCACACTAGAAATAAACATCAGCACCGAGAGCGCACTTAGCAATAAAATAAATACATTAACTCGAGTTTAAATGCTTATTTTTACCGCTCTGAGTGTTAAATCCTGAGATTATTACCCCCCTCGTATTATTTGAAACTGTGTGACATTTGACTGCTATAGTTATAGTATAGTTGATGTTCTTTAAAGATTTTATCTCCATCATCATCTGATAACGTCTCTGACTGGAGCAGGCAGCGCTCACAGGGACTCTTTCGTGTAGAGGAAGAGTCATATGATGCGTGAAATGCCCCTTGTTAAGTGAGCGCTCACCGAGAATGACGCAGAAAGTCGGGCTTAACAGAGAAAGTTGATAAACACTGTCATCTTCCACCCGGGGTTTTAGGTTGGGTCAAGCCAGCTAATGCCGAGAAAGCCCAGCTTTGATGAGCTTACTTCAAACTAGCAGGGAATTTTCAGGCCCAGACATTTATGTGTAGAGGAGACCTTTGTTATTGTGTCAGCAGTAAAAAAAAAAAAAGCTTTCATTTTCATGCTGACATTTGGTATTCGTGTTGGCATGGTGACCATCAGGGCAGGACCTCTGGACTTATTATTATTATCCTGAAATGAGAATATTGTATTATTTGAAATGAAGAAAACCTGACAATGACATAGCTTGTCACATGGAGTAAATGGAGTTGTACTCTTATAGTGCTTTTCTGCTCTGTTTGAGCACTCAAAGCGCTTTCTTACTACAAGCCTCATTCACCCACTCATACAACCATTCTTTTTCTTTTAAGCTAACTCTGATGAATGCATCAGGTTCAGTATCTTGGCCAAGGATCCTTCGCCGTGCAGACTAAGACTAGAAGAGCCAGGGATCGAACCTCCTGATTGGCAGACCTCCTTGCTCTACCTCCCACGCTGCAGCCGACGAATCAAATACAGGCGGCTGAAGCAGCCCAATTCACCCTTCCACCGGTGACGTAGCTTCCAGTCTGACTTTTGACCTCTGCTGCGACTGAAACAAACAAGCACCCCGTCTCCACCTTTCACTGTACCGTGCTCGTAAAACTCAGCAGGGAATTCCAAAACAACCTGTAATTCAGAGTCATTGTTATTGCCACCAGAAACTCCGCAGTGCACTTTGTTCCACTAACTAACCCGTCACTCACGTCCCGCTCCATTATTCCACGCAGCCAGCGCAATGAGGCCACAAACCACCACCCGCCGTTTCTGCTCCCTCAGCGCCTTTAATGGTCTCGCTTTCGTGCTCGTCTGCGTGTATCCCGCATGCATGCGGATATCCCTCGACAACTTCCTGCGCATTCTGAATCGCAGGATGTCAAAGAAGATGACGAGGACTCGAGACAATGAGCGGCGGAGGGGAGCAGAAGGAGGCAAAGACAAAAGATGAGGGAGAAAGAGAGGCAGGAAGACGGCGTGATTAAAAAAACCCCGCCTGTCTACAAAGACCCCTGCTGATTCCTGCTTGTGCCCAAAGGCCGCGATCTTGCTCCTTGCCTGAATTCCAAAGCTGCCGTGACACCAAACGGAATTAAAAGATCGCGCAGGCCTGGGGGACAGGCCTTCTGCACTAAGAGCAGGTTATTTACTTCCTACGAATCAGCCCAAGGATTAATCAGACTCTAGTTAAACATCCAGCTTCTACTACTCCTCCAAAACACCAGGAACAGGACTGCAAACTCAACCAAAACAACCTTAATGCTGGCAGTTCAGTTTGATAGAAAATAAAGAGAACATTAACAGTCAAACAGTCAAAGCACTTTTATATCCAGATACAGGAGTGCCCTCAGTATGGACAATTAAAGGGGAAGGATGAGGCAGACAGACAGTCTGATTTTAAGGCCTTCATTATGTAACATGCGTACAATGTGGTGTCACTCTGTGGCTCACTCTGCATATCCCAACCGAGGAGCTGGTGCCCCAGAAATGTTCCTCAAGCACTAATTATGGTTCCTATTGGTCCATAGATTACTACCTACGCCAGCTTTCAAATGAAAAACCTCTCCTGTCCTCTGGGAGCTCAGGGACCGGGAGCTGGCATCTTGGACATTTCGGAGCCTGAAGATAAAAGATGATAAAAACTCCCGCTGGTGTTCATTGTGTTATTTACTCCTTTGTTTTCACTAAAGCTTTGAGGCTACGATTCAACCCAAACCAAAACACAGAATGACGTTTCAGACGAACTCCCCCGGAGATTTAATCCGCCTAAACTCTAAATGAAAGACTCGGTCGCTGTTATGAGACTAAACATGTCATTAAAAGTGCTGAGTGCTATCAGGTTGCCCTGGTTCGTGCTTTTTATAACCCCGAGTGGACATGACAGAGGGGATTTTGCACACAACAGAAAGGATCGGGCAGGAAGTTCTCAGGATGAGCGTGGTTAGAAAACCACAGAAGACATTTTTTAATTTACGCTTAATTTACGCCTTGAACTTGTCTCAACTAACAGCAGATGATTCTGGAGTCATTTTTAAGTTGTTGTTGTTTAACTCAGTGGGTCTAAGCCAGGGTGGGCAGAGTAGGCGGGGTACTTCTCCAGTACAAAGGGGTTATATGGTTGGATAAACTCAACTAATCGAGGGAATAAAAAAACCCCAAAAGTTATCATTTAATTAAAGAGCTGAGTGGACAAAAGGTTGAAAGTCAGTTAAAAGTAATGTGTAAGATGTATAAAATGGACAGTTTTTGTCTTGTATACTGTATTTCCATGTATGTTTGCAGGTGTTTTAGTAAATCCCTGCACCTATTTCAAATTTTCCTGGCAAAACATAAACAAACGAGAGGTACACCGAGAGCTCTGCACACTGCTCTATATTACGGATGTTGAAATCGGTCTTCAAGGGAAAAAAATAGCATGTCAGCTGAACTAAGTGCATGAAAGGCTAAAACAGTATGTCGTGAGGGTAAATCAGATAAAGAAGCGTTGGGAATAATCTGGGAATGCCTGGATTCATTCATCTGCAAAAAAGCATTGAGGCTATGATTAGGGGTTATTATACCGAGTCATTTTTGACACTAAATAGTCCAAACAAACTTGAACATATCACTGATAACCAGCAAAACAAGACATTTAACAGAAATAATAAGATTCTGTTCCAAACAGTAGAAACAAATAACATAAAAAAAGTTTTACATCTAAGGTGAGCTTGTTAATGTGAACGGACGGATGAAAAAAAAGGGGAAAAAAGGAAAAAGCTGGTGAAAGAAACAAATATCTAAAAGCAGGCAGGCTGTTGGGATTTCTATAGAGGTGAAAGCCAGCCACCCAGCAGATTTAGGCAGCTTTAGAGCACAACAGATCAGATGAGATTATCTCTCGTTGATCCCTGTAAAGCAGACAGCACATTCATTGATTCCTGCACCTCCTGCCGCAGCTCTGGATCCTCAGTCAGAACCCCCCCCCCAACAAAAACCCCCAAAACAAAACAAAAACAACAACCACGAGGAACAAAAAGCAAACATAAGCATTTCCTCTCATACGGGTGACAAATCCCAATGAGTATTATCTTAAAAATTACACCTTTACGAGGCGGAAACTGACTCCATTAGTACGAAAACAGTAGTATGATCTGCCGACAACACATCAAACTTGGGCTTGTTAAAGCTTGCCTGAATATTTTCACCCTCCTTTAATGGGAGATACACTAGAGCAAGACAAAAACACCTTTCTGCTCAGACACATTTACTTCCCCCTCCAGTTTCCTCGGAAGCTGGAGCAACTATGTGCCTGCATTACGTTGCCATGCTGGCACCTTCCGCAGGGTGTGATCTCAGGAGCCTGACAGTGACCCAGTGACCAGGATTGGCTCGAGATGCACAAAGCTACGCATGCGTCTTTCCCCAACTTTAATCCATACTGCTGCTGCGACGGGCTGGCGGAGAGGGGGCCAGACTGGATGAGACCATCTAGAGGCAGCGAGGCCAAATACCTACTGTGCACATTTAGGCTGTGTGGACTGCACTGTCCGATTTTAGCAGCAGGAGTGGATTGGGAAAAGCATGTTGCAGCACTACCACGCTGCCTTGATTCATCTGACCTACTTTCCCCCACCGCTTTCCCTCCTCTGCGCCTGGTCCGGGGCAAGGGGAGGGGAGACCACCAAGCAGGAAGCAGCAGGCTCCACAGCACATACATACACACACACACACACACACACACACACACACACATATATATATATATATATATGAGTAAAGATACACAACATTCATTATTCATCAGCAGCCATGAAAACTAAACACAAGGAAGGAAGACAGGCAGTTACCTTGGTTTTACAATTTCACCCATTTTCATCGTCATTTTTTATTAGTCCTTTATTTATCCAGGTAAAAAATCTCATTGAGATTAAAAATCTCATTTCCAAGAGAGACCTGGCATCATCCCTGGTCCTGCCTTAAATGCAGGGCTTCGGAGGCACTTTACATACATGATACAGCTCCACTGAGCCCCCCTCCTGTGTGCTTTTTTATGCAATAGTTATCTGAATTCAAAAGGCCACTGACCCACATCTCCACAGCTCTTTTGTTGTACAGTGGGCTCGTTTTGTGTCTGCTGATCTCAGACAGACGTGTGGGAAGGTGACAACAATGTGGATCCAAAAAAAAAAAAAAAAAAGCAAAGCAAACACGGGATAGGCCTGATCGACTCAGCTGTCACACGGTGACTCGTTTAAAATGAAGGAAAATTTTGGCTCCCGTGTCATTTCTTTCTCTCGCGTCAGACGGAGAGAAATAGTGACACAGTGCTGTGCATAGTTTAAGTTGACATGACTTTTTAAAAACCTCCCACCAGCGCCATAAAGAGGCTCTCAGCCCGGGACCTCCATCCCACACTCTCGGCAGAATAACGTTATTATATGACTGTGACCTCCTGTGCTCCGTACCTGCACTCTTTCAAAGTTTTCCCTCTCCAGCTCCAGGCTGTTGGCTCCTCCGGTCCGTCGGATCACTTTGGGGATAGCGTTGGGGACTTGCTGCATGGAGTTTTTTACTCGATCCATTGTCGTCTGAGGCAGATGAAGAACAAACAGCAGCGGGGGGGGGGGGGGGGGGGGAACAGAAAGAGAGGCTTTTAGCTTATAACCGTTCTCTAGGCTACAGTGAAGTAGACTCCGAACTGCGCTAACTATGGCGGGCAGCCGTCCATGCTGCGCTGCTGGACTCGTCGCCCCCGTTCACAGAAGCATTTGGCCTCTGCGTCCACCACCAACACCACCCCAGTCAATGACAGGAGCAGCCTGAGCGGCACCAACGTAAAGCTCGCGCACGAGCTCACCGCGAAGGGCTCACTTCCGCTTTCACTTTTTCAAACTAAAGTTCCCAAATTCCGACAGTTAGCGAGGACGTAAATCTCACATGTGGAGAGCGGAGATAGACTCAGCTGTTACTTATATTTTAACTTACAGCTTATATTGTGAATATACACTCACTGGCCACTTTATTAGGTACACCTTGCTTTATTTCTTGTTTGCAAAGATTCAACAAGGTGCATGAAACATCCCTTAGAGATTTTCCTCCATTCTAACATGACAGCATCACGCAGCAGATCAGTGATGAGAATGTCCTTGTGCACCACATTCCAAAGGTGTTCTATTAGATTGAGATGTGGTGACTGTGGAGGCAATTTGAATACAGCGAATTCATTCAAGAAACCAGTTTGAGATGATTTAAGCTTTGTGAAGTTGTGCTCAGTTGGGACTAAGGGGTCAGAAATGTGCCAAGATAATATCCCCCACATCATTACACCACCAGCAGTCTGATCAGTTAATACAAGGCCGGATGGATCCATGCTTTCATGTTGTTTATGCTGAACTCTGATCCAACAACTCATCACACGAGGCAACATTTCTCTCTGGTGAGTCTGAGTCACAGTTTCCTCTTTTTTGTGACACCCAGTGTGGTCTTCTTCTGTACCTGAATGTTGTGCATTCAGACACGCTCTTCTGCATGGTACCTTGGTTGTAAACAAGTGTTGTTACTTTTGCCTTCCTATTAGCTGGAAACAGTGTTGCAATCCTCCTCTGAGCTTTCTTTTTCATACCATTCTCTGTGAACTCTAGAGATGGTCGTGTAAGAAAATCCCAATAGCTCAACATCTCGTTAAATTCTCAGACCAACAACAACATCATATTCAAAGTCACTTAAATCAGCATTCTTCTTCCCTCTGATGGTCAGTTTGAACATCAGCAGACCACCTTGATCAAGTCTACATGCGTAAGTGCGCTGAGATGCTGCCATGCGATTGGCTGATTAAGTAAATGTTAACAAGCAGCTGAACAGGTGTACCCAATGAAATGGCCAAAGATCAAAATATTTTAGTTTTACTTTTAAAAGCAGATATTTCTTCAACCAGTTACTTGTCATGTTTTTGCTTTAAAAAAAATTAAATATGAACCAAAGTTAAATATTATATTTTGCATTTTAAGCCAGGAGTACGTGCCCCCTCTGGATGGCAACAATTCTGAGTAAACTGATGGACGTCCATGTGTGGAATTGTGTGTAAATAAAAGCACAAAATTCACCTGACTCATAGTGTTTGTCATCAACGGTGATGTGCAAACCTCACAATCTCTGAAAAATGAAAAGCCTTTAATCACAAAGTCGTGGCAGGAAGTTGCTGCCATTGTAGGTACCATGACAACTTTCAGCTGCATGCTGGGCTGTTATTTGGATATTTTCTCTAGTAAAGGCCTTGGGACTCCTCCCTGTGTTGTCAGCCACTGGCTGAAGCTCTAGCAGTCCCCGCCCACGCCATCAGTTAATATGTTGACATTTTTCTTTTTCTGTGGCCTTCCCCACATTCAGCTGTCTTATCGTGTCCTGTCAAACAGATATAGAAACACTAAAAGAAAATATTCAATGTGATGATTCTGGAAACATACGCCACAGAAATGTTTAGTCTGAGACTAAGATACAGATTTTTCATCGCTGAGATTATTTTTTCTAGGCAGCATCCAGTTTATTGTAACTCTCTCAGTCACTGATCTGATGTTAACTGAAAAAAGGGCTTTAATCTATTTATGTTCATTCTTACTAAAAAGATGATAGTGTTAACAAACTTGCATAAATAAATAAAATATTCACATTACTTGACAATATTGTCACAATGTTTCTAGTTTCATTCTTGGCAGAGTGAAAACAAGTTGCTTAAAGAGAAGCTGGCCCTGCTTCTGCTCCTTTACTATCTGCAGATGACAAGCAAAGCAAACAAAGGATAATTTCCTGTCAGTGATTCCTTCCTATCTCAGCAATAAATCAACACACTGACAACCTTTGCTCTGTGTCCCCTGAGGGCCGGGAGGAGCAGGTCTGCTAATGCCTGACTCAAAGCTGCCCTCTGTTGATTACATGTGGGAACAAGTACATACAAAAATCAATACAAAAGCAAAGAAAAGAGCTTTATGCACTATAAACGTAATTATTTACTGCAGTGGATCCAAGATGTTCTGAGAGGATTTTATTTGCTTTGTTTTTAATTTGTATTGTTAACACAGTTTGTACAAATCTAATGAGCTTAAAAGTCAATATGTGAACTTTAAACTCTCTTAGACAAGCTTTCTTATAATTTCTCTAAGTGGTTTTCCGGAATAGTTCTCCAGGCTTCTTGAAGGACATTCAAAGCTCTTATTTGGATGTTGGCTGACTTTTGTTCCATCCTCTCTAACAATGATCCCACACTCCTTCAGTAACGTTGAGATCCGGGCTCTGGGGAGGCCAATCCATGACTCATAGCATTCCGCGGTGTGATTTTCTATACAGGCATGCTTTTTCTTTGTTGGCTGTGTGTTTGGGCTCATTGTCATGCTGAAATAGGTAGCCTTTGCCAATCAGATGTTTTCCAGGTGCTACATATGGTGGATCAAAATCAGACAATGGTTTTGATACTTCTCCCTGTTTCCCCTCATAGCAACCACCCTTCCACTGAGACCATGTCTGATGAGGCTCCAGCGAACATTAGATCCTAGGTGGTGGCTTCCACTTCTCCAGTTTCCTCCATTTTTTTTAAGTGCACAGTTTGGACCTAATAGCTGATTCCCAACGAGCTTGAAAGATCTTCGGAAAGCTTGGAGAGCTATTCCTAAAGACCACTGGTAAAAATTGACAAGAAAGTCTGGCTGCTTGGAAGCAAAATATAAAGAAATAAGGGGTGGTTCAAGACTTTTGCACAGCAGTGTAGTTTTGAGTAGAGCTGCTAACAACTCGCTTTAAATGTGACAGGGGCTCTGCACAGGGGGACAACCCCACAACATGTTGGGTTTATTTTTCATTTTTTTAGGAGAATGCCTTTTTTAATGTGAAAACAAAATCCCCACGTCTCATTTTACAGCCTTCAAAGCTGTCATTAAGTACAGCATTTGAATAAACTGTACATTAAATAGAAACCCCCACTATAGTCAGAAGGGATGGATAATGGACAAAAAAGACGAATAAAATCAAACGTGCCCAGCCTGTCTTTACAGTACATTATATATATATATATATATAGTGTGAACATAAGGTGTCAGAATGAAGCTGACAAAAAAGGGAGAAAAAAAATGTGACGAATGAATCTCGCGAGATTACCAGTGTAACGGAGGACTGGGGCTTGGTCTTGAAGTTTTCAGATGCATCTGTAGATGAATCATAACAGCATCAAGATGTCGGGACGATCGGGCCGCGCTGAGACGCGAAGTCGGGCTAAAGACGACATCAAAAAGGTGCTAGCGGCCATCGAGAAAGTGCGCAAATGGTACGTAAGCGATCCGCGGGGGGACAATATGGAGGGAAAGGTATTAGTAGACCGAAGCCCGATATCTGCTGCGTCGCACAACAAACTTCAGTCGGAAAAGTTAGATGATTGACGGAGACGCCGACCAACCCGTGCCCCAGTTTGACAGAGGGGGCGGGGCTAGCTGAGTTTTTCCGCCGAGAGCTGTCAATATGGCTTCAGCCTGACATGCGGAGCGCGGCTAATTCCGGCTCGCTGTCCCGTTAGTCTAATTACAGTGTAATTCATAAACACCCGCGGACGTTTCCCCGGGGGTTTTAACCCTCTCCTGCACTGTGAGCGATGCCTGTTAGTGGGCACATTGTGATATTTGTGCAGCTGTCCATTGTGTGCTGTTGCAGAGAGATAACGTGAGCGTGTATGCTGCATGTCATGTTAGAGACTGAGGCTGTAGACCAGGTGAAAGCGGAAGGTGTTTGCTGAGCTCCTGTCTCAATGTAATCAAACTAATCACATCCCCAGGGAGAAGAAATGGGTGACAGTTGGTGACACGTCTTTACGTATATTCAAGTGGGTGCCAGTGACGGAAACAAAGCAGGTGTGGGCCTTTTGTCATGTGTAGCTTATTTTTTTAATAACCTTATTTTGCTCACATTTCTTGAAACTGACAAATTGCACTTCCATTGTCAGATATATCGCACCAAATCCACCGGTGGAGAAGTTAGAGGCTTGAAAGATGTGGTCCTGGAAAACACCAACTCTCTACTGGATTTTACTGGTATGTTTGAAGGCTTTTAAAAATAATTTTTAAAAGGTTTGCTGACTTGTTTTGTACTTAATGCTGTCTAAATTAAAACAACAATCTAAAAGAAATTAGTAACAGTACTGCTCTAAAGGTGGTCATACCAAATATTCAGTTGCAGTTTCATGTATGTTTGCACGTCACAGTAATTCACTGGACCTATTGCTCATTTCATGAAGAGATGAGAGGTTGCTCGAGACTAATGCACAGTAATATATATTTCAAAAATGCTGTAAAAGCTGTAACCTCATGTTCCGTGCCTTTCCCTTCCTCTCTGCGCCAGATGAAAACAGCAACCAGAGCTTCCTGTCGGACGTTTACCAGCCTAAAATGGATAACAGCAGCAGCACCTCCAGCTCGCAGCAGGTCAGCCCTCCTCATGCCTCCAGCCTGCGAGCTGAAGACTCCCAGCCTCCAATGCTCGGCCAGGAGAGCGTGGATGGTATGTGGATAACATGCACTGCATCACATTTGTTGTGACGGTGCGAAAGCTTCGATAATCAGTATATAATCTCGCTGCCTCCTTGATGATGCAGAGCCAGTTCACTCAGGACAGGAGGGCACAGATGAGCCACCCACTCTCATCAAGGAGGACCTTCTATCATCAGGAACTGTCAGACGGAGCACCCCAGACACCCAGGTTCACTGCGTTAAAAATGAGCTCAAAGAAGACCAAAAAGCATGTTCCTTTGTTAAATCATTCCTAAAATTATTGCAGTCTAATTAAATGTGTTTCTTTTCATTGAACAGGAGGAACTGGATGAATCAGGAGCACCTCCCTTAAAGAAGATTTGCACAGGAGAGAACGCTGTTCTGAGATAGCTTATTTATGATCGTTTTGTCAAAATACACACAAAACACGTCCTCAGTTGTTGTGAGATTAGCAAAGCTTTGACAATTATTCTGGATCTCTTCATATATTTACGCAAATATTGCTTATTTTAAATTCAGCTTTTAAGAAAATGTGTATTAACTGCAAAATCTTCTATTTTCCCCCTACTTTAATTAATATTTGAAGTCATGCTGTGTTTCGTTTTTCATCTTGAAAAGGACGGGGGGAGCATTTTGAACTGTATTTCGCAGGCTTTGTGTATTTTCATGCAGTTGCCGTAACTGTCTGATTTTCCTGGTAGCCGCAGCTGAAATTATGCATGTTTCCATATGCTGTTGCTTTATTCTGAAGGTTTATTGGCGATTTTGAAAAGGTGTTATTTGTGAAGCTTTATGCAAATTGCTGTTTTTAGATGTGCCATTGTGTATTAAATACAGTGCCCTCCTTTAAAAAAAGAAGAAGCTTCTTTTGGCTTATCACATGCAAGAATATGATTTTTATTATATATATATATATATATATATATATATATATATATATATATATATATATATATATATATATTTGCCCATGTTTATAACTGAACACATTTGTTTATAACTGAACACATTTTGTAAATCATAATAAATGCGACTGTTCATTTTAACTCACTGAAGTATGGTTTGGAGATGGTGGCTCTAACAAAATACATTTTAACAAAAGGTGGCAGAGCAGAAGATGCTCAGATTGTCGCTGGGGGTGAACAGCGTGGACAGGCTGAGCATTTAGAAAGTTAGAAAGTCAAAACTGAGACAGTTTGGAAATGCAGAGAAGACAGTAAATAAACTGAATAATGTATGTTTAACATGGAGCAGCCAGGCAGGAGGAAAAGAGGAAGAGCACAGAGTAAGTTTTGTGTAATTAAGGAGGGCATACAGAGGGGCTGGCTTCACAGAGCAGTATGCTAGAAACCGGGGGAGATGGTTAACTGTGGCGACCCCTAAAGGAAGCAGCTGAAGACGAAGAAGATCCTGCTAAGTTAGGATTTATACACCATGAGGATTCCCAGTAGTGGGTAACCTATTGTTTAATCAGCATATTCAAAATGGAGTCCAGACAATGGTTTTAAAAATTAATTCGATAACTGAACAAGACAGCTCCTCGTTAGATATCGACAAAACCCATGTTCAGTCTATTGAAATATGATTTAAGAGTGCTGATTTGAACGGTTTATATAATTTTTATTGTCATCAGCTGACCCTCTTGCCTCATGTATATTATATGAGGGCGTGGTTTATCGGAAAAGACTGAGAATAGACAGGACAATTCAACCACTGAGAAACCTGCAGGCAAATTTGACGATGGCGCTTCAGCGAGACAGCCAGTGAAAGCGAAGAGGGGGCGGGACATGCGCGCGACGCTGCTTGCTACCGGGGAAACAGAGTTCTGAGGGTATGAGGCACAGTGCCGGTGGACTGAAAACTCCCGCCATTTCGACAGGGAATTAACCTCCTCTTAGCTGATTCAGGTTACTTTCTCGCAACGCTTGCTCACGCTGTTACCTGATGCCAAGGAGCTTCAGAGCATGCAGCGAGTACAGTTTGAAAGGGAGCAGGCCTAATTTGCGAACACTTGCTCGGGACTGTACAGCCGCCAGACCTGCTGTTGACTGACGGTTGCCGTGAGTTTCATTTTGGTGCGGTTCGCATCCTTTCACGTTCACCCGAAGGTGCTGAACTTTAACAACGGAGTCCGGGGACACGTTTGCCAGCGTGTTTTCTACCTAAGGTGCAGCGTAAAAAATAGCCTGACACCACTTCCAGAAGAGCAAAGGATGGTGCGATGAGTCCGGCGGCGAGAAGCGGCGCACTGTTATTGTTTTGCAACGAGATAACCCAGCCTGCTAGCTAGAAAGCTAGCTGCTACACGCTGAGAGCCGGGCCTGCCGGCGGTAACGTGAGACGTGCTATCTGTCGGCTCTGACATTTTTAATACTGGGATACATGCAAAGGACATACCATTGTGTACTATTGCGCTAGTCTGTTGCTAGAATATCTGTTTTTACTTTCGGCACTTGTGCCATCTCTGGATTTGAAATGGCACCGCTTTTGGGCCGGAAACCGTACCCGCTGGCTAAGCCGCTAGCCGAGCCACCAGGCCCGGGAGAGGAGGTCTACATCATCGAGCACACCAAGGAGGCCTTCAGGAACAAAGAGTATCCTTTAACATGATGCTGGTTATCAGTCTCGACTTATCGAGCCAGTCGATAGACTGGATAGCGGGCTTTGTCTTGGTTAGCTGAACTGATGTGCTCATAGTCACGAGTAGAACGCTATAAAGCTGGCTAAAGCAAGGAATTTGACCTGACATTTCTCCCCGTTAAGTGTTTCCCCGCATGTACACAGTTTACTCTGGGTTGACAGGCTGGCTAGCTAACACTCCGCTGTTTCTGGTAATTAAATAATTTTACCTATTAGTTAGCTTTTTACCTAACCGAGCTAAATATATGACTGTAAATAGCACGTCATTGTAGAGAAGGGCGAAAAGGAGTCTTTCACTTTCATGTTTTACGGTTCTGCTGGCAATGCTAACAGGGTGAGCTAGCCAGTTGCTAACGTTAGGTATCCCATTATGTCACAATAGCCCAGACTGACGCCGCTCCCCGGCTGGTAATGTGTTAGCTGGTAATGCTAGCACAGAAGAGTCTCAGAGTCCGTTTCGCTTTAACTTACTTTCGTATTTTGGGCAGACTGAAAGGTGTTCAGTGACTTATGACAGCATTTTGTTGTTAGCTTGGTTTCTTCTGTTGTCACAATTGGAGAACTTTACCACGTTGTTAAAACGTTCACATGAACGCTTTAAGCTCTTAAAGGTCCACGACTGTCAGCAAGGTTATGAAACCCGCTGTGGCACACGTAGCTAGTGTTAAGTGTCCATAATATGCTGATATGGACAATCGATTATGATATTTGACTTTATGCGGGTGTCTAAACTCTGTTATCCATTTTTATTGTCTTAATAAAGCTTTGTGAACCACTACGCTGTCAAACAGTCCCATCTATGGGAATTTGACTTGGTATGTTGTTAGAGTACCCATGGAAATGTAGTATACTCCATTACACAGCATCCAACTGATCTTTCTGACTTTCTCTGAAATCATTATTCATTCCCGTCCCTAACCCTCTCCTTGTCTTGTTAGGACAGGACTATTCACAGATGATTTGTTTTGAAATGTGTTTATGCTGGGTCTCTTTACCTCTCATTATGCTCAGTGATGTTAAATGTCATGATGGAATTTTATTGACTTGCATCTTGCTTGTTGTGCGTAAACAAAACCCTAAATAGGAAAACATTTGGATGATGTAACTTCCTTGACCGAATGTACACAGAGAGTACGAGGCCCGCCTACAGAGATATAATGAACGCATTTGGACATGCAAGAGCACTGGAAGCAGCCAGCTCACTCACAAAGAGGCATGGGAGGAGGAACAAGAAGTCACCGAACTGTTAGTATTACATCCACAGTGTTGCACGTGCACATTCATTATTCCATGTTAACTTGTGAAAGCTCTGTTGGTCTACTATGCTGATTTCAGACCAAACAGAGTATGCACTTTTAATAAAGGCTGTTGAGTGAGTGAAAATGCATAGATTCAATTCTTTAGGTCCTGCCCTTTGTATTCAGATGTCCAGTAAAACCTGGTTTGCATAAATCTCTGATTGTAAAAACCACACCTACTTATGTGGAAGGACTGTGCAAGAAATACACAGTAGTCACCTAACAGAAGTTCATGGTATCAACAAAGAAGGGAACCATACAACCCCAGTGAAGGTCACAAGGCTTACTGCTTTGCTATGATTGGATAAATCTTGTGCTCCTCCTCTCAGTCTATTTAGAGGGCGAGTGACTCAGTCATCCTTGAATCTGCAAGGGCCTGAGTTCCTTTATCTTGAACCTATGGAAAATAATAAAATGGTTCAACTCATCTCTTTCGGTCCACTTGACTTGAAATATGTATTGACATATGGGATCACTATGTCCTTTTAGCAAGAGAGAGAACAAAAAAATAAATATGGCCCAAAGAGATGTCGCAGCAGAGACTGGGAAGAGCAGTGCTCAGCAGCCCAGAGCTGAAGTAAGTCGGGATCATGAGCTGTACAGTATTTACACTCTAATTATTTCAGCCAAGAGAAACTACTCCCCCTACTGGCAACCCTCGGCAAACGATCCATCCATCTATTTTCTTCTGCTTATTACAGTTCAGGGTCATGGTGTGTCTATCACAGGTTGATTTCTGCACTGCAGATCTAAGCAAAGTAAAACAAATCATGTGATGATGAACTCTGTGTTAGCATCACAACCCCTGTGAACAGAGAACGATGGAGCTGCAAGACAGTGTCACACTTGTTACCTTTTTATAAACTAACCATTGATCACTTTGTGTGTGTGTGTGCGTGCGTGCGTGTGCAGGCTTCAAGAGGAGTATCCAAAGTGGTTTGAGAAACCAGTCCTTGAGATGGTTCACCACAACACAGTGTCTTTAGACAAACTGGTTGAGATGGCTTGGGTGGAAATCCTCACCAAATATGCTGTGGGTGAAGAGTGCGACTTCCTGGTCAGTTTGACAGCTTACTCTTATTACATTTCTAAACTTGTCTGTAATGTCAATCTTATGATATTGTCAGTATTTTTTATTTTTTATTTTTGTAACCTGATAATTTACTGCATTAAAAGTTATAGTGTGTGTGTAAAATTTCTCATATAATGTCAAATCTTACATCTTGGCTTCAGGTGGGCAAGGAGAAAAGTTTGCGAGTGACAGTGGTAAAGATCCACCCCTTGGAAAACACAGAGGGTGAGTCTGGGGAAAAGAAACTTGAAGGTGCTTGTGACTCTCCATCCAGCGACAAGGAGAACGCAAGCCAGGAAAACCAGAGGAAGGAGCCTCCTCCCCGAGAGGAGAACAGGAGGGAGAGTCTGAGTGAGTGCCAATCAGTTTTAGGAGGGGAAATCTTGCATCGTGGATAAAATTAAGAACATGTTGTAAATGCTGCTTGGATAAGCAGGTTAAAATTGTTTATTTATACAGTATTTGTTCAATATATGATATTTGGCTTCCTGTTAGGTGACAGAGCACGACGTTCTCCGAGGAAACTACCCACTGCCATGAAAGAAGAGAGGAAGAAATGGGCAATGCCTAAATTCCTTCCTCATAAGTATGATGTAAAGCTCATCAATGAGGACAAGGTTTGTTTTGTTTTTTTACATCATCACTCAAGAAATGGTGTGTGGAGTGTGTTCTATTTTTAGAGTATAAAAGGTTATACTTAAGGTTCATATACTTGTGAACAATAGACTTGGTGATTTTAAGAAAAACTGGACTCTAAATTTCCAACATGTGTCATAGGTGATCTGTGACGTCCCAGCGGACAGTCTTTATAGAACAGAGCGTCCTCCAACCAAGGAGATCATGCGCTACTTCATCAGACACTATGCTCTAAGGCTGGGCATGGGAGAAAGTGCTCCCTGGGTGGTTGAAGATGAACTGGTGAAAAAATTTAACCTGCCCAGCAAATTCAACGACTTTCTTCTCGATCCACACAAGGTAAGTTTAGTTATTTCATTTTGCTGTTCATTATTTAAATCAGTTTTTTAAGTGTTGCATGTTCTTGACTCACCTTCCTGTGTACATCTCAAGTTCTTGGCAGAGAATCCCTCCACGAAGCGCAAGAGCTTGTCATCTCCAGAGGGTAAGCCTAACAAGAAGCTCAAGACTGCTGACACTCCAGGAGAAGATTCGGGCAATGAGAAGGAAGAAAAGACTAAGAAAAAGAAGAAAGATGCTTTAGGCATGCCCCTTAGTCCCACCATCTGGGGCCACATGCAGGTTAGTCAGCTTGTGTGTACATGGTGAAATGTCATTTCATTTATGAGGTATCCCTCAAACGTCACTGTTATGTTTAATGGTTCCTTGGTTGTATTTCAGAAAATAAAAATGAATGGTTCTCCACTCAAGGTAAAGAACTCAGGAACCCCTAAGAAAGGAGAAGGTAAAGGCTCCGCTCCCTCCACTCCGAAATCTGGCAAAAAGTCAGGGGACAAAAAAGAAGGAAAGAAAACTGGAAAGAGTGGTGAGAAGAAACTCAATGTTCTCAAAGCATCCAAAAAGGACGGTAAAGCTGGTGCTAAGGGGCCAAAGATGAAGCAGATGACTCTACTGCATCTGGCTAAGAGCGGTGCTGCAGGAAGCCCAAAGAAGAGAGCTCGTAGTTCTGGCATTGGTACACCGAAACTTGGGAAGCCACTACACCCTATGGCTCTCCACCTCCTTCGTTACTACAAGGAGAACAAGGGTAAAGAGGATAAGAAGAACTCCCTTTCATCCCTTATCTCCAAAGCTGCCAAGACCTTGTCCCCAGATGATCGTAGTCGCCTGCCAGAGGAACTCAAGGAGCTAGTGCAGAAACGCTGGGAGCTTCTGGAGCAGAAGAAGCGATGGGCAGCCATGAGTGAAGAGGAAAAGAAGGAAGAGATGAAGAAGAGGCGTGAGGAACTCAAAGAGAAGTTAAGAGAAAAGGCCAAGGAGAGACGAGAGAAGGAGATGCTGGTCCGCCGTGAACAGTCGCGCCGATACGAAGATCAGGAGATCGAAGGTGGCAAGCCTCTGCCTGCATTCAAGCTTGTGGACATGCCTGAGGGGTTGCCCAACACATTGTTTGGGAATGTGGCCATGGTTGTGGACTTCCTTCACTGTTACTCAGGGCTGCTGATGCCAAATGACCAGTATCCCATCACAGCAGCGGCTCTGATGGAAGCGCTAGCTGGGGAACGGTCTGGCTTCCTTTATCTAAACCGTGTGCTGGTGGTGCTGCTCCAAACATTACTGCAGGATGAGCTGGCTGAGGGCTACAGTGAGCTCGACATGCCCTTATCTGAGATTCCTCTGACTATGCACTCAGCTTCCGAGCTGGCACGGTTGTGCCTGCGACCATGTGACGCTCACGGTGAGGAGAGCGGCCAGGGCTCAGAAGACTCTGGGGCCATGGGTGGATATGACGATGTGGTGACCAGCGAGTTCCTGGATAAACTCGAGACAACCGAGGTGTTTGAGCTGAGCCCCGAGGAGAAAGTCACCCTGTTAGTGGCGCTGTGCCACCGGATCCTGATGACGTACTCTGTGGAAGACCATGTTGATGCAATGCAGCAGCGGTCAGCTGAGCTGTGGAAGGAGCGTTTGGCAATGCTGAAAGAGGCCAATGACCGCAAGAGGGCTGAGAAGAAGAGGCAGAAGGAGATGGAGAACAAAGGTAGGAGGGATCATCAGTTTTACCAGTCTCAATATATTGCTGTGAATCAAATGTGTACTTTACACACAGTTTCTAAACTGTGCATCTACATTTTACCCTAAGAATTGTCAGAGAAAGTAGATGCCTTTCAAGTCTAGTGTGTATTTGAAGTATCGCACAACACGTGTCTGTTTGTATTAACATATTTGTGTTTTGCATGCGGTTAAAGGTGAGAAGAAAAAAGAAGGGTCTTCTAAAAAGGAGGTCAAGAAGGAAGTAAAGGTTGAGCCAGAACCAGAGGACATGATCAGCTCAGTGAAGAGCCGGCGACTAATGGCCATGCAGGCTAAGAAGGAGAAGGAGGAGATGGACAGACAGAACAAAGGTACAGTTTTTAAGCAAGATTGATACTAATTATAACTTTGATTCATTACATAGTATGCTTTATTTATTTTTGGTTACTATTATTCCTTTTAGAACGCATGGAGAAGGAGGCTGAAGAGGAGCGGATGCGTAAACAGAGGGCGGCTGCAGAGAGGGCTTTTCAGGATGGAATAACCAAAGCGAGACAAGTGATGCGCAGGACTCCTCTAGGTACCGACAGAAATCACAACAGGTTGGTACTTAACACGAGGAATTAACTCAGTGTGCCAAAACATCATGTCTGCTCACAGATGAAATCGTCTGCACCAGATATACCAGTCATTAATTTAATTGAAACTGTTTACAGGTAAAGTGCTGTGTCCTAAATGTCATGCAGCTGTTTGCCCTAGATGGCGCTGCAAGCCTGACATCATTGAAGACAAATCAAATAATCTAAGCCTGATCTTTTTTTATTTAAAGCATATTATTGTTAGTTATTTTGAAGGTGAAAGAATGAGTTGCAGATACAAACAATGGAAATGAGACTTCTTTGAAGGACAGATGGGCTCTGCCTTAGTGATAGAGTGAGGAGCCATTTGGGAGCGACTCAGAGTAGAACTATATCTCTGCCACATTGAACTGAGCCAGCAGAGGTGGTTGCTTCCTTGGTGTGGTGTTCTGGGCGTGTCCTGCCAGGACAAAGACCCTGGTAGACTGAGGACATGCTGTAGAGATTGCATCTCTTGTTTGTCCCCGGAACGCCTCGGTATTCTCGGTTTATGCCCAGTTAAGCTGAGGGAGGTGGCTGGGGACAGAAGTCTGGAAAAAATTGATGGATGACTGATTGTTTTATGATTTTATTTTTTTATTTAAATTTTTATAGCGCGGGTTGTATTTGTAAATGAATGTGCTGTACACTATGAATGATTCAAAATGTGCCACACTATTCAGTCGCAATTGATTCATTTTTCAGAGGTTAAGTTGGCAAAGTACTAATAATTATTTTTTTCAAATGCCTTTTTAGGGAGCTTCTGACATTGTTCATTAAACTGGTCTCAAATGTGACTTTATCTGATTGCTTCTCAGTGTTAGAATAGTGCATTAGTCAGGTTAGGGAATAAGAATTTAGTCCCCAGGAACATCCCTAGTCAGGGATGTATTGTAAATGTCATAAATTAATGGGTATCACAAAATTTCTGGACATTTTACCTGTTTCTTAGTCTTTCAAAATTAAAAGACTAACAACATATTTACCAGAAGCACTTTGGTAAATTGTAACCATACGTGATGTTTTTGTGCAGATTCTGGCTTTTCTCTGATGTGGTTCCTGGTCTGTACATCGAGAAAGGCTGGGTGCACGAAAGCATAGACTACAGCTTCACCCCTCCACCAGAGGAAAAACCAGCTGAGCCTGAGGTAGAAGAGGAGGAGGACGGTGAGGCAGCCCCTGCTCCTGATTCACAAGGTAAGCAAAAATACATTCTCTTGAAAAATGTTTGTTTTTCTTTAGATCTAATAATGCAAATATTTTTATTAACTGATATAGAATTTTTTTTTTTCTTCCAGTTGTTTCTGTCTGGTTTTGTTTGCTCTGTGTGCAGGCTTGTTTGCACATAATTGGTAGTTAATGTGTGTTTTTGAGAAACAAATTTCCACACATGGCTTTATCTCGAGACACTAAATTATTATTTATGTTGCAGGAACTGAAAAAGATGATGGCAGTGTAGACGGTGCTGTTAGTGAAGGAGCCCAGCAGGGAGCAGCACCAGATGTTTGTATAGAAACTACTGTTCCCAAACAGGGACAGAACCTTTGGTAGGTGTCTATGTCTGTCCTTATTTTCCTTTTTCACTTTCATTTGATGCATTTTATCCTTTTTGTTTAATTGATCTTCTCCTCATTTTCACTTCTGATTTCAGGTTCATATGTGACAGTTCAGCTGAGCTGGAGGAACTGGTGGAGAGTCTTCATTCTCAGGGGGTCAGAGAGAGCGAACTAAAGTCAAATATACAAAGCAGGTGAATGCAGTATTATAAGAGATTGTTTTAACCCATATAAAACTGCAAAGTTCTTTTTTTTTTTTTTTGTTTTTTCGTCTGTAGTTCATGTCTATGATTTTTATGGTGGCAGTGGTGATAATGTAAAATACCTCTCACTGTGTCAGGTATCAGGAAATACTCCACTCCATCCATTTGACCCGGAAAGCCAGGCTCGGCCTCAGGACCTGTGACGGCTATGCAGAGCTACTCAAATATCTGCGTAGCGACATCCAGGAAGTAGCCTCACGCCTGCAGAAGGGCGGCCTCGGGTACCTGGACGATAACGTGGACATTGAGGACAAGGTGAATAGTCAGACAGTTTGAAAATGAGACTCTTCCCAGTCTTTAGTGAAAATCTGTGTTTAAATTCTACTAAAAGGGCACAGCATGTAGTCAGAGTGTTTGTTCAGGCTATCAGGCAATGGGCATGGGACATAGTGGTTGATTAGACAGATAACTAGTGCAAGAAAACAGATGTTTTGAAATCATGTTCAGTGTGGAAGGCATATATGGTAGAACCAAGTACACAGTTAGGCTCTGAAATGTTTAGTGTAAGTATTAAAAGCCACGGTGTAAACAAATGTGGGGTCAGAACAGCCCACTGATTGGCTTTCCAGGGTGTAAGAAATGCTTGGTCATTTTTAATTGCTCAAATTTTTCAGTAAAATTCACTGCCAAACCTGGTGTGGCGATGCCAGTGTGGGCCTACAGCACAAAAGTGTAAATGTCCTTCTAAAAACACAAATTATTTCAATCATAAAGATGTAAAATACTGTTTTTAGTTTAGTTACCAAAACTCTGCATGTGAAGACTTTGGGACTCACTGCAGGTTGGAAACCTGATATTGTTGAAATTGTGCTTATTTTTCTTAAAACGCATCAGGCTGTCCTTAACCTTTTTTCTAAACAGATTACTTGTAATATAGAGGAGCTGATTTAACAAGAAATATTACTTTCTGTATGCTTTGTAAATTTTAAGGGAGTATGATCTCCATGAAACATTTGTACTTAGATGTTTAACTGGTCTAGAGAGATGCTCTTTCCTCATGAAGCACCCATCGGGGAAGTTTTGTGACTTTACTGGGCATACCGTCTGTGGTTTGAATTGAAATTCTCTGTCTGCTTCATCCTCTTGTCACAGTTGAAAGACATGGAGAGCCTGAAAGACTTCGGTGAGTGTATCATCACCATTCAGGCCTGTGTAATCAAAAAGTTCCTGCAGGGGTTCATGGCTCCTAAGCAGAAGAAGAAGAAGAAGCAAGCAGGAGAGGAAAGCAGCAAGGCTGAAGAGGTGGATGAGGAGAAGCGGTTGGCAGAAGAGGCCAGGGTAAGAGGAAAGAGATGAACTGTTAGCACTCTGATGCTAAAGCAGTATGGAGCCAAATCAGGGTCGAGTTTTATTCATTTGAAACTGAAATTCTGATTTTTGCTATTTAAAACAAATAATAAAGTAAAAAATGTTGAAACCCCCCAAAACCAATTAATTTATTTTCAATGTTTACTTCTCCTCACAGGTAGCAACAGCAGTGGAGAAGTGGAAGACCGCTATTCGAGAGGCCCAGACATTTTCCCGCATGCACGTGCTGCTGGGAATGTTGGACGCTTGCATAAAGTGGGACATGTCTGCTGAGAACGCTCGCTGCAAAGTCTGTCGCAGGAAAGGTTAGAAATGTTTTCCACGGTTGCCCCGCTCTGTGTGGGAGAACGCATATCACCAGTTATTTGCAGCTGATGGGAGCATTATTGATTACGCACAGTTCAAATTCCAGAGAGGACAACAAAAACTGCACTATTATCTAGTTTCACTCTGAATTTGCCAGATTATTATGGTGTTAATTTGCATGTAAACTTCATAAAGGTTAAAGTGAAGCATTTTGCACTTGCCAAATGATATTCTGCCCTCCTGTCTAGTGCTCTGGGAGAACCCATCTGTGCTGAAGTTGGAGGAGTGTAGATCCAGGCAGGGCAGCAACTGCAGGGTCAAAGCACATCAGAGTAGTAGTGTCAGGCAGATCTACATACGGAGCCAACCACTCCGCAGGCCGACAGGTGAACCTGTAGTGATAAGATGACAGTAGAAAACATGTGAGAGATTTGCTGAGCTGTTGATACACTGAAGGTCAGGAAAAGCAAAAGGAGTTGAGGTGGAAATATGTGGGGCTGCTAAAAAGACCCAGAATAAAACTTAAGGCTTTAAAATTAAAAAGAAAAGGCCTTATGGTTGATGCTGATCTCTTCCAGGTGATGATGAGAAACTTATACTCTGTGATGAGTGCAACAAGGCCTTCCACTTGTTCTGCCTGCGACCGGCTCTCTACCGGGTTCCCAATGGAGAGTGGCTGTGCCCAGCCTGCCAGCCGACTGTGGCCAGACGTGGCTCCCGCGTAAGGTAACTGTCCTCCACTCTTTAAATAAGCTGATCCCTAAAGAGTTCAAAACAAAAGGAGACTAAAATATAACTGAAAGTGCCCATCTTGCACAGACCCTACCACTACCACATTCATGGAGGAAAAAGATAACCAAAATATAAATAAAGGCTAAAGGAATTCCTGGTTTCAGCTGACATACACCTTAAATATACATCAAAGTATTCAGACAGTTAGTGACTACAGAAAGCATCTCTCCTGTGCCCCAGTCCCTAATGCTAACCTGTCTGTACAGTTGCTGAGAAACAGCTGGTTAGGACATAGTCTAACAAACACATTGTTTATTTTATTAGTTTTCTATCATGTGATCAGTAATCGCACACCCCACTGATGGTGTGGTAGCTGGATATAGTGAAAGGGGAGACCCTCTTCAGGGTGCTCCACAAACAGAGCAGCGGATCAACCAGTGTAACTAAAGCCCAGATGTGTCTGCCCTATACTTCATCAGCTGTCTTTAAAGGCGAGCTCTCCATTGCAGGAACTATAAGCAAGACTCTGATGAAGAAGACGATGAGGAGGAGTCTGAAGAGGAGGACTCTGAGGAAGAGGATGAGGACGAAGAAGAGAATGACTACAAAGCCATGGGACACAGCTGTGAGTATTTTACAGAGAAAATTAGGTTAAAAAAAAAAATTGTAACTCTTTGACCAAGTTTAAGTTCACTCCTACAGTTAAGGAGGTGGTGAGGAATACAACAGTTTGAGTTACCATTAGCATTTTTTCCATACCTTTTTTAAAATCATTGTTGTGAAGACATTAATGGTCCAGAAAGGATAATTTTAAAGGCTTTAAGACCTGAGTTTGTTTTGGAAATGGAGGATCTTTGGTGCTGAAGGTTGAGAATGAAAGGAATGCTGATGGGGAATTTCAGCCATTGTCCTCTTTGTCTCATTGTCTGTGTGTGATGCTGCACAGCTCAGGTCTGGACCTGGCTTTGAAGCTTTGTCACCGTGGCTTCACTCAGAGTATGTGGCAGGATGATCCCTTCTGTCAGTTCAGGCCTGCCTGTCAAGGATAATGATTTAGAAGTTTCAACAGAGAGGTGTCGGTGCACCTAAGAGCCAGTTATCTTTCTCAATTCAAGCGTGAGGCTCAGACAGGCGAACGTTCAAATCATGGTGGCCTGGGAATGTTTCGAGCCATCTCTTAAAATGCCAAGAATTGAACAGTTGGATGTGGATTGATTTCATGAGAGAAACTGCAGCATTATACATGTTAATTTGTACTTCTGCTTCTTCTCCGTGTCTTTCCTCCTCCACAGTGAGACCAAGAAAGAAAAATAAGCAGTCTTCATCACGGCAGAAAAGCTCAAAAAGTAAATCAAAGAAGTCGGCCTCTTCTAGTAATCAGAGCGGCAAGCAGAGAACAGGCCCCAACAGTCCTGCAGACATCGACGAACTGGTACAAAGTTTACAGAGAGCTTAGAACAGACCAGCTTTGTATCGTTTGTCCTAAAATTATAGCTTTTGTGTGTGCCGTCTCTGCAGGTGCGACAGAGCTCCCAGACAGGAGTGAGCAGACAGGTGCTGGAGCTGGAGAGGTGTGAGGAAATCCTCAAGAAGCTGATGAAATATCGCTACAGCTGGCCTTTCAGGTGAGGGAAGAAGAAATGTGACACAAGTACATGTGAAACAGGAGCCACTTTGACTCCTGAACAACCTTTTCAACTATTAGCCAAACTACAGATATTATAGGGACAGAAGTGTTGGGCCACACCTCTTACTCTTTGAATGTAGCTGTTTTGAGCCTGGTGGCCACAGGTGTGTAAAATCAGGCACCTAGCCTGATGCTGTTTGCCTCTACAGACATTTAAGAGTGGGTTGTTCTAAAGAGCTCACTGAATGTAAGTGTGGTGTTATGATAGGATGTCACCACTGCATCAAGGTGGTTTGTGAAGTTTCTTGACTCCTTGTACTTGCAGCTGTTACTGGTGTCATCTTGAGTGTTTAGGAGAAACTCAGTTGCAGACCACTGAGTCAGTTTCTGCAGAGTTCAAACCTGCTCTGGCATTAACATCAGCACAAACGTTGTGTGCTGGGAGCTTCGTGGCATGGTTTCCATGGCACCTAGGTGCACTGCTCAATGTGCAGGTGGACCAGTACTTTTGTATTTATGCTTCCATCAGCGTGGAAAGCATTTGTCTATGGAAACTACTTGTGCATTCAAAAACCTGTGTGCCACAGAAATATTACAAGCTTATCAGACTGAGTCACATTTTGTAAATGGTTTTCTCTCGGCAGAAACAGTGTGAAAACTGCAAAGCCCAGAGCCTCTTGGGCACTATTTCCTTCTAGATCGAGCGCTGACCTCTGCAAGTTATTTTACACAGAGCAATGGTGTGGGTTGTATGGCTGGTTATTAGCTGCTAATCCTGGCAGCAGTAGAGATTTGTGAGAGGGAAAGGTGCGGGGCTGAACTGCTCCTCTGAGAGTTTATGATCGTGATAATAACTACTGTACTAAACATGCTGGATGGTCTTCAGGGAGCTGCTCAGACATGTTGAAGAGACAAGGTAGCTGGTGGTCACATTCACCACTCTGACTCATGTGACTCCCTTTTTCAGAAGGGATCACCACAATGGGTAGGTCTGCATGTTTGATGCTGGATCCTCCCTCATGACGCAACCCCAAAGGGATTTGTGTCTCTGCCTCCAATAAATGTCTAACAGGATTTAAACGTTTATATTTAATATGCCTTATGTATGTTTCTCGACTTTTATAAAACATGCGACACATTATGGTCCCAGGTCTCCAGTCTAACACTCATCATATGCTTTAAATCCTCTTTCAGGGAGCCTGTTTCCTCTGAAGAGGCAGAGGACTACCTAGATATCATCTCTCAGCCCATGGATTATCAGACAATGCTGGGCAAATTCAGCCAGGGCTCGTACCGCCACGCCCAGGATTTCCTGGAAGATGTAAAGCTGGTCTTCTCCAATGCCGAGGAGTACAACCAGCAGGGCAGCACCGTGCTCTCCTGTATGGTCAAGACGGAGCAGACGTTCACCGAGCTGCTCCAGAAGCTGCTGCCTGGTCTCAGCTACATCCGGCGGCGTTCCCGCAAGCGTGTCTACCAAGCTCCTGCAACATCGGAGGAGGAGGAGGAGGAAGAAGATGAGGAAGAGGAAGAAGAGGAAGAAGAGCCCAAGAAGAAGATGACAAATGGAAAATCTCATGCGAGGAAAACAACCAGAAATGATCGAAGACAGAAGGATGACGACAGCGAGAGTGAGGAGGAGGAAGAGGATGATGAGGTGGATGGAGATGAGGAGGAGGATGATGATGATGATGATTATGATGATGACGATGGCAGGAGGAGAAGTAAGAGAACCTCTGCCACCTCGGGCAGGAAGGATTACAGAGAGCAGGATAGCGACGGCGAGCGGGAAACACGAAGAACTCGTAAGCGCAGGGGCCGGGGCGACAACGAGGCAGCGAGCAGCGACGAGGACCGGTCAAACCAGCAGCGACATTCCAAGAGACAGAAACGCTCGTGAAATCCAGGGTGCTGTTTGTTTTCTGTCATCTCTCTTTGCTTTAAAAATTTCTGTCCCGCTCCTCAGAACGATGACCACGAGCGCCTCATCTCCTCCTCACACAGCCAGCGGGACCTAATCCTCAGAAGGACTTTTTTTTGTGTTAATAAGTCTATGCTCATATTTTGGAAAAACAAGAGAAGAAAACTGATATATATTTGTAACATGTTTAATATTGGTGATGTTTTGTTTGTTTGTTTTTTTCCAAACCAAGAAAAATGAGACATTTGAGATAATCGAGAGGTCCTCATAGCTCTTAAGACTCTTCGATTTAAAGTCGACAACCTCACACACAAGTGTAATTTGACTTAAATGTTGTGAACTGCTTTGTGTCCTCTCCAAACGTGAGTACAGTGTAATCAGAGGGACTTGTCTTCGCACTTAGTTGAGACATGGCTTTACTGGTGTGCTTCAGGAATGAGTCCAGCTAGCTCTCTGCCCCCCCAAGCATCTGTGACGAGTCGCTGACTGTAACAGATCGTGTTGGTGTGTCTACAAACAATCTAGGAGTTTGCTGATAGCCGTCACTTGTAAATTGCTCTTTCTGTGAAGCATCTTGCTTACAATCTTTGGTTAATTCCATGTTCATAGATAAACACCATAGGATTTTACTAGATTTAGCATATGCATACATAAATATATATATATTTTCCCTCCTAGTCCAGGTTTAAATCTTTCATTCAAAGCTGGGCTGAGACTGCAAATCAAAATTCCTTTTCAGACACAAGATTCTCAGCTTCCTCAATCTTGTTAGTGACAGCACTGAGTCAATTTTCAGGCTTCACAGAGCCCCGGGACATTTTTAGAAACCACAAACTGTTTAGAAGTTGGATGTAGCTACCATGATGGTGACCACTGGTTTGCGAAATCCTTATTAAGAAGCCTTGAGATCTCGCGGTGAAGCCACACGTTCGGCTAATTTATCAATCACAAGAAAGAAAACGCGAAATGTGTGATGTGAAGCCATTAGAAGGAAAGGAGCTTGTGTCTGAAAGGGGCTTTGTAGTCCAATCACTTCACTGGTTTAAAACAAACAAACAAAAGCTTCATCCCAGCTTTTGGTGCCAAGATGTTATCAGGGACGGACTCTGAGTCTCCCCCTCTTTGTCGGCTTGTAGAGCTGTTCAACCTTTCCCCCCTCTGTAGTGCCCTGCCACTTTAAAGGTACCTCAAATGATCCGTCAGTTTGCACTCCTCCTGTGTAAAGTACACTTAATATGCCAGCAGCTGCAGGACCATACTATATTTGAAATTATGTGCATAAACATTTGTAAACAGTGTTTAAAAGCAGCAGATGTGATGTTTGTTAAGACAAATGGGCATTTTTTTTTAACCTTTGATAATTTTTGCACTTTTTATTTGGTTATTTGTAAATAATAAATAGTACCCAGGAATTTGCAAGGTTTTAAAACGGGGCTCTCTTCAGAACGTGCCACGAGTTCTTTTACTTCTCGCATAGTCAACAGCAGAAATCTTCCCTTTTTACGTTTTGTGACACAGTGAGCGCTGTGGTTCAGCTCAATTAGATTAGTAGCTCAGACTTGGGGTAAAGCAGCTCTTTAAAGGTAAATCAAAGGTTTTCTAGCACATCTCCTGGTGTGGTCACCAGGTGGCGCTCTATACCTGCACTTTTATTACTCTGGTGCCAGCATTTTCCAAGTACTTCAGCGGCAGTGCTGCTAGCTGTACTCTTGTACCACCTGCCTGTCACTGCAGGGGAGCTTCATAGTGCTGGGATATTTTAGCTCTTAGTGTGCAGAAAACCATGTGTAGTTATTTGGTTGCCTGCCATCAAATGTGTGTGTGTGTATATATTACCTGTATACTGATGTGGCAGTGGCTGGGTCGCCCTCTTTTGTCTGTACTGTGCTGTGCCGTTCGCCCGTGTTATTTCTAGTGCTGTTACCATCGAAACTTTCCTGTTTTCTTTCGGCCACTGATTGTTTTCGCCCCGTATTGTTTTTGTTTAAATTCAGCTTCCCGACACGATTAACAGCTGTCAACAATGTTTGTAAAAATTGACATGTCAACAAACGAGCAAACTGCCCTTCTCAGAATGAGATCTGGCTGTAAATGCTTTCTTTGTACTTGGAGCAACTGCAAAATCCTTTTACACCTCCTTTTTTATATATATTTATAGTCTCTAAAAGCTGGGTTTGGGCAAGTTCTGAGGATTCACTTGTAAAGAATTTCCAATAAAGGCTATGGATGAAGACCGTAGTTCTCCCTGTTTGATTTGTGCTGAGCTGATGAGGCTGACATCACTGCCGTCCGTCTGTAAACTTTGTGATTTTAAAAAACAAAAAATGGGCTAGCTTTGACAAGCAAGTTATGTCTTTACTTTTTAATAAAATATCAAATCATTGTTTTACACTGGTGTTGGTTCATTTTCTCGGAACATCTGAATCTTTGTGTGGAAGACAAATGATCTGCAAACCCTGGATGTCGAAGCCAAAGCCGTCATAACAGGATAAATGGTTTCATTATTCACAGAAGGATGAGCGACTTGGACTCAAAGCATTCCATGAAGAGGTGAAGCTGTCTGTTTGGATTCAGATGTTCTCAACATAGTCAACTATACTAACACTTTATTAGGTACACCTATTCACCTTGTCAACCCAGATAATTAGTCAGCCAATCACATGGCAGTAATTTCGTGCTTTTAAGCATTTATACGTGGTCAAGACTGAACTTGAAAGTGAGAATCGGGAAGATGGATCGTCATGGATGTGTAGCCGACAAATCTACAGCAACTGTGTGATGCTATCGTGTCTACATGGACCAGAATGAGGGCTCTGAAGGAAAAAGAGGGTCCAACCCAGCACTTGTAAGGTGTACCTAATAAAACAACTGGTGATTGTATTTATCCAACTATAAGGTGCAGCTTTACCTGATTTTTAAAAACTCTGTGCACAATAATTTCGGAATAACCTGAGAAAAGTAACCACTGGTAACCAGGTTCGCTCAGGAAAGGCTTGTACAGGTAAGCAGGCGGCAGCGATGATCCCACAGAGCGTGTGATGTATGGGCCAAAGAAGAGTGCAAGGAGGACAGCAGGACCTGATGAAATATTTAGGAGTGAAGTGGTGACAGCCTGTGAGCCATCTGTAATTTGGCAACAGGTGTACAGTCTAAGATGGATCAGAGTAAAGGTCAGAGATGTGAAAAGTCAGTGGAAACGTAGCACTTGATTAGTGGCAGTTCAGGCATGGTGGCAGCTGCATTCAGCTATAATAAACCTAAAGTGATCTTTCACTTTGGTATGTTTTATTGTGCTTTTTATTTACTCCCCGTATAAATATATAAAAACCTAATCAATACATGAGGACTTCTTTTTAACACTGGTTCTTTAACTGGTTCCAAAGTCTGAATGAACTTCTAATGAACTCTGGGGCGTAGATCACTTTGATTTGAGGAGTCTCATTGTCTTCTAGATACAGCCATGATATATTAATGTTTTAGGAGTTTTGTGGATCTATCGGTTTCTGTCCAAGCTTGTGAAACGTGAGGTATTTGTCATTCCTCACACAGTCCATCCTACGCAGCGAAACGCGCATTAATCACCCAACTCTCACTCCCTTGTTGAGGTCAGAGTAGATAACGACTGCACACATTGGCATGTCCCACCAAAAACATTTTACAGGTAGCTCAGCAGGGATAAACGGTCCACGGTCCTTCATGATGACTCATTATGTAGCGACTATGTCGGGTTCGCCCCATGTTACACATTAGGCATTGCTAGTGACACAGCTTTTGGCAGTGTCAGTGTGACCCTCGTGTTGGTCCAGACTGAAGTATCTCAACAAGTATCAATGGATTGTCATGAACATGTGCTGGACGAGTGCGTGTGGGGTAGTCTAATTTTCAAAAGTTGCAGATACATTGTTTGACATCCATATTTAACCCAATAGTTTTCACTGCATGTGATATTATTTAACCTTACATAGTCATATTGAGCTTTGTGCACTGTGCTTCCACATCATGTCTTGCTCCCCTCACCCCCAACCAGTCATGGCATATGGCTGCATTCACTGAGCCAGGTACTGCTGGATGTGTCTTCCTGTTAAAAATGAGTTTTTTCTTCCCGCTGTTGCCAAGTTCATCTTCAAAGAGGGTCTTTACCTTACAGTACAAAGCGCCTTGAGGTGGCTGTTGTTGTGAATTGGTGCTATATAACCTGGGTTGTATCATTGGACATGATACAACCCAGGTGCAACATCACAACTGACCAATCCTTCAGTTAGCATTAGCAAAGAAGTTAGCTAATACTATTAAAAACTGTCACAAGCAAACCAACATGAGTAACCTGAATTTGGCAGGAACATAAAACCTAACGTATTATATTATTAATATTTTAAATGCTTAACAACAACAACAACAACAACAACAACAATACATAGCCAGTATTTTCTCATAAATACTTGCTAACTACTAGCTGAGCAATAGCAAAACATGAAAAAGCGCAATACAAACTGGAAATTAAGACAGTTTACTTTTGAAGTAGAAGTTGTTCCTCAGCACTGCAGTCCACATTTTTGAAAAGGCACAACTTTTACTTTGAAGGGGAATGTCTCTATTTACTATTTGCATCACTCTTCCTGGTTTCGCTGCAGCTCAGAGAGTACCTTTAAAATGTTTGTAGACGCTTGCATTGAGGAAGGTTTTTGCCTTGGAAATACACATTTTATACTAGTGACAGGTGGTTGCCAGGGGTCTCTGGCCCGGTTGTTCATTTCCACTTCTCTTTAGCACATAGTACTGCCTAAATTCCTGCTACATTTCAGTTCTTTTTTAAACTTTCTGGCGCCAAACAACATGTGCCTTTCATACGGGGTCACGGCACAACATTCTCCTGTTTGAGCTGCTTTTTCCCTCTCTGCATGACGTCAGAGGAATCTTTTACTTGAATAGTTGTGAGCATGTTGTGCTGTTTTATGACTTAATGTGTGGTGTGGAATGTGGAAAAACTTCCTTATATAATGTGGATTTGCTCTCCTTTATGTCACTGACTGAATGTGTTCGGATGCGTAAAACTCCCCTTTAGTTTCATGTTGCACATTAGGCATTGCTAGTGACACATTTATATCACACAAACACACACAGAGTTCAATAAAAGTACAAACAGCAGCAGCAGCATGCCAGCAAGCAAACACTGGCCATGCGTGGACTAACCTTTGAACCCTGTGCAAACCGACTGTATCATGGGTCCATCGGCACAGCGTGTGGATGTGGATGAGCAGAGTGGAGCAACTCGCCCTGCAAATATTTACCTCAGGTCCAAGTTAGTGCAGAGGGCATGTGGCAAGAGGGGAACAAGTGTGTTTGTCGCTCTCATTCAGACAAGGAATGACTTCACTGGGGCCACATAGCAGGACAGCTGAGGGACTGGATTGTTAATGTGATACTCACCAATGTCGCAGCGAGCTTCAAGCATCTATAACAGGGGTTCCCAACTCCAGGCCTCGAGGGCCGGTGTCCTGCAGGTTTTAGAGCTCACCCTGGGCCTACACACCTGAATCAAATGATTAGTTCATTACCAGGCCTCTGGAGAACGACAAGACATGATGAGGAGGTAATTTAGCCATTTGAATGAGCTGTGTTGGATCACGGACACATCTAAAAACTGCAGGACACCGCCCCTCAAGGCCTGGAGTTGGGACCTCGATCTATAAGAGTGGTGCAATATTAAAACATTTGTTTACTTGTCATGCTGTGTTCCTTCCTTTATTTGTTCCTTATGAGCTTTTATTTCATTGTGAAACTTTAGTTTGTTCTTTTGTTTGGTTTTTCATATTGGGACCTTACGGAAACAAACAAGAGGATGCTAATAAAGATCAAAAATTCCTAAAAAAAATTCTTAGATTGCTTGAAATAGATTTAAAACAGTACAGTTCTGGCATTCCTATATAATACAACGTATAATACAAATAAAATATTCACCGAAACCGGAGGAGAGGCTTGTTGGACACTCTCTTTGTCTCTTTGTCAGTTAATTGCATCAAAAAATGCTCCAAAATGCGCCAACACAGTCGAGTTCAGAAATTCATGTTAGCTGAGGTGAAGCCTGGCAGCTATTCAGTTCAGTTCAATTTCATTTATATAGCACCAGTTTGCAACAACAGCTGTTTCAACAGTGCCTTATAATGTGTATTAGACAGAGAACTCATCTAATGCACAGATGATCCCCTATGAGCAAGCACTTGGCACCAATGGGGAGAACGAGCTCCCTTTAAACAGGAAGAGACCTGCATCTAGTGTCTGTGTCAGCATCTGGCTGAGGCTTAACTCCAAGCCTTAATACTGTGCTAACAGGTGAGTTATACACAAATTCACACTTTGGACAGCCGTCACAAAAGGGGAAATAATCTAATAAACATTCTTATTTCTGCTCAAAATCTGAGTCAGCACAAGAAGCAGTGTGGCGACGAGATGAACCTTTTTCAATTTCCAGGCGAGTGATGGGTTGAACTACCAATGAAAGGGAAGGATACTGTTGATTAACATCTGACAGTAAAGTTACCTAGGCAACCAGAGCCTGGAATGTCATCCAATCACCAGCTACGATGTGATGCAAAATGAGCGCTTTGCTTCTCGTGTGGACGCAGATTAAAGCTGGGCATTAAAAGATGGGAGTCACCAAAGACTAACTCATGACCATCCCAGGAACTACAGGGATGTGAAGTCTACCAATGATTCAGTAGCTTATTGATCCAAGTTAGGCAGCAATAACTTGAAGCGATCAATTTCTGTCTGACTTTCTCAGTCTCTCAGATCATTACGAAGGAATTTTGGCCCACTCTTCTTAACAGTTCATTGAGATTTGCAACCATTTGTTTATGCAAAGCTCTCTTAAACCACACATTTCATTCAGGTTGAGGTCTAGACTTTGACTGCACCATTGGAACAACTCGATTCGTTTGCTTTTCAGCCAGTTTGTTGTTGATTTCCTGCTGTGATTTGGATCATTGTCCAGTTGCATGACCCAATTTGGCAAAGTGTTGGCTGTCTTAGGTGTTCATGGTCAACTCAGTAACTGCAAGCTGCCCAGGTCCCCTGGCTGCAAAATAAACCTAAATCATCACCCCTCCACCACTGCACAGTTGGTATGAGATGTTTGTGTTTGGTTTTCTCTAAACAAGATCCTGTGTATTGTGGTCAAACATCTCCACTTTGGTCACTGTCCAAAGGACATTGTTCCAGAAGTCTTGTGGTTTGTTCCTAACCCATGCTGCCATGTTCTTTCTCCTGGGAGCCAAAAAAGCCATATTTGTTTTGTCTTTTTCTAATTGTGCTGTCATGAACTTTAACATTTAACATGCTAACTGAGGAATGCAGAGTCTGAGATGTAGCTCTTGGGGTTTTTGCAGTTTTTCTGAGCATTGCATGGGGTGACTGGCATTTCTTATTCATGATTTGGACACGCCTTTTAACCTTACGGTGTAACCTCCCACACCCTGACGTGAACCTCCCAGAGAATTATTACTGCCCGTCGGGTCAACGGAGCCTGCACTGACTTGAATGGTGTGGAAAGTTACAGTACAAGGTTAGGAGGGGTTTCTGGTTCAGTTCAATTCAGTTTCATTAATACAGCGCCAAATTAAAACAACAGTCGCCTTGAGGCGCTTGATATTGTAAGGTTGACCCTATAATAATACATACAGCGACCCAACAATCATATGACCCCCTATGAGCGAGCACTTTGGCGACAGTGGGAAGGAAAAACTCCCCTTTAACAGGAAGAAGCCTCCGGCCATCTGCTGCGTAACTTACAGCATTTCTGGTAATGACTTAAGTTACGATGTGGAAGTCTAAATCAAGATTCAGTCTTAAAACATATGTTCAGGTGACTAAAGGTGACTAAACAACAGAAAAAGTACATTTAGGAATGTAACATCCATCCATCCATCCATCCATCCATCCATCCATTCGCTTCCGCTTATCCTTTTCAGGGTCGCGGGGGGCGCTGGAGCCTATCCCAGCTAGGAATGTAACAAACATGGATAATTCCATAGATGGCACAAGGGATCAGTAAACGGCAGATAGATGAGTTTGAGGATTGGTCTTTGCAGTCACCTGATCCTATCATGTTCTGGAGGCTTGTGAGTGTCTTTTAGCTGCACATCTGTACCTGTAACAGCTGTCACTGTAAGGATCTTTTATGAATATCTTAGTACATTTTGAACACATCCCCAGCTTAAGATGAAGTTACACCGAGGCCTGTTTGCCGCATTTTTGACACCTGTCCCACCGGTGCCATCACAGCGAGTCAGGCTCTTACTGCTCCGGCAGACAGCGAAGGTAGTTTTGAGCTGTGAGCGTAAACTCGATTTGTGTCATATCACGCCACACTTCAGAATGAGCTCAGTCAATAGTCTATCAGGCTGGCAGCTGCAGGAATGCACACAGAGAAAATGAGGACAAGCGGGGGGGAAAAAGAGAAAAATCCTGACAGGCTGCCAGAACAGAAAGAAGTGAAGTAACATAATCATTCACAGAGCATGAAGGTGTCTCGAAAATTGAGTGTGAAAACCAACTCACATGACTGCAGCAGCGACATGCCCTAAATTTCTGTCTCCCCCTTCTGCTTTAAGAGCAAGTATAAATGATTATTAATGCATTATTCACAAAACAGAGCCGTCTCTCCCCCATTTTTTTTTCTCCACTGATGTGCGCCTTCTCCCTTTGATGATATAACCAAAGTAAGAGGGGAGAAAAGTGAGGGAGCACAGAGACTGGGAAGTTCAGAGGATGGCTTTTTTCTCTTGGGAATGCAGAGCTCTCATCCCAAAGGGAATCCTGCACTCTTCTGAAACAGTCTGAATCTTCCCGTAGACCAAGCAGCAGCATTTACATATCACTCACATAACCTCTCTCTCCGCCATGACTGCAACAAATGCCGACACCGTCAGCGCTTACATCCTCTGGCTGGCTTTCCATGACACAGGTAAACGCTGCTATATTCCTGTTCATATCACTTCCTCTTCTTTCTTTTTCAAAAATATTTTAATTTAAGATTCACATGATGACACAAATAGGAAAATGTTAAAGGCAATTTGGGAAAAGGACTGCAGAGAATAACCGCAGAATCACCCAGTGAGTTCTTTGAACTGGGGGATTCAGATATGGCAGCAGCAACAATTGGATGAGCGCGCTACAGGGAAGATGAAAGGCAGTCAAACTTGTAGACGTAATAAGTGGGCTGAGGCCTTTCATGATTCATACTGAGGCTTCATCTCACCGTTCAGGCAAGCCAGTGATTCCAAATGTTGAATAGGCTTATATATATCGGTGGATTCTTTGCAGGCTTAGCAGTGGATGATACAGAGCCAGTTAACGTCCTCCCACTGTTTATAGCAGGCATGGAGACACATGCAGTGACACAGAGCTACCCTTAAATTACTTTTTTTACCTTTGGCTTTTTAAAAGAAAAGTAGTAAATGGCATTTTATTGTCACCACTCTTATATCCGTGAGTCCAATGCAGAGCTACAGCTAGAAGGCAGCTTAGCTTAGCCTAGCATAAGTGCTAAAAGTAAGGAAATGGTGAGTCTGGCTCTGTTACTGTGCCGGGTTGATGAATAGTTCAGCACATAACACTTATAAACTTACTTTTCCCTTTTTGGATTTAATCCGAGTTTAATAAATGATATATAATATGTTAATTGGTGACCTTTAGAGATGCTAGTAGGGGATTTTGTTATCTTTGGAGAGAGCCAAGCTATCTGCTTCCATGTTTCCAATGCTCAGCTAAACTTGGCTCTATCCAGCCAAAAAATATGTAAAATGTGATAGTGAAGGTCTGACAGGAAAGCAGGGAGGGGAAGAGGGGATATTACAATGCACCATATGCTGAGGTTTTCCTAAATATTTGAAATTTAGTTGTTCAGCATTTTGGATATATGGCAAGAATTAGGCCTAGAAACTGGTCTGCAACTATTTGGCAACCACGAGTTGCCAAATAGTTGGAACCGTGAGTATTCCCAGACTGAGAAAAACTTTGTGATTACTTTAGTTGGTGGCAGATTACTACTGTTGCCCATACAAGCTGTATGAAAGATGCCAACTTATCTACACACACTCCCCAACTATTGGAAATGGAGAACATTTGCCTTTAGAGTAAAAGAATTGTCTTTTAAAATGTGTTTGTTGCAGTGGTAAAGTACAGTTTTTGCATTAGATTGCACTTTTCCCAAGTTTTACTTCTGCTCAACTAGTGGTTAGCAGTTAGTATTCGCAGTGTGATGTCACACACTTGAAGCTGTCACCTCGAGTTGTCGCCGTACTCGTGTTTTATAACCAGATGTGACGAGAGAGGAGTGGATCTGACCGCAACAGCGCACAGAAGCATATCCTGGATTGTTCTCCTTTGTGTCGCTTAGAATTTACAATTGGAAAGAGTCATAAAGCCCATAAACTCATCAAGAAAGCGTTTACTGAGTTGAGGCAACCATAGGATCCCCCCCCTCACCCACTCCCCAGATGGCCACTATAAGAATGCATGTTGAAGGTATTTCTAACCTGGAGGCTATGTCCATTTTTTAACTGTCTATCAGTTTTGCTCACTTTTGGCACCTGTCTCAAATGTCCATTGAAGCAAAGAAGTGTTTTGGACAATTGTTGGCTTTATTTTCTCTTTTGGGCATGCAGTAAATATGTTTCTACCATGGCTCTCCGAGAATAATTTTTTTTTATATTTTTTTAAATTTAGTTTTATGTAGACTTGGCCTTGTTTATGGATGACACAACTGTCACCATGGTCTGGTCACTGTTAATACTGGTCCTTTATGGTAAGCTGACTGACTGCAGATGGTCATTAAATGTTTCCTGTACAAGTTATAATTCTTCCCAATCTACGTCTTGGCAAGAAAGCAAATTCGTTTTTGCAAGTTACTCTAAAATTACTTTATATTTTCATGTCTCTGGTAAGCAGATCAGGAAAACATATCAATCCATTTTCCGTAATCCAATAATAGAAAGGAATAAGTTGCAGAATAATTTCCTGCTACCCCAGATCATTGTTTTGCATCGATCTTTTCTCTTATGATCAAATCCACCTAAAGTTAGGTGGTGGCCCTGCACAGCTAATGCTCCTCTGGAGTGTGCATATGCCAAGTGAGAGGGATGTCAGCAATAAATAGATTAAAGTGTGTAATGGCCCAATAACCACCCCTGCACTTCTCCACCATGCACGGTTGATTCACTTAAAAAAATGTCTGCAGCTGTTGGGGATGACCTAAGTTCAGATTTTCTGTTCAGTAAGAAACTGGAGGAGGTTGTGTTCAGGTCTAATTGTCTTTGTATAGAAAGAGAAATGGAAAAAACTGCGGAAAAAAATGTGAATTTAAAACTGTTTAGAAAGTGCAAAAGTGCACATGAATGCAAAACGGGTGTCCTTTGTGTTTGTGTGCTCATCTGTGCCAAGGTGTATAAGTGTACCAACTGTGTGAGTGCGTGTGTGTGTTATAGGAAGCAGTCACAGTGCTGCTCCATAAAGGAGCCTTTGAATGGCTTGGCTCTGGTAAATTTGTAGCAGATGTGGGGGAAAGAATATCCACCCAGGTTGAGTGGCCCTTCACTGCTAAGGCGACAGGAGTCCAATCCAGGGTAGGCAGACGGACGGGAGACAGGAGCCAGGAGACACACACACACACACATTCAAGCACACACAAACACACACTTGTTGGGTGAACTCCAATCAGCCAGGAGGGAACTCTGCACGGCACTAAACAGTAGACAGGACCTTTTCTTTGAACCACTCTGGCTCCTAAATTGAAAATAATTCTCACTCTTATTCCTAACAGAAAAAAAAAACAAAAAACGGTTGAGTTCCTTCCTTGTGTTGCTCTCTGGGCACGTTTTCCATTCGAGCGTACAAGTTAACTCCAGGTGCTTCGGGGATGGCCTCCACACACACTGGATCAAGCCTCCTTGTTCCCTCTGGACCCAGGGAGTCTAGAGCGCTCCGAGGCCAGGCTTTATGCCACCTTTCCTGGCTCTGACTGACGCCAGAGGACTGGTGGTGGGGGAGACTGGCGCCTCACTGCCAATTAACATCCTCTCACACTGAGAGCACGGCCAGGTAACACATGATAGGCCTGAGTCTTTCAAGCAAAGAGCTGGGCAGACAGTCAGGTGGGGTGACACTTATTAGCTTATCCATGTGCTGGACATCTGTCAGCGATACGACCCGAGGCAAGAGTTTCTTTCAATACGATGAGAGGCCCAGCATGTTTGAATAGATCCTGCACAAATATATCATTTGACACATATAAGAATATCTGGTGATGCGGTGTGCAAAGAAATAGTCCCACGTAAACACCCTGTACAGCTTTTGGAGAAATGAATGGGAATAAATGGCTTCAGCCGTGCCTTTAAGTGCTGTAAAGGCAGCGTGGACGGTAAAATTACCGAGTCCGAAAACTCATGAATAAAGTAAAAAACAGAAACACGGTTTGCACAGAGGAATCCAAAACTGTTCCCTGCACCGTGTCAGCAAATCCAGCCCCGACTTTAATTAAAAGTAGTCTGGAACATTTATCACATGGGGGGACTGAAGCTCATTCACACAGTTTCTGCCTCCTACACAGGCAATTACAGCTGATAGACGGAAGGCTTAGCTTTATTACCTGCATTGCTATAAACACGGCGTATGTACAAGAAGCTTTTCTTTCTTTTTTTTTTTCTGGTGATGAGGGATCCTATGTGCCAGCTCATAAATGAGGCCCCAGCACCGGAGGCAATCGGTAAACACAAAATGAGCTCAGTCTCTCGCCCCTAAACTGCTGTTACGACTGTGACCGCAGTGCTAAAGCTGTACTGTGTGATGAAGATGTCCCTTCAAAGCATAAAACTGCAAAAAAAAGAAAAAAATAAGAAAGATTATATGAATGCTGGGAATTGCCCTGCAGTTTTCGTCCTCGGTCTGGATAAGAATGGTTCTTGTTCCCCCGTTAGCCGGTTGACAGAAGCGATCTTGCATGCAAGGGTGCTTCTGGAAAAGCAGACCCAGGAGAGTAAGCAGATTTCTCTGTAAGCAATACGCCCGTCTCGGTGTGTAAGGGCAATGGCCACTTTGTCTGTTACTCAGGCTGTTCCATCTGACTGCAAGTGAAAACAAACGGCAAGAGGGGAAATTTCACACCCTGGGCACCTCCTTAGCAGATAAATCCCCTACTCCTCTGCCCTTTCTCCCTGTCTTTGTATTTGTTTGTATTTGTTTGCATTCTCATTTTTCTGAAATCTGCTTGTGTTTTATTCAACAGGCCGTAATGCTCTTCTCGTTTCATCCTACCTGCAGATGAACCTTGGGCGGGATAGATAAAACTGTCGCAGTTGGCCGGCGGGCATCGCTTTCACTTTTAATTAAAGCTTCACACCCAAATAAATGTAGCAGAGTATCACACCCACTCATATCGCCCTGTGAAAAAAGTCCACCGGGGCCAGATGTTTGCCTTAGCGAGGATAAATATCTAAGTGGCAGCTTTCTCTGTAACGGAATCTGCTCCCTCTGTCGTTTTGTCGGATTAGCTGGGGTAAGGAAAACACGAGGATCGTGTTCCGAGCGTTTCCCAGTCGCTGGCTGCTCAGCATAAACACCAGGAGTGCTTGGCCTCCCTCATATCCGCCTCCTCAGCTCCTCCACCTCTCTCCTTGGCCCCTGGGGTTCTAGCGCGGGTTTGTTTTAGTAGTGTAGTCCCAGAAGAGTGTTTGGTTGTGTTGTGTGTCACACTGGGTGAGTGTTTGATTATGTTAAGCGTTACACAGCGCGAGTGTGCATGTGCAGAAAGGCGGGAGATGTTAATCCCTCTCTGCTTTGTCCTCTGTCTGTGCAAGACGCTTCACACTGGAACGTCGCAGGAATTCACGAAGCCGCCGCTCTGAGGGTCTCATAGTTGTGCGCAGATTAATAAGATGGCTACTTGGATATGCACAGAAAGAAAGGAGGTATCAAGAACGCCTCAGTATGCTCATGCTAATCAAAGAGACTCATTTAGCAGCCATACTTATGCCATGAAGGGCAATTCCCATTAGACTAATTCCAAGAAAAGACACAAAATCAGTACTGAATTTCTAAAACCCGGAATTGTTTTGTTTTTACCTTGTGTTTCATGTTTAGTTTTACTTTGTGCATTTGTCTTGTTCCCGCCAGCTGGATCACCTGCCTGTGTTGTGCCACAAGTTTTTAGACTGAGTCACCGTCCAGGATAGAGATGACAAACATAAGGCCCTGGGGCCAGAATCGGCCCAGCAAAGACTCCAATCCAGACCACTGGACAGTTTTGGGAAAACATGAAGGCGGGAATTCATTTTTGAACTTTTTGAAGTTTGACAGCTGCTTTTCCTGCTGATAAAGACCTCCCTCACAGGCATTTATACTACACCAAAGTAGTTTAATAATATAAAAACAAACGACATGACAAAAAAAATCATGCTTTTAATTGGCTAATACAGAAATTTTGGTTAAAAGTTCAAGTTTTAGACATACGAAACAGTCCGGGCAGTGAGCTACCAGAACCTTTTCTGTAATTGTACACATTTATCATGTAGAATAATTGAAATGTGATGATGTAATTTCACCTCTTCATCTTATTTATTAAGATATCTCAGGGATTAAATGTGTAGTTGAACATCTTTACACTGACAATTGATGTAATATAAGTTTGACACCCGGGGCTTAAATATAACTGGAAAATATGCTCTTTGTACAAGTGTAGCCTTTTTATCAGTTAGTTAAGCAGTTAAAATGTCAGCATGTGATTAGGGGTTTAACATTTGAATTAGGAAACTCTCTCAGCCTAACTTGTAGTAGAAGAAGCTCTTTTAGCAGAGAAGTCCTCGGGCTGCAAAAAGGATGGAAAAAGGAAACACAACAACAACACAAAAAGGCCCGGATATTGACTGAAGATAGGAGTGGAGGATGATCATGGGATCCTTTCCATGGCAAAGACCTCTTCAGATATATAATACTTAAAATCAAATGAAGAATGCGCTCACTATGTGGCAGGGTGTTTTAAAGGGAAAACAAGAAAAACCAGCCATCAGCTGCAAGAACAGAAAAAAACAGATTAGGCTCTGCAAAAACATCTAAAACAGCAGACCGGCGCTGGAACTGCATTCTTTGGATATCTTAAAGAGAATGACGCATCCTCTGTAAAACACACTGGAGCCAGTGTGATGTATGGACACGCACAGCTTCCAGTGGCGCTGGGTCACTCATGTTTATTAGTGATCTGACAGAAGACAGAAATGATGAGCTGCGATGTGTACGGAGCTTTACTTCCAGCTCGGACTCCTCCAAATGAGGGAATGTTGATTGGACTGTGCTTCAAAGTGCAGATAAATACTAGCCCAAAAGATACTCAGGAAGAAACCTGGGGTTTTTAGGCCTTATGTAAAGAAGGAGGAACATTAAAGAAGGAGGAACAGATTCATCACAACATAACTGAGCTGAATTGCACTTGAAGACAGCAGAAGGAAAGACCTGGCAAGGCATCACAAAAAAGAAAACTCATTAGTTATTGAGATCCATAGGTTTCAGACTTCGGGCAGCCGGTTTTCATTTGACTCCCTGCAAATGGGACTGTATTAAAATACATTGTTTTGTTCAGCTCCTTGAATTCAAGCGATTGCACTCTAAGTCATCATCATATAACTGCAACCTAAATATTTTCTGTAAGTAATTTAAAGAAACAAAAGAAAAGTTTGTCCTAAGTTATCCACACACAGCTTTACTCGCGCTGGCTCTAACACATTAAAAAGTAATGCACTATAATCACATTTTTCTGTAACATAGGCAGTTTAAAGCTCCGCCTGGCTGTTGTTTTGAGATTGCCAGTCCCCCTGTGGTTCAGCTGATGCCTTGACTCGAGATTTTTGTACCTGTTTTTGCTGCTTTGGTTGACCTTTTACTGAACTGGGCTGGACTTCTGTGAGTCTGTTTTTCTGAAATTAGGCCTCACTCTTTGTTTTTGCAACCTGGCGTCGTGCACACTTTGCATCTTTATTTTCGGGTCCTCCTTTGAACTTCTGAACTTTAAAAAATAAATGTGGTGTTATGTATTAATATACACAGCTGGAATTAGTGTTCAACAAATGCACACAAACCATTTATTCTTTCTATTCCAAAAGCTTAAATATTATGATCAGAAATTTGTGATTAGTAGTCTGATGGTGTGAAGTGTGTTAAGCATGTGTTAAGAAATGAAACACAGAATATCACCAGCATTATTTAATTCTGCATCTGAGGCCTCCGTGGATGATACATGTGCTGGTTTTTTAAATTAATTGCACACTTTTCTAATGAGTAAGCTTTCCTTCGCCATGTTTGGCTGTATTTTGGAAACCCAGCTGAAGCACCTGGCCCAGTTGGGTTCTGGTTTGGGGCTACAGACTGGTCCCACTAATAGGCACTTGAGCCCCCCCGCCACATCCGCCTAGTACCATGTTCCACTTAATGAGGCTCTAGCCTAGGCTGTAAACAAGCCCAGATGCAACCCCAAAACACACACAGGAAATGTCTCATGACCATAACAACACAAGGATCCTGCCAGCTCATGCATGATGGGGTGTGAACAGGAAGGCTGATCCTTGCAGGTTTTCTCCCTCTCTCCTCCACAGGCAGTTATTATCCTGAGGGAAAAGGCCGCATGTGGTACTGCTGCTGTAGCCCTTGGTCTGCATGCCAAATCCTCACCAGCCGCCAAGATCATCACAGACCGTTGCCTCACTCCGTTTCCACAGCCTACAGTTACAGTATGTACACAAACCGCAGTTTATTCAGCACTGTGTTGGACCTGGCATGGCAGCTTTAACACGCCACAATAGGAACAATGTCTTATACAACAAGGTTTTTCTTTTACTTGTAGGGGGTTCAGACCTTGACAAAAGGTCCAGTGTTGGAGTGAGTGTGGCCCCAGCTGGTTCCTTTTACTCCGCAGACTGGCTAATGTACAGTGATCAGCCTGAGTCAACAGTGCTGGCTAGAAAGGGGCTTAATTGATGATAGGAAAGTTGTTTTTTGGATAAATGTGTTTGAACTGCCCCAAAATGTCCTATTCAATAAATTCTCCTTTTATTTACAGAATACAAATAATCCCGGGCAACCTGAGCGGATACTTGCATAAAGTGCCAAACACGCAAGTTAATTAACGCACTCATTCTTGCAAACAAAGAACAGAAGCCAGGCTAGAAAACTGTTCCCATTGGTGTTATATTGAGGACTCCCCCTACACCCTTCAACTTTCCACACACACCCACAATAACAGGCACCATTCACACAGTGCCGCTTTAATTAGCCAATTAAGTCTGGTGGAGTAAAATCACCCCTCTGTTTTAAAGTGATAATTCAACATTTGTTATGTAGCGTCAGTTTGAGCCTTGTTCCATCCACCTGCCGGTTAGCTTAGCTTAGCATAAAGACTGGAAACAGGTGACAAAGAAAACATTTAAATCTTGCTAATTAAGATTTTACATCAAATTTATATAATCTTTTTGTAAAAAATATTTGAACAGAACCTCTCTTGAAACCGCATCTTGTTTGGATAAGTCAAACCTCACTGTTTTCCCTTCTTTCCAATCTCTTTGCTAGGTAGCGGGTGGCTAGCTTTAGCGTCATGTTTAGCAAAAAGACAGAGTGGTACTAGTCTTTCTCTTACTCTAGTCTTTCTTTTACTCTAAGAAAACAAGAAACTATTGACTTACAATTTTTTTGTGCGTGTAATTCTGTGAAATATTTGCTAATTACAAAGATAGCCAACAGTTAGCTTAGCTTTGCAAAAGACTAATGGTAAAATAGTTTCAGACTTGTGATTTTTTTATGGAAATAAAATTTATAATAGCATGTTAATGACAGAGATTTAGAGGTACTGGCTTGCAGATTTTCTTACTTGCTCACACTTGTTTCCAGTCTAACTATCAACTAAAGTGATGTGCAAAAGTCTACCCTCATTGCTGTATATTTTGCTTCTAAGCAGCCAGACTTGTAGTTTTTTAAATGCTCTTGATCAATAATTCTTCAGGCTTTCTGAAGGTCTTTCAGGGTTTTTAGTTTGGGCACTGGATGCTTTCTCACCAAATTTCAGTCCACTACTTTTACCTTTTAGATGACGATTTTTATGTTTGCTTAATGCTGACCTATGAGTCATTCATTGATGAGTCAATATAAAAAGGAAACTAATTTGAACTATGAAGCAGTGTGTTGAGTCAACAGATCGCAGACAACTCAGCTAATTTAAAATTGTATTACTATACACACGATTTGGCCCCATTTTTTTTGTTTTTTTTTTTGTTTTTTTTGTTGTTTAATGTAGGAAAGATGCCATAGATAACACAGGCAGATGATGCCAATAAGGGGATTCCCCATTGAGCTATTAGTGGAAAACATTTCCTATCCTCAAAAATTGATGAAACTGAATAAATGGAGGAAAAAAGAAAAAGAAGGGGTAGGCCTGAAAAACTATTTACACCAGATAAACAGTATCTGGAAGTCATGTCTTTAAGAAATGGGAAAAAATACAGGAAAGACTTGACACAGAACCTGAGAGATGCATCTGGCCCTTCAGTTGATTCACTGAAGCCTCATCAGAAATGGTCTCGGCGGAAAGCTGTCAAGAAGTTATTGTTAAGGAAGGGAAACAGGGAGAAAAGATTGACGCATACCAAATTACACAAGAACTGGACTGAAAATCAGTGACAACAGGTGTGATGGAGCGATTAATCCAAACTTAAAATTTTAGTTCAGTTTGTTGTCACGATGTATGGAGGAGGTCAAGTACAACAGTGAGTGTCTGTAGCCATTTATAAAACACAGTGGAGGCTTCTGATTTCTTGAGCTGCATTTCAGCCAGTGGTTTTGGGGATCTTGTCAAAATTGATGAAATTATGAACTCAGAAAACCACCTGGAAAGTGTCTGATTGGTAGCAGCTTTATTTCTAGACATGACAGTGCATTCCTGTCATACTTAAAGAAATTCCAAAAACGTATACTTTTAAGGCTATGATTAACATATTTACACATATTGTATTTCTTTGTGTATTTGCACATTTGAATAAATCTCTGGACCCATTTTCCTGGCAAAATCTAAAGAAATGAGTGGTGTCTCAAGGACTTTTGCTAAGCTACTAGCTAGCAGCTTATTGTTTGAATACAGATATAACGATGGTACTAGCGCTCATCTCAGTTCTGCCAAGAGAGTCAATACACTGTAGAAGGAAAATCTGGAAAATATTCAACAAAAACAGCAGGCTTGCAACTTTGCAAATAAGTAACTTTTCAGACTTTATGCTAAATCTGCAGAGGTAGCCTAGCAGTCCTCTCATCTCACTCCCTGCAAGGATGTAAATGTTTGAGATTAAGACTAACTCATTGTTTTGCATACAGTTTATTGGCCTTCTGTCAGTTTTGGCCGGCGGTCATAGGTTCTGTCCAATAATATGACGCGAGACTGGAGTAAAAGACATCCATGGATTGGCACTTTATTAAAGAAGGAGCATGATAACAGCACAAACACTAACTACAACTAAACAAAATGGCTTCCTTTTATACTCTACCTTTTCAGGTGAGCATCTGGAATAGCCCAAGTATGGGGGTTAACTAATCAAAATGAACACATAACCCTCCACACAAACAAACATACAATAACATCAAAGCACATCACAAACATATACATATTTCCAACACATACTATAAACAAACCAATAACATAAGCTTCACCCATTTCTATCTAAATTAAAACCCTCTTTATCCATACTCCCTAACCTGGCACACTGGTCTGCTCCAAGAGCTCTTAAACAGGTGATTGAGCCTCTTTTGCTCCACATCCTGCAAGAAGCAACTAGGACAGGTGAGTACCTTTACAAGTTCTCATTTCACATATGTTTAGGTTATTGATAAATGATTAACTGCAAACAGCTCTAACTTTGGCTCTTTTCCGACACAGGTAGGATGGCCAGTCCCACTGTCTCTTTTCTGTTACAAGCTGTCAATTTAATTGTATATCAAATAACCTAATAAAAGACTCCAAAAGATCTAATGTGTTTCCTTTATTACCCTATTTTAAATTCCCAATCCAACAATTTATTATTAACAATACCAACCAGGTAATGGAACCCCTGGTCTCCATTACACCTTCTTTGTCATTGCAAAGGCTCACTGACTGAGAGCAGGCGTATGCGATTACAGACAGCATTAGAGCCATCAGTGCTGCAGTGCCAGTTTTTCAGAGCATTCATCATCTGAAAACTTCATGAATCAAAACAGTCAATATGAAATAGAACTAAGTCAAAAAAAATAGAGAGGAAAAAAGGCAGACAAGAACAAACTTCAAAACTCCAAATCAAAGCGTGTGAAATGCAACCGAGAATAGCAGATCCTTACTGAGCCCGGGGCTGGGGTGGGAGGGGAGGATCAGTGGGTGGGGGTGGGGGGTGGTGTGCCTCCTTTTCTCAGAACACAGAGCCGAGGGGTGAGCCTTTGATGGCGGAGCGTGACATGAGCACATTTAGGATGGGGGTGCAGCAGCAGCAGCGCGACAGCAGACACACTTTGCCAGAAGACCGAGCTCCACATCTGAGCGGTTCTGATCCATTTTGGCACTCGCTGACAGAAAATCTGTGTCAACATTGTGACTTTCATCAACTGTCCTGCTTTGACTGACCCACTGGAGCTGTTCCACTTGTTTTGAAAAGCTAGACTCGAGAACTGAAGGCTGTTAAGTTTTCGCTTCCCGGCGTTAAGCAAGAGTGCCACAGATTCAAATGCTGAATGTAGCCCGCTGTTGTTGATCCTTTAGTTAGCGAGTCAATGGCACAAACAGTCCACAGGGGTTTAAAGATGTTCAGGAGGGCCAGAGCAGGTTTCAGGGCCGAGCTTAGACTCCCACATCCTGTCCATTTCCGCTCCCTCCCTTTAGAGTGTTTCTAAAAGCAGTCCTTGCATGGGTTTGTGTTCTTTGTTGATGCTTTTTTTCACATTTTTTCCCGTCCTTTGTAACTCCTGCTCCCTCTCTTTTTCTCTGGGGAGAGACTCTTTGGTACAAGAGATTAGAGCGGGTGCTGCCTAGCAACTGAATAAAAATGGCAGCTACAAAAGGGGTGCTCTCACTCTCCAACGTCTGACCTACATAATCCCAAGCCTCTGATCGTGCAACATAACAACATGATGAAAGGCCTGCTGTGATTTAGCCCTCAAACAAATACTTGCCATGGCTGACCCCCTTGCTCAAAGAGCCATCTCGCTTACTGCAGAACACCAAAGGGTGACTTCTGAAATCTTGACGGTGCCTAATTAGAAAGGAAGAAGAGGCTGCGAACGCTATTGGAAATGAGATGAATGTATTTGAGGAGATGGCAGCAGAGTGGCAAAGGAGATTAACAGTGATCACAGCAATGCTGTTGGCTTCAGAGAGCGAGAGCGAGCGGTGGAACCTCCCTCTGTTCACTGATTCATCTCTCCTTCAGCCACAGGCAGACGGAGCACAGGAATGAGTACAGAGGGATGAGAAAGCTTTACTTCTCTGTCTTCTGCTTATTGATCAAAGGACGTGAAAAAACAAAAAAATATATATTTAAAAAAAGATACAGCAAAAAGCTGGAAACTTTTTCTTCAAACTTTCACTTCCTGTAAAGTGCTCCTACTCCCATCCGTACCTCTTATGTTTTTATTTGTTCTGACCTACAGCGCTGTTTTCCCTGCACTTTTGACATCTTTAACTTAATTTGTCCCAAAGTAACTTCACAATTAGAACCATATCCTCTCGGTAATGCCACTTGCTCAAACCATCTTTTGTCTTTGGTGTCTTGAATATTTCAGATAGAGGTCCCGCTCTAGAGACCTGTGGCAAAACTGGCAGTTTTATAAACCAGGAGATCACGTACTGGTTCACTCTAGTAGAAGATCATAGGGTGAGTTAAAATACACCCTTTCAGAACAGCAACACGTTTGAGAATAATGATTGTAGCTCTCACTAATTCTATAACTCTGAACATCACAAAGAGTGGATTTTACAAAACATTGTCATTTTTTCATCCCTGGACTTGGAACAACCCGAAGGTCCAATGTGGTCGGATTGGATATTAAGCACTAGGGAAACAATGGACTTGTAGTCTTGTTGCATTTGAAATGATTGCTTCACAGACGGAGACCAGGTCTGCGATCATTCAGTTGTCCTCCTCGAAGCCACTTGGATGCATCAGGAAGATGATAAAAGATGAAGTCTGCGATCAGTTTGTGTTTGAATGGGGTCAAGTTGATAATAGCATGCAGTCTGTTTGTGATAATACAGCAGTGTGTCTGTAATAAATCACTGAAAATTGCAAATCTGATGTCTACATACATAGAAGATCCCAGTAAACAGAAATTCACATGAACTACTTCAGCGTCCAACCAGAAACTTGCAGACCGGGAACAGACAATTCAGAAATCCTCCACAAATAACAACATAGTTAATGCAGGAATGGGCTTAAACAGTAGTCTTGGTAACCTTGCTTTCCTATGGGAGTAAAACCAGAAAGCAACCAGTTGAACCGAGTTTCCTATTGCAAAGAGATGAGCTGCCATTGGACAGACTAACTCCAATTGATTCCAATGTGTTGCCAGTCTCTCTTAATTTATAATTTAGATATGCTGTAGTTATCTGAGTGACTGCAGTCACTCCTGGATGGACTGTGATTGGCTGCAGAAGAGTTCTCTCCTAGAGGTTGTGGCTGTTCATTGGTTTCCAGGTGTCTGAAAGGTGCAGTCACTTCCTGTTTCTTGTGCACTCTTTAGTGTCAGTGGATGACGCTAAAGAGTGAAGTAAGGGCATTATTAATTATGATTTCAATACAACAATAGTCACCCATTTTTACTTTTTTCCTTACCGTGAGCTTTCCTCACTCACTGCTCCTTATTATATTTAACTCCTCTTATATCTCGGAGCGAGTCGACACTCCTTGTTAAGGTCCTGAAACAAAACTTTAGCTTCTTTCTGTAATTTTGCCATCTCAACAACGCCACAAACGTGTGCACCCGCTTGTAAGCCGTGCTGCAGATTGTTGCTGTGCCTGCGTGCTCTTCATTGAAGTTTTAAATGTTGATTTGAGTCCCTTTTGGACGATGTTTAATTCATAGTTCATTCTGATTTTAATTCAAAGGAACACTTCCTCTTGTTCGTGTCTCTACCCTCGTTAGATGAAGATGAAAGGATGAAGACTGAAGGTACGTGTCCTTGAGCTCACATCAAGCACAGTTACAGCTGAGACTGCGATCCACAGAGTAATAAATATCAGGTCAGTGTGATATGGATATTTAATATCTGACTTGTTAAAACTGACCAAACCTTCTAGGTAATGGATAATATTTTAAATACAAACTGACTTTCTTTCCTTTACTGAAGTGAGGCAGATGGGCCTTTTTCCCCCAGACAGCAGCACTGAAAATATTGACGTGAACTTGGACGAGCAACAGCTGGACTTTATCCTTAAAAATATCTCTCAAACAACACAGAGAGGTAACTGGAGATGGACTTTCAGTACCTGTATACAAACCTCCAACAGATGTATGTATGACACAGTAATTTTGAATGGTGAAAACACCTTTAAGCATTCCCTCTGTGCTACATTAGAGGTTCTTAAACAATAAGAAACCCTCTGCAAAACGGCTTTTCATCTCTCAGTCTGCCTGCTTTCATTAAACCGGCTGGAAAACCTCAGCCCCTCAATCTCTTCCTCTGCCACTTGACACTGAAATCCTCATTTTAGACAAAAAGTCACCATCAAACTTGCCTCAGAGGTCGCCGCGCGGGCCGTGATATCAGCATGCGCGCGCGGTCGCGTTGTGTGGTTTTTGTGCGTGTACTGGGCGTCTGATTGGAGTCCGGTTGCGAGGACTGGTGAGCTGTGTGAACTTTGGTGCTCTCTGACTGCCGCATTTTCATGGAAAGCATCTCTTTGGGGGCCTGCAGGTTTTCAATGCGCTCATTTACACATCAAAACAGCACAGGAAAGGGATAGTGCTCAAGGGGGGTGAGGGGCTGCAGAAGGGAGGGAGGGCAGGGTAATGAAGGATGCTTTATTTTCTCTTTTTACCCTCAGGGTTGGGCAGGGGTTTTAAGTCTATGAGGGAGGCGTACTGATGCCATAATGATCGCCTTTAATCAGACCCATGACCAGATGGAGGGATTTCTCCTCAGCAGACAAAAACACAGTGTCAGCAGCTAAAGCGGGATAACCGCTGAGGTGTTTTTACGCCTTTTAGTCGAAAACAAATTGTACAAATCCCGGATAAACAGAATCAATAAATACTCTGTAAAGCTCTCAGCGCACACAATGAAATTTCCCTGAGAAACCTATAAGGGAAAAGTGTTGCCTTTTCTGGGAGTAGCCTCACTCTTGGCCCAGACAAACTTGGTGCTCAGTGTGACTGACTCTGACACTATTTAACCTCCTGAGCCAGAGGAGAAGAAAAACAGTGCCGAGCCTCAGCCAAACTAAATCTTTCGAGCGAGACCGGGCTTACTTACTCCTGAAATTGGACATTACTGGAGATGGGGTGGGGTCTTCTTCAAAACAAGCCTGCTGCTGATTGGCTGGCGCTCCTCCAGCCCCGCAGACCTCAGGTGTGTGCGCGTTTGTATGCGTGTGTGAAGGCAAGGTGTTCCCGGCAGCCACATATCTGGCGCCAAAAGAACCACAGCTCAAACAAACTGTTTTTGGAATGAACCTTTCTTTCGTTCGTGCCTCTATCTGAAGCGCTGTGCTGTGTGATTCCTTTCCTCTGTGAAAGAAAAGAGCTAAAAATAGCTCTCAGTGACCTGGAAATGCAGCGATAGACTTCATACTTGTGGAAAAGAAACACATTAAAGACATCCTGTCGCTGTTGCTGGCCCCACTTTTTTATTTTAAAAAAGAGGCTTTTTATTCAGCACTACATGGAAAAATATATTTAAAAAAAGCTCAAGAGGGGCTTAACCCTCTGCAGCTCCTATCTAATCAGAGCAGCTCAGCGCAGGTGGGACAAGCTGGTTTGTGTCTCACACGGCAAGTGTTTGGCCTCTCTGGGTCATGTCACTGGAGTGTGAACCGGGGAGGAAGCACGCGCCCCCGATCAGTCGCTCGTGAACTGGAACATGTGGCCTAAAAACACCACCAGCCGAGCCTCGGGCCGCGAGGGCTCTCCAAGCAAAACAGCTCTTTTTAATAGTTAAATGTGATCCACACAGTGTCAGAGTCCAGGACTCGCAGCGCTCGCCTGCCAAAACCGTGGACAGCATCTACAATGGCTGAGCAATGAAAACAAAAGAGGGGAGGATATTGGTAGTTAACCCACATCTTCTTCCAACGAAGGAAGGAATAAGTAATTTAAGTTAACTCATGCGTTGCACAAATCCACGACAACACCACCACGCCAAGTGGAAATGTGGTTAATTTACTGCAGAGACACAACTTGCCTTTGATTTTAAAAATGCTGTGCGTGTCATAACTGAACAGTGGAACAAGCTGTATTACATCCTTAATGACTCGGCTGAAATTCAAGCGGTGGAGAAAAAAAATGCAAACGACACAACTTTTAGATGTGCGGAGATGGTCAGCGAGCTCACCCCTGCTTCACCCAGCTCACATCCCGGTAACGTTCCTGGTCATCCCACTTTTACCAAACTATCACTCCCACAAGCTGCTCCTGCTGCTGCTGGTGATTGTGGTGACACAGCACACAATTACACACAAACATAATAAACTCCACCGCTGTCAAACACTAATTTCCACACAACTTGCTGTGTGTGTGTGTGTGTGTGTGTGTGTGGTTGCAGTTTACGTTTGCGCTTACACTGTTAAAGTCCAGTAATGTAAAAGCTATTTATTTTCACTTTTTTATGGACCGTGTGAGGAGATGGTAGCGCTCATGCACAGTTAAAATCAGGTTTATTACTGAAAAGTTAGCTGCAGAGGACCAACTTAGAGTATTTGTTCAATGAAAAATAATGCTATGCATACCTTCTCTCTGAATCAGCCAGTGATCATTTATACCTCGTGTCAGTTTCTGAGAGCACGTCGTTGCTTTAGCCAAACAAAATGCACTGCTTTGCGGAATTCCTTAATTCATATCACAAGCGCAGGCTCCAAGAGACACAAGCCGCATATAAACTCGAATATTAAGTTAATAATCCATCTACTCGATGAGCAACCACAGTTTTGGCCGCGTGCGCTAAGCTTCAATCTGTCAGTGAAACCATGCAATAAGGCTGAAATCCACTTCAGGTCTGTCCTCTCACATCAAAGTGCCGAGTGTTTGCACGGGGATCAAATAGAGCAGCGAGAGGGCAACAACAGCGATTCGGCGGAAGGATTAAAACAGCTATTAATTAAATATATTCCTCTGATGATGCAAACATTAATACTTGCCACGGTTTGTCACTCTATTCATCAGCAATTCTCTTTGAGGATTATTGTCGGGGACGCCTCTGGGATGTAGCCTGCGCTTTGGAAGACAACACACGCGGCAGCAGTCCTGCTGTAAAAAAAAAAAATCCCTGAAGAAGAAAAGCTACGAAATCTATTCAAACAATCATCTGTAGCCACGAAAACTTATTAAAGGTTGCTGAAACTGTTAAACGGTCATCAAAACAACAAGAAGGCAAGAAAGTTGAGGATGAGTTCCGCAAATTTATTATCCTTCAAAAGGCCAGAACCAGAGGTCTTAGAAAAGGCACTTGATTTCCCACGACCTTTTTAATAAATGTATCTAAACAACAAATCCTGTAAGAGCCAAGGTGAACTTTAAATTAAATATATTGACAATAAATAACACATTTATACACATTTATACAGTTAATCATGCCACTTTCAGGGAGGAGAATACGCTAATATTTCCCAACATACCTCCCCTACGAGTCTCTTTTTCCCTCTCTTTGCAACACCGGGCATGTCTACTGCACAGAACACTATGAACAGGAAACATATGGATAGCAATACTGAACATTTTTCCCTTTATGCACTGAATACTGTTTATAGTTTCTCATGGTGTAGCTTCGTGTCCCTTGGCAGCAGCACAGAAGTAAGTGACAGTTCAATTCAATGCCTCATCTTCATATTAAGTCTTTTAGCAGCTCCTTACACAGGGCAAAGGTGTGTGAGTGTGTGTGTGTGTGCTCAATCTCAGACGTGTGTGGGGTTGTCTGAGTGCAGGTCAGTCTTGGCCATGTGCAGAACCACAGCAGGAGATTTGTAGTGGCAGTGTGTGCTGCCGCAGCTGACACCGCTGCAGGGTTTCCTACTACTAGTCCTGTCTGCCAGCTTCCTGCTGCACAGGCCCTGCCAGGTCTGCAGGGTCTTGGAGCTCCAAACCCACACCCCGCTGGTGATACCGACCACCAGCGACATGAAGATCTTCAGCATGAACACGGCCACTGTGGGCACGGACGTCTGAAGCGAGCAGTCGCTGCCGGGTCCGTTGAAAGATCCGCACTTCATCTGCAGCCCCCTCAGCTTCCAGTAGTCCATGTTGAGCCTCTCGTAGAAGTAGCAGACTATGACGCAGGTGGCCGGCACGGTGTAGAGGATGGAGTAGATGCCGATTTTCACCATGAGCTTCTCCAGCTTCTCCGTGTTGGTGCCCTCGGTTTTCATCACTTTCCGGATGTGGAAGAGCGCCACGAAGCCCGTGAGAATAAAGGAGGTGCCGATGATGAGGTAACATGACAGAGGGATCAGGACGAAGCCCGTGAGGGCGCCCGAGTCCATGCTTCCTACGTAGCACAGCCCCGTCAGCTCGTCTCCAGCCACCTTCCTCATAGTGAGGATGACGATAGTTTTGAGAGCAGGGATCCCCCAAGCAGCCATGTGGAAGTAGTTGCTGTGAGCTTCGATAGCCTCGTGGCCCCACTTCTTCCCTGCAGCCAGGAACCAGGTGAGGGTGAGGATGACCCACCAGATAGACGAGGCCATGCCAAAGTAGTAGAGGATGAGGAAGACGATGGTGCAGCCGGTGGACTCCAGCCCCTCTTGGATGATGTACAGCTCGCCGTGCTCACGGTCGCAGGCGATGTTCTCGGGCCCAGCCACTGAGCGGATGATGAAGGCCACGGAGTAGACATTGTAACACATGGAGAGGAAGATAATGGGTCGCTCTGGGTACTGGAAGCGGTGAGGCTCCAGGAGGAAGGTCAGGACGGTGAAAGCGGTGGAGACGAAGCACAGGATGGACCACACAGTCATCCAAATGAAAGCAAAGTCTTTGTCCTGCCTAGACCAGAAGACATCCACAGCAGGGGAACAGCGTGGAGCGCAAGACTGGCTCTTCTCCACAAACTGGAACTTGTCTGGGTTCTCGCAGGAACCCACGCTGCCCGGAGAGCGGGTGTTGCCCGTGCCCGGCTGCCTGGGGCGAGGGGGCACTGGAAGCATGCCCTCCCCTTTCTTCCCCTCCGTCCTGGTTTCGTTCTCCGGGGCTTCCATGCACAGAGCGTTGGGGTCATTCCTGGTAGGCAGCTTTTCGCAATTAAGTGACTCCGGCCAGGTGTAGCTGAACTTCTTCATGACGGGAGCGCACTTCTCCTTGGCCTGCTCGCACATGGGTCTGCATGCGGGGATGGAGGTGGACACTTTGTCCGTGCACATGGGGGCGAAGAGGGAGCAGAGGAAGAAGCGGAGGTGCACATGGCAGCCGTAATGCACCAGGGGGGCAAACTCTTGCAGTTTGATGGCAGCCTCCTTCTGGTCGTCGTGGGCCATGAAGTTGGGCATCCGGGTCAGGTTGTAGCCGATCCCCTGGCACATGGGGATCGTGATGAGCTCGCACTTGGCCGGTCTGCCACGCTCCAGGTCGTAGGAGCCAATCTCAAAGCTGGAACCCGAAATCACCAGCAGACACCACAAAAAAATCACCACCTTCAGCGGACAGCCGTCCATACTCATCGTTTCGGCCAAAAAGAAAAGAAAAAAAAAGGGGTCTCTGTCTTTCAGAAGACACACGGGGTCGGGTAGAGAGGATCCCCGCTATTTCCCCATGTCGAGGGCAGGTCGAAATTCAGCCAGCTCTCCGTTAGAAAACCTCCCCAGCTGCACTCGGAGCGGCTCGCTGTTATGATTTAGTCCTGAATTAAAGCGGTTACTCCCACAGTCTGCCGAGATAAAGGTCCGTGACTAAAACGTGACAGAAACTTCGATACAAGATTGAGGAACGAAAACAAAAACAAAAATCGTAAAATCAAACGCCGGGGAGCTGTGCGTAAATCCTCAAAGTGGACCGAGCGAAGAGAAAAAGAGAGGCAGCGATCACAGCGGCTGTTTGAGCTGCTGTGAGGCTGTTTGTCGGCTCCAGCTCTTCCTCCTCCGCTTTCAGGCTCGACACTGAAGTTTGAAAGCCGCTCAGTGGGACTTCACTGAGGGAGAGACGGAGAAGAGGAGGAGGAGGGTGGGCGCTCCGTGACGCTCACATTTCAGCCCGAGCACTACACAAGGAAAATTATCAGACAGATGCTGGAGGATGGTCAAATACCTCTGACATTTCTGCCCTGAATAGTATGCCTACCCTTTCAGGCGCTTTGCCTGGAGGGTGGGGGGAAGCTGCAATGTCACGACGAATATAGTCGTTTGCACACTCGAGTAAAAAACAAAATTATCGATGTGACAGAAAAGCTGCTGCACTTATTTGGCAACTTTTCAAAACACGACGTAGGGCAGCAGTTAAAAAAGGCAAAAAATCTCACTCAGGAACAGCTATAATAATAAAAACTTACATGCAGTAATGAGGATACCATGGATTTCTTTTTCTTTCTTTTTTTTTTACAGCAGGCTATTCTACATGTTTGCAGTGTGAAAATACATAAAAGGTATTCATGCATTTGGTCATTCATTAGTAATGTGCCAAGTAAACCTGCAGAGGCCCCCTTACCTGGGACTAGAAGTGCTGCTGTGTTGCCCAGCTTGTAGAATAATTAAATGCAGCATTTAACACATTTAATATAACAGGAAAGTGGGTCACAGAGCAGATAGTTCTGTGCCATTCTGCAAATTTTGGTGTTGATCGATACCAAATTAATACAGGGTCAATATTTCGCAGACCAGTATCGATACGTTTTACTTATAGAGGCAGCTTATGTAGGGGAAGAGCAGTGCGTCATGACGTATGAGATCAATTTGAAAATTCTGATCATATTTTAATAATCACCAAATCACACCTTTCAGCTTTTCATGTATTTTGAAACCTTTTTGTAGACCCTGAATGTAAACACAAAAAAGTTAAGACATTTTTCATAGCGCATGTTTGGGGTATATTTTTTCACTCCCAAAAATATAATTAACTCAACAAAAATCATTGGCCTAAATACTGAGGATCAGATGGTATGATACTAGTGATATCTGGATAGATCCGCCCAGCTTTAGTACCAGGTTTAGACAAAGGAAGCTTCAGGATTTGGTAAAAGCTAAGGTCTGTCTTTTCTAGAAGTATCACATTTACAGCAGATACTTTCAAGCAGTTGGTTAGTATTAAATATTAGTTACAAACTAGCATTCCAATGAGGACGTGAAGTCATATAAAATGCAGACCATACAGTCGGATATGAAAACAAGGGGAGCTGGAATGGTGGTTATGTGTTAATAAGTAATTTTGAGGACTCCATAAAAATGACATATGTGAGGCAGGAACGTTCCCCCTCTGGATCCCTAATAAGGAACCTGCTACTACTGCTCCTTAGAGTTTATTTTTCTCCAGCGGAGTTGTAGAAAATAACCCGCTCCTATGGTAAAGTGATAGTCCCAGTGGCGTTTCACTGTTGCTGACTCACAAATTACTCTGTCACCATTTCTGCTAATGTGTTCATGCAATATAATGTGAAACTTTATTAAGCTCTGCGGGCCAGTTTCTATAAAAGCAAAGCAGTTCTGCAGCTGTTTTTTTTCTTTCCTTTTTCTTGCTGCCTTGCTAAAAGATGCTTCAGAAGAGGCAGGTGCTTGTATGCAGACCAGTTGAAGGATCTACAAACACAAGACCCATGCATACCCAGAATACATAAACAGGATGATTTCACGGGCATGATGAGACGAGACAAAGCGGTGCACGGAATCAGGCATAACAGGCAATAAACGAATGCAGTGGTGGTCGTGCAGAGCAGGCTATTGTTTCCATCTAGTGGCTGATTGGGAAGAGCCTGCAGCTCCACAGCTGTCGCTCTGAGCATTTGATCTTTTCTCAAACAGGGCTGGAACTCAAGGATTTTGGCCCCTTGCCCTGCGGGACTGAATGGGTTGTCAACTGCATACTGTCTCTATTAGCCCCTGTATTAAAAGTCTGTCTGCTGCAGCGAGATGCGTTCATGCCTCGTCCTGCCCCTTTCTGAAGGGTTAACATTCAGGGCACTGCACAGCAGGTTAAATACATTGAAAAATTAGAAAGATGCCGTGGAAGTTCATGGAGCGTTCTTATTTGCTTCAATAGAGCTGATAAGAGTTATATGAAATACCACTCCCATATCTAATGTTAAATAAAGGGTTACCAGCAGCAGCAGCAGCTGGTAGCTAAGCAGCATGATAAAATAAAAAACTTTTTTTTGCTTGAGTTATATTTATGTATTTATTTATTTTATTTAGGACAGTGCATGTTAATGAACATAAATATAAAAAAAAAATTACATGAATGTAAACATACCAGATTATAGCCAAGGGCTATAAAACTGAAAAGCAAACCACGCTTGGTTAGGCCAAAACAAAATCTGCAGCTGCTAGCTTTGCTTAAAACTCATATGTGCAGCTCGATTTCAGTAGTTAAAATGTTTTAAAATCATAACCAAGAGGCAAACTTATAGGCTGAAAAATGAAGACAACCCAGAAGCACCAAAAAAATGCCATTTATTCAAAATGTGTGCAGTGCAACCCTTACAGTTTACTAATGCAGGACCCTCTCATATGAACATGGTTACTTCCAGCCATCGTTTACAAGCTGAGCTTTAGCCACTACAGGTCAGACGGATATAATCTTTGATGTAAACAATAAACCAGAATGTCAGTGAGTTAGCAGCTCATCCAGCCCACGATCCTTCACAGTTCACCTGCCACGGGCTACAAATGAAAATTAGCTCATGGGTCTAAATCTGGCATTGTTTACACGGTGTATTAAAGTGCTCATGTGAATTAATATGCATCGTCCCTTTCTGATAAACATAAATATAAACACAAGGTACTGTATTTCATGAGATGCAGGAAGAAAGTGATAAGTTTTCTTGTCATCGGGTGGCTGTATTGCACAGAATAATTAGACTTAAACTCCTTTGAGAAGTTGAGGAGACACAAAAAATTTCAAATCTAAGACAGAATAACCTCATTTACTACCAAATCAAAGTGTCTGAGTTCAAGCGTATTTAGGAATATTTATATTATTATATATTTCCACAGTGGCCATAAATCATCTGCTATAATTAACTTTAACCTGTAGTTTTTCAACTCTTGATGATCTGGTTTCTTATTATAATACCAAACATCAAAACCTTCTTAATACATTCGCTCCACTCAAACGCAGATCTGTCTCCTTTTCTCAGCACCTTGGTTTACATCCACCTTGCGCCTTCTCAAAGCTAAGGGGCGCCAACTGGAATGCCTCTTTAAGAAAACTGGACTAACCATACACAAAGAAATGTATAATAATCACATTTTGTTTTACAAGAACTGTATTGCCTCAGCCAAATCTGCATAATATTCTTGTTTAATCTGTTCTAGTGCATGTAAAGTTTCTTTTCTTGTTTAACAACTTGGCCTCTGGACTCTTTTCCTTCTCATATGTATGTGCTGGCTTTTGTAACTCTCTCATGTCCTTCTTCACAATCAAAATTTCTAATATTCACCAGAAACCTAATTCTGCAGGAGGTGAAGTCTTTGAAGCTGACTTCCTGCTCCACTCTTTGTTTACCATTTGTCATTTTCGAGTTTCACTCTCCCCTCAGTATCTGATGTATCAATAATGGTTCAAAAGTCTAAATTAAAGCCTATCTTACCTCACTGGTCCCCCTTATTACCACCATTAGTCACTCTTCCCTCAGTACTGACATTATTGAGAACTACTTCCGTTACTCACATTGTTAAAAACCTGGTACAGATCTCCATAATTTCAGTAACCTTTGACCACAGCACAGAAACAGCATTATTAAAAATCACCAGCTGATGGCAGCTGATGCTGGTTCTCTCACCATCCTCATCCTTCTTGATCTGAGCTATCCTTCTGAAAAAACTTGCATCCATCGGTATTAATCATAACTCCCTTGCCTGGTTCACCTCATATCTCTTGGATCACACTCAGTTCATTTTCTGTTTCTGCTGGTGTGCCCCAGGGTTCAGTATTGGGGCCTCTTTTATTCATTATTTACATGCTTCCACTCAGTCACATATTTCAGAAATACAATATTAATTTTCACCGTTATGTGGATGACACACACTTGTATATTTCTTCCAAACCCAATTTCACCCTTCCACCCATCTCCCCTTGTGACTGTCTCATGGAGGTTAAATAATGGTTCTCCTTCAATTTTCTCAAACTCAATATTAATAAAACTGAAGTTCTTGCACAGATTTCACTCCAACCGCATCCCACGCATTTTCCATTAATATTGACAAACCCATCTTTCCCTCCCCTCAGGCTAAGATTTTGAGTGTCATCCTCAACATTTCTTTATCATTTCAGTCTCTTATTAATCACATCACCTGATCCGCCTACTTCCACTTATGCATTACCAATTCCTCACCCCCCATGCTGTAACTATACTTCTCACTTCTAGGATTGATTATTGTAATTCTCTTCTCTTTGGTCTCCTAACAAGTCCCTTTACAAACTCCTCCAGAATTCTGCAGCCTGGATCATAACTCGCACCCCTTTTCTTCAGCGGCTTCACTGGCTACCCGTAGATTCTAAAATCACTTTCAAAATCTTGTTTCTCACTTCCAAATGCATCCATAACCTTGCTCCTCCCTACTTGTGTTATTTACTCCACATTACTACTCCCTCTCGTTCCAGGTCACCTTATTGTTCCCTCTGCCCATCTCACAACTATAGAGAATTCACTTTCTCCTGATATCAGAAATACTTGCTCTATTCCCTTATTCAAGTCAAAACTCAAAACCCATCTTTTAAAACATGGACTCTAATTGTTTTCTAATGCTGTTTTTTTTAAAATCATTTTTTCTGTGATCCTGGCTTTTAGAAAGGTGCCAACAAATAAAATGTATTATTATATCATTATTATTAAAAATAAAGAATATTTATGTATAATATATGAGAATCAGCATGTCATTGCACTGACCGTATTACTGATATCAGCATAATGGTTGATAAGCAGGCCCAAATCACACCTTCATAAACCAGGAGGACCACTTACTCCATCATCACCACCAGTAAGATGATGTTCATCACCATCTGCATGTAGCAACAAGTATGGTGATTTTAATCCAATAATAATACTGTTCAGTACATCAGGAGCGAAGATTAGATGAATCTGTAAGTAGAGTGCGTTAAAGTCACGCTTTAAAAATGGAAATGTGATCTTGAGCAGAATTTGAATGAAGACCTTTAAGGTGAACACTTGTGTGCAAGTTTCAGTAAAATTGGAGCAAACTCCAAAACGAGCTTCGATTTTTGTGAACCTCTCTATGTCATGAACTCATCGGTCCTTCAAGCTGGATAAGCTAAAAATAACTTTAGTAGGCTTAACTTTACTAACTCAGTTTTGGTGAGTCGTATTTTATAAGTATCCTGGACTACTCGGACTAATACCAATACCAATACAGATACTTAAATACACAAACTATAACCCCCGTCCCCCGAATCATAGCTGTTATACTTTTAAAACGTTTCTCTTTATCCAGCTTTAGAGCTGAAGTACTGCTTCTGTTTTTTCCTGTCTCATGCCTGCTAAGGGAGTGACTTCAGGCCTCTCTGAACAGTAAAGCAAATTTTCCCCAGTTTCAAACTATTTCTTTAAGATAACTGCAAAGCCTGATATTTTCATCTTGTCCAGTGAAGTGTGAAAATCAAACACTGCACTTTGTAGTATCAGACGTATTTTACCTTTGCTTTATGAAAGGAAATTTACTCCTGTGCTTCTATTTGACAAATCGGGCTAGAAGACGGTTTTATCAGATCTGGCTTCAGGTAGGAAAAAAAGGCTCCGACTTTAAATTAAGCCTGATCGAGCAGGGGAGGAAATGCATTCCAGACTCCGAGATGATATCTTATTGTACGTCAGCACCCAGACCTCGGTGTATCAAAAAGAGAAGCTTTGACTGAAGTTCCATTACCACTCTCCACTTTAACGTTTTTTAAGTTCACACTTCAAAGACAGTGGGTCATCGGAGAGGGCCAGACTGAAGGCTGAGTATGCCCCCTGAAGGCTTCAGTTTATTGTTGGAGAGATTTCTCTCTGTAAGCTAAGCAACACATATCAGGATGCATTAGCAGGTCTATGCAAGGCACAAGGCCTCTCACGGTGGGAGCGCTGGTGGATCACGGTTAGAGTGGAGCAGTAGCCTGGATGATAGTTACTTGGCCCTCAGTCTGCATCAATCAGGATTGACCTTTTTAAAACAAATAAGGAGTCGTTCAACATTTTAAATGAGACGATTCATGATGCTCTCATGTATAACTTAGTTTAGCAAATGCAAACTAGATGTAAGATATCAAACAAATGCGAGCATTGCTGTAGGGAGTTTTAGAGGAGCTGTTAGGTGGATTTTTGATTCATATCGGTTGTTTGTCTGAAATAACCCACATAAGGGTTCCTGAAGTAAAGTGAAAGCTCTTTCAGAGACTGAAAAACTCAAGCTTTTAAGTTTGGGTTCATTCCCTGGTTAGAGCCAGACAAAAGAATAGCAACTGCTTGGTATGGTCCCCTCACATAAGTAATTAAGTAAGTAAAATAAAAAAACACCTTTCAAGACAAGGATCACAAAGTGTTTCATAACAAAAAACAGAGAATAACAAAAGTTAACTAAATGCAAGTTACATAGAAAGCAGTACGCACTACATTGACTGTTGGTTTGAGCATGAAATAGCCCAAAACTTGTGTTGTGCTCTACCCATAATGTCTTTTTTTGTTGCACCTTTTCACAGCTTTAGTGGCCAGTCCAGGCTGTCCTAAAAACTTCTGTTAAGTCTTCAGTTAATCCAAAATACTGCAGCAAGAGTTCTGACAGGGACTAGAAAGAGAGAGCATATTATATTTCTCCCATACGTTGGCTTCCCTTCATTGGCTGCCTGTTAAATCCAGAATAAAATTTGTATTCCACTTTGTATTTGGGAGACAGACACTATGTCTACTTTTAAGATTGCAATCAAAACTTTCCTTTTTGATAAAGCACATATTTAGGGCTCGATCACATGACCCTGAATCCTCCCTTAGTTACGCTGCAATACTCCTAGGCTGCTGGGGTCTTCCCATGACACACTGCTTCTTGTTCACACACCTTTTTCACTCCACTCTATGTGTTTATACACCGATCTCTGTTCAGTCATCTCTGGTTCTCTTCCACAGTGTTTCTTTTGTCATGTTTCCCACCCCTCACCCCCACGTCGCAGCAGATGGCTGCAGGTTTTTTCCTATTAAAAGAGAGTTTTTCCTTCCCACTGTCGCCAAGTGCTTGCTCTGATTGTTGGGGTTTTCGCTATTTTATTATTGTCTTTATCTTACCATATAAAGTGCCTTCAGGCAAATGAGTATTTATCTGTCAGATCACCAGTTGTCTGTTAATTTTCCATGGTGAAAACCAGAAACCTCCAGCAACCACTCGCTAACCTGTCAGGTGAGGACTAACAGGTGAGAAATTTCCTCAGAAAGTCTTCGTAACATCTTGTCCACGTAACATCTTGAACACACGGCCTTTGGGTTGGTTTCTAGGCATGTTAGTTTTGGATTTTCTGCTTTAACCAAGGTGCTATCCTAACCGACCATATTTGTAGGCTTTATGCTAGGCTAAGCTAGCTAGCTCAAGCTCTGTGTTTAACACAGAAAAATCCAGAAACTGATATTAATCTTCTCATTAAGAAAGTGCATTTCCTAAACTGCCTATTTGGAATGAACCACATCTTTAAATAAAACAATGCTGCAGCTAGCCTGTCTTTCAAAAGGCTGATTAATGGTTTCTGTGACTGTGTGGTCATTTACTATTATATCTCAGGACATCACTGAGCCAGAAATAGCTGCTTGGTGAACGGATGTCGCTTTATTTTTACTACAGAGTGCTATTAATCTTCTCAGCTAACTCCTGGCACAAATAAGCCGAGTGTGATGCAACTTACTGGGTTAATTTGCAAATTAACAAATGGGTCCTCTGAGTTTGGCTGTTGCACCTCCTTGGTATTCCTGCTGCGACTTGCATAAAGAATAAATGGCACTGTGCCGCTGATTAGCTTTGGAGCCACACGGTCTGACCACACTGCTGCTGTGTGTCCCGGGCCCTACAATAGGATACTATTGTGCTTTCTTTGTATGTTTTTATTTCTTTTAATCATGTTATTCCTTCCTGACCTGAACAGAAGACTGGAATAGAGTCGGAATGTGTGCAATTGAGTATTTTGATTTGGGCATTTTCTGGCTTGCGGCTGATTTGTTTTAAGAAGGTCAATGCTATTTACTTTGCTATTTGGTGGAAATGGGTATACGCTATTTATACCCCCCTTTGCCTGCTCATAATACTGCCGTATGTCAAGTCTCTGTATGTCTTTGTAATAACAAGCCTCCACAAAGAACCCCCATCTTTTATTTCACGTATTCATCAGGCGATCCGCTGGAGTGTGGGCCTTGTAATTACTACTTCTCACTTATTGGTTATCATATATCAGGCACAAAGCTATAAACAACCTGTGGAGAACAATGGGAGAGCCTTGCCAAAGCCCAGCATGACATTACTATCCCAGAGACACGGGCTGTCTGAGATTGTTATGGGTGTAATAAGAGGCACTTCACATGTAAAGCAATACATCTGGATGAGTGCGCTGCCTTTGACAGGGAGTATAATGGCAAATTGTTAAGGCTCGGATCGTCTAATTACCTCTTTGTTCACGTTGTGTAGCACTAATCTGAAATTTATGCAGTGTTGAAGGGTAAAGAAAAAGCATGCGGAGCAAAAGTCAGCATCAGCTGGGGCCGTCTTGTTTTGCAATCACGACTGCAGGATTTTGACGTCCACATTCGCCTCTTTTTGAACGCTCCTTTTGAAACAATCATTTGCTGTAATGAGAGGACAGCGTGCACAAAGTGTCTCAGTTTCACTGTTATGCAATTTTATGTAGTGCTATTAGGTGACTGAGTGAATGGGCCTGATTCTTCACCTCAGTCCATCTGCGTTCCTCATCCTGTTTTGAAATGAGATAATGTTCTTCACAGCCTGCGGCAGGTAGCATGAATGACGCCGCTGCCATATCCTCTGAATGTCAGCATTACTGGAATTAAACGAGCAGATAACTGAGCTGCTAAACAATCAAAATGTTGTGATTGTGATCCAAGTTCTCTTGAAATGCATTTATGGAAGCACGTTTTAATAGAAACGCATCTAAGAGGCAGCTAAGTCTTACTGTCCACACTTGAAAAATTTCCAGGGCTTTTGAAATGCCAGCATGGATATTAGAATCACTTGCTTTATGACTGCTCTGTAGAAATGTCGAAGTTTTCCATATGCATGCCTTAAATTTCCTTCTCTTTCTTCTTCTTGTGCCTTACAAACAGCCGATCCAGCTGCCATCCTTCCTAAAACTGGCGTTCAACCCTTAAGCAAATAATTTGTTTAAACACTGATTATAGAAACTGTTATCTGTCTTGCTACCAGCTGACTACATGCAACACTGTGGCAACGTTGCCAGCTCTTTTTTCAAGGACAGTGGGTACTTGTTGCTAAAAACGTTTCCACAAGTTGGCTCTTATAAATAGGATATATTTTCTACAGTTCCCTGTTTGGAGTAAGAGAAGTGCACTACCCCTGAAGAGCCTGAGCGGTTCATGATAACACCGCTTGGGTTATGACTAGTATGTGACTGGCTTGCCAAACTGAAAGGTTGGGTTTAGACATAAGCTTAACACTGGTTATGTTTAGGTGGGAGCCTGAGATGCTTAAGTTTGGGTGCAGAGTTGGACGTTGTTCTGGTAGAGATCTTAGTTGACCTTTTCTGTCTAGTTAAAGCTGCTGTGATGCATGGTCATCTGTTCTTTTGTTTTTACTTGTTTTACATCACTTGCTCTTATTGCGGTTCCTGAGCTTCCATATCAGTCATTTCTATACGCAGGTATCTGCAGAAGAATATTCAGAATCTTAGAGTTAACCTGACTTGTCTTGTTTGAGCAGACATATTGATGTCTCTGCTGAAACTCAATCTCAAAATTATCTGCATTATAAGCAAAGTCTGGTGGAAACAGCAGGAAGTGTTGAATCTGATATCGTGGCTGCAGTGGAAGCCCTTAAAAGCTGGCCACTGTCTCCAGAGGCAGACTATCTGACGGGTTCGCAGACTGTCTTATCGTCACCTGCCTGCACACCTGTCCCACATTGCCTTGTTTTTATACCAGCCCACTGTCTTGTCAAAAATCCTGCTCCGTCAGTTTGACGGAGTTTGACTGCCTGACTACTTGCTGTTTGGTCTTGTTTGCTTTGCTGGCATCTTATCTGTTGTGTCTGACTGCATACGTCTGTACTTACACTTGCTTTTCTCATGCAAACGGGTGCTCACACTGACAAGTACAGTCATGTAATGAAAGATTTTATAGGACTCTCTGAAGTCCTGTGAAAAACTACATACACCCTTACTACTTCCATAGGAATTATGAGGGTCAGTAGCAGAAGCATCAAATGTGCTTGATAAACTGATCATCAGCAGGTGTGAGCACCTCCCATTGTTTGTTTCCTGTACTTAAAAAAAGGCCAGGAGCTACATCTGAGACTCTACAGGCTCAGTTTCATGACAGTACAATTAGAAAAACAATGAATGAGTATGGCTTATTTGGAAAGGCTTCCAGGAGAAAGCCTCTTCTCTCTGAGAAGAACATGTCAGCACGGCTGATTGTTTCCAAAGTTGCATCTGAACAAACCACAAGACTTCTGCAAAAGCGTCCTTTGGATAGATGAGACCTAAGTGGAGATGTTTGATTATAATGCATAGCACCTCGTTTGCAGAAAACCAAACACAGTATATCAGCACAAACACCTCATATTTACTCTCAGGACAGTGGAGCAGGGGTGAGTCCAGCATGAGTCCACCTGTCTAACAGCTAAAGCTTGACTCAGACTAAATCATGCAACAGGACAATGATCTCAAGCACAGCAGCAAATCTACAACAGAATGTCTGAAAAAGAAAAGAATGAAGGTGTTGCAATGACCAAGTCAAACTTCAGACCTCAGCAAGACTAAAATGCTGTGACCTTATAAGAGCTAAGCATGAAGAAATGTCTGCAAACCTCAACGAAATGAAACAACGTGCAAAGATAAGTGGGCCAAAATTCCTCCACAACATTGGGTCGTGCAGACTTTGTTGTTGCTAAAGGTGGTATTCGCCAAATATGTTCTCACCAGAGTACCAAATGGCAATCTAACAATTGTCAAAAGGTTTGGTGTGGAATACTTTAGACTTTACATCATCCATGGTCACCAGCATGTCTAGTTAGTGGAAGGGGGAGCACCAAACAATTTTCAGCCAATAGGTGGAAGATGCTTTTTTAACACAGCTACCAAATGGTTGCATAGTTATCAAACACTGTTGTGTAAAAGCTTTTTCATTGTAGAAGAATTTAGAATTAGCTGTGGCTCTTTTTCTGAGCACTTTCTGAGTCTCTAAATTGAGACAAAGTGCATGCAACCTTACAGTCTGTGCATACTGCGTTTGCGATGTCACAACAACTTAATGAAGCTAATGTAAAGTCATTATACATAAAAAAAACCCTGATGTGAAATAAAACATACATAAAAGTTGTTGGTTATGTAAAATAAAGTTAGTGTCCTGGGAAATATGGACTAGTCCTGCACAGGCCTCATCTTTTTGCAGCCGTCCGTATTAACTCCTATCCTCCCATTGCTGGTTTGTGTAGATTTACAAAGGAACTATTACAAAATGTAATTTTTTTTAAAACTCAGGTTTGTTCATTAAAACAAAGCTTTTTGTGACCCAAATGTATTTCTTACTTAGAAATCAGAGAAACGGGTCTACAGCACAATTATAACCGTTATAACAACAGCCAGCTGTGCTTCTGAACCATTCCACCCCAACTTTGACCTGAGTTCAAACCAGCCTCTGTGGGAAGCAAATTCATAGCAGCTCTGTAGCTGAATATAAAAATAGATGCAAATACAAGAAAATAGACAGCAGCTCTGATTAGCGACCTCAAACATCCCGAAACAATGTCCGAATTAGGGCCTTTTTTTGATGAACATGTAAACATTTAGTTAAAAAAAATATGTTTCAGGCACAGGATGTTTATCCATCACGAGACATCACAAAGTCTCTCTCAGACTCAGGAGGACACACACAGCCACCATAAATGTGCCAGCGAGAGCAAAACATTTTTGAGATATTACAAAATAAATTGGGCCTGTATATTCATATGAGAGGGATTTGTGAAAGTATAAACATTGCCCCAAAAGTTTGCATTAGCTAAGAAGAATGAGATGGATTATAGTCTTCTTTCGTTCAGCTTTGTCAAACACATGAAATAAACGTATGATTCACTGGTGTATTAACAGGACGTCTGCATGCGGTGCGTGCATTCGTGCGTGTTTGCACAGGAGGGCTAATGCTGAATGGCTCAATTTGCAAACAGTGAAAAGTCTCTGCTTTGTTTTTAAAGGCTGGAGTTTCTGGGCATACACTTGGACACTCTCAGATGTCCTTGGGGAGCAATGCAGTTGAAAGCAATACCAGTGCATGGTCATACAGACGTAGTGGAGAGGGGTGGGGGTGTGTGTTTTGAATGGCTAAGGATTTGCACAGAGAGAAAGAAGGGTTGGAGGATTTAGGAATGTTTCAAGATAAAGTTTTTAGGGGAGGTGAGCCAAAACAATGATATTATGTTATTGAGATTGTTAGAATTTCTGTGGGAGGAGAAACAACAATGCCAGTTTGCCACAGTTGTATAACAGGAGATGATCGTATATTATTCTTCTTTCCCAGAATATGAATGCTCTAAAGGCATCCTGCTTGGGGATTGATTGTGTTTCACTACAGGTCGTAGTGCAGCTAGTGACCGACACAGGCTGTCAGCCAGCCCGGCATGGAAAGACTAAAAATGGACTGAGGGGTGTTGGGGTGAGCAAGGTTAAAGGAACAAGTAGCATATCTGACTTGAAATAACACATGCAGTTGGTGTTTATTATGTCAGGAGCCGTCAGTCAGCTTCAGAAACTTTCCTTACACAATGAACAAATCTTAGATGTGTTTATTCTTTAAGGTCGGCTTGAAATGTGTTTCGTAAACTGTCTGCTTTGTTGGCATTTTTAACACCATGCTGCAAGAGGCAACAACCCAAATGGACGCTCTTTAAGGGGCATCCGCACAAAAGCATTTATGTTATTGGCTCAGTTTACTTTCACACCTTGCTAAAACCTTGCTAACTAGGCAACCGGAGCCTGGAGTGTCCAAGAAAGCCATGATTATACTTTTACACAAACTGACACGAACAGACCCGATGCTGAGTACTCATTATCAAGTCCACTTGAGGTCCACTCAGGTCCGAGTGACAAGAATCAACTGTCAGGTAAAAAGCGATGTGCAATCTGAATCAGATGCTAAGGTAACCCTCAGTGTGCTGTATTTACCTGCAAATGTCAGTCAGCTGTATTCTTCACTCTCATTGGTAGCTGCTTTCATTGCTCGACTCAAAGTTGAGACGAGTCTTAACTGGGACCCACCCACTTCACATGCTGTCCATCTACACCAAGCGGTGCAAGTCCAAAGCTAGGAAGATTATGATGGACCTCTCCCATCCCAACAATGGACTCTTCTCACTGTTGAGGTCTGGGAAGTGCTTCCGCTCCCTTAAGGCCAAAACAGAGAGAATGAGGAGGAGCTTCTTCCCCCAGGCTATTCGGGCCCTGAACCAGGCGTAGGACTGGACTCTCCCACACACGTCACTATAAGACTGGACTCTCACACACGTCACCACACGCACCACCACACATTTCCTATAATCCTATAATTCCTATAATTTATAATCCTTATCTTTATAATCTCTTCTGCTATTTGCACATTCTTTACTGTAAATTCCTAAGTTAATTTGTAAATTTTTGTAGTAAACTGTAAATTGTAAATATTGTAAAACTTTCTTCTGTCATTTAATGGTCGGGCATTGTACAGCTACAAGCATTTCACCCCCATGTCATACTGTGTATGGTTGTGTGTGTTTGACAAATAAAATTTGAATTTGAATTCAGCTTGTGGCCATTTCGTCCATCGCTGACATCACTGCCATGCCTTCGACTTTCTATAGTTGCTGCTAGTTGCTTTTATGTGGATGCCCTTAAGGGGTCAGGCTTGTTGGGCGGGAAGAAGGTGGAAATATGAAGCAAAACTTGCAAAAAAACTAAAGAGCTAAAAAGCTATGCTAAAGTGAAAAATATTGAGGATTGTCATGTGAATTTTGCTCAAAAGTTGTCCAACATATTGGATGTCTTAAAAACACCTATTCCCGGGCTGGTGGGCAGTGGTGGTTGCTGGTGGAAGTTGCTGCTTCTACCTGGATGAAACTGGCTGCAAAGAATGTACTGCACCAAAACCTCGCTTTTGGTTGCTTGCAGATTGCCACAGTCACCTGTAGTTTTTATCCCTCAGCTATAAAACACTGACATCATCCACCCAACTTTGTGAACATGATAACTCGAGAACGATACAACATAGGACTTTTAAATTGTTACCATAGGTGCATAAAAATAATCTTGGACAAGTTAGAATCTTGGTGGCAATGATCTCAAGCGCAAAGTTTTCTGAAAAGCTTGTGAATGCAATAACTCAAGAAGGATGTCGCCTACGATGTTCAAACTTATCAGTGCATCCACTGGGAGGCTGAGGGGTAGCACTGGCAGCATTTTTCATGTTTGTTTAGCAGATACTTGCTAACTGCTAGCCCAGCGATAGTAAAACTTGAAAAACTGCATTGCAAACAGAAAATGTAGACTGTTCACCTTCAAAATAAAAGTTGTTAGCAGTGCAGCAAACATGTTTCAAAAACCTTTACTTTGAAGGCTTTCATTTCTAATTTATGTCACACTGTTCCCAGTTTCACTACAGCTCGGAGAGTAGACATACAGTGTTTGTACCACTTCCATTGAAACTATGACTGAGCAATGTGATAGCAAACAAAACAACCACATGGAAGTTTCTGCCAACCAGCTGGACAATAACGTTTTTTCCATAGCGACAGCTGGATGCCAGGAAGTCACTGACTCATCTGGAGACCTGTGTGATGCGGGCGTTAGCAGTCAGTTTCCCAGCAATTACAATCAACCTCCAGCAATAGATAGACTGTTACTTAGAACTAATCAGCAGATATGGATACAGCTTGATGACATTTGCTGAAAACTCCCTTCTTTTCCTCCAAATATGGTAACACCAATAAACTTCACACCATCTACCAATAAACCAACATAGTGGCTTATGCTGAGACTTCGAAATAAAAATTCAACACTAATGGGTGACATCATGAAGGCTACATCCATGTTCAAAAGCGTCTGTAGTCTGGGGGCTAGCACGAGAGAAAGGAAGATGTTTTGCGCTGTTGGCATTGTTGTTTCCAGGAAATCTGACCAATACTGGATAAATTATTAATGCTAAACAAATAAATAACGCATCCAAGTTTAATTAGAAATTAAATCCAGTCGAATAATTAGCTCTGAACGTAGTTAAAGAAACCTTTCCCTCTAAATGGTGAAATCTGGTCCTGGTATGTGATTAGCTCTGTGAGTTTAACTAGTGCTCCAGTCTGTAAAACCCTCCCTGGTGTTCAGGTTCAAGGCCCTGTGGACGGCCCTCGGATTTCTCTCCTCTCCTTCTCTGTACTGATGGAAAACTAATAAAATACTGAAGGAGGGTGCATTGCTCGCTCTTCTTTGAAGAAAAAAAAGGAGGGAGGGGATTATTTCTCACAGCTGTGCAGTCCTCGGGCCATATCTAAGGAGCCGCCACCATAGATGTCAGCTCTGTCTCACACTAGCTCTTAAATCAATCACATGTCAAGGCTGTGAATAGCAGCCCAATAAGCTCAATTAACACTAAAATACTCCGAATCCATGCCCCTCTGCCACCCGTCACCACCTCCTGGGCGAGGCCTCTCAGATCTCGGGACATGAGAAGACGCCGACATCCCTGACTCACCATAGCTCCGGCCCAGCAGTGGCCCCCGTAGCCACGCACAGCCCCTATCAAGCTATAGCCGCATAACTTAAGCCTGCATTCACACACAGACAGCTCAGTGCCTATTTATACACCACATCCTGGCAACGCACACGAGAAAACAAAACTCCTGCAGTATCAGTGTATCCAGTGTTGTCTCCCTCTCAATGCTCAGTTCCCATCTGATGTCGGAGGGGGCACAGAGACATAGCTGCTTAGGATAACTGAAAGATGGCTGCTTTAGATAGCTGGAGGTACCAAAACAACCTGATTATGCATTTGGCTGATATTCCAATTGTATTCCCTGCATGTAATGCATTCCTGGCCATGTAACTGTCATTACTGACATTGTTAGCTACAATAAAACAGCAGGTAGGCGTGTGATTTAACTCCCACGTTCTGCTGTGAAAATAAAGACAGACACCTTTAACTTTACTAAAAAAGAAACTCACAACTGGGACATGAGGTTGGTAACATATCCAGACCTCACAGTATAATCACAACTATAGCTTTAGTTGTTGTGAGTGAACCAATATTCTGTGAACTTAATAAAAAAGATGTTAAAGATGCTGAGCACTTTCCTGGTTTGAGTTTAAAACAAAATACCTCCAAACTACTTCAAAAATGTTTCTTATGATGTGGATTTATTTTTATATTTACCAAAAAAACCACACCACAAAAAAAAAAAAAAAAGGCTTACACGTGATTAGGTGAACATCAAATGGGAAAAAATAGACTCCTCAGATCAGAAAAAATGAAAGATCACAAAGAAGCACTCTTTATTATTCAATTTTATTTAAATAGCGGAAAATCACAACAACAGTTGCCTCAACGCGCTTTATGTTTTAAGATAAAAACTCTACAATAGGACAGAGAAAACCCCAACAATCAAACAACCTCCTGTCAGCAAGCGGTTTGGCGACAGTACAAGGAAAAAACTCCCTTTTAACAGGAAGAAACCTCCAGCAGAACCAGACTCAGGGAGGGCGGCCATCTGCCGAGACCAGTTGGGGGTGAGGAAAAGAAAAGAGGACTTCTGCATAACGCAACTGATGCTCCCAACCCCATTAAGAAAGAAGAAATCCCATGAATGACCCCTGATAAGGCACACTGTGAAGTGGAAACCATTTCAGGTGACTACATCATTAAGAGAAGGCCAAGGGTTTGCAGCGCTGTCAAAAAAGCAAAGGGTGACTACTTTCAGGAATCAAAGATAAAAAACAAAACAACTTTTACATATCAATTTTATCTTTGTTAAATAACTTTACATCTTGCTTCATATATTTGATGTCTTCAGTTTGTATCTACAATATAGAGAGTAGTGAACAAAGAAAAACCATTAAATAAGGAGGTTTCTCCAAACTTGACTGGTAGTGTATATATAGCAGCATAGTGATGGTGGGTTTGAATCCACTGTCCAGCTCACGTCTTTCTGTGTGGAGTTTACATGTTCTCCTCATCCTTGCGTGGGGTTCTCTCCGGTGCTCTGGTGTACTCTTACAGTCCAAACACATGCATGTCGCTGGTGGCTCGAAATTGACTGCCAGTGTGAATGTTTGTCTGCCTCTCAGTGTTAGAACTGTGAAAGACTGGTGACCTCTCCAGGATCCCAACAGCTTGGTTGGTCTCTAGCCCCTGAGCTCACTTTGACCAGAGACTTGAAACAGAGACAAACAATAGCTTGTCCTCATATAATTTGTCTTTTAAAGGCATAAGCCTCTGAACCTCGGGCAGAAGCACTTCCCACCTTACGCTTAAAGACAAAAGTGTTTGCTGGTTGTGGAATAACCTGCCAGAGGAAATATGGTTCACCTCATTAGCATCTTTTATATCCCCCAAGTCTCATGTATACTATATACTATGAATTCAAGAGTCAAAAATATTAGGATTACGATTTAAGGATTAGCCTCCCTTGTTGTGCCAAGTAATGATATTTAGTATTTCTACTTTTTTATTTTTTTAAACTAACATCTTTACTTATATTGACAAATAGTCTGTAGTGAGCATGATTTATGAAGGGGTTAAATATAAAATTAATAAATTACCTGATTAAGTCATTATGACTTAACCTAGCCATGTTTTGGTTCCTTGAAGTAGGGTTATAGAATAGTGATGTTATCTAAAATTTCTGCTGCCCTCTCGGCCAGATCTCTCTTGAAAAAACATTTTTGTTAATGAGATTTTTTTTTTTCTCTCTCCTCCCCCCTTGGGTAAAAAAAAAAAAAAAGGAAATATCAAAGTTACTTTGCCACAAACTCATTGCAGCTTCTACCTTCTCTTTGGGATGTTTTATTATGGATCAACAAGTCACTCATAACAGTTTAAATTCCTGGAGCAAGTTTTTGGCACAACACTGTTAAGGAGGAAAAGGGCAGATACAGACATTTATGCTGCAATCATTATAGTAAGATTATTATTGATCATTGTGTCACGGTGTGCAAAGGTGAATCGTGCGGAGAGAATGAAGAAGGGACCCAAACGCAGACAATGGAAATGAAGATGAAACTGAAAACGAGCCTTTGTGGCTGAATGAACACTACAAAAAAAAAATAAAATAAAATAAAATAAATTAAATTGGGGACAGCCAAGCATGAAACTGGAACTAAACAACCTGAAACCTGGAAACATGGCACAGACTTTCAAAGTAACAGAGCACAGAGTAGACATAACACAGGACACAGGGGAGGCACATAAACAAAACCTAAAGACTAGAAATCATGAAATACTAAGAAACTAGGGAGCTAGAAATACTGAAACTGAGACTAACAGTGAAAACTTATGATAAAATCAAAGATTAATAACAACACAAACTCAAAACACTGGTTTGCAGTGAAAGTACCCACACCTCAAGGGCTGGCTCCAGACAGCCCAAACCAGAAGAGCATAACAATAACAACCCAACCAGGGCGGATGGTGGTGGTCCAAAACAAAAAGCACTAGAGCTCATGAAATAGTCGAAAACAGAATATCCACAACAAGCACTGGAACTCCAGAAACAGCCTAACCCTAACCCGGCCTGGAGGATGAAAGCGCAGGAGCCCAGGCCTAAAAAGTTCAGGGGGCCAAACTGCACAGAAAGCGGCGGCGCAGACACAGTTCAGGAGGCTGTCCGTGGAGCCAGCAGCAGCGAAGAAACAGTCCAGGGTGCCTGCCGTGAAGAAAGCGGCAGCGGCGCCAGTGTAACAAGTCCAGACGCTGACCACATGGGAAGCAGCTTTGGCAACACAGTTCAGGAGGCCGTTAATGATGTCAAAGATGCTCAGCTGATGGCCTGGAAAGTGGCTGGCGACAGTGTGGTGCTGGACGTGGACAAGCAGGCTGTGGACAGCTGGATGGACTCTCCAGAGCCCCCAGCGGGAGCAGATCCAGAGCTAGCAGTTGCGGAGACCTCTGGCTGAGATGAAGCAGGGCCAGCAGGTGTGGAGACCCCTGGCTGAATCGGTGGCTGAGCAGATATCTGAGCTAATACCTGAACTAATAACTGAGCTAGCGAGTAAGCTAGTGATAGAAGTTGATGTTGTTGTAATGGTGGATTAGCAGGTGGCTGAACTAGTTCTCCTAAGCCTCCAAAAAACGAGGGAAACTGCTGGACAGGCTCACCTAAGCCTCCAGCGGAAACAGGAACGGATGCAGGCACCTGCTGGACACTAGCCGCTCCCACTCGAGGAGTGGGTATGGGTGCAGAGGTGGGCTGTGTCCTGGCTAGCATCGCCCTGGGAACTGGTATGGTTGCCGGGGCAGACCGGACACCAGTCACTCCCACCCGAGGGGTAGGTATGGGTGTAGCAGGTTGCTGGTTCATGGCCACCCTCACCCTGGGAGCCGGAATAGGTACCGGCAACGGCTGGGCAGCTGCTGTCCCCACCCGAGGAGCTGGTACAGATGCAGACACTAGCAGAGCTTCACCTGGCCTTGAATCCGGAGCAGGGACCAACCGGGCCCCAGCCCCCCTCACCCGGGAAACTGATACAGGTGCAGGGGACGGCCGGACCACAGCTGCCCTGGAAACAGGGGCACAGAGAGGCAGAGGAGAAGGCTCGGAAAAAACAGTCTCAGCAAAAATAGGTTTAAAACCTTTTTGTTCACTCAACCTTTTGGTTGAGTGAACAAACTGTGACTTGACAGAACCTGACTTGGTAACATGGCTTACAGTTTTTGATTTAACAGCGTTAACAGTCCTTGAAAAATGATTGTCTTTTACCTCCTCTGGAGGAGCAGAACGAAAGGAATCCTCCAAGTCCAACTCCTCATCAAAAAAAGAAATCCCAAAGCTTTCCTGGGTGAGTTCATAGTTTCTTATGTTTGTGGGTTCTGAAGGCGCGTAAGAAAAGGAGTCACTTTTACTCACCACTGAAGGTTGCTCAGCTGGTGTAGAGTGACGGCGCCGTGAGCGCCGCTTCCTCCGGGAAGAGGAAGCCGGTGATCCAGGCAACTTGGCCTCCAGCGCGCAGAATGGCAGCACCGAGGCTGGGGAGCGCAGGCATGAAGGCTTGGGTGCTGGTTTAGCAGCAAGTGAAGCAGCACGGCATCTCTGGGGTCCCCCCAGAGCTAAACGAGTCCCTTGAAATATGCTTTCGTAGTCAGGGGTGAGCCATGGCTTCCACCTGAGCTCGTCTTCCAGCTGGGCAAGAACAGCCTGCTGTCGCTCATGCATTTCGAAGGCTGCTGCGTCCATTATTTGTCAGAGCTTCCAAAGGCAAATTGTATGGTGAGAATGAGGAGTGGACCCAAACACAGACGATGGAGATGTTTAACTGAAAGCGAGCCTTTATTTGTGGCTGAATGTAATACTACAAACTAACAAAAACCTTAACTGGGGACAGCTAAACTGGAACCCTAGCTAGCAAGAAACTGGGGAACATGAACAGAATGATGAGACACAGACAGGCTGATGAAGAACAGAGGTAAATATACACACAAGGTAACGAGGGGAATGCACAACAGGAGGGAGACACAGCTGAACCTAATTAGACGTGAGGAGACAGGGAGGAAGCAAAACAGAATACATTGCCATAGGACACAGACTTTCAAAGTAAAACAGGAAACACACGAACACGGACGCAAGGATGAAGAAGACACAGAGAAAAGAGACGTGGAGCAGGAAGGCACAGGGGAGGCACATAAACAAAACCCAAAGACTAGAAATCATGAAATACTAAGGAGCTAGGGAGCTAGAAATACTGGAAACTGAAACCAAGAGACTAGCAGTGAAAAATTATGATGAAATAAAGATCAATAATAGTACAATCTTAGGACCGTGACACATTATTTTTAATATTTTTGCAATTATATAACTTTAAAGTTGTTTTTAAAGTGTGCTACTAAGTTTAGCAAGAAAGTCGTGATCTAAACTTAACCTTAAGAAACTGCAGAAAAAATACAAATAACCCGAAACAAGACTTGAATGTGCGTGTGTTGTCCCTCCTGCACCCCGCTTTCACCCTAATGTGGCCGTTTTTGGTCTTTTAAAGTGGAAACACACGTATACGGCATTTGTTTCAGGAACGCATGCATAGCTATTTTTTTTAAAACCTCATACATTGGTCAGACTTCAGTCTTCTTATGATATTTTAAGTTCCAAACTGCTGCCAGAACGGCTAAAGCGGCTTTTCTCTCTAAAATTATTACCACTAATGGTGATAATCCACGAATTCTATTTAAAATTTTTAACTCTGTGGTGAACCCCCGTCCCTCTATGCCACTGCTATCTTCCCCGGGTCTTTGTGGAAAATTCTCAAACTATTTTTTAGATAAAGTTTTATCCCTTAGATCTACTCTTCCTCTGGTGACTGATTGTATGTCTACTCCTGATTGTTTGGCCACTTTTTATCAATTTGAACCCGTTTCTCTCTCCACTCTGAAGCGTCTAATTGATAAATTGAACAATACTAACTGTGTACATGATGCTCTCCCATCCCGTATTGTTAAGGATTGTTTCAGTGTAATTGGACCTTGTTTATTGTCCATATTGAACTTCTCCTTGCTTTCTGGCTATGTACCTTCAGCTCTCAAGCATGCCATAATCCAACCTGTTCTAAAAAAAAGGAACCTTGAGCTTAGTGATTTTGCCAATTTTAGGCCAATTTCTAAGCTTCCCTTTCTGGCTAAAATACTTGAGAAGGTGGTTCTGCTCCAACTGCAGACCTACCTTGATGAGAATAATATAAATGATAAATTTCAATCGGCCTTCAAACAACATCACAGCACAGAATCAGCATTGCTTCGTGTTTTCAATGATCTCCTACTAATGGCTGACAACGGACGCCCCTCAGTCTTAGTGCTTTTGGATCTATCATCGGCATTTGACATGGTTGACCATAATATCTTATTAGCGAGACTTGAGCACACTGTAGGCATCAAGGGCGCTGCCCTGGATTGGTTTAAATCCTATCTCTCCAATCGGCTCTCTACGGTACATCTGGCTACATCCTCTTCCTCGGCTGTACCTGTTTGCTGTGGTGTCCCCCAGGGATCTGTGCTGGGCCCTACCCTTTTCTCATTATACTTGCTTCCTTTAAGTGCCATCTTTGAGAAATACCATATTGCTTATCACTATTATGCAGATGATATCCAGCTCTATTTTGAGCTAAACGACGATCTTGCTCTGTCTCTGAATAGCCTCCGAGAATGCATGTCTGAGGCCAAGAAGTGGTTGTTGTCGAATTCTCTTATCCTTAATGAGAAGAAAACCGAGATTATGATTTTTGGTAGTAATGCCCTTCGTGCCAAACTCCGGGATGCCTTTGGTTTTCTTAGTTGTTCTCTCTCTGATACTGTCAGGAATCTGGGTGTCTTATTTGACAGCTCCTTTTCCACTTGACAAACAAGTGTCTGCTGTTGTCAGATCTAGTTTTTACCAGCTTCGTCTTATCTCTAAGGCTAGGCGCTATATCCCGCATAAAGATCTCGAAAAGCTCATCCACGCCTTTGTAACGTCGAGGCTAGACTATTGTAATTCACTTTATTGTGGTCTCCACTCTTCCCTTTTACAGAGATTACAGACAGTTCAGAATGCTGCAGCTCGCATTCTAACTAAAACCAGCAAGTTTGCCCACATTACTCCTGTCCTTGCCGATCTGCACTGGTTGCCTGTCAAATATCGTATTCAATTTAAAATTTTGTTGTTTACTTTTAAAATTACTAACAACACTGCACCCAGCTACCTTAAGGACCTTTTAAACCCTTATGCTCCTGCTAGGGCTTTAAGGTCATCGTCACAGTTACTGCTGGCTCAGCCCAGATCTCGACTTAAGACTAGAGGTGATCGATCGTTTGCTCTTGTTGCACCTGTGCTGTGGAACAATCTCCCGATTGGCATCCGGGCATCTGATTCTATTCATTCTTTTAAATCACAGCTTAAAACATATCTTTTTAAACTTGCCTTCTCCACCTTTTAATTGCTGGTTTGTTTGTTTGTTTGTTTGGTTGCTGTGAACTATTGACCTCTTGTATTAATTCCCTCCTATCTTTCTACTGGTGTCTTTTATTATGGTGGTACAGCTTTTATCTTGCTATTACCCATGTGCTGTAGTCATTCTTATTGGTAGCTTTTATCTATGAACATAACTCGTTATTTTTATTTATCCGTTATCAATGTTTGAACCTTTTATTGTTTTATGTAAAGCACTTTGGTATGCCCAAGGCTTTTAAATGTGCTCTATAAATAAAGATTGTTGATTGTTGTTGGTCGTTTCCTGCAGCAGGAACAAGCTGGCCTGATGGTACAAAGCTTCTCCAATTCATGCTTCCCAAAAGCTGAGCTATTCCTTTAATTCAAGGTCAACACTGCTAGTTTAGCTAAAATGCTGGGGGTAAGTATCTAATGGCATTTGTGGTTGACATGAGGGACACCGAGTGCCCAAACCAAACATATGTTATCAGTGTATGGTGATATACTGTCAGAGCTGCTGATCAGACCCAGGTCAGTGGCTCAGCATGGTTCCCCCTCTCTTTTCCTAATTACTTCTTTATCTCTGTTTTCTTAGTGGAGGAATCCTCCGACACGGCACCAGGAAGTTTGATTCTCCAGGCTTTCTTTTCCTTAAGATTAAAAGTGCTTCAGAAGTGGATAAACAGTGATCACACAATCTGAGCCAAAAACTATACGCTGGGATTTAAAACGGGTTTAAAATCAATTTGTTGTTCTCCACTTACTCAGGCATCACATTTAATCTGGTTGATCATCTTTAATCTCGTTAAGCTGCACATCCCGTTTCTCAGGGACTCTCTGTTGGGAAGTACAACATGTGCAGGCTAAATAGTCACAGGTCATATTTTAACACATGTTGACTCATTCTGCGCTGCAGCCAAGTGTGTAGGTCCTGCTGGAGGGGAGGAGGGAGTTTGGGGCCCGTTATAATTATGATGATGAAGCACAAATCTCCTCTCAGTCGCCTCACCATTTGCCGTGTTGCCCATGCAGTTTGGCTGCAAGCTGTCAACTGAGCTGCAGCTGAACGAAGTGCAAAGGAGAGACTGCTCAGCAGCAGCAGCAGCGATGCTGATGATGGTGCACAAATACCTCCTTGCCATTTGTCATGTTTTCATGCGTTTGACCATTTCAATTACATGCTGTCAGCTGGGAGGGACGGAAAGCTAGAGAGAGCATGAGAGACGGAGCACATGCCGGAGAGAGTGCGAGTGACACATGTTGCACAGAGTGAGTGAGGAAGGACACATGGCGGGCCGAGCACACAGACAAGAGCACAGGGAAGAGAGGAGGGGGGAGGCAGACGTGCATGTGAGAGAAAGCTGGCAGCAGAGACAGGAGGGGGTTTATAGAGTGGTTAGGGGACAAGCACAGGGATATCAACTATCTCTGACCCCACACCCACCCCTGCCTCATCTGCCCACCCTGTAGGCCTCTGCCCTGGTACGTCAAACGAGTCCTATTTATAACCTGTGGATGGATGAGAGAATCAGGTGGACTCTCCTCTGGAAACTGTCCACGTCTGAAGGGTGAATGTATGTGTTAATGTTGACGCGCCTGCGAGTGCGTGTGTGCAGGGATGGGATGCTGGCATATGTCCATTTGCTGCAATATATGTGCACAGGAATGTATCCTAAGTCTCACTGATCTGCAGTGCTAATGTGCTATAAATGTTTTGTTTTGTTTTCTCCATATTAAAAGTGAATTAAAGGTAAAATAGTAAAACAATTTAATTTTCCCTTATCTGCACTATGGGTGAACATAAATACAGACGAGTCTTTAAGGCTATCCAAAGGTTTACAGATGTGTCGCACACCATCAGACGTCAGCATGGTTTGGAAGTAGCTGCAAACTTAATTCAACTTAAATTTAGCTAATAGGCATCCAATAAATAGATTTGAACTATCACATTGTCTTCATCAAGCTCTAATGACACTGGACAAATTCCAGCTGACACTGGGTGAGAGGCAGGATACATGCTGGGCAGGTTGCTGCTCTGTAACGGGGGGGAAAGGACCACTTGGTCAGTATTGTTTGTATATAACAGCATAATGAAATAATAAAGGCATAAGGAGTGCTCCTTGGTTGTAGTAAATGCAGGATTAAAGAGACTGTTAATTTTTTAACTCTCTGTCACAGCTTACAAGCTTGTAAAGTCTGATCTCCCCGCTCTGTGGTGGTTTCTATCAGTAAATCATGATACATAAAAATAAGATGGCTTCAAATAATTCCATTTATATTCTTGTCGATGTTCAAGAAGAAAGGAAATTTCATTAAAATGCAGGATGTTACCCAAAGAGGAATGACATAGTATTGATGATAATAATGCTCTCATAGAGCAGGTGCTCCATACTCTGTGGTTCAAATCCACTTTGGGCTGTTTGCTGTGTGTCTTCTCCAATGATTTTGGTCCATGTTGACATGACAGCATCACACAGCTGCTGCAGATTTGGCGACTGCGCATACATGATGTGAATCCCCTGCTCCGCCACATCCCAAAGGTGCTCTATCGAATGAGATCTGGTGACTGTGGACGCCATTGTCGTGTTCAAGAAACCAGTTTGAGAAGCAGGGTTCAAAGATGGGTATGGTGTGGTCATAAAGGGATGGCTATGGTCAGCAAGGCAGGCTGTGGTGTTTAAACGTCTATACTAAGAGGCTCAAAGTGTGCTAAGAAAATATCCCCCAGGATAGATCCAAGCTTTCACGATGTTTACACCAATCATCTGAATGTTGCTGCAGAAATTTAGACTCATCAGACCAGGAAGCATTTTTCCAAACTTCTGTTGCCTACTTTTGGAGAGCCTGTATAAACGTTATCCTCAGTTTCCTGTTCTTAGCTGACAGGAATGGCACCTGGAGAGGTCTTCTGCTGCTTCATGTTGTACATGTTGCATAGTCAGACCTCTAGCAAGTGGTTCCATTTTGGCCATTCTCCTCTGACTTCTAACACCAGTAAGACATTTTCTCCCAGAGAACTGCTGCTCACTAGAACTTTTTCAGACCTTTCTTTGTATTTAAGGTTATGTAGCAGTGGATCAGCAGTTTCTGAAATACTCAGACCAGCCTTTCTGGCACCAACGACAATGCCTTCAGAGTTTCTTAAATCACCTTTCTTCCTCATTCTAATGCTCAGCTTGAACTTCAACAGGCTGTCTTAACCATGTCTAAATACTTAAATACACTGAGTTGCTGCCACATGACTAGATATCTGTGTTCTGCACGTTCATGTTTATATATATTTACATTGGTGCAGCTGAGCAGGTGTACCTAAGTAAGGGGGCACATTCAGGTGGATTAGAAATACCATACAACAAACTCCAACTATGGAAACAAACAATTTTCCTTTGGTTTTAATTCTTTGTTTCTCCAAGTTGTTCTTTTTAGTGACGTGCAGCATGCACAGGTCATCTGAGAAGTACAATGTGGCCATTCGTTAAATTAAACATGACTGCCAATCGTTTGCAGGAGCAGATGTCGATTCAAGCATACCCCAAACGCAATATCATCATTTCATCCCGCTCCCTCTCCCTTTGGTTGCTGTAATCGCCCGTGGTGTGCCATGAGGCGAGCGCCGCCGAGCTGTAAAGCTAAACCTGTGCCAACACTGGACAGCTAATAGGCTCATCCATCATGGAGGGAATGAGACAGCCCCCCCACGCTCGCTCCCTCTCTCTACCCTCTGTGTCAGCCAACTCTCGAGCCCAGACATACTCTCACACACTTACAGGCAAAATTACTCCAAGGTTCTCCACCAGGGTATCCTTTCTTTATTATTCTTTAGTGAACAAGGGGGCCCTTCATAGTCAGCGCAATTTATCCCCTGTCTCGTTTCGAAATAAAAAAGTTTAAAACGAGGCAAACGGAGTGAGAAGGTCGTTGTGGTTTCAAACCTCCAAGCCGCAGGCCTTCCTGAGCGTCCTGAATGTGGAAGCGAGGCCAGAGGGTCATGAAGAGGCCCGTTCAGTCCCAGCTCTGTTTGCCACAAAAACAAACCCATCAGTAGAAATGTTTCTCAACTCTCACATTTCCACAATTTACAATTTCTTAATAATTTGCTAGTTTGTAGTTTCAGTATTTTTTAAATTTCACAACTTTAAGGGAGTCGGTGATTGATAATCGGACAGGACTGCAAATATATTAGACGCCTTCCAGGCGTGTTTTGTGTTTTGAAGCTGACACCTAAAAATCAGTTTGAATGTTTCAGGTTCATTAAATTCAGCTTGTTTAATATTTCATTATCAGTGAGGAGAGTAAACATTTTGATGTGTCCTTACTTTTAAAAGGCCAACCATCTGTACGTGGAGATGGACGCCGAGCGGTGACGTCGGCTTTAGAGAACGATATTAACTGACTAGTTTGTGTACGGTGGTACTGTGATTTATGTTTAATATCCTGCTTAAATGTTTTTTTTAAAAAGTAACTTGCCAAACTGTAACAATTTTTAAAAAGGAATATATTTTCTAATTTCACCATATTATTAGGTATTTTCAGATAAATGCAAAATATATGATGACTTAAGGCTGGATTAGCAACATGTGTGTGAGATCATTCGCTGTTTTAACAAATTGCTTCATTTTTTTCCCTTCTGTCAATTAATTCCCATAAAATCTGGTATTCCATGGCAAAATTCCATCACAGGAAAACTGTAATGCCCTCTTTATCAAAAACCTTGATTTCAACAATGAAGAGATTGTGCGGCTGACACGTAGTGTAGCTGACATTCGGTGGTTAATGGATGATGGTTATATAATAAATCCCAAAAGTTCTACCACATTAGTTAATGCTGGTTCTCACATTTCAGTCCAGTGTTGTGGTGGTAAACAACCCCCCTCACACAGGTTTTCTGTTGACATAAAACAAACATTTTTCCTCTTCTGAAAAACGTTATATTTACTTGAGAACATCGGAAGAACTTAAACCTACATTTGTGTGGTGATTGGTTCACCGTAGCCACACACACACACCTTCTCATGGTAAAAGATGCCTTTGATATGGTCCCAAGTGCTATACCCCGAAGTCTGTATGTTTTCCCAAAAGGAGGAAAGTCATAAAAAGTCCAGGTTCCCAAATTACTGTCACTCAAAGAGTTTCTTTCTCCTTCTCTCTCTCTCTCCCCCGTCTCCATTCACCTCTCCTCTCGCCAGCCCCGCAGTCTCCAACCTTTTCCTGCTTCCACCACTACCAATGGGGGCTTTCTCTTGTTTCCTGGTGCTGGAGCTGCTGGATAAACACACAAGCTGCCCCTCGTATAAAGGCTCAATTCTTCTCCATCATGTTTTAAATATGGATACAAAGAGAAACTTGTATGATAATTTTTGGCATATGGTGGTGGGGGTCAGCGGGTGGGGTGTGTGTGCATAGAGGGTGTGGGGGGCGGGCTAGACAAAGTTGTGCCTTGTTCTGATACTTGTCTAAGATTTCGGGGTTTTTGTTTTATGCAAGACCAGACCGATGCCATCTGATGGAGTGAACGGCAGTTTGTGTTTTAACGTGCCCGAAAATGCGAGGTTGAACAAACGTTTGGCTCCCTTCAGTCTTTGGCTGATGTGATAAGTGTTGGCAGGGTGTGCTGCAGCATAAGGCAGCACTGTTATGGAATTCGGGTGGCGTGTGGAAACACTGAGGAGCCAGAGATTAAACAAAGACGTAATTGCAAATCTCAATCTAAGAAGATCAGGCGCTCCTCTCCGACGGCGAGCTGTCGAAAGGCTGGCAGCTATCTTTGATCTTTGATTTCGTGATGCAGGAGTGGAAATGGAAAGAGAATCTGGCTCCTGGGTTGGAACATGCCAGAAATGACACAGATACCCGAGATGATACCGATGGCCCGCTGATAGCCTGCGGATCACCTTACTGCCCCTGTGCCAGCAGCACTGCAGCTGGGCAAGTACAGGCCTCTGAGGAGAGTGACGTTACCCTCCGATGATGCTTTAAACACATTATTACGTTAATACAGAGAAGGAGATGAGGGTGGTTGTATTTTCAAATAAGTACATTTTTACACTTATGGTTTCTTAGTTAAAAAATAGAAATGAAAGTTTGAAACTAAGAGCATCAGGATGATTAACTTTGCTTTCATTTTAAACTTGCTTGTTGTTGTTTGTTTTGGAAAGCAAGTCATTTGTAAAGGGTCATTATACAGGAAGTAATTTTACATAAAAATAATAAAGTGCTTTGTTTTAAAAAGTACCGCTTTTACAGCAGTGTCTGCAGTTTTGTTCTGCGATGATTGAAGAAAGCTTACTCCAGTCACACCTGGGAAAACAGTAGTGGGAGTCCACAGCACGACCTACATTTTTATCTCTTTTTCAGTGGTTGCCCTGAAGACGGGGACCAGATCTGCAACCAATCACAGTCAGTTGCTGTCTTCAGTGCAACTTTGGTGCGATGAGACAGTGACAAAAGCTGGATAAGACGGAGTCAGACTGCTGTCTGCTATCAGTTTGTGAATGAATGGGGTTAAGCTGACAATTACATGCAATCTGTTTGTGATAAAGTGGCAATCACCTGTGATGGTTTGGAAAAAAAACACAAGTCTGTTGCCACTTGTCGCACGTCTGTTACCGTATCATTACAGTCAGAGTCCAAACCTGAGGGAAGCAAAGGACACCTACAGGAGGAAGGTGGAGCAGAAGTTGGAGAGGAACAATATGAGGGAGGTCTGGAATGGTGTGAAAACCATCACAGGCCACAACACCAAGAAAAGCACAGTGGGGGGGACTGTGGAGAAGGCAAACGAACTCAACAACTTCTTCAACAGGTTTGACCAGCCCACAACCCCCCCACCCTCACCTTCACTACAGAGTCCAATCCCCACTCTCCTACCTCCCTCGCTTCCCCCCCTTCCTGACACCATGACACCCCCCTCCTCCAATCCCTCTCTCAGCAGCAAGACATCTCCCCCCCTCCCCTCTTCCCAAACATCTCCCAGTGTCACAGTGGATCAGGTCAGGAGACAACTGAGGAAGCTTCGCCCCAGAAAGGCAGCAGGCCCAGACAAGGTGTGTCCTAGGATGCTAAAGGCGTGTGCTGCTGAACTTGGGGAGCCGCTACAACGAGTCTTCAACCTCAGTCTGCGACTGGGGAGAGTGCCCGCCCTATGGAAGACATCCTGCATCGTCCCGGTCCCCAAAAAGAACCGGCCCAATGAGCTGAATGACTTCCGACCGGTGGCACTGACGTCACATCTTATGAAGACTCTAGAGCGGCTCTTCCTCAACCTCCTCCGACCACAGGTACAACATGCCCAGGACCCACTACAGTTTGCATACAAGGCGGGTGTCGGAGTGGAGGATGCCATCCTGTACCTCCTACACAGAGCCCACTCACACCTGGATGGGGGAAAAGGCACGGTCAGGATCCTGTTTCTTGACTTTTCCAGTGCCTTTAATACCATCCGGCCCTGTATGCTTCAGGAAAAACTGAACAGGATGGAGGTGGACCCCTGCCTGGTGGCTTGGATCTCCGACTACCTCACCGACAGACCACAGTACGTCAGGCTGAAGGACATCACGTCTGACACAGTGGTCAGCAGCACAGGAGCACCACAGGGAACTGTGCTGTCCCCTCTTCTCTTCACCCTGTACACCTCTGACTTCTGCTACAACTCTGAATTATGCCATATTCAGAAGTTTGCAGACGACACAGCCATCATGGGGTGTATGTGGGATGATCAGGAAGAGGAGTACAGAAGTCTGGTGAGGAACTTTGTCGCATGGAGTCACACAAACCACCTGCAACTCAACACCTCAAAGACTAAGGAACTGGTTGTGGACTTCGGGAGGTCTAGAGCAGGTCCACTGCCGGTTCAGATAGAGGGGGAGGAGGTGGAGGTGGTCAACAAGTACAAGTACCTCGGGCTGTGGGTGGACAATAAACTGGACTGGTCATGCAACACAGAGCACCTGTATAAAAAAGCCCAAAGCCGACTGTACTTCCTCAGGAGGCTGAGGTCTTTTAACATCTGCAGGAAGCTCCTGAGGATGTTTTACCAGTCAGTGGTTGCTGGAGTACTTTTCTATGCTGTGGTGTGCTGGGGGAGCAGCACAGCAAAGAAGGACTCATCCAGGCTGGAGAAACTGATCAGGAGGGCTAGCTCTGTGGTCGGCATGAAGCTGGACACTCTGGTGACAGTGGCAGAGAAAAGGACATTAAAGAAACTGATGGACATTATGAACAATGCCAGACATCCTCTGCACACGGCCATAAACAATCAGAAGAGTCTGTTCAGTGACAGGTTGCTTCTCCCAAAGACAAGAACTAACAGACTTAAAAACTCCTTTGTCCCACACGCCATCAGACTGTTTAACTCCTCTCTGGAGGGGAGAGGGAGGGGAAACAGGAGGACAAAGGAGGGAACAACTAAGCTGTAGTGCCTCTTCACCTCACTGTGCAATACCTTTTGTGCAATACTTTTGTAAATAGTCAACGGTGCAATAGACTCAATACTTGAAATGTGCAATTCACTTGTATTTTTATTTTTATTCCTATTTATTCTATTTATCCCCTTCGTATATTTTATTTATATTGTCTCTGTATTTATATATATGTGTGTGTGTATAACTCTGTAACTTCTGTCGGTGCTGTGCTTTTTTGGAAATCGAATTTCCCAGAGGAACCCACCCGAGGGATTAATAAAGTTCTATCTTATCTTATCTTATCTTATCTTATCTCAAACAGAACCTCAGAGATTCCTCCAGAAATAGTGACGTAGTTTCTAGGGGGCAACAATTTAACTGCAAAAGGACATATGCACTCAGCAGCCTCACGTTTATATAGGAATATAATGAGGATACAACCAGCTTAGACAAAGCCCTATTAGAAAGGGACAGGTTGCAGATGAGCTGCACTCATACGCACAGACTGATTGCAGTGTGTTGGCAAACTGCCTGCATTTAGAAATTAGACAGATGGTAATTATCTGCAAACCTTTGCCAGTCTGCCTTGGCAAAGGTTTGCAGATAATCGCCGCTGGTGAAAGACGATTGTTTCGCCTTCGATCAGGCAACCGGTGCGGTCACCTGGTTATCAAAAGCAGTCACAGCAACTACTTGCAATCATTTTGCGAATGCAGAAAATTGAAATGCGATGCCTGTGCAACCAACCAAATGTTTCCTAGTTGCAAGGAGGATCCCGTCATATTTTTACTCCAGTGACTGAGCCATAAATAAAATCATCTAGCGGTGTAGACGTGCCTGGATTAAATTCATTACTGATGAGTCACATTCATAACCTCCTCAGACAAGCCTGTGTGTGCTTGTGGTAAACTGTGTTTTTTACAGTCAGTGTACAGCGTAAATATCTAAATGTCTGGATTTGCTACCTTGTGTCATGCCTTGTTTTGGCAATGAAAGGGCCACGGGCTCTGCAAAATAACACTACTGATTAGGGCTGCTCGATTATGGCAATCATGATTATTTTCACTGAAATTGAGATCACGATTATTTGACGATATTTATTTAACCCTTTAAGACCTACTATAGAACCAAGTCCGCCAGAGCTTATATTATATTTTTACATGCTGTAGTGCCATTTGTGGGAGCATTTCAAGTTGCTATACAACTGTTATAGCCCATATTTTAATAATATGTATGCATTAAGTCCATAGCAACTACATTAATTGCAAAAAAAGTGCAATAAACTACAAAAAAATTGAAAATCGTTTGGTTTTTTTTAACATATATTTCTACTTGGAGAAATTTAAGAGGTTTATCCCTCGAAACTTTAAATACAAAAAAGTTGCAAAAAATAGTTTACAACAACAGGAAATTTATTTTGAGTGTCTTCATAGTTTTATTTTGGAGATACACCAATTTTTATATACTGCAGAAAAAACGAAAAAACAATCCTATGATGCAAATTTGCAAAGAAAACAGCATGTGCATCAAAATAAACTATTTCCAGCAGTGCAATTCGAGTTCTAAACATCCCAGCAACTATTCAGAAAAGTCAAACATGACCAGTATAGGCTTTTAAGGCCTACAAGTAAAAAACTACAGTTTTCGCGAAAATGACGTCACTTCCGGTTTTGGGCAGGAAATGGCGGACATGTGATAGTTCGCACTGATGTCTGTTTCACTGTGGGAAGTGTTACAAACAGCTGATCGGATCGGCAAAGCGTGTTTCTGGAATATTATGCTTTTGTTCCTGCAAGCGCTTTTTATGCAATTTTTGCAAAGCTATATGTGGAACGAAACCGTGACCGAGGACAAGCTGATGGCATAAGATGTAAGTACAACTCCTCCGGTTTCATATGCAAAACAAATTATTGTGCTAGCTTACACGGTTCAGGTTCTACAGGGATTTAAAAATAGTTACACAAAACGGAGCGTGCTGCTCTGACCGGATTTAAAGGGTTAACAATGACTTTAAAAAATAATATAAAATAGTGTGCAACACCACTGATGTTTTTTTTACCTCTTTTCAACCAACAGCATTCACTCTCCTCTCCAAATAACTTCTGCTTAGCTTTCCGAGCTTCCCTCGGGTCCTCTTAATCAGTGGTCTCCAACCTTTTTTGCGCCACGGACCGGTTTATGCCCAACAATATTTTCACGGACCGGCCTTTAAGGTGTCGCGGATAAATGAGGGAGGGGCTAATAATCGGCTCAGTCATTTTTAATGATCGTTGAAAGCCCAGATCGTAATCGTGATTAAAATTCGATTAATTGAGCAGCCCTACTACTGATCAACATGCATTAAAAATGGCTTCACACCTTAATAATTTAACAATAAGCAAGTTCTATATGTCATTCAGTCATTCACCCTGCATGACCCTGCTGTCTCTGATCACTCACCATTGTCTAAATACAGTGAAGTATTGGTTAATGGTATGTTGCTTATTGAGCCCTCAGTATTCAGTGAGCATCCGGATGGACACCATAGTCTTAAGCCAGTACTTAAAAAGTACTATGAATGAAATCCTAACAAAGCAGAGAGCTTGAACGCTAACAGATCCATCTTAGAGTCACACTAGCAACTCCATCCGCTGATAAGGCCACAGAGATAATGACAGGGTCATTTTGGTTGGCTCTCATGATCTGTTTTGTTGCGTACATACATTTAAAATTTGATGCTCATCAACAATGAAAATCAAGGAAGGCAGCAACTAAAACCATCAGATACGAGCTTTCTCCATCGCAGTGCGTTTCTTCTGACAGAGCGGGATCAGCAGGATGAAGCAGGGAGCGTGACTCCAGGAGTCGGCGTAGTGTGGAAACGGCTGAATTCTCACTGAAAAAGTGAAAGAGACGTGATTTGATGCGAGATAAAATGAGGGCGGTGCGCTGTAAGGTCAAGATTATGAAATCCCGCCTGTGTTTGGGGCTTTTGTATCCATTGCAGGATCACTGTATGCAGTAAAGGTCATTATATTAGTAAAACACTGAATATCTGTTCAAATGGAAATATATATTTTAATACATTATACTCCATTTGTTTTTGCACTAGTGTGAGGGGATACCCGCCGTATGATGATTGGCAGCCCTGCGCAGAGGTAATAAAGCAGCTCATTCTTCTGTCTGTCAGGACATAGAGCGCGCATTCACCGGCAGCCAACGGACACAGCTTACTCTGGTTTGCTGAAGAGGACGTATAAAAACCCTGTTTCTTTTGTAATGAGCCCAAAAGCCTATTTGATATTTTAATCCTGTCTCACCTTACCCCCGTCTCTCAAAATTCAAGCCTCCAGAAATCTGGAAAAACAACACATTAAGTTTACATTTGGCCATGTCCTTTCCATTTTGACCCGTTCCAGTCAGAAAGTTTGTATTTTTGTGGAATGGCTAAAAAGTCCACATCAAATGGTTATAATTACTCTTGCGTGGTTCAAAGGGAACTACTGACAGTCACAGTTGGATGATAAACTAGATTTCCAACCAGATAACTACAGAAAATCTTCATTCATGCATTTATTTTCTCTGGACTGTTGATGTTTGCCTATTAAAAACTCACAAACTGGCTCAGGATCGTACCTTTTCACCCCGTGACCCCACGCCCACATCTAAAGCGGAGACTTGCTGTGAGATTAGGAGACTTGATCCGGTGAGGACGATGTGAGATAAAGTGCCTCTATGCCAAACTGTAGACTAGAAAACCGATCTCAGAGATAATAAAGATTTCAAACACTGAAGTTTCGACCTGGTAATTCTGACTCATAACAGCCGCCTCACTGGAGCGGGCATGAAAGAAAAACCTTGAATGGATCTGACGTGTGGGGGAGTGAGAGATACGATTAGCAAAAAATAGCAGGAAGAAAAGCAGACAAGGCTTTTAGTGTTTCCACTGCAACTCGTCTGTAATCTTATGTTGTCTTTTTGATAGAGACAAATCTCTCTAAACAAATAGATACATGACTGTCTGAACAGCATATTAAGTTACTAAAGTTTTATTTTTTGCCCATGTGATCACTTGATAGTTACAAAGGCCTTGTCATCCATAAAGAATGAACAAACATTTGATATAAGGCTTTTTTTGCTTGTTTTTGTTTATGTATGCTTAAATAAATCTCCTGCTGCTGGTGTTGGCTGTGCGACTGTATTATATTTATTTATATTATATTTAGGTTTACAGTAAGTCACTGCTTAGTAAATGTTAGAATGCTAAAACACTGCTAAGTACACACATTCATAACTTAAGCAGAAGTACTGATACTTGTGTTAAAAGTACCTTGGTAAAAGTTGAAGTATTAATTCTTTACTTAATTAAAAGTAAAATTAAAAAAACATACAGACTCTGAAATGAATTTTAAAAAGTATGAGAGTAAAAAAAGGCTCTTTGAGATACCTTGTCAGATGTACAGTGACAAAGACGGAAATGCAATAGTCAATGGCATTAAAAGATTTGAATGGAATACAATCTTTATTTAAATTATAATTATAACGAAAGTCTTCAGCTTGTACATCGGTTTGCTAGAACATCAGCAGAGAAAAACAAAGCATTATTAGCTGTTGCCTACATTGTAGATAGGTAGATACTGTGGTTATACTGGTGTATACTCAGGGGTTAGAATGGGATGTTTTAACTTCATTCATGGGGCAACTCTAAGATTGGTTGTAGTGGTGCAGCGTGGGGGGAAACAATCCCTCAGGAATAGTAACAAGATATAAGCAGCAACCCTTAGACATTATAAAGCTAGCATCCAGTGCGTGACTCTATTCAGCATCATTAGCTAAAATTTAAATGGTAGCTGACATCAACCAGCTAACACTGACCATGAACGCCACAGCTTCTCTGCACCGGTGCATCGTAGTTGCAGTACTACAAACAAACCTGCATTAAAGTTCTTACTATTCATACAACCTTTGAATTCCACTAAATTATTATACTTGAATTTGTTTTTTAAGACTTCCCACAGTATGAAATCTTTCCGACATCTTTCTCAATTTCTGAGAGTGAATTGATCACACATTAACGTTTCTTTTGTCCTTAAGGTAAATACAGAAACTGTACATTTAACACGCACCTTTACTGACAAACTGCACAGAAATAGTTTGTATGATTGCTCATATTAGCTTGGGTCATAAGGGAGGTTAGCCTCATAGCTAAATATATATTTAAACCCAGCTAAGGCTACTGTTAGCCTGCTATACTCGGGTGGTCTTGTAGAAATAATATTTGGACAACTTGAGCAGTAGCTGTAGCCACAATCCAGAGGTCAGGAAGTGGATTAGTCACCTGAAAGTTGCCATTTTAAGACCAGAAACTTGGCATTTTGTTTCCGCTTTGATACCATAAAACACCAGATTTATTCCATACAGAGTTTATGCGTGTCTGAGTGTGTAGTGTTTCATTAGTGGTCGGACAGTTTGTGAGCCATTAAACATCATCCCGTTCAGTGGAAGTGTCTTTGAACACAGCAACAGAGCTCGGCAGTGACCGTGAATTTCCCATTCATTTTATCCACTGATGGTTCAGAACACGTTATATGCGTGTGTTCTGAACCATCGGTATAAAAAGAGTTTTAAGCTTTGAACCAGCTGCAGGATGAGTCCTGATCCTAAAAAATATTTGATTTGGTTTAACAAAAATAAAAGAAACTGGAAAAAAGGGTTTATGATTGAGGATAGACGTGACCTCCGCCGAGGAGGTTATGTTTTTGGTAGCGTTTGTGTGCATGTCCTTCTGCTTGTAAACACGATAGCTCAAAAAGTCTCGAATGAATTCTGTGGAAACTTTGTAAAGTGGAGAGTGTGGTCGTTATAAATCTGTTAAAATTTAGCTTACGTCCATCGAGGTCTTTAAGGTGAACTCTGTAATTTATTGGTCAAAAATGGACAAAAAACCTTATAACTTAAAGACTATGATTTGTAAATGGGTCTTGTGAATTGTCAACATATATAATTTATAGTATAATAAAGTATAAAACAATACAAGGTTGGTATCATACTGACTTGGAGCTCCAACAGGAGCAGCTGCCATCATTTCACCAGGTTGTAGCTCGTAGTAGGTCTACTTTCTATGGTTTTAACTTGATTATGACTCATTATCAAAATCCCTGTGGAGAATATGAGAGTTTTACTTCATCATTGAGCTCTTTAAGAGGGGAAGGGCAGTGGGCGATATTGGCGGTAATCTCTAGGTTTTCCATCTAATCAGATGTTAGGAATCGTTCCAGTATTTCTTCTGATATTTTTCCTTTGGGTAAAGAAATGTATTCTTTGTCATGGTCATCGGCCAGTTGACCCAGTTTTATGGAGACTTTCTAGATCCCGGTGTTGTGTTATGTTTATGTTATTTCTTATATTCATTATCTTTGTGTATTTACTCTGTTCTAAATTCCTCCCTAGTGTTCCTCCCTCCTCTTTCAAGTCTCTCGTATTAAATTAATTCATGTCTTTGTCTTCCTGATTTAATGATCACTTCCTGTTTTCTGAGTTTGCAGTCCCGATTCTTTGCTTTTAGTTTTACGTCGTTGGTCTCGTCGCTGTGATTTGGTTCACCTGTGTCTTTTTCTCTGTCTCCAGCTGTCTCTCCTCCCCGAATCACCCTTTTGTGTGCATATAGTTGCTGTCTTCCCCTTTGCCTTTGTCACAGTGTCTGTTCACCTTCCCCAGTGCTCCTGGTTGCTAGCGCTTTTCCTTAGTCTAGGTTTCTGTTAGTTGATGTTTTTTAGTTACCCTTGTTAGTTTTTGTTTAATCTGGGTTCCCCTCTTCACTAAATATGACATTCTTTTGATTGGGCGGGCAAGATGCACATCCAGGTGGCCTGAGTCTCCTCCATCCATGGTTACCACTATGCCAGGCTAAGTGTGAATAACCAAACAAATGGTACCAATGAGAGTTTTGTGAAGGTTGTGATAAGCAGGTACCCGATCGGTCTGTTGACTATGTGCACAGGCAGTCCGGTTGTGATTGATGAATGTGGCTTCTCGTGAAATACGGCAGAACTTATTGGCTCATTAATGTCAGATCTGCAGTCAGTTTCCCGTGCTACAATACTGGGATTTAAAGAGTTATCAGAATGGTTCCAGATCAGTTCCATTTTCCAGCTTTTTGATCCAACTGAAACAAATAGGATCATAAATAGGGAATAGGCAATAAATAATTTATAGATACATTTGTGCCAGTTAAACAACATCTCCTACATAGTATATGTATGTATGTATGCATCTCCTGTATAGTATATATACACAGGTACATGTGTATATATACTCTGTCCTCTTCATCGTGTTTGTTTTGTACAAATACGCCAGTGTACCTATTTGATTTTAGGAGAGCTGCCACTGTGCAGGTCATTCATCAAGCAGAGCTTAGCCTGTAAACATTCAATAATGTACTTTACTGAGCCCTGATCTTACAAAGCTCCAGCCAGCATAGAAAACTGTCTATTTTCCACAACCGGCTACACGATGGGCTGAAATATTGATTGCACTTACGTCTCCTCATAAATCCCGTTAACAAGAACGCTTCATCTATCACAGCTGCTGGATGGAGAACCTTGTGTGTTCAGGAGAAAAAAAACATGAATATTGCATGTGAATCTCAGCCATAAATTCTGAATGCAACATATTTCACACTGCCGATGAGATACTGAGGCCATAACAGGCTTAGTTAGTTAGTGCATATAAGGTAATGAAACTTCTCAGCTTGGCTCAGGCGTTCACTCCCGTTCGGATCAGCACCTCGTGTCTTCCCAGGTTAAGCAGGTGTGAGTTATGGTGCGCGTTCACCATCAGGAGAGTTTAGCTTCCTCAGGTGTCATTGTTCTGGCCTGCTGATTTACAGCACATGCCTCAACTGTTTCCCCTGAACTAAGAGAGTCCTGACCCAGGGCTTTTAAGCCAATCATGTAGTGGAGCGATCCAGGTCAGGCTAGGCAATGTGGTCCAGAGGGAGTCTAATAAAACATGTCAGGGAGCGGAGAGGCCCCAGTCCATAGGGGGGACTCAATCTGTCATGGCCCGTCAGCACAGCCTTAAAGCACAGCGATGGCTGTGTTGCTAACAGTAATGAAGTTACCTGAGTTTATTACTGGGCAGGCCAGAACTGCTACTGCCTGGATAATACTGGATGAAGTCTGTCTCATGAAGGTGGCTGTAGGTGGCTGACTGTGCACTGCAGGTCACATGAATGGACTGGTACTAACATTGTGCTTTCCTGCTCCATTTGAGCACTCAAAGTACTTTCTTACTACAACCCTCATTCACACAACCATCTTTCTGGTTGAAGTTCTTGCAACCTATGTAACACACGCAGCCCGACAGATGCATCGGGGTAACACAGGGTTCAGTATCTTTCCTAATGATACTTGGACATGTAGACTACAGAAGCACCAACTTTCCAATGTTTGTATTTATCAACCACTTTGCATGCAATCATAATCATCCCCTCGCCCCCAACCGGTCACAGCAGATGGCTGCCTCTCCCTGGGCCATGCTTTGCCAGAGATTTCCTTCTTGAAGGCAAAAAGGGACTTCTTCCCACCGTCGCCAAGTGCTCCCTCATAGGGGGTCGTTTAATTGTTGTGGTTTTCTCTGTATAGTTGCAGGGTATTTACCTTAAAATATAAAGCACTCTATCTTCTGAGCCACAGCCCCACACCAGGCCGAATAACAGCGCATAACAACATATTCAATTTTTATGTGATTTTAGCAATTTCTTTTCTTTTTTGTATATCTAACGTCGTAAATTATGGTTTTTGAAACTTTTTAAACAGGTTGGAGTTAGCTGACCCATTTAAAAAGTTTCAAAAACTTTATAAATGGGCATTTGGGTTTAGTCCAAAAAGTCACAGCAAGCAATGAGAGAATTTGTACAGTCTGTCAGGGCAGTGAAGGGTACAAACAGTATGAACACAATCAGTTACAGACATCAGGTAGCTTGCACAAGAGCTTTCCTGTTTGAAAAGTACAGAGAGACTTCAGGAAACCAAATCCTCAAACGTAATTCTTCATTTTTTTAATTGTATAAACACAGAGTGACCGTCTGCTGTCCAGAAAAATTTAAAATGAATTTCAGAGACTTAGTGAGATGTTAGTACATTTAAAGCTTTAATCACAGTTACAGGTAGCGGTGGGGAATAACACATAATTGGTCTTTTCTGCGTTTAATGGATCCGTGTGCTACACTGTATGATTTATACACCAGTGCTGAGGAAATGCAAAGCAGAGACTCAGACAGCTTTTTCCAGGACACTGCATCACATGTAAGCCTCCACAAATGGACAGGTAGTGTTTTTACTCCAGCTGCTCTCATCTGCCAAAACAAACCAAGACTCTACACTGCAGGTTTAGAGGAACAGAAACAAGAGGCCAGCTAGTTCAGTTTAAGTGTTTCTGTTGAAAACTCCTTTTTAAAACTCTTTATAACATCTCAGACTATCTGCTAAAATCTGCCAGTGTGTGTTTTACCCTCTCCTCCCTGGTCACAGTAAACTTATTGTTCAGTTACATGTAGCCTGCACTGTGCACGCTACGCTTGACTTGTTTGCACTGTGTCAGGTGAACGGAAACGTTTTTTTAGCACGTCTGATAAGACACGTATGCAAACAGCAGACCACCTGTGAACTGTGACTGGATTTCATGTTACCAGCTCTAAACACCATCTCTCTCCACACATGGAAGAGATTATCTCTTCATTAAGTAAAATTTAGTATTATTTGCGTGATTACCCATGATTCTGCATGCTACCGCTGGTATCACCTGACTTTCTTTTTATGCTGTGTTTGGGAATAAAGCTAGCAGTGGACATCCCAGTAAATTCACCCCGAGATCAAACCCTGCAATGCTCAGAGAAACTGCAAAAAAACAGAAAGAGCTTCATCTCAGACTCTACAGGCCTCAGTTAGCATGTTAAATGATAAAGTTCATGACATAATAATTAGAAAACAACTGAACAAATCTGACTTGTTCAGAAAGGTTTTCATTACAAAGCTCTTCTCTCAAAAAAGAACATGACAGGATGACTTAGACTCGCATAGCTGGATATGAACACAAGACCAAAGTGGAGATGTTTTGACCACAATGCACGGCATCACATATTGAAAACACCATACCAGCACTAACAGCTCATGAAAAGCCCGTCGGTGAGGGGGTGGTGATTTGGACCTGTTTTAGGCTCCTTGCAGTCATTGAATCGACCATGAACCAAACAGCACAATGAGTGGGACCTTAAGAGAGCTGTGCACAAATGAACGCCCTCAAACCTAAATGGACTGAAGCACGTTGTGTAAAGACTGCAGCAATTTCTGTTGTTTTCTTTTTTCTGATATCATTATGTTTACATATTATATTTGGCAAATTAAAGGAATTGCACATGCCAGGTTTTTTCCTGCATTTTTTTGCTCTTACTAAACTTTGGTATAGTTTTGTATTTGCTTAAAGTGGGGGAGAAAGTTGTTTTCCTATTTTAGCACAGCTGATAGCGAGCAAGCTCAGACTTTGCACCTCTCCTACCACTACACTGCTGTCCACTATGTTTTCAGCATACTGAGGAATGCTAGCTCGGGTCACTCGATGTGAGATCTTCCCCTCTGGCTATAAAGCCCACTTTATACTGCTGCACATCTGTGCCCCCGCTCGTGGAAATATCACATTTGGCTGTTTGTGACTTGTGTGCTCTTGCTGGCGTGTGGGACACATGCACAGCTCACTTACACCCTTTTACCCGTGGATGCCAGGCCAGGCTTCTCTAATACATGCTAATGCATTCGGGGTGGAACATGTGCTGTATTTCCTAAGGTTTAATCCAAGCTAATGTTTAAAACATTTGACCTTCATGTGTTGATATCACTGCACAGCCAAATGAGTTCATTCCGGCTTCAGTCACTGCGACTGCTTCAGCGACCTCGCGTAGCATACTTGCGAGGGATTACATCGATGATCTGTGATAAAGTGCTCGACTGTTTTCCACATGCTGCTCTCATGGCCACGAGGGCATTAGAGATGGATAGAGACACAGAGAGCGCAAGAGAGAATGAGGGAGGGAGACGGAAATAGCAAGCGAGTTAAAAGGACACAAAGAGGGACAGAGAGATACTGAGAGCGAGAAACACAGGAAGACAGAAGGCCGGGTTAGAGGGAGGAATGAGCAGAAGCAACGGACTGCGAGCATGAGAGGGAGAGGGAGTGAAAGAGGGGAACAAAGAGCATATTGTCAGTGCTGGGCGCTAATCGTCTCCTCTTAGGCTGCCAGAGACAACAGGTGAGAGCAGTTTGACTCCCTGCAGGCTCCATGAGGCCTTCATGGCTGTGTGTGTGTGTGTGTGTGTGTGTGTGTGTGTGTGTGTGTGTGTGTGTGTGTGTGTGTGTGTGTGTGTGTGTGTGTGTGTGCCGTGGCCAGGGGACCACGGGAGAACTCACTCAATGCCAACTCAAACGGCAAATGAGGGCCGCACCATCAAAGTGTTCTTTTCAGACATGCCAGGGCCTCGGCCGTTTGTGTTTGTGTGTACGGGCGAGTATGCACATTGTGCGAGCGTCCCCATTTGCATCATGTGCAGTATCTCCTCCCACCAGCCGTAATAATTGTATATGTGTTCAAAGCAACAACGGAAAAGGACATTGCACCGGCTGGAAAAAAATATATATATGAGAGAGGAGCGCCTTTGATGTTTACAAGAGTGCGTGGGCTTATTATGTGTTAACAATCTGACAAAGCATGCGACCCAGAGCAGCTGGTTGAAAAAGTCTCACCTTCAGGAGGATGGAAGTGACTGCAGAATATCAAGCAGGAGTGATTAAGCAAGGAGAGCAGCTGTAAGTGATGCGGGTTTAAAAGCAAATTTCTCAGGAAGGGGAGAGCTCATGTTAGTGTTGCATTTCAGTGAAGTGACTAGCAGACCTCGCCGCGTAGATGCTTCTCGGAGGTGAAAATTTGAAGGTGAGTATTTTTTCGGAGTTCATGTGTATCAGGACTGGACCTGGAGTTAAATCACATGAAGAGGAACAGATCACAGGGGAGGGGGGAAACTGATGTAGAAGTCTCAAAAATGTTCATTTTGTCACAAAATTGTTTTCCTTTCTCCTCCAAAAGTCAAGTTTTTAGGTTAGTTTTAGTTTACTATAATAACCTTGGTATGGACTTTGTGACAGTAGGAAGGAAAAACTCGCTTTTAGCAGGAAGAAAAGTCTGGCAGAACCAGGCTCACGCCCACACATGTGGCCCACACATGGGCCAGCACAAGGCCAGTTGCAGACACACTGGTGGTCCTGTGCTGGCCCATGTGTGGATTACCTCTGGCAAACCAGATCTGGGCCACCAAAGGGCCGTCATTCTTTGCGGTATGTGGGCCTCGTGTAAGTTGCGTGCAGCCACGGGCCAGTTGCAGACACACTGCTGGCCCAGTGCTGGCACAGATGTCAGCCTAATGTGTACCTTAGTGAAGCCATGTAATAACAACATGTACTGGAACATATTAGCGCAAAAGAAACATGACAAAACTCTGTTCAGACAGTGAACGGACTGATTCTTATATACTGTAGCACTTTTCTACTCTCCCAGATTACTCAAAGTGCTCCATACAACATGACACATTCACCGAATCACACACTTTCTCTAAACTGAGAACTTCCTAACTACATTCGTACACATCAAAACAGTTGACATGCAGACTGGAGGAGCCAGGGATGGAACCACCAACCTTTCAATCAGTAGATGACCCACGCTACCTCCTGAGCTACAGCCACCGGGTGGTAACCGTAAGTAAATCGTCACTAGGTTTTGGATAAAGTGTACACTCACAAACCTGTCAAACCTGCATTTGAAACGTTGGATACTACAGCAGTATAGTATTGTAACATGGCATTTGGGTCTTCTAACTAAAATAGGAAAATAAATAGCACCATTATTGCCAGACCTGGTTGACATACACCCCGCCATGACACTGGTCAGTCAGAAGTGCCAGATTGATGCTGGACCTGGACCAGACCTGTCTTCATTGAGCCTGGGCCACATACACCAAACTACAATCTGGCCAGATGTGGCATGCCATCACATAAACAGTGCCATCTACACCAGGTTTGGCCCATATCTGCTTGACACCAGGTCCGGGCCTGACCTGTCTGCTATGTGGGTAGGATTGGGTAATTGGGTAAACATATCCAATTTTGGGGGAAGTGATTGGGGTATTTTTCTACTTCAAACCATTAACTGAGTAAAAAAATGAACTTGTAAAGCACAAAAGCTGAAGAGTGTACAGACGTGCATCTCTCCTTTTCACTGTGTTGTACAGACGTTGAAAGATCTGGTAAGACCTGGTATTGTATGCGGACTGCAGACTTACATGAGTCATTAAAAAAAGTTTAAATAAACCAGAATTTTCCATTAAAATGAATAATTTCTGTGTCCTGAGAATTCACTGGTGTTGTGGCTGGTGTGATCTGTCTAGTTTGGCATACAACAGGTAAAACTCTGACTTCCAGAAAGCTTCAAAATGATGTAACATTTCTGAATGCTTATTTGGCCCTTTAGCTACAGCACTTTTGATAATGCAGTTATGGAAATATAAGCACAGTGACAAGTTCTGGCAATACACAGGCATCCGAGATGACGTCACTTGTTTCAGCCTCATTTTAAGCCCTTTGTGATAAAATCATTTGACTTCCAAATAGAAGAAAAACAGCCATCAGTACCATTTTAGGTGTACTAGCCATTGTGTTGGTCACTCTGAGAATGGAAAAGAGCTGCAGTGGAAAACAAAAAGCAGTGTAAGCTCTGTTGTGCAGGGCATGTAGCATTAACTATGCATGCAGGGATAAACAAATGTACCGGAGTCACAGCAGACCATGTCGGGAAACATCTGGGGGGAGTGTGTGCGTGTATTTATGCTGGCATATTTATGTGTGCGTGTGCATTTGTGTGTGTGTGTGTGTGTGTGTGTGTGTGTGTGTGTGTGTGTAAGCCGGCAGACCGCAACCTCCTGATCATCACAAGATAAAGCCCGGCCCTTTAATCCATCGAACATGGGAGTACAAAACGTCATTCACTGAAGATAAAAATAAGCACGATAAGGTTACAGTGTGGAGTTTTTAGATTTGAGGCGTGTCACCACTGAAAGCACTCTCAGCAGAAGTTGTGGTCAGCGTTAGTGAACCTGCAACTCGAGCTCAGTTTTCTTTTAAATGCCAAAAAGATTGCCGGCAAACAAGAAAGAGCCAAAAGTAGAACCTCCTAAATTAGCCCATCAGTCAAAACAAGTGGTAGTACCTCCGAGGACGCCAGCGTCCAGAGAGTGTTTAAAACTGGATGTTTCATGTGGGAACTAAGATCAATCTTTTTTAAATTTTTTTATTTTTTATCACACACAGTTTTCAGTTTTCAGGATAAATAAATATCTAGTTTTTCTGGTACTGTTGGACTGTAGTCCTTTATGTGGAAGACACCGCTACAATATAGTTGTAACATTTTGATCATTCCTGAATCCTGATTTATCTTTTTTTAACTATTTCTTTTGCATGCAAACAGCTTTTTTTTGTCAGTTTAAGGGGAATTTTTCCAAGAGTTGACTGATTTTAGCTACCCTAACAAAACACGGCTTCAATAAATCTGTACTAAAGGCTGCAAACTCCTTTGTGGTTGTCTGGCCTGTAGCATTTAGCCCGGAGTGAATGTCACACACACCTTCTGTGGGTCAGCAGTGTACTTTAGTACAGATATCCCCTTTTCTATTTGTAGCTAAAAAAAAATGTAAGGTGTGGTTTACAACTGCTCCGTCTGTCTCAACAAACATTAGGCTAAGAAACAAGGCTGGAATAAACTAAACAGTGTGGGCACAATGGCCTTATTCAGGCATGCAAGTCTTGGTTAATTGATTGATTAGAGCATATAAAATACATGTGACTCTTCACATCACATTTTAAACTTAATGCATTTTTTCAAAAATATAAACTAGAACACAAACATATTATATTTGCATTTATTACAAATGTTACCAGCCAATTTATCAGGTACAGCTGTGGTCACAACTGTGCCACTCTGGTCAGCTAAGAGCAGGAAACTGAAATACAGTTTTGCACAGGCCCTTTAGTACCAACATTTAAACACCACAGTCTACCTGAGCATATTGCTGCCCCTTCAATGCCTTTATCACCACAGTGTACCCACCTACTGATGGCTGCTTCCAGCAGGATAAAATGCACCGTGTCACAAAGCTTAAATCATCTCAAATGCTTTCTTGAACTTGACAATGAGTTCAGTGTACTTAAAAGGCCTTCACGGTCACCAGATCTCACTCCAACAGAGCACCTTCAAGATGTGGCGCAACGGGAAATTCTCATTATGGATGTGGAGCCGACAAATCTGCAGCAACTGTTTGACGCTGTCATGTCAACGTGGACCAAAAACTCTGAGGAAAGTTTCCAGCACCTTGTTGGATCAGTGCCATGAACAATTAAAGCATCTCTGAAGGCAAAAAGATGTCCAACCAAGTACTACCCTAATAACATGGCCACTGAACTATTTTTGTGCACCAAGATTGAATGTGTCTGAATACTTTCTAAAGCAACTGCCTAATGAGAAGGCATGAGGAAGTTAGGCCTCGTTCTCTGGCCTAACTTCTTGAGGCCAGAGAACAAGTTCTTGATGTAGATAAGCTCAAAGTGGACAATGCCCAGACCTCGCCTGCTCAGCGACATCTCCCCCACAGTCAGTACAAAGTGCATTCCTGTAAGAGTCTAAACATTTCGCCAAATATCCGAGTGTACCTCATCTTCTTTCTTTCCTGCTCGTGTGGAGTCACTGTGTGAGAAGTACCTGTGAGGAAATTCCACAGAGTTTGGTCATAATAGTATAGGAGCAGTTTAATTATCTTTTTTTTCCCCCCAGCTCTGTACTTTATATAAACAGACTTCATATTTCAACAGAATCCACACATCGGCCTCTTTCTTTGTTACAGTCGCACTATCCATTAGCAGCATCAACACACCCCAGATGTCCAAGGACGGCTGCAGAGGAGTGAATTTAGCCACACACACACATGCCAAGTGATATTGACAGACTGGAAGAGGTAGATTAGAGAGTCTGGGAACACACACACACACACACACACACACACGCACACTTAAAGCAGAAAAAGACTTGGACTGAGTCCAGACTGCCTGTCGCGCCAACTGTCAGTCATATTACACTGCTAACAAAGAATGCAAGAAATACCAGCAAATTAAATCAAACTGGATACACTCTTAGAAACTAACACCGCCTCACAGATTACATTTCTGGTTCTCTGTCACCATTACCCAACGCCGTGATGACTTTTATACCTGCTCCTGAGCACACACACATACACACGAGCAGCATATCTGTCCACACAAACACAGATGCCAGCAGTCCCCCCACAGTCGGTGACCCCTGAGGCAGCACGGTGCACTGCAATTAAAGTACATTAACACATGCACCACAACTGTTTCTTTCCTTCACTGTTTAAGATGAGGAGTTGTAAAGTGTTTCCCCGATACAGTATTCTGTATCATTATATCCCTCTCCCTTCGTTTGATGTGCTGATCTTCAATCACCCTGCACTGGAGGGGTGAAGGAACATCAGAAAGCTTAATGCTCCGGCCAACTCCGGTTTCAGGATGCTATAACTTTTTGAACTTTAAGCTGTTTCCTTGGGATTTTCTACTTGTGGGAGAGAACTTTATTCCTAGTGACAGGTGACCGGAGAGATGTGGCAGACTGCTGAACAAGGAAATGGCTGAACTGTGAAAGTTAAGAAGCAGGATAACAGCTTAAAAATTTACTGAGGCCAACATTAAAAGTAAAGGATTTAAGATAGAAACAGCTAAGAGTGCTGTATGAAGTGGTGAAAAAATACACTGTTTACTAATTTGTTCACTTTAAATAGATGTAGATGCAGGTCCTCTTTGAGAGGACCCAGAAATAATGAAGGACACCTTTTGATTGTCAACAATCCTGAAATTAATCATTTATGGAGAATATAATGTATTCAGTAGCCTAAACTAGGGGATTCCTGATGTGTCACTGATGTTGTTTTGTCCGGCCTTCCTCCCCTCACCCCCAGCTGGTCGCGGCAGATTGCTGCCCCTCTCTGAGCCTGGTTCTGCCTGAGATTCCTTCCTGTTAAAAGGGTGTTTTTCATTCCCACTGTCGCCAGGTGCTTGCATGTACACTGAAAACAAAAGAACATGTTGGATTTACTTAATTCAACAGTGGAAATTTTTTGCACACAATTGTTTTGCTTTGGAAGAAACTTAAACAACTGAGTTAAATCAACACAACTTATTCATATTCAATAAAGCTGTGCATTTTGTGTTGATGAAATGTGGTTGAAACATGTTTAAATGAAGTAAGTTGAGCTCTTGGAACATTTTAATTCTGCACAATTTTGTCACTTTATTCCAACACTATTCAATAACTTTTACCCAAATACTACTTGGTCATGTAAATACTACATGTTGTCTTCATATTACATAATGTTCAACAAAGTCTAGATAACATGAAAAGTTAATGGATTCACAACAACTTCCACTGTATCCATCCTACTATCTTTATCCGGGAGCTGGGGCATAACCCAGAAGTGATAGGGTAAGAGGCTGGGTACACCCTGGACAGGTCACCAGTCTCTCACAGAGAGACAACAACTATTTGCACTCACATTCACACTTATAGGTAATTTTGAATCGCCAATTAACCTAACTCAAATAACTGCATGACTTTTAACAGTGGGAGGAAACCAGATTACCCAGAGAGAACCCACTGCAAACTATCTAGATTGGGGATTTGAACGCACGCCCTTCTTGCTGTGAGGCAACGGTGTTAACCACCATGCCACCAAACTGTCAAACCAGGCTTAACAAAAGTAGGAAAGCTATGATTACAAGGCTTCATGCAGAGTTTTTGTCCTTGACAGGTTAAACCACAATAAATAGCGATAGCGTAAATGTGGTGTGTGTGTGTGTAGTTGTCTGCCTCTTATAAACCCAGTGACTTTCCTTTTCCCCTTGTGAATTTCAGTCCAGCAACTAAGAATAATAATAATAATGGATTGGATTTATATAGCGCTTTTCAAGGCACCCAAAGGCACCCAAAGCGCTTTACAATGTCACTATTCATTCATTATTCATGCCCTGGGGCAGACTGACAGAAGCGAGGCTGCCGTATCGCGCCATCGGCCCCTCTGGCCAACACCAGTAGGCGGTAGGGTAAAGTGTCTTGCCCAAGGACACAACGACAAGGACAGAGAGCCCAGGGATCGAACCAGCGACCTTCCGGTTACAGATGCGATTCCCAACCCCCTGAGCCACAGTCGGGCGTATATAACCACTCTTACTAGATCCTATCGTGTCATCTTAACAAGAACAAATTAAGTTGTTGAATATTATGCAGATCCTACATGATTTAATTACGTTCACCATAGAAACATGAAATAATTTGTTCAAATTACAAGTTATACTTTTGAAAATGCAACAACCGCCCAATTTCCTTTTTATGAGTGTAGGGAACTGTCTGATTGTTGAGCTTTGTTCTGTGTTATTGTAGATTCTTTACATTATAAAGTGCCTTGAGGCAGCTGTTATTGTCAATTTGCATTATATGAATAAAATGAAATTAATTGTTGGCATTTATTTAAAAACAAAAACCTTTGTTGACAAATAGGCAGCCAATGGTAAATGGACTACTCTACCTGAGCACTCTTTACATTCACACAAGCAGGTTTTTGGTTTTTTTACTATACTTTACTGGAGCAGTCTGAGATCAAACCATCAACCTTACAATTAATAGATGACCTGCTCTACCTCCTGAGCTACAGCCATTAAAGAAAACCATTAAAACCACCTTTGGAACTCCTCCTGCCTTTATGCCACCACCACTGTCATGGCAAAATGATGGTTGTTGGATAATTTCTGTGCTGTTGCAATGACACGAAGACTCAGTACATCCATCTGTTCCTCCGTCCGTCCATCCATCCATCAATCCATCAATCCACCTGGATGGGCTTGCAGAGGTAGTAGTGCAGAGAATCTCTGGACCAATATCCTCTTGATCCTCTAGTTCTTCTGGAGGGGACACATCAAGCCATTCAAGAGATGATCCCCTCTGTGTGTCCTGGGTCTGAACCACAAACACTGCTTGCTCTAATGTCTACGTATCGCCGATATGACAGAAGGTAAGGATGATTGCTGGAGGATTTCTGTGCTGTAGCAATAACACAAAGACTCAATCCGTCCATCTTTCCATCCATTTATCTGCCGATATAACATTAGGTAAGACTTACATACTATACCAAAGCTTAGGATCCAGACACATCAATGAGTGAGTAAAGTCTTCTACATATGTGCTCCTGTAAGTAATTTTTATCCACTTCTAAACCTTAAGTGGCCTTTTTTCCAATCACCTGACACTGATATGTTAACCCTTTGAGGTCAGAACCTTAACCCTAGCTCTATGTGTTGGGGAAAAGCAAAAAGAACTTTTGCGGACAATATTTAAATAGCGTTTGATGAGTCAGAATAATTATTTGTTTTGTCCTCTAGTTGACAAGATTTTGGAGTAATCACATGGGCTTGACAGGGTTGATGTCTTGGGGTAATTTTCGCTGCTTTCGATATAGCTGTGCAGTCATGGTTCAAGACACTTTCCCAAGACGTGAGTTTGGAAACCGGTGCCATCATTTGGTCTCACTGGCAGCTTTTTTTGTTTGTTGTTGGAACATGAGATTAAATCACATAAACAGATGATTCTTGCAGTAAAGGGACCAAACATGGTGCAGAGATAGGATGAAGGCTAAGACTGTTTATAAATGTGTGTGTGTGTGTGTGTGTGTGTGTGTGTGTGTGTGTGTGTGTGTGTGTGTGTGTGTATGCCTTGTCCATGACGTTGTCCACCCCCTGGCACTGGAAGGGGTCTGAGGTCTGGGCACCATGGAAACTACCCACTGGGCCTCAGTGGGGAAGAACATCATGCACACACACGCTCTGTTTCTGTTGGACCGCCAAGCACGAATTCACTTATTTGTGGAAATGTTAAGAATTCAAGCAATGAAGCTTAGAAAATTGAACGTGAACCAAAAGAGCAGAAGACTTTCTGGGCTGTAGCAGTGAGGCTCACACTGGCAGCTCAGCGGGATGAGGATCTCAGTCCTGATCTGGTGCTCGATTCTCGGTTCAAATTTTTCTATATTTTTGTTACGCTGAATGGCGTGAAATTTGCCTAGAAGGAAGAAAAAGAAAAGATTTCAACCATTTAAAAACAGACTTTAATCCTAAAAATATAGACCTCACACCAGCTTTGAGTACGAGACAGCTCTCTTCCTTCTTCATTCTCTCCCTCATGGCTGGCTCTCGCTTTCCTTCAGCAGACAATGGCCTCTCTGTCTCTACTATTTAACCATTTTCTCACCTATCCCAAACACTCACACGCACACACACATAGAGGTGCGTATATAAACATCGCTCGGTGTAATTTTCATGTTTACGCCTTTTGAAGAACACGCACACATACGCACGCAGAGCCAAAAAAGGGGAAAAAGCAGCGATATCAGTGGTGTGATACAATCCCGAGGATGCCAGGGCAGAACTGAAGTGTGGCACATGCCTTTGATGTGAATCCAGAGCATGGGCATGTAACAAACGCAGATACCAAATTACACCCTGTCCTGCTTTGATCTCTAAAACCCCCACACCTGCTTCTACAGAGGTAATAAGATTGTGTGTGTGTGTGTATGTGTGTGTGGATCAGAGAGAGAGTGCGTGAAAGTCTTCTGTGGGATCTGTGCACATCTTCTTCTGCACAATCGGTGCTACAGATGCAGAAAGGTGCGTGCACCAGTGTGTATTTGCATGCCTGAGTGCAAATGTTTTATAGTACATGTTGTGTGTGTGTTGCAGAGTTGTTTGTGCTGTTTGTGAATTGGAGGGCAGCATTACAGCGCTGGGCCGTGGGGAACTAAACCCTGGCAGCAGCTTGTACGCGCCTGGTAAAAACATGTTCCTGGCGACCTTCTGCCGAGTTTGCCTTGTCGTCACGTCGTCCACAGTGGACTCCCCACTCTGCCTTCACAGCCACGATGATCAGGTTGCGTCTTGGATTTCCATCTTGAAGCACCCTCTAATCTTGTGACAGTGGAGCGTGAAGGGGGGGCCACTCCTCCGCCCTGTAAGGTTGCCTCTCCCCTGCCCGTGCAGGAATTAGCGCAACACATGTTTATGTGTCCCTCATTACCTAAACGTGCTGAGGGGTTTGTTTTTTGTTTTGGAGGGTTACGCTGACAGTGACAGATGAAGCAATCCGAATCAAATATTGAAGCAACATGATGTAACTGAAGACACAAGCTCTGTTTTTCAGATCGACACCGGGCTGCTTGGATAAATGATGACAGATGAGATCTGCAACCGTGAGATGAGCAACAAGAGGATAATCACAATGACTGCGTAGCTTTCGACCTGTAACTTCACATGTCATCGCTCTTGTGACTCACTTGTTTGCAGAAATCATCAGCGGCAGGAGGACAGGGAAATAACTTTATTTCACTCAAGCTTTTTGGAAATTTGCTTTTATTTTCTTTCATCACAGCTTGTTAAAAAAAAGGTTTGCCAGCATCAGTAGCAAAAAAGATGATCCATAAAATCCTTGCAAACCAAAATATGTTGTTGAAAGTACAAGAGCATATCATCTAAACTGCAAGAAAAGCACATTTCTGTGTTCAGAAATGCATTACAAAACATGATTGGCATTGTTTGGCACTAAGGTACGGTGGCCCTGAGAGGTCAAATGCACTGCAACTTAAGAAAACAGAAGCAGATAGAAAAACACAACGGAAATGTTTTCGGGGACAGAATAACGTGACAGATGAGCTGTGATGCGTGTCAATTTTAGTCACATGATTCATGTAATACTGTAGAAACATGTTTGGTATTAGCTATTTACTGTTAGCTTGTCACATCCGCGTCTGGTCCATCACCTTATTGTCTCCCCAAAAACTGTTCCGTTGTGCTTTGTGAAACTTTTTGTTTTGTTTTTGTTTAGTTATTGTGATGTTTTTTCTATTTGCTGGTGTGCGATACTGCAGTAGTAGTATGTACTGATCCAATACTAAGTATATACTAATACCAAGTACCAATACTTTTAACCTATAAAGCCAGCTTCTGTAGGGGAGCAGCGTGCCATTATTAATGAGAACAATCAGCATCAATTTGGAAATTCTGAGCACATTTTAATGACCACTAAATCACTGTGATTTTTACTTTCCACAATAATTATTTTACACAACAAAACACAACTTTTAGCTTTTTATGTATTTTAAATCTGAATGTTTTTGGAGACTGTCTTGTGCCTGTCTTTAAAGCAGTTTGGGTCAACTTCTGTTGGTTATTACATTCACAGACATTTTTGGAATTTATTTTTTCATTTTCAAAAACTAAAGTATCGATTCTATAGTGCCAGTATCGGTCGGATACCAATACCAGCATTGGTATCTAGAATATCGATATCTGGATCGATCTGCCCACCACTTTTCTTAAGTTGCAGTTGTTTAAAAGTTTATAAGTAAAAATAAGTCAAAAATAAGACACCTAGGGGATTCTGGTAGCCTAAAGGCCAAACCTGCCCCCCTGAAATCTGCTGTTTTCCAAGCAGAAGCTACAGTAGACTCTGCAACGATTGATTAGCAGTAACAGTCCGTTGATTTACTTCAACCTGAGTCTTCAGTCATGAATCAGAAGAAACTATGGATCCTTAAAGGCAACTTGTGTGTGAAAGGTTTTCTCAAACAGCCTACTTTTTGTTGTTGTTGTTGCTGTGCACTGAGCACAGTAACAAGGGGTTTGTGCATAAACAAAGGGTGATTTGAGGGGGCTGTAAAGGGGTTTGGCGTTGGCTCGATGGTGCCAGAAAATCTATGTTAACATGTTTTCAAGTGGAAAAAACTTTGTGCATGTACGACAATTTGTCTCCCTCGGTCGTTAAAATTAGTGAACGAGTCATCCAGTGCTTGTAAATACCAAAGCAGCGCGGGATAATGGGGATGATGATGATGAGTGCCGCGGGAGGTTGAGCGAACTCCGTGAGCGTCTGGCGGCGCTCAGTGGTGCGCTGAGAGACTTCATCAGCGCGACCCTGAGCAGGAGCTCATCAGAGGGGGAAAGAAGAAGGGCTCTTCAGAGGTCCCGTGTGAAACGTGGGCCACTAATAGAAAGGTGGCGCATTAGTGTGATGACACACAGCCATTATGGAGCTTGTTTACAAACACACGTAAACAGCTGCCTGCCAAAAATTGCCAAGTGATGTAATGGAAACTATGAAGGTGCTGGGATCTGCTGTCTCACCGGGAACAGAGGGCAAAGTATAAAGCCGCAGCTGCAGTACAATGTCAGCATGTTTTCCATCTGGGCATTAATACTGCAAGTTTATTTTACTGCAGCTACTAATGTCCTATTATGTTTGGCTGTGGCTGCATAATGAAATTATTTATGTGGGGAAATGTACTGAGGTTAAGGAAAAAGGGCACGCGTAAAAAGGTTTCCGAGGCACATAATTGAAGGCACTTCGATTTAAGGACATCTGTGCATATTCAAGTGTCCAAAATTCCTCCTGTGAGTGTGCTTAGAAAAGGACGCACAGCCTGGTTTTCCACGCAGTCTCTCGGTCGCGTTGGATGACCGCGGCGCTGTTCAGCTCGTCAAACACGCCGCTGTCAATCATCTCCTTCTGCCACTGCATGGACACTGCGCCCGTGCTGAACTCCCTGAAGAACTTCTCATCCTTGGTGTCAAACGTGACGTCCTTGATGTCAGAGTTGTCCTTGAACTCGTCCGCGTCTTTGGCGTAGACCACGTTGGGCTTTGGCACCCAGGGGGCCTCCAGCAGGCCCGCCTCCAGTCGGTGGAAGTTGATGCTGTTGAAGAACTCGTGGCTTCGTGGGTCATCGCCTCTAAAGGTGATGGATTAAGAGGAAGTGTTACTTTGAGGCATTCAGAGAAATGCCTTGTCCATTAACACAAAACATGTCAGAAATATGTGACGAGAAGTTATTGCCACGCATTCAGAATCATCTGCCTCGCTTCCCCTTCTGTTGATTTTTTATTTTTACACCCATATTCTACACCACTCCATCCAGCTTCAACCTTTCTGCACTTATCTTGACTCAGAGGTTATAATGAAGGTGACACATTACTGAGGAGTTTAAATAATTGAAATTATTGAAAACACGTAACTCCAGTGACCTAAAGTTTCACTGTCAATACAATAAACACATGTTCTTCTTGCATTTATGTAATTACAGAGCCGCTATGAAGCTATACCTATAAGCGGCTCTGTAAGTTTGTGCAAATGAAGCGAATTAAAAATAGCCTTCTTTGCTAACAAATAAAACTCAGAGCAGCTGAATGGCTTTAAAAATAGTAAAAGTAGAAAAATAAATGGGTCCAGCTGCAGATCAGCCAGCTGTGTTGGCAGGAAAAGCAAAAAAATCTGTTCGTGCTCTGTTGTTAACTTTTCTCATTGGCTCCTTGGGAAACTCAGGACTGACCATGAACGTTTATGCATCCAATATATAAATATAAACATATGAAATTTGTTTCATAGGCTACAAATTTTTATAATTGGAGAATGTAAAGAATCACACAAAGTACATTTTTGTCACATGGAGCTGCTGGAGAGGACCAAAAGCAGAGCTGATGGTCACAAAGTTCCTCTGAAAGGCTTCGAGGACACACCCTCCCTTTGTTGTGATGCTTGGAGAGAACTTAAGACGACAAGTTAAAAATATAAAAATAAACTGAAGCAGAGAAGTTTGAAAGTCACAAAATAAAAATCAAAGCACATTCAAGTCGGTGCCTTCGTTTTCGCTCAGGTAATAATTTCCTTTTTGAACAAATTTAGCGCCCCCTTGTGTTGGTGTGGTTGTAGTACTTCATCAGTGTTCACGTTGATGCTTTTTTCTATCATTTGTGGTCGAAATCGAGCAATCTCTACTCAGGATTGTCTTAAGTGCTTCTTATGAAGGCCCCTTTGGTTCGTGGAGATGTTTCACCTCTCATTCAAGAGACTTCCTCAGTTCTGTAAACTGACTGGATTTGGTGTTGGATAAGTGAGCGCAGGAAAATCTACAAGCAGGGGTTAAATATGTCGGACAGTTCTTAGAACTGAGGAAGCCTGTTTGATGAGAGGGGACAAAGCAAAAAGCAAAAAGAAATCCAGCTGCATTCGTTTCAAGCGCTTAAGACAAACATGAGCTGAGAACCTACACTACACTGTTTCTCCTCAGAATGCTGAAATATTTATTTCTGTTTATTAAAGACTTCCTGGTCCCATTTCTTGTAAAAACCACACCAAGAGCCATGGCATGTTTTCATAAGTAAAAAAAAAGGAAGTGAGACTTTTTCTGCTGCCGGGCGACTTCGCTCCATTACATCTAGACCATTCAAACTTTCAGTGTTTTTCTTACTGGCACCCAAAGCGACGCGCCACCCTCTTCTTGAGGAAGCGGCTGATAATATCTTTGGTGGGAGCATCGAAGGATTTGTGTTCAAACTTGCACTCGTCCTCCAGGGTGCGGCGAGTCACCTCATCGTTCTGCACCTTCTCCCTGAAGTCTCTGAAAGGCAAGCGGGCGGCCACCATCTCATAAATGCTGCATCCCAGGGACCACCAGTCCACAGAGTAGCGGTAGTACTCCTGCTTCAGAACCTCAGGGGCCATGTAGCCAGTCGTACCAGCCTGACCACACACAGAGGGCACAAGAAGAGAATTTAGGTTTTCATTGTTTACAGGTTTTTGGGTTATTTTGTTGTGGCATTCAACTAAATTAAGCTCCAAAGAATTGTCAGTCATTTGCTGAGGTGTGTGAATGTAGTATGGGGTGGGAGAAATGGGGGGAAATGGATAATCACGGTAGGAAATTAACAAAAGGCGACAAAACATTGCTGCTTCCTTAGCAATTTATGATTCTGATAGGCACCTAAAGGCCCAAAGTGTACAAGCTGTTCAAGAGTGATTCAATATCAAAACATGACGTTGTTTCAATATTAAAAAAGGGGGCAAGAGTGACGTTCGGTCAACATCAGATTTCATCGTTGATTCAATGGAATCACCTGATATTGACTAAACATTGAAACCACGTCTCCTTGCTATCTGGGTTGATACAAGCCAGGATGGATCCTGGTCTCAGCTGACAGGAGGGGCACTCTGACATCATCAAAGTATTTTCACCCAGAGAACTGAGAACAGGATGTTTTCTCTTTTCAGACCATGCTCTGCAAACCCTGCAGATGTTTGAGTGGGGAAAATCCCAGCAGATCCAACAGCCTTTGAAACACTCAGACCAGCCTGTTTGGCACCAACAACCACACCACATTCAAATTTATTTACATCACCTCTCTTGTTCATTCTGGTGCTCAGTTTGAACTTCACTAGGTCACATTGACTCTCTCTCTGTGTCTAAATGCATTAATGATCGGCTAATGAGATATTTGCATCACTGACGGTCTTGTCAGGTGTTACAATTTTGTCAAAGGCTTCTGTGGGTCTGACTTCCTTTGCATACAGAGGAGTTGCCCCCTGCTGGCCATTGAACAGAATGCAGGTTTAGGGCACTTAAGTATTTATTATTTTGCTCAAGAGCTGGTTGTGGAGCTGACAGACAGCAGTCTCTGATAGCCAGAAATACTAAAGTCCGAGATTCAAAAGACACAACTGTTAAAAAAAAGACCTTTTTCTGAAACCATTATAAAGCAGGGAATGAACGTCAACATGATAATCTACTCCAACAAATCATTTATAGTTTGAATAATTATTTCAGTTATCTGCAACAAGAAGAAGCTGGATAAGATATACAGCTTCTGTTTAATTGAATGTAACAAAAAACAATAAAACATCAAGATAAAAATGAAGATGCTAGAATGCACCAAAACAAGATAAAGAGAAAATGATGATCCTTTAAAGCGGGGGTGTCAAATGTAAGGCCCAAGGACCAGAATCGGCCTGGTAAACACTACAATCTGGCCCACTGGATGGCTTTGGAAAATTTGGAAAAAGGGTATAAATTTGCAATCTTTACTGCAGAAATGTAATTAAATAATCGATAAATAACTGAATTTCTGAATTTCCCGGAGGAACCCACCCGAGGGATTAATAAAGTTTCATCTAATCTAAATTATTAAATGACAGCTGTTTTTTCAATATCTGCTCTATAGATTGTAGTTTTTTTTTATTCAGTCCACAGTAAATAAAGAAAGAAAATGAGATTTTTTTTTGTAAATGAACTAAAGCTTTGAATTTTAAAATTACAAGACTGTCTGAAAAATTAAACAACCACACAGTTTTCTGTAATCTTACACATTTCTTACAAATTTAAGCCCAAAGAGAGATTTCATTTCCTACAGCAGCGTTTCTTTTTCAGGTAGAAAAACCAAGACATGTGATTGAAGTTGAACTTCTCTACTTATATTGAAACTAAATAAATAAACGAGTAGTTAAACTCTCTGGTCAGCAGATCGAATGCTTCTGATCAGACGACCCCACTCAGACGAGACCGGGTGTTCTCTTTGGTTGCTCCCAAACTGTGGAACAGCGTTCCCCTCACAGTCAAATCTGCTCCCTCCACTCAGTCCTTTAAAACTAGACCTAAAACCTCTTTTTACACACTGGCATTTGAGTCCTCCTGTACCTGCACCTGCCAACATATATTTCTTGCTTATTACTTTCCCTTTTTTTTTCATTTTACATTTTGTACAACACAAGTTGTACACCTCAGATCAAAGTGGGCTGTATGTGACCATGCCTGCTTTAATAGGCACTTGTGAGACTCATCCAGTGAGTGGAGGCCTGCTCTACCTCTACCTTACATTTCTCAGGCTACGCAGCGTCCAACCGTGGATGAGGTCAGGCACCTTTTAATGAGATTCATTTGGGTTACACAGGGCTGTGCACTTATTCGTTGTTGGCCTGAGCAGGACTGGGAGTCAATAAATCTATTCCTGGTAAGCTCCTTGGAATGGCAGGTGAACACACTGTGAGAGAATTCAGTGTTAATGTCAGTGAGGATTTCCTTAGTGAAGCAGAAAAATAATACAAAGCATTGGGTGGCCATGCAGGACAATAAAACAAGAGATTCTCTGGTATGGAGAGTAGAATTTCTTACTCTTGCACAAACCACAGAGAGCCTCTGATCCTGCACATATCTGACACTGAAAGTCAAGGCTAATCTAGAGACACTCACCTTCTGGCAGATCATTTTGCCCTTGGACAGCTCCACAGCCAATCCGAGGTCTGACAGGCGACATTGTCCTTTACCATCCAGCAGCACATTTTCAGGCTTCATATCACGGTACACGATGCCCATGTTGTGCAAGTGCAGGAGGCCACTGGTTATCTGGGCTGTGTAGTAAACCACACGCTCCATCCGTATGCCTCTCTTCCCTAAGTCGTATATGTGGAACCTGAGGTCTCCTCCAGTCATCAGGTCCATTACCAGGCACAGGTGGTGTCTGCTGTTGTAAGCGTAAGCCAGGTTTACGATAAAAAGGCTGTTGACCTTTTCCAGAATCTGCTTCTCCACGAGAGCCATTCTCTCACCGCCTTTCTTCTTCAAACGCCTCTTATCCAGCTTCTTGCAGGCGTACATCTGGCCCGTGTGCTTCACCTGCACCGCGCACACCTGACGGACAAATTTATGACAAATCAATATGAAACATGTTTGAGCTACTTTCTGCTCTAAAGGACAAACTAGCCATGTTGCTATCACAACAGCCTAAAGGTGCTTTATGTTGCAAGATAAAGACAATATCATAGAGAAAACCAACAATCAGATGATTCCCTATGAGCAAGCACTTGGAGACAGTGGGAAGGAAAAACTCCTTCTTAACAGGAAGAAACCTCCAGAACAAGCCTCGGGGAGCGGCAGCCACCATTTAGGATTAAAGTGAGGAAGACAAGACAAAGGATACAATATAATACACAATAATAAATTGTACGACATAACATTATTCTGTAGAGGTGATTTAGGGGGATTATTTAAGTTAGTAGCCTGCCTCACTAATGTGAGTCGCACTTTCGTGCTATTGGGCTGTAGCAGGAAAATCCGTTGACTGTCCAAACACTTTTATTCTGACATTAATGTTTTTGGCACTCACCTCACCAAAGCCACCTTTTCCAAGAGTCCTGAACTCATAAAAGTATTTGTCAGTGATCTTCTGCCTCTCGTACTCCTTCCACTGCAGAAACCTGTAGAAGAACTGGCTTTTCAGGTACTCTGAGAAAGGTCTTCCCTTCAGGAACTCTCTAGTGGCTTCTCTCAGCTGGTCCAAAATCACCTCATCAAAGTTACTGTCTGATAAGTCCTTGCATGTTTCAGCATCCTCTTCGGTGAAGTAGGACAGGAATCCCGTAGACTGAGACTGGCAGAACTTGGCGAGGATCGTCTGTTTGGCTTTTTCTCTTTTTTCATCTTCGGCAAAGCTCCACTTGCTCAGCTCATCCAGAAACTCAGCAGCAGCCGCGTACTGGTCGTTAGAGGTCAGGAGAAACTGCTGGAACAGCTTGCTCCCGATAGGCTGTTGCTCGCAGAGTGACTCGTACATCTCTCCCTCTGCTGCCTGGAGAGCAGAGGTCTTCTTCAGCTTGGGCAGCGTCAGGGAGAGTCTCCGTTTCCTCAGCTCGTTGCGATCGATCTGCTGGGCCTTCAGGTAGGTGGTGTTGGCCACCAAGTTGTCCAATCCTAGCAGGTCACCCATGCTGGATGGATCCTGTGGCACACCAGCGGGCAGTGGATGAACTTAAAACGCTGACGTTAACCCATCTGCAAGTTCTACGCTCAACTGAGCACCTGCATCCTGAGCATCCCTCACTTCTTGGGCCATGCATGTTTGAGTCCTTAAAAGCACCACCGTCCTTAGGGATTTGTTGGTGGCTAAGGGTTTATTCGTATGTGGCACACGGGGAAAGCAACTTATGTGGTTTGAACTTAAGAGGCTTTATCCTGGTCTATTCATAGGAGTTACAAAGTGACTGTGTGCAGTAATTGGGCTGCCAGTATAACACGATGAGGTGGCTGATAAGGACCCTAACAAGTTATTGTAGAGTTAATGAACTCTTCATGAGAGTATAATGCCACTGACAAGGCTATATGTGCATGCAATTTGGTATGCACACTTGGTTTATTATAACTTTATTATAGTCTTCACTAAATGAGTCATAATTGGCTCAGTAGCAGCTCAGGAATTGATTTTTCCCAACAGCTAACAAAGCGTCTGAAGACTTAAACGCCACCTTGACTCACTTTAATATCTTTGCTTGTTTTAAAACAACCAACATGTGTACCAATTCTGAATATAATTTTTCTAAAACCTCAGATTATACATGACTGGATTTTCTGTTTCCTCTTTTACTTTATGGACAGAATAGCATGAAAAACTGGATGAATACAGTTTATAATTTATACCAAATTCTAACCCTACCATCTGAATGTTCGCAGCAGAAATTGAGACTCATCTGAACAGGGGACTTTTTTTCCCCCAACATTTTGTCATCACCCAGTTTGAACTGGAGCCTCAGCTTCCTGTTCTTAGCTGACAGAAGGTGGTGGTGGTCTTCTGCCGCTGTAGCCCATCTGCTTTAAGGTTCAGCACCTGCATTCAGAGATGCTCTTCTGCATACTCTGCAGTCTGACCAAACTCCTCTGACATCAAGAAATCTTCCCAGAATATTAGCATTTTGTGAAATACTCAGATTACCTTGTTTGCCACCAATAATCATGAGACATTCAAAATCACTTCACCTTTCTTCCTCATTCTGATGCTGTTTGAATTTCTGTAGATCACAGACTACACCTACATGCCTAGATATGATGATGATAACAAGCATCTAAACCTAATAAAGTGTTCAGTGAGTCATATCATATCATACAGAGTTTATTCAAACTTCTTACTGAAAACCCCCCACATATTACAGATCTTCAGTCTTTTTTTTTTTTTTTTTTTTTAAAAGAAGAGAAAAGGGTCACATATTCAAGGTGTGCCAAACACCACCACAGACACCAATGTAAAGCTAACAAGTGACCAAACAATTCAACATATTTCATCCATCTTCTTCAGGGCTCCATGAGTAACCAGTCTGTGCAGCTTTCATTTTGTCCTTCCTCTGGTACCGGGACTACTGAAAACATGCAATCAATAAGCAGGAGGACAACTGCGGTGTCAGCGGCTCCGCACAAGGCTCTGCAGTGATCACTGCCAAGTCTGTCACCGCTTTGGGGTGCACGCAGGTGTAATCCACCTGGATGTGCAGCTTATTTGCCGATTCTCTGAACCACCCAGTCCTGCTGGCAGAGGGGGCAGCGGTTGTTCTGCTTCACCCACAGGGACATGCAGCAGTTATGGAAGGAGTGGTTGCATTCTCCCCACACAACTGAAACACAAAGGCAGAGCATAAGTGGCACATATTGAAAAACCATTTACAATAAGCTAAAAACAAAACACGACAGTCCTATTCATTAAAGGCATTTACCATGCAAAAATAGCACCCCAAGGATTAGATTAGGTGCCCTTTGATACCTTATATTTATATCAAAATGCTAATAAATTGTCATATAAAATCTCTGCTTTATATTTTAAAAGAAAGAAGTAAAAGGTTATTATCTTGTATTTTGCCTGGCTCAACGAGTTTGTCTAACAGCTCCAACTAGCTACTGTTAGCTTCTTTTTTCCCCCTTTTTTCTATAGATTAACCTGCCGAGTGTCTGTGCTGCTAATAAATATGTCAGTGCTGGCAGGGTCTTACCAACACAGTCCTCCTGTTTATTTTCCGCCTGGCATCGTAGACACGCATCTGAAAATGAAGAACAATGTTAGAGTACCTCCACACGCCGGGCCGTTCGGGTTTTAAAGGTACAAGTAGCCAAGTTAGCTCCGTTAGCTCCTTGGACTCACCCATTACTTGTACTCGGCAAATGGCACAAGTGTCACACTCAACGTCCCAGCTCCACATAGCTACAGCATTCCACTTCTTCAGGGAAAACATCTTGTCCCCACCCGACTTGGAGCCCGACGAAGTATTGTGAGAGAGGACTAAACCTGGCTCGTCGCCGTCATCCATCTCTGCCGCACTGTAAATACACGCAGCTTAGCTAGGCTAAACAAAATGGATGAAACAGCTGGGTGATGCTAGCGCCAATGCTAGCAGGTTTAGCATGTGTCTTGTCTCCATAGAGACAGAAGAGGGCACTGTTTACCAGGAATTATCCACGTCCCAAAGGAACCGCACACTGACTAGTCTCTGCTTCACTTTCTCATTTTGCAGGAAAAAGTTTAATCTTTGAAATACTGAATGTCCTCAATACTTTATGGTAACATAAAATAATTAAATCTTAAGAAGTATATTTAAAATACTGTGTAAAAGTCTTGAGGCGCTCCCATTTTTTATATTTCTCAAGAAAATACATTTGAAAAAACAGCATATAAGACAAAAACAGAATTAGTACAGTTCTAGCGAGTTTAAAAGTCAACCTTTATTTCTCAACACATTCTGAACTCTCTTAGGCAAACTTTCTTTTAATTTCTTTAAGCAGTCTTCAGGAATAGTTCTGCAGGCTTCTTGAAGGACATTCAAATCTCTTCTTTGGATGTTGGCTGCCTGTGTGTAGTGTTCTCGGTTAAAATGATCCCACATTGCCTCAATAATGTTGAGGTTCGGGCTCTGGGGAGGCCCATCCATGACTGATGGTCTTACAATGAGTGAGTCCAATATGTTTTTTGTCAACTAGATGTTTTCCACGTGGTACTGAATAGTGGATCAAAACATGATGGTATTTTCTGAGTTCATAATTACACCTATTTTGGTGAGATTACCAACACTACTGGCTGAAATGCAACCCCAGTTCAACAGTCGTAAACACTCACTGTTATGCCTCTCTCCTGACCTCCCTGTTTCACTTCCTTAACAATGGCTTCCTGACAGCCATTGTTAAGGCACACACACATTGGCAAGCTACATTGTAGCCACAGCTGCCCTGGGGCGCACTGACAGAGGCAAGGCTGCCGGACACTGGCGCCACCGGGCCCTCTGACCACCACCGGTAGGCACACATGGGGTTAGTATCTTGCCCAAGGATATTTGGCATGCAGCCAGGAGGCAGCCTGGGATCGAACCACCGACCTTCTGCCACCTGAGCTACAGCCACCCCACTGTAGCTCACCCCACTACCCAACAGTAGGATCAGCTGAAGGGCCAGTTGTCAGGTCTTGGTTGAATTTCATTGTTTATACATTTAACTAAAGACGTGTTTAAAAATGTTCAGGTACCAGGATTGGACTAAAAATAAATAAATAAATAAATAAATAAATAAATAAGGGATAAGCAAGAAGCTGTTTGATATTTTTGCTAAACTGTGTTTGTGATTGTTTTTTTTTATAGATCTCTGCAATAACCAAGAAGAAACTATAAAAATCTGTAGCCTACATATTCCGGGAGCTTTGAACCTTCCATTTAGACCCATATACTGATCAGTAAAGTGTATACTTAGGTCACAGAGCAACAATTTCAAGGATCATTTTGTGCAGCAAGGTGTGCAGAAACTGTCAGTTTTTCACCAAGAGATTAAATACACACCAATCAGGTCATTATGACCACTGTCATGAATTACACTAATCATCTCTTCAACACGGCACCTGACGGTGGTTGGGATAGATCAGTGAGTAAACACTTTGTCTTCAAAGTTGATGTGTTGGAAGAAGGAAAAATGGGCGAGTGTAAGGATTTGAGCGAGTTTGACAAGGGCCAAATTGTGGGAGCTAGACAACTACGTGAGAGCATCCCCATAACTGCAGCTCTTGTGGGGTGTTCCCGGTCTGCAGTGCTAAGTATCCTTCAAAAGTGGTCCAAGGAAAGGATAGTGGTGAACCATCGACAGGGTCGCCCGAACCAACAGATAACCTACTGCTAAACTGCTGAAAAAGTTAATGCTGGTTTTGATGGAACACAGTCAGAATACACATTTTGTTGTGTAGTGGGCTGTGTAGCTTCAGACCGGTCAGGATGCCCATACGGACTCCTTTCTACTGCCAAAAGCATGAACAATGAGCCTGTGAGAATCAGAACTGGACCAAGGAGGAGTGGAAGAAGGTGGTCTGGTCTAATGAATCACGTTTTCCTTTACTTTACGTGGATGGCTGGTGCATGTGTTGCTCACCTGGAGATCACCTGGCACCAGGATGCGCTATGGGAAAAAAGCAAGAGCCAGTGTGATGCTTCAAGCACAGTTTTGCTAGGAAACCTCAGGACCTGCCATCCATGTGGATGATAACTTGACACACACCACCAATATTGTTGCAGACTGCGTACACTGATTCATGGAAACGGTACTCCCTGATAGCTGTGGCCTCTAGAAGCACAACAATGAGTTTGAGGTGTTGACTTGGCCTCCAAATTCCACAGTTCCTCAATGCAATCGAGGAACTGTGGGATGTGCTGGAAAAACAAGTCTGATCTGTGGAGGCCTCACCTCATGACTTACAGAACTTAAAGGTTCTGTTGTTAACATCTTGGTGCCAGATACCACAGCACGCCTTCAGTGGAGTCCATGCCTCAATGGCTCAGTGCTGTTTTGGCAGCAAAATGGGGGCTGCCACAATATTAGGCAGGCGCTTATAATGCTATAAATGATTGGTGTATATACCTCTGTCAGAAAGATTTTTCTGTGTTCTGAATGCATGTTTTACAGCTGCAAACGCCTTTCACAAGCCTCCAACAACTAAACACAGATAACGTTTACCAAACAAAGATGGACTATGTTTAACATATGACTATACAACCTCCAATACACCAGTGCAAACACGCAAATGAAGAGAAGCAGTGAAATCATATAGTTCCTTTCCCATCCTCTTCTCAACTCAAAATTTAAAAGCAAGCAGACAAATGCTCCTGAAGGATTACATGTTTAAAGAATTTGAGGTGAAGCTGGAGCTTTGTCTGATGTCAACACTAGAAGGTCTTTAAATCACTTAAGATACTGCTTTTACCTCCTTATGTCACCTCATGTGACATCTCCATAAAATACGTTTGTTTCCTATATCCAGCTAACTGCTGGGATTTCTTTAACCACCGCTAATCAAACTCAGGTCGGTGGGGGACTGGAGCCTATCCCAGGCGTTACTAGGTGAGAGGCGGGGTACATTCTGGACAACTCAGCAGTCTATTATGAGCTAACAAGGAGAGGCAATCAGTCATGCTCACACTTACAAGTATGACCAACTTATAATCAGCAATTAACCTAACATGCATGTCTTTAGACTGTGGCAGGAAGTCGGGGTACTCGGGGAGAACCTGTGCAGACACAGAGGGAAGTATGCAAACTCCACACAGAAGTATCTGAACTGAAGACATCATAATGAGGTCAAGGGAGAGTGTGCTATCTGTGAGGTTCAATAGGACCCCAAGTATGAGACTGCTGCTCATCAGAGTGAGTAAAAACTCTGCAATCACAATTAGTGCATATACATACAGAGATTCCTTGATTTGTCAGTCAGATGTCACCTTGTTTGTGATCATTTTTTTTGAAAGTTAGTTTAGGATTATGAACCTGAAAGGACCACATCAGCAGACAGGTCAGGCTCTTTATTGGTTCAGCAGCAAATCTACTGTCCTGTCTTGAAGAGGAATCCCCAGTTAAAATCTAGTATTAAAAGCTTATTGGCCTAATTAAAAGACAAACTGTTGTTCATTGAAGTAATCTTTCCTCCAGGGCTATGACTCAAAACGGGTAACTTCTGATTTTAAGTAGAACTTTTTATATATATATATTTTAAGATACAGAGATCAATAAATTTAGAAATACGAATGAATTACCTTGTATTTAAACCATGGATTTTAAACACTGATTCCACACTCTGTGGTTGTATTTAAATGGCTGTATGATTGATATGATTAAAAAAGACCATAAGCCCCCCACATCTTTTAAAAGACCCGCAGTCTTTCTGTGCAAGATTTTCCAACAGGTACCCTGCGCAATAGTGAGCACGCCACTGTAAACGTGAGAACAAAACTGAACCACATCGATATCAAACTCACTCTGAACTGCTCTTCATTTTAAATCCTGATGCATGCTCGATCATCCATTCAGCACCAAGCTAGCCAGCGCATGGCTTTAGCTTGCTATTTAAAAGCAGATGATAGATTTTAAAGGACTAATAATGTGTGACTTTTTAATACAACAACACATATAATTGCTCTGATCTATAAAAATGACAAAATACCTCCTCACCTCAAAGTTTTTGACCGCGGTAAAGTGAGCCGTCATTTGTGAGCCGCGGTCAAGCCAGCCGCCTCCTATCCGCCGCATAAATTTCCTTGCGCTTTTACACCAGTCTTTACGGTAGCGCCTTTTCGCTTTATATCCTGATTGAAAGCCTAGACTCGCGCACACATGCACGCGCGTGAACAGTAACACACACGCGCGCACACAAATTACAATGGAACAGCCCAATACAGCCATCGTGACAGTCTGGTTGCATATTCAAAAATTCATTAAAAATCATTCTTAAAAGTTGATGCCAAGCTTTCAACACAATCCTCTTCTCGGACACCTACTTTACCTCTGGGCCAGTTTTTACCCAGATTTACTGTAATATTACTCAGAAATCACAGTAAACTCATATTCAGTGCAATACAGTCAATGCACTACAATTATGTTTATTTCAAAAATTCATTAAAAGTCATCCTGAATAGTTGAGGTCCAACTTTCAACACATCCCCCCTCTGGGACACCTACTGTACCTGTGTGCCAATTTTCATCCAGATTTACTGTAGAATTCCTCAGAAATTAAAGGGTACTTGTATTCAATGCAATACAGTCAATACAATAGAATTATGTCAATTTTCAAAAATTCATTAAAAATCATCCTGAGTAGTTGATGTACAACTTTCAACACATCCCCCCTCTGGGACACCTACTGTACCTGTGTGCCAGGTTTCAGCCCGATTTACTGTAGAATTCATCAGAAATTAAAGGAAACTTATATTCAATTCAATACAGTCAATACAATAGAATTATGTCAATTTTCAAAAATTCATTAAAAATCATCCTGAGTAGTTGATGTACAACTTTCAACACATCCCCCCTCTGGGACACCTACTGTACCTGTGTGCCAAGTTTCATCCAGATTTACTGTAGAATTCCTCAGAAATTAATGGAAACATTTATTCAATCTAATACAGCCAATGCACTACAATTGCGTCAATTTTCAGAAATTCATTAAAAATCATCCTGAGTAGTTGATGTACAACTTTCAACACATCCCTCCTCTAGGACACCTACTGTACCTGTGTGCCAGGTTTCAGCCAGATTTACTGTAGAATTCCTCAGAAATTAAAGGGTACTTGTATCCAATGCAGTTGGCCAATACACTACAATTATGGAAATTTCAGAAATTCATTAAAAATCATCCTGAGTAGTTGAGGTCCAACTTTTAACACATCCCTCCTCCGGGAAACCTGCTGTACGTCTGGGCCAAGTTTCAGCCAGATTTACTGTAATATTCTTCAGAAATTGCAGGGAACTTATGTTCAGTGCAAGAAAGGCTGAAAGACGACCACCACTGAACAAGACACACAAGCTGAAACGTCAAGACTGGGCCAAGAAATATCTCAAGACTGATTTTTCTAAGGTTTTATGGACTGATGAAATGAGAGTGAGTCTTGATGGGCCAGATGGATGGGCCCGTGGCTGGATTGGTAAAGGGCAGAGAGCTCCAGTCCGACTCAGACGCCAGCAAGGTGGAGGTGGAGTACTGGTTTGGGCTGGTATCATTAAAGATGAACTTGTGGGGCCTTTTCGGGTTGAGGATGGAGTCAAGCTCAACTCCCAGTCCTACTGCCGGTTTCTGGAAGACACCTTCTTCAAGCAGTGGTACAGGAAGAAGTCTGCATCCTTCAAGAAAAACATGATTTTCATGCAGGACAATGCTCCATCACACGCGTCCAAGTACTCCACAGCGTGGCTGGCAAGAAAGGGTATAAAAGAAGAAAAACTAATGACATGGCCTCCTTGTTCACCTGATCTGAACCCCATTGAGAACCTGTGGTCCATCATCAAATGTGAGATTTACAAGGAGGGAAAACAGTACACCTCTCTAAACAGTGTCTGGGAGGCTGTGGTTGCTGCTGCACGCAATGTTGATGGTGAACAGATCAAAACACTGACAGAATCCATGGATGGCAGGCTTTTGAGTGTCCTTGCAAAGAAAGGTGGCTATATTGGTCGCTGATTTGTTGTTGTTTTGTTTTTGAATGTCGGCGAGGATTCCGCACGGCACTCCCCTCCATTCACCTCGCGAATCTCCGCTCTCTTCCAAACAAAGTCGACGAATTACTGCTCTTAAACCGGACTAACAAGGACTTTGCACGCTCTGCTGCCCTCTGCTTCACTGAAACCTGGCTCAGTGAGCGAGTCCCAGACGCTGTCTTAAATCTGCCGGGCTTCCAACTTCACCGGGCGGACCGCGAAACAGAGCTCTCAGGGAAAACAAAGGGTGGTGGAGTCTGCTTCTACATTAATGAAGGTTGGTGTACTGATGTCACAGTGTTACAGAAACACTGCAGCCTACACTTGGAAAGTTTTCTCATCAACTGTAAACCTTTTTATTCACCGCGGGAGTTTTCTTCCTTCATGCTGGTCGGAGTTTACATCCCTCCACAGGCCAACGCGAACAACGCACTGTGCGAGCTGGCTGACCAGATTACTACCCTGGAGAGGAAATTCCCGGATTCCTTTACAATTATTCTTGGGGATTTTAACAGAGCAAACCTAAACTACGAACTCCCTAAATACAGACAGCATATAGACTGCCCCACCAGGGACAACATCATACTGGATCACTGCTACACCACTCTAAAAGATGCCTATCGCTCTGTGCCCCGGGCAGCTTTGGGACATTCTGATCACTGCATGGTCCATCTTATTCCAGTTTATAGGCAAAAACTCAAACGTGCCAAGCCTGTAGTCAAAACTGTGAAGAAGTGGACTAACACAGCAAAGCAGGAACTGCAGGACTGTTTTGACCTAGATGAGCTCACGGACACTGTGACATCATACATCAGTTTCTGTGAAGACGTGTGTGTGCCAACAAAGACCTTTTGCACATACAACAACAATAAACCATGGTTCACTCCTAAACTCCAACATCTTCGCAAGGCCAAGGAGGACGCTTACAGAAGTGGTGACAGGGTCCTGTACAAGCAAGCCAGGAACACACTGACCAAGGAGATCAAAGCAGCTAAAAGGATCTACTCCCAGAAGCTGGAAGAACGGCTCTCAGCCAACGACCCTGCGTCAGTGTGGAGGGGCCTGCAGGAAATCACCAGCTACAGACGCCCCCCACCCACTATTGAAGCAAACAAAGACCTGGCCAACGAGTTAAACACTTTCTATTGCAGGTTTGAGACGGACAGACTCCCATGCCCCACCCTCCCCTCCCCAGGGACATTGCTTCAGACATTGACCCCCAACACACCTTCCACCTCTCCCCCCTTCACCCTGCCCCTCCCCAATCAAGACTCAACGACCACCCCCACCCTCCCCAATCCAGACTCAACGACCACCACCACCCTCTCCAACCCAGACTCAATGACCTCCACCACACCTCTCACCCCCCTTTCCTCCTCCCTGAAACTAAGAATACACACTCAGGATGTGAGCCGACTATTCCAGAAACAGAAGCCCAGGAAAGCCCCCGGACCAGATGGCGTCTCACCCTCCTGCCTCAAAACCTGTGCTGAACAGCTGGCTCCCATCTTTACTCGCATCTTCAACAGATCCCTGGAGCTGTGTGAAGTTCCCTCCTGCTTCAAACGCTCCACCATCATCCCTGTTCCCAAGAAACCCACCATCACAGGACTGGATGACTACAGACCTGTCGCCTTGACGTCTGTGGTCATGAAATCCTTCGAACGACTGGTGTTAGCCCATCTGAAAGACATTACAGGCCACCAGCTGGACCCTCTGCAGTTTGCCTACCGGGCAAACAGGTCAGTGGATGATGCAGTGAACACGGGGCTGCATTACATCCTGCAACACCTTGACTGCCCGGGAACTTATGCCAGGGTCCTGTTTGTGGACTTTAGTTCGGCTTTTAACACCATTGTGCCTGAACTTCTTTCCTCCAAACTCTCCCAGCTCAGCGTGTCACCAGCTACCTGTCAGTGGATCACCAGCTTCCTGACAGACAGAAAGCAACAAGTGAAGCTGGGGGAGATCACCTCTGAAACCCGGTCCCTCAGTATTGGTGCCCTCAAGGATGTGTCCTCTCACCACTACTGTTCTCCCTCTACACTAACGACTGCACCTCCAATAACTCTGCTGTCAAACTCCTAAAGTTTGCAGATGACACCACTGTCATTGGCCTCATTCAAGATGGTGATGAGTCTGCATACCGGCAGGAAGTTGAGCGGCTGGTACTCTGGTGCAGTCAGCACAATCTGGAGCTGAACACTCTTAAGACTGTAGAGATGACAGTGGACTTCAGGAGACATCCCTCAACTCTGCTCCCCCTCACCATATCAGACAGCCCTGTGACGACTGTGAAGATCTTCAAGTTCCTGGGTACAACCATCTCCCAGGACCTGAAGTGGGAGACCAACATCAACTCCATCCTCAAAAAGACCCAGCAGAGGATGTACTTCCTGAGACAACTGGGGAAGTACAGTCTTCCACAGGAGCTGCTGATCCAGTTCTACACTGCGGTCATTGTCCTGTGTCTGTCCTGTGCTCCTCCATCACAGTCTGGTATGGAGCAGCCACTAAACAGGACAGGAGCAGACTGCAGCGGACTGTACGGGCAGCAGAAAGGATCATCAGCGCCCCCCCCCTGCCCTCCATCCAGGATCTGTACCTCTCAAGAACCAGGAAACGGGCAGGGAAAATCATCGCAGACCCCTCACACCCTGCACACAGACTTTTTGATCTGCTGCCCTCTAGCAGACGGTACAGAAGCCTGCAGACCAGGACCACCCGACACAGGAACAGTTTCTTTCCCCTCGCCATCTCCCTTCTTAACAGTTGACCTGTCACACTGCTCCCACTGCCAGACTGCAACTGCACCTTATGTACATTTTGTAGTATTCATTCCACCTCATTCATTTCTGTATTTTATGTATATAAGGTTAGATTCGTTATTTATAGTTGGTTTACATAGCTTTGTGTATGTATGTGTAATGTGTATATATAGACACTTGTGTGTGTGTGTGTGTGTGTGTGTGTGTGTGTGTGTGTGTGTGTGTGTGTGTGTGTGTGTGTGTGTGTGTGTGTGTGTGTGTGAGATTTACATTGCTGTGCTTGAGAGCCACCATCTACCGGAACCAAATTCCCTGTATGTGTCTGCACATATACAGTGGGGCAAAAAAGTATTTAGTCAGCCACCGATTGTGCAAGTTCCCCCACTTAAAATGATGACAGAGGTCAGTAATTTGCACCAGAGGTACACTTCAACTGTGAGAGACAGAATGTGAAAAAAAAATCCATGAATTCACATGGTAGGATTTGTAAAGAATTTATTCGTAAATCAGGGTGGAAAATAAGTATTTGGTCACCTCAAACAAGGAAAATCTCTGGCTCTCACAGACCTGTAACGTCTTCTGTAAGAAGCTTTTCTGTCCCCCACTCGTTACCTGTATGAATGGCACCTGTTTGAACTCATCATCTGTATAAAAGACACCTGTCCACAGCCTCAAACAGTCAGACTCCAAACTCCACCATGGCCAAGACCAAAGAGCTTTCGAAGGACACCAGGAAAAGTATTGTAGACCTGCACCAGACTGGGAAGAGTGAATCTACAATAGGCAAGCAGCTTGGTGTGAAAAAATCAACTGTGGGAGCAATCATCAGAAAATGGAAGACATACAAGACCACTGATAATCTCCCTCGATCTGGGGCTCCACGCAAGATCTCATCCCGTGGGGTCAAAATGATCATGAGAACAGTGAGCAAAGATCCCAGAACCACACGGGGGGACCTGGTGAATGACCTGCAGAGAGCTGGGACCAAAGTAACAAAGGTCACCATCAGTAACACACTACAACGGCAGGGAATCAAATCCCGCAGTGCCAGACGTGTTCCGCTGCTGAAGCCAGTGCATGTCCAGGCCCGTCTGAAGTTTGCCAGAGAGCACATGGATGATACAGCAGAGGATTGGGAGAATGTCATGTGGTCAGATGAAACCAAAGTAGAACTTTTGGTATAAACTCAACTCGTCGTGTTTGGAGGAAGAAGAATACTCAGTTGCATCCCAAGAACACCATACCTACTGTGAAGCATGGGGGTGGAAACATCATGCTATGGGGCTGTTTTTCTGCCAAGGGGACAGGACGACTGATCCGTGTTAAGGACAGAATGAATGGGGCCATGTATCGTGAGATTTTGAGCCAAAACCTCCTTCCATCAGTGAGAACTTTGAAGATGAAACGAGGCTGGGTCTTCCAACATGACAATGATCCAAAACACACCGCCCGGGCAACAAAGGAGTGGCTCCATAAGAAGCATTTGAAAGTCCTGGAGTGGCCTAGCCAGTCTCCAGACCTCAACCCCATAGAAAATCTGTGGCGGGAGTTGAAAGTCCGTGTTGCTCGGCGACAGCCCCAAAACATCACTGCTCTCGAGAAGATCTGCATGGAGGAATGGGCCAAAATACCAGCTACTGTGTGTGCAAACCTGGTAAAGACCTATAGTAAACGTTTGACCTCTGTTATTGCCAACAAAGGTTATGTTACAAAGTATTGAGTTGTATTTTTGTTATTGACCAAATACTTATTTTCCACCCTGATTTACGAATAAATTCTTTACAAATCCTACCATGTGGATTCATGGATTTTTTTTTCACATTCTGTCTCTCACAGTTGAAGTGTACCTCTGGTGCAAATTACTGACCTCTGTCATCATTTTAGGTGGGGGAACTTGCACAATCGGTGGCTGACTAAATACTTTTTTGCCCCACTGTACTTGGCCAATAAACACGATTCTGATTCTGATTCTGATTCTGAGATGTATATTTGTGAATGTGGAGATGTTATATTGGTTTCACTGGTAAAAATAAATAATTGAAATGGGTATATATTTGTTTTTTGTGAAGTTGCCTAATAATTATGCACAGTAATAGTCACCTGCACACACAGATATCCCCCTAAAATAACTAAAAAAAAAAAAAAAAAAAAAAACTACTTCCAAAAACATTCAGCTTTGATATTAATGAGTCTTTTGGGTTCATTGAGAACATGGTTGTTGTTCAATAATAAAATTATTCCTCAAAAATACAACTTGCCTAATAATTCTGCACTCCCTTTAGGTCTGTTGACAGAGCTCTGTACAGGTCTGCTCGAGCTGACCTGAAAAGGGGTCCCACCTGTCCAGCAACAACACATGGCATGGAATAATAGACATCATAAACCACAGAGGCAGAACTGTGAAAACAGAAAACCTGAGTGTGCAGCTAGAAGAGGACATAAACAGCTTCTTTGCCCGCTTTGAAACACCACAACAGCAGCATTCATCTGCCTCAGCCCTGCTCCCATCCTCATCCTCACCTGGTTCCTGCACCGCTCCATTCACTGTAACGGAGCACGATGTCAGATGAGTGTTCCTAGCAGTGAACCCCAGGAAGGCGTCCAGACGGAATACGTGGTAAAGTGCTAAGACCATGTGCCCACCAGCTCACCCTCATCTCCACCAGAATCTTCAACCTCTCACTGGATGAAGCAGCCATCCCATCCTGTCTAAAATCAGCCACAATCATCCCAGTACCAAAGAAGTCTCCCATCACCAGCCTGAACTATTATTGCCCTGTGGCCCTCACACCGGTAATCATGAAACTAGTCCTTCAGCACACCAAGGATTACCTCCCCCCAGAATTCGACCCCCACCAGTTTGCATACCGTGCAAACAGATTCACAGAAGATGCCATCACCCTCCACTCGGTGCTGAGTCACCTAGAACAGCGGCAGAGCTACGCCAGAATGCTCTTTGTGGACTACAGCTCACCCTTCCACCACTCGCCCATTGAGAGCCTACTAACTTACTGCATCACAGTATGGTACAGCAGCTGCACTAAGGCGGATAGAGCCACCCTCCCAGCATGTTTGCAATGAGTAGGAGATGCTCTGTATCTCACTGTACAACTGTATAGTGACAAAGGTATTGGGTTCTTTTCTAAAAATTGCTATAAACAGAGGAACCCAAACTGATGAAAAGTGGCGAATATTTTTTTTCAAATGACTATTTTTAGTGGATTTTTGATATAGAAGCAGAATGACAGAATGTTAAAAGAAGTTACTTTTAGTCATTCTAAGCTGGGCATTGCGTTCTCTGGCTGTTCAAAGCCATGGAACTTTAGACTTTCCAAGCAAATAATGATGGCCATACTGATGTTCTTTTCAGTACATTTTACTTTATGTTCATTTTCATTTTTATGATGTTTCTATTTTTACATAATTTCTCCCACATAGCAAAATTGGTATGGCCTGGATCTGTCCCACACAATGTGCTTACACATGGCCTGCGTACCGCAAAGAATGACGGCCCTATGGTGGCCCAGATCTGGTTTACCAGAGGTGGCCCACACATGAGCCAGCACAAGGCCAGTTGCAGACACACTGCTGGCCCTGTGCTGGCCCAGAACAGTTTCAGCTCTGGCCCCAGATGTCAGCCTAATGTGTACCTTAGCCATGTAAGCCATGTAATAACAACATGTGCTGGAACATAATAGTGCAAAAGTAACATGACGAAACTCTGTTCAGACAGTGAATGGACTGATTCTTATACAGCACTTTTTTACTCACCCATATTACTCAAAGTGCTCTATACAACATGTCACATTCACCCAATCAGGCCAAATGTGGCATGCCATCACATAAACAGTGCCATCTTACCATGCCAGAAGTCAGCCAGCAGTGCCGGCTTGACACCAGATCCAGGCAAGACCCGTCTGCTATGTGGGATGACTTGTTCTTTTGGCATTTTAGTTGTGGATTGTGTTTGGACTGTGTCTCTTGCCCTTTCAGTATTGTTTCCTTGTGCTTCTAAGTGTCCCTTTGTTTCTTTTTAGGTTATGTAGTATGGGTTAGAGATATTTTGTATGTTGTTTTCGTTTAATAAATCCACCTTTTGGATTATTCCCTGATGTGCCTGAGTTCTGTTATTTAGTGTCACTTTGAAAGGACACACATCCAGCATTGACATATAATTGTTCTTTCAATTTTTGATAAAGATTACAGTGAATTGAGATGTAACTTGGCCCAGAGGTACGGTAGGACGCCCAGAGTAAGAAAGTGTTGAAAGTTGGACCTCAACTATTATGGGTGATTTTTAATGAATTTTTGAAATTTCCATAATTGTAGTGTATTGACTGTATTGAATTGAATAAATGTTTCCATTCATTTCTGAGGAGTTCTACAGTAAATCTGGCTGAAACTTGGCACACAGGTACAGTAGGTGTCCCAGAGGGGGGATGTGTTGAAAGTTGGACATCAACTACTCAGGATGATTTTTAATGAATTTTTGAAAATTGACATAATTCTATTGTATTGACTGTATTGAATTGAATATAAGTTTCCATTAATTTCTGAGGAATTCTACAGTAAATCTGGATGAAACCTGGCACACAGGTACAGTAGGTGTCCCAGAGGAGGGATGTGTTGAAAGTTGTACATCAACTACTCAGGATGATTTTTAATGAATTTCTGAAAATTGACGCAATTGTAGTGCATTGGCTGTATTAGATTGAATAAATGTTTCCATTAATTTCTGAGGAATTCTACAGTAAATCTGGATGAAACTTGGCACACAGGTACAGTAGGTGTCCCAGAGGGGGGATGTGTTGAAAGTTGGACCTCAACTATTCAGGATGACTTTTAATGAATTTTTGAAATAAACATAATTGTAGTGCATTGACTGTATTGCACTGAATATGAGTTTACTGTGATTTCTGAGTAATATTACAGTAAATCTGGGTAAAAACTGGCCCAGAGGTAAAGTAGGTGTCCGAGAAGAGGATTGTGTTGAAAGCTTGGCATCAACTTTTAAGAATGATTTTTAATGAATTTTTGAATATGCAACCAGACTGTCACGATGGCTGTATTGGGCTGTTCCATTGTAATTTGTGTGCGCGCGTGCATGTGACTGTTCACGCGCGTGCATGTGTGCGCGAGTCTAGGCTTTCAATCAGGATATAAAGCGAAAAGGCGCTACCGTAAAGACTGGTGTAAAAGCGCAAGGAAATTTATGCGGCGGATAGGAGGCGGCTGGCTTGACCGCGGCTCACAAATGACGGCTCACTTTACCGCAGTAAGTTTTGTATGAGCGCAAAATGTACACATAGTTAATAAAACCACGCCTACGCGTGCAAAGAAAATATGTGACATTAATACATTAGACATGCACCAGCTCTCGGGCAGCCACGTGCTTTTATTTGATTTACAACTCGGGATTGTAAAGGGTCCCAGTGTTATTACCTAATTTAACTGTCAAGTGACTTTCCAGCTGAAGTTCACGGTTCCGACCGTGCTTGAACGCATCGGACGCAGGAGCTCTCCTCTCTCACTGAAGTTGAGCTGCTACACTCATGCAGCTGATGCTTGTGCAGCTCAAACGACTGTTCAAGTGAACGGCTGTTTGCATTCATCAGAAGCTGTCGGAGGGAAATCTGTGTTTCAAAGGAGGATTTATGGTCTGGATTCAGGGAACAGCACCGGGTCGGGACAAACGGAGCCCACAGAGCCGAGCAACAGGTAAGAGAGCGGTGGTGGCATCACAGCTGGATGGGACAGGAGTATTAAACTTGACTGATCATAATAATTCAAATCCCCTTGGATCCAGTTTACTTAATTGTTTTGTTGCTTTTAATCCAATCACGTTTTTGATAAGGCAGGTGAAGTGTTATTTGTTGCAGCACAGTTTGGGGTTTTCACAGAAGCTCAGTGATAAAGGCTGTCAGTAAAACTGATGGTGGTGTTGTAATCATGTCCATAAAGTGTGAAGGTCACGGGAGGAGATGAATCTCACTGCTCCTGTGCTTTTAATGTCACATAAACAAGGAAAGAGACAGGAAGCTACATGAACCCTTTCTGCTGTGTTTGTGTGAGCTTTAACTTTTGTCAGTAAACTTCACTAAAGTTTATCTTTCCTGCTTCCTTATAAGAGCTAAAAGATGCTGAACTTTGCATTGTTACACGTTCTAATGTTGTGCTCCAGTGTAACCCTGATATTGTTCCCTAAATTGTGTTTTAAAGTGCACAGATGTTTCCTTTGTTGGCTGCCACTGATATTGTGCGCGCTTTCATGGTTTCTTTGTCCAGTGTTCAGAAACCGTGGATTCAAGTCCATTTCCATGCCTCATTTTATTGAGCTGTAAATATTTCATGGCATGTGAACTAAACAAGATGGGTGTCTGTGGTTGGGTAATAGTTTTCGCAATAAAAGTCAAATAAATGAAATCCAGATAAACAAAATAAACTAAGTTGGGCAGCTGTCGAGATTTGAACCGGCACTGTAACGTTTTAATATGACTGAAACTATGTTTATTTCTTTGTTTGCTGGCTGGCAGACATCATGGTGAAGGTCAGGCGAGCTCTACGGCTGGTGCTGGGCATGCTCAGTCTGTCCCTGCTGCTAGTGGTGCTGGGGGTCTACACAACGACCCGAACAGAGAGCCTGAATGTGACTGGCTATGCATCTGGAGTTATTGTAAGCTGTTTTTAAAAAAAAAAAATCATATTTGATTTTATTTAGTGAGACATCTGGTTGATACGACTAAAGAAATGTAAAAAGTTGTCAGGAGGAACAGGAAAGCATCTCAAGCTGCAGTAGCCAAAGGTTTTGCCTCACTCGGTGCAGATTTGGTAACCTTCATCTGAGTGTGAAATTAATTATGGACGGCTGTATTGATTTATATATATTGATTGATCATTTTAAACTCTTTGCATCTGTTTGGTTTGTAACAAACCGTATGCTTTTAAATTTGGTCCTTTGGATGATTTCTTCAGCTCACCCTTGGATCCTTCCTGGGACTTCTGGGACTCTGGCTGGAAGAAAACCGCAGGCAGCTGGTATGTTCAGCCCTCCCTGCGTCTCTTTAATAGGAATAAATGCAACACGTACATTAAAACAAAAAGCTCTGAAGACGTCTCACTAGTGACAGCACATTATTTTACAGTAACAATGTAACCAATTATAAGACACTGTCATTGGGCTGTTTTCAGTAAGTAAAAAGAAAAAAAATGTATTTTTTTAGGAAAGCGGCACCGATCTGCCTTTATCCAATGGGTGTAGAGTGAGCTAATCCTGGTTTTGTCTGCAGTTATTTGAACTTGTGTGTGTTTCTCTGATAGAAATTCTAATATAAAAAATCCTAAACTGTGAAAAACACCATTAAAAAACTGAGTGTAGCACAAAAGTTGGTTTAAAAAAAGGCAAAATAATGTGAATATCGTCACATGACCTAGACTTTACTACTCAAATGAGGAGAAATAATGTGAAACAGACAATAGATGTTTTTCTGGTTTCTTTCAGTTTAAGTATTCATCACCCACACTTTACGATATATCAAAGGAAGCTTTCAAAACACTTCTAGGTTATGTGAAAACCAGCAGCTTATCCTGTCAACAAAGAGAAAAAAGGCGTTGACGACTTTCACTCTGCTTGGATTTGGTCCAGTTTGGATTTTGATCATATCATCTTAGCTGGTGAGCCGCCACAGAAACAGAAACATCATTTGATCCTATTTTGCGTTGAATCGGTGAAAAATGCCAAAGATAAACACAGTTTGACAGCCTTAAACAGACAAGTGGAGGACAAAAGAAGAAGTGGCAGGTCTAAAAACAACTATCTGAAAATCGTGTTTTTAAGAAATAGGGAAAAGAAAATCCAGCAAAGAGCTGACACATGACCTGAGAGACCTTAAGCTGATCCGTCCACTGTTCACTGAAGCCTTGGCAGTAATGATCTCAGTGGAAGTTTGAAATTTCTGGTCCAAATCATCTTCAAGAAAAAGTCAGAAGAGGTACAAAAGTGAGTGTCTACAGCCATCTGTTAAACATGGTGGAGAAAATAGTAAAATCATACTTGGATAGAAAAAGCACACAGTGGAACACCATCAGTCATGGACTGGCCTCCACAGAACCCACAGCTCAACATCACTGAAGCAGAGTGGGATCATCTTGACAGAGAACAGAACAAAAGGCTGCCAACATCCAAAGAAGAGCTTTGAATGTCCTTCAACAAGCCTGGAGAACTGTTCCTGAAGACTGCTTAAAGAAATGACAAGAAAGCTGCCTGAGAGAGTTCAGCCTGTGTTAAGAATAAAGGTGGTCATACCAAAGACTGACTTCAAAAGCTCATTGGAATTATCCACATGCTGTTTTTGCCTCATATGCTGTATTTCCACGTCTGTTTCCAAATGTTTCAGTAAATCGATGCAGCTATTTCCCATTTTCCTGGCAAAATATAAAGAAATTAAGTTTGGCTCAAGACTTTTGCACAGTACTGTTTATATAATTAACAGGTTCCACCTTTAAAAAAATGTCTTTCATAATATTTTACGCCTCTCAAAGTTCGGTTTTTCAAAAAACACGGTTTTAAGTGCTTCGTGAGGAAACCTAATAGCTTCACACCTACGATACACGATCCACATGAAAAAACGCTTATGTGTTGGAGAGAAAGAAAAAAACTTTTCCTCAGCTTTTCTCTGCATTCCTGTCAGGCTTCCCTCCAGCCTTTCATCTGGCACAAATCTTACGTTATAGCGCTCTCATTTGTGTTTTCACCTTTGCTTCTCCTCCAGCTGACCGCTGCCATTGTCTTTCTCAGTTTCGGGATCGTCGTCTCTTCTGTGTGCTTGGTGATCGACGGCGTCTGCATTGCCTTAAATATGGTGAGATACCTACACTTGCTTGTAACCTCAGCAGATGGCTGCACAGTTAACTGAAGACTGTGAAGCAATAATAAAGGACCATGCTGACCTCGTGTTACAGTTTCAAATCGGACTGAGTGAATTTTGGAAGAGACCGTTTTATTCGACTTCAAACTTACCACTGTTTGCACCGAATAAAGATTGATTTGAATGGTTCTGGGTGAAATGTTGTGGATTGTTTCTCATGTTAACTTTTGCCAGGACATGCGGCCACTGAAAGCAGGGAGATGTCAGTATTACAGCAGCGGCAACTGCTACATCTATGAGAATTTCTACACTTCTGTGAGTAGAGACACGCTGAAGGAAAACATTATCCTGTGACTAATTCAGATACATAGTCACAACCAGTCTGGATAGATTCGAATGTGCAGGATAAACCTCCAGTTGTGTTGTCTGTATGTTTGTGAGCTTGTGGTTCGCTGCCCAGGTGTCGTGTTGGAGTCTAAAGGAGTCTTGTACCATGACGGTAAGAAGTGGAACCTGTTACTGCTGCGACCTGTATGACTGCGCCAAGTGAGACATTTAATCATTAGTATTCAGTAATCTATGTCATATGTGATCACAGATTGAACAAAATGATAGACACGTTCATATACATCCATACGTTTTGGGGCAAAAACACCTTTTTTTGCATTTTCTCTGTTCACCATCACAGTGGACTTTAAATCAAACTATTAAAGTGTAAATTTGCAGCTTTAATTCAAGGGGTTTAACAAAAGTACTGCATTAACTCTTTATGCATTATAGTCGTTTTTGTACAGTCCCCATTGTGAAATGCCCAAAAGTAATCACATAGTTGTGTGACGAGCAGGTTTATGGTCAGGTGAAGCCTGTTTCCTTATTAATTCATGACAAAATCAGCAAACATCTGAAGTTGATTCAAATTCTTGAAATTGCATTTGGTTGCTGTTCAGTGGAGAGCTCGACATCCAATGAGTTGTCAGCAGAGATAAGTTAGGTCATCATTAAAAAACTAAATAAACCTACAAGACAGAGAGATGGGAGTGACCAAATCATTGTTAAAATGAATTGGATTGGATTGAGCAGCTCAGCGACACCATAAGGCTTTAACCCCTTCAGTTAAAGCTGAAAGTCTGAACTTCAGTCACAAATATCCTGATCATCCGACTTTTATGTGTTTTGTCTTACAAATCATTGGAACTAACCTGCTCTGTGGCTTTGTTATGCAGTGGAGGCTACCTCAGCAACTACTATGAATTTGTTGGAGTAGAAAGCTGTGAGGAAGTCTTTACAGTGTACATTTTAATTTGGACCCTCGCCGGCCTCAACCTCGTGGCCTTCTTCACAGGAATACTCACCACAGCAGTGCTGGGCAGCATTAGAGAGTTGGTAAGACATTCACAGCAACCTGTGTGTCATCTACATAACAGTGAACCTAAATGTTATATTTCCTGAAAATACTGCAGAGAGGAAGGAGAAAGAAAATAAAGAGCAGAGGTCCCGGGACTGAACCCTGTGGCACACCACAATTAATTGTAGTAGATTGTGATCTGTGTGCATGTATTTACACAAACTACCTTGAACAAAAAAGTGCAACAACACAAAATGTGGTGGATTTTAAAGCTGCACTAGTTGATTTATGACCTGTAGAGCAGGCAGCAAACTGACATCAGACGTCAAACTCACCTTTTTGCACCACGGACCGGTTTATGTCCGACATGACCGGCCTTTAAGGTGTCACGGATAAATACAACAAAATAAAGCCAGTACCGGTACCCAAAAAATTACGATTTATTCATCACACACGGGAAAAGACCCAGGGAAACCAAGTTAATGATAAAAACGATTTTAAAAAATAACAACCGTCAAAATTTCACACCCGTGTGACTTTCTCACAGATTGTTGTTTCAACTACAGGTGGACACATAATGACACCTACATTCATTGAGGAGACCTTGATTCAAATAAAACGTCTAAAAAAAAGTGTTGCCTGCAAGGTGTGGGGAGGGGTGTCTAAATAAAGTTAAGGGAGAAATTTGCCCATTATGTCCTCCTTCGAAGATGGCGGTTGATTGCTAGCAGATATTTCAGGCTAAGGTAACCCTTTAATGTATTTATTACTCTGTCATATCTCAGCCAATGTTGTCCTGTCGCTTCAGTTGCTCTGCTCAGATTTTTAAAAATGTTTAATTTTTAAATTTTCCATTTGGAAACATAAAACAGCCAGCAACAGTTGCAAGACTTTAGCGTAAATAGCACGATAGCAGGCATGTATACTGTAGGGGAGAGATTAATGTTTCGTCTTTACCCCTCACCAGTGCAGAGAGAGCAAAACAGAAAGGAAAACGGATAACAGGAGAAGGAAAACACTGGAAAGCGAGCGTGGATCATGGCACCATCTGCTCTCACGTTCCTGCTGCACAGTATGCAGTAGCCTAGTGCAGTTGTTCAAAAGGCCAAAAATGATTCCCTCCCAAATATAAAATAAAACCGTCTCACTTTTACAAATTCCCTAGATACTGGTCATTCAACACTGAGTCAGACTAAACTCAACACTGTGAAAATGGAAAAATAATTCTGACTGCATGAAGTGCAGCATCTTAAAGCCAAGCCAAACAGCCATAAAATCTGTCTCTCATCTCTTTGCGTGCCTTGACTGTAAGAAGTGATTACATCCAACCACAGAATACAGCCTTCCCACTCCTGACCTCCCTACCTCACTTTCTGTACACGGATAAAAAGATCCCAATAAAATAAATAAGTGTCAAAAAGTATGTTATTAATGATGAAAGGTGGTTTGATATTATGGTTTTTCTAATATTAAAAAAAGAAAATCACACAAATCATGCAGACTCCATCACATTTTGAATCACGGGCAGCACATTGTAATACTCACATGTGCTCCTCGCTTCAAGATCATTCTCTCCTGTTTAAAAGAGAAAAACTCTCGCACTGGCTTTACTCATTCATAAGTAGTTTCGTCATCTTATTGTAGCTGCATTTCTTTTTCTTTGTTGAAGTTTCCACTGGAGCGTGCCAGCTTTGTGGTGACTCATGCTCTTCCCTGTTGTGTGGGCAGTGAGATCAGGCTGACCCCAGATGACAGCCTTATTTATTGTTGTAACAACCTCTGCATTAAAGAAAAACTTTAGGAAATGTGTCTGAATTGCAGCGCTAACTGTTGAAAACTAGAACCAATCAAAATTTGGGACGTGCGGGATGAGAGGCAAGAAATAAAAGTGCTAGATAAGATAAGATAAGATAACCTTTATTAGTCCCACACATGGGAAATTTGTTTTGTCACAGCAGGAAGTGGACAGTGCAAAAGTTATGATGCAAAAATTAGAATACAATAAGAATAAATACAGTACACAGCTGTACAGAATAGAATAAAATAATATACTATATACAGTAGAATAAAATAGAATAAAAATATACAATAAGATAAAAATAGAATACGAATGCTATATACAACTGAGTAAAAATACAACGATGCCAGAAAAGATTATTGCACTTAGTGTTATTGCACATGTGTGGATGTGTGTGTTTGTTCAGTTAAAGTCTTTGTTGTGGAGTCTGACAGCAGTGGGGAGGAAAGACCTGCGAAATCTCTCCGTCCCACACCGTGGGTGCCGCAGTCTCCCACTGAAGGAGCTGCTCAGTGCTGTCACAGTCTGCTGCATGGGGTGGGAGATGTTGTCCAACAGGGATGACAGCTTAGCCGCTGTTCTCCTGTCACTCACCACCTCCACTGGGTCCAGAGGGCATCCTAGAACAGAGCTGGCCCTTCGGATCACCCTGTTCAGTCTCTTCCTGTCCCCAGCAGAGATGCTGCCGCCCCAGCAGACCACACCATAAAAGATAGCAGAAGCCACCACAGAGTCATAGAAGGTCTTCAGGAGTGGGCCCTCCACCCCAAACGACCTGAGTCTCCGCAGCAGGTACAGCCTGCTCTGCCCTTTTCTGTAGAGGGCGTCTGAGTTATGAGTCCAGTCCAGTCTGTTGTTCAGATGAACACCAAGGTACCTGTAGCTGTCCACAGCCTCAATGTCCATACCTTGGATGTTCAGTGGTTGCAGTGGAGAATGCTTGTGCCTGCGGAAGTCTACCACCAGCTCCTTGGTTTTACTGGCGTTGATCTGGAGGTAGTTCAGCTGGCACCAGTCCACAAAGTCTTGAGTCAGTCCTCTGTACTCCTTGTCGTCCCCATCAGTGATGAGGCCGACTATTGCAGAGTCATCAGAGAACTTCTGCAGGAAGCACTGGGTGGAATTGTGGGAGAAGTCTGCAGTGTAGATGGTGAAGAGGAACGGAGCCAGAACCGTTCCCTGTGGGGCCCCCGTACTGCAGACGACCCTGTCCGACACACAGCCCTGAGTCCTCACATACTGTGGTCGGTCGGTGAGGTAGTCCAAAATCCAGGTAGTGAGGTGATGGTCCACTCCAGAGTTCTCCAGCTTGTCCTTCAGAACCGAGGGAAGAATAGTGTTGAAGGCACTGGAGAAATCAAAGAACATGATTCTCACAGTGCTTCCAGCGGTCTCCAGGTGAGCGAGGGAACGATGTAGGAGGTGAATGACGGCATCATCCGCTCCAATGCCAGGCTGGTAGGCAAACTGAAGTGGGTCCAGTGATGAGCTTGTTAGGCGCCGAAGCTGAGCCAGGACCAACCGCTCCAGGGTCTTCATCAGGTGGGATGTCAGAGCCACCGGCCTGTAGCTGTTGAGGTCCTTGGGGCGTGAAGTCTTTGGCACTGGTACAACACAGGAGGTTTTCCAGAGCTGTGGGACTCTTCCCAACCTCAGGCTCAGGTTGAAGAGGTGCTCCATCACCCCACACAGTTGGTCCGCGCAGGACCTGACGACTGAGTCCCGCATGAAGCGGACACCTGATTGCTGTGCAGCCAGAAAATTGTAGTCAGACCACGTGTTGCATTGACACTGTGGTGTACAAGAGCATTGATTTGTCTGCATAATAAACTCTCCCTTACCTCTCATGCATGTCTTGAATGGTCTCTCATAAAAGTTAAATACAAGGAGAGTGATGCAATAACAATGTTCCTGAGACTGCTTGGCAGGCGGTTCTATCAGCAGAGGCTAACAGAGCTGTCTCTGATCCGCTAAACCTCAGTCCATCGGTAACGTTTATCAGTTCAAAAGACTTTTCCCACCAAACTAAAATCAAAGCTTAGAAAAAAAAAACTATTTTCAGAAGCGTTATGTTGCAGCTTCATCACATCGGTGTTGTTTTCACTTTGAGAGATAAGAACAAGAACAAATCAAAGACAAATGTTTTTCACTTCCTTCAATATATCATGTTCAGTGACAGTTTCCACAGAAGACATTGTTGATGCATAAGATAAGATGCAGTCAGTCTGATGTCAGTTTGCTAATGAATGGGGTCAAGTTGGCAATTATATGCAATCTGTTTCCAATAATAGAACAGTTCCCTGAGATAAATCATCAAAAATCACATATCTGCTGTCCTGCTACCCTGAAACCAGAATACGGCCGCTGAGTCAAGCAACCTTGACAGCCAGAGATAGAGATTTTGTAGAGACCCGACACACTGTTCCCGTGTTGCTTAATCGTTTTTATTGATTTTGCACACGAACACTGTTTCCCTGGTTCGGCACAAGCGTCCGCTAGCGTTCCAGCTGTCTCGCGCTATCCCGTCTCTGATCTCCAACCTCACTATAAAAAGGGGGAAACCTGATTAGTTAGATCATGTCCACCTGTCGCTCCAACCTCCCTGGCACTGCTCCTTGAGCTCACTGTACCACCCCTCCCCTGCAGCTGACCCAGGGACCACACCTCCGCCACAGTCAAGATAAGTGTGCCCAGTGTTGGATGGTTTATCAGTTTAGTGGATTTACTGTAAGTTATCTCAGGATGGTGTACGTGTTCGTACTATTCCCAGTATATTTTAATTTATTTAATAAAATATCAATATTTGGTGTCCCAATATCAACTGATTTTTTCCCCTTCTTTGCACTTACCTAATATCATGTGTGTGTGTTTCCCTTTCTTTGCCTCAGTGGAGCAGCAGCCCTGTGGCTGATCCCTCTGAGAAAACAGCATCTTCCCCAACAGCTCCTCTGCTGATGGACGCCAATATACACACAGCACACCAGCTCCACCCAGTCAATGTGAGGTCAACACCGTCTCTCTCACACACACACACGCCAACACACAGAGATACAATTACAAATATATAGTGGCTGTGTGAAGTCTAAACTGTTTCTCGTGTAAACTTCTCGACTGGCCAGCAAACCTCTCTGTTTCCTCCCTATATTAAAAATTCCTTTAAAGCTAATTGTGGTTTCAAAGTGTCACACAAAATGATTTCATGCAGAATTTTTCAGTGTTTCTTTATGATGGACTTTGGAGACCATGGTGTAACTTATCAGCCACAATACTAAAACACTCATAGGTGAAGTGATTTTCTTGTCATGATAGTACCTGTTAGGGGGTGAGATATACATCAGTCAGCAAAGGAATAAATTTAGAAGGTGAGGCGGTAGAAGCTGGAAAATTGGGAAAATGTAAGGATCTAAGAGACTTTTCCAGGGGGAGTCAGAGGACGTCAAAAATGGCAGGCCTTGTGGAGTATTGTGGATATGATGAGCAAAAGTGGATCCAGAAGGACAGCCGGTGAACCAACGAGGGCATCAGAGGAAGTGTGATGATCTGGGCAAACAGATTCTGCCAGGAAACCATGCTTGTCCTGGCCTTCATGTGGATGTTACACTATATTCCAAAAGTATTTGCTTATCTGCCTTCAAACGCATATGAACTCGAGTGACGTCTATAACAGCTTCAACTCTTCTGGGAAGACTTTCCACAAGGTTTCAGAGTGTGTTTGTGGGAGTTTTTGACCATTTAAGGTCAGACACTGATGTCGGAGGCCTGGATCACAGTCTAAGCTCTAATTCATCCCGAAGGTGCTCTACTGGGTTGAGGTCAGGACTCACCAAACTCGCTCATCCACGTCTTTATGGACCTTGCTTTGCGCACTGGTGTGCAGTCATATTGGAACAGGAAGGGACCATCCCCAAACTTTTCTCACAAACTTGGGAAAATGAAATTCTCCAAAATGTCCTGGACCATTCTCATGGCAACTGCCAAAGCCAGGCTCATCCATCAGATTGCCAGGCAGAGAAGCACGAATCGTCACTCCAGAGAACACATCTCCACTGCTCTGGAGTCCAGTGGTAGTGTTGCTTGCTTTGAGGAAAAGAAAAAAGTCAGAGGAAATTCTTTACATCTCAATCCAACCAAACATCTGACAGATGTGTCACAAAAACAAGTTGAAGATTTTACAGGATCGGCTGCTGAGATATCAAAGACCGCTTTTAAACTTTTACCTGAAAAACTATTCTTACAGTCATTCACAGATCTGCATCCTTCACTGAGGCCCAGTGCAGGCAGTAGTGTTTCTTGTTTCTTTGCATGTTGGCATTCGTTCATTGTGGCTACAGCAATAAATTCCTGTTCAGTATGAATGTTTTTTAAAGGTCATGCTGTGATTTTCACTACAGATACAAGTTTGTTTTGAATGTAGTGTACCCCAAAAGAGCTCAAAGATCATGGCTAAGATGATGTAATAATAGCATCTAGTTCTGGTTCTGACAGGAACACACTCAGAGGTGAACCTGCAAGTGTTTAGTGACAACCACAGTAATGTCACATCGTTTCCAGCAGCACATTTCAAAAAGAAGTGTGCTTTGATTTGCATGAGTTGTGGTTCTGATCGATCCAAATCCAGATGCAAATCTTGTTTGTTCACATTTAAAACACAGCACTGCGTTCAGTTTTTTTAGTACCCCGTGGGGTTTCGGTCTGTTAATTATGCTTGGAGAAGTGTTAGTTAGCTAGTATGAAGGAGATTATAAGTTTAAAATAAATGAGGAAATTCTTTTTTTTTTTTTTTTGAGAAGGCCACACACAAGTGTTTAGGTGGAAAACAATCAGGGGAAGCCAAAGCTCTGTTTTAAATCTTCACGGGCCCTTTCTAATCCAGAAACCTAGTGTTTTCCACGAACCGCAGCTCTGTTGACCACCCACATCGGAGCAATTTATTGGCTGCATCTTAATAAAATAAACCCACGTGTTTACAACCAATAATGCTGAATGTTCCATCAGAACAATTAACAAGGCTTCTGCAGGTTTGATCTTAAACAACAGTTCGACTGAAACAACGAGCTGTCTGTGAAGGCCCGTGAAAAAGGGGGCCTCGAGTCGGGGTTTTAAACTCAAATGCATCAAAAGGGACCGGGTAGGCTCTACAGTGCTTCAGCTGTTTTCTTTTTTATAACATAACGGGTTATAAAACTAATAATTTATTTGAAAAGTGTGAGTTTTCACTCAGAAGCTGTGAAGTCTGTGGTTAATGTCTCTTTTCCCTTGTCCTGCTCTCCCAGGGAGGATCGTCGTTTTGCTCTTCAGCAGAGAAGGCCAACCCGCCTCCCTTCGCCCCACTGGCCGGCGTGCCGCCTTGCAGAGCCCACGGCATGTCTGTGTGAGCAGCAGATTCACGGGACGATGCCTCGTTATTGTTGGGTGCATTTTAAACAGCAGATGCAGCTTAAAGCGGACATGCAGAAGTTTAATGGAAAGCGTCTGCAGCTACTTTACATTATATGCAAAGAAGAAAACAGCTTACCTAAAGCCTTTGAGTGTAAAATGTTTGCAAATGCAGTGCTTTGTCCTATAAATCTTTTCATTGTGGACTTTGTGCATAAAAGGCTTCCTTTTTCCCCTGACACCAGGCAGAGTTAAAACTTTGCATGACCTAAATGTCTCATAGAAGATATATCGCTGATATTACTCGATGATGAATAAACAGATTGAAACAGATCAGTGTGGTTTATTTAAATTACAACAGACAGTTTTTCACCCTCTCTGTGGTGTAGCTGGAGCAGGAGATGCACACGTAAGAAGCGCAACACATAGAAAGACTGCACACGCACTTCAGGGACCACAAAGCAGCATCCTGTATGATCTGTGTATTTAACCTTAAACTCCTGTCTGAGTGTGTGTCTACCTTCCCAGATGGAGCTCTTTGTAAGGTGAGGACGTCTCACGCTGTGGTATAAATTCAATCCTCTAAACCCAAATATTTTTCCACCCAGAGACATTCAAAACTTGCCCCCTCCCCACCAGAGGAGCGAAAACATGTCTTTCATGTTTGATGTTTATTATCTTTTACTGGTTATTAGCTCTTACCCTTAGCGACCTTGGCAAAAATCACACCAGCTTATCAAGATCTCGCAGATGTGCGCTGAGCACAGGCAGTTAAAGCATGCCTTACTTGTATGGTAAACAGGTTAAACTGATATCTGGACTCAGACCAAAGTAATAAAAGTCCTGCTACCAACACTTTTAAAGTGTTTCTAGGCAGCCAAGCTAGTTTCCATCTTTTATGCTAAGATCTACATTTCCAACTGTACAAACGTCAAGCTCGCTCATCACAGTTTGCCACAAAGCCAGCTTAGCCTCGCTCTGAAAACTAACTTTCTACAGTTAGAGGGCATGAGATGATACCTGCAGCCTATTCAGGTTGCACAGGTAGTCCAAGAAGAAGGTTTTTGCTGCATCTTCCTCAAAGTCTCAAGAGTGTGGAGGAGATACCAGGGCGCAAGCTGTGGCATAGGGCTTTAGACGGGTATCAACCCAGCAGCAGGACAGGTAAACGCTCCTTTGTGCGAGGAAAAACAGCATGAGCACGCTGTTAGACACAGGGTGGCGAGAGGGTCCAACATATTTTTGAGTCGGGATGAGAAATTAATTCAGCAGAATTTAGTTTGTCTTATTGGTGCAGCCCATCTATGCAATCCCTCCTTGCTAGCCAACAGTATCCTGACTGCTGTTATTATGGAGATAATAATCTCGACTGTCAGACTTTAAGTTGGCACAGTGAGCCCTGGGTCGCTCCTGGTGCACGGCCTAATGAGCCCAGTCCGTTGGTGGTTCCTTCACGTTGAAAACATTGGTGCCATTGGCTGGCCCTCAATCTGCTATAGACCTGAATCCAATTGCAAACCTTTAGCAAGTTATACGCAAAATTAGACAACTTGTTTCTTTGTCTGAATCGTGGAGGACACTGTACGCAGGTCACATCAGCGCAGTAGGAAAACAGACACCTAACAAACAGAAGAGGCACTGGCAAAGTGTTTTTATTATGAAGAGACACAGAATAGACCATTTATGGAAAAATAAAATGTTTAATGTGTATAAAAATAACAGACATTCAGAAGAAACGAGCTGGAGATGTGACAATAACATCGAACTGCTCACCGTTTACTGGACAAGAAGAGACTTTAGCTTTAAAAAAAAAAAGAAAGAAAAAAAATTCTACAAAGCCTTCAGACGGTCATCTGCACTCACACTTTGCTTTGACACAGAACAATCTGATTGGCAGGAGAAAAAAAAAAAAAGATTGTTTCAGATACACCTGCAAAAACAAACTGCAGTGATATCAGATTTTGGTCCTTCTTAAGAGCCATATCAGATCTGCATGTTGGCTAATACCTTAATTTCCCCTGTGTTCACCTGATAGATCAAAGCACATATGGACATTTCCCTTCCTGTTTGGTAATCTTATGAAATGAAGCTGGCTGTAGTCCAACAGGAAAGTCACATGTTTCCACATAGAGATCGTTTATAACAACAAACAAATGAAGAAACTTCCCCTATTAAAATCAGACAGATTAAAACAACCCCACCCCGTTCACGTTTTATGAAAATAAGCACACATACACCACCCTCTAGTTTACTGGCCTTATTAAAACTAGCAATGGAGTTAGCATGCAAGCTTATGCGATACAACAACAATTGATTCTACGCTAGCTTTCCGATTCAGATGTCGAAGTTTGACATCAGAGATTTGTTTTTATTCAGCGTCACTCAAATCATAAGCAAAGTCCATTAACCGAATCGGCGTGAAATCACTTTACAGTTTTATTTTGGCTCCGATCAGGCACGTTGTTCACTACTGACGTGCACGTGAACACGCGACATTCACCGCAGTAACACTGTGTTAATCAGCTTCAACGAGAGGGAGTTTTGAGGGAGTTATGGCCACGAGGAGCCAATAAGGAGTGCGGACGGGCATAGAAAACACACACAAAACAACAACAACAAAAAAACAGAAAGCATCCAGCCTTGACGAAGTCGACAGACTGAGAACAAAAGTACCAGCTGAGTAATACATTAAAATCAGTGTTTAAAAGAGAGAAAAAAAAAAGGTACAAAACATTTTCCTAGAAAAATATATTGTTAAATGTACAAGACATGCAAGTTAGAAATAGATAATGGACCAAAGACACAACTCATGAAAACAATCACAGACAAATAAAAGAAAAGACACAGTTAACCCTGTAATATCAGCATTCAATGTTTAAACTTTAGATGTTCAAAGGAGACCCGTTATGCTCTTTCACTGCTCCATGTTTGTATTTCTTCTCATTTGATCGTCTACCTAAAATAACCTGTTTGAGCGTTTGTCTCTTTAAGGCTTTGTGAAATCCTTCCTTCTGATTGGATGCCCTAGATATCCCCCTATATGGAGCTGAGATGACCATATAAGGGGATATCCACTCTCTGACATCATCACCATCCATGAGTAGAAAAAACACAACAAAACAACCTCTGAAACAGTGAATGTAGAGCAGTGTGAACTTTTAACTCTGCATACACTTGTTTATATGAGCACCCACAATTAAACCTGTAAGTATATGAGAGAATTTAGAAGCATAACAGGTCCACTTTAATTTTGTCTCTATTCAACACTTCATCGTTCAAATGGGAAGCAGACTCAAAACCACAGGAAGGAACAAAAAAAGAACTCAAAAATCAAGACTGAATCAAAGTGATTGTTCACTGGTTCTTTCAGAGGGAAAAAATGAACAAAAATCCCCCCCCCAAAAAAAACAAACAATCCACCGACTGATAATCAAAATCAGCCTAACTGGGGGGAAATTTTGCTGGTTACCACTTAAAAAATAAAATTGAGGAGCTGGTTTGTGTCAGTTACAAACAAACTGAATTCAATTAAAATGGAGTAAGACCCACAAAGTAAATTTGATAATCTCTATTTTACGCAATCAATCTTGATTATTTGCTATTGCTTTGTTCATCTGATGCAACCCTACTCCTGCAGGACATGCATGCTAGAATATGAGTAACTTTAAGAGTCTGACAGTTTGTAATAACATCATATTTTTCCCTTTACTACACAGACGTTTCTCTACTGGTCATTGCAGCAGAGTGCTGTGGCAAACAGCTGTGCCACATTTCAAGAAAATTCCCTAAAGACGATGAAACAAAACAGCTGGAGCCGCAATAGTAAAGAAGGAGGACATAACGTGCGCACTGGCGGAGATTGTCTGGACTAAAGCGTGAAAGACAGGGGCGATTTTGTTATTCCAATTGGTTCCTCTCTGCAGGTTGAACATCATTTCTTACATAAGCCACTGTTAGTAAGGTTTCAAGGCTCTCAACACGACAGCACAGATCTGACGCACACCGTACCGATACGATTCACAATCACAGGGAAATACAACTCTTCACTACAGTCGTGCTATCAGGATTCAAAACTGAACGCATGCAAACTGCTTGCCTTAAGTCACTAAAAAGTAAAGGATATGTTAGCAAAAACGTACACATAAACCAAACATATATATATTTATATATATTCATCTTATTTATCTCCATTTTTAAACCATTTGTATTCAAAATACATTAATTTCTTCAAGTTCATGTTCAAACCTATGAAATCGTCTTTGGTCAAGAAAAATATCTTAAAATCTACAGGCTATAAATGTTATTGTACAGGAATGAAACAAAGGATCATGTAACTGATCAAAATGGGGAAAGCTGATACCAAGTATCCAATCATTTTCTATTTGGAGTGCTCCAAATATTTAAAGTGCTTTTGCATTATTCCCTCAGCATTTGATGTGAAAGAAACATCCGTCAAAGTAAGGCAGACCGGTTTAAATGTTCTTTGAAAATATACATTTACATTTGTTCAGGAGGAGGAGAAAAGACTGAAGTTTACGGGGGGGAGGGGCCTCCAGATTGGTGATTAGGAATCAACTGTAAAGACAGATGTTCACAGATGAGAGGAGAGCATCATTACAGCTGTTCGTATAAAACTCTGTGAATAAAAGAAAAAATTAGCAGCCTATTCACACACCATCTAATGATGCCCATTTCACACAGCTGTACGTAAAAAGGGGGACATAAGTTAAGACACGGATAGAATCTGTGACCTTCACTGCAGAGGACGGGGAGGAGATGAGGCAACATACTTCAAAAAAAAAGAAAAAAAGAAAAAACACCTAAGGGTTCATTCCTTTCGAGGATGAAGGTGCGATCCTGGTCAAGCTCACAAGCTTGTTCTGGCTCCCCTTCTCGGGCTGTCACTGCTGTAGTGGACTCATGACATGTGGAGGTCAGGTGGCGTATCATTCACCTGGTCGCACCTTTTCTCACTGGCACAGCTCCTGGGGCTTCTAATGGACAACGTAGGCGCTTTGTTGTGATGCAGGCGTGGCTGCTTTTGGACCAGATCGCCCCAGCCAGGTTAAGAGGTTTTTCCCACTATGGGGTTGTCACTGAAACGGGAAGGAAGACAAAGATAATGAGTAAGTGATCTTTCTGAGAGTCCTGGGCCACAGCTGTAATAAAACATTAAAGTTAGGGCGTTAGTCCCTTAAGGTCAAACTTTCTTTTGTTATTTCTGCAAGCTTCCCAGCTTTACTTTTAGTGTCCAAAACTTTTGAACTGATCCTCAGGTGTAGCGGAGATCCAGGTGTTCGTCCTGGATCATCATTATCATTATAGGGCAGGGATAGAGGGGCCATAGTCAGAGCTAGGATTAAGGTTTGGCTTTGCTGTGTGACGTGATTGTGTTTCCATGTCGAAAAACTATGACATCACAACAGTATTAATGGTCCCTTGCAGTATTAAAACCTGGACCAACATCGATGATGATGATGATCCAGGGACAACAACAACATGGGGATATCAGATGCTGCCCTGTGCACCTGTGATGTCCTTTGCAGGGCTTTAGATCACAACTTTAGCGTCTTATTTTGAAAATTTCCCATTTTTCTTTGCCATCGTGTTCTGCACTTCCTCTACCAATTTAGATCACATAGTCCTAACTTTCAGCATCCACACTGCAGAATGTGTTTTAGTATTATTAATACGATTTCCACATCATTTACCGTCACTGCATTATATACTCATACTGCGTAAAACTGGTGTATTGTAATAATGTAACATGGAGACTTACAGGCTGCCGTACTGCCGTACGTCATTCCTGCTATTGTGCTGCCGCTGCAGCTCCTCCATGATGTTTCGGAGCTGTTTCAGTGTGTGAAAGGTCTCTTTGGGTTCCTGAATGGTGAACTTTGAGTATTCCTCCGGCTCTCGCTGGGGGCCCTGATACACTGCCAAACTGGCACAGGCATCTGTGGAGAGGACAAACATTACAAAGTGCAACTTCAAGTGCTCGGAAGTGAGATGGTGAACACGAAGACGGCAGGAAACAAGTTTTTATCTACGCGACGATATAGTGAAGTAACAGCTTCATTAGCAGTATGTGCAAAACAGTTTACCCTCGCTCTTTTACACAGACACCAGAGTGAAAGTAGAAAAACTGAGATGGCAGACTGGGTGTCCGAGGTGTTCAGCCCAATGGGGAAAACCATGTGATACAAAAAAAGGAGGCGTGTTTAATAGTTTGTATGAAACGTGGATGCAAACAGTGGCCCTGAGAGGTCAAATGCACTGCAAGAAAACACCAGTACATAGAAAAACTCCTGCAAAAGCACATAAAACACAAGAAAAAAAAAAAAAAAAATTACAAAACAAAACGGAAGTGTTTTCCTCCTGTAAGCGCGTCCCAGTGCAGTCCGGTGCATGTTTTGGTTTCTGTCACTTCCACAGCTCGTCTGTCCTGTTATTGTCTCCCTAGAAACACTTTGTTGTGTTTTGTTTCTTATCTTGCAATCCATTTGTCCTCTCAGAGCCACCGTAGATTTAGCTTTAAGGTCAGATGAATGAAGCCTGTGTAAAAGTGCCCTAAGTTGGCCACCAGATGGCGATAGCTGTGTCTGTTAAAGGACTTCTGTTACTAGACAAGTCTGTGGGAAAATGTTTATTGAGATAACCAAACAGATTCCCGATGACTTTATGGGCTTAGTCACTCGTTTTGGGTCACACTGAATAATAAATTAAATCTATGTTGTAAAGTTTGGCGATACTGTGTTTGAGGAGGATTATCTGTGGGATGGTTACCAAATGCTCAGCAACAGATGATGTCACAGTAGCTACGTGACCATTTATACTGTCTGTGGTTTTGCTTTAAGATGTTGGTGCTCTAGTGGTCCTGAATTAGACCAACTTCACCTCTAAATCACCAGATGAAGGCTGAAAATGAGTTGTCCCGCCACACTGGAAATTAAAAGTTTTGCCCTCAGTGGTTCGTGTGAAACACACCATAGTGTGGAGAATGAATGAATTTAAAACCTGACATCTTCATACGTTGATTGCTTTGATGGCTGATCCCACAAAGGACAGCTGCTGGTGTTTTAAAAAAAAAAAAAAAAAAAGCTCGCAAATGTCTGAGAGACAAACACCAGCTGATCTGACCTCACTCTGCACAACACTGGGCCTAATGTATACATAAGGCTTGTAGTTTTATACGATTAAATACCCTAAACTGAACGTCATATCATGAGTCAGCTGCATTTATATGAACCATACCCTGCTCTCTCTAATGAAGCATTTCTGAAAACGATGCTGATACTGACCCTCCATGCTCTGAAGCTTTGTGTCGTTTGCTGAGAGGAGTGAGAAAATTCTCTCTGCTTCTCGGTCACAGTCTATATCCAGCTGCAGGTTGGCCAGCATGGTGCTGAAACAGGAGAGAACACAAGTGTAGAGAAATCTTTGCAGGAAAAAGCAGCAAAAAAAGGAAACTCACAAACTAAGAAAAACAACGTAAATACATGCATCTCTCCACACTCGCACACATCACTTACACTACAGACGTTAGCATGAAAGTGCACCATCTGACTCATCTTTGTAAACTTGCTAAACATCTACAGAGGCGGTGAAGAAGATCGACAACATCAGAGCAGCTAAATGACAGTCCTCAAAGTCAGTAGCTGATAAATGAAATCAAACACTTCTCAATTAAAGCTCAGTTTAGTCCCTACAAAGCCTCTTCCTTATTGAAAACTTCAAACTTAACCTGCTTTGATGCCACGCTGAAAAGACTTTTCTTTTTTAACATCATATAAAAATCAGCACACCTGAAAAATCCTGCTCTAGAAGTTTTCTATTTTCCATTTGAAATGTCCTCATAACAAGAGAGAATGATTAAAAGGTTAAGGTTTGCTCGTGAGCACCTACACAGTCAGTCAAACTTAAGACCAGCAGGCAGTTTTATTAAGCGTTTATTGTGATCTGCAACACACGCCCCACGTATGGCAGCGAGGGTACTGAACCATTCCCCCCCGCCCCGCCCCTCGCGGTGGTGTTGATGTGGAGGAAAAACTCACGTTGTGCAGGGCTTGCAGCCTGGAGCGTTGCTACTCAGGCTTTGGCAGCACTGCCAGGCCCCGCTGGTGTAGTTTGACGGGTGGAAAGTGGCCAGGCGTCCCTCGTTGCAACGACTGACCTGGCTCAGGACCTCCAGCCACTCGCTGGCTTCCACACAGTTTCCAGCCTGGACGTAAAGAGGCTTCTCAGAGTGGACCACCTGAAACATCTGATGCAAGAGAAACAAAGTAGTTAAACTATGATGTGACCGTTTCGTTCCCATAAAGGTCATTCTGAGCGCAAGAAACAAAGCGCCCCTCTACACCAGCAACAACAACATTGTCATTTCTGTACTTCATTTGAAAGTGAACGTGCCCATGAGACCAACAATGCGCCGTTTTCACTGTTAATAACAACAGGAGGAAGTGACACTGGCACTGACGTTTCCATTTTAAACGGGTAATACATGAGAAGTGATGACGGGGCCATGTGAGAGGGGGAACTGGCTTACATTTTTGCGGTTAAAGGCACTTTCATCCACTTTCTCCACCGCCCGGATATTTTTGACATTAATGGTGCGGTCGGCATCTTTCCCTGGGGAGAACAAGTCATTCTGTTAGGTTTACGCACAAACAGCCTCCAGTCTCAACAACATTACCGTTTAGCTTAAATAATGAGCAGAAGAAAATAAAACATTTTAACTTCTCCTATGAAAGTAAAAGCTGCAGTTTTTGAACAGATTTTTTGGGAAATTCCTTGAAGACTTGAAGTTTTATATTCCTATCAACTGGCTCCAATGATTGATGATCAGTCTTGTTTATTATCACACCCTCTCTCTCTGACAATTTACTGAGCACTCGAAACTTTCCTTAAGTATCACAGAAAGGCAGTATTTACTCTGCAAAGCCCTCAAAACATGCATTTCATTAATCAGCTGATGCAAAGTCAACACGCAAGTAATCAACACAGGAAACTACAAAAACAAATCAGGTCATTGTATATGCTTATTGTCCAGTACTTTAAAAGGCATAAACAGAAAAAAAGTGCTTGTATGAATGGGTGAATGAGGCAAGTATAAAGTGCTTTGAATACTCAGTAGAAATGCACTATATAAAAGAACCAGTCCATTTAATCTCTTAATTTTATAAGTAATATACAAGTAATTACTTTAGCTCCATCTAGTGCTAGTATCGGGAACTTAGCATTGCGTGTAACCCGTGCATACGTGTTTGTCTCATTAGTTTTCATCACATTCGAGTATGAGATTACAGTAAACTGGTCTCACCTTTATGTTTGTGGTAGGAGAGCTCCCTGTTGGTCAGTCTGAGCCACCTCTTCTTAAACGTTTTCATTCCAGGGGGTTTTCTCCCCTGAGCACGTTTCTGTACTTCCCTATAAAAGGACAGGCTAAGGGTTCAAATCTGAGCTGATTTACTTAAGGCAAAAAAAACATAAGTACAATTTATTACTTCAGAGTAATCTTTATGCTCAAATGATGTAATTAGAGTCTTCTAACAGGACATAGTGAACGCCCTCAAACGGTTATCGTGTCATAAAATTCACTTGTTGTTTTATGCCTACTCTCAAGGCTTCTTTATTACCAAGTGAGAGTTCTCAGTTCTGCCCAGACTTGAACTGAACACTCACCCCTCCTTGAGAACGACAGCGTCTTCCAGCCCACTGGACTCCTTACTGACGTTGGAGGAGATTTCATCCAGAAACTGGAAACAAAATGATAACAGCCATTAGAAATGATGAATCCTTTTATAGACCTTTATGTGAGTATGTGAGGGGGGGAAAAAATACCTTTTTAACTTTTTCGATACACTTCTCTTCCTGGAATGATTTGAAGAAGTCATACATATAGGTTTCTTTAAAACTGGACTAGAAAGAGAAAAAACAAAGTGGGTTTAATTAGCATAACAGGAAAAAAAAAATGCATTTGGAAAGTGCCTCTGTTTGTCAATTACTATAAAGTGGACAACACGTAGTTCACACTAGAATTTCAGCAATATAAATCTTACCAGCTTTTTTGACAAGCTACCCCAGCTGCCGAGAGTCTGAATGGTTTTTGAGATGAGTGTGAGCGTCCGGGAAATCTCGGGATCCTGCAGTTACAGAAAATGTACAACGGCACCGAGGTTAACCGACTGAGAACGTAAACTGCAAACGCTCACTGGTCATTAGCGCTGAGAGTGGGTGACGTGTACTTACAGGATGATGGGAACGCAGTTGAAAGGAGTGAGGAGAGAGAACAGCGACAGCAAAAAAGCGCAGAAACACAAAGCTGCTGACGGCTGAGTACTGAACATGTGGGTCGCCTGTGGAGAGGAGAAAGAAACACCTGAGAAACCAGCAAATTCAATTCAATCGGCAAAAAAAAAATGGCGTATAAAATAGAGATATTTTATACGAGAAAAGCTCAAAACTGTCAAAATAGACCAAAACCTCAGGAATGTATCGAGCACCTTGCTGAATCTATGCCATGAAGAATTAAGTTAGCTCATAAGGCAAAGCAAAGGTCCAACCCAGTAAAATCAAGGTGTATGCAAAGAAAAGACTGGTGAGTGTATATATAAATATACCAAATATCATTTGGTTTAATATACTGCTGTGGACTACTAAGGCATTTAGCCAGCAGCAACATCGCAATCTGCTAAAAGCCCGGCATAATGACATTTACGTCACAATTTACACACCTGCTGTGGGTGTGCATATAACCTTTTGTCACAGCAGTTTTTCTTTTTAACACTGGCTCTACGTTTTACCTGGAAAGCGTTTGCAGGCCAAATGCCTCAGAGACCTGAAGACGTCACACATTAGTGGTGGGCAGTTAGAACTTGACTGGGTGATGGAGGAGAAGACTTTCTGGACGTAACCCTGCAGGTTTTCCTGCACAGGTAAAGTAAAAAACGCACAACAACTTAGCATCACTTTAAAATGTTTTAAACAGAAGCTAAAAAGTGGATAAACACTTTTTTCGCAGTTTTACGACAAGCAAAGCTTCAATTAATCCTGTTACAAGACTGATAAATCTAGTGAGATGGGTGCACTTACCTTGTTGACCTCTACATTGTCACCTTCCTTTAGTTTAATAGGGTCTATCTCACAGGTTTTGTTGGATTCACAAATCTGTTAAAGATACGAGGGGGAAAAAAAAAAAAATCAAGCAAGCAAACAAAGAACAATTAGTACAAACCAAATCTTTAAATTTCAAGTGAACAAGAACTGAGATTTGCTGCTGTGTGGAGCTGCACGTTTATTCAGATTTTCTTGAAATTGGAGGGACACCAGCTGGACACGGTGAGTGAGAGGAGGGACTGAAGGCATTTTCAACACCAGCTGTGTCTTTTTGCTTTATGTCAAAGAACTCAAATTAACTAGCAATTGTAAGTCACAGATAAAAGAAAAGACCAAATACACAATAATGCACACTCTGTAGATACAGTTGCAAGAAACTGTGGTAATTACAGTGGCCTTCAACCTGTACATCTAGACCAGTGTCAACAAGCCAGACAGGATTAAAAAAAAAAATTACAGTTTTAAAACCGTTTAAAGGAAAATACCCTGCGCCTATCCAAACCCTCCAATTACATCTGCACATCTGCAGACTGAGGCTGAAGGGCAGATGTTTAAGTGGATTTTTCCATTCTAACCCCAGTGATTCATGACTATTCTGGCATCGACACAGGATGTGTGTGTGTGTGTGTGTCTCCTTTTTACTCATACCTCATCTATTACAGGCTTCAAGGTGACAGATAGGTAATTCTTTCCCACAATCTTCATCATGTCATCGATGCAGCGCGTTGCCAGCGAGTTGCCACGGAATATAGTGTTAGCCTCCCTGTATGGACACAGATATTCCACAGACACCAATTAGACTTTATTTTGTGACTAGAATTTTTATGAAGTTTCAGAATCAGACCGTCTGAGTCAAGACGAGTAATTAAAACCACATTCACTCTTGAAGCTCTATTGTATTTTAGAGCTGCTTCCTGTTTTATTGCATTAGTCATAGCCAGAAAGTTGAACTGTTTGTTAGGGAAAACACAGCGTGACTGCAGTGCAGTAACATCTGTTTGCATGTTTCTATCCGGTGTATCTACTTGGCTTGGTGTAAAAAGGTATGTGCCAGAGGAGTACTCACTGAGTGTTGTCCAGCTCCAGTGCTGCCACAGCAGAGACAAAAGGCACGAAGCGATTGTTGTGGAGCAGCAGTCGGACCATCGGCAGAACGACCTCGTATCGCTCTCTGCAAATGTCCCCCAGGATGTGTGCTGCTGATGCTGAGATGGGCTGAAGAAGGGTGAGAAAAAAAAAGTGAAAAGAGAAAAGACAACAATATCGATCTCTGCATCGTCTCAGTGTGGAATTTTCTCATCAGGATTTGCTTCGACTTAAAGCGTCTGTCTCACCTTCACATCTGGGGATTTGAGCAGCAGGGTGCAGAGTGGCGTGTAGCAGGCAGATGGCAGCACTGTGTCTTCTATGTAGGTCAGCTTCAAACGCAAGGATCCTAAATCATCAGACTTGGATTTGTTGCCGTTCCCTTTTGGCTGAAGGAGATACCTTATGGGTGACAATAAGAGAAACAACACATTACTGTGCTGTGACTAATGAGTCATCCTCTGAACACATGGAACCTGCGACTTATCACATAACCAAGACAGAAACCAGATAACTGAGAACATGTGTGTCAGTCACAGACAGCCTGGACACTTTCATAAAGTATTAACTCTACAACACAACCCACCTAAGATTACACATAATTTAAAAAAAAAAAAAAAAAAAAGCTGATCCTGCTTGTTTGATACCAACTGTTTAACACATCACAGACCAACTGTACCAGAAAAAAGCAGCAAAACGAACACTGAAGCTTCCAAAAACACTTTGCAGGACAGAAGAAAGCATCTTCATTTGTCAAAATGTGCTTTTATCCAATGTCTTACCTAAATATATGATGAGTTGTGCACATATACTCATGCAGAATACAGTTGTCTGAGTCAAACACAGAGTTTAAACCTGCAATATTTTTTTTCACCCCTCCACAGCCAATTGAGGAAAGTGGAAACAAATTTTGAACAAAACAGCTGACATGTTATTATCTTCGATGCAGATAAAGATCGAGAGCTGCTTATTTGAGCACGCAGCGGTTTACATCTGGTGTGCATCCATCCAGTTAACTTAAGACTTCTTAGCTCTTTGTTTTAATGCACAAACTTCTAGTAGAGATGCCAGATTGTTGTACATGTACTACAAAATTGTGGGAGCGCCACACCATCTGAGCATGGTATGAAAACATAACTAGCAGGACAGCAGGAATAAATAACAGACATGAGGAGTATATACACAAAACAGGAGGAAGGGGCACAATACAAAGTCACACATTAGAGGACAGGGTTGAGAAAGTGACGAGGGTTACATAGGCCATGACTGATATTGGTGGGTGTGTGGGTGGCAGGGATAGGGTGCGGTGTGGTGGAGGTGGGAGTGCTTGTTTATAGTGGGGGTGGTCCAGGCAAAGAAGCAGCTTATGACCACTAATAATTAATAATTAACAACTAACACACTCTCCCATTTTCATAAATCAGTAACAGCCAGTTGAAACAGCAGATGAAGTAACAACAGAGATGCATGAGATCCTCAAAGTGGGAAAATATTAAAAAGACAAACAAAAAAAACGCAACATTGAATCAACCAGGAACTGCAATCAGCCGATTCCCAGTGTACTCAGCTCGCACCAGTGACCCTCTGACAGCCTCACGTCTGATTACAAGACACTATATCTCATAAATACATAACATGTGCACAGTGGTATATTCACAGCCACAAGCTTACACGGTGTTAGCACAGATGGTCTCAGCTCTGAGTTCGGCGACAAAGTTCTCCAAAGTAAACTGCAGGGGGACCACCACGAAAACGATCCTAACAACAAACCTAACCAGACACTTAAATCGACCTAACTTAAGTGAACAAGGACAAGTTTAAGAAGGTAACAAAAGAAAAGTGGTTGAACCTATCCAGAGGTCAGAGCCAGCCAAGAGTCGGCAGCTTCGGTATGAGCAGAACGATTAAAGCAGTTAGGAGAAAAATTATGGAGACGGGGGAAAAAGAGACGAGAGTTGATCTCCGGTTATCTAGTGAAGTTATAAATATATTGGAAAATTATGGAAGTACCTGACATTTATTTTGTTCTATAAATCTACTAGACCCTGCTTTTGTCTAGAAAGATTATACATGTCAGGTACAGAAACTTATTTTCACCTCTTTGCAGTAGCAGAAAACTTTATACTCAGTTGTTTCAGCAAAAGAAGATCCTGTAACTTACTGCAGAAACTGTAAAGGTTTTATAGTTTCTTTTACTATTTAAGAAAAAAACAAATCAGTGAATAAAAGCTGATTAGCTTGTATGTGCTGGTTTTAGAAAGAATATCGAAAGTGGAAAATGCTGGTATCGGAAAAAGGGAAATTTGAAATAAGTCAAAAAAGTTCAATGGATGCATCTTTAGAAAATATGTATACTATAAACATGAAATAGAGTAAGTATCAGGAATAGTGCAGTAAATATGCAGCATCACAAAGGATTTAAGTCCACTTTACAAAGGTTTTAAGTAATGAGCATAAAATCTTGAAAATCATAAAACCATGATAAATAGATTGCAAAGCAAGACGATAAACTAGAGGATATTTTACAGCAACAACTGAGAAAAACCAAAAAAAGGTTTCTAAATGCTGCTCAGTACAGATATACCCACCTGTTTATCACAGTATATCAACTAAACAGCCGTCTTTGCTACGCTGCCAATTCTTTCCTGCTGCTCTAACAGCTTTCACTTAAAATAAGAGGAATTCAATCATTAGGCTTGTTTAACAGCATATAGGGGTGTAAACCAAAGCACACAAATATTTCAGCTTTATCTCGACATAGGCATTTAAAATGTTCAGAAAATGCTTCTGTCTTTATTACAGGTATATGCCTAAACGAGGGATGATTTAACTTTGAACCCCTTTTTCAAAACAAGGGGAAAGAAAATCTAAATTTGTGAGGCTGTTCAACCGCTAATCGGCGTTTTTTTGACATTTAAATTAAGAAAGAAAAGATCAAAATGACCAAAAATCTGGACATGGGAGGAAAAGTCTTTTTATAATATCCATTTAGACGAGGGGTGGGGGAACTCCAGGCCTCAAAGGCTGGTGTCCTGCAGGTTTCAGAGGAGTCCTTGATCCAAAACAGGTTTTAAATTACTTCCTCAACATGTCTTGAAGTTCTCCAGAGGCCTGGTAATGAACTAATTCAGGTTCATTCATTTGATTCAGGTGTGTTGACCCAGGGCGAGATCTAAAACCTGCAGGACACGGCCCTTAAGGCTTGGAGTTCCCCCACCCTTGATTCAGAACATATTAGTCAGCCTAGTGATCAATAAATCTTCCTCCCATAGTGCCTGCACATCTCTCCATAAGCCAACAGGTGGGGTAAAACAACATTATACATGTCGAGTTGGCCTGCAGTCACTGCAGGTTTGCCCGTAATCCCCTTGATCTGTAATCACTGCACACAGACAGAGACACTTTAACAGATCACCTGTACCCAACACTTTTTATGAATGCAACATGGACGACTTCCAGCATAAACACAGGACATGAGGTACTGCCACCATGCATAAGCCACCCACGCACTCGACTCAAAGCCCTCATCTACTAACAAACTGCTATCTGGCGTAATCCCACATCTACTCTGACGCAAAGCAAGGAAAACACCCACACAGTGGAAAAACTGCTGAACTCTGAGAAATCTAGGAAGAGTTTTAAGATCACCTTGTAAAAGCAAGAAAATGCAACAGTGCAAACAGACATGCAAGACTGGGTTCCTGAACAGTGAAATACCAAAGGCAGCGGCTCCACCTTCCAGTGTTTAAATAAATAAAAAATTAAAAAAAACCCTGTTTGGTAAAGAGGAAGGTAATCAGGCCATGACAGATTAATGATCATGTTTTTTGTTTTTTTTCCCCCCGTAGTAAATTTTTAAAGGCACAGACGCATCAGACTGTGCTGGATTTAGTCGAGCACATATAGGTAAAACTGACCCTTCTGAATCTATTTTGGAAAATCTTTTAGGAGTTATGTAAACAGGAGGTAATAGGGGTGTAAACCAAAGCTCATGAACATTTCAGTTTTATCTCAGTATTGCCATTTAAAATGGGAAGAAAATGCTCTGTCTTTATTACAGGCATGTACCTGAAGGGGGGAGGATTCCACTTTAAACCCATTTTCAAAACAAGGGGACAGAAAATCTAAATTTGTCAGCCTAGTGCTCAATAAGTATGCATAAATACGTTTAAAGATAGCGAGATACTTCCGTCTGCTCCTTACCAGGCTTTGTGAATGTGGTCGCTTTGTAGGATCTTGACAGGAACCCGTGTTTCCCCCAGAAAAACATCCTGAGCCAGATTCTCATTGTTCCACAAATCAACTCTGCAAAAAAGGGGAAAGGATGTGGACTGAAAGAATGTTTTTCATCTGCAAATATACAACTGTTACTACAAACTACATGTACAAGTAGCAAGGCAAAATAAATGTTGCTCTTTCTGTCTGTGTGTTCAGCACAAAACAACCACCCACTTCAAATATGGCAGAAAGGGCTTAAAAGAAAAATCGCTACTAAGCAGTGCTTACCTGCTTGGTGCATAAAAACCAATACAATGTGTGCAATGACACCACCTCAAATCCAAACCTCAACACCATGCACGAGTGTTTACCTTCAGCTCTGACTAGTCTTACCCAGTGAGCTATGAATCCACTGTGATGGAAGCCCCACATATCCTTAACCAGAAATCAAAGGCTCTCCATCAGTAGTCAGAATACACCAAATAAAAAGTTTTTTTGTTTGGGTTTTTTTTTTTTTTTTTTTTTTAAACCTGAAGTCGTTAAGAAATTCTTCTTCTTTTGTCAAGACTATAAAGGGGAAGCGTGTACATGTATGTGTGTGGGTCTGTTAGACAGCGAGAGAGAGCGTTAAGCGCACACAAAAGGGGGGAAAAAACCTTCAAAACGCACTTGATCTCAAGTTTTTCGATGTCCTCCTCCTCCACGTTGAATTGAGTCCTCCTGGAGTAGGACCGTGTGACCTGCAGATGAACATGTCATGGTTAATATATACAATTATCTGCTGTAACCAACAGACCATTTGAAACCTATGATGTGGTAACATGTGTTACAAGATTTACCTCAAAGAAGAAGGTCTCTTCAAAATGAGGGTTGCTGGTTTTCTTCTTTACCTTTGTTTTCTTCTGATCAGACCTTAGGGGAGACATTACAGAAACTGAATGCCATTTTCTCTGATAATTTAAGGATTCAGCTATGGATACGTTGAGAAGAAAAGGGGAAGAGAAGCATGTGACTCCTATCGCACTGTCAGGGAGTGACTTAAGATGACTAAAATGTAATCTTGCCATCTGTAACAAGGTTCACGATGGTGGCAAGCTGTAAGTGGATGCTCATAGTTGAGCTCATAGTCTTTGTATTCTTGGAAAGTTTAGTCAGCTCACTCATGACATTCATTAAAAAAAATAAAATAAAAATTTGTTTAAACCAGAGTCTAGTTCTGAGTCTTTGATTTTGATATTGTATTTGTTTCAAGAGGTGTGGTTTGTTTCAGATAGTTTTAATTAGTTTCAGTCTTTCTAATCTTACAATAGCACAAAATCTCTGTCTGCGTGTTTGCTCTTTGTCTGCGAGCTCCTCCTGCACGATCAGGTGTTGAGCAACTAAACCTGGCACGCAGGTACAGCTCACGCTGCTCGAGGTTCCCAACTATATCAGAAATCCTGTCATCATGCCTAGCAACTAAAAAGACCTGCTTTTAGCATCTATAACATGCACCCTGTTACTTTAATTCATGACAAAAACAACTCAATATTCACAAAAGTCGAATTATAGATGCCTAATAACAGCCTTGAAAGCATCTAGCTAAAAACGCCTCCAAAAATAATATGGAGGGTACTTGCTGGGAGCAAGATTTAAGAAAGTCCAAACAGATATTACAATGCAAGCACAACAACTTGTAAAAGCTGAAAATGCCCCACAGAAGGTTGTTAGAATTACCTAAAATTAAATGAAACAATTTTGTAAACTTTCAATAACAAAATATTTAGAGGAAAGATCCTTAGTCTTAGTATTTTTTTAGTTTGGCTCAAAAAAATAAATTTAAAAAATTACAATTTCTCAAGGAGGCTTTGATGGATTTTTTTTTTGTTCTAATACCTGCACCGATTTTCCTAAATCTTCCTACATATTTCCTCCATACAATGATAGTTTAAAAACAAACAAAAAACTGACTAATACAGTGAAACCAATAAAAACTTTCAAACAATAAAAACTAAACTGAAAAGAAATCCACTCTGGAAATGAACTGAAACTAAAAAAACCAAACAAACCCATAATAACTCCCACATCTCAAATATGTGTGACAAAGCCTCTTCAGGCAGGCTGAGAAAGACTAAAACTAACGACATTTGTTGTCTGTTTGTACTTTATTTTAAGTCAGCTGTGCAAGTTCACGATGTTCTTACAGTTAGTTAAAAAAAGAAAACTACTTCAAACTTTTTCCACAATTAGCTTTAACCATAACAACCTTGGTTTAGACCGGGCGTGCTCCTAAAGATGAGAATATATGTAGGGACCTTACGCTTCAAGTCACACTGCACAATATTTCTGCACATATTCCTCAGTAGTTTTAAAGGCAGTGTGGAAAACCTGTGCACTGTTTATTTCAGGAAATTGGTCATTACTTATGTGATTACACAAAGCTAAAAAAAAGGAACAAACAAGCTACTTCTATATTCTGTAACACACTAAGAACTTATTTTGTTATCTGCGCGAAATTCAGAGTTACCTGGCAGGTCCGACAAGTGACACGGTAGCATAGGGGTCACAGTTCTGCCCACTGATCAAAGGCAGTTCCTTGCACTCAATTATCCTGAATAAAAACACAAGAAAAGAGAAAGAACATAAAATAAAGGCAACTATATTACACCGTTATAGCATTCTTGTTACATCTTATGATTCCACCTTTCTAAACACTGAGGAGCTGCTCACCTTGGACCAAAACCGTCAATATTTCACACAGTAACACTTTGACAGGCCCTAAAGTGACCCAGACCTTGGGAGAGATTAGCTTTTAATGCCGTGCCGCGGGTGCGTGAATGGTAAATAATTTCTTGTTGGTTCAACAGACGCCTCAGTGGAAATGCTTTTAGTGTTAAACCTTGTATGGTTTGCACTACCGGAACAATAAGAAAAACACCCCGTCTTCAAAACAGAAACCGTAAATGCTTTTGCACATTAAGCTTAAAGACATAATCATTAAAAATGTCACTGCATCACCCTATTTTATTGTTCACAAACCTGCTTAGTTATGTTAGATGTCAATGACTCTGCACCAAAAGAGGAATCAGGCTCAACTGACAAGCATATACTACAAACCAAGTTTATATAGTATTGTATTGGAAAAAACAAAAACAACATGAAGCGTGAACTATATTTAAATGTAGCACTGGATTATTAAACTAGATTACAGTATATCATTAGAAACTCTGACCTCACGTTTGACTGGCGTCACACAAGGATCTTTTTAAAACAAAACAAAACAGGTGTTTCAGGTGACAACAGGCACTGTGAGCAGTCTAAACAGGATGTGGCTGCTAAGCACAAGTCAGCAGAGAATAAGAATGAATTCAGCCTGCTATGCTAAGCGGGGCCGGAGGGAGAAGCCAAGCAGCTGAATGTAAAGATGTTTGGGTATCATCTTCAAGGTTGTCATAACAATATTCCCTAAAGCCTCACTCTTACATCATTTTTAACTCGACGCGATGCAACTTTGCTCCGATTAGCTTCCTGCAACGGGACGATGAGCCTCACGCCCTTCGTGGACTTGTCTGGTCGACCCGATGGAGAAAAACAAGAGCAATTACGCACAGGTGACAGTGAGCAGGCCGACGGTTTAAGCAAACAATCCGATTCAAACACTGAATGACAGCAGCAGAAAACCACAGCGGTTGCAGAGTGAGAAGCGCACGCTTCCTGCTCAGATGCCATCACTTCCTTCTCATTACCCTGCTCTCCAAGCATGAATGGTGGGGGTGCAAAACAACATACGTAAACAGCAAGAGGTCTGACATACACATGCACATACGTGTGTGTAAATTTACATGCTCAGCCTAATCTGTCAATGGGCGCTTTCTTTCTCCCCCCCCCCCTCTCTCTCTCTCTCTCTCTCAACATCCTCCCACGTCATTATCTGCCCTTATATCGGTTTGTGCTTGTGAAAACTGTGTGATGTGAAATGTACAGCTCGGAAGTAAAGGTGAATGATAAAGGAATATTGTGACACACTGAAAACCACACAAAAAATAAGCTACCGAGACCCAAGATTAGCAAGCAATACTGAAACTTTTATCAATGATGACTTCTTCTTTTTTTTTTTTTCCCCCCTTTTTTAAACAACTTTAAACATATTTCTTTCTCAAACAAGTTGTTGCTCAGAATGAGAAGTGTGGACAGTCAGTTTAGGATTGTATGCTATGCGCTATTACTCAAACTTTTACCTAACACCTTTTATGTTGGAGACTTGTTTTGCTGGGCTTAATGTGAAGGTTTGATCTTTAGCCAGTGAAAATACTCACTTGACTCAAGCTTTGGAGTTCTGTCATGATTTCCCTGCAAAGTTTCAAACTAACTGTACTCACAGCACACTTGACAGGAAACAAGTGACTCGTAGAACTCACCGGACTGATATGTGTTGGCCTGTTGATCCGTTCTCTGTGATCACTTCACTCAATCGCATCTCCAGGTGAACCTTGCCCTGTTGACCATGAGGAGAGGAGACGTTCTAAGAAGTTACACATTACTAAGGCCATGAGTCTACAGTCTTTAGTGAAGGCACAAGTCAAAAGTTATGTAGGCCGTAAACAAGATAAAAATCTGGCTTGCAGTACTGATGATATGCGATACTTTTGCACACCATGTTTATTTGTTACTAAGTTGCACATTTCTCTCGCTGTCATATTTCAAAATGGGTTCTGCTTATTCTCCAAGACCTGCAGTCCTGCTCCACCTCATACTCCATCTTGATTTAGGTTAATGGGAGAACCAGGAGAGTGACAAGAGCCACAACAGCTGTGAATTTTAAAAATGTAAAGGAAAAAAAAAATGTTCAAAATCACTCATAAAGATCTTTAGGGGAGTCGGATGTGGTGAAGGCTGCCGGTCTTGCCTTCGGAAGTGTCAGAGAGAACGAGAGAGAGAGATACAGAGTGAGAGAGTGAGCAACAGAGGGTGAGCTAAACAAAACGCCCCCACACTTGCACTCCGTCTCTGCAATTCAGCACTTGGCTGAGATGGCAAGTACTCCTTTCTCATGCAGCACCGGCCTTTAAGCCAATATACGTCCAAATGAACCAGCATCCTCACCAAATTAACGCTCACGTTCCAGCCGTGACCCCTATTAACTGAGCAGGTTACCTAAAATTAATACTGCTCGCAGGGTGTTCACACAGCCCCCCTGTTTGGCTGCAAATCAAACCAGAGAGGTACTGAAACAACACCTCCATCGCTCACTGATGTAACTTTGCTGTTGAAAGTGTCTACTTGTGAGTGAATCAGTGTAGCGGCACATACCCAGAATAGTCTTGGCGTGGGCTAATGGCAGCTAGAGTCAACATGTTAGCTGCAGCAGCACAGAAGTGGTAGTGTGCTATAGTTTCACCCAATACAAGCACGCCACAAAAACTATCTGATCAAAGATAGTGATGTACAGTTGAAACAGAGCAGCCCACATATATGCCCTATATGTGACAGAAACTAGAACTGCACTCATGAAAAAAAAAAATGATAAAAATAAAATGCTGGAAAACAAAAAATGTAAGACGATGGACCGAAAACACCTGATAAGTCGATCAAGTATTTTAGCCCAGGATCATTTTTAGCAACAGCTTTCTCCTCGTGTGCATGCATTCTTAATTATACATCATATAAATGTGCAGGAGAAGACTTGAAATTACTCTTTTCAAAGTGTGCTTACATTTCAAATACAAATTTTAAGACTTTTAGTCTAAATCATGAAGATGGCTAGAACAAAACAAGTGGGGGGGAAATAGTATCAGTTATGGAAGCAATTATATTTTTCTGGTGGTGTTGGTTAAAAAGCTTCTTGCTGTCTATTAAACAGGTTAAATGTGCAGTTAGACAAATGTCTTTACTTCTGTGCCACAAACGTTGCCTTTTTTCAGCTGCCATCGTGCGATGACATTAAGAGTCTGCCACTAATAAACTGGACACTTGCGTATTGCTTTTCTATTTCCATGCAAAAAGACTCGGACAGTGTGTTCTTTGGATGGTGACAGTCCGGATGTTAGTGAGAAGAGTTGAGTTTGTAAGGTTATTAAGCCTTATTTTGACATGGAAATGATCTTATCTGCATGCAAATTTCTGACTACGTGCGAGCAGATTTCCTGCTCGCTATGTTGGGGTACTGTGAGCTGTAAAAGACTATCATCATTAACTGTGCTGTGCTGATGACCAAGCGAGTGGAACTTTATGCAGTACGAGTAACCTTGCAGTAAAAAAAAAAGGGGCAAGGGTCAAATACAGCAGGGTCAAATTTTTACATTTGTGAGTCATCAGCTTTCCTAGAAATTACCTGGACTTCTGAATTAGGATCTACTGTTTGAAGGCTAAACCAGTTCTCCTTCCCACTGTATTTACATAGGTCATCCTTCCGGATGGACACCTTGCCTAAAAGAGAAAGCAACACAAACCCACACACACACGTTAAAAATCAACACATTCATCGAGATGAGAAAATATACTTGCTTGTCCTCTTAAATGTTACTCACCAACAGGTAGGTCCCTTTGGAAAACACTCTTGGCATAAACATAGAAGGATAAACACTGAAATGGGCGTGGGATCTCAAAGTAGAAGTCCTCTCCGTAGAAAGGGCTGTAAAAGGGAGAGGTCTAAATTAGCTAACAAGGTTATCTCTTTTGGTAGAAAAGGGAACAAGCGAGAATGAGTATAGTCAGTGGTCAAAGGTTCTACTGTGAGGTAAACTGACCTGCAATGCACCATTTCAATATTTATTTGACAGGAATTACAAAACGCAGAAGTATTTTGTAACAAATAAATAAAATTAAGTACTGTTTCTATGCAAGTAGCAGCCTGATGATCAGTTAATCAAATGCACTTGATTAAATGATCATCAGCAAGTGTGAGCACCTCTATGTAAGCAGACGTACTTGAACATTCAGGTGTGTGTATACACAATGCCAAGAATGAGAGACATCAGCAACTGTCTCAAAGCAACTGTTACTTCTCTTCCACAATCTGGGAAGGGTTACAAGACCATCATTCTGCCATTTAAAAGATCATTTCTCACTGTGGAAACCATAAAAGGCAGTTGCCAGTCTTCCTAGGAGTGGACATTTGGGCAAATTCGCCTTAAGAACAGACTGTGCGATGCTCACAGACTGCAAAAAACCAAAGAGCTACATGTCAGACTCTACAGTTCTTAGGCAACAGGACAAATGCTACAGTTTGTGACAGTACAATTTGGAAAAAGAATGAACAAGTATAGCTTATTTGGAAAGATTTTCATTGGAAAGACGAGAAGATGGTGGCAAGGTTTGCAAAACTACATTGGCACGCATGGTGAAAACACAGCATATCAGCGTTAACACCTCACAGCAACTGTCAAGCATGGTGGAGGAGGGCTAATGATTGCAGCTTGTTTTACAGCTACAGGTCACTGGGTCAACCATGAACTCCTCTGTATACTAAAGTATTCCAGAGTCAAATGTGAGACCATCAGACAGCGAGAGCTTGGTTGATTCTGATTCAAACTTCTTGATTAATCCCAGATGAAATAATGTCGTGAAACTGGGTTGTGCAACAGGACAATGATCCAAGCACAGCAGCAGATGCGCAGTAGAAATGCTGAAAAAGAAAAGAATCGAGGTGTTGCAATGGCCCAGGCAGAGTCCAGACCTCAACCCGGATGAAACAGAGCTGTGCATAAACGAATGCCCACAAACCTCAATGAACTGAAGCAACAGCGTAAAGAGAGGGTGCAATCGTTTTCTGTAAGACAGATAAAGTCATACAGAAAATGATGACTTCAACGTACTGCTAAAAGTGGTTCTAGAAGCTACTGAATCATAGAGTGTACTTAGTGTTTTTCCCACTCACACCGTTTCTGCATTTTAGCTTAGGTTTTGTTAGGTATCCGTTTGTGTAACAGGTCATGTTTTCTAGTTGACTTTAGGTTGCATTTACCCAATTTGAAGACCTGCCAAGCACCAGATTATTTTTTATTATGCCCTGATATGCAAAATCTAAGAATTTAAAGGGGATGCATTTTCTTTTTTCTATGGCTGAAACTGTTTGTGTTTCACTTTTCAGTCTAAAAATCTCTCACTTATGCAATTCTTGCCATTATGGGTGTCAACTCAAAATAACTAAAGACAACTTTGATATCACTGTGAACGCAGAAATGTTCCACATTAAAACAAGACCAAACATTCAAAACCTGATAGTTGCTATAGGACCAAAGCTGACTTGCACAGCTGCACTGGTAAATGTGACAACAGGCTGATCTATTGACTTCTGGGTATTGTTAATGTTTACTACGTCACACATCAGTGGCAATGCATTAGTAAACCCAGAGGGTATACTTTGATCGACAAAGAGTTAGCGGCATGAATGGACATAAAAATAACGAGTCAGCACTTTGGAACAATTTCAAATCTGCTAACTGCTGTAGTAGCTTATGTTTTACTTATGATTTATTGACAAACAGCAGTCAACTACAGTTGACGACTTTCCCTTTCTTCCATTTCCTGTTTGTTAAGTTGGTTTTAAAGCTTTTATTGCACATTATCATTGCATCAGCATCATTTTATATATCGCTCATCTGCTCGGTGGTTGTGGGGAGGGGGACGCTAAAATAGAACAGAGGATGAGATAAAGAAAAAAAATAAATACTGTCACCATGAATGACAGAAGAAAAAAAAAAAAGCAGTAGAGACTTTTATGCTGAGCTTTTATTAAATGGGCACCAATAGGTTGGTTAATAATGTAAAAAACAGTTTTTACTTGCATCCATTTGTCACGTACAGTCTAAAAATTGCAGCTTTATTGATTTTTATACTGTATTTGATTCATACTTCATACGATCATGGAGTGAAAAATAAAATAAAAACGGCAAATTGGTGCATTCCTAGTTATTAATATTGTATTTTACTCACCAACAATGTAGATGTGGTGATTATTAAGTTTATTCCTCTACAGAATAAATCTCTTTATCTAGCAAGTGTGCATGTGTGTGCCGTGGAAACATGGTTGGGGTTATTTTTCCATGTTAAGTAGTAATTTTAATAATGGGCAATTATTGAGTACATGTAACATTGTAACAGGACATAAGCGTAATAATAATATCACATGACTGTCATAAACACCGCCAGAATTTGTTAAAATACTGGGAAATGAACTGGTTGAGCAGAAGGTGGACGACACAGGGTGCCCTTATGACTCATCGTGACTGAGGGGAATGTTCTTGATATCTTGTAGGTTTAAATCTGTCACTTTTACCAGTTTTCTTCTGATTTCCTGAACATACAGTGTAACTTTATTAAGAAAAATCAAAATCTATGTATTTTTTCCCTCTTGCATTATATTCCTGTGTCTTCCATAAATTACATTTTAAAAATTAAATGCAAAAACTGTGACAAGTAAGCTATAAGAGTAAAATGCAAAGAGCTAAAATGCAAAAATGTGAATAGCTGAGATCACAGAACAATGTGTTACATTGTCATGTTACATTGTTACAATGTTACATTTAGATACAATTCTGCATGTATGCCCAATGCTGCAACCAGAGAAATGCAGTACTGTGCAAAAGTCTTGAGCCAGCCCTCATTTCTTTTAAATTTCTGTTTCCAAGCTGCCAGACTTTCTCAAATATTTTTATTTTTTTTAATGGTCTTGAGAATTAATTTTCCAGGTTCTCTGATGATGTTTCAGAGCTTTTCTTTGGACATTAGCTGCTTTTTCACAAATTTTCAGTCTAGTCCTCCTTCCTGATGACTTTCAGAGGAATGTTTTTATGTTTATAAACCTACTTAACACTGACCTATGAATCATAACCTACTCACGACTTATATAAAAAGGCACCTAACTCAAGGAATGAACCAGTGTTGTGTCTACACATAACAGACAACTTGAACAAACCAGTTTTAAATTGTATCTTTAGGCACTCTGTTACTGGCAGTCCGTTACAAAACAAATAATTTGTTCTCATTTCTTTAGTTGCGTCTACAGAAAAATACCAAAAGACAACACAGTTTAACTTAAAAAGTATTTTTGAATCAAAAAGGTGATTCCCACAGAGCTATTAGCTGAAAATTTAGCACATCTTGTTATGATGTTGAAAAAAATTTGAGGAATTTCAACAAGTGGAAGACAAAAGAAGAAGTGGCACGCCTTAAACAAAACAAAAACAAAAAAACAACATCTAGAACAGACGACCAGCATCTGAAATCCATGTCTTTAAGAATTAGGAAGGGACCATGTCAAAATTGATGGAATTATTAACTTAGAAAAGTTCCATCAAATGTAAACCACCATTCAATATAATATAGAAAGCATCTCATTGGCACCAGTTTTATTTTTCATCGTGACAATGATCCCAAACGCCCTGGCAATGCAGTAATAGCATACCTGGACAGAAAAAACACACAGTGGGACAATATCAGTCATGGATTGTCTCCAAAGAGCAAAGTGGGATCATCTTGACAGAACAGAGCAAGTCAGCCAATATCCAAAGAAGAGCTTTGAATGTCCTTCAGGAAGCCTGGAAAACTATTCCTGAAGACTACTTAAATTATAAGAAAGCTGCTTAAGAGAGTTGAAAAATAAAGGTGGTCATACCAAAGATTGTACAATTCTAACAAGCTTGAAAGTCAAACAATTTTTTTGCCTTATTGTATTTCAATGCATGTTTGCACATTTCAGTAAAACGCTGCACCCATTTCCTATTTTCCTAGCAAAATATAAAGAAATGAAGGGTGGCTCCGGACCTCTGCACAATACTGTGTTCTGCAATAGTCATCCAATTACAAAATGCCAAGTACACCCTGTAGAGCTTTGTAGCACACTGCTGGGATATCACACAGACAACATATTCACTCTTACAGTCAAATGCCTTATTCACCACAGGATTGACTGCCCCTTAGAAACTGGGGGATGGAGAGAAGGTCAGAATATCTCTGCCACTCAGCTGCCTCGTGACCAAGACTTTGAGCCAAACAGCTAGCAGACTGTAGGTTAAACGCTACCTTAATATGTGCTGCCTGCCCACCTGTCCCCAAACAGACTGAACAGTACTTGGCTAGATAAACTGTCCACATGTTCAAGTAAAAAAATGCAGTCCTTCTCTTTTAGATTTACTGAGATTGAAGCCGACAATGCTTGAGAAAAAAAACAAAAAAAACGTAATAGCGCACTAATTGACAGCCGGCATTTCAGAATCAGAATCAGAATCAGAAAGGGTTTTATTGCCAAATGTTGAGCGGGTTTACAACATTAGGAAATTGCTGCGGTGCTTCAGTGCAAACATACTGTTATAAATACTGTTATAAATTAAGCTTAAATAGACATGAAAATAAAAATGAGAATAAGAATTAAAAGTGCTAAGTAGATAGATATATACATGGGTGCAGGTGGTGATCAGTGCCAAACATGGAATGATGCAGTGAACACAGCGTAGGGTCATGTGTTAGTGGTGGGAACAGTCATACGGTTATTGTTCATGTGTTCAACAGCAGAGGGGAAGAAACTGTTCTTATGGCGAGAGGTTCTGGTGCGAATGGACCGGAGCCTCCTGCCTGAGGGGAGCAGGTCAAAGTGTATTTAGTGTATTCAGTAGATATACACTTGCTTTAGGTATAGATAGGCCAATTATAAACACATTGTAAATAAGTAGCTCTCGAAAGTGTGTGTAGAGCTTGTTGGTGTATTTATGACTTAATAAATTAAATTTACAATGATATTTCCTCATTAAAAAAAGAAACTGAAAATAAGACTTGTAAACAATCACATATGTATCAATATTTATTAATGTGTAGCTCTTTAATCTGTCCGCCTCTATAAAGTAGGAATCTTTTCACCTACCCATACCAGCTGTCATAGGACTTAGACGCAGGATACACAATGGACACGTTGCCAGTCTTTCATAGGGCTAGCATGGGCTTACATTCTCAGTCACTTTAGCCACTTTCAAAATTGGACTGTGGGAGGAAGCCAGAGTACCAAGAAAAGCCAGGCACACACAGGGAGAACATGCAAATGCCACACAGTCCATTAATGCATCTTGAATGATGTAATCTTTCTCAACACTTCCACCTTGGGCTTGGCCAGCCAATCCAATTTACACCCACATATCTTCTTTAACATCAGAGAACTATTTACCGTAACCCACCCATACACCCACTTGTCTCTGCTGTCATCCTAGTTTCCAAGTAAAGTGAGAAAGCCAATTGACCACAAAAGGGAGCAATCATAGTTATTAAAACCCGAAGGCTGGAGCACATACACACCAGGCATGAGTCAAACAGAGCGCATACCCATATAGATTAAGATGCGATAAATAGTGGACTTGTGCAGCTGAGAGTGACAGAGGAAAAAGCCTCTAAAACTGTTGTTGAACTGCACTAAAAAAAACCAGGACAAAGAGGAAAAAAAAAAAAAGAACAGTTATGAAATGCCTAAAGAGGGCAGGACTATGTTTAAAGTTAAATGTGCAGCAATATAGAAAAAAACCCTTAAAGGTTTCATAATATCCACACCTTTCTCTGAACTGGCTGTGAACATGTAACTATGGCATAATGTCTCATTTCACTCAGAATCACACAACATTTCCCAGCTCAAAGGGAACCGAACACACACACACAGCTCTGAGTCATGTTTCAACAGCTTCTAAGTATTCGAAAGACTGCATTTCATCCATGAAAGACAGTATGACTCTGTCCATATAAAATCTGATCAAATTTTATGAAATTATTTTTTAAAACAAACAAAAAAAAGAAAAACTTAAAATATGAAAACACAAGTAACAGCAGCCAAATGTAATGTTCTTAATGACTCTAGACATGCAAAGTAAGCAGTCTAAACTTTTACCCCACAAATAAATGCCTAGTATTTGTACACGTGGCTCGTACTCACCAATAAATTCAAGACAGCTGAATAATTAAAATTGGCTCCAAAACATAAGTCTAAATATTATCTTAATAATCATTTTAAGGACAAATATCCTGGTGTAAAACACTGACTTAAAACAAAGACATTTACCAAACTGAAAAAGATGAAAAGTCAACCAGGACGTATTCAATATCTAATGATACACAGCAGCTGGAGAAGAGCTTTTTTTATTTGATGGAAAGGATTTTTATACTGCACATAATGAACCAAAGAAAGATTTTTTTTCTACGTTAAAATGTTTACAGTGAGGCGGAAACACCAAAACTAAAATACTAAACCCGAAACAGATAATGTTTGGATTTCTTGAATAGCCAGCATTACTTGTAAAAGAAAGGCATTGTTTTCTCAAGAAAAAGTTGACATTTTGAAGTGTTGCAATGATCAGGAAACATAACTTTCTTTTATAGGTGACAAGTCTATCAATGTGTGTGAGTAAGAATAGATTTTTCACACCTTTCACATCTACCATTTCACATATTTTTATTGGCCTTCCACAAAATCTGTGATGCGGCTACTGTGATCTCTTTCAATTCTACGTTTATATTAATAAAGGTTTAATAAATATCTATAATGATTTAATGACACCGTGGACTAGAAAAAAAAAAAAGCTAATCTGTACTCTACATCAGTGCAAAGACAAAAAATCTGCACAGTCTATCAGAAAAAGTCTCCTAAGTTCCTTTAGCTGCATCTAGTCAACTTAATGTTTAGCCGTCTCCCACCTCGGCGTTCACGCAGCCATAATGATTATGTAGTTGCATTTAACTGAAGCCTACATGTGTAACTAATATTTATGAAACTAATACAAGTAATGTTTAACCTAATCACAATATGATAGCACAGTAACAGGTGCCAAACTGCAACCCTAACTGAAACAGAGAAGACAAAAAGGCATTGGGATTTGCAGCTGTAATCAGCATATTAGTACAAGATTATCCTGCTTACCAGACGCTCTTGTCAAACACCTTAGTGCGGAACACCTCCTCTTGATCCAGACTTATGGTGCAAAAAGTACAGAGATCCCTTTGTCGATTTGGACCCGAGACAGAACCCAGGTTTTTAGCTTCACCTGCAGCAAACAGAACATCATTAGCATCCTAGCATTATAGCAAAAATATTTTTTTTAAAAATAAATAAATTTAAAAAAAAAAGCTGTCTTCAACACAAGTAGCAATATCAGTAATATTTCTTCACCTCTGTAGCTCTTTTGGTTTACAATTGTATATCAGAATTTTAGTGATAAGTCCATGTATGTGCTAATATAATTAAGCTTAAGGTTTGGACCTCTAAATAATACATCTTCAGTCTGATAATTAATAATAAGCTTTTAATTTTGCAGCCACTTCTACTAACAAGCAAAAAAATCGTTATGTTTACATTAAAGTGATTTGATTTGCTCGACTTAGCACACAGGAATCCTAAATTAATAGAAGATTTGTGATTGCAGTCGTTTTCAGCACACTTTTAAAATTCTGCTTTGATGTTCATCATCCCCTGTTCATTCGGGGGACACAGACTCCTGCCAGTTGCCAGGGTAGGCTGCAGAGCGGATGTAGCTGAAGTAGACTTGATGCTCAAATGTGGTTAAAAACATGAAACATCGACTTCCTCAGCAGAACCAATGGTGACAGCACAGCGCTGATTCACAAATGACAAACACCTTTGTAACACACTACTTCCATATCATTGCAGGCAGGCTCAGATTACATATCATGGAGTTTTAGTACAACATATCTAAACAATTCACAAAAGCTGCGCCACATAGGGTAAAGCTGATTTCCAGTACAGCTAATTGTTACCAAAAATACAGCACTATAAATAACTTCACAATGTAACATATTTAGGCCATTTACTGGATTAGAGGGGTCATGATGGTCTAAATTAGCCCTCTAGCTGCTGACCGGTACCCTAAGCCCAGGTAGGGACCTAATTAAGAAAAGCTGCCAGTGAGATCAGCTTTTTAACAAGTTATTAATAGCGGTTTGTGTCTAATCTTAGGAATGGCCAGTGAAAAGGGTCAAGCTGTCACTAAACTTGGACCAGGATGTCGTGGTGGGAGTAGGGCACAGAAGCACATATGCAAAAGAAGAAAAAAAAAGACAAACACATAAGGCATCACTTGATCCATCTTTGCCCTTTCATAGCATTTTCACTACAACAGAAGTGCGTCTCCCTGTGGAAAGAAACCACGACCTAAAGGGTGCGTAAGCCCTAGGACCTTTAATATGAGAATCAAACAAGGACACAGATGAAAGTACACTGGAAATTTTTTTGTCACAATAAACACATCTTCACACAATGCCACCTCCACTGAAGTAGGCTAAAGGAAAAAGGACAAAGTGTGAACGAGGAAGAATGGAGTTTCGCAAGACTGCAAAGTGAGTTACATGCCATGATAGTTCCTCTATTTTGTTCTGCTTACTGTTTTTTCATTAATTCATAGTAGTGAAACTGACATTTGTCTTCCTATTGTGTTCCTAGCAATACAAGCATTACATGGTAGCTGGCCTATACTCGTCTTACAGTAAATACACACCATTTCACCCATTACTCATGAGTGCCTACTATCAATTTGGAAACTGAAAACGTATCACGAGTGGCTATTAAAAAGAATGAACACACGATATAATTTCAGTAATACAGCAGTAATAAATATTGCTCTCATTAAATACAAATGCATTCATTTAACCAGTCGGTTAAATTTCATGTGATTAATAGAAGCAGTGCCACACACAAACCGAAACCTGAAGACGGAGACAGGATGGTGGGGAAGCGGATGAAGGCTAATGAATGGGTATTAACACTGAAAATAAGCAAATCTACTGCGCCATATGCAGTACCCTGTTATCTAAAACCAAAAACTTGCAATGAAGGAATCTACTCGTGTAACGTTTAAAACATTAAAAAAAGGTGGTTAAAACGCTCGTAGAGAGAAGCCGTAGAAAACAAAACGATAAATCCATCAGGCAGATACCCCCACACAGGAGCTGACCCGCGAGGAGAGGACACCGAGGCTCTGCTGAGGTATTTTACTTTAAAGTCGGGATTTCCAGTTTGGACGTTTGACAAAAACGGGATGATTGTGGCATTTAAGTAACTACGATGTTATTTTTATTTATTTTTTAAGGAACAAGCATCTGTTTTTCAATCAGTAATTTAGTGGCACTTGATGACACGATAATCTTTTTTATGACGATAGCCTCCACATGCATTTCAAACCGCAGAAATGGCTTCAAGAAACCGGTTTATTTTTTATTTTAACGCCAATAAACAATACTGGATTTATTAGCAAAAATAAGTTAGTGGTTCCCAGTTAAGTTAAGGTTGGTGTCCGGCTAAAAATGAGCAACTAACGTGAAACTTTAAAGGGTTGAGCAGCCACTGCTTTGCTGCCTTTCAATCCGATGTGCGTTTAAAGTCTGTGCTGTAGCTGGAAATAACGTTATTGCCGTCTAATATTTAGCATTAGAGTTGCCTGACTGGTAGATGCCCGCAGTGAGAATAGCTGAATGGGCTCCTAGCTTGGTGACGACTGACTGAAGAGGCTGGTGGTAGTAGCTAGCCCGACGCTGATTTAACTTGGCTTCAAGCTGCCAAAAAAAATAATACGAATAAAAATAAGAGTCACAGTTTCAAAATAGGCTCGGGGGTATTAAATGGTGGCGGCGAGGCTCTGCGCGATGAATGAATGCATTCACAACAAGCTAGTAGCCTCTACTAGCATGCTAGGCTAGCTTGACGTTAGGCACCAGCCAGCAGACGAACCAGCTCGCCTGTCTCTGCCTTCACTCAGTCGACTGTTGATAGCACACCGCACCCCTCCCGGTCTCCGTCTCACAGCTCTCGACCTCCTTCCCCCCCTCACACTGTGCGAGACTCTCAAAACGTCGGTTCACTTACATATTTTACCCCGCAGGCTCTGTAAAATCCGTATCTTAGCGTCGTCGTCTTCCGCCATGGTCAGAGCTGACTTTTGTCGCTGCTCCGGTGCATTCAGAGCTGGTTTATCATATCCGTTTATGAATGCAGGCAGAGTGGAGAAAAAGCCAGTCCCACTATAGCGTCACGTCAAGTCCCGCACACGCTCCAGCCTTGAAATGTTTGGAGCTTCCTCTAAAGTCGAGCTTCCTTTGGCTGGCGCAGCAGTGTGATTAGTAGGAGTTTTAAAAGGAATTTAAGGTCCCCCTCTCTCTCTGTGAGTGTTTGGTGTCATTCATTATGCAACCATAACGCTTTCGGATAACACGATAATAGTTTGACTTGTGGCACTAGCTTAGCTTAGCTTGGCTAATCTCGGACGCCAGCGCTTTAAGTTAACCCTGTACGCTTTATGCACGCTTTTAGATTTCAGACAGATAAAGGTGTCACCGGGTATGAATGAGTTAGCTACCTCTGCCCCGGATAAAAACTCATTTCTCGGGGCCACACACTGACTAAAACACTTTATTTTGAAAGCATTAACCAGAGGAAAGCTGCACACTAAATGATTGCACCAAAACATAAAAATGTCCGCGAACGTCACAGCTGCTTTATGAGTGTGTTACTGAGCAAATATTTATTCGAGTTTGTGGGTGTGTCATACCTGGTTTGCATTTATTTATTTTCAGCAAAACAGGTAGATGAAAAAAATGTAATATTATACACTCTGGTTTTATTATCTTCTGTGTGGATTACAAGATACTGTAAGATACACAGTTCAGTGTGCATTTCACAGCTGTTTGTTTTTTTTGTCGTTTTATTCTCTTCCCCTTTCAAGGTGGTGTAGCTTTTTTGGTTGGGTGTCATCGTCAGATGGTAGTAGCATGGAGCCTGAAAAGCTGTCAGGTATGCGGTTTCTAAACAGCACATGCTGCATATGCTCACTACACATATACAGTTATTATAACATCGGAACCCAAGTGTTTTCCTTTGTTAATTTTGCACATGGAGTTCACCTCAGAGGGGTGTGGCAGTAGTTTCCCAGCTGCACAGGAGATTAAGATTCAAAGTAAAATACTTTGTGTATTTTTTAATATAATAATTCAGGAGTGGCCATGTATGTAAATTTTCTGTCTCCAAATAACATAAAAAATGCCTTTGTGATGTATGATACTCAAACAGAAAATATATAAGATTACTAATGATCATATTTAGATATACTAGATTTAGCTCATATTTATTTTAATGACCACAGTACTCAGTGTAGCTTTTGGGCAATATAGTGAGCCCTCTTCACCTGAACACTGGAGCTATTCCTAGATATAATCTTTCTTTCTTTCCTTTCATAGTATAGTGGTTTACACATTTGCTAGGCAGATCCCTGGTTCTGTCCCGAGGGGAGACACAAGTCCCTGTGGGGTTCTGCCAGGAAGGGCATCCGGTGTAAGAAAAAAATAAAACAAATTGCCAAATCAAACATGCTGAGCTACCAGCTGTAGCGACCCCTTGTGAACAAGGGAGCAGCTGAAGGTAGCTCACATACTTTGTCTTTCTTCCATCTTAATTTATAAATGTAAATACTTCTAACTTACGTTTGTAATCCCTATTCAGGACACATAACTCCACAATATTTAGTTATGCTCTTATATAATATGATGTTATAATTTGACCCTGCATGAGTAAAATCCGGTCTATTTCCAAAGCCGTATGCAGCAATACTTACATATTTAAAAATGAAAAGAAAAATCTGATCTGGAGTCACATCGCTGCCATCACGATTTGCTGCTTTTCCCTCATTAAAGTTTACGGCAGGACAGGCTGCCTCAATGTTACTATTGGTGTGTTCAACAGTGCCTTATACCTGAAAATGAAGAAAGGAATTTCTTTTACACATCTGGAAATTGTGTCTTGAGCCTAAACTCTTAAAAACAGATGCAGTTTGTGTGGAAGAAAACAGGGAATTAACTTTTCAGATGGTGTGCAGGTCCCCGAGGACCCATGAGGAGTGCACAACCATCTCGTGGCTTGATGGAAGAAGGCTTTGCACCAATAAGCCTGCTTAAATCCTTCTGCCTAAAAACATCCACCACACTTAAACACTATGTTTTTCTAGCTCCTCAGTTATAATTAGTTTCACCAAGTTTTAGCATTTAGGCGTAGATTATGCTATGAAACAATGGTGAAGCCTTTATTATAGTTTTGGCCAAAGCAGGACAGGATGTAACAGTTTAGAATATCCAACAGTATTTATTTAAATAATTTTACATGTTTTATACATATTAAACACACAAAAGTATTAAGTTTAATCTCAGTGGTGCAATGAGTTAATTCAAAAATTGAAATTACATCAGTGGTGCTTTAAATTGAAATCGACTTATCCAAAGTATTAAATGAACAAATTAGCATAGTCTACCTATAAAGTGCAACTCGCCATGTCCAGCTAGCTGACAGGGAGATTCAGAAAGGTGACAGTCAGAAAATTCATATGGTTTTCTCCAGGCTTAGAAAAGTGAAGACTAGACGGATTTTACATATTTTCCAACACTTTGTCTCTCTGCTTTGATATTGCACATCGTTTTGAAGAAATATCACCAGTAGTTGTATTTATTTATTTTGTTTCCATGAGCTTTCTGTCATGTCACTGAGTCTACCTTACATGCATAGACAATGGACAAAATACAGTCTGTGTCAAGAGGTCCTATATTATGCAAGAAACAAAAAAAAAACTTGAACAAAAGCTTACTGAGTCTGGTTTAGGAGGGAAGAGATTACATGGATAATTAGATCATCATGTTTACTGTTTGCTGTCCCTTCAAACACTCTAAGCTGCAAATACAACATTGCAAATCCTATGTTCCCTAACCAAATTGCTTTTTTTTTTCTTTTCTCCTTAATCTTCCCTGTAGCTGGTTGCAGTCCTCATGGACCTTTAAAAAAACGGCTCCTCTTTGCACACCCATTTCTCTGGCTTGTGCATGGAAATGTGGGCACCTCTAGAATCAGAGTCATTTCTTCTAAAGAGTTCACTGTGACTGTTCGTTCTTGGTCCCGTCACAGCGTCCGTGTTGCTGTCACTGTCTCTGTCGCACGCTTGCCTTTTTGAAACCAGGTGACTTGAATGCTGTGTGTTTAACCTCTTTTTTGGTATTTTGTGTTTCAGCTTTGAGGCTGCAAGGGAAAACAGTGGGTCAGTGCAAGGTGATAACGGGCTTTTAATGCTGGAATATGACACATCTTGATGGAGAGTCGTTAAGTCAGTTTTCTCCTCAGTTTTAGGCTGATTCTCATCAACGGAAAAATGTTCCCCTTCCACTCTTTCATGTTTTATGTTCGTCGCCCCGTGATTGTCACTGTCCTCTGTTTTGACGGTTGCCTGTCTGTTGGCTTCGCTCTGGTGTGCAGAGTATTTCGAACACGGTGCGAAGTCGTCAAAAGTGTAGCCCTCCTCGTTCGCTTCCTTGTGTTTTTTCTCGTGGCTTCTCTTCGTGGCGAGGTAGAGAAAGCGCTGGGGACAGAAGGAGCAGCGGTACCTTTTCTCTCGGTTGGGGCTCTGGGGTGTGTTATCGAAGCAGGAGCCATTTTCCATACAGCTGCTGCAGATGTAATCGCGGCCGGCGGGCGCCTCACTGGGGGGGCCTTGTTTACCGCAGGTTCGACAGAAACAGGGGTGAGAGCCAATGACATGAGCCCTCAGACCGGTCTCCGTGATAAAAGAGCTGTCACAGATCTCACAGTTGTACGTGGCCCTTGGGCTGCAGTTCTTGCCAACGCTGTGCTTCACCCTCGTGCTGCTCACCGACACGCTCTCTTCTCTCAGCCAACTGCTTCTTTCCAGGTGGGCCTCGCTAGCAGCAGTTCTATCTACTGATGTTTCAGAAAAATGGTGAAACATGGCTTTTCTGTGCTTATATCTGAGCTTCTTCCTTTTCTTTTTAGCTTTATAGGAATAGTAGGGGCGCCAGAGCTTATCTGCTCCCTCGCAATCAGACGGGTCATCGCATGCCTCTGGCTCTCTGGTGGCAGCAACTTCTGGTCTGAAGCGGAGCCTGGGACTCTCTGAGTCTTCCCTTGTTAGAGGGCACTGGCTTGGGCTCTGCTCCACACTCAGTTCTCGAATTCTCCTTTTTTTCCTGGGAAATAGTTTCGATCCTTTGATTTGGCGTCGGATAATGGCTTCGTTGCCAATTTTGACTGTTATCTGACACAGCGGCATGGCATCGCTGTCAAAAGATGGACCTGGGCATGCTGGTTTAGCGATGTATGTTTCTGTTTTTGCCCCCAATGTTTTATCACACAACAAATTCTCTGTGTGCGATTGAAGGATCTCCTTGGTCATGTCCTCGACTCTTTTAGCAGAAGCTGACAGCTCACCTAGCTTTTTAACAGTGTTCAAGGACTTTAAGAAGGGCATATTATGACTCATGTGCTCTGAGTTAATTAACGGAGATGGATTATCTTTGTAACCTGCAGGAGATTCTGCATGGGGTTGCACAGAAAAGGAACCGTCATAGCTAAAGAAGGGTGGACCTCTGTTTTCTGCCTCTTTTCTTGTGGCCCCTCGAATTTCCACCTCACTGTTTAGATTTTGGTCGCCATCCTGGTCACATGGCTTGTCAAAGCTGATGCGAGGCATGACAGGTGAAATCATCTTTGTCGTTGCCATGAACGTCAGAGGGAATGAAGCAGTGTCAGAGTGGCTGTTGAGACCATTTTCTTCAATTTGAGGGATAACAGAGTTACTGTCTGTTGCAGACTGATCACCTCCTTCAGCTCTCTCTGAATACGTGTGACTGTACGTCTTGTATTGTCTTTTTCTAAACTTCATGGGTAGAAGCCTGTAGAGTTTGAGAGGATAAATGTTGGATTTTAGCCCACCGTTTGCAGACTTTTTCTTAACAGACAGACTGGGATCAATGCCATGAAAGGACTTCTGATGGTTCTTCAGGATATAGTATGTCATGAATGTCTCCAGGCAGAAAATGCACTGGTAGCGGCGTTCACCTGTGTGCCAGATTTCATGCTTAGTGCGATACTCTGCCAGGGCAAATACTTTGTTACAGTAATGACAGGGGTAGGCCCTCTGCCAGGAATGTACATTCTCATGCCGCTTTAGACTGGATAGGGTGACGTAAACCCGTTTACACACACTACAGCTATATCTCCTCTGACCACCATATATCTTCATTGGCTTCTCATCGTGTGGAGGCTCTGATTGGTCCACTTGAAGGGGCTCTGGGGTGTGAGGGCTTGGTAGGTCGGTGGGAGGAGGCTGGGATATGTTGGTTTCCATTTCTGATCCGTCATCGGAATGGTGATCCACCTCTTTGGTTGAGCTATCCCTGGCATCTAGTTTAGGTGGGCCTCTCAAAGCCTTAGGACAGACCTGCTCATGGTTGCGCAGACGTTTGAGGTGTATAAACTTCCTGTGGCAAAACTTGCAAAACAAATGACTAACAAAACGCTTTTTATGTACCTCTGAGTGAATGGTGAGAAGAGCTTTATTTGTGAATATCTCCGGACAGTGCTCACAGCCATAGATTGATATACTGTCCTCTGTCTGAGGGGAAAGTGTTGGCGGACCCAGCTCCATTGGAGCTGTGTCTGTGGCCATAGGTGGCCCTGTGTCTATGCTTTTTTCTGCCTCAGAAAAAAGCGGAGGCGGGGTCATAACTGTGGCAGGTGTTGCAGTAGCACCGTCAGTAAATGTGGGGGTCACTGTATTTGGTTTGTCGGTTTCTGGTTCGGCTGGTGTCGGAAGCATGCTTTTACCCAAAATGCTTCTCAGCTTGTGCCGCTTTTTAAGCGGTCCTATATTCCTGTAAATGAGTTGCTTTGGCTGTGGTACAGCTGGCTTACAGACCTTCTTGCTGTCACACTGACTGCTATCTTTGCCTTCAGTGGATTTGCATACCGCATATGAGTGCTCGGAGAGGGCATGGGTAGTCTCATTGTTCCCGCTGAAGCAGGATGTTGTAGAACAACTTGATGGGAGCTGACCCAAGTCGGGTGACTGCCTCTCTCTGTTTGCTTGATCCAGAGGGGTGAAAGGATTGTTTCCAGGACACACTTCAGTGATTGAGAAGGCATTGGTGATGCGTGGTCCTCTGCTGCTGTCTACCTCCTCAAGCCCAAGAGGTGCTTTCTTTATTTTTTCAGACACCGGGGCAGTGCAAGAATCTGCTGGTTTAACACATTCATCCTGTCTCTCTTGTTCTGCGAGCTTCTCCAAAAAAGCAATTCCGAGTCTTTTTCCAGCTGCTACGACACCCTTGGTGTCCTCTGCATCAGATGATGTCACCTTCGAGCAGTATATGAAGTTGAGGATACAGGCAAACACTTCAGACTTAAGGTCCATCAGCTCCAGCACTTGGCTGGAGTTCCATGGCTCAGAAGTCGTCAGAGCGTTCCTGAAGTACCCACTGCAGGCTGCCAGTATGTTCTTGTGGGCCCGAAACTTTACATCCTCCACCACAATGGTAACATCACAGAAGAGGCCCTGTAAACGCTGTTCATTAAGCTTGCTAAGCACAGTTTGAGGGTGAGCGTTATCCATCAGGTTGTGAGGGCATGGAGACACCACAGTCATCTAAACATAGGACGAGAAATAATCACATTAGAGTTTTGCGAAACAGAGAATCTGAATTCCAAAAGAAGACTCAGGAGTGAAGTGTGTACATGTATTATTTGAAGCTATCAAGCTCTTTGTGTGATTTAACACTAGATGGCAGTAATGTCCTGGCACATGAGCTCTAATGTCAACAAGCTGGTGAACACTTCTGACTCAAGAAACTATATTTTCACTTGCATTTTGCATAAAATGTAATTTTCTAACAATTCAAAAATGGCTTACACAATGACTTTAATGCAAACTGTAGGCTCATTGAAATATCAGACCTATAAACTGTGGCTGAATTGTCTTAAGACTGTGTTGCTCTCTGAAATCACTTCTGCTTAATCCCAGATGTGCTTCTCGTCTGTAGAAGAGCTCTTTAATCTCACATTTTTAAAAATTAATCTCCCTTTTTATGTCGGGCACACGTAACTGTTAATGCACTTTGTTATTTCAGGCTGTAAATCATTAGACGGTGCAGCAATAGGGAGGGTGTGAGTAATTACTTCAAGGAATGGAAATTTGAGCTTTAAGTGACAACTGTAAGCTACTACAGCAAAGGCTGCAGAGGAGCTGCTTTGTGGCTCATAGTTTGTACTAGAAAGTGCTCTGGTGGGAGTGTGTCACGCAACCGCATAGAAGTACTGCGAGCGAGCATTTTTATTCAAAGGCTGCGTTTAAATATGAGCTAAAACCAAAGAGACCGGCTTAAAAATTTGGCGGAATGGCTGCAGTTAAAAAAAATCCTGAATCTATAATGACCTAATGGTTGACAGCTGGTGCACCTGGCATTCTCAAACAGTCGGCCCTTTTTGTTTTTAGTTGTAATTAATGATGAATAAATTGAATGGTAATCCAGTCAGTGTGATGCCACAGCGGTGCACAACACAAAGACCAGTTGTACAGTCATCATGACTGCCTGTTGTTTTTGGTTTGTTTTGCTTTGGTTTTAAAGTTAATATATGAATGTTACCCATAGAGTTATGAGTCATATGCTCCCATTTTGTTTTTCAGTTTGTTGTGCAGGCACCAAAGGTTGCTTTTAATTCCCAACTATTCATCAATACCTCGTTTAAGGGCAACTAACATAAACAATGCTATGAAAAGCTTATTTATTGCATGTGTTAGTATATAAAATTGATAATGCATTGATAACAGTAATGCAGTAGTTACTCTTGAGGAAATGCCTTTCAGTTTCCGCATACTGGAGCTAATGGCGGCCTTGATTGTACAGACTGGTATTTTTGAACGCTGCCAATCCAGCGTTTATGGATTAATTTGATTCTGTTAATGACTTAACGCGATCTGCAATCTGCAAACCCTAGATGAAGTTAATTCTGACTTTGAAAGAGGATGACGGGTTAACTGTGGCCTACTCATATAGAGTCAGGGATGAGTCGTTACTGAGGCATTTAGCATGTGTTACACAGTGCGCTGACTGTATCTGCTAAAGCACACTCAGCTTACACTTGCAAGTGCTGAATCATCACGCCTTTTGCAAGTCAAGCTCAGAGGTCACCACTTTACATTGATGCTATTTTCATCTTTGTGGCTGCATTGAAAGTCGCGCAGTGATGATTGTACAAATTAGCATTAGATCCTTTTTTTTAGGAGTTTAATATGTTTTTATCTACACGCCAGCCATCTTTATCGGTTAGCTCTGTTTTAAATTCACAGTTCAGTTTGATATCTGATATTGTGTCACGTTTTGTTAATGTCTGCCAGTGGTGCGCACCATTTGGCAGCCTGCTGTTGTGAACGACCGGTATTCTTTACTCCCGGGACTGCAGGTGATTTATCACCGAAGGTATTTTTTGTTTACGTTTTGTTTTGTTTTTGAATTCTCGTGCAACAAATATGGCCGCCAGTCTTTAAAGCATCCCAGACTGATGAAACACAGCCACCCTGCTGCCGTCTTTCTCAGACAGGCCTCTGTTGTCATGGCAACATGCTATGGCGCAGCTCTTATTGGGATTCAGCTGGATGGCAAGTGACTGTATTAGCCGTCCGAGTATTCGGTCCCCTCTCTCTCCCACAAACAAGCTGCCCTCTCTGAGAACCTGCACCGCGCAGCAATCTGCAGAGCAATCGAGGTTTGCCTTTGTCTCGGCTTGAATGTACTTTGTGTCTGTGTATTGGTCTGTGTGTCTTTGTCTGCAGCAAAAAAAAATGGACTTTCTCACCTAGCGCAAGTGATGTGCCACGCATTTGTTTTAATTTCGTACTTTGTGCTTCATCAGAAGCGTTTCATCCTTTCCTCTGCATCGTTATTCTACTTCACCGCATTCATTTTTTCCACATTTTGTATGAGTTTTCTCGGATTTATTCCCACCACATGCTGAGCGGAAATTAGAATTTCTCATCAGGGCTTATGAATTTGCCACACCCCAACTTTAGTTTACCTTCAAAGACAAAGTGAAATTATTTTTGTTACATCTGTAATGAAAAAGTCCCCACACACTAAACCACAAACCAAGAAATGACAGTACAGCATACAGACAGCATTGTCAATCAAAGAGCGAAATATCAAAGCAAAAGACACTTCACTCATCTGTGCGAAGCGAACTTCCGCAAATAAAAATTAAAAACCCCAAACAAAAAAAGAGAAAGAAAAACGGTTAAAAAATCATGCAAAACATACCTTAGTAAATCAGAGAAAGTGATGCAGGGCGAACAGGAAGCAGTGTCATGCAGTATCCCTTTTCTACAGCCCCGTGTATACCAAACTATACATGAAAAACAGTTTCGTGAGACCAAGGCGAAAGTAGTTTTCTTTTTCTATGATGGTCGCTGAACAGTGGTGTTGTCAGAAGCAGAGCTTTTTCTGACGTCTTTCTTCCTCTCCCTCCCTCTCTGTATGAAGATGACTCCGGCTCCAACGTCCTTCGCCTCTATCCATGCAGCCCAAGTCCTGGGCTAGATCTGCCCTGCCCTCCTCTGGCTGTCCCTCTTCTGTCCTGCTACAAGCTATAGGAATAACTCACGGTTTAAGCAGCGTGTAGCTAAATCGGACTATTGGTCTGCTTTTGTGCTGGCTGGGCAACTGAAGCTTTCGTTCTGGAGCCACTGAGCAGGAAGCGGCAACTTTTATTAAGCATGGCAGAGGGTTGTAGGGAGAGCGGAGAGATGCAGGGTGCTACATCACACACCAGCTCTGTACTCGAATGCACCGCCAGAGAAAACGCTGAGCTGCATTGCTATTAGCAGCATAGAGTGAAGGGTTCCTCTGCTGTACAGCAGACGATCTATTAAATCTCCCCAGCACCGCACCAGCGGGATCTCGATGCAGCTCGATGTTGACCAAAAATGCATGACATAAAATCATCTCCAGCCCACTTAGAAAGAGCATGCACCTTAAATGCATGACGCTACACTATGTCTGTCTTTGCCAGTGCAGCAATACATTACACCAAAGGTTTTCGTCTGTGCTTACGCAGTCACTGTGGTTAGGTAATGCACAAGCTAAGAGAAGATGGCACTGTCCTATTTGTGTAGCTTTGTTAGTCAGCGGACAGATGTTCATCAATGCTTTTTCTCACAGTTGCATCGAGCATGCAAACCGGATGCAAAGCTAAGAGAGAGTCCCGCTTTCAGCGGAGACTCTGCTTATACCTACATAGAAGCTGCTGATTGATGCACCGGCAGCAGATGCGTCAGCAATGCAGACGAGGAGGGGGAGGGGAGGAAGCTAAACACGACATGGCTCTGTGAGCTTCTCACTAGCCTCTAAGGACGGAAGCACTGTTTTATTTACGTGGCTGAGAGTGGAGTCATATGACTGTGCCCTCCTCATCCTGACTGAGATCCACTTTAACAAACAGCAAGCATCAAAGCTTTCATTTTTATGGCACTATTTAGTTCAAAAGACAGAAATGAGGCAGGTGCTGTATCACCATGCATGCACTTACTCATCGCCCTGAAGGGGGGAATGTTTTCTTCATTAAGTGTTTGTGCTTTCCGCACTTAAAAGACCGAACTTTAAAATCTTAACAGCCGTGACTGCTGCCCCCTTTTTTGTGTTTGCTGTATGACATTAATTTGGTTTGATGAATGCACACAATAGCCACCATTTCTGGGTGGCGTGGCACGCAGCCCTCCGCTCATCGCTGTTCAGTTTTCTTTTCAAATATCATCATCTACATATCTGCTTGTGTGAACTTACAGTGTAAAGCAACAAAAAGACAGATTAAACATATTTTTACTGTAGCAGCAAACATTAAAACGTGGATTAGTTGTTTGATTCAGAGTAAAAATTAGAAAAGCAGTCAGTTTGAGAGTGACAGCGGAATGATGATGTTTTCTTTTAACCTTTGTAAAGCAAAGAAAGTAAAGTTTATGTATATGAAGACACAAACTGCCTGACACCAAAAGGAAAAAAAAAACCCTAAATGATAGTGGTATTGGTTGGACACTTTAGTTCATGCTTGGATCAGACTGATCCTTTAAGGCTTTTGAACAATGCTTTGTGGTGAAAACGCCATAATTACAGCGTGTGTTACTGTAAAGTTTACTTTGTATTCTCTGGTCTGACTCTCAGCAGAGTCAGCCTACAGGTTCGTTTGACCTTCATCATGCAGCGTCAAACTATCCGCCCATTCTGTGAGAAGTTCTTATCTGCTCGCTCTCACGCATGTGAATGAGAGAACCCTGCTTTGGTGGGAAGAAGTTAATTTGTGTGCATGGATGCATTTAAATCTGCATTTAAATAAGTCTACACAGTAACCTTGTTTTGCTTTGATTGTCTGTGCCTTACACCGTACAGTAAAACTACTACATGTCAAAGTAACCTTTAAACAGAATAAGGTGGTCACAAAAACACGTGTACAAAAAATGAAAATGAAATAAAGTTAACGGTTTGCGGAGGCTGCTCTTGGAAAGCACCAGAGTGTAATGAAAAAGCGGTAAAAATGATTTCACTTTCATTTGGCATCATTTCTGGGAGGGAAGGTGGTTTAATACATTTGTTTTTAGACTCTCACCACTACTTAAGCCTTCTTCTGGACTAAGAAAGCTAGGAGCGTTTAATCCGGCCCATAACGTGCTAAAACTGGAGTAATCATCGCTACCATGAAGGCATTTTTTGCATCACTGTAGTGTATCAGTAAGTCCCCATACTGAGAGTAAGAAATAACTTGATGATAAAAAGATGGAGATTAGAATGGCTAGACATTTATTGCTGTATAACAAATTAAACCTAATCCATGTAGACCATTTAGGTTATTGTTTGCCACCATCTTTTTCAATAGACACGTGTGATTCCACTGTGTGCAGAAACCATTAAGAGCTCTTTTTCAGTAAGCTGCATTTAATTAATATTTATAGACTGCAAGATATTGAAAAGAGGAAGAACAGCATCAATTTCTTACTGGTCAGACAAGTTTATAAGCTTTTTTAAATAAGCTTATCGAGATTTGCATGTCACAAAGTGGGCGGTACATCAAACAGATAATTTTTGATCACGATTGCCTTGAACTGTCAAGACATATATACATATATGTATTTATATTTTCCTTCCTGGTATGACATCTCTGTCCAATCATAGCAGCCACCTGTTGTTTTAGTTAGCGCCTGTGTGGTTCTCGAATTCACAGCAAAGAGATATTAGACGTCAAATTAAAACCCTGGTTTCAGTATATATTAGTAGTTTGTGTCTAATTTCAGGTTTTCTCCTCCGTAAAACCTGACAGCAGATTCTGATGCTGGAAAAACGAATCATTTCTTATTTATGAGAAAAAGCCCATTTTGTGGTCTTCTTATTGTTTTAACCTAAATAATAACTCATCTGTATGAACAGCCTAGATACCCTTATTAGGGTTTTTTTTTTTTTAATTTATTGCTTGGCACAATTGCTTTGGGATTTACGAGGTTAGGTCTCAAGCTAAAGCTTAAAGAGGCCTGCAAATTATAAGAAAGAAAATAACTGTCCTAACTGGAAGTTCTGTGCTCATATTGGTATTTTGTAAACATAACCCTGACATTACAGCTAGGATGTGTTTAAAACCATAGGACAAAGTTAACAGGCCTCTTCGCCTCTGATGCTCAGTGAGCTCAGCTGCGGCCTGCAGGGACGCTCTTCGGGGAAAAGGCTGAGAGGAAAAGACTGCAGCAGAAGGCTGAGTAGGCCTCATTCTCATTCTCAAAGCATTCACACTCTTTAGCATACAAAGACATTCATCCCTTGGACAACTTATGTTGCTGCTGCAACAAGCACTCATACTTTGAGATGCCTACCAAAACGTTTGTGTGGAAGGTCTTGCCGGGCCTGTCCCTTCGCTGTGGAAGCCTCTCTGGTGTTTGTTTAGAAGGAGGAGAGCGACTACCCAGCTCCCATTCTTCCTCTAGCCCGGATCAGGTCATTACCACTTTCCCTTCGTCACTGCCGTCTGTGGACTATGGCTCTGGCAGAGGTTCCCGGTTCCTGCTGTGCGAAGTTGCCTTCTGGAGGCTGCTGCTACTGCTGCGTCACTCCCGCTGCATCACTGACCCACAAAGAGGAACTGAGAAGGAGGGGTGGTGTTGTGAATGTGTGCAGTAAATGGATAAGCATGAAAATCCCCACACAGCCCTACACCAAGTCAGTAATCAAATGGATGTGGCTGATGTCTCTGTGCCTCAGAGTGAGGCCTAGCTGTTGCTGTGGTATTTGGGAAGTGGGTCTGGGAGACAGATTCTTTATTGTTACGTAATGAATATTTTTCCTAGACCAGACTCAGCTGAGAAGGCGGTGTCAGGGGCTAATAATAGGTCATGGTACCCACCATTCAGGGCTGTATGCTGTCATGTCAGATCACTCCAGCACACAGCTATCATTTGGCCACAGAAATATTTGATATTGCAGGAAGGCGCGGTCATTTATGTTAAACTACCTGCAGTTTAACACGTGTTCTACTTTTTGTTATAACACAAGAGCTTACTTAGGTTTTGTTTCTTTTTTTGGCATTCTTACATGACAGTAGGACTGTATTATGTTATTCTTTTAAAATTTACTATAACATGCCAGCTCTGATTCTAAAGTACCTGTAAACAGAGAAAAACAGTGCATACCTTTGTCTTATGTTACTGTAGCTTGCTGGTACAGGTTTCAGGAGAGGTAGGTAGGACTGCTGTGTCAGATGTCCTTACACACGTATATGTACAAGCTTTTAATCCAGAATAAGTAAGTTGGAGTCTTTTAGGCCTTGATATGGTAACCAGAACTACAGCACTTGTTTTGCACACGTTACCTTTACATACTTGATTTCCCTCCTCCTCCTCCTCCTCCTCCTCCTGTCATCTGACTCATTTTGACGTTTTTATTGTGACATTGCTCCCTCTGCTGGCTGCTTCAGTGATCCCACAGAAAGCCAGGCTGCCTTGTGTATGCAAAGACAGCGGAGGCCGGTTGAGGGCTTTCAGCAGAGGGCGCAGCCAGCAGTTCACCAGCAGATGTAAACAGGAAGTATGACATGATGTCAGCAGGACTTCAGTTGCTTATGTATTTTTCTGTAAGTTTGTTTACATTTTAATTTCACCAGGTTGTCATCCAGACATGAAGTGCCAATTTAATGTCATTTACAAGGAATCTTACACAACGCACACTCTTTGAAACAAAACAAAACTTGCAAGCAAGAGTTTCCTTTGTAATGCAAAAGTAGTGACTTCCTTTGGAGAATATTCACAACATTTTTACACACACACACACACACACACACACACACACACGCACACACACAAAAGCCCTCATTCATTACTGAAGTCTTTTTTAGTTTGCTAATGAGCCAGTGTGATTTTACTTGTTTTGCAACAATAATAAAAGGGTTTGTTTTTGAATATATATTTTACTGCTGTTTTTTATCATCACTGTTGTGGAAAAAAGTTAGAAAGGTGCTCTTCCAGCCCATGGCACTGGCTATGTCCTCAATGTCCCTGTTAAACCCAGCGCAGTTCCTCACAGTCTGCTCCCAAAACTTCTCAGAGCTGAAGAGCTGGTACAATCCGGTTAGAGCACAGCACAACATACACGTGAACACAAATGAATTTGAACACAAGAAAAAACAATAGACACTAAAGCATTATTTCTGTATCATCGAACAAATCCAGTACTTTACCGTTGTCCTCACCGTTTTGAATCTGCGTGACGTCTGTGCCAGCAGTGCCGTGTCTTTCAGCTCGAGGCAGTACATGATTCGGAGCATGATGTCATCAGGTAAACGCTCCAGGTAATCAAACTTTCCTTGGCACAGTGCTGCTGTGTAATCCAGGATCCTTTGCCCAAAAACAGCACCGACTTCATCTGCAGATGATAAGTCGACAAACACAGCCCTTTCTATGTCAAATTATAAACCCAAACAAGATTCAGAAATAGGTTAGAAAAGAATATTATCAAGAACTTCATGGAAGTGGGAGTGATGATTTCGATGAAGAAAACTTACACTGTAGAGTTTTATCATTTTGGAAGTCCTGATGAGATGTCTTCTGCTGATTTGGGGGAAGACCTCTGCATTCAAGTCGCAAAGAAATCCTCCATGAGGTTAGTATTACCTAAATTTAGAGGGGAAAAACAAAGATGGGACTTCAAGACTTTAATCCAGGAGACTCTCTTGAAGTAGTGGCTACAAGATGCCGATATGCTACTGGAACAGGGCAAATGATTTTACTAAAACATATTGCTATTAGCTTGTTATTTGTTAAGCATAAATATTAGAAAATAGTAGCAAAGCCATATTTAAAGCTAAATAACAACGTGAAAATTAAGCTAGCCTCAAATAGAGGGATTGTTTTTATAAGCACGCTTTATACAGTTACTCCTCGAAAGTCTGTTATATAAATAATACATAACCTCGTTTTTGGTAATGACAAGTTGAAAAAAATCCTTTTGAGGCGGCGGACCCTGACCACTAATTTCAAACAGTCTATCCCCAAGCAAAGACGCCATTTTGGACGCAAAAAATGTTGCCATGACAACTAAAAAGCAACTAAAACTGTCTTTGCACAACGACTCATGAAACGGACCGATTGCTTTTTCATTGATGTTGGGTAATAACAAAAAGTTATGCGGGGCATATTAATTTTACACATATGCTTGTTTCATATATGTCTGTTGAAGGGGGGAGGAGGGGGGTCACGGCCCAGCGGATTGATACTTAATATTTATGACAAGCTAATGTTACCGATGACTTCAGTGATTCAGCGACTGTCTCTGGATGCCTACAAAAATAGTTGAATTGTCTTCATTAGAAACCCGTCGCTTTGTTTCGAAAGAGCAGCCGATCCAGTGCTCGCGCTCGCTTTGTTGACTGAAAGCAAGCAGATACAGAAAATAAGGAGAAAACTAGTCCCGGAGCGGATGAATCACGCGGAGGTATATTGCGGTTGTGGGCCCCTCAGCTGATGTGAAACTAGCAGTGGTAGAGAGAAAAGAGGAGCTGGTGCACTGTCTGTTACAACTACAACACTGGAACAAATAGGTAACAACATTATACCAAAAGGTAGACATTTTCACTGACATTTAAACCTGTAGTCTTTTGGGATTTTGACAGTATTTAACCTCGAAATACATCGGAAGAATGGGTGTTGCGAAAATAACTCGAATCCCGGTCCTGCTTTCCTGTTTTTTTTGTGTCTAAAGGTATCAGGGGCCATTTCTTTTTGCTAGTTAGCGTTTACTTGCTAACTGCTAGCTAGACAACTTGTTAATGTTTGGGAAATTTTGATCAAAACTTTATCATAAACACTGAATTGGTGCGGTGTTGCCAAAAACGCTGTTTTCAACACAAATCATTTTAACCATCCTGTCGAGCTGGCAAAATGTTAGCCATCGACAACAAGGCTCGCTAACGTTAATTAGCTGGCATGCCAAGGTTAGCTGGTAACAGCTATAACGCTCTTGTTTGATTAAACATCGTAAGCTGCGCGACAGTCCTGTAGCTGCTAATTCGGTCTCGACGGGGTTAGTAATGTGGTGTTACCTCGGCTCCCAGCTTAATTGAAAACAGCGAGGTATTTTAAAGCCAATAGCCGGCTGTTTATTTATTTTTTTTGTCAGCTTACTGTTTGCGAGAGAACGGTCATTGAAGAAACCCTCGCTGTGGCTAGGCTAGTATTAGCTTGCTAATGATAACCTAGCCGTGACGCTTTGAATTCTGAGCAAGGTACTTTAACGGTAGTTGAATGAGTTGTTTGGCGTTATGTGTCCCATTTACCCAAGTCTTAACAAGAACCATGCGCTGTGTTGGCACGCTGTTTGTTAGTGGTCAACTTGTCTTCCTGGCTAACAGTAGCTAAAAGGCTAGCCAGCGCTGTAGTAGTGAGAGGGAGGCACTGGCCTTAAGTCAGCTCAGAAAATATTGTTAGCCATCCTTATAGCTTACCAACATTAGTTGGGAGTCTGTCTGTACATAACAATTCGCGCTGACAATTGCATGGAGAGTGTAGAACTGTATCAGCGTCGTTACATGTCTAGGTGACAGTTGTGTATTTTGGATTTATTTACCCCCATCAATCGTAGACGGTGAGCTTGCTTACGAAACACAAACGTATTTCTCTTTTCTCTAAACTTGATTGTCAGCCCCCACCACCACAACACACACACACACACGTACACGTACACAGAGCTGTGTGTCCTGGCATTCTGACTGCCAACTTAGCTTGCGTTAGTTTACTTGTAGCCTGCTAGCTTTATTACATTAAACCGCTGTCGAAAGACGGGTCTTGTCGATGTTGCCTTTTTTTCGACGTGAAGCTAATTTCGGATGAACCCGATCGTTATTCGCCAGTTGGAGGGGCGTATTTGCCATTTAGTAAGCATTATGTCGTTTCGTAACCCAAACAAGCTAGCTTCTCAAATGTGACAATTTGTTTGGCTAGGGTACTAGCTGAATAGGTTGACACACCGGCACGCCAACTACGCATTTCAGTGTAACCGTTGCTACGTTAGCCAGCGTAACTTTAACTAACTGCTGGTCCGCAGTTAGCAAGTCTTCTAGCGTTTTCTCTTTTTTAGATTCAAGATGTAAACGCCACAAGCTTCGCTTTTGGATGTGTGAAGCTTTTCTGTATAAATAAACCGATACGATGAAGGTATTGTTAAAATGTATGGGGCTTGCTAGGATATTAAGTGGCTAAACATGCTAGCGTTAGTCGGTGGTGGACAACTACGTCAGAAATATAGGCCTCTGTAAATCATGGGTATAAAAAATCGGACACTTCAGTTCTTGTTTTAGTTATGTGGTAAAATAAACTGGGTCGATGGTCTATGTGAGGCTGTAAATCATTTGATGAGCTTAACTAATACCATTATACTCTAGTGGGGAACACCAGTTGTCAGAATGGACGAATAACAAAGACTAGGATGCACTGTCAGTGCAGGCCTAACATGGCCCAGTGAGCTTGGCAAGTGTGGCGTATTTTTATCATCAGTATCCGTGATATCATAGTTTAACTTGTGACTTAAATAGTCAGATGCTTTTGAAAAGAAAATTAAAAACATATTTATTTAGGGATTCAATGGTTTTTGTCTAGCAAATAATGAAATCATCTTCCTGTATGTGTTTAGATCAAGTTAATCAATTGTCTTATCAGTACTGTCACTTTATTGACTCCTGTGAGTTAGATACATGCATTCACTTCTAATGTTAAAAAGAAAACTTCTGTACTATTCTGATCAATTAAACTGTTAAGATTGTACTGCACCCCTAACACTAAGCACACTGGATCAGATATATAAATTTTATACAATGCTGTAGTCATTTTGAAGCATAATTGCTGTTGGCAGTTAGTTTAGGACTTAAACTGAAACCAGAAAAGAATTAAATTATAGTCTACCGTATTGTATGTTTATTTTAATTAGGCTGTGACCTTGGTTAATAATACACAAAGGAATCTTTTGCTGTTGTAAGGAAATTGTAAAATGATCCTTTTGATGATTTTAAGTATGTGAAAAGGTTCCAGTAGTGCTTTCTGACAAAGATTTAAAGGTACCAATGTGTAAAAATGTATTATACTGTGCGTAAGTAGGGTACTTGATGATATTCATGGAGCACAGGGAGGGGGAAAAACTAAAACATTTCAGTAAAATTTGATATTGGCAGTAAGGTTTAATATTAACAGCACTGCTGTATTTTACTGAATGTTATTCAGAGAAGTATACATTTTGTTATGACTGTTATTGAGAGATTAGGAACACGAACTGTGCTCTGTGCTATGATTTAGTTATTTTTAACAGGTCATATTGGGCCACAGTAATATAGTTAGCATAAAGTCTTTAAAAGTTCTTAGTTCCCCATTTTTGATTTTCAGCTGTGAGGGGATGTAGTTACTAGCATGTGGTGTTGCTGCCAACCCCCACCCAGATGTTGTATCTTCATGTACAGTCTTGAGAAAGTTTTGCCACTGATCATCTCAAAGGGGCCAGAGTGGTGAACCTGTGGTTCAATGATACGCAATCTCAATAGACGGCAGCTTATTTTAAACCACAGACAACTTGGTGGTGATGGTGAGAGGGTGCAGGTTTAAGGGTGGTCTTTGTATTTTGTTAATGTTCTTTTGTGGTCTCTTTTTCCTTTATTACAGTGAATGGTAGTGTCTAGAAAGGGTATGTCCCTTCAGGAGAGAGGTGCCAATGTCCAACCGGCCTAATTCCAATCCAGGGGGGTCACTGCGCCGTTCACAGAGGAACACTGCTGCGGCCCAGCCACAAGACCACACAGTTGCTGGAAGGTGAGTGTATCTGCATCCTTACTGTCCAGTTAAAATCAGAATATTTAAAAGGCAGCCGTAGTTTGTGGGCAGCAGTTGTTGAACCTTTCTTGAAAGAGCAATAGATGAAATGATGTTTCGTAGAGGGGAATTTGTATTTGGGTTGTGTCTCTTTGTAGTTAATTGGTATTTAAACTTGCTGAATGGTAAAATTGTCCTATGTAATCAAAGGAAAAGCTTATCTTTGTTCTTTTGTCATAGTCGGTAATTAACCCTCTTTTAGCTTTATTTTTCATTAATCTCCAGACGTGATAATGGCCAGATTATATGCAGCGGGAGACAGGCAAAATGATTTGGAGATTGATCAAGTCTCTTTATAAGTAACTTAATCACAGACACCCACACTGTTACGTGCTCTTTAATTTCCAACCTTACAGGTTGCAGTCAGAGCAGGTAAAACATAAAGCAAATTCCCCACCTGAAAGTAGAAGACCTAATTCTAAGGCTCCCAAAGCCACAGCCAGCTCAGCCACTGGCCAGTCCAGAGGGCACAGCTCAAGAAGGTACCTGTGTTTTCTACTTGGTGCTTAGTGTGTATGTGTGTGTAAATAGGGTCATGCATTTTTTTGTCCTTTTGGACTTTGATCAAAATCTGAAAAAAAAAGGGCAGTGAATGTGGCATTGCAATGCTCTGCTTTTTAGGATTCATAAATCTTCTAAGATGGACTTCTGTGTCTTTTCCACCCTAACAGAAGCGGTCTTACTCTGTCCGTGGCTTCATTTGTATTGCAAGACGACCCAGAGGCTGCAGGAACATCTGAACAAGAGCGACCAGGCCACCAATCTAAGAGTGAAGGCAACCGAGGGCTGAAGCGAAGTGAAGCTCCTGACCAAATAAGTACCTTTGGCCCAACCCCTGCCAAGAAGCCGAAATCACTCCCATCACCCCGAGACAATACCTCAGAGACCAAGAAAGGCCCAGTTAAGTCCAAGAAGAGATCACTTACTTCAGAATTGCCTGCATCGTCAGGTCGAGGCCAGAGCAAGAAGAGTGTGGCCGCTGGGGCCTCGCCAATCCAAAAACGGAAAAAAGCAGACTCTCTCCCCGGTCTTAGTAGCACCGCTGGGTCCCTCCCCAATCGTACCGAGGGCAGAACTGCAAAACCCACCAAGCTGGCGTCTAAATCGGCCGCCTCAGCCAAAGCTGGGTGTAGCAACGTGACAGACTCCTCCTCCTCCTCTGCCTCCACCTCTTCCTCTACCACAGGCACCAACAGCACCACCACCCAAGGCGCCCGAGTCAAACAAGGAAAAGACCAGTCCAAGGCACGTCGCTCCCGCTCAGCATCTAGCCCCTCTCCACGCCGTAGTACACGTGACAAAGAGCAGGCCAAAGCTGCCAGCTCTTCAAAATTTGAGTGGGCAGCTCGCTTCAACCCCAAAGTCAATCTGCCAAAACCCAAACTGTCCTTGCCTGGATCATCCAAAACTGAGACCTCCAAACCTGGGCCATCAGGATTACAAGCTAAGCTAGCAAGTAAGTTACATTTACTGTGTACGTCTGCATTATTAGCTCTATGAGGACAGCATTTGTACTTCAGAAATATTTCTTTCATATTTGTTTTTATATTTTTTCTATTGTTCAGAATAGTTTACTATCACGGAGGGAAGTTGTTTTTTTTTGGGTTTTTTTGTTGTTGTTGTTGTTGTTTTTTTAAATAGAGCTCTCCTTTAATTTTTCTTTCCATTGAACTTAATACTATAAAGAGGGTTAGGATTTGGCTTGTGGGTTTATTTTTCTTATTTGTTTGTTTTTATCTTTTGGCACATTGGTCTTTGATATTTGAATTGAGGTGTTATTTTCCAGGGATTAAGTGTTACATCATGAGATACAAAACCTTATTCTGAACTGCTGGGAATAAATGTATTTGTTTTTGTATTAGACCTATTCCAGCATAACTGGTAAAGCATACACATGATTTTAACTTCAGATAAAATTGTGCAGAGAAAACATTCAAAAAGGCCCATATGCAGACATTAGTGTAATTCATATATTTATGATTTATAAGTACAGTTGGTGACACTGTAACACAGTGTGTATAAAAAAAGTTTGTGTCTTGACTAGGATGTCTCATGTACACATGTTGAGTGTGGACTGCACAGAGCTGGTTCATATTTCAGGCATAAGTACCAGTAGCCTGAAACCGGAGATGTATAAATACTGGTGGTCATTCAGTTGTCAGTGATTTCACAGGTATGGCAGGCTCAATCAGCAGTAAACAAGACTTTTTGTAACATGGTCTATATCGTGGTAGTCCTGTAAACTTAGTATAGTCAGTTACTGCTCTGTAAATTACTATGAATGCAGATGTTTTGAGTTTTAGCACAGTACACTAAAGCTGGTTCTCTTGCCCCTCCCCCAAAAGAGCAAGTATCTGAAATGGGAAACACATTGCTCCACCTTTGCATGTGTGCTGCAGAAGTTCACAACAGTTTCAGCTATATTGTGGCAAACATGTCTTTAGTTATCATAGAAGAGAGAGAGGTCAGTGTATTATTATTTTTTGTTTTACTTTTTGTGGCTTATCATATCTATAACATGAATTTGCATGAAGTTTTTTCTCCTCAATTGACATTCACAACACAGAACAGCACTTTAAGAGGAAATTCAAGAGGTCAGTAGTTTCAACAACAGTATTAAAAACGGTTATCATGAATATTGGAGCTAACGCTGGCGCACACATTAACGTTAGGTAGACACAAAGAGTCGAGGGTCACAAGGCCAGATAAAGAAGGGCACAACGGATGCCCTTCTTGCTGCGTTTTATTTCAAGTGGGAAGTCAAAAATCCCGTATTCCAAATTTGAATTATCAGCTGGAATACTGCCTCAGTTTGGATTTATATTTCTAAAACTTGGAACAGGCCTGTTAATCTTGACTTAACAATTCAACATGGCAGCAGTGTAGTAAAACTGTAAAACATGTACTCTGTCCTGAACCAGGGCTCTAGACTAATGTTTTGCCATGGTTGCACTGGTGCGCCTAAATTTTTTTTCTTAGGAGCACCAGCACAAAGGTTAGGCGCACCCAAATTTTTCAACCGCATCACTTAACAGCGCAGTTTTACATGTGCACTTATTTGGGGGGTAAATTGCTGTCCATACAGACAATATTCATTTGTAAATGATTAAATAACAATCTTGTGCTTGAAGTGCTTTGGCACTCCTTGGCAATATTGTAGACAATGTTAAACTTGATGGAAGCGCATCTGTAACCGGAAGGTCGCCGGTTCGATCCCTGGGCTCTCTGGCCTGGTCGTTGTGTCCTTGGGCAAGACACTTTACCCTACCGCCTACTGGTGTTGGCCAGAGGGGCCGATGGCGCAGTGGGGAGAGGGGACACTTAGGCAGTGCATTTATCATGACACATAATGTATTTTCTGGATACACTGTGATTTTTCAGCATTCAGAGATTGATGACTCCGTGTCAGAGCACTGGCTATGAATTTCAGACGGATCAGGGTTTAACTTAACAAAAAAGTTATCAATAGTTATTTTCATCTTTTCTTATTACCCATAGCTCTACATCCACTTCTGTCGGGCCTAGGCTACTCACTAGGGCTGGGTATCGTCACTGATTTCTATAATCTATTAGATTCCGATTCACAAGGTTTCGATTCGATTCAATTTTGCCTCAGACAGTCAGTACTGATACTTGTGAGACTTCATCAGAATTGTGAGCATCACAGCAGATGCCTTTGTGTTTTATTCAGTAACTGAGAATAAAACTTCCTGGCCTGGCTTTTTATAGCATATAATCTTAAAAATATTCTGCAGTATTCTCCAATTTTGCATAATTTCTTTAAATTTCTTCAGTATTGGGCAGCAGAAATTAGGCTTTCCTGTCCGAGGACATTTAAGTAAAAACAAAAAAAAACCCCACAGCTGCCGACAGCGCTGTAAACAACGGTAGACTGGTGGGTAATAAGCGAATGAATAATGCCAAAAACAGAGATTTGAGACGGGAAACTGTTCTTAAAAGAGAGAGAGCTGTGCATGAAGTGTGGTGTTTTGTTTTTTTTTTGTTTTTTTTTTGTTTTTTTTTGTTACTTGAACAGTTGGTCGCACCAGTGCGACCTAAGATTTTATTTTTTATTTTTTTAGTCACACCATTGAAAAATTTGGTCACATTCTAGAGCCCTGTGAACTGTTGTGTATTTGTGACTCGATTAATAAGTCACATACAGTACTGACAAAACTACCTGTAAGTGCTGCAGGAGTGGTTCGAAGCTAAAGAAAAATGGGCCTTGCATATTATTGCTGCTGGTGTGGTATAGCTTTACCTTGTTAGCAAAACAAAGGCATCTAACTTCCTTGATAAAGTGAACGCAGCTAGTAGCTATGGCTACTAGTACTTAGATACAGGAGCAGCCCCCGCCCCCATGGCACCAAAAATGGCTTTGCGTATCTTCCTGGGTATTGACAAGTTTGAAATTCCAGTATTGTGACAACCATGTTGTGTATATGTAATAAAAGTACTACTTAAATGAGGTTTAGCTAATAATTATATTTGGTGAGTTTTTGTGTCCCGGTGACCATCAAAATTTATACTCAGGCTTTCTCTCCAATCATTTACATAAGGACTTCATTTAACTGCCTCAAGGTGTTGCCAAAATGGCCACAGAGTTGCAAGAGTTGCTTCTAGGAAGACATTGGCTCTAGTATCCAGCTTGTCTGATAGCCTATATAGACCATTTGCACAAATGTATTAGTGAAAATCTGGTATGTCTGGTGAAGTGAGTTTGAACTCAGAGGGGTCAGTGTGGGGTCAGTCTGTTCTAGATGGGTGAAAGGATAGTAACTGAAGTCAGCTCTGTTCCATGGGCTATGGCCCAAATAGAGACCCCTCCTTCGTAGGCTTTGGTGTGTTGGCCCACCAGCTGACCAGAGTTATGTTTGAGGGCAGGGAAGGAATCATGAGCTGGTTCTGTCAAAAGGAAAGTAATTCATCTCTCCTGCCATATCCATATCTGTCCGCCTCTGCCTTTTAATACACAGATTCTGTTACTTTATGCTGTAATGGTGAGTAAGCATGTACAGTGCTGCAGCATGTTTTTGTGTGCTTTTCAGTGCGAAAGAACATTTTGATCATATTAAATTAGTCACGTTACAGCAGCCTGTGTCATAGGACAAGTATGTGCTTTTAGTGAATTACCCCCCTGGAAGACTTACTGAAATAAGTCTGATGGACCTTTTTGTTTGACATATTGTAAATCAGTAGCAAGTGGGACATGAAGATGAAGTCAAATGAAGTCCAGAAGTCAATTTTTAATGTTTAATTCATTTGGTTTTAACTCTGTTAATATTTATTTTTATGCTACTGAATTATGAGTCACAGACCTAGCATGAAGGTTGTCTTGTCATAGTGCCATAGGTGTTGCTATTAATACTCACTGGTCTGTGGTGCAGGGCTCTACACAGGCAACACCAGTGGGCCTTTACTATAGCATCAGTCTTTGCTTTTATGTGTTGACTGTGTTTTCACAGATTTTTAACCATAAACCTAATGTAGTGGCATGTTTTCTGTTTTCTTCCACAGCCCAAACTTCTTACATGTTTTACTATTGAATAATTAACCCTTTAAAACCGGTCGGAGCGGGCACGCTCTGTTTTGCGTAACTATTTTTAAATCCCGGTAGCACTGCAACCACGTGAGCTAGCGCAATAATTTTTTTTGCATATGAAACCGGAGGAGTTGTACTTACATCTTATGCCATCAGCTTGTCCTAAGTCACGGTTTCCTTCCACATATAGCTTTGCAAAAAGTGCATAAAAAGCACTTGCAGCAACAAAAACATAATATTCCACAAACACGCTTTGCCAATCCGATCAGCTGTTCATAACACTTCCTACGTTGGAATAGACGTCAGAGCGAACTTTCACGTCCGCCATTACCTGCCCGAAACCAGAAGTGACGTCATTTTCACGGAAATGTAGTTTTTTACCATCGGGGCCTCGTGAGCCTTTACTGGTGTTTTTAAAAGTTATGTTTGACTTTATAACTTTCTGTGTAGTTTCTGGGATGCTTAGGACTCATATTGCACTGCTGGAAATAGTTTATTTTGATGCATATGCTGCTTTTTTGCAAATTTGCATTATAATATTTATTTTCGTTTTTCCTGCAGTAAAAATAAAACTATGAAGACACAAAATAAATTTCCTGTGGTGGGAATCTATTTTGTGCAACTTTTTTGTATTTACAATTTTTAGAGATAGGCCTCTTAAATTTCTCTAACTAGAAATATATGTTTAAAAAAACAAATGATTTTCAATTTTTTTGTAGGTTATTGCACTTTTTTGCAATTTATATAATTACTATGCACTTAATGCAGACATATTATTAAAATCTGGGCTATAATGGTTGTATTGATGTATATCAACTTGAAATGCTCCCAAAATGGCACTACAGCATGTAAAAATATAATATCAGCTCTGGTGGACTTGGTTCTATGGTAGGTCTTAAAGGGTTAATTAAAAAATTTGATTCACCTCCTGTAGAAGATGTTTTTAAATGAAAGAATTTGATGCCACTGTTGGGGCCCAGTCCAAAAGTTATAATCACTGTTTTCTATTTTAGGTTTGAGAAAATCCACTAAGAAGCGCAGCGAGTCTCCTCCAGCAGAGCTCCCCAACTTTCGGCGGAGCACACGCCAGAAGACCACGGGCTCCTGTGCCAGCACCAGGTACACTACAGTGACAAAAAACAAAAATGCATGTTACTTCTGGATATTTATTTTTAAGGAATGTGCACATCATTGAAGCTATACTAAAGTTAAGAAATGCATATTCATGATTTATTCAGCATCTAAAATGATTGCAGTCTAATTTTAATGATGAGACCTAGTGCTGTGCTGTCAGTCTTTTCTCTTAAGCCAGAATGATGAAAAGAGCCTTTTGGTCAGGAATATCTGTCTAGAAGTTGGTCTATAAAGGTTATCTGCAGACAGATCATTAGTGGTGGCCTTTCTGTGCCTTTGTCTCTGAGGGTCCCTCACCTGGTCCACTTATGGTCAAGTGTTGGTTGGTACCTTTTGTCCTACAAAGTTCTTCCTGTAGATCGCCCAAAGCAGACCAAGGATTGTGCTGCTTGGACCTCTTTGTGCCTCTGTCTGCACCTGCAGAACTCTCACAGAGGCTAAGGTGCCAAACGCCAACAGTAGTTGGCATTTCAGAATAGGCTTTACTAAAAAAAAACAAAACACACATCTGCTAGTTTATGCCATTTCTTCTACCGCCTCTGTTTCTTTTCTATTTCCCCAATAGGACATTAAACTCTTAAAAATATAAAAGATAATTTACATCCTGGAGTCCTGCTCTCAAAAATTGACAAATGTGATGCTGTCTGTGAAGCTGAATTTAAGAAATAAGCGCTTAAAGATTTGAGAACATGTGTAGTGCCATGTTCTGTCAGGACAGAACGCTGGGTCATGTGGTTGGTCGGCTGGTTTGCGGCTAATAGACTTCTATTAGTTTATGTTAGCTAACCAGAGACAGAAACCTTCGTGAGAATAAGGACACTAAAACTAAAAAAAAAAAATCACTTGTACAGCCCCTAGATGATGCAATCAGTTCACAGACAGTGTATCTATGTTATGTTATATCTAGGTCTACATTGTATCTATTTCAGTTTTTGAGAGCAGGGCTCCATGATGTAAATTAGCCTTTATATATGTAGTGTTTCATGTCCTCTTTAAGGTTGGAATGTTTACTATATTACGGTAATGACTAATCATGGTAAGTAGTTGCTAAACTTTTTTTTTTTCTTTTTTTTTTTCATTCATTGGACTCAACTCACCCAAACACCTTAGCTTACATATATTAAACTCTTGGTTGTAGTCTACTGGGACCTAACTGATGCCTTTTTTGCTAGTGTGACTGCTTTATTCAGATGGGTGGCCAAAGGGTTGAGTTTAAACTTTTTATCAGTTTGCATATTAAAACTTTTAAATAACAAAAGATGAAAACTTAAAGATCCCTTGCTTTATTTCATGATGTTACACCAATGTTGCCATTTTAAAATCTGCTTGGTCTAATGATATTTTATTTTAAAGCACACGCCTCATCAGCTCCAGTGTCTGTCAGTAGCAGAGCTCCACCCAGACTGAACTGGATGTGAAGCCACTTCTCATCAAAACAGAAAAAAACTACTCAAAGTCTGTTGTTATGATTTCAGTAAAAAAACAAAAAAACAACAACAACAAACATCAAGGCTGAAACGATTTTGTGCAAATGCTGTCATTGTGTTTGTTTAGAGTTCATTTAAGCTGAACGGGTTAGCAGCTTGTATCAGCTGAGTGGCTTTAAATAATCAATATTTAGGTCTGCAAATTGGCATTTTGGGGAAAAATGTCTCCATCACAGAAGGTACAAACTGGTATTTCATTGTGTTTATAGATCAGACCAACTGACCCCAATTTATTTTACCACCCTTTACAACATGAGGTGGCACAACAATCCTGCACAATGTACATGGTTGGCAGTATGCCCATGAGTTTAACATGAAAACTTCTAACGTGCATTTGATAAAAGGGCAATAACTATGCATGGAAGCCTCTGTTTCAGTTGCATGATCCAAATTTACCATAGTAGAATCACTAGCCAAGGGAACCACTGCTATGTATTCGTATGATACAGAATGCATTGGAGTTTGACACTATAAAAGTATAATAATCAGAGTCTCTTTGTACGCATGTAACAGTCGGCGGGGCTCAGGCCTGGGCAAGCGCGGGGCAGCCGACGCTCGCCGACAGGAGAAAATGGCCGACTCCGACAACAACCAAGATGGGGCCAACTCATCAGCCGCTCGCACTGATGATGCATCACAAGGGGCTTCAGGTACTTTCGCTAACAAATTAAGATTACTTATTGCAACCAGAAATAACTCAAATGTTGGAATGATGTGTGATTGGGGTGTAGCTGAACATGTACTAAGAGGTTTTTCTAAAGTAAAAGGTGAACTACTAAGATTTCTGCTCCGATCTTTCTCATAATTATAGACTAGAAAAGTCGGACTAACTAACACCATGTTTTTATAATAACTCACATTGCAGTTTGAAAATGTCAGTTAATTATTCACTTCATTATTCAATTAAGCTTAAGACTTAAAAACTCCTTTGTCCCACACGCCATCAAACTGTTTAACTCCTCTCTGGAGGGGAGAGGGAGGAGAAACAGGAGGACAAAGGAGGGGGGAACGACTAAGCTGTAGTGCCTCTTCACCTCACTGTACAATACCTTGTGCAATACTTTTTGTAAATAGTCAATGGTGCAATAGACCTAAATACTTGAAATGTGCAATTCACTTGTATTTTTATTCCTATTTATTCTATTTATCCCCTTCGTATATTTTATTTATATTTGTCTCTGTATTCTGTAACTTCTGTCGGTGCTGTGCTTTTTGGAAATCGAATTTCCCAGAGGAACCCACCCGAGGGATTAATAAAGTTCTATCTTATCTTAAGATGATTCAGATTTCCATTCATTTATGTGAAGATGAAAACTTAACACAATTATGGCCATTTAATACATTGTTTTCACTTCAATAAAAAAAAATTAAAATATGAATTTTTACGGTTTATTTCCAGCGTCAAGCTCGGTTGCTGGAGCAGTGGGCATGACCACCTCTGGTGAGAGTGAGTCTGATGATTCTGAAATGGGAAGGCTTCAAGGTATGTTAAAACCACCTTAGAGATTTCTCATATTACAAAAAATATTTGACCTTTTAATACATAAAGCTTTGTATGTCCTTTAGCTCTACTAGAGGCCAGAGGTCTCCCTCCACATCTTTTTGGGCCCCTGGGACCCCGCATGTCTCAACTCTTTCACAGGACCATAGGCAGTGGAGCCAGTGAGTAATGTCTTCTAACATTGACATCAGCGTTCTTGTTGCACTCAAAATATTTTAATAAAAAAAAAAAAATCGCTCCCTTGTTTTCAGGTTCCAAGGCTCAACAGCTTCTGCAAGGCCTCCAGGCCACAGGTGACGAGTCTCAGCAACTCCAAGCCGCAATAGAAATGTGCCAGTTGCTTGTGATGGGCAATGAGGAAACACTTGGTGGATTTCCTGTGAAAAGTGTCGTTCCTGCCTTGGTAAGTCCTATTTTCTTTGGCTGTTTAGCTTCCTGTACTCCACAGCCCTGTTTCCTGATTTTGAAGCAGTGTCTCACCTATTCATTGTTTTACAGGGAAAAATTCCTCCCACAGTTATGTGTAATGTAAATATTGGTTGACAGAAAATCAGTTACTTTTTATTTTTTCACATGTATGCTATTTAATTCCATGTAACTGCTTGCTCTTTCGCAGATTACACTGTTACAAATGGAGCATAACTTTGATATTGTGAGTATGACTGGCTTCTGTTATTGTAAATGTCGTTGGTTTATTTACTTTTTGTTTGGGGGGGGTCATGCAACTGATTATCTTCACATCATTGCTCTGTGCATTCAGATGAACCATGCCTCGCGTGCACTCACTTACATGATGGAGGCCCTCCCTCGATCTTCTGCTGTGGTGGTCGATGCCATTCCTGTCTTCCTGGAGAAGGTAAAGCATGGCACTTTCTGTCAGTAATCACTTGTTAATTCATAACAGTGACCTTCTCATATGCTAATGGATTGTTCGACTTTCTTGTCTGCAGCTTCAGGTGATTCAGTTCATTGACGTAGCAGAGCAGGCCCTGACTGCCTTGGAGATGTTGTCAAGGCGACACAGCAAAGCCATTTTGCAGGCCGTAAGTGTTACGCTGTCTTTTTGTTGTGCCATTAATTTGTCTTTTCTCTGCTAGCCGCATTTAGTCGTAATGATCCTCACCTGTCATCCCTTATAGGGTGGGCTTGCTGACTGCCTCCTGTACCTGGAGTTCTTTAGCATTAATGCTCAGAGGAATGCCTTGGCTATTGCAGCCAACTGCTGCCAGAGCATTACTCCAGATGAGTTCCACTTTGTTGCTGACTCTCTGCCACTGTTGACTCAGAGACTTACTCATCAGGTACAGTTTTCATATAAAGGATACTGATCTGACATTAGCAACAACGGTACATTACGTCTGATTTGGGTCAAGCAGTGAGGTCATTTATTTAATGTGGTAAATCTTTTACTTATCCACCATTTATTCTCTTGCCTTTTTTAGGATAAGAAGTCAGTTGAAAGTACTTGTCTCTGTTTCGCCAGACTGGTGGACAACTTTCAGCATGAAGAGGTCTGTACCTCAGTTTGTTTTTGGTAGACCATGTTTGCTGTTTCAGTTGTTTCTTGCCATTTAGAGATTTGTAGTCCACATGCCCTCTTAATGTACATTTATGCATCTCCGTTCAAATCAACAGAACCTGTTGCAGGAGGTGGCATCAAGGGACCTGTTGACAAACATCCAGCAGCTGTTGGTAGTGACTCCTCCTGTGCTCAGCTCAGGGATGTTCATCATGGTTGTGCGCATGTTTTCACTTATGTGCTCCAACTGTCCATGCCTGGCAGTCCAGCTTATGAAACAGAGTGAGTAACATTTGCACATAGGCCACACATTAGTAGGCCCCCTGACAGTATTGGCTTTTTCCTTTTTGGTTTTACAGTGTATTTACTTTACGGGATAGGATATTTTTAATAGATTTAAGACGTGCTAGTTACTAGATACAGTTTGGTAACTTGTTTCCCCCCACAAAATTACTGAAATCCAAATTATGACTGCCTGTCAATAGTGGTCCTGCTAACAGCTACATCAACCTACATGATAAAGCTTTTCATTTTCTGTTTCTCATCTTGTGAACTTGCAGTCTTTATTTGCCAGCAAACCAAACAGATGTGACACTAAACATGTACTTAATGCTATTTTTGTGAACGTTTGCAGTCCTATGGCTCTTTGTAAATGATTTAAAAAGAATTGCCATGTCTTGAAATTAATTTATTTTATTCATTGCGCAACCCATTGATTTATTTTTATCAGTAGTGTTATTATGGTGTGTATGAACTTGAAACATAACACTTAACAGAGAAAATGTTTGTTTTTATCTTTTTTTCTCTTCTAATTAGACATAGCAGAAACTCTGCGTTTCCTTTTGTGTGGAGCGTCAAATGGCAGCTGCCAGGAACAGATTGAACTGGTACCCCGGAGCCCCCAGGAGCTCTACGAGCTGACCTCACTCATATGGTATTGTTAAGGTCACACTGGGCAGTGTGGCAAAAATTAAAGACTAGCAGACATACAGACACCTGAGCAATGTTTTTATTTTGTTTGCTGCACATAGTTTATCAAAACTATGGGCGTCAGTGTGTTTTAACACTCTCTCTGTGTGTGTGTGTGTGTGTGTGTGTGTGTGTGTGTGTGTGTGTGTGTGTGTGTGTAAACGTGCATATCTTTCTCATGTAATTTAAGGAATCTTCCTTAAAACAACAGCTTATTACTTTGTGGCATTTTTGTCTATAACATTTTTGTTGCATTGGGTAACCTCTGTATTTTCCCTTTCAGTGAGCTGATGCCCTGCTTGCCCAGAGAAGGCATCTTTGCAGTTGATGTAATGCTTAAGAAGGGCAGTGTCCAGACAACAGAGGGAGCAATCTGGCAGTGGAGGGATGACCGGGGACTGTGGCATCCTTACAACCGCATTGACAGCCGCATTATTGAGGTACACATTACTGTGTTGTTATTATTATGTTATGTCATATCAGTTTAGTCATTGTTGAAATTTTATTTATTTTGTAATATATTATAATGATTTAGTAGGATGCTACAATAAAGGATAACTAAAGAATGAATAATGGGTCGACTTTTAAACCTTGTGTCAGAATATTTAATGTGTTAGGATCATGTGTGGGTATAGATCTGTATATCTCTCACTGATATTGGGTGTGGTTGTCTTGCTCTGCAGACAGCCCACCAGAACGGGGAAGATGAGATCAGCTTGTCAACCCTCGGCCGCGTATACACAATTGACTTCAACTCTATGCAGCAGATCAATGAAGACACAGGAACAGCACGTGGTATCCAGAGGAAACCTAACCCTCTTGCTAACCCCAACACAGGTATTTTACTAATGATATGTGACGAAGATATGTGTGAAGACGAGTGTATTTTAGCAGAGAATAGAATGGGAACAAACTCCTTGGGTTGACTTATTTTAGGCTCGTAAAAGGAAAAGTCCTTTGAAAATCTAAATAAGCTCTCAGTGCCTAATGAATGAAGATTTATTTATTTTTTGTCTTGTGAGGGTGGTAGCTATAATCAGCTTGGAGTCGCACAGCTATATTTCTAACAGTGACAGGTTAACGGCCCAAAAAATAAAAGCAAAAAAAATTCCCTGAAACAATTCCTTCGTTGTTAAATGCAATGTTTTAGTGGTGCAGCAGCACGAGCATTTGCCCCAGATTGTTTGGTATGCTTCATTGAAATTGAATTTGTTTGCTTCAGTACACACTGTAAGCTTAACAGTTACTCAGAAAAATGGCAATAACAATAGTTCAGCTAGTGCTAGTATGGTCGGACACATTAGCTAAACTTAAATTTTGTAGCTACTGCTGTTATTATAGCTTAAGGATAGTGTGTGTGTGTGTGTGGGGGGGGGGGGCTTTACAGCTTCCTAATTGGCCACAGCAAAAAGAGAACTAAACTATGACCCAAACAGTGAGGTATATACTAAACAACTACTATACTCTACTACAGACCCCTGAAATATTTCATTTTATCATTATGCAGTTATTGAGTGCATATGGTTAATGGCATTAATCTGACCCGTTCCATGTCTATCATTAGGCAGCCACCAAGAGGTCCGTCGTGAAGATGCACGAGCCCAGTTGATGAAGGAGGACCCTGAGCTGGCAAAGTGCTTTATCAAAACTCTGTTCGGGGTCTTGTATGAGGTGTACAGCTCATCAGCTGGCCCAGCTGTCAGACACAAGTGCCTTAGAGCCATCCTCAGGATCATCTACTTTGCTGATGCAGAGCTGCTGAAGGATGTGCTGAGGAACCATGCTGTGTCCAGGTAAGAGTCTAGGCTACTGGCTCCTGTTAGCACTGATATTAAATCTGGTTGTGGTCTTACAGTAGGCTAAAGATGTTGGAAAGGAAGAATTTTAAAGAAACAACAGGGCCAGTGTTGGGATTTTAAATTAAATTGACCTTTGTCTTGTGTTTATTTCTACAGTCACATTGCCTCCATGCTATCTAGTCAGGACTTGAAGATTGTAGTGGGTTCACTGCAGATGGCTGAGATCCTCATGCAGAAGCTCCCAGATGTTTTCAGTGTTTATTTCAGAAGAGAAGGTAGTGTATGATCCCATGGAGAACTGTGGTTTCTTATCTGTTCATCACACCAATAAGACAGTATAAGCGTTTTGTAAAAGAAGTATGCTCTGAAGCTGTCACTTTGTGTTATTTTTTCGTATGATGTCATAGCTAAATTAATGTTTGTGGATGCAAATTGTTAAAGCTTTAAATGCAAAGATTTTTTTAAAATAAGATAGTAAAATGTGACAGTTAAGGCTGACTTTACCTAAAACCTTACTATATTGCAAGTGTGGCAATGGTGCATTGATGCTAATGGTTTCCTTTGCATTTTTTCCCCTGATGCATTATTCCCTGAATTACCTGAAATGTGAATTGAGTCCCAGTCCTCAGCCAGAGCTCTATGCTGGCGTGGAGCTCTGTATTGTGCTTCTTTTAAGGCTTTTTTTTTTTTTTTTTGCAATACTTTCTTTTTGTCTTCAAGGTGTCATGCACCAAGTGAAGAATTTGGCAGAGTCTGAGAGCTTTTTGGTCACTAGTCCTCCAAAGGCTTGCCCTAGTGGCACCGCCAGTCTCTGCACTACCACCATCAGCACTGCATCCACCACATCTGCTAATAATACAACTCCTGACCTGGGCTCACCCAGCTTCCAGCACAGCATGGACGACTCGCTGGACCTCAGCCCTCAAGGGTAAGTTTGAGGCCATATGTGGCTTTGGTTTGGCTATCTAAGGAAACGATATACCTTTTTTTTTTTTTTTTTTTTTTTTTTAGCAAAGCCAAACATCCAGTGTGTATTTGGAAGAAAAGCTCATAAACACAAAGTAATTAAGTCATTAAGAGCAAATATTGTTGTCAAATAGTTGCTCAACTACTTAAAAATGTAAACAGAGCACAGATAATGTATATTGTCTGCAATTAATACATGTTACTATTTATCAAAGCATTATAGGGTATGTATGTATGTCTGTAGTTAATGGAAGAGCAAATATCTTTATAAATAACCACAAGAGCATGAAATAAATAACTTTCTCTTGCACATAGGCGGTTAAGTGATGTCTTAAAAAGGAAACGACTACCTAAAAGAGGACCTAGAAGGCCCAAGTACTCGCCACCAAGAGATGATGATAAAGTAGACAATCAGGGTGAGTGTCCCAGACACACTTTGAGACACAAATATGTTACAATAATTTTGTTGAAAAAGTTCTGAACCATACTCTTGAACTCAGATCAGTATGAGACTAATTATATTATACAGATTGACAATATTATTTGAACGTGTTTTTTGCACATTTGTTACTGTTTTGATGCATATGTTAAAGCAGGGGTGTCAAACATTTGCAGGCCACATGCAGCTCACTTTGATCTTAGGTGCTGTCAACACTGTACACAATGCAGAATGGCGCGTAACAAGCAAGCAAAATAGGCAGAAAAATATCATCATCTATTTTTGATGGAAAAGTGATCTGGAAGCACACTGAGAGCAAGAGAGCTGTGCAGGAAGTGTGGTGTGGATTTTTCTTTTGTTTGTTTTGGTTGGTTGTTTTTGTTTTTTCCCTGTTAATACAAGGGTAAGATAAAATTCATGACAATGTTTTTTCAAACGTCTTCTTTTGCTGCTGGTTCAGTGAATTTTTGTCAGAGGGTGCGAAACTTGCGGTTTCAGAATCTCTGAAATGTCGGTTTTCAGCTCCTGGGGGCACATCTGTGTACGCGCCGTCGGGTAAACAAGCCCACTTTGTGTTTGCATCTTTTTGCGGAATCTGTTTACCTGCTCTTTGGTCATTTGGTTTTTTTAGCGGTTTAGTGGTTTTGAATCCGTTTTGTGGGCTTTTATCTGAGATTCTGAGATCTGTATTAAATTACAGATCTGGGAGTAAAACCAGATGTTCTCCCTTTCACCTCTGGGGGCATTGGGGTTCAACAGGTTAATTGTTTATTGCTCAATTACTTTGTATAGTATGAATAGCCATGAGGGAGGTTTTTTATTAGTAGGAAAAGTTGTAAAACTTTTGAAAATACAGTCAAGTCTAGAACTTCTGCTTGTGCTTGCTTGTGGTGAGCAGCAGATCAAAGAAGTTAAGAATTATAAATGACTTCCTTAGCTGTGAGACTCATTTAAACACTGAGCCATGGCTCTGTGCCACATGCAGACATTTCTGCATCTCTTCCATTCAAAGACACTTTATATAATTTATTTTATGTAATACTTAACACTGAACTGTGAATGTAATACTTTTTGTCCTCCACAATGGAAAATGGCTGAAAATAAAAGCATGTATCACTTTATCCAGCTCCTAATGTCATGTAGCCTGTGCTCGTTTCTTCATTTCCTGACTGTCTCTCTGTGTAGCTGGTCTGCACCACTACACATGCTGTCTTGGGAACATCTACCTCCCTTCCTCCTTTTCACACAATGGGATGATCCCAGTCTGTCTTTGCATTTGATTGGTTGGATTGCCCATCAAAATAAAGTCCCACCCCCTGCCTGCATGGATTCTCAGCAGGGCTGAAGTTTCGGCTCCTATGTACAAACGTACCATTAATAACTGACACATGAAATTATCTAGCGGGTCGGATATAATTGTAGGGCTGTACATTTGACATCCCTGTGTTAAAGTAATACCTGCCGGCTAATATTTACAGTGTTGATCAGAACCTGTTGGTGTACAGTAACTTTTGGTACACTGAATTGTTTAGTCATAATCCTTTTATTTATTTTTTTGTATTATTAAAAAAAAAACCCAAAACCAACCCCAAATGAGCTAAATCTATAATAATCAAATATTTTTTATGTTATTAGTTGATAATTCTCCTGTTCTTCCTTTTAGCTAAGAGCCCTACCAGTACTCAGTCACCCAAATCATCCTTCTTGGCCAGTCTCAATCCCAAGACATGGGGCAAGCTGGGTGCTCAGACCAACAATGCCAACTCTGAGCCCTCGCGCACAGCAGGAGTGAGTGGCCTCGCAAGGGCCCCTCCCAAGGACTCAATTTCAAATAACCGGTACGGTTGTGAGTTAACGAAGACAGCTTAGCTTTGTCTTTACTCCTATATTATCCAAATCTCCCGTCGTGGGCTAAACCATCGTCCTTAACAAGTGAATTATTTATTTTGTCATTTGTAGAGACAAAATTAAGGCCTGGATCAAAGACCAAGCGACTAAGTTTGTGGAGCGCTACTTCAACTCTGAAAATGTGGATGGCAGCAACCCTGCACTGAATGTCCTCCAGAGACTTTGCACAGCCACCGAGCAACTCAACCTCCAGGTAAAACATGAGCGCTACCTCGAAAAAGAAGTTATTGAACAGCTAGCAACACCTTGTACAGGGTTGGTTTGTTTGAGGTTTTAAAGTTATAAGATGTATTCCAAGAAGAAGATGGTAGTTGTACTTGTTGAGTACAAAGTAACTATCAATAGTTAAACCCCATACCTGAAATATTTTATCATCTGATGCATTTCACAGGTGGACGGTGGTATGGAGTGCTTAGTGGAGATCTCCAGTATTGTGTCAGAATCTGATGTGTCGTCTTTTGAGATCCAGCACAGTGGGCTGGTGAAGCAGCTGTTGGTCTACCTGACCGCCAACACAGACAGAGAATTGCTGAGTCGTGATGTGCGGCTCAAAAGGTTCCTCCATGTGTTCGGTGGCTGTCCGGTGAGACTAAAACATATATTATTGTTAAATTATCTTATTCTGCTCAAGTCTGAAAGTTCTGCAGTGATCTGTTTTTAGAATCAACGGTTTCCTCTAATAAATGTGTTTTACAGGAAGATGGTGGAAGCATGTTTGCTGGGTTTGTTTCTAACTTTTTATTTTTAAATTCCCTCATTTTGTCTCAGCCTCCAGGAATGGAGCCCATAGGTCGCCTGGATCTAGCTGAGAATGCACCTTACTTGGCCATGGTGCACAAGATGAACAGCTGTCTGAGCCAAATGGAGCAATTTCCTGTCAAGGTGCACGATTTTCCCAGTGGCAACGGCAATGGCAGCAGGTCTGTGGCTTTACGTACATTTTGTTTCCAGCTGTTTGTGCACATTTTGGTGTGGTGTACTCTTTTTTTTTTTTTTTTTTTTTTTTTTTTTTTTTTTAATTGATATGAATCTCCCACTCTCTCCTCAGGGGGTCTCAGGCACTCAAGTTCTTCAACACACATCAGCTTAAGTGTCAGCTGCAGAGACACCCAGATTGCACTAATGTTAAACAGTGGAAAGGGGGACCTGTAAAGATCGACCCTCTGGCTCTGGTGCAAGCCATTGAGCGGTATCTTGTTGTCAGAGGTGAGAGACATTTGCAGAATGTTTATGTCAACTTGTGCTTCAACCCCACTGCAGGGCACTTTGCATTGTCCAAGAGACCAAACGTTTTTCAGCTGTTAGCCATTTTTCAGAACTCGCTGTTAGGTTGCATTGTAAATTTAAAATCTTGTCTCCACAGGATACGGCCGAATCAGGGAAGAAGACGAAGACAGTGATGATGATGGCTCAGATGATGAAATAGACGAATCACTGGTATGCGATTCCATTCATGCCAAATAATGGTTGTGCGTGTGCTTCTATATAATCCTCTGTAGATATGCATCTTTTTAATCCCTCCTATGTGATTTCTTGATTACTCAGGCGGCTCAGTTTTTGAATTCAGGCAGCGTACGTCACAGACTGCAGTTCTACATTGGTGACCACCTGCTACCGTACAACATGACGGTGTACCAGGCTGTGCGGCAGTATAGTCTGCAGGCAGAAGAAGAACGGGAGTCAACAGATGATGAGGCAAACCCACTTGGCCGAGCTGGCATCTGGACCAAAACACACACAATATGGTATAAATAACCACTTTTTATACCAACTAAATATCTCATGACAATCAAGATTCAAAGTCTCTTAAAGGGTTTGGGGGGGGGTGACCGTGGCTCAGGGGGTTGGGAAGTGCATCTGTAACCGGAAGGTCGCCGGTTCGATACCCGGGCTCTGTCCTGGTCGTTGTGTCCTTGGGCAAGACACTTTACCCTACCGCCTACTGGTGTTGGCCAGAGGGGCCGATGGTGTGATATGGCAGCCTCGCTTCTGTCAGTCTGCCCCAGGGCAACTGTAGCTCTCCTCCACCAGTGTGTGAATGTGAGAATGAATGAATAGTGGCATTGTAAAGCGCTTTGGGTGCCTTAAAAAGCGCTATATAAATCCAATCCATTGTTTGTTGTTTAAAATATTGGAGTTTACTGCTTTAGTTGCTCTAGGTCAGAGTGACAGGGAAAAGGCATGAAACAGCCACTTAAAACCAGTGAAGATCCTTTACAGAGGCTTGCAACACACCAGGATGCCCCGCTTTTCAAAGACGTATTCTTCTCTGTGGCCTTTTAGAAGTAAAACTGGGACTGTACATGGTTTTTTTTGTTTTTTTTTCTTAAAGCATGGAGACCATTTTCTCTTTTATCCTGTAAACAGGTATAAGCCTGTGAGGGAGGACGAGGATGGAAGCAAAGATGCTGTGGGTGGCAAGAGAGGCCGAGCCCAGACTGCTCCCACCAAAACCTCACCCCGCAACGCCAAGAAGCAGGATGAGCTGTGGCATGGTGAGAATTTTGGATATCTCAGGAGTAAGGCTTTGTTCGTTTTACATTAAAACCTCACCTGCTGACTATGAAATACTTGATGTCACTGACATTGAAATGTCAAGCAGGCCACACAGACTTGTACATCTGACATTTGATGTCACCTTTGCAAAGTTTAACTGTGAAATCAAAAAGCAAGTGAGCGGATCTGTGGTCTTATTGTTCAGTTTCTACTGAATCTAAATGTGTATGTTTTGATTAAAACTATTCCCATTGCTCCCAGATGGTGTATGTCCCAGCGTCATCAATCCCTTAGAGACATACCTCACTTCGGAGCCACCAGAGACCATAACTTTTGATGACCCTTCTTTAGAGGTCATCCTGCTGCTGAGGGTCCTGCACTCCATCAGTAGATACTGGTTCTACCTGTATGATGTAAGTCTCCTTTGGACAGGATTCTGACAGTGAGGAACTTAGTGTGTGTTTGTTTCTGATAGAGTTTTGAACACCAAATATCGTCCTTAAGAAAATGTTTTCACAGGCCTTTACACAATTAGGATTGTTCATTGTGTTGGGACATAAAATATTCCAGTAACATTGACTTTAATATTTTATTTTGTTGTACAGAACGCTGCGTGTAAGGAAATTATCTCTACCAATGAGTTCATTAACAGTAAACTGACAGCCAAAGCCAATCGTCAGCTGCAAGACCCTCTGGTCATCATGACTGGGAACATCCCCACGTGGCTCATTGAGCTTGGGAAGTCCTGGTAAGTTTCACAAGAATAGTCTGTGATCTGTTTTGCAACGCCAAGATTACATTTGTTGGGGTTGTTGCCTGGCTGTAGTAACACACTTTTCTCTCTCTTTTCCTCTGCAGCCCCTTCTTCTTCCCCTTTGACACTCGGCAGATGTTATTCTATGTAACCGCCTTTGACCGTGACAGAGCAATGCAGCGCTTGTTGGACACAAACCCGGAGATCAACCAGTCAGATTCTCAGGACAGCAGAGTTGCACCACGTCTGGACAGGAAAAAGGTGCAGTGTGTTACTTCGAAGCATTGTGCTGTACTTTTTCTACCTTGGAATCCACATCTTGTGTCGTGTGACCTGCTAAATGTGATCACGTGATTCCCTCTGTTATGCTGTGTTTTCAGAGGACGATAAACCGCGACGAGCTCCTAAAACAGGCAGAGTCTGTGATGCAGGATCTCGGCAGCTCCAGGGCAATGCTCGAGATTCAGTATGAGAATGAGGTATTTAAGTTTCTCGTATCTGAATACTCAAACTCTGAAAGAAAATAGGAGGAAAGTTTGGACTTTGTTTTCCCTCTCCTTTTCAGGTGGGCACAGGTCTCGGTCCCACTCAGGAGTTCTACGCTCTGGTGTCTCAGGAGCTTCAGCGCGCCGATCTTGGTCTTTGGAGAGGCGAAGAGGTTACTCTGGCCAATCCAAAAGGTACCAGCTTATATCCTGCAACTGTGAACAGACGTGCGGGAAATGATGAAAAGTGTTGTTAAATGACGCGAGTCTGTTAATACAAAACTCATTATCGAGGTAGTCTTCATCTCATTAGTCAGGCGTTAATGAAAGTGCTTAAGTTTGGTTTTTGAAGGATGTCGTTATTTAGGGGCCACTGATTTTAATTGATCAGTTTTCCCAAGAAGATATGACTGGAAGCGAGAAATGCATTTTTATTCATATTTAATGTTACAGTATCTTGTATTAACTTTCAGTGACCGCCTTCTTGTTTTGCAGGAAACCAAGAGGGAACCAAGTACATGTTCAGCTCCAGAGGACTGTTTGCTGTTCCCTTCGGCAGGACGACCAAACCAGCGCACATAGCCAAAATCAAAATGAAGTTCCGTTTCTTAGGAAAGCTAATGGCTAAAGCCATAATGGACTTCAGACTGGTAACGGCCTCCATTTTCATCTCTTGCACACCGTTTAGCATGCGGAGGCTGTAAACATTTACATGTTAAAACAAACTTTCTGACCTGATCCTGTCCTCCTCCTCGTCTTTAGCTGGATCTGCCCTTGGGGCTGCCATTTTATAAGTGGATGCTACGGCATGAGATGTCTATAAGCTCCCACGACCTGGTGAACATTGATCCCGGTGTTGCCAAGTCAATCCAACACTTGGAGGATATTATCCGCCAAAAGAAGAGGCTGGAGCAAGACCGATCACAGGTAGAGCGCAGAGAGCTTGTGTTTAATGAAATTAGCCCAGAGTATTGTTCTGTGGAACGATGCCTCTAAACTTACTTAGAGATACTGCTGTTGGTAGTGCTCCCCCTTCTTTGTACATATTTTGGTGTCTCTTACCTTTAGATCATACTTTATACCCAGAGCAGTTCTCCCTCACTTTTCTCTGCTAACCTGTTTGTCCTCGTTTGTTTCCATCAGACGAGGGAGACGCTACAGCAGGCTCTCGAGAGCCTGAACATGAATGGCTGCTCAGTGGAGGACCTGGGTTTGGACTTCACCCTTCCAGGATTCCCAAATATTGAGCTGAAAAAGGGCGGCAAAGACGTCCCAGTCACAATCTACAACCTGGAGGAGTACCTCAGGGTATTTGAGTTTTTCTAACAACCCACGCTTTTATCAATCCTCCCCCCGTCCCCACTGTTCTTAATGTTTTGCTTTGTCCCTGTAGTTGGTGGTGTACTGGACTCTAAATGAAGGAGTGTCCAGACAATTTGAGTCTTTTAGGGAAGGGTTTGAGTCGGTCTTCCCGTTACATCACCTGCAGTATTTCTACCCAGAGGAGGTAAGAAACTTTGTTTTGTTTACTGCGTGGTAGTCATTTTAAATCTATCTGTAATGATGAAATTCAGCAGTTTTCAACAGTGTGTCAGCATTGCTTACAGCCGCACTCGGTGTGTTTTTAGGAATGCAGGGTAGACAAAAATGGGTCAAATATAGACACGAGTTGTTTACACTTTTGGTAAAGTAAATCCTGTGCTCATAGTTTGGATTTTCTCATTCCGTTCTCACTTTAACATTTAGCTTGACCAGTTGCTGTGTGGCAGTAAATCGGAGACGTGGGATGTCAAGACGCTGATGGAGTGTTGTCGACCGGATCACGGATACACACATGACAGGTGAGACAGTCTGTGGCTCTTAAGTTTTAGATCGTTGTAAATCTCAGCGTTCTTCAGTATTTATGCGAAGAATTTGGCTGATGGTGGCAAAGCATGATCAATTCCACATTCCTGGCTCTTACTGGAAATATCGTGACTCTCGTTTCTAGTAAACAGAACCCACAGTGCAGTCAGCTAGTTGCACCAGTTTTACCATCATTGCAAAGCAGAGGAGTATTTTTGATCATTTTAGTAACACAGTAACTTTTCTCAACCATTTCATCCCGTTTTTGCAGCCGTGCAGTTCGATTCCTGTTTGAGGTGTTGAGCAGCTTCGATGCCGAACAGCAAAGACTCTTTCTGCAGTTTGTCACAGGAAGCCCAAGACTGCCTGTCGGAGGTGAGGCGCATCATACACACACGCACACCATTTAATGAGCCTGACATGTGACTCTTAATCAAATAAACTCGGATGTGTTTGTACTGCAAGTCTGCCCCGCGCTCACCCGCTGTTGCCCTTGCACGGCAGGTTTCCGGAGCCTGAACCCACCTCTGACAATTGTGAGGAAGACGTTTGAGTCGACGGAGAATCCAGACGACTTCCTCCCCTCAGTCATGACCTGCGTCAACTACCTGAAGCTGCCTGACTACTCCAGCATAGAGATCATGCGAGAGAAACTGTTGATTGCGGCTCGCGAGGGCCAGCAGTCTTTCCACCTTTCCTGATCTCGCCACATCTCAACATTAAAATGCCTTCTACAGCAGCCGATGAAATCATGACTTCCTCCTTAGTTTTTTTGTAATCACACACATTAAGGCTACATGTACAGCCTTCTTGTTAGAGAAAGCAGCTTGCAGAAAAATTAAGACTCTAAATATATATTTGCTGCCCCCGTCTCTCAAAAAAAGGAGGGGAAAAAAAAGAAAAATGGAAGGGTGTTCCATGACGCAGAACTTAAAATATAAAGAGAGTAAAATCTTATATCAGTAGTTGAGTAATGTTAAAAAAGATGAAAACATCTGGGTGACATTTTAAATTGCTATGTGATATTTAAACAAGACAAAAAAGACAAAAAAAAAAGGGATGTCTCCTCTCCAGAGTGGTGGACAGCATCACTGGGTGACGGGGGAGGAAGGGGAGCGGGGAGGGCGGGTTCCATTGAGCAAGCTAGGTTTACTTTAGCTCCAAAGATCATTTGTACAGACAAATTTGCAGACTTTGCTCATTCTACACATTTGATAGAATAGCTCTTTGTTTTCACGTCTCCCCCTCAGTTCGACTGTTCGCGTTCTGTTCTGTATTATATTCGCCCCCAGTTCGTGTGTTGCATTGTTATTATAATTTTTTATTTTGATTTGGTTCGGCTTCCCCCTCCCCCCAGTGTGTCTTTGCTTCAAGTTGTGGAAATGAAAGTTGCAGTTGGTTGAATGCGGGTAGTGATGAGCTCATATTATCTTTTTTTTTTTTTTTTTTTTTTTCTCCCCCTCGCTCTCTCTCCCTCTGCTCCTTCTGAGATTGTGTTCTGGCCTCATTTCCGAGAGCTTCAGCTCAAATGAAGAGTTGTAACTAATGTGTTGACCAGGTAAATTTTTTTTGCTCTTATTTTAATAGAGTTGGCGTCTTTCTGTTGGATCCTACCGGACGCGTAGGGTTATCTTGGTAGACCAAGCTCTGAGCAACCCTCAACACATAATGTAGCTGGGCACAAAGTTTGGCTGGTCTCATTTTTATCGTTTCATAGCCAGATTAGCATTTCAAGTTCATTTTCTGGAATAAAATATATATGCAGTTTCACACCCCGTTTGAAGTGGGAATGTCTGCTTTACCTCTTTTTTTTTTTCTTTTTTTCTTTTTTTTTCTATATTGTCTTTATTTCTTGCTGTAGTGTTTTGTTTTTTTTTTTGTTTTTGTTTTTTTTTTTTTTTCTTTGCACTGCTGGCTTGGAACAAACTGTGGTGTGCACCTGCAGTCTGTTGCCAGGGGAGGGCGCCACTGTATGCTCTCCTGGCCCCAACGTTCATGTGCTGGTTTCTAAGATCTGCAATAATTTACTGCATCAGGTTCATGTTTTTACCTGAACATAAATAAAGTAACTGTTTGACTCATATTACTGTTTGACTAATGCTCTTTGCCATTGCTTTGGCATGTTGGAACCAGCTGGGTTATTTCATAGTTCTTGAACAGTTTTCAGAGGTTCCCCCAAAGCTCAATGTTTTTCAACACCTGTCATTCTGGATCACAGGACTCCACGGTTTCCTGGTGGAAATGATTTGCTGTGGAGACGGTAACCATTTACAGGTCGCCTGTTGGGCATGGTTTGACAACAAAAGAGCTTAGCTTTAGATTTAACGTCGCATAAGATGTGTTTGGAACACAAAGCCATTTTCCATTTTGGACGTCTGTTTGTAGAAAATGGTTTCATTGATTAAAAATGTAAAAACAAAACATGTTGGTTTCATCTGACAAACATCTCCATGGACTGATGTTTAAACGTCAACCTCTCTTCACGAGCTGTGCCTGCAGTAATGCCAGTGTTCAGAGCCACTTGGTGCATTGTGAGGTGAACATTTTCACCTCACAATGCACCAAGTGGCACCAGTGGACATTCATTATGGAAATGGGGAAGGTTGAGGCCAGGATGACATAGACAGCAGAAAGGTTTTGTATTGATCACATTGAGCATGCTGCAACAACCTGCAGCTGTTTTAAATGACTGACGGCATCAATCTTACATTATGGACAAGGTCAAGGACTGTTACAACTTTTGATTTCACGGCATAGGAAACGGATGTGTGCTTTAATATTTCTCCTGAATTACACTTTCCATGTTATTAGTTTTGATGACTAAAAAAAAATTATATTTGTAATAAATAAAAGATCTGCTCAAATTCAAAGGTAACCCTGACACTTAGGATATTTGTCTCTTTCAAAGCCTTACTTGAGTTGCCAGTATAGTTGCAGGGGTGGGCAATTCCAGGCCCCAAGGGCTGGTGTCCTTCAGGTTTTTAGATCTCACCTTGGGTCAACACACCTGAATCACATGATTAGTTCGTTACCAGGCCTCTGGAGAACTTCAGGGCATGTTGATGAGCTAATTTAGCCATTTAGATCAGCTGTGTTGGTTCAAGGACACATCTAAAACCTGCAGGGACACCGGCCCTCGAGGCCTGGAGTTGCCCACCACTGGTAAGGTCTAGAGTTTGAGTACATGATAAAGGCAGGTATCGATCTCTTGTTCCTCATACTAAAGTTTTGGATGTACAGTGCATCAATGCTTCATTTGTTCCATATTCTGTCATGTTACTCCAAAATAGATTAAACTTGTTTTTCACTTCAAACTTTGACACTTGAGCCCGTAATAACACAGTAGAAAGACGATTGCTTAACATTCTTGCAAATTTATAAAAATATATAACATGTACATAAGGATTCACAGCCTTTGTCACGACACTCAAAATGGATCTCTGGAGCATCCCCATAAGAGCACAAGAGCACCAATGAATTGTGTGTAAACCTCAGAGACAGGATTGTGCCGAGGCACAGATCTGGGGAAGAGTACAGAAAAGTTTTTGCACCACTGAAGGTGCCGATAAGCACAGTGGCAACATCATCCATAAATTAAAGTTTCTGTAACCACCAGGACTCTTCAAACAGAAGCCGCCACATGGCAGCCTGCAGGGAGTTTACCAAAAGGTACCTGAAGGACTCTCAGACCATTAGAAACAACAACTCTTTAGCGTGAATGCCAAGCGTCAGGTCTGGAGGAAACCAGGCACCAATCATCACCTGACCATTACCATCCCTACAGTGTGGCATGGTGATGGCAGAGAAACCGAGAGACTAGACTGGGTCGAGGGAAAGATGAATGCAATATTATACAGAGACATCCTTGATGATAACCTTGAGCACTCTCGACCTCTGGACTGGGGCAAACGTTCATCTTCTAACAGCACACTAACTCTAAGCACGCAGCGTCCATCCTGTAGATTATTGCCATCTTGTGGTCGCAGTCAGCTATTGTCTCTGAAGACTGCAGTCTCTTATTTTGGCCTCATAAGAAACTGCAGCTCCCCATGTCCTGTAAACCTTGACTGGACCTGAGCGAATTGAGAGGTATTCGGGACACTGAATTGAAGACCGCCTCGCTTCCACGTGATTTATGACCTCAGTAAACTTTTCCTTTTTTCGAGTTTACGTTTGAAGTCTTATTTTTAAAGCAGGTGCTTCAGATTCTGCGATTTATAATTTAATTTAAAGTGAAACGAATGGTCTCGGTGAGACCTGCTGATCTCTGTCTTCAAAGAGATGGAAACAGCTGGACTGTGATGTCATTGAGGTGCTGTCCGTTTTTTATTTACAGTCTATGTCTGTCTTTTCGTTATGTCCACAGCTGTCAGGTTGTCATACTTCCTGTAATCAATATATTGGCTTTGACATCGACCGCTACATGAACATGATCAACTGTAATCACCTACTGCAGGATTTTGAACAACAAAGAACTGCATCATATGTCTGCTCAAAGTAAAATCTACCCCAAAAGAGAACTGATGGCAACATTTTAAACACATTTCTTGGCACAGTTCACTGATGCTCTTAAAGCTAAAAAGCAAGGGATTTGAACTCATTTTAAAACAGCTCTAAACATGTCTGTGCTGTTGTGATTTGGGAGGCCTAAATAACCCTTACTTTCAGTTTTATCTATGCACACTTTTTTGTTATAGAACTTTATGGATTAAGTTTTCGGAGCATACCAGCCAAACTCGATCAGCATGATTTTGCAGTATTCAAGCCCAGAGTGCATTATCTCCCTTATGGTAATGTTATCACTCGAAAGCAGCCAATCTTTTGGCAAAGCTGATGAGTTTTCTCACCAACCCCTCCTTCTCTGCTTTCCCTCCTCCCTGCCTCCTTGGAGGCCAAACTCCAAGAAGAGGATATGGATGATGAGACTCTAAATGAGGAAGGTGCAGTGCTCCTCTTCACTGTTTTTCTGCACAGTGAAGGCAAGCCAGGAGAGGGAGTGTGCATGAAGTTGGTGATGATGATGAGGAGGGGGTAGCGGAGGATGGTGTGTGTGTTTGTGTGTGTGTGTGAGAGAGAGAGTGTCGTCAGCAATCATCGTCACTGTGACTCGGAGGCAGAAAGAAGCAGAGAGCCCTCCCCTTCTCCTCTCGCATCCCTACCTTCTCTCCATCAGCCAGTCTCCTCTCAGTCATTCTACCCGCGCACAGCTGAGCCTCAGCATCCAACCAGCCTGCCTCCTCCTCCGCCCCTCTCTCGCTCTCTCCTCCTTTCACACACACCACACACACATTTCTCATATACCTCTCAGTTGCTGCTGAGCCCGGTCAACAGGAGCAGCAGCTCTGAGCAAAGGCGCAAAAGAAACACACAACCTTTTCCCCCGCACCCCCCCCCCCCCCCTAAACAAAGAAAAGAAAAGAAAACCAGACTAAGAGGATCAAGATGAGGATGAGTGTGTTCAGTGTGCCGGCAGTTCCTTGTTGCCGTCCCACAAAGAACGCAGGGAGCTTCACGTCCCCCCTGCTTCTCACCGTCCTGCTCCTGACCAGCGGCAGCAACAGCAGCAGCATCGGGGCCGTCCCCTCTCCGTTCCAGCTGGCCCCGGACACCCCGGCACCGGCCGAGCCCACCCCGACCCAGGCGACACCTCGTCCGGACCCCTGCGAAGGCAGACCCTGCCTCAACGGGGGATTCTGCTTGGCCCTCCTCCCCTCGGCAGGCAGGCCAGAGGACATCTGGGAGTACGCGTGTACGTGTAACCAGGGCTTCACTGGACGCAACTGTGAGGTATTTAATTTTTTAACCTTTTGCTACCTGTGTTGTCACACGATGGACCGTGAGCAGTCCCCGTAAGCGATGCTTTTGCTGGAGAAGATTTCACATACTTAGTGAGCAGGAAGTGGAGGTCAAGGAGTAGCCGGTGCAAGTTTGGCAATTTTGTTGGTCATGTGGAGAAAACTGGCACCAGCTGTGTCACTTTCTGTAAAATCACGGTGGGAAAATGTAGTTTAGTTTGGTTTAGTGCACACTTGTGTTATTATAACTAATTGTTTTCAGTTGTGGGAACTTTCACTGCTATTTTAGGATCATAATCGAGGCTTCACCAAAGATGACGTCAGTGACAAACCTGCATCATGTGTCCGTGTTATTTCTACGTGCGCCTTTACACTAGATTAGGCTGAGGGTACACTGCGTTGTAGTGCTCCCCGCTGTTTGCCGACGGTGATTTAATCAAAGCATGTGCTATCACAGAGACATGGAGACGAGTGCTGCGTTGCTGTGGCAACAGGAGGGAAGAGCGGCAGCAGTGCGATGCAAGCGAAAACTATAAATGTGTGTATTTTTATCTGTACCATATATGAAGCGTATATAAGTAGTTTATTATATGTTATAAAACATTATTTTGATGTTATTTATGTGAACTGCAAAGTTACAGTTAACATTGAATTTATCTGCTGCACACTAGTGAGCATGTTCACTGGGGTGTAAACTCAAGTATGGGTGAATTTATTAACACCAGGGATGCAGAGCCACACCGAATTCATTAACTACATCTGGATGGTGATGAATAAGAGAAGTGCCGTTTTTTTTCACATATTCCTGAAGATGCTCACGTCTGTCTTTTAAACCAGCACAGAGCTTTTATTAAGGTAAACTGAGAGCCCACTGGAGAAAGTGTCAGGAGCAAGGTTTTGTTAACATGGCATATTTAAAGAGTTGTTTTACTCCACTGGAAGACAGTTTTGATGAGTGACAAGCTGTTCGCTAGCAGACTTTAACAGAAGCAGATGCTCCTGCCTGAGCTCGGTCTGCTGAAGGTTTCTTCCTGTTTAAAGGGAGTTTTTCCTTCCTACTGTCGCCAAATGCTTGCTCATAGTGTTTCTGTACCTTACAATATAAAGTGTCTTGTGGTGACTGGTGTTATGCTTGGGGCTGTAAAAGTAAAACTGAATTGAATTTAAATGAACAGGACAGAAATTTTCCTCTATTTTCCTTTTCCTTGACGTTAACCTACACTTCAGCTCCACCTTTGTACTCCTGACTAAGCCCTCGTTCTTTTATTCAGTTTGGCACATTTCTGATTTTTGCAAAAATCGCGTCTGCTGCTGGATTAAACGAGCTTCATTTCGAAGCTTAAAATGAGCGAACTGTAGCTGAGCATCTGCAGCATTAGGCTCAATAGGCAGCCAGGCTTCTGAGTCATGCTGGGGTGAAAGAGAGCATCCGCCAGCGGCAGAGAGGATAAATGAGTCTGCCGCAGCATCACGGAGGGGAAACAGCAAGGTGACTGGGTGAACCTCAGCAGAATCACCAACAGGTGGCAGCCATATCCTCCCCCCAGAGTTAGCACCTTTGCATACTGAGTGCTTCCTTACAAAGCATATGCATCCATGTATGTACGATAGAAGACAGGCGCTAGCAGGATCTAAATAATTTAGTGGAGTGTTTAGCAAGGGACACGATCACTGTCTCCTTGGCTGTCCTGGTTTTAACTCTCAGAATAGAAAGCATTTTTTATTTTTACCTCTGCAGCCTGCTTAACTGTTACTCTGGCCCACACGAACCGCAGACGCCGGTGTCATCACACCACCCGAGCTGAGGGGTGACAATTTAATGCAAAGAGGAGAACGCACAACTGCCCAAGCACTCTGCACAGTGTTTTGTTGTGCAGGACAACAACATCCTCTTATGCGCCACAGCTCAACAAGACCCGAGCCGGGCCCAGTGGGGAATCATTGATTTTTGTGCTCCCCTGTTGCTTGTTTCTTCTCCATGGAAACTGGAGCAGCAGTCAATTGAGATTTAGTAAATGACCTGACTGGCTGAGCACAAAGCTGGTTTGCATCTCACGTTCTGTGCATGCATCAAAACGCAGATGGTCGAGTGAGAGAGGGGGAGGAGAGACTGAAGAAAAGAGACAGGGCAAAGCAGGAGGAGGACAAGTCATATGGTGGGAAGACGTAGTGGCCTACGGTAGTGCTGTGCCATACTGCAAATTTTGGTATCGACCCAATACCGAGCATACAGGGCCAATATTGCCAACACCAATGCAGAGACTGATGCTTTTAACTTTTAAAGGCAGCTTAAGTAGGGAACAGCGGTGTGTCATGATGAATGATCATCAATCTGCCAAATCTGAACATATTTTCATGACCAGTAGCACAAGTCGATGGTGTTCCCACAGTACACGCAGAACTGTTTCCAGTGTTTTAATATACAGCTGTAAAGAACTTCTACACAATGCTATACTTCCTCATTCACTGCAACACGTTGCTGCTGTGCACAGCAGGGCATGGAGGAGGGGGCGGAGCAAAGTGTGCCTGCATGAGAGGAGCGGTGTTTGTCTACTTTCTGATGAACGGGTGCAACGCACTGAACTTAGGCGAGTGAAACACAGCAAAATATCGATCCCGTCACGCTAGTATCGATCTGATATCTGTAGCAGCATTGGTATCGATCCTATCGATATTTGGATCGATCCGCCTACTCCTAGCTTAAGAAATGAGAATGAAGAAAGGAGAAACAGTGACAGAAAGCTATGAAAAGTCCACACTTTCCTCCTCTTTTAGTCTAAATTCTACCTCCAGCCTGTGACGCTGCTCACAAAGCTGAATCTGTGAAACAAAACTTGCACAGTGTGCTTACTTTTAAGTCTTTGTTGTGCCTTGGGATATTTTGCGACATATTTTAAGTTCTGCGGCTAATCCTGCTTTGTTACTTACCTCCCTGGCAGTGTGTATACTGCTCTAATCAAAGCAGACTAATGCAAACCACAGCAGTGGGCAACATGGGGAAAATAAACCCTCTAAGTGTTTCTCTCTGGGTTTAATATTTGCCTGTACCTTTTTTTTTTCCTGGATAGCGGCCTGTAAGCTGTCCTGATGGAATTTACTGCCACTGGCCTTTCTGCGAGTTATTAGCTGCTCAGCCGCTCACTTATTCATTACTGAAGGGCCTGTTGTGCACCCTGACGGATTTGCTAGCTTGCTCTACAACACAGTAGGGCTGTTACAGCACCAAACAGCCATCCGTCATGAAGCAAATTCACGGAGTGCTTGCTGCATGGGTTACTAAGCCAGTCAGCTACTGCATATTAAAGCAGTGGATCATAGCAGAATTTGCAGACTAAACTACAGCCCTGGCATTATAAACACAGAATTCATTTTTATTTGCTGCTATTCAGAGAGGTGATATATGGCACATGAGTTATTAGCCTCTACAGCAGGCAGGTCTGCCCCAGCTTAACAAGCTCATATGAGCATGTCAGCGCTGCGAAGAACTAGCGGCGTTTCAAGTCTTTTGATGATGATCTTTTTAGATCTCAGCTGGAAGATTTGCCAATCATTATTCTCTCTCATTACCCACTCATGCTTTCTCTGTTGTGCTGTTACATAAGCATAGTTGAAATCTTCAGGCTTCTTGCACCCTTTTCTAACATCTGTGGCTTCGTGGGCAGATCGAACCAGTGGAAGGTTAGCTTAGCTTAGCATGCAAGACTCGAAACATGAGTGAGACCCTAAGCTGCACCTATTCCTTATGCTGGCTCACTACATCCATGTACCTTCTAATCTTGTCCATCCTGGTCAGTCCCAGTGAAAATCTTAACACCTTCAGCTCTGCCTCCTGTCTGTATTCTATCTAGTTTCTACTACTCTCTCCAGAGCATACCTCCACCTCTCCAGGCTGTCTTCCACCTGCTCCCTACTGTCACTACAGATCATATTGTTGTCGGTTTATGGGCTCAGTCACTCATTTTGGTTCAATTTAAATACATGATCCAGGTTGTATATTTCAGAAAGGAGCTATACTTATTGGCTCATGACTTCCGATCGACCAATGAGCCCGCAGTTTCTCTACTCACAAAGATGACAAGGCTGGAAATGCTCATCTCGAGCCTTCTCATGTCAGTAGGTGACGTCATGCTGGCTACAGCTGAGTCTGTGTCTGTCATCAGGTCAAAAACCTTTACTAAATGTTCAAAAACCAGCGTATGAACATAATAAGTAACAATTTTACTAATGTCAAATAAAGCACTTCTCTGCTGCTCTGCTCCGTGTGTCATAAAGGAACAGACACGTGGAGCAGAGCTGACACCTGCACAGTGGGGAAGAGGAAGACAGGTAAGTAAAGGCAAAGTTTCCGAACTTGACAACTCATCTTGTTACTGTCAGTGCAATAAAAAAGCAATAATCAGCTGTTACTCCGACGAACGATGTGAAATAACCCGCTGTTATATCATTCAGGTCATATGTACATATGCAGTTATACTATTCTGTTTTGCATTTATAGTTTGTATAGTTGTTTGTATAGTGAATTGTGGTCACATTCCTTGTTTTTGTGCACAAATTTGGCCAAATAAAGATGATTCTGATCCACACAGTGGGGTTGCAGGCAAAATAAATACATTTCCATATTCATAGAAGGAAAAATATCGGCTAAATATATGTAGAATCAGAAGCTTTTCTAATGCGCAAACAGATTATTTTCAGATATTACCTCTAGAGAGAACATAAGAAAACAAAAATCAAATGAAGTCCAAAGAAGTAACTAAACTGTACAAACAGTACTTTACTAGTATAAATAAAAGTATTCAAAGCTAATAAGAACGATTTGTTGTTAATTCTGTTTTGTTCTACAAATTATTCTACTGGAATAAGTCTTTCGTCATTCACCCTAATGTAATTTTTCCTCACAGTCTTTTTGAAAGCTCCGGTTGATGGTTGAACAGTGTTGGACTTGGCGCCCTGCAGTGTTTGTGGTTGGTAGGAAAGGGAGAACCATCCCTATCACATTTTTATAGACGGCATAAGAAGACAACTGAATTGTGCAGCACCAACACATAATAATAATGTAAAAAGGCGAGGTTAACCCACTACATAATAAAACCCACGCTGCTGAAAGTAGAAAGCATTTACAGGACCTGGAAATGTTCCCTCCAATACAGGAATGACACACCACTTAACATTACTTACAATATTATTTGTATCTCCTTTCCGTAAAATACCTGACATTACACACTATTTAAAATTTACATACACACTTAGTCGCTTAGCCAATTTACTTAGGAGCTACAAAAATTACTCACAGTATAATTTGTGCCTCTTTTCCCATAAAGTACCTGAATTTAAGCACCACTTAAACTGTACTTATGAACTATTTAGAATTACTTACAGTATAATTTGTGTCTCCTTTTTGGGGGGGGATTCTACAATTTTCTAAGATCCAGAAGCAGGCTGAAGACGTTTATTAGACTTTAAAACATAAATGCAGCGAGAGTCACCAGCAATTCTTTCAAAAAGTTTCGAGCAGGAAGCAAAATTAATGTTCTAATGACAGACGGTTTATTTTCTTTTCCAGCTGCATGTGCCAACTCTTCAATGAAAAGATCGTTCTCCTGACAGGACTCTGCGAAAGTAAACAAAACCAAGTCCTGAAGCTCTTTTTAATTGGAAGAGAAGGGAGTCTGTGTGTGGGTGTGTGGCGGTCAGCTCTTGTCTCCCAGGACCATTCACTCTGCTGCTACAGATACAGCCTGAGCTACATCCAATTAAGCGGAGCTCAGAGCTCATCACCAGCCTTTGGTCTCTTTGATATCCCTGGCTTGTTAGTCAGCGGGAAGACAGCAAGCATAAAGAATACATTTCTATTTATATATGCTGTATACTGTGCATCAGTAAGTTTGCTTATCCTCTTTATTTTGTAAAGAATGTGGTTGTCAGTGAATCGTTGTTTGTTTAGAAGATTTTCCACATGGCAAAGCTGATGATTCTGAATCATACAAGACTGCGAACTAACATTCCTGTGCATCACATCAGTCTCTATGAACTGCCCTGACTGAGGATCATAACTGGGACTGAAATGGTCAGAAAAACCTACTTTAGTGTTAGCTGACTGCCGATTCTAATTGCTTGAATAAATAAGATTTCTTGGTGGGTAATATCAGCGAATTTCTAACTGGATATTACACCACGTACCACTTAAATGCAGGTTCAGACCAGGCACAAGGATCAGCAGAACAAGATGCAAGGCTTTAATCTTTGCTTTACCAACCAGTCGTTATGTAAAGATCTCAGGTCACGCTGATGCCACAATGTTGAAAGTCGAATTTCCCATTAAAGGAGTCCATGGTTACTTTTAAAACTTTTTCTGTTTTATGTCCAGCTTCTTTGCCTCACTCTAATTACGAATAAAGACAAATTTTAAGGCTGATTAAATAGTTTTTCTTTCTTTCATTGGAAGAGAGATTCTTCTCATATTCTTAAAAGGTGTTGAATAGATGGATGCTGAAGTTGCTGTTACTAAAACCTTCAGTTCTCATTACACCTTAGTGAAGGCTAAACTTGAATAAAGCAGCGGGCAGTGCAATGGAAATGTGTCAAAATCTCTTTGTGACAAAGACAAAAATAGGTTCTGATTCTAGTAAGCGGATAAACTGTTAGCAAAGAGAAACATGGCTGCTTGTTTAATTAGGTACAGATGAATGAAGGGATGCTAGCAGGCTGCTTATGCCCCCACTGATACCTTTGATTTGATATCTACCCTTCAGCAAAAAGAGCCTTCTTTGAGCTATTATCACTGAGGTGTTGGTGGTGTTCATGTCGATGTCCCGAGGCATACACGTGCCGCCTTTGAACAGGAAGGCTTGAGGCCAAAGACTCTGGTCATTTCCATATCACACATCACCTGCTCTTTTGATCTGGGGAAAGAGTACGAGGAGACGCTGGTGTGAGGATTAGTGAAGCCTAATACAAATGCGGTGGATATGAGCTGCTCAAAAGCAAGTGCACATGCTGCCGTGATTTCAATCACACTGGTTGTTTCGAATGTGTTTGTTTTTTTTTAGACAGACTGACAGTAGTAGTGTTGTTCTAGGTGGTGACTTCAATCTCCTGAGTCAAAAAGTCCACTGCTGATTGAACCATCTCTACAGCTGCTGCACTGGATGATCTGGAGACAGATATCTGTATGTCTGTTGTTTGGTCAGTGCTCAGAATGCACACAGTCTCAGAACTGTTGCCTATTCTCTGGTGATGGTTTTATCAGCTATTTTAAAACATAACCTCAATCTACTCACGCTGTAATCAATGAATGGTGCGCTGAGCAGAAGGTCTTGTACAGATATTAGATTACTGTCTGGATATTCATTATCTACACTCGAAGCCCCAAAATACTGGCAGCTGTATCCAGAGGTTGAGTCAAAAAAACAATAACCAGTGAGTTTTCAGGTTGTTTGAAGTATTGTAGTTAAAATTTGCACAAAGATTCAGCGTGCCCTGAAGACTTTTCCTTTAATGCCACCATCAGGTTCAGTTACGTGGTTCAGAGTGAAATATCTCCTCTATTGGATAAAATCACTTTAGCATTTCATCAAATTTAAATGTGCAGGCTTGTAAGGTTTTGGGTCATCAGGATTAAATGCCTCTATGATAGGTTTACTAGCATGGTAACACGTTAATTTAAAGGGGCGGTGCACATTGCTGGGCAGTCAAGGTTCTGGTTGCCTAGGTAACCCTCGAATTTATTTGCCACTTTGTCATATTGTTACTGTAACCTGGTAGTTTAATAATGAATGACGACCAAAAGTTTTTATTATAGTCAAACCAACCAGTTATGATTCCTCATGAGTGATCAACCAAGACCCCCATTCACAACCCACTCAGAGGCACAGCAGAGTGGAGTCTTAACTTAGCAGAAATCACTGTCATAAAGTACGGACTGCAGGCTCAAATGGAGACTTTTGAGACCAATTTCTTAAACAGAAAATAAACTTTTACTGAGGTAATCTGAAAAGGGGCAAAAAATAAAACAACAGAGCAAGCACATGAAGGAGGGCAACAGCGACAAAGGATGACTCAACAAAGAGGAGATGAAAACTGAGGATTTAAATAGATAAAGGAAGATAATCAAGGAGAACGGAAACGCCGCGTTAACATAGCTCAGCTGAAACTAATTAAGACAATGACAAGAGAAGTAAAACTTACAACAAAGCACAAGAGACAGAGAACCAAATGGGGAGAAAATGGGAGAAATTTTACATACCCCCCTAAAATTTTTGAAAGTGTTAGAAAATATGTTATTCATAATTCAATTGGTGGTTACAGAACAGCGCAGAATTCATTATTAAAGCAAGTCATCCACCGCACTGGTCAGCTAACAACAAGCAAAATATAATACCGCTGTTCAACCTCAATCATTTTTCTTTTCTTGTTCTTTTTCATACAGCCCTGCCCACTCGAGTATCTGCAGCCGCCCACCCCCCGGCGCGCTCATCGTGAATGGGGCTTTTGTGTCTGTGTCATTTGCTCTTTAATTCTTCTTTTGCCTGGCAGCAAAACATCCACCTCCTGTCCTGGATAGAAAAGTCATTACAATTCTCCCTGTGGTTTCGTGTTTTTTTTCTATTGCGTTTCATCTGCCCTCTTTTCTATTTATATATTTAATGGAGCAGCAGCCAGTTTCATCGCTAGTCACTGTATAATATAAAAATGGCTGTGCAGCTCTTACTCAGCACTAATTCCCCCCGATTATAACCCTCACTGTGACACCATCATTTTACTGTCGCTTGTAATGATTAGTCTTGTTGTTGCTCCTGTCAACATAATCAGGGTCTGTATCAGGGGTGTGGAAGGTTTGAGTATGTGTTTCATGAGTTTTTTTAAAAAATCTTTATTTGCAAGCTACTAGCTACTCCAGCTTTAAAGTGTATAAATGATTTCTGCTGTATTTTTTTCCTTCTTGATTCTGGATGATGTAAGCAGGAGGGGTTTTCCTTATATGGCCATCTCAGAAACACACAGAGCCCAGTACAGCGCCCCCACCCACCACGGAGAAAGCACAAGACAGGAGAGCTCTGTATGAAGTCTTTCTAGCAGCAAAGAAAACCTCTAGCAGCTAAATACATGCAGACAAAGCCATAACTTTACTTTGAGTGGTCACTAGGACATACAAACTCCATATACAGAATCACCAGTCTGTAGCCCATCTCTCTTTCTTGTCCTCTCTATGAATGGAAGATGCAAAAAAAAAAAAAAGGTAAAACATATGTTAGCCATGCTAACCAGCATCGTTCTGCATTACTTTGATATTTGAAAAACAACCAACAGATTTCTGTGACAGACTCAGATTTTCATCATTGCGCACAGAGATTTCTCCAGATTTTGAGACCTTGTTGATGATATTATGCTTTATAGACACAGAAGACACAGAAGTCGTCCGCAGGTGCGCATTCACTGTCAAAATAAAAGAAGCGCACCAGATAAGAAGTTGCAACACGTGTTTGCGTACATAAGATTTTCTGGAGGAGGACAGACATTTGTTTAGAAGATGTCGAAGAAGCAAGCTCCTTTAAGCAATTACTTTGGTGTTCCTCCACCTCCAAAGAAATGTCAGAAGGAGTCCGAACCACAAAAGAAGCGCATATTCTCGGAAAAGCGGTTGCAGGAGGTGAGCTGGCTTCAAACAAATGATGAACGCACAGAGACGTGGTGCAGAATATGCCGAGAAAATCCCACTCTAGCGGACAAAAACAGTGCCTTTTTATATGGACGCAAATGTGAGCATGTGCGCGTTGGAACTTCTTATCTGGTGCGCGTCTTTTATTTTGCCAAAAAACCTAATGAGCTTCAAAATCTTCCTCCGGCTGTTTCTTTTTAGTTTCACTTGCTTTTCCAGTTTTCTGCTGCCCCTGTCCCAACTGTTCTTAGATGTGTTACTGCCACTGTTCATTCAATCCCTGCACTCCTGGCTCAGACATCAACACAGACCCAGTGTTAAAAATGTATCTTTTTTTAATCTAACTTGTTGTTATTTGTTCATAAATTTGCTGGGTTGGACTCTATTTATAGCTTATAAATGAAACTGTGAGTGCTGGCCTGTTTACTTCTGCAGCAGCTGCCTGTGACGTCTTTGTTATTTTCCTTTTCACGCTGACTGTTTTTCAGTCTCACTTTGGCCACATTTTAATGATAGTGTTAATAACCACATGTAAACAGTTAACGCTTACAGTGACAATATAGGAGCAAGATGCATTTGAAAACTGCTTGTCCTCCATGGTTTAGGGTAGTTTATAGGTTTGGGCTTGCAGAGACGTGTCCTGAGTTCTGATCCATACAAATGCCTTTGAAGAGAGACCGGCAGCAGAGCGAGCGCGTGAATCATCCTCTGCTCTGTTGCCCTCTATCTTCCAAAACATGGTGACTCAGTGACAGATGCAGAACTGACTCCTGCCATCTCTTTCTCAAACACAACTTGTCAGTCAGGTTTATATGACAATATGTTATTTAATGAGGCCAGCTGGGAGACACGCCACCACGCTGTGGCAAGTGTCTGTGTACTGGTGTGTGTTATGAACGTCTTCTCTCAGCTGCAGACAATAAATGCCAGCTTAATCCAAAAAAAATCCCTTCAGGACCAGTCGAGCACCTCCGACAGAGAGACGAGCGGGGCGCAGTCACCAGCCTGAGGCGTTAGACACAGAGATTAGCTCGTATTAACAGCTGGGCCCGTCTTTCAGTTGATAGGAGAGGCGCTGTGGAAAATTTGGCTGTCTGTTGGAGATTGTGGTAGAAATGTATTCATCAGGAAGTACACAGATGACAATAAAGAAGTTCCACTTGTTTTTGTAGTGGAAGGGAGAGCTCTGACTCGAGCACATGCATCCAAATCAGTGTTCAAACAGACTGAAATCATTGTAACCAACTGATAATAGTATTATAGTAATAATAGTATCATATTAATTTTATTACTGCTACTACTTACTACTAATAAAAAATAATGTATGTGATGCTAAATTGGTTGTGAGCTTGAATGTTGTATTGGTTGGACTGTATCAAAAGTCTCATTTTAGTTTAAGCCACTTTTAACAGTTGGTCACATGACCGTTTCTAAATTACCTAGAAAATGCTTTCTGGTTGTTATTACTATAGTTATACCATTACAGTTGGATGTCCTGAGACCGGTCTCGAGACCACTTTTACGTGGTCTTGGTCTTGTCTTGGTCTCGTTGTCTCAGGTCGAGATAGTGGTCGGGAGATTTGGAGTCAACAGCATCCATGACACACAACGTAACGTTCGATAATGTGTCATGCGCAAAAGCATCAGCTCTAAGAGCCGTGCTTAGAGAGTGCTTTGTAGTGAATCAGAAGAGTCAACTCCTCACTTAATTTCCTTTCGCTGCTCAGCTCTCACACAGTGGCTCAGCTATGCTCCAATCCCTGCATATTGTGGCCAATCACATGCGAGGATATAGGATAATATCATTATGTGAAAAACAGAGAGGGTGAGAGATGCGACGGTCAAGTGGAGCGTGCGTCTGTCCTCTCAGTACGCGAGTGAGACAGTAGACAGCGGTGAGGAGGGCTGTGCGAGTGCATAACACATAAATATGCCTGACACCAGTAAACGAAGCAGCATCTGGCTGCAGTTTAAAGACTTTTTGGTCTCGGTCTCGATCTTGGTTTCGTCTCGACATTGTCTTGGTCTTGGTTTTGTCTTGGCGGTCTTGACTACAAGTCTGTATACCATACATCTTAGGACTAAGCTGTTATTTATGCTCTAATTTACAGTTTTGATATTTCATAACTAAATATGTAATCAATTTAGGATTCTTGTTCAGTAAAAGTGATAAAGAAACTTTTTCTTTAAAATTCCCCCAAAGATCGCAGGGCTGTTAATCTTGGAGGTGTTTCACATATTATTTATATAAAACCTGTGAAACATAACAGAAACATAACAGAATTACTGTGTTCAGCTACTTTGTGCAATCTGTTTGACAGAAGTGTTGATTATTTTAACAGTTACTGTGAAAGCTATAATTTATGACGCTGTAAATTTTCTATTTCCGACTTTGACCAGCACCTCTGATTCTAACCTCGATTCTGCAAAACCTCATCCTAACAGATCCAATGTGCCTAAATCAGGGATGCTATACTTATTTCACATTGTGGGCCACATACTGACGACTTTGATAGCAAGTGAGCCCGAACCAGTGAAACTACATGAAAAATGTGCAGAATTACAGAAAAAGCTAGTTTATTGCCCAGTATGGGCTATAATTATAAAATATTAAAATATACCTTTTTTTAGGACTTTTCTGTAGACTTAATTACTTTTTGTGTAAAATGGATTGCAAATAGTGGTGCACTCCTTCATATTTGGTGAACTCCTTTCATATTTTCAAAAGCCATCCAGAGGGCCGGATTGGAGTCATTGCCTGGGCGATTCTGGACCCCAGGCCTTATGTTTGAGAACAATAGGACAATAGCAACAAGGAGATGGAACTGTGCGATACACCGTGGACAGTCTTATCACGGGGGATAGTTTTCTCATATTTTCTCCTCTTCCATCACTTTTCACTGAAAACCCTTTCATACGTTTAATTTTACTTTCTTAGGGCCCGAGCACTAGTGTGCAAGGGAGCCTAAACAAGCTCACCTATGTGTTGTTAAACGAATTCCTACAAACACATTGTTTGAGGTACATGAATGAAAAATGTAATGAGGTACATCATTACATCAGAAAAGTGCAAAATGAACAAAAAAGTCTTGTGGTCCATAGACCCAAACCCAAAAGGAAGTCTGCTATTTTGAATTGAAGGTGACATTTTGGTGCCGATTTTGCCATTTCCAGGTGTTGTATTTTTGAAAACTCTTCCTAGGAATTTTATTGGATCAAATTCCTATTCGGTAAGATCAACTACACACCTGGGCCATATTAAATCGCTGAGCTTTTGAGTTTACGTCATAGGGCGTGGCCGTGGTGCCACTGCGAATTTCAATCATTCGACATGTAATCTCACTTTGCACCGTTGGCTATAATCCTCATTGATCTAGATCGGATTTTAACTGGTGGTTCCACACATTATATGCATCAGTGTGACATTACATCAGATGGTAATCTCTAACGCCACCTGCTGGGCGTAGGTGTTGGGCGTGGCTCAATGCGCTGGGATGCGAGGGCCCTCTCAACGCTGCTTGCAGCTATAATTTAATTTGTGATTGTTGCTGTTTAATCAGTGCTTACATACACACACAAAAGATTTTTCACCTTCAATAAACATGAAGCAACTAAAGTTTCATTTTTTACAAGGCACATTTTCCTTAATGATTAATTATCATTAAGGAAAATGTGCCTTGTAAAAAATGAATGTATACCAGCAGAGTACATTTCATTTGACCAGATTTCATTAAATGTAACATTTTAGATTAAAATGTTCAATTTTTACATAATTAATTTTGCATAAATTGGTAAAAATTTGTATTTTAAAATGGTTTTGTATTGTGTTCCTCTTCCTGTACCAAGAAACAATATGGTTTACAGAGCCTGAGTGTTTTTTCAGTTTCTGACTAAATAAATTGAGTGTTTATTTGAAGCCTCATATCGAGTGTTGGGTAACCAGTGAGCTGTAGGGGGTGGACGAGGAGGGTGTTGGTGGATGAAGCTCTCTGCCAGGAGGAATTGATCCAGTCTGGAGCTTCGTCTCCTGCTGATTCATCCGCCTCTAACATCTGCTCTGCTCACATCAAACGTCACTGATCAGCAGTCAATCGCTGTTCATCAGCAGGGTGCTTACGCACACCTATCAGGCTGGCCTTTTGTGTGTATGCTTGCAACATTTCATGAAATAGTGAAACAAGCAGAACAACTTGTTACTTGTTTGTTTGCAACAGTTATTGAACCCAAAAGAAGGACGTGTATCCTCACGTAGTTTTTAAATGCACAATCCATCGTAAAGTAAATAAGACGAGACTCCTGTGACAGTTTAAAGACGTTCAGCTGCAAACATTTCCGCTGTGACATTAAACGGTCTTTAACCTGCCAGCTTCCCCCGTGTGATGAGATCCTGTGTGAGAATACGGTGCAGATGATTATCCGCTAAACATCACAGACAGCACATGGGCCTTGTGTTGTGCCTCTTGCCTACCAGCATCATAAAACTGAATACTGCAATGACAACATGTCTGGAGCAGATGAATCCCTCGTGTCTATGTGAAAACTTCAAAAAATGTCCTGAACTGATTCTTCCAACATTATTCAGATACTTCTTATGAAAAAATGACTTCACATTCCTGTCTGGCATTCTCAGCATTTTGTATTTTTGATTACTTATGAGATAGTGTTGTTCTGGGGTTATTATTAGTTCGTCTTAGTTGAAGTTTAGTCTAGTTTATGTTATCGTCCATCGTCTCTTTGTTTATGAGTCTTTTGCTGTTTATCACGTGTTATCTCCTTGCCTATGTAGGCTACCCTTGTGTCTCTCTCCTCTGTGTCCCTCCTCCTCTCTCGCTCGCTCCCTCTGTCTCTCGTGTGCCAGTTCATGTCTCAACATGTTTCCTGTTTTATATTGATAGTCTTATTTCCATGTTCAGTGTGTTTACTTTTGTTTTCCCTATGGTGATGTGTTAATTCGTGTCAGCTGTGTTTCCCCAGGTGTTTCCACTTCCCTCATTACCCTTCTGTGTATTTAAATCCTCTGTCTCCCTCTGTTCAGTGTCAGGTCATCTGTATTGCTTCATGTCTTGGCTCATGGTTTTTCATGTTTCTGTTCAGGTTTCTGTTTTCTCTGCCTCAAGTCTTGTTTTTTTTTTTTTTTTGTCTTGTTTAGTTTAGTTTCTATTTTAGTTTTATCCCAGTTCGTCTTGCCTTTGTTTTGTGTTTTTTTCCCCCCTTCTCTTCCCCCTATCAGCCAAATAAACAGCTCGCTTTTTGTTATACCTTAGTTTTCTCTTTCCCGTGTCTGCTTTTGAGTCTGCTCTGCAAACAGACCGACCATCCTGGCCGTGACAGCTTGTCTATGATCCCGTTTGTCAATTCCACTCGTACTCCTACAATCAACTGATTTCACCTTGTGTGCTGGAGGAGTTCAGTAGTTCTGGACACTACTTTTACTTTTATTGCACATAAGAGGACAATGGTAAAGTAGAAACTGCAACCAGGTCAGAAACAACTGCATTTTGCTGCTAACACAACTTCTGGTCTTTTCAAGCACTTGCACAGAAAGCATGCTAAGGCTAAGCTAGCTAAATAGCGTGCTAATACTAAGCTAGCCAAGAGCCCAGGATGTTGTTAAAGTCGTGTAAATGCTGACCCCAGCCCAGCAGCCAGACCCTAATGGTTCATACTTAGTATAGTGACTTGTATCGATGTGTGGGTCTGTAGCCTAAAGGTTTATATATTTTATGGATCAACGCAAAAGTAATGTAACGAGTAGTATTATAAATTGCTTTTTTCTAAGTAACTTACTGCATTACTTTTAAGAAACATTTTGGGGTAATAATTACTTTTTTGAGTAAGGACTTAATTCTTAATGATGGTGGCTGCTCTCAAAGCAGAGCCAATGAGAACCCAATGATATCAATAATGGAATCAGAGTTGCTAAATCTTTTTTTTTTTTTTTTACTTCTAAGTATATCAGCTGCACAAACAGAGCAAACAACACTGTGGCATGGACTTGTACTAGTTAAAAAAACACGATATGAAACAGTAGATTTTTTCTTTGAGGAACAATGCCACTCTCTTCCTATGTTTTTTAAATATTTAACTCTGTTCTTATTTGTAGAAACTGAACAGTCGGGCTTCCTCACTTCCTTTGTAACGTCAGCCAAAGCCGGCTGAAGACCAGACTCCCCTGAATCATATTTGGTACTGTCACTTCAGATCATCCTCCCTGTCATCCTGCTCTCTCCCCCTGTCATGATTCAAGCGTGCTTTGTAGGTGTGTGTTCAGATGGTCCGGAGCTGCTCCAACAGAATCTCATTATCGTGGCTTCTAAAAGCGTTTGACAAAGCCAGTGGGAGGAGAGCGCTGATACATGTCCGGTGTTGCCTCCTACTACGAGGCCCAGTTTCATTTTCGGTGCCCTCATTCCTCTCCGAGGGTTTCTATGGCAACAGAGCAACGAGGGGGAGCCAAAAAGATCAACAGGTGGAGAGGACGTAACATCGTGCAGAAAATGTCAGAGCTGGCGCTCGGTCTCTGTTATTCATCAACGTAAAATGATTTGTGCCACACTAAGAGAGCACAGAGCAATCTGCACAAGGCACGGATGCGTCCTCTTGTGCTCTTCTATAACATCCAATTTCCTACAGAAGTATTTCCTGCGCGCAACAGCTTCCCCGCGGTTACACCGACTTCCTGAGAGGCAGGTGAAAGGAACGCTGATCATTCACGGTCTCATATTTTCATGACAATGAGAGCAGGATGTTCCACTTCCAGTGTTTCAGGGGCTAATTCCCAGTGGCAGCAAGACCAGCTCCAGACCCATTTTTAGCTTCACGCGAAACCACAAGGGATTTGGGCTATTTTAACATCTGCTACATACCTATTTAAAAACAATAAGATGTGACCTGAAAAATCATTTGCCCAGCTTTCAAAAGCTTGCAAGACATCTTGTGCCTTTTGATTTAGCTCCAGAATCTGCTTTGCTTTCATGCCACCGCCCGCTTAATCATGTCAGCGGTAGACGTCACCTTTCTTTTTCTTCTCTTTTTTTTTCACAGAGTGGGTATCTTGTTCTGCAAGGAGCCCTCTGTGTATGTAGGTCACAGTGAACAGCGAGCTCGTAGATCACCACGCAGAACGGCATCCATCTCAAACAGCTGCGGCCTGAAAAAAGACAGACACAAAGAGTTTTACGTCGATAGCTTGATAATCGCTCACCATTTTCACTCCAGGTGCAATCTACTGCATCCAAACCAGTTTAGGCTAATTTGCTGTAAAGTGTTATAAGTAACGTTCCCACTCAGTGGGAGCGTCACAGCGGGTGGTAATTTTTTTTTTCTTTTTACGCAGACGGTAGTGATGAAACAGCGTGTCACACAGATATGCAGCTTAAAAAGCCAGAAGGTGGGCTTCTGTTCAAATCCAACAGTTTTCAATGTTGTGCAGCAGAGTCTGTATCTGATTTGGTGAAACTTGCAGAGATAGAAAACAGGGAGTATCAGCTTCTAATCCAGCGCTGTTATTGGTAAAACACTGGTGATGTACACACATGTCCATCTGCTGTCAGACCACAGCTGCCCGCAGCTTTGACAGCTTGTCGTTTTTCATACTGAGCAAACATGTCGGTGGGTGAACCATCAGCCTAAATGCAGTTTTGTCTCATAATAAAACTTGCCAACAGTATGCATAGATTTGCCTTTATGCCATTCTTACTTGGAGAACAAGACATTTATGTCAGCTGACGTTACAAGTTTTGTCTTCCTCCATCAGATAATGTAGCATGTCGATCAAAAGCCCGCATGATTCACAAGGGCCGCAAATTACAGGACATGATTGTGCAAGATCTTTGTGAGGGCTGGAGGGGCAGCACAACCGGCTTTGATGTCTGAGCTGCGGTGCTGCTGTCAGATACAGAAGTGTAAACAAGTGCCAGAATACTAAATGTAACTGCAAGTGTGTCTGTTGTTGTTTTTGATGAACGTTGGAAGGAAGGAAAATGATGGGCCCAGTGCCATAAAGCAAACATTATGCATAATGTCTTAAAGTGTAATGAACCGGGTGACGGGTAGCCGCTCTGCCGCGTCTATCAGTGTGTTCAATCAAAGAGCTAAGCTTGAAAAATTAACAAGAAATGACGCAACACGTGCAATCACTGCGATCAGTCACACTGAACATAGATAATGTACTTTGCAAACTGCCATCTTTCTTCCGTCGCACCACAGTGTGAGCTACGCTCTGAGCCGATGCGATTATTTGACAGATTTTTACAAATGAAACTTGATTCACCTCAGTTAACTCAGTGAAAGACGTGAAAAGACGCGAGGTTCTGTCAGTCCAATCGGTCTAATGATAGACGCTGTGGCTCAGGAGGTAGAATGGGCTGTCTGCTGCTACGTGTGTGCAGAAAAGTGCTTGTGTTTACTATAAAAAGGACTTCATGACTGTGGACATAAATGAGTTAACGTGGGTGTAAAGTATTGCTAAAAAAGTACTATATAAATGCAGTCCTTTTATAAGCCATGTGATGCATATTACAGAGTAAAAGTCAGGATATCACATAAATATGCACACTTGTTTCATTCTGTTATAGAGTAACAGAGTAACTGCTTTTTCAGCATGATCACACAACGTACTAAAAATCTGTTTTTAATTAGTAGATATGGAAATTGAACTATTACTTTTTTATTCTTCATTAGATGTGTGCTTTTATTTTGCTTAGTCTACTATAAATCTTAATGTCACAGTAGGCTTCATAGGAACTACTTTATGGATGACTGCACAGCTTCAAAAACCCTGCATCTTCTGACATCCTGACACTGGATTAAGCTGCCTCTGACGCCAAGCATGCGACAAGCAAGAGGTCCGCCTGAGATATTTTCCCAGAGTCAAAAAAACGGAACTCTGTAAAATGAGGTCCAGAAACCCTGTTCAAATGGATGAATCTTCATCCATCCATTCATCATCTCTCTGCGTGGGTGCTATTCACTTTAAGGCAATCGTATTGTATTTTGTATTTTAAGAAGTTTGCAGTGCAGTAAAAACAAGTGCATTTGAATATACTTGACATATTAACACATTCATTGTAATGTTTAGTAAATTCATTTAAATGTTTACTGATAAATATCAAGGGACTGAATTTTTTGATCAAAGGTGAAGATTTTGCATTTATTCAGGCTTTATGTATTGTTATAAAGGAGGGGTCAAAGGTCACATGCAACCTGACATTTTTAATCTTTACACAGTAACAATGTTCCCTCTAAGCTGCGCGCATGCGCAATCGTGCACTGCTGGCACGGTCTCTGCACACAGAAAATCTGCGTTGCGCACAAAAAAAAATCTAACCTCAATAGAAATTAAAATTAAAACTTTAACAATTCTGTTTTGCAGTGTTAGTCAGTGAGTGACTGGCTGCTCCCGTATGGGATTACAACGATGCCACCTTATCCCATAGTCCAGCCAATAATGCGATTCACATTTGTATATACGCAGCTAATCAACGTCATTGACAGGCTATGACAGCGTCCTTATGTGCCACACCGGTGTTTTAGCTAGGAAAGCGGCGTGGCTGATGTGGAGTGAAGCCACGTTAATGACAACGTGTACAACCATTGGAGATGTGAGCAGGACAGACGGAACAATTGACGGAAACAGTGTGGACTTTATACCAGTTTTTAAATTGTGTTGATAGGTCACGTAAAACCAGAGTTGTGATAAAAATATCTGCAATGTTTGGTTTCCTTCCTGAATACTATCATTGTTTATATTTCCTGCAGGGAGAAATGGTAAAAACGGCGTTTTATAAGGAAAACGCTCGAAAGCACTGTCCGCCTGTGAGCAAAAACAAAAACAAAAAACCCCCACCCTTTCCTATTGGTCGAAAAATGTACCATGTTGACCAATCAAAAAATGATATGGCAACATGGCATTTAGTTGTTTAGGAAAGGGGGGAAGTTTTAGGAGTGACGGTGTTTTGAGATGTGAGAGATTTGTGACGTTTAACGCAAATCTTGTGTAGTTAGTGTGTAGTGTAGTCAATAGTTTTGTTGTGCGTCCGAACAATGAGGCGACTGCTGAATGTTACAGGTGTTACAGGAGTGATACATCTCCTGCTGTCAGGCCTGCAGGTATCAGGCTGTTGTTCTCCTGGACAGAAATTATTTTTTGGAGTGGCACAAATAATTTGTGTGGCATCAAATTTGATGCAGAACAGCTGATTGTTCTGTAAATAGTTTGAAATGTTTATTTAAAAAAAAAAAAACCCCGCCTTGGCTGCATTTTTAGGCAAACAGCTGCAAAAAACTTTGTTGTTTGCATAACTCAGTTACTTTTTTTGAAGAAGTAACTATATAATTAATTGCCCAACATTGGTCATTATATACTGTATTTTGCAGACAGAGTTACAGGACTGTCTCCCAGACCACAGACTCATAATACAAGTCAGAGCTTTATTTAAAAAAAAAAAAAAAGTTTTGTTTTCAAAATTGGAGTTCAAGTTATTTTTACTTCCAATAGTGCCATGAACAAGATTTTTTTTTTTTTTAAATTTTCATTGTAAGTGGGCTAAAGCAGTTAATTAAAAGTAGTCTAAGATAAATGTAAATGCTGTAATTTGATTATTTTAATTAACCATGTAACTTGGATGGATTCTATGCTGGCGTGACCACAGTGCACACGTCTGCTGTTGCTCACAGTGGTCCAAGGGATCACTCAGGGAGTTTGTGTGTTCGCTCAGACACATGAAAAATTAGAGGGAACATTGCACAGTAGGTATATTTTGACAATACACAGCACATATAGTTCCTAAGTTATAAGGTTTTTGTCCATTTCTGACCACTAAATAGGTAAATTGATCCCTACAAGGTTCTATCAGAATTCCTTCAAAATGATCTGAGCCATCATGTTTACAGACAGAATGACACACATGCATTCAAACACCGCCGAATACATAACGTCTTTGGCGGAGACCACCAAGACTGATCAAAACTAAGCAGTGTTAATGCAAGGACTGCATGGTAACATCAGGTGGAGTGCATAATAAGTTTGGAAAAGGCGGATGTGGTAAAAGGGCCGGCGTCGTATCAGACATCGGGAGGAGCGTCACAACCGCCTATTCTTTAACCTTTCTGAAAAAGATAACCCAACGTTCAGGCCGAGGCTCAGACTTCTGCCTCCTTTCTCACTCTTCTTTCTTATTTGAACAAAAACTGCGAACGCTTTCTCGGAGACAGTGTCAGATTAAATGATTATCACATCTCAGCTCTCTCTCACTCTCAGCGATGTTCGGCTTTTCTCTCTCTGCCGACATCCTCCCCCTGCGCTCGATTTAGTTCTGTTTGAGCATGACCCAACCCCGTGTCCTCGATCCTCAGTCGCTGCTAGGTTTACATGAACACACAGCTGCATGTGCTTCCAGATGCCTAAAATAAAAATCAGTGCAAGACTGATTTAGCTTTCGCTTTCAGACGAAATCTCCAAATGAAAACATTTTTATTCTGTCTTTCACAGAGGAACTCTTTCTAGACCGTCTGCTCTGGTTGTGGCTTAAAACAGTGCCGTCTCAACACTGACACGGGGCTCATATTAAAGTCTCAGCTCATCCACTACAACTGTCGCGTTGCGAAGTGTCCTCACCGGAGAACTTATCTATCAAGCAGACAGATTGTCGCTGTAATGTGAAAAAGCTGCATATGGGAGACGTAACACCAAACAACGAAACGCCGTCAGTGCATCTGCAGCAAGAGATGTTTCGGATCATTTCACAATGAGCCCGAGAGCTCCTGATCCATTTTAGTTCCTGTCTGGTAGCATAAGAAGACAGACAACTGTGTCCTCAAGGAGAAACGTCTGAATCCCCTGCAGCCCCGGCTCTACTTGGATAGGTATAAATAGAGCCATGCAGCACCTCCTCTCTTAAATCATTCTCTTTCCACTTAATATTCTCCTTACTCCTCTCCTCCTCCTCTTCTCGGTCTCATTTTCTTGCATCAATCCCTCTCTATCACTCTGTCTGTTTTGGCTTTTGGGAAAGTTGAGTGGTAATTGTTTTTTGAGGGATGATGTCGGGCAATCATGGCAGGTTATTTAATGTCATTTGCATAGGGAGCCTGGTGGAGTACAGTAAGCGTCGTCCTGCTGTGGGCTGCTTTTTGAGTGACACATTTCAGAGAGGGGGAAAAAAAACTCCAGAAAAGTATGACAAGCAAAGATATGTAGAGATAGAAGAGAGACAAAATGTGATGGAAATGGAAATTTATGGGCGTTGATGGCAGTTTCACCTCATTAGCATTTCCTCCTTCTCATCTTTCCTCTGCATTTACATCTAGTTATGCATCAAGGCGAGATTGAAATTTATCAAGGTGCTCGGCCATGTTTGTGTAGGCCTCATAGATTCAGATTTTAAAAGAAGGATTGCTCTTTGAAGCCACGGCGGCCAGGAAGTGATGGGGGAAGTTTGACGGAGAGGGGAGGGATGGATGGAAGGCGCTTTGATGTGCAAAAATAGACAACATTAAAAAGCCCCCTCACTAAAACACAACGTGGGCAGTGTCCTGCGTCTCCGGACATCAGCTTAGGTAAGTATAAAGTGCAGATAGTTGCACGTGGTTTTTATGGCAGATATGATTTTAGAAACTGTGAGCCTATTGTGCGAGGACTGCACAATCCAGGGTGCCATTTTTTTTCTTTTTTTTTACTCAGTGAACATCCATTGCGTCCATGCATGTTTCTCTCCTCCTGTTAGAGATGGCACTTCATCAATAAGCGTGCTAATTAAGATGCATCACATGGCTCAGCCTGATATACACAGATATAGCTAGAATATAAAACAAGAAAAAAAAATCAGTTTCAGGCCCTTGAATGCCTCCCATAGATGGAGTAATGTCTATTTTGAGCACTGAAGGGCTTTAGTGGTATCAACAAACAGCTGTTAAGAGTGAGTGAATGAGTGTAATTTATCTTTCTTGTGCTACACTCCCCCAGGCTTTACTGTGAATAGTAATATTGTTTATTTGTCGGAGGCTGTACAGGATGTTTGTTTGTAACATGGTTGTGTCCCCTAATGGATTTTGATCTGGTCATCACACGGGGCCGATGACCTAAGTGTACAGCAGCTATGATCAGGGGTTAATGTGGGCCGGAAAGACGTTCCTGCCCTTCGATTAATCAGCAGTTAAATCTGATATATTACTGTTGATCCTGGCGTTGCTTCCAGTGACGCCGTATTAGGTTTTTGATTCATACCTAATAGGAAAATAATGCCATCTCGCAGTCCGGTAACATCCAGTTTACCTCCCCTTTTTCTTCCTTTCTTTCCTTTTTTCCTTCTCATCCCTTTGATGCGTTCGCGGAGTGATATCGATACAGCTGTGGCTGCGGTATCTAGGTATTGCATCCATATTTAACTGGTCACTGGATTATATTTGTGTGAAATATGGTGTTAAATAGCTCTTTTCCTCACACTGCAGCATTACACCTGATCTTATTGTCCTCCCACCTGCCAAATCCCACTTTATCTCCTGCCTGTAATCAATATTCTCATATGAACAGTGCCTCATATGATTATAAAATCTACAACTTTAAACTGAATACTGAAACCACTAAGGCCGTCTCTGCTGGACAGAAACAGTTTATTTCACATGTCAAAATCTTTCTCTTTATCGATGAGTTCAAATTTCATTGGTCCTTGAGGGAAATATATGGAGACAGGTGCTGTTTCCGCTGCAAAGTGAGAGTCCAGTCCTAAATACCAGTAAGGAAGCTACTGGTAAACAAATAAATAAACAAACAAACACATAAATAAATATAACAAAGTTAAAATCAAAAAATTGTTTTGCATTGTATGACTGAAATGATTTACTTGAGGAATCTTTACTTAAGGGTTAGCAACATATGTGATAGGGAAATCACATTTTGGGAAGGGCTTTTGCCACCCAGTGCCCTCCCTCTGGATGCACCTCTGACTTTGAGGTCAGGGGTGAAGACATTAACAGTGGGAGTGAATGTTTCAGGATTACAGGGTCTGACTGCATCTAACTGCGATAGATGAAGGGAGGATCACCTCATATGTGGGCGGAGCTTTACAATTCATACACATTCATCTCCTTTGTCAGGCACAGTGGAAACAGAAGCAACAGGTGGAGATAAAAGCAGAGCTACAGAGAATGAATTTTGTAGAGTTTTGTGTTGTACAGTTATCCAACTCAAAATGAACCATAAAATAATGGTTTTGAAACACCCGAGGACAGTGACACAAGCTGTAAACAACTCTGACATATCATCATCTTATTGAATTGTTATGACAGCAATTCTAAGAACCGCTTTCCCTAAAAACGAACTACACCCTTACTGCTTTCATAGTAATTAAGAGAGCAAGTAGCAGCCAGGTGATGCTAAGCACCTGATCATCAATAATTGTGTGCACCTCTGTAAAAACAGAGGTTTTGGTAGTTTGAGGTTCTGAGAATTCAGATGAGTGTTAACACACAAGAAGAAAGACATCAGAAATTGGGACACTTGATTGCACAGCTTAAGTTCACAAAGTTTTACCTGAACAAAGCACGGAAAGACTTCTGGATCACTAACCTTTAGACGGATGATACTAAAGTGGAGATGTTTGGGCTTAACGCACACCACTACATTTGGAGAACATACCAGCTGTCATGCATGGTGGTGTACTGAAGTATTCTGGAGTCAAATCTCAGGCCATCTGTCTGGCAGCTAAAGCTTGGTCCAAACTCAGTCATGCAACAGGACAATGATCCCAAGCACAGCAACAAGAATCAAGGTGCTGCTATGGCCCGGTCAATGTTTAGACCTCAACTCAACTAAAGTGCTTTGGCAGGACCCTGAGAGAGCTCCGCATAAACAAATACCTGCAAACCTCAATGCACTGAAGCAATGTTGCATAGGACAGACAGACACATTGACATTAGAGTGACATAGAAAACAATCATTTCAAGTTTTTGCTGCTAAAAGTGGTTCCACAAGCTAACGAATCCTGTTTTTCACAGGACTGTACGTAATCTGCAACATTAGTAACTACCAGGTGTGCTGAATTGTGGAAAAAATAGATAACATACCTCTGACATATGTGTATCTCATATATTACTGTACCTTTAGCTTCTCTCATACAGTAAAAGCTGAAGCTGCCCATGGTGTGAGTGAGATCACCACCTGTTCCTGCTTTAGCTCTGTCTGAGGCTCTTCAATCATCCCACAGATAGCAGAGCTGACAGCTGACATTTTTAATTTCAGTTTAACTTCATAGCTAAAATGGCTCATGAGATAAAAGCTTGTCGGAACAAGGCAAACACAGCACCCTCTTGGAAGTGCATGCAAATGAAGATGAATACTCTTTCTGACCAAAGAGAGGAAGGTGCTGGAGCTGAAGGTTTTTACGGCTGGAGCTCTGAAGCTCACACGGACTGCAAGAAGCACATATGGGTATTGATGTATGAAAACATCCGACCAGTCACCCCCCCCCCCCCTCCCCCGCCCCCTCCTCTGTTCAAGACTGTCGCAGGAAGGGGAAAAAGTCTCCAGGTGTGAATCTGAAAAGTGTCTGTGCTGACAGCAGAAGTGATGAGGCTGGATCATGAGGGGGTTTCATGCTGGGTGGTTTTCTGACTGATGGGTGTAATAAATCATAACAGCAATAAAGTCTGCCTGGAATACTGACAGGAAATCGCTGAACTCCTAAGGCAGAAGCTCAAAACAGCGCATTACAGCGTCTTTGAATATTGTTAAGTTGATATTGTTGACAGGGCGGGACAAGGGTGGCGGAGTGATTACTTTTTCATTTGGAGAAGTGGCGAATAAATTTGTCATTTCTTCCGAAAAATAATCTCACTCGTCAACTTTTCGGTATCCTCTTACTCTAGTCAGACAGGGCAGCGTCGGACACTTGACAGCTTGTCAGTGCATAACATGACTTATATACAAAGACACACTTATTAACCCTTTAAGACCTACCATAGAACCAAGTTCGCCAGAGCTTATATTATATTTTTACATGCTGTGGAGCCATTTTTGGGAGCATTTCAAGTTGCTATACATCAATACAACCATTATAGCCCAAACTTTAATAATATGTCTGCATTAGGTGCATAGTAATTACATAAATTGCAAAAAAGTGCAATAAACTACAAAAAAATTGAAAATCGTTTTTGTTTTTTTAACATATATTTCTAGTTAGAGAAATTTAAGAGGCTTATCCCTCAAAACTGTAAATACAAAAAAGTTACACAAACTAGTTTCCCACCACAGGAAATTTATTTTGAGTGTCTTCATAGTTTTATTTTTGAAATACACCAATTTTTATATACTGCAGGAAAAACGAAAATAAATATTATAGTGCAAATTTGCAAAATAACAGCATATGCATCAAAATAAACTATTTCCAGCAGTGCAATATGAGTCTTAAGCATCCCAGAAACTACACAGAAAGTCATAAAGTCAAACATAACTTTTTAAAACACATAACAAGTAAAACACAAGCTCATAAGGCCCCGATCGTAAAAAACTACATTTCCGCAAAATGACGTCACTTCCGGTTTCGGGCAGGTCATGCGGTCATGTGATAGTTCGTGCTGATGGACGTAGGAAGTGTTACAAACAGCTGATGGATCGGCGAAGCTGTTTCTGGAATATCATGTTTTTGTTGCTGCAAGTGATTTTTATGCAGTTTTTGCAAAGCTATATGTGGAAGGAAACTGTGACCTAGGACAAGCTGATGGCATAAGATGTAAGTACAACTCCTCCAGTTTCATATGCAAAAAAAATTATTGCGCTAGCTTACTTGGTTGCAGAGCTACCGGGATTTAAAAATAGTTACGCAAAACAGAGCGTGCCCGCTCCGATCGGCTGTAAAGGGTTAAAGACTAACACTGACACTGAAGAGGAGATAGCTGGGGTTTCACCTGACCTGATCAGTTTATGAACTGCGGGAAGAATCCAATGTGTTTGGCATGCCAGCATGGCATGATGTGAGGTGAACATTGTTATGTTAAGCAGTGAGGTAGTCTTAAAGGAAATGATTTACTCTCATATTTGAATTTGTGACAGTGTAAAACTGAAGAACTGAATCCTCGGAGAAAACTGACACATTACATCATTTAACACGAAGTATGTAATGTGCAAATCTCTTCTGCCATGGTAGATGCTTCTGATCTTTTTATCTTTTTTTAATAATAGCACTGTTTTAACTCATGCTGAAAGATGGTCGCCAAAATGTGGTAATGTGGTGGCCCACCAGAGGGCTCCACTCACACCCAGGTCGGGAGGAGGGGTTCTGCTGGTTTTTGGCGCAGTGTGTCCAGATGTAGTTTGGAGATGAATAAAGTCAGAATGGAAAGTTACAGCTCTGAGTTTTTTAAATGGACTAACAATGAGGTGGAGTTGTTGCTGTGAGTAACACAAAAGAACAAAGTTGCAAAAGCGAGTGAGTGTTAAAGAATTTGAAAAAAGCTATCTGGAGCATGTACATGCTGATATTAATCTTTAATAGGGCTGTCAAAATTGAGAGCAAACAAAACAACTGCTGTATAATGCCCTCCGCTATCTTAGTTTAATTGGTCACATGATTGCATCACATGACTAACATGACAAACTTTTAGAAAGTCTCCGTTTTCGCTGTCCACACTGCGACGCAATAGCACCGTTTTCAAATGTATGCGTTTTCGAGAGCGTTTTCAAAACGCTGCGTTTTCCATGAGTGAAAACGCTGTCTCAGTGTGGACAAAAGGCCAAAACGGAGAGAAAACAATGCGTGAAAACGTGTGGACGTAGCCTTAGGTTGGTAGGGAAAAAAGCACACTCTCTTTGAGGGTGAGGGGTTGCTGGAGGTTGCTTGGTGTTGATAAGTGAACCTGGTCGTGCAGAGGTGTAAGGTACTGCACTGAAAATCTCCTTACAATCCGGACTCCAAGTCTGATGCCATTAGCCGTTTATGGGTCCAAACTCTGCTTCAGTTCCCAAACTCAAACAAACACTGCAGCATCACTGCGAGTTACAAACTAAGTTCTTTCATCTTTAATAAAATGATCAGTGTGGCTGCTCTACCAGGTGTAACAATTAAGTTTAACATTCAGGAATCCATGAAAACATAATTTGTGAAGTTTAACGGAGTTAAAAGTTAGCAGGGAGTTTGCTCAGTAGTTTCCATCTAAAGATGATATAGCATGTTCTGACTGAGGGATTTCTGAAAATTCAAAACGTACAGCTTTGCTATCAGTTATAATAGCAGACATAAATGAAGACAGAAAACTAAACAGTAGTAAGATTTGTAGGGTTACTGAAGTTGGGCTAGCTGGTGTATCATAGCGTTTCGTGGTGGCTAGCTACACAGCTATGGTTAGCATAATATAAACACATTAGCAAAGTGAGGCTGGAGGATGAACGCTAATCTTTTTCCACTCGATAAAAGTTAAAGTGAGGTATCCCAATGGTTAGGGACAAATGTAATCGCATGGCAGGATGCTGTAAACGGACCAAACTTAAGTCAGGAGAACAACTGAGATAATCCATCCACAATACAAGGTTAGTCATTAATATACTGCTGCATGGGCTGGGCTGTGGTTACATTGTAAGGTTTTAGAAAACTGAGCTTTAAAACGTGCTGCCGAATAGTGGTAATAAAAGCCAGAGAGGCCGACAGCGACACAGACTTTTTTAGGGGCTTGTTCAGATTAAATAGAACAAGATACAAAGCATTAAAACATGTTAAAAACACAACAGCCTTAATAAACGCAGAGTAGTTTGGATCCAGAAGCAAAGTTCATACGTCATCACTTAACAACCAGATTGCTTTGGTTGCTAACAGGTTTTCACGGTTTCCCATAGTTTGCATGGAGGACCCCAACTTGTCTGCATACAACTGCTCCCCAGGTGGTAGTGAAACTGAAAAGTGTGATGCAAACAGGAAACAGAGAACGTTTACCTTCAAAGTTAAAGTTGCACTTCTGAAACATGTTGGTAAGGCAAAACCTTTACTTTGATAGCAAACGTTATTAAATCTTTTCAAGTTTCATGAGTGTTGGGAAATTCGCTGACAAGTACTTGAGAAACAAGTCTGTGTCTGCCATGCAAACTACAGCCAGCTCTGGCAATGCACTAGTAACCAAAGCAATCACAGTGGGGGTTTTGGTGCAGCACCCGGTTGTTTGCAGTTGATTTCATGCAGTTATGTCCAACAATCACCAGCCAACCAGTCAGGGAATACAAATTTTTCTTAGCTGCAAGATGTTGTCAAGTCCTTAGCAACCAGTTTCTAGGCATACGTGACTGAGGCATCAGTTCGCATTGTTAAAATTCAGCAGGAATTACAATTACAGGCACCTGAGTCAAACTCTTAATCTTAAACTTAAGCTGGATTCTGTCTTTACAACTCTACAAAACACATGCCTTTTCATCTTCATCATTCTGTCTCTTTATCAGAGAGATTTTGCTTTGTGTTTTCACACAGTGAGACTAGATTTTTATACAATTAGAACATTTTATCTTCCTCTTTAGCTTTTAAAGTAAAGCAGAGGATTTACTGTGCTTAGTCATATTAGCATTTTACCACAGTGTGCTTTTTTCATGGATATCTAGCCTCACATTGCCTTCATATCACCAGCAGAGTTTATTTAGCAAATATCACGGCACCATTTTTATATTTCTTTTCAAGTTTTTACCAAATATAGACTTAAAAACAAGGCAAACATGTTATTCACAGGATTAGAAATTAACACCAGCTAAAGGCCCAGATCCCAAAATATACAGTGTGACTCATCGAGTCTTTCACTTTTTTGACAGTTTCTCGGCAGCATTTCCATCAGTTTATTGTGTTACAAAATGGGTGAGTGATTAGACTCTCTTCCAGAGATGTTGATCCTCTTGCTAACGTGGCCTGTTAAAATAAAAATCACCACTTTTCTGCCAAGGACAGGAGAATTTAACGCAGTTTTGCGTCACGAGAGAAATACCTAAAAAGACTCAAACCGAGCTTAAACATTTGAATTGTCTGCAAGACCCCACATGCTTCCTTTTCCTATATTCCGATTAGGAGGTTCGTTCTTTCTTGTCCATCTTTTATTAGAAGACAAAAACAAAGCTCCTTCTTGTGTCCAAGCCATTATCCTGAGAGGTATTCAGTATGGGCTCAAGAAGTCCTATGTCTTCATAACATATTTGTCTGAACTGCTTTCCTGCTTCCTCGTTTCTCGGTTTGCTTATTTTATTTTATGCCTCATTTGGTCTGTTTTTGCTTCTCAGCTGTATTCCCTCAGTCACTTGGCTCATAAAGCAGGAGTTCACCGAAGAAGACATTTCGAGGCTTTCTGTCTGGACAGCGGATCCAAAGGATCCAAACCAGAAGAGTCGTGTGAAGTGAATTTTTCACTTGATTAGGCCGATTCAGCGTGTATCGGCTTCATGGATTTCGGCCTTTTTTGTGCCGTGTGTACTGCGTACATTGAAAATCACTTTGGGCCCAAACCTCAGAAGAGAAGACTTCAGAAAGTACCGCAGGGAGAAATGGGTCCATTGAGGGATGATTTCCAAGTATTATTTTGTCACTATCATGAATTAAATATTTTGTTTTAGCTGACTTGCGGGTGCTCATTATGCACCGCACATTTCATATAAAAATGACTGCTGGCTACATGAAAGTTTAATTTGGTTCATCCAGCTAATTGCTGTGTGATTGATTATATAATTACAGACTGTTTGTTGGCTGTTGCAGTCACAAAGCTCTGGTTTTAATTCCCCAAACTGCGGTGATGTCGTGTGTTTCACAGCTGTCCGTCTGCAGCGTATAGTGCCGTAAAAGCTCTGTTTGCGTTTGCAGTGCTAAGTACACGGCCTGAATGTTGCAGGGTTGTATTTTCTCCTCAGCCTCATATTCCCTGATATTTGTACTGATCCTCTGAGATTACACAATGCAGAGAGAGCAAGCAAGAGCCAAAGACACTCTAGTTTTCTCTCTGTAGCCTTAAATTCAGCTAACAGCAAATGCTCGACAAAAAACAAAGAAGAAAGAAGATGGATCTAGTTCAGGTGCATCAATTTTTAACTTTATCACTCATTAGTAAAACATTAAATGAGAAGAATCGTGCAGACACATCATGCCGTAATCTCTGCTGATATTCCTTCAGATCAGATTGCAGCGAGAACAAATGTATCCAACGAGATCCTGATTCTGCTATTTGTAAACAAATGTTTTCATGAGAGAGAGAGCTGAAGAGAAACTGGATCCATTCTCCCTCTATGGAGGCCACGGGAGGCTGCTGACACCCTGACTGAGGGTTGTAAAATGGTGATAAACAGTCCAGGTGAGGAACTAAGTGGATTATAAGATGGATCATCTTAGGGCTGCTCAATTAATCGAATTTTAATCACGATTACGATCTGGGCTTTCAACGATCATTAAAAATGACTGAGCCGATTATTAGCCCCTCCCTCATTTATCCGCGACACCTTAAAGGCCGGTCCGTGAAAATATTGTCGGGCATAAACCGGCCCGTGGCGCAAAAAAGGTTGGAGACCGCTGATTAAGAGGACCCGAGGGAAGCTCGGAAAGCTAAGCAGAAGTTATTTGGAGAGGAGAGTGACTGCTGTTGGTTGAAAAGAGAGGTTAAAAAAAAAACATCAGTGGTGTTGCACACCATTTTATATTATTTTTTTAAAGTCATTGTTAACCCTTTAAATCCGGTCAGAGCAGCATGCTACGTTTTGCGTAACTATTTTTAAATCCCTGTAGAACCTGAACCGTGTAAGCTAGCGCAATAATTTGTTTTGCATATGAAACCGGAGGAGTTGTACTTACATCTGATGCCATCAGCTTGTCCTCGGTCACGGTTTCGTTCCACATATAGCTTTGCAAAAATTGCATAAAAAGCGCTTGCAGGAACAAAAACATAATATTCCAGAAACACGCTGTTCCTATCAGCTGTTCTTAACACTTCCCACAGTGAAATGATGCACCTGCTGTTTTCTTTGCAAATTTGCAGCATAGGATTGTTTTTTGTTTTTCCTGCAGTATATAAAAATTGCTGTATCTCCAAAATAAAACTATGAAGACACTCAAAATAAATTTCCTGTGGTGGGAAACTATTTTTTGCAACTTTATTGTATTTAAAGTTTTGAGGGATAAACCTCTTAAATTTCTCCAAGTAGAAATATATGTAAACAAAACAAAAGCGATTTTCAATTTTTTTTGTAGTTTATTGCACTTTTTTTGCAATTTATGTAATTACTATGGACTTAATGCATACATATTATTAAAATATGGGCTATAACAGTTGTATTGATGTATAGCAACTTGAAATGCTCCCACAAATGGCACTACAGCATGAAAAAAAAAAAAAAAAAAAAAGCTCTGGTGGACTTGGTTCTATAGTAGGTCTTAAAGGGTTAAATAAATATCGTCAAATAATCGTGATCTCAATTTCAGTGAAAATAATCGTGATTATCATTTTTGCCATAATCGAGCAGCCCTAGATCATCTCTCTGCAGCATGATGGGACACTCTGGGCAAAAGAACCGATGAAGCACACTTACAGTACTGCCAAAAAACAAACACACAAAAATCTATCTATCTATCTATCTATCCATCTATCCATCCATCCATCCATCCATCCATCCATCCATCTACCGTATCTATCTATCTGGCGCAGCACTGAGGCGCTTCTGTGTTACTATCTTACATTACAAATAAAGTACAGAGAAGTCTACATAAATGAAACTTATTTTTACCTTTTTGTGATAAGTGGTTCACTTGCTCCGTTGATAATATTCTTCACGTACGTGTTTCCGTCGTCTTTTTCGGTGTAATTCGCGAAACAAAGTGAACCATCAAAGTGAACCCCTGCAGTATTGTCATCACCAGCCACTCGAATGAGTCGCACTTAAACAACAAGTGGCCGATAATAATGGTGAAATGGCGCACTCAGTCAGTTGTTGGCATTACGATTGGAGGCTCACATTAACTTGTTGAACTCTGTTTAGTTAAATTACATTTTTGAACTTAAACCCTTGAAAAGAGTCATTAAAACCACAAGGAAGCACAAATATTCCCCTCAAACCTGAATGCGATTAATAGTCTACTAATTTTCTACTTCACATTATAAACTCGCCAGACACTTTATTAGGTACACCTTGCTAGTACCAGGTTGGATCCGCCTTTTGTTTGAGATTTTGGTCAATGCTGATATGATAACATCACACCTGCTTCACCTTCCACCACATCCTAAAGATGGTGACCGTGGAGGTCATTTGAGTACACTGCAGTCACGGTCACGTTCAAGAAGCCAGTTTGTAACACAATTCTCAGTTCAGCCTCTATGTTGCTACACTGACTTGAAGGATTACGTACTACTCGGTTATTGCACAAAATAATTTGTTGAAATCCTGAAAGCTTTGCACTTTTTGTCCAAAACCACTTTGCAGCATCACTTGTAATAGAGTAGCTGTTGAGTTATTATGCTTGATTCTTCCTTATTGCATCACCTTTTCAAATAACACCCGTTGCCCTCAAACACAGCAAGCTGCAAAACAACTTAGCGACTCAGCTCGGCCCCCTGGTTAGAGTGAAATAACAAAAGCTTTGGAACATTTATTAATCTGTGTTGAGTCTTTTCATACTCTCTGAGGTCAAAAGGTACAGTAGCTTCATATTGTGCAACTTCTTGCTCAAGTGCACTTCTGCCGTTCACTCTGAGCTTCTTAAAAGACTCGAAATGTTCGAGAACCCATTCCACAACCTTCACAGTTAATTTTTCATGGCAAGTAGTATCAATATTTTCAATATACACTACGCTGACTTCTACATTCTTTACACTGAGAGTTACCAAATGTTACTTCCTGAGGATGTTTCACAGCCCACACAAAGCCAATAAAGAGCACAATGAATATAGACATCGGCTTTAACAAACATGCAGTTTCATGTCTTCCTAACTGCTACAGCTCACTGACACAGCTCGTCAAGTCATCGCAGCATCAACGTTTGCTTCCTTGTCACGGTGTCAGAAGAAGCCGTTAGCGATGTAACACTCCCTCGTCACACCTCTGTTAATTATCATGTTAAGTTGTGGCGATACACAGATAAACTGCCACTGTAAAGCATGAAGACAGACCGTGCATACTTCCCAGGTTTAGTTAACTACTTGCGTCAGCTTCTGCAAATACTGATGCATCACAGCAGTGACATGCTTACTTTTAAGTAAAACTTTTGCTCACTTTCCTCATGCTTTTACTTTCTTTCACCTCTTTGAATCTCCAATTAAACAATAATGTTCAGAAATATATAATGTATGTATGTACATGTAAATGTGTCCCCCCACCACGGTTGGAACAACATGCATTACATTCCAAAAGTATTCACTCGTCTGCGTTCACATGCATATGAACTTGAGTGACAGCCCATTCTCAATACAGATATAACAGCTTCAACTCTTCTTGGAAGGCTTTCCACGAGGTTCGGTGTGTTTATGGGAATTTTTGACCATTCTTCCAGAAGCACATTTACAGTGGGGCAAAAAAGTATTTAGTCAGCCACCGATTGTGCAAGTTCCCCCACCTAAAATGATGACAGAGGTCAGTAATTTGCACCAGAGGTACACTTCAACTGTGAGAGACAGAATGTGAAAAAAAAATCCATGAATCCACATGGTAGGATTTGTAAAGAATTTATTTGTAAATCAGGGTGGAAAATAAGTATTTGGTCAATAAGAAAAATACAACTCAATACTTTGTAACATAACCTTTGTTGGCAATAACAGAGGTCAAACGTTTACTATAGGTCTTTACCAGGTTTGCACACACAGTAGCTGGTATTTTGGCCCATTCCTCCATGCAGATCTTCTCGAGAGCAGTGATGTTTTGGGGCTGTCGCCGAGCAACACGGACTTTCAACTCCCGCCACAGATTTTCTATGGGGTTGAGGTCTGGAGACTGGCTAGGCCACTCCAGGACTTTCAAATGCTTCTTACGGAGCCACTACTTTGTTGCCCGGGCGGTGTGTTTTGGATCATTGTCATGTTGGAAGACCCAGCCTCGTTTCATCTTCAAAGTTCTCACTGATGGAAGGAGGTTTTGGCTCAAAATCTCACGATACATGGCCCCATTCATTCTGTCCTTAACACGGATCAGTCGTCCTGTCCCCTTGGCAGAAAAACAGCCCCATAGCATGATGTTTCCACCCCCATGCTTCACAGTAGGTATGGTGTTCTTGGGATGCAACTCAGTATTCTTCTTCCTCCAAACACGACGAGTTGAGTTTATACCAAAAAGTTCTACTTTGGTTTCATCTGACCACATGACATCCTCCCAATCCTCTGCTGTATCATCCATGTGCTCTCTGGCAAACTTCAGACGGGCCTGGACATGCACTGGCTTCAGCAGCGGAACACGTCTGGCACTGCGGGATTTGATTCCCTGCCGTTGTAGTGTGTTACTGATGGTGACCTTTGTTACTTTGGTCCCAGCTCTCTGCAGGTCATTCACCAGGTCCCCCCGTGTGGTTCTGGGATCTTTGCTCACCGTTCTCATGATCATTTTGACCCCACGGGATGAGATCTTGCGTGGAGCCCCAGATCGAGGGAGATTATCAGTGGTCTTGTATGTCTTCCATTTTCTGATGATTGCTCCCACAGTTGATTTTTTCACACCAAGCTGCTTGCCTATTGTAGATTCACTCTTCCCAGTCTGGTGCAGGTCTACAATACTTTTCCTGGTGTCCTTCGAAAGCTCTTTGGTCTTGGCCATGGCGGAGTTTGGAGTCTGACTGTTTGAGGCTGTGGACAGGTGTCTTTTATACAGATGATGAGTTCAAACAGGTGCCATTCATACAGGTAACGAGTGGGGGACAGAAAAGCTTCTTACAGAAGACGTTACAGGTCTGTGAGAGCCAGAGATTTTCCTTGTTTGAGGTGACCAAATACTTATTTTCCACCCTAATTTACGAATAAATTCCTTACAAATCCTACCATGTGGATTCATGGATTTTTTTTTCACATTCTGTCTCTCACAGTTGAAGTGTACCTCTGGTGCAAATTACTGACCTCTGTCATCATTTTAGGTGGGGGAACTTGCACAATCGGTGGCTGACTAAATACTTTTTTGCCCCACTGTATGAGGTCAGACACTAATGTTGGATCAGAAGGCCTGGCTCATAGTCTCCACTCTAATTCATCCCAAAGGTGTTCAGGTTGAGGTCAGGACTCTGTGCAGGCCAGTCAAGTTCTTCCACACCAAACTCCCTCATCCATGTTTTTATGTACTTTGCTTTGTGCACTGGTGTGCAGTCACGTTGGAACAGGAAGGGACCATCCCCAAACTGTTCCCACAAAATCGGGAGCTGAAATCGTCCAAAATGTCTTGTTATGCTAAAACATTAAGAGTTCCTTCTACTGGACCTAAGAGGCCGAGCCAAACTCCAGAAAAACAACCCCTCACCATAATCCCCCCTTCATCAAACCTTATAGTTGGCACAGTGCAGTCAGGCAAGTACTGTTCTCCTGGCAACCACCATACCCAGGCTCGTCCGTCAGACTGCCAGACGGAGAGGCGTGATTCATCACAGCTCTAGAGTCCACTGGTGGTGTGCTTTATACCACCGCATCTGACATCTGATTTTATACTCCTGTGGCCATCAACGTGATTGAAACACGTGAACTCAGTGATTTGGATGACTGAGTAAAACATGTTGGCAATGTAGTGTGTCTTCATGTGTGTGTGTGGCATGTCTTTAAAAACAGACTCATCCAGCACCTCCACCAGGTTAAATTGTGGCTGTCAGTGCTTAAGTATTGTGGTTGTTTCCCTCCATCCAGCTGTATTGATCTTTTCTCCTCAGGGCGGCTATCTCAAATTAGCAAATAGATCACAGCACCTTGAGAAGCAATTAATTTGGCCTCGGAGGATCTCTTTGTACTGTGTGTTGGAGCATGTGGGGATATAGATAAAGGAGCTAATGTGGGTTATTATCAGCTGCTTAGAAGAAATTGATTCACATGGTTAGCCAGACCCCAGGCATATGAGCGGTCTGGTGGAGCAGAACAATCAGAAAAATGATGCAGGAAGACACGTAAAACACGAATAGCTAACACCAAGCATGTCAGGACATCATGATCAATCTGATATAACTCTGCAAACCTGTTTTCAGTATATGCAGCTGATAAGAGTGATACTGGGCAGAACTGTGCCCACAGGGTCACCAGCATCTACGTACTGAAGTGATAAGAGTTACTGCACACACCTCCCCTGTCCTGGTAAAAGATCTGATCAGGCAGATAGGTGGTCTGTTTTAAATGCTTGTGAATCTATTCCAAGGCTAACTTACACGTTACAAAAACAGACTAAGGACATTTTTATTGAATTAATCAACTGCAGCTCTACACCTGTACAGCTTCCATTGGAATTAAGAGTGTAAGCAGCAGCCAGGTGCTGCTGATCAAATGCACTTGAGTAAATGATGAGCAGCAAGTGTGAGCACCTCCATGAAAGCAGATGTTCTGGCGGTGTGCAGGTCTGGAGCGTTCAGGTGTGTGTAAACACAATGCTAAGAAGGAAAAGCATCAGCAACATGCTCAAACTATTACCTCCCTTTAACAGTCTGGGAAGGGTTATAAGTCCATCATTCTACCATGAGAAACATCATTTGTCAATGTGGAAGCCATAGATGTCCCAGGAGTGGACATCTGGGTAAATTCACCCTAACAACAGACTGTGAAATGCTCAGAGACAGCAAAAAACCAAGAGCTACATGTCAGACTCTACAGGCCACAATTGTTCTGACAGTACAATTATAAAAATACTTAATCAGTATAACTTATTTGGAAAGGTTTAGACTTAGATTTTCAAAATTGGATTTGAAGAACCACAAGACTTCTGGAAGACTATCCTTTGGACGGATGACATAAAACTGGAGATGTCTGGTTATAATGCACAGGGACACATCTGGTGAAGTCGAAAGACCATCATACCAACTTTCAGCACGGCGGTGGAGGCATGGTGATTTGGTCTTGTTTTGAGATCCTTGCAGCAATTGAGACTACTATGAACTCTGCTGTATACCAAAATATTCTAGAGTCAAATGCAAGGCCATCCGTCTGCTTGGCTTAAATTGGGTCATGCAATAGGACAATGATCCCAAGCACTGCAGCAAATCTACAACAAAATGGCAGAATAGCAAAAGAATCAAGGTGTTGTAATGGTCCAAAGTCCAGACCTCAATCGAAGTGCTGTGGAAAAACTTAATGAACTGAAGCAATGTTGTAAAGAAAAATGGGCCAAAATTCCTGCACAATGGTGTGACAGACGGATACAGTAATAGAGGAAATGATAACTGCAAGTTATTGATACTACGAGGTACTGAATCCAAGGTGTGTTTAGTTTCTCTTCTTTGAAAAACTAAGAACATCCAATCAAGTATATTGTCTTTTTGTAAGTGAATGAACAGATTTGGAACTTTTGTTTTCCAGATGATCTACTCAGCATCAGAAATTTTCAGACAAAAATGACCAAATCTCCACAGCTGAGGAGCTGGAGGCATTCACTGCAATATTTCTGTAGATTATTATCAACCAAAAAAACATTGAATAAATTCTGTTGGCGCTAACGCAGTCGTACAAATGTAGCAAACATCTAAACCTGACAGTTTTTTAAAGAAAGCTCAAACACGAACTTAACTTTATAAAGATAATAATGTTCACTTTGATCAACCCTGTCAGAGAAGCATTGCTATAACTATCTCTATACTGAGGCTTTAGCTTGAGGTGCTTCATGCTACTAGAATACTAGAAGACGAGGCAGCGCAGGATTGTATTACCTCTACTTTCAGCCTTGGAAAGTCTTCACAATAAGCGACAGGGATTTTTTTTGTCATGCAGGTTTTACCTCATTGGGTCTGGTCCTGTTGTGCTGTGCTTGAGCACATTTCGTGCAGCCTGGATGGAGACATTTGGGATGGAGGGGGGGAAAAAATCAGGAGTGACACACGAAAAAGGTCATGAGCCGGACTCTAATGCTTCCTGCAATAAGGCAGCATTGCTGTTCTCTAAAGGTTGATAAACTCAATCCCCGGTGCCGTCTGAGTGCAGATAAGAGCAGCAGACTGTGCAACCACTGCTGAGCAGCTCGCTGGGACTGCTGGGACTCTCTGAGCTTCGGAGCAGGGAAAGTTTGATAGAAGCATTGCTTGTAAAAACCTGAGAGAGATTAGCACTAATGAGCTGTGACTTGCTTGTGGAGAGAGTGGACTGTTAATGATGCCTTGTTGTTCTGCTGCTTCTCGCACATACTTAATGCTCACATCTTTATGCACTGAGGGTTTTTGGGGTTTTTTCTTGGTGTGAGCATCATTCCCCTGCCTCTGTTCACCCTGATTTTCTGTTTTCAGCTGCCTTTAATAAAACTGCATCTACATTCATTCATATTAGACAGCTGGAGTCACAGATACCTGAGGATGTTGCAGGGAAATTGCTTTAAAAAAGAAAAAGAGGCAGCGGGATTAGAGAAGGCTCTGAAAGCCAAACACAGTGTGAGACAGCGAGCTTCATAAACGCGGCTTTGTCCCTTTTCACCTTCAACATCCACGCCTCAGTGTTTTCTCCAAATATGATCAATTATTGATGGGGGAAACCAGCATGAAGGAGGCTGTCAGGGTGCATTTTTCTCTTTGCTGCACGATGAGGGGGAAACCGTATTTTGGGACAAAGTGTAAGTGGGTCCATGCTGTGAGAGTGGAAGAATAAAATTATATATGCATAAGAAGGGATGGAAGAAAAGCCGTCCCTCGACAATTTACTGGAAACAAAGAGTCCAAAATTTAATAAAAGGTAAAAGCAGAGATGAGGATATAAACAGGGAAGCTGAGTCAGAGAGCAATAAAAGAAGACGCTGAGCACCGAGGGAAAAGGAAATGATGAGTGCGAGCTTGGACTACTTATAAAATGTCCTCCACATCGTTCAAGGGCCCGCTCCGAGAGCCCATTAAAACAGAAGCTGACTACTCTGTTGACATTTTGTGATTTGGATGTAAAAAATGATGTGGAGGCAAAGAAAGAAAAAAACGAAAGGTGCTCGGGCAGTGAGGACAGCAGTGAGAAGCATCTGAGTGTTTTTCGTTCTGTTGCTTCCTCTTGATGTTTTGCCGGTTATTTATTTTCTCCATTATCTCAGTTTTTCACAGACCCCTGTGCCAGCAGCCCCTGTCTCCATGGAAACTGCAGCCAGCGCAACGGCAGCGAGGAGGGGGAGCAGGCCTACACCTGCGAGTGCGCCGAAGGCTACGAGGGGGAGAGGTGCGATCAGGTCCTGCTGGACCTGCCGGCCGCAGACTGGGACCCCGCCACCCCCTCCGCTCCTGAGCTGGCCACCCCAGTCGCCTCCACGACCACAGCCGCCACTCAGCCGCCGCAACCGACCACCGTCCCCACCACCACAACGCCGCCTCCTCCCACCCTGCAGCCATGGCAACCCAAACCTGGGCAGAGGTTGCTGGTAGTGCCGTGGGAGGCAGACAGGGTGAGATAAATTTAAGCTGCTGTAGAGCTTAAATTTAAAAAAAGTACAAAGATTTCATGCTGTGTGGCGATGCGTGTGTGTTTCAGGTGACCGAGGGTCTGCACTGTGTGAGTCCTGAGCTTTGTGAGCTGACATCAGGAACTCTGACTCTGTCTCTGGAGGTGCCTGAAGAGACGGCTGTAAAGTAAGAGTACCATCAAGTACCTTTTATAACTCATTGCTGTCCCCTTAGAGCAAGCTCTGATCAACCAGAACCACAGCCCGCAGGGCGAGCTCTACCTGTGGGGCCTTGTTTATTCATCTCGCTCTGTTTCCGCTGTATCTGTCTGGTTTCTTTTAACTACTCGAGAGATGCCTTTTGCTCAGCAGACAGAATGACAGCTTAATTAAATTTTCCCAATAGAGATTCAGAGACCAAATAAACTTGCTTGGGAATACGAACCCGGAACATGTTTGTGTACATGAGAGCTTCTGTAAATTCAATAAACGCACACATTCATCCAACTGAAATAACATCGATAGCAAAAAGACAGTTTGACACCAGTATTGTGTTTTAATCATGTGTTGTTGCTGCTAAATTACTCCAGACTAATATTAACACAGGGACTACGATTTCTTTCTTTCTTTCGGTAAACCAGACTTTAAAGGGCTTGGAGGTTAGCCCTTTAAAGTCTGAGCTGTAAAATAATGGCCAGAAAATTCAGATTTTTTTGAAAATGGAGTGTTTATTGAACCTTCTGCCTTTTTTTCATACCTTGGTTCATGTGATGAGTGGGTATAAGTGGGTCAAAACCCTGTTAAGGGATTACCACTATGGTTTAAAGACCTGGGACTCTCCATCTTTCAGTTTTAGAGGTGACGAAACTTAAGATGAGAAACATCTTCCTGAAACTTAAAGAAGTCCAGTGCTTTCTTTCCAAGCTCCTTAGACTCCCATAACGTGGACAACTGAGAACCTACACAGACGAAATAGCGCTGATTTTAAATAAACTAGTTTTCAACTAATCGTGAAGACACTGCTTCTGTCTGCTCAGCTGTGGCATGCACTACACTGCATGTAATACACACATGAGAGTACGAGAGTGTTGCGAACACTGGAGCTGGAGATGCTCTGCTCAACAAACCATGTGATGACATAATTTCAGAGTTCCCTAAGGATAGTCTTTTGCTTTTTATGCTGTGAAAAAGTCTGTTTCATATCAGTGCTCTATCTGTGATAGGCCACTGTCAGCCAATAATATTGACAAATGTCTCAGGCATGCTCTGATGGAAACACCTGTTTGTGTGCAGTGCTTTGGAATGATTAGTCTTCTTCGATCCATCGTGGGGGAGGGCTTCAGCATATCCCAGCTATCACAGGCCGTGTAGACAGGTGGTCAAAGTATTTTGTAGTGGTGCTATAATGGGAAAAAAACTCCCGATAAAGGGGTTTGAGCTGTATGTATCCTAAATCAGCTATTTTTCTGCCCTCATAATTCAGAGTGCTTAGCAGTCTAGTTGTAGCAGCAGTAATTTTTTATGTTTTTTCTGATACTTACAACTCTTTCATTTACAACCAGGAAAATTTCCCATCTCAGCTTTTTGTAATTACCGCGTGAACAACATGACATGAACTTGTGGCATTAGCTCAGTGATGTGGAAATGCCCTCAGGAGAGAGTGTTGTGGGGAAAACTTTCACCTACAAGTGGCCAGCGATAGCTTTTCACCTCTGTGTTATGTGAGCACACAAACACCAGAATCGAGCTTAAAAAACCATCTCAGCAAAATTAGCTCAGCTCTTTGGCTCCTAATCAGCAAGAGGAACAACAAAGCACGCTGTCCGGTATATCGGGCGCATAATTATCATCAAGATACATTAAAATAGATTCTACTTTGTGCAGCCTTTCATCTGCATACTTGCATGCAGAAACTTTCCTTGGAAACCGAACACAGCTCAAAGATTTTTAAGCTAATTGCCTCCCACTTGAATCCCCTCGTGACTTGGCTCTTGCACGTAAGACTTTGGCGTTACGTGACTGAAAGTGCGTTCTATATTTTCGGAGCTTGTTTGCTCGCAAACTTTCTTCCTCTTGCTCAGTAAATAAGGGTCAGTGAATTATGCTGAAGGAATGGTCAAGGTGAATGCTGGGGGTCCTTTATGTAGAACCTCCTTACATATTGCAGGCACGACTCGGGCCCCTCATCACGACCGCAGACCGAGAGCTGCGAGTTAATCAACTGCTGCTGCTTTGTTTTCATACTGTATAATTGCACATGACATCTGAACGCACGCCCAGATGCAGGCAGTGAAGGGCACTCTTACAAACCTGACGCACCGCACTTAGGAATGAAGCAGCAATCCCAAAGTGGCATCGATTTAGAGATGCTGATAGTATGATGATGAAGCTTCAGATCCCAGAGAAGCCGGAGAGAGTAGCTGTCATGTCTCTAAACAGACGTGCGTACGCTGAACCTGAGTATCACTCGCAAGACTATGAACTGTTTTAATGCAAGCGCTTTGAATTAATAATAATCACTCTAGGTCACAATTATTCACTGGCCACGAAAAATGAGACAAATGCCAACATGAAGTCGAACAAAGCCTTACACACTCCCGACACGCATGAGTGTAGAGCATTCAAATGCAGGACTAGCTGTCAGATATCACCGGGCACATTTTCATTTAAAAAACCCCCGGATATCTCGACTCCTCATGTTGCGCCTCAGGCTGAAGCGAAGGAAAACTCATTTCAGCTACAAGCAGCCCGTCCACCATCTTATTACTGCAGTCACTGCTCGTAGCTTCACCTCCAGGCTCAGCCCCCCTCTTTGCCGCAGCGCTGTGGGACAGCCATTGTATTGATTCATCCAACCTGCCCTCGCTCCTCAGCTCAAACCTACAATATATCCTTATGGACCACAAAGTGTGCCTGGCAGATTTCTTTTTAAAAGCAAAATTGGCTTACTTAAGCAGTTCTGTCCTCTTTTGAATAATAAATTTAGTGCTGTGTAAAAGTCTTAGTCTTTAGTGATGTTTAAAAATAGTTTTCCAGGTTTTCTGAAGGTCTTTTTTTGGGCATTGTACGGTGGCCCTGAGAGGCCAAACAGACAGCAACTTAAGAAAACACCAGCAATAAGAAAGCACACAAAACACAACGGAAACAGGAAAAAAGAAAACAGAAATAGGAAAAAACAGATCTCAAAAAGCACAAGGGAAGTGTTTCTGGGGAGACAATAACCCGATGGACCAGTTGCAGGAACCAAAATATGCTAAGGATTTTGCTGGGAGACACTTAAAAGAAGTGGAGGATCTATCGTTTTTGTGAGGAAAGAAAAGATGAGATGTAAGTGTGTTAGCCTGACTGTTAGCCTAAAAATCTGTCATCAGTATTATGTGAGTCATGATAAAACACGTCTACCATGTTTTGGGTTCCTGCAACTGGTCCCTCGAGTTATTGTCTCCCCAGAAACACTTCCCCCTTTTTTTTGTTGTTGACCTATTTCTGTTTTCGTTTTTTCTATTTCCGTTTTGTTTTGTATGCTTTGGCAGCATTTTTCTTATTGCTGGTGTAGAATTGGCTGCTTTTTACTAGATTTCAGTCCACTTTATGTACCTGACCATTTTCAGAGGAGCCACTTAAAACTCATGAATCATTCAAGCCCCAAAAGGCACCTAATTCGAGGTATATCTTGTGTCTACAAAGAACCAGTTTTTAATTGTATCTTTAAGTGCTTTGTTACTAGCAGCCTGTCACAAAACACGCAGCAAAAAATGCCAAATACAGCACAGTTTGACAGGCATAAGATAAAATATTTGCACCGGTAAGGTGAGAGTTGTTAGTTGGATACCTGGCATAGTATGGCGTCTATCCTTAAGAAATCTGAGGAAACTGGAGAGTGGAAGACAAAAGAAAAGGTATCTACAGCAGATGAACAGAATCTGAAAGTCATGTCCTTAAGACAGGAAAAAATCCAGCAAAGCGACCAACAAGACCCGAGAGATGCATCTGAGCCTTCAGTTGATCATCTACTGTTCACTGAAGCCTCATCAGAAATGGTCTCAGTGGAATATTGGCTGTCAAGAAGTTATTCTTAAGGAAGGGAAACAGGGAGAAAAGACTGACGCATGCCAAATTACACAAGAATTGGACTGAAAATCAGTGACAAGAAGTCTGATGGAGCGACGAATCCAAATGAGCAATCATAAGGATGTATGGAGGAGATGAGGAGACAGGTACAGCAGTGAGTGTCTGCAACCATCTGTCATGGTTTGGGGCTGCGTTTCAGCCTGTGGTGTTGTGGATCTTGTCAAAACGATGGAAATACAGAATAAACACAGAAAAGTAGCATCACTTGCAGCAATTTGCTTTTTCTTCATAACAATGATCCCAAACATGCTGCCAAAGCACACCTGGATAGAAAAACACTGAATGAAACACTGCGTGTCATGGATTGGTCTCCCCAGAGCCCGGACATCAACATTAGTGAAGCAGTGTGGGGTCATCTTGACAGAGAACAGAACAAACAGCAGAAACATCCAAAGAAGAGCTTTGGATGTCCTTCAGGAAGCCTGGAGAACTATTCCTGAAGACTACTTTATAAGGAAGTTGGACTAAGAGAGTTCAGACTGGTTATTAAATATTGAGCTTATTAGAATTGTATAAACTCTGTTTATGCCTCATATACTGTATTGCCAAGAACACTTACACTTGTTATAATAAGTCCCTGCACCTATTTCCCATGACGGGCTGGCTCAGTATGTTTACACAGCACTACAAATATCAGTCTTTAATTCTGAATAATTTATTACCATTTTATATTTTTTCATGCCAGCAAAGTTGACTCTGATTTTTTATGTTTTAGTAATGAATCAAACAGCTTGTTACAAACACTCCTGTGTGCTTATTTGTCACGCCAGGCACATCCTGTATCTGTCATTTTTTTTATCCTAATTTCTCTGTAAATCTGTTTCATCTGTGGCTGAGTGTATGAAAAGCACACAGAGGTAATAATAACAATTACTGCTCTTATAAGTAACAAGCGTTCATTAGAACAGATACGTGACGGCGGGAGCTGAGAGCGTAATCAGATTGATTTTTGTTTTTGTTAATATTGGATGGATTAGGTGTGGGAGTGGGGTTAGAGGGCTTCTCAATTGCATTTAAACAAGAGGAGGCTCATTGAAGCTGCTGCCTCTCACAACCCCCAGTGACAGATTTCACTCTGCTCTGCGTGGTGATCCAGCTCGGCTCAGCTCGGCTTGGCTCTGCTCTTTACTGTCTCTTCAGCAAGCAGCTGGTGGAGCTCGGCGTCTCTGGCATGAAACATGGCGCGCATTGTTCTTCTCGCTCTGCCCAGAGGGATTAGATCATCCTGCTGGCAGCACGATCCCCAGAACAGTAGGCCTCCAGATACGGGATTTACCCTCATGGTCCGTGTTGGCTGTGGCTTTGGTAGCAGTGAGAGATGGACTGAGCTCTGTAAATAATACTTTGTCTCATCGATATCATTTGGGTTGCTGATCTTGGCCTCTGCATAGACATTAATTTGGAATTGCTCAATAATAGGTTTGTCTAAATAAGAGACCAAAGAGATCATTTTGGTGTCACTGGTATTTTTATGTGACTTATGTTTGAATTATGTGGTCTGCAGAGACCTCCGTGTCCCCGGGGGTCTATTTAATGGCTCAGTGTGAATGATGGATGCCAGCAACACTGATTGTATTTCACAACTCTATTCACAAGATTCACAGTGTTTCCACAAGAAGCATCAACCTCTCTGGCAGTCATTACTCACAGACCTGACTATGATCCCAGCTTGGACTCACCAACAGGAGGACAGTACTTTAATCATCGGGTACGCCGCACAAAATGTCCTTCGGTACAAAAACTGACTGACTGTTGAGCTGCTGTCGACCATGACGTGTGCACACGGGATGATATTTCACCAAACTTCTTCTTTTGAATAAAATAATCATTAGCAGAAGCAGGCAGCTTCACATAGAAGATTCATTCATGTGTCTAATATTTCAAGCTGACATGCTGACATTTTAAAAAGGTTCATGGCTGGCAAGATGGATTAGACCCTCGCTAGGTATACAGTAGCAAAAGCGTGCACTACGTGGATTGTGTTTGAGCACTGAGTCTTGAATTTTCTTGTGCAACCTATGATTTACACACTGAAGGCTGTAAGCGTTCGTCACGAGCTGGGAAAGCAGCCTCATCATACTTGATTCCCTTCCTGTCTCTGCTCCAAACAGGGTCGTGGTGAATGCCAGTGGAGCTCCCGTGCTGTGGCGAGTGAACGAAGAGGGTTTCCTCCGTTCGTCCATTTTGAACGGCACCACCATGTGGTTCCTGCAGACCCCGGATGGACTGGTGGTGCCAGACCACTTGCTTCCCCTGGGACAGAACTACTTCCTGAGTAAGCCTCTGGTGTCCTGGTACTTTTTAATAATGCCTTTTGGGAAATATTAGCATGCAAACACAGGAAACTACAATAGTGGACATGTGCCAAACATCAGCATGTTAGCATTTAGCTCTTTGAGGCAACCAGCCCTGAGCTGTATTTCTGGACACAGAAGCCAAGAATCTGGATTTGTCTTTACTTAAAGGCATCAAAATTAAACAGCCTTGAGAAGAACAGAGGATTTAGTTTGTTATGAATAATTTCTTTAAAAAAGCTGGTAAATCCGGTTTGAGTATGTTTGGCTCAGATTGCATAGAAAATATAGGCATACGGTGCTTAACAAATTTATTCGACCAGCTGCCATAAAATCAAGAAAACACTTTTTTAAAATTGAAAATGATGTTGTTATTTTTTAAGCAAATATTAAACTGAATTCATGTTTTCAAATCCAAATTTGAGCAGAAACACTGCAAATGAATTAGGCGCAACACTCGACCACTAAAAACAAATGTTCAGGAACGCAAGTAAACGGATGCAGTTTGGCATCTTAATCAAAAATAATATCGCACTTGTACTATTTTTCTGCTTTTTTTGGTAAAAACATTTCATTTGAACATTTCTAACCACAATGATTATAGATATTATAGATTAACGAGCTTGTGCTTATTGGCGGATTAACCATGACAGAAACATAACAAACAAGAGCTCAACTCCTCCTGAAGGACAGGGCCTATATCAAATCTGTGATGTCAGCATTGGTAATATAAAAATCTAGTGTAGCGAATTAATTAATGTCAAAATATAAAGTTAAAGAGCTCAATGCTCCCCTAGTGACTAATATATTGGTTCAAAGTTTGGAGATGATCCAATAGAAACTAAGATTTTTCCCTAATTCGTGTGACTCTGGCCCTTGACCCTTAACCTCGAAGCACTACATACTAAAACTGCCTATTTTATTAACTTTGCCGATATGATTGCAGCAGAATTAGTTGAAACCTTTAGCTTCTATAGGCTGTAAAGATTTTAAGATTCGAGTGTGTTGTACAGCGGTCTCCGTGCCCTGTCATATGATACATTACTTGATATGGTTTCTGGAATTTCGTTTTCAAGGTCGACTTTGACCTTGCTGCCTGAGAATGAAGGCCAAGGTCAAATGTTTAGCCCACCTAGGTACTCGTGTCCCCCAAGGCTTGGTGTATTGTTGTGAAGTTTGAGGATGATCTATAAAAAAATTGTGGGAAATATAAATAGATAGTCCCTCGATGACTCCAAACCAGCCATAACTTTATTAAAACTAGATACATATTTACAGAGAATCGTGTGTTTTTTTAATTATTTAATGTGTATGGCAGTTCATCCAACAACCACAGAAAAGCTGAATTTGAAACATTGTCAAGAAGCTCCAAATAGATCATTTACAGCCGAGCCAAAAACATCAGAGGATTAATGAATTTAAATAAGTTGTAATTGCGACGTTTATTCTTCAGTGTCATTGGGGGAAAATAACATAACATTTGCATATGTGAGTCAGAATGTTTTATTTGCATACCGAACAGACATTTATGCTGATATTCCATCTGTGTTTTAATACCGAGCTTCACACGGGCAGTTTTTGAGTATTCACAGAGTGGTGCCAAAAAACCATGGCGTGAGCTACAGCGGGTGCCGCCGGGGGTTAATTGGAGCCTCGCTCCTTTGACTGAAGGGCTGGCTGACCCCTGCGTGTGCTCTACATACCTGATGCTGTTTCGCTACTCTTCCCGGCTGCTGACCTTGACACGTCTGGTAACTCGGTGGCAGCTTCACCGGAGAGAGACGGAGGGAGGGAGAAAGAGAAGGACACGGTGGCGGTGGCAATGACACTGGGGAGTTAAATCAGAGAGAAGAGAGGATGAGGAAGGATGGAAGAAGGAGAAAGAAGAGTTAGATAAGGAGGGAGCAAGGGAGGAAAGGAGACAAAGAAAGGGATTAGAGGAAAGGATAAAGGGGCGTGAAGGAGGCGTGAATGAAGGACAATTTGTGGGAGAAGGATGAAGACGCAGGCGGTATCGCATTTATTGAATAAAAATGCTTGCAACAAAACCAAACTCACATCTACGCATGATTTTAAGCGTGCTGCATGTTTCCCTGCAAGATCAGGGGACAGGAGGAAAGACACAGGCACCCATCTACACATGGGACGGAAGTGCCATGTTTGTGGCCATGTGCTTTCCTCGCAGTTTAAAAGCGCAATGACTGCGCAGGTCCGACTTTCAGTGTCATTGTGCTGACGATGGTTCGGTCGGGGATGACGGAGGAACACGCGTCGTTTTATCAGGGCTCCGATTGGCCGAGGAGCTTGCATCATCGCTGTCGTCACCGGTGTTGCTCCAAAAGAATGGCAGGTGATATCCACTACGAAGCTATTTTTATCCGAGTGCCCGCGAAGCTGTCAGCTTTGATTGAACCTATAATACGACATGTTCTACATTTATAGATCCAGAGATGGGGAGAGACAAAGACAGAGAGGCACAGTCTCTATTTTGGTCACTGTAATGAACTGAATCCATCAATTCTTTTATTACCACTTAAGTTTTATGCAGTTTTGGGGCAGCGGTGTGTACTTTTACTAAAGCATTGTTAAATGAAAGCTGTGTGCGGCTGCTGCAGGCCGATGTTTGATGATTCACTCAACATGCTAAAAGGCTAAAAATACAGCTGAGCGCTAGGCGAGAAAAGAGAAGGGCTTGCCAACAATTCATCCTCTGGGGACCAGGAATCCTTTTAAAAACTCTCCAAAAGGTGTTGCGATATTTATAAATGAAGAGCCGTGTCTGAAAATAGAAAAAGAAAGTACATCTTCAGACTGCTGTATGGTTAAAAACTCCACCACCGAGTCCAATTATCCATCCAAATTATCCATCACATATTACTGTACTTGTTGTATAAATGAGCAGATTACACACTCTCTTGTGGCAGGTGTGATTCGCGTTGGCGCTCCCACGGCCCCGGAGGTCACGCTCCGTCTCAACCTGACGGTGAAGGCCAGCAGCTGTGTGGAGCCCGGCAGCAGCTTCAGTGACCCTCAGTGCTCCGGAAAAGGCAAATGCATCACCCAACCCTCTGAGGTGAGAACGTTTCTTTTCTTCACCCGAGAACACATTTCAGTGCTCGCTGATACAAGAAGCTACTTTCAGCAGTCAGTATGTGACTAAAATGAAGAATCCTTGCTTTAATTCAAAGGGTTTTTACAAATTAAAGCCTTTTTTATACACAGCCCTCCAATAGGTTCACGTTTTATGGGACAAACTAGCATAAATTAGTGAAATAAATAAAGGTAGCACCGCTGAATGGGCACGCTCATTGCTTTAGTTTTAGCAATCTCTTTATTGCTTTCTAACATCTAAAACATGCAACTTCCAAAAAAGCTGAATTCCCATTATCATCATCATCATCAGAGATGCATTATTGTGCTCTGTTTTGATCACTGAAATTTAATAGCTGGAAGAACAAACACTGCGGTGCTATTTTTGATTTATGCAGGCCTGTTTTAATTATCCGTTGCTCATAGTTAAAAATGGATCCACTGAGCCCCAACATTCACGTACCGAACCAAAAAAAGATGTAGCGGTTGGTTGTGCCTCTTAAGCGTGAATGAAAGTGTAGAGAGGGAGGTGTTGGAGAGGTCATCTCACCGTGTCTGGTTTTGTGCCGTTTCTTCTGTTTTCCCTCGTTAGCTGAGAAAACCAAACTGTGTCACCGCTGCTCATAATTGCATTGTTGTGTCGCTGAATTATTTCACAATCTGCGATCTCATTATTACTGTTTCACAAGTTTTTCCTCCCTCCTGCCGTTTCACCGTTAGGGCTCCCTGATTTGACGCGTGAAATCTGTGTGCTGTCGCTTTTTTGCAGAGCACCTTCTTCTGCGAGTGCGAAGACGGCTACACCGGGATTTTTTGTGAGGAATATGACGCCTGCCACCACCGACCTTGTCGCAACAACGGCACCTGCACTGACATCAGGCAGGGGGGTGAAGGACGCAACTTCACGTGCACCTGTCAACCAGGTGTGTGTGGTGAACTTGTTCTCATTCCAGAGCGTCAGATATTGCTGCTTGGAGGCGGATGCTTGTGCTCGTGATTTTCACTCACTGAGTTGTTTTGTTTTCATTCACTTTTTTCACCAAAGCTGACTTTGCAAGGTTAAGAAAAGATTGTGTTTTGGGTTAAAACTCACAGCATTAACCCTTTTGTGTGTGGCCTATCACACTATCAGTGTTTTTATGCCATATCGTGTGGTTTTACTTTCAGTGCTGTTTTTGAGATAGACTGTTTGAACATCTCAATTCAGGTTTATTTATATAGTGCCAAATTACAACACCATTTGTCTCAAGGTGCTTTATATTGCAGTGTCAAGATACAGTACTCTGAAGAAAGCTCAAACAATGAGCAACACGTGGTAAGGATGTTGGTAAGGAACAACTCCCTGAAAAGAGAAAAAGGAGAAAATAGAGAGATGGGACAAAAGGGAGGGAGAAGGTAAATTAATGATCTGTTCAAATGATGAATAAAGGTGGTAAATGGAAAGAAGTGCTCAGTGCATCACATCAAGTCCTGCATCAGTCTGAGCCTATAGCAGCATACCAAGAGGGTTCAGGGTCACCTGATCCAGCACTAACTATAAGCTTTATCAAACAGGAAAGTTTTAGGGATAATTTTGAAAGTAGAGAGGGTGTCTGTCTCCCGAATCCAAACTGGGAACTGGTGCTACAAAATACTCGTCTCCCATTCTACTTATAGAAACTCTACACAAGTAAGCCTGCAGTCTGAGAGTGCAGTGCTTTATTTGGACAATATGGTACTATGAAAATCTGTAAGATATAATAGGGCCAGAATATTCAAGATCTTGTATGTGAGGAGAAGGATTTTAAATTCAATTCTGGATTTTGCAGGGAGTCAATTAAGACTCTCTCTTTTTAGACCCTGTCAGGACTCTCGCTGCAACATTTTGCATTAACTGAAGGCTGTAATAAATTACAGTTGTCCAGCCAATGAGTGATAAATGCATGAAGTAGCTTTTCAGCAGCACCCGGAGACAGAGATGGAAAAAGAAAAGCACACCCACATATTTCTTTAAAATGCAAATTAAAGGACGTACATTCCTCACAGTGTTACTGGAGGCCAAGGTAATGCAATCCAAAGTAAGTATCAGCTAGACACCATGTTTCTAAGAGCTTTTGGGCCGAGTACAATAACCTCAGTTTTATTTGAATTTAGAAACAGAAAATTTCATCCAGGCCTTTATACCTTTAGGACATCTGGCTTGATGGATAAATATAGCTGGGTGTCATCTGCATAGCAATGGAAATGTATGCAATGTTTTCTTGTAATGTATAAAAACTAGAAATTTAAAAAGTAGTGGTCCCAGTATGCTTTTGCATTTGAAGAAGATTCCCCATTCACATATTTTGGAACCTGACTGTGTTGTCTTGGCTGGGAGGTGAGAGCCTCTTTCATTAAGAAAATGTCTGAATAAAAAGAGCAGCAGAGAGTAGCCTGAACTTTTGATCTTGTCAGATTTATTTTGAGATGGGAACTGGAAAAAAAGACCCTGTGGTAGGAAGGTAAATGTCACAGGTGACTACTGATTGCCAGTCACTTCTCATTAGCATGTTGTGCTAACGAGCCCTCTGTGAGCATCTGTTTGGAAAAAAATTAAGAAAGCGGAAACAGACAGCAAACACCACCGTCTTTACTAGGTGGCTCAGGTGGTCTTGCTGACATTATTCTTTAATTAGAAACCAAATTAGGCACAACTCTGAGCAGCCACTCTTAATAATATTAAATATTACTACGATCATGCTGTAGTTAGGCGTTGTTAGGTGGTTGCTAGACAATGTGATGACATCATAATATAACATGCCTAAATTGCGTTTACATTAGGTGTCATTACAGTAAAATTAATATCAGGCTTTTTTAATAAGGTGTTGTAAGTGCACAAAGGCTACAAATGTGTCAATTTAGCCAGCTGGTAGGTTGTTGCTAGGCAAGATGATGACATCTTAATGTATCATGCATCCCTCAAGTTACGTGGATATTCATTATTTAGTTATTACCCTAAAGTGAAAATCATGTTATAGATGGCATTACAGCCTGTTGTTAGGTGGTTGCCAGGCTGGTAACATAATAATCATGATATCTGATGTAGATAAAGACTCTCAGGGGTGTAAGGTGTACCTGTGTGCCATTTTTGGCTGTTGAACTGATTGTGTGGGAGCAATTTGCAGGCAAACAGAGATTTCATGTATTGGAATAAAACAGCTAAAAGGTCAAGAGTAATAACACAAATGTAATAACACAGTACTTAATTAGCAATCCAACAATCTAACATTGAAAGCAAATCATTTCCAGCTTTTCCATGTATTCATCACTTTAGTCTTCTGCAGATGTATAAATATTTATATATCACATCCTTGTATGATAACAATACACAGAATGTTAACTCCAGCAAAAGCAGTGTGATCATAAACCTTGTGTCTCTCAGGTTATGAAGGAGAGCGTTGCCAGTTGTTGGTCGATCACTGCGTCTCCCAGCCCTGCAAGAATGGAGCCACTTGTTTCAGCAGCCTGGCCGGGCCCAGGTGTTACTGTCCCGAAGGTAGGAAGCCCGTTATCGCATGCTAGAACCAATCGTGTGCCGTAAGTGAATCAGAAGGAATGAGTGAAGCTGCCAGAAATGAGTGGTCTGTGTGCTTGAGATTGCCAAGAAACCTCACAGCTTATGGTGTTTGTGTGCCTTTGTGAAAAAGAAGGAAAAAGAGAGAAATCTGTAGAAATACGTTTGCCGCAGTAGTGTGTGCAGCTTTTAGCTGTTATCATAGACGCTGCGTGTGCGTGCGTGTGCATGTGTGAGAGTATCTGTGCCACTGACATGCTTAATTTGAGCCCTCCTCCTCTATTTTAATTAGTCTTCATAGCCCAATTGACCTAAAACCTGTGGCCACAAAGCAGTTGTCAAAACAGCATTTCTCAACACTGCGGTTTCCAGTATGTACACAGACTGTGAAAATATTAGCCGACCGTGGACATCAACATGTGAATAAAGAGAGCCTTGAGTGAAAATTGTTTTGTTGTTCCAGGGATAAATCCCAGCAGTCAGTTCATTCTCAGTCTGGAGGAGGCCTCACACACATTATCAGTCTACAGCTGCCTAAGGAGCAAGGTCTCCAGAGAGGAAAGGAATTCATAATCCACTGCTTTTATGAATGTTGTCTTAAGATTAAAGCAATATTGGTGAAAGCTCAGTCAAGAACTGTGCCAAAGCAGTCACTGTGCTGAGATTTTGTGAAGGGAGAGGTTTGAAAAAACTTCATGCTGCATCTGAATTTTGACTTGTAGACAAGTTTGTTGCCACATGTTGTGTAACCTTAGAAACGAATTCAAAGTAGCGACAAAGGAAAAACTGCATATTTTACACACAAATCTCAGTTCGGGAAAGGTGATAGATTTCACACTGCAACAGCACCTGGTTGTTGGAACAAATGCAAAAATAATGGCAGAGAAAATCAGTAACAGCCTGGAAAAAAAATGTTCCACCCACACAAACTCAAAATGACAAATCCATAGAAAAGGGTGTTTCATTACAGGCCATGATTTCTAACAAGGGATTAATCAATATCTCAGTAATCATTCAGAACTACAACACCTGCTCACACACTGCATGAGCAAATATTCTGCTTTTCATAAGGTAGCAGGTGGGGGTCAAATTGAGAAGTGCTTGCAGGGCTCAAAGATGACCCCACGATGTCTTATTATCTGTATGTCAGAAACTTTAATGTCTTTTGTTTTTTTTAAGTGTGTTTGAAAACTAGGGAAGACTTCAATTCAAAGAATTCAGTTCAAATGTATTTATACAGCAACAAATTACAACAACAGTTGCCTCAAGGCTTAAGGAAGGAGATCCTTAATAATAGTGTTAAACTGCTGTGTCAAACATAAGGCCCAGGGGCCAAAATCGGCTCAGCAGATATGATCCAGCCCACTCGACAGCTTTGCAACAAGTGAAGGACGGCATGAGTTTTAAATATTTAACTATATTTATTACATATTATTCAATATTATTACCTTCCTGTTTTATAGGTATTTAAAATAAAAATTTCTGTAAATGACCAAAAACGATCTGTTTTATAGTTAAATGACATTCTGGGCAATGAGTTACCAGAACTTGTTCCAAAATTTTATACATTTATTTTTTTACAGTTTATGCCCAAAGAGTCATTGGGACAGACTTCATTCTTTTACTATCACAGCATTTCTTTGTTATGCAGAAAATATACTGCTGAAATTGCACTTTATTTTCTAATACCAACATATCTTAGGGATTAAGTGTGCAGTTAAACTTCTTCATACCGATAGACCGGGGGGATTCACTGGTCTGGCTTACTTGAGATCAAAGTGGGCTGTATGTGGACCACGGTGTGAGTGAGTTTGACATTCTCAGGTGTAAAACCTCTGAGTAAGAAATCATCAAAGGCTTTTATTCACAACTCATGGAGGTGGAAAAAAAATGTATTCCACCTGTTTCAAATTGTTATAAACCCAACAAACGGCTGTTACTGGCTTCCTATGACAGCCAGCTGGTGCCGTCTTGCACCTTCTAGCAGGCATCACTAAGATGAAAAACAGAACAAGTCAGAATGGCACTACATGCAAAGAGTCCATACAAACATTTCCTTGGTGAAAGTTATCTGATTTCTGCCAACTCCACCATTCTCACACAGATTTTAGTTGCTCTTTCAAACTGGAAACACTCCACCTATGTCGATGCAGGAACACCGCACAGTTAAATGAATTGACAACAGCCTACTGCGCCTTGTAGCTGGGGGAAAAGTTTGCCTACTGGTAATATCAATGGCAGTGATAACAGCTGATAACAACCATTTAATGGACCGATAACACTGGCTTTCCAGCTTTTCTTCTCTCTCTCTCTCTTTTTGGGAGCCAGTAGAGCAGAAACGCTCTGCAATCCATGATAAATGAGACACTCTGTATTTATTATTTTTCTCCACTGGCAAAGAAGTACAAGCAAAATTAAACAGCCAAATTGGCACATGCAGAGGATGCGTGTTCATGTTTTTAAATGCTGCTTAGAGCACAGATAGGATCTCTTCCCATATAAGTTTTCTTTCAGTGTCTGCACAGACACAAGCAATAAGTAAAAGGATGGGAGGCATGACAACTCCAGTAGCTGTCATCAGAGATGCATCAGCTTTGGGATCAATAGGGCAAATACGACAACATGAGCTGCATTTTGATTTGCTCGATTCGCCTCACAGGGAAACAAGATATTCTCATCCCTGTTTGTTTTTCCTACCGGCAGCATTTGACAAAAACAAATTTTCAGAGAGAATTTGAGCCAAGAAACAGCCAAACTGGTGTTTGAGATCTCTATCCACTGGTTTTTATTGGTTTTAACCCACAGTTTTTACTGCAATCAGCATCATGTTATCAAAAATATCTCTACATTTTTCCAATCTATACCTGCTTTTCGACTCATAATAACACAAAGTATGTACTTAGTTCCAGCTGCAGCACTTTCTCTGATGTAGAAGTCATAAGGGTTCACTTGCAATTTTCAGTTTTCAGTATAGCACCAAATTGCAATAATACTTGCCGCAAGCAGGGGCGGATCTACTGTGATGGCATGGGGTGGCATGTCCCAACCTAAAAATAATCTGTTGCCACTCCTAGTGTCACTCTAGCTTTGCATATGACAACATTGTTTATTAAAATAACCTAGCATTAAGAGTTTGAGCCTCGCTACAATTAACATTGAATACATGAAAACATTGGCCACAGGTTGATATAGATTTATTTTTTGTTTTAAGCAGCAATCGACCCTTGATTGTGCCAGAGTACATTTTAAATCAACACCAGGGGCATTTCAGATCAACACAGGTGGTTGATTGTTACAGTCTGGAAATGAATGAACGTGTGTGTAATAACCCAATAACTCATGAAAAATGATGTTTACATTTTTGGAGAAAATGTTTTCATGATAGTGCAGGTTTCTGACATTTTGTGTAAATTTAAGCATGTGACACTTTAATTATTTGTAATAAAAAGAGCGTTAGACGTGTTAGAAGAGTTAGACTTGTGTTTCTAACACGAGTTATAACACGTTGTGTAGCTTTCTGGATTTTAAACTTACTGGGCTACACACTTATTTATTATATAGGCTAGGACAGTACATAAAATCAAAAAATATTACATTATTCATGTAACTGAAATGTCTAATTATTTGGGTTAAAGTCAATAAGAAAGTTACAGACTATGTTTATATGAAACGTGTATACATGCTGTATTTAATGTATTTTAACCACATATACATATACAGTCTGAAAGAAGGCCTCACACACATTATCAGTCTACAGCTGCCTAAGGAGCAAGGTCACCAGTGAGGAAAGGAATTCACAATCCACTGCTTTTATGAATGTTTTCTTAAGATTAAAGCATATGCGTAAAGTAATAGTTTTGATATCCATGCCACCCTCAGATCTGCCCCTGGCCTCAAAGTACCTTATATTGTAGGTAAAGATTAATACAGAAAAAAACAACAATTGACAAGCATTTGACAACAGTGTGAAAGAAAAACTCCCTTCTAAGAGGAAGAAGCTCAACCATAATTTCTCCTGAAAACAGTGACTTCCAAAAAATCTATCGTCCCTATTTTATTGCTATATTTTAGTGTGTTTAAATTTGTGTGGTCAGAAGCAGAGAGTTTAATAAACAATGAACCAGGTGTCCAGGTTTGCAGCCCAGTCTTACTAAGTGTCCTTACCTACCTGCTTCATCATTTCCCTGTCACATAGCCATAAAGAAAAAACAAATCTTCAGTCCTGACTGGCAGATAACAACCTGTAGACTGTGGATCATGACAGCAATCATGCCTAATTTACAGGGAATGTCTTGGGTTGTTTTTTGTGCATGTTAGTATCAGTTGGAGATTTATTATCTGGACAGAAATTGCAAATTTTCAAATGTTTTGAAATGAAAATCTAGTTGTTTGGACGTAGCCTTGTTTTAAGACAGACTTTGAGAAGAAGAATGCAGGAAATTTAACTTTGATCCAAAGTGCTGGAAAAGTCAAACCTGTAGGTCTCATGTTTAATCTGAATTTCATGTGTAAGTAGGCCATGTTTCGCACTCTGAATCCTCAACAGAGACAACCACCGTCATATTAACTTCTTCTCACTTACACACACCGACAGAAAAGTGTGAAGTGTGAACGCCAGCACTGTGGCTGCCTCCAGCCAAAAGTAGAAGGGTGGAGGAGTGAGCAGGCTAGCTAAATTTATACTGTTAACTCCTGGCAGTTTGAATGCTGGCAGCAGGAACGAACAGACTCCTCTCTGTCAGCTGGGACCTATGTCACAGTGTAGTTGTGCCTCTTTAGATAAATGTACGTGTTACCGAAAAAATAAAAGCTGAACCAGACAAAGAGAGAAATGAAGCTCAAGTTCTTAAATGGAGCTAATATGTTAAATACGAAGGAAAGCGGGGGGATTAAACCACAGCGGAACAAATGCAAATCAGGAAATTAAATTTATGTGTGTGTTCGGTATCAGCGGCGCTTTTGGAACTGTATGAGAGAAACGGGGAAAGGAAGATGAGATGAGGGGGCTTGGAAGAAGTCAGAGGACCAAAGAAAGGAAGGGATGAAGCAGAAAGAGAAGGAGGCAGCAAAGGGAAGAAGAGCTGTGGTGATATTTTCCCTGCCTGCTCCTGATTGCTCCTGTCCGCCCTGCTGAATGATAAATGTCCTGCTCACACGGTGAAATAAAGTCTTGCAGATCAATGGATGCTTCAGAGAGATCTCTTCATTAGTTCAATTGAGTGTGCACTCTGGTGCAGTCAGCACAGGGAGTTACTACGCTGTGAATCAGAGGACCAAGACATACAAAGAAAAGGTATGTGCGTAGAGACTGTGTCTTTCTGCTCTCTGCAGCACAATGGTGGTTCTCATGGGAGGTGAACACGGAGGAGGAGGAGGAGGAGGAGAAGGGGTGACGGGAGGAGGTTATTTTTAGAATCGGAAGATAGGTGAAAGAGGCAGAGGCTCACAAGATAATGAGAGGAGGCGAAGAAGAAACACGTGAGGCACATCAGCAAATGAGATCATGGATGTGCACAGGACAGAGCCCCCATACAAACACGGAGGAGCATGACGGAAACAGACTCAGCCCCTTCAGAGATGCTGGTGTAGCATTATAGATGTCCCTGTCAACACAATATTTCGGTGTGCGTTAAGGTGCTGTCACTCTGTTTTTTTGGTGACCTGACTAAGGAAGAGGGACTGATGAAAGAACATTTTGAGTCAAACCATTTGCTCTCTCTTTCTTTCTGAGGATATTATAGAAAACAAGCCATTAATCAGGCTTCACTTTGAGTGACTTATGTATGTATGTATGTATATATATATATGTATATATTGTACTATTCTTAGTTAGTGTACTGTCTGTCTTGTCTTAATGTTGGTTTATAATGGAGCACTGTAACAAAAAATAATTTCCCCCAGGGATCAATAAAGTATTCTGATTCTGATTCTGATTCAAGGTGTAATTTAACATTTTTCTGAATATGCTGAATTGCTTCTTTGAGGACCACTGTTGGACAAGTTACTTTGAAAAAGTAATTAATTATATTTACTAGTTACTTCTTTAAAAAAGTAACTGAGTTAGTAACTGAGTTACAAGATTCTAAAAGTAATTAATTACTTGAAAAGTAATTGCGTTACTTAAAAAAAAGTTTTTTAACTACTTTCCTCTACATTTCACCTTTAAAAACTATTTACTTTGCCTTGTTTCGTATCATCCTTTAGTTTCAAGGTTCAAGGTTCAAGGTTCTTTATTTGTCACATGCATAGTTATACAAGTATAACACACAGTGAAATGTAGCCTGACACGCTCCTCGACATGTGCAAAAAAATTGGGGGGGGGGGGTGTAGAGGAAAAACATTATATATATATGTATGTAGTATATACGTTGGGTGAATGTGCAGTAGTAGCAGCAAGCAGGTGAATTCTGTACATTAATATGAATAGACATCTGACTATTTTACAGGATATTTTACAGAATATAAACATATTTAAAATTAAAGGAATTGAAATGTACATTGTGCCTTGGTTTAGTGTCTGGAAGAGTCCTGACTCAGTCAATTATAGATGATGTGAGAGGGCAGGTGTGTGTGTTTAGGGCACGGATGGCTTGGGGATAGAAGCTCCTCTTGAGTCTCTCTGTCCTTGCCCGGAAGATGCGGAACCTTCTACCAGATTGCAGAAGTTGGAACAGTTTGTTGCCAGGATGGGACGGGTCCTTCAGTATCTGCGCTGCTCTAGTCCGGCATCTCCTGGTGTAGGTGTCCTGAAGCGGGGGGAGAGCAATCCTGCAGCAGCGTTCTGCTGTACGGATCACTCTCTGGAGAGCTTTTTGGTCCTTCACACAGCTGTTCCCGAACCACGATGTCATGTTCTGTGTGAGGATGCTCTCCACAGCGCCTGTATAGAAAATCCTGAGGATCTTTGGAGAGACCCTGAACTTCCTCAGTTGTCGTAGGTGATACAGGCGCTGCCTAGCCTTTTTGGTCTGGACCTGAATGTGGGCAGCCCATGTCAGGTCTGAGGAGATGTGGACACCAAGATATTTGAAGGACTGCACCCTCTCCACTGGAGCTCCATTGATGATAATGGGCTTGTAGTCTCTGTGCTGACCCCTTCTGAAGTCCACCACCAGCTCCTTGGTCTTGCTGACGTTCAGCTGGAGGTGGTTGTCCTGGCACCACGATGCCAGATTCTTCACTTCATCCATGTAGGCCGCCTCATCGTTGTTGGAGATGGCACCCAACACCACTGTGTCGTCAGCAAACTTCACAATGGTGTTGGAGCCATGGGTGGCCACACAGTCTGAAGTGTAGAGGGAGTAGAGCAGTGGCGAGAGGACACATCCCTGAGGTGCTCCTGTGTTGATGGTGATGCTGTTGGAGAAGCACCTGCCCACCCTCACCACCTGAGTTCTGCCAGTGAGGAAGTCCAACACCCATGCACACAGACGGCTGTTAAGTCCCAGATCCCTCAGCTTTGTGAACAGTCTGCAGGGCACTATTGTGTTAAACGCTGAACTGTAATCAACAAACAGCATTCGCACATAGTTACCCTGTTTCTTGTCCACATGGCTGAGAGTGGTGTGTAGGACGTGGGCGATGGCATCCTCTGTGGATCTGTTGGATCTGTAGGCAAACTGCAGTGGATCTGTGGTGTCTGGGATGGAGGAGGAGATGATGTTCTTCAGCAGCCTCTCAAACACCTTCATTACTACCGAGGTCAGTGCAACTGGCCGGTAATCGTTCAGGGATGAGGGTTTGCTGTTCTTGGGCACAGGGATGATGGTGGATCTTTTGAAGCATGTGGGGACCACAGACTTCGCCAGGGACTCGTTGAATATGTAAGTGAACACACCTGCTAGCTGGTCAGCACAGCAGCGCAGCAGACGGCCGGTGATGCCATCTGGCCCCGCCGCTTTCCTTGTGTTCACTCTCCTCAGTGCCGCTCGGACGTCATGCTCCGCGATGCTGGTCACCGGTCTCTCGCTGATGACGTCACTGTCCTCGGTAGTCAGGCGGTAGATAGCATTAGCCGCCTGGCTAACCTCGAAACGGGCGTAGAACTGATTCAGCTCGTTGGTGAATGCAGAGTCAGCGTTGATCAGCGCAGTGTCCCTGGCTTTGTAGTCCGTAATGGTGCGTAGTCCGTGCCACATACTCCGTGTGTCGCCCTGGTGGAAGTGGGACTCCACACGTTCCCGGTACCGGCGGTTAGCATCTCTCACCGCGCGCCGCACGCCGTATGAGGCCGCTTTGTAGGCGCTCATATCGCCAGTGGCGAGACCCGCGTTGTAGGAGGCGGTCCTGGCGTTTACAGTTATGTTTTCATTTTGACACACTGTATTAACACAATTGATCTAAATTCAGACAAAAAACATAAAAGTTGAAAAAGTTATATTTTTTACTGTAACAACCACAAACATGTTTAGTGAATCATATTTCATAACTTTAAATGCAAATATAAATTGTCAATTTTAAAATCATATGCACAAGTTTTGCAAACAACAAAGTTATTTGCATCCATTTACCTTTTACCCATTTTTTAAATAACCATTCAAACTATTTACAGAACAATCAGCTGTTCTGCATTCAGTAAGATGCCACACAAATTATTTGTGCCACTCCAAAAAAATAATTTCTGTCCACTATAAAGGAGAACATCACAGCTTGATACCTGCAGGTCTGACAGCAGCAGGTGTATCACTCATGTTTCTACCCGGAGACAGCAGTCGCCTCATTGTTCTGACACACAACACAAAACTATCCACAACACTACACACTAACTACACAAGACAACACATTAACTACACACTCCAAACATGCTAAACGTCACAAATTTCTCAAAACTCGCTCTCTTTTTTTTCTGCTGTCTTTCTTTCTCTCTCTCTCTCTCTCTCTCTCGTGCCATCACTCCTAAAACTTTCCCCTCTTCCTAAACAACCAAATGTCATGTCGCCACATCATTTTTTGATTGGTCGACATTTTTCCACAAACACGAACGGGCTGTTTTTTGTTTTTTTTAATTATTTTTTGGTCATAAGCAGAGAGTGATTGCTGCGCTGTCCTTAGACAGTAAACGTGGCGAAACTATTGAGGAAAAAACGCTGTGTATATATTTTTATCATGACTCTGGTTTTACGAGGCTTATCAACACAATTTAAAAACTGGTATATATCACCTTGTTGCTTTGTCTTGAAGTGGTCATGTGATTGGCTTACCACGACTACTTTATTCTTCCTCAGTCAAACAGCAGCACTCATGCGATTGTTTTGCCCCCTTAGCTCCAGGTGTTGTGCCAAAAAGTGATCGTCTGCCAGAAAGTGATTGCTGCCCGCGGGAGCGCGTTCTCGATTACTTACATAGACAGCTGCTTCCATGCAACTGATATAAGGTGCAGCAAGCTAAAGACAGCTGCAACCGTCTGTTTGTTGAAAAATAGTAGTGCGACCGCACCACATTTTCCTGTTAGTAACGGTAACGACGTTGTAACGATAGAAATAGTAATTAGTTAGATTACTCGTTACTGAAAAAAGTAACGCTGTTAGTAACGCCGTTATTCCCATCACTGTTGAGTACTGATTCTGCAGCATCAAAACTGTTTTGTATTGATCATTGCATACAGGTGCTGTTTCTTTTTTCAGTCACATTGAGTAGATACAGTTAAATTATTGCATTCTAATTTACACTCACTGGCCACTTTATTAGGTGCACATTTTCAGGTGGTCATTAATGCAAATACCTAATCATGAAATCACATTGCACCAGCTCAATGTGTTTAGGCATTTAGACATGGTCGAGACAACCTGCTGGAGTTCAAACTGCTGATCTACTGGGATTTTCACACGCAACCATTTACAATTCACAACGAGAGAAAAAAAGAGACATAAAAGAGAAAATCTCTATTTAGCAGCGTTTCTCTGAGAGAAAATGTCAGAGGCCAGGAGAGTGGCCATACTGCTATAAGTTGATAGGAAGGCAACATTAACTCAAAGAACCAATCACTGCAACCAGCGTATGCAGAAGAGTGTCTTTGAATGTGCATCATGTCAAACTTTGAAGCAGTTGACCTGCACCAGCAGAAGACCACACCAGCTAACAGCTAACAGCAGGAAACTGAGGCTACAGTTCACACATGCTGAGAACATTGGAAAAATGTTGGTGTGATAATGAGTCTTAATTTCTGCTTTAACCCCCAAAGTGTAGGGTCAGAATTTAACATACACAACATGAACGCATAGATCCTGCCTTGTATCAAAGGTTCAGGTGTAATAGTGTGCTGGATACTTTCTTGGCACAGTTTGGACCCCTTCGTTCCAACTGACCACAGTTTAAATATCACAGCCTACCTGAGTTTTGTTGCTGACCATGTCCATTCCTTTATAACGACAGTATACCCATCTACTGATGGCTGCTTCCAGCAGGATAGCTCACCATGTCAGAAAGCTCAAATAATCTCAGTCTGGTTTCTTGAACATGACAATGAGTTCGCTGTACTTAGATGGTCTCTACAGTCACCAGATCTCAACCCATGGGGTGTGGTGGAATGGGAGATTAGCATAATGGATATGCAACCGAAAAATCAGCATCAAGTGTGTGAGGCTGTCATGTCAATATAAAATACACTGAAGGCACAATGGGCTCTTGTCAGGTACTAGCAAAGTGTACCAAACAAAGTGGCCAGTGAGTATATAAAGTCTGAATTAGTTTAACTTTCTATTAGACCTACCACATATCATACAAATACTGCCCTTTGTTTGTTCTGTTTGAGGAGTGTTAGCTTAGCTTAGCAGAAAGCTAGCACTGGAAAACGGCTAGCGTAAATCCCTCCAACCACTGCGACACACTGCCATTAAAAAAAGTTTGATCTTTTTTACTGAAACATTTAAAACATAGTTTTACACTGACAGAGTTGTGTTACAAAAGAATTAGACTTGAAAACATTAAAAGCACATATATAATTCAAACTAGTTTTTCTACATATGTAATGTTTAATGTGTTCTTAATTTATGATGTATTCAGTGACGCAAATAAACAGGACCTGGCTTTGTGTTTCCTCCGTGTGTAGTTTTAAAGGTAAATTGACTGTTTACTGACTTTAGCTTCACTCCCTCTTTTGACAAAAAAGTAATCCGGTGTGTTTTCTTGCATACTAAACTTTTCTTTTCAGTAAATAATAGCATGTAATCTTAAACTGCGCGCACTTAAATTATATAACCATACGTACCAAATGCACAATTTAAGAAGTGAAATAACTGCGTCAGAAAAATGCTTTTAAGTCTAAAACATTACAGGAGTATAATATAACCAGGACTGTTTAATGCACTCCTGCATTACTTACTGTGGTTTTCTTGCATGATAAATGTCTTTATTTATTTATTTATTGCTTTAGGGAAAGCATTTGACTTCATCCTATTGTCCTGCTCTGTACATATTTTTGGTTGCTGGTGCTTTGTCATCATATTTAATACACCGTATGCAGCATGAATAATTGAAGCACATCCCTTTAGTTAGTGGTTATAAATGCAATAAAGTTCACTCAAAGAAAATAAAAACAAAACTTATGATCCCCTTTAACTGTAGAGGAGTTTCTTTTATCCCATTAACATTTTTCTGCAAAGTTCCATTTGCATTAAGAAGCGGCTTCAGTGGGCAGTTGAGTGGGTGCAATTTTATGCCAAAGTAGATGCCACATATTGGATTGCAACACCCGCCTTGCATAAACACAGCCCCTGCTGTGTCACCCACTGTTGAAAGCAGGTTCATCTGAATCCCAAAGCTTTCCCTTCAAAACTAACAATTTACCAGTAATAGCGCAGCTGTATGCTTTAAGCCTCTCCTTCCAGCAAATTAAGGATATTTGCTCCCTCTCTGCCCTCTCACAGGTTACCAGGGTGCTACATGTGAGCAGAAGGTGGACCCGTGTGCCTCCAGCCCCTGTCACAATAACGGGACATGCTACGCCCAGGGCCCCGGCCCCCTGGGGTTTGGATGTAGCTGCACAGCAGGGTTCACAGGACCCACCTGCGCCCAGCTGGTGGACTTCTGTGCCCTGAACCCCTGCGCTCACGGGGTCTGCCGCAGCGTGGGAAACAGCTACAGGTGTCTTTGCGTGCCAGGTAAGCTTATAGTTAACATAAAAGGGCTCGGTCTACTTAAACTAAAAGAGTTTTATGACATCTATGAATCCTCAGATAGTTTTACTTGTTATGTGAGGAGTGGAGGTAATTCTTTTAAATGATCTGATTAAAAATTAAACCAAATCAGCTACAAAGGCTGAATTAAACTGCACCAGAAATATAATAGGCTGATTCATACAAGTAGAAAAGTTGAAACTCTGTTTACTTAAAAGCCTGAAACCTCTGAGAGTAGAGTGGGGAGTAGAGTGAAGCTGGACTTTTTATTTTTAAATAAAACTACATGTCCACTGAGTTCCTGGACCGATGAGATTTTGACTGATGTCACTGAGAAATTCACATTTTAAGAGCCTTCATGAAACCTCTTGAATCCTTACTTTGATCAATCTCCACTCTGTATCTGGATTTACCACCAGCACATTAAACTTTGTAATAAGTAAAAGGATGGTGACTTGTAGTCCTGGCTTAGACTCAGGTGTGTTTAAATGTCATCTGCCCCAACGATGAGTGTTTTTTTTTAGACGATAGCACGGCGCTGCTGGTGCTGAGGCCTCACTGATTAAATCAATTGAGTGGAATGATGACTTGTCATTATCTATTGTCTTGCAATTACCTTGCTAGGATGGAGAAAATGATGACTTTCCCAATGGCCCATCAACATAATTTGACACTTTGCCCCTGCTTCTCACTGTTTATACACGCTGTCAGTCAAATGTACAGAGGAGTAACCATCTCAGTGTCATATTTTATGCTCCCATTCACGCTCCTTTCACACGGCTAATCTAGTTCCTGTCTCTTTGGAAGAATGGCAGAAAGCAATTAGAGCTTAAAGTGGATCTATTTGGAGCTGATTTCCTGCTCCGTATATGTGATTCACAGACCTAAACTGATAGGAGCAGCTCGTCGCTCTGTCTGAAACACGCTGTTTTAGCTCTTCTTCCTTTAAGTTTACTTTATTCTGATTGGCTGCCCCTCACAAATAAAAGGTTTAAACAGCAGGTAGGTGGGGCTTCTGTATCTGAGACGACCATTTTAACTATATCACCTCTGTGTGATTCACACTGAGTCAAGATAAAACGGTTGAAAACAAGAGTTTAAGTAGTCTGGAGATTTCCACCTGTACACACGCTGACCTCAATATTTGAGATTTTAGCCCTTTTAATATTAGAATCCATTGTTGTAACAAAATATGTCTGCCACAAAATAAGGAAGAGCAAATGGTCCGCTTTGACCCTTTAAAGTCTAAACCCTGAAATAATCGCCAGAAAATTGTATTTTGTGACAATGGAACTTTTCATTAATTTAATATGAATTTGAATATATGACTTTTAATTCCTATTATATTTGCCACATTCATTTTTGCAGCATATTTATTGCTTAAAAATGTAGTGTGGAATTTATTTATTTTAATAAATACATATAAATCACACTGATAATGTAGAAGTGGAAAACTCACAGAAACTGTATGCGTGCATCAAATATGATACATTAAGCATTAGGGGCTAAGATTATGTTTGTTTTCTTATGTTAATGTCATTTTTTGTGAAAGCGCCTGACATTTCAGTACAAAGAGTTTTAAAATGTACATTTTGGTGTCTTTTTTTAAATTCCTGAAACGAAGCAGTATCAATGTTGAGCAGCAAGACTTGGATTTGTAATAATGCCTTCTTATTTCATGTTCTTCCCTTTTATTCAAACGGCTCTTACTGTGCTCTGAGGCAGAGCGGGCGCCCACTTCTTTTCAATTATTGCGACACCACCTGCATATTTTTCTATTTTTCATAACGTTGTGTTACTTTCACGTGTTCTTTTCTTCTGCTTGTCCTTTTGTCCTTTCTCATCATCATCCTGTAACATTTACCGCACCTCATTTCCCTCTTATCCTCTGTTGTCTGGTTGCCATGGAGAAGCTGTGTGTGTGTGTGTGTGTGTGTGTGTGTGTGTGTGCGTGTGTGTGTGTGTGTGTGTGGCTCCCAGTCTGTCGTCTGTGTTTGTGTTTTGTAGCTGAACAGATGCTGCCATCCAATCAAATGCCTCTGCTCCCTCTGTAATGGGACTGGTGAAATTGGTAATTTGTAATTAGCATCCCAAGCATCACACTCACACACAAACACACACACACATGTGCGCGCACACACACAGATACACACACATTGCAGTGTTTTGGACCAAAACGATCTTTTCTCCCCATCATCAGAATGTCAGTTGCTTGCGGCATGTTTATGTGTCTGCATTAAAGTTTTAATTTCAGTGTGTGTGTCTGTGTGTGTGAGTCCACAAATGCAGCAGTGTGACCGTCTCCATGGTGTCGGTGTGCGGATGTGTGGGGTTGTGTAAATGCCTGTTGGCTGTTTGAAAGAAAGCTTCTGGGGAGCTGATATGTTGAAGGATCTGTCCTCCTGTTTCCTGTAATCCTGCTTACATGAGAGGCTGCCAGCCCACAGAAAGCAGGCAGAGTCTTGGAAAGGCACTTGACATTTCACTGACATTTCACAGAGAGGGCCCTGGAGGTTCTAACTGGGCTCCTCATTAATTGCTCTCCTCTCTTTTCCCCAAACACACGTTAGCTGTAGCCCGAGGAGGGCTTGTTGATGCTTCAGTCAGTACTTGCACCCAGCCGAGAGATGCAGTCAAAGTTGGAGACGAGATAATGAAAACACTCGATCTGCATCTGTTGTAGCCACAAAATCGAAGTGCAAGTTACACACGTCCTATATGAAAAGCGCAAAACACACAGCTGAAGAGGCACTGATGCTCTGATGCGCTGACCATGTTAATGCTGGTCTCAGTACACAGCTGCCATCCTATGGAAAACACGGTGCACTGCATGTCATTTGACATTGATTTAATATGCGCTCATACCCCTGTTGGCTAATTTATAAATCCCTGTAAAGAAATACAGAGGCACATACGGTGGTCCAGTTGTTATTGTGTACGCTGTAGTGTGCGGTTCAGTCAGGTAAACACGTAAAATGTTGAGCTTCTAGCATTGATGGCAGTAGGTCTCAATGCTGGTGTCAAGTGCGACTTAAAAGGTTGAAATATTTTTAATCTGCTCAGAGCACTGAGAGCAAGAACAGTGACCGAGGAAGGGCGCGTGAGGAAATTGCTTCATAGTGCCACAAGATGAATGCTACGGGTTGTTTGATAGGCTGTTGCTGTGTGAACTGTTTTTGAGGCGCTATTACAAGGACCCTCTGCTCAGCTTTAACTCGTGCTGGGGTCGTTACTGAAAGAAAATCACGTGTTACACATTACGTGCTACTATAATGAAATGTAATGCATCACTTGACATAATTACTCCCTGAAGAAATTAATTTGTTACAATAGAGCCCGACTGATGTGGGATTTATAAGGCCAATAAGGATACCAATATTCAGTGATTTTAAAATCCAATACGTCAGCCAATATTTTTTTTTTAATTTTTAGGCACACGAAACATCTATGATGGAAGAAATTCCAGGAGAGTGAAAAAGTGGTCTAATTTGAGCTTTCTACTACTATTCATTTCCATATTTTTGTGAAGTGTGGGGGATTCGAGCCTTTTGCGATCAGTTTCCTGTGGAATTGAAATAGCCGTATCTAGAGATCTACTTAACATGTCATTCAATATTTCTAATCCAAACATCTGCTACTATGGAATTTCTAAAGTGTTGCTCAAGTTCAAAATAAAACTTTGAGAGCTTGGAAAATTTTGTAGTGTGACCCACCATACCATATTTGAAGGCCTTTAGAAAGAACAGCATGAAGCTACTCAAATGTACATGTATGGTCTTAAAGATATTAGAGCCTGAAAACTAAATAAAAAATATTTTCATGCATATTCACAGTGATGCAAAGAAAATCAGGAAAATCAATTTGTACCATTACTGTGTTTCACTGCAGAAGGATACACACTTTCTGTCTCTGTGTCTCACATAAACACAAACCCTTTGTTATTACATAATCATTCATAAAGACTGTGATTTTATTCTGAACTGTATGAATCTGTGTCCTGTTAAGGCTACCATGGCTTGTACTGTGAGGAGGAGTACAATGAGTGTCTGTCTGCCCCTTGCCAAAACTACGCCACCTGTAGGGATCTCATCAATGCCTATGAGTGTGTCTGCACACCCCAGTTTGAAGGTATGTGTGTGTGAGTGTATCCGAATATGTTTTAGAGTGCTAAAAGTGCTGCCCGGTGAATTATTGAAAGCTCTTTTTGTATGTGTGCATGAAGGCAGACACTGTGAAATCTACAAGGACCCATGTCTGAAGATGCGCTGCCTGAATGGAGGCCGCTGTGAAAGTGCGGGACTTAATGCTTCCTGTTCCTGCCCGCCTGGATACCTGGGTGAGCACAGCCTGACGACCAGCTGCGTGTTTCTGTGATTATGGCTGGTGATGAAGATGAATGTAGCTGCGTGGAAAATGAAGTCAGGCTGTGATCCATCAGCCTCACTTTGAGCTGTTGACGTTATTGCTAAAAAAGTCATTTAATGCCACCTTACCTGTCTGCTCAGGGGAAAAATGTGAGGTCGACGTCAATGAGTGCGACAGCAACCCTTGTCACCACGGAGGCACGTGCATCGACCAATCAAATGGCTTCACCTGTCACTGTCCACCTGGGTGGGTGGGACCCAGCTGCGAGATCCGTAAGTCACCCTGTCAGAAAATATCTCATCAGATATTATTCTAAATAATAAAATGATGATTGGGCCGCAGCTAGTACACACACACACACACACACACACACACACACACACACACACACACACACACACACACACACACACCCACCCCTGGACCCATGCAGCAAACTCTTAAATCAGAATGTGTCCGCTCTTTAACCTGTGTAGAAGCAGATATGCTGCTTGATAATGAGCCAAATGCTTCAAAGTTTTCCCCGATGACGTGATAAAGAAGTGACCTTCCTCCTCCAACTACAAACAGGAAGCTCACGGGCAGCATCAGTGTTTGTATGACACTCACGAGGAGACCTCTGAGCAGGAAGGCTGCAGTCACACAGCTCTGCTTCTCCCTGCTGTTCACTCTCACCAGCAACATTCACGCAGAAGAATTTATCATCGCAAGAAGAAGGAGGCTCTTTTGAATTCAAGCTCCCAGATCAAAACAGCTCCTGCAGAACCTCCAGACTTGTTGGTGAAGATACTCTTGTCCTGTAGAACATCTCTGACCCCTGGAACAGAAACAGCGATGAAGAAAATCAGTGTTTTATTACAATTAACTGTGCATAATTTTTCTTAGATTCCTTACCTTTCACGATGACCAAAATAAAGCTGTTGGGACATGATCATCTGAGCTCCTCACACCACCAAACCCACCATACCTTCCCCCTCCTACTGACCGCCCTCAATTCCTCGCATTTTCTATTTGTATTTCTTTCAAGTCTCGCTGTAAGAAAGATGAAATTAATGTAAGAAATCATTATTGGATATATTTTAACTCAAGTATAGGATACCAGATTTCAGTATAAAAAAGGGAAATTGTACACTTAATTAAACTAAAAACATGAGCTTTGAAGAAAACCTGACGTGATGGAATATTTTTCCAAGTTTCAGTGAGGAAAAATAAGAAACAGTCAAAAAATCCTCTGCAGTTTTTTGGTTGCAGACCTGTGTTATTGTCTGATGCAGCATACACCTTATTAGGAATCATTTCTGAAATAAATATATCAAAATCTAATTTATAAGGCTGTATCTCCAAAAGTTGATTCTGTTCATCTGGACGTAGCGTTTTGTGGGAGAAACGTTTCGTCACTCATCCAAGTGACTTCTTCAGTCTCAGCTGACTGCAGGTTTCCCCAAATCTTATAAACAGTACATTTGCATAATGACTGAAACCAGCCCACTGAAGGAACAATGGGCGGGGAGGTCAGTTCCTTAATCTTATTTATGCAAATTCTCATGACCATTGATCAACAACCACTGACCAAAACCCACTGATCAAATGACCACTGATCAGTGGCCATGAGTACCATTCACAGAGAGTTGGGGAATGGCAGCAATCAAACATTGTAAGATGGTGAAAGATGTACCCATAGGCCCCCTCCTCGATTCAGGGATGGTCTTTCCCTTTTCATGTAAATGGCCTCCTTGACTCCGCGTTCCCACAAAATGCTACGTCCAGATGAACAGAATCAACTTTTGGAGATTACTTACCTGGATGATTGAGAATCCATCAAGACGACATAAGGCTGTATGTCGACGCGCTTCTGTCAGTGACTCCATGCTGATTTTTAGGTTTAATAAACAAACAATCCTCATATTTCAGTGCAGGATTTACAGCAGAGTATATTGGCAAACTGGATGGGAGTGCCTAAACTTTGATTTCAAATGATTAATCAGCGTTTTGGCCTAAACATGCACCCAAAAACACAATGCAGGTCAGCACACTTTAGCACTTCTCTGACTTAGAGCGAAATATTTTACAGAAACGCGGAAGAAAAGGCAAACTTCACATGGTCATCATCATTTCATCACTGGAATATGAGTTATTATCCATCCATCCATCCATTCGCTACCGCTTATCCTTCTCAGGGTCGCGGGGGGCGCTGGAGTCAATCCCAGCTGTCATAGGGCGAGAGGCGGGGTACACCCTGGACAGGTCGCCAGTCTGTCGCAGGGCCAACACACAGGGACATATTAATATTATTGAAGACACTAAGTTCATAGAAACATAGAAATCATTGCATACAGTTTACATGAAACGTGTTTGGCAGAATTAAAAAAAGATGCCTGCCAGCAGATTTGGATGCAACACAAACTTCTGACTACACACAAATTCTACTGACGACACGATGCACAGTTTGCACTGCTGTAACTTCACTGCTGGGCTAATTCAGTGTTGAGCTCCAGAAGTGGCTTACTCTGTCAGGCAAGACAGCCAACTCTTGGGGCAACTCTCCAGGCAAGTGAGGGCAAACTTGAGACTCCAGCAGTGGTAATGTGCAGAGTCTGCAGTGACAGTATGCTAAACCTGACCTCATATGACTCCACTCACTCACCTCTGGCGAGCAGAAACATGTTTTCTTCAGTGGTTTGAGCTCCATTTCCTCCCACATTTCCTCCCATGTTTACTACAAATGAAAAAGCATTTTCCCTGCTTGTGCAGGTACATATCTACGTGAGCAATCATATCAAAAAACCTTTTGATATTTCAGTGTTTTTCCTGGGGAGTGAATGGCACATGAGCAGAACATGGTCGTTAAGACACGCTTGCAAAAGAGATTTTATCTCAAGAGTTGTATTTTTCTGATTCAGTGAAGGTTAAACAGTTTAAAAAATTCAATTTGTGACTGATCTTTATTAACTTATACACACACACAAATTTACAGTAACAGATTTATATTTTTTTTTTTTACCATTTCTTGTGTGTTTCTGTAATGGTTAAACCAGGTTTTTAATGCTAAAATATAATTAAGGCTGTTATCTTTCAACTTACAAATTTCATGTTTATAGCAACCCTGAAAGAAATAGTAAATCACATTATTCTGAGATTAAGATGCACTGTTACAGCTTTACCTGCATTTCTGAAAATAAATTTTTTTTTGAGAGGTTGAATCTTATGCATGAATAATATAACACAAAGATCTATCCCTGTGTGTGTGTGTGTGTGTGGGTGTGTGTGTGTTAGACCTGCAGTGGAAGCCTGCACACACTGAGGACACCTTGACCAACATGCCCCGCCACTCCCTCTATATCATAATTGGAGCTCTGTGCGTGGCCTTCGTGCTCATGCTCATCATCCTCATTGTGGGCATCTGCCGCATCAGCCGCATCGAGTATCAAGGTTCCTCCCGCCACGCCTACCAGGAGTTCTACAACTGCCGCAGCATTGACAGCGAGTTCAGCAACGCCATCGCCTCCATCCGCCATGCCAGGTCAGTGACAGGATTTGTGTGTCAGCGTTCAGTTGCTGTGATTAATGAGCTGTTTTTATGAGTGCTTTGCATTTAACATTTCTTGGATGTTAGTTTTACCATCCACCCACGCTGCCCCCCCTTTTTTTTAGAAATCCAAAATTGACCAAGTTAACTCAGAAATATTCTTTTTAATTAACACAACTTTTTGATGCGTTGTCGCCGTGTTTGTATATCTCAGAATCCAGAAGAAACGGGTACGGTAACCTTCAGTCATAACAGTTTTTCTCGATTGCTGCTGCCAAGGTCAGGAGTGATCTGTCAAAGCCATTTTACCGGTCACCAGCAGCTCTGTGGCAGCACTTAATCTGAAATTCTGCTCTGCACACTGTGCATGTTCAGTTTAGGACACAGTGACATTTAACAGGCAGGCAGAGTCTAACTGAAGACAGCACCGAGTCAACTTTTGGGATTTTTTAATTAAAGCTAGAGCATCTTGGATTCTTCCACTTGTGCTTTTTAAAAACATTTTTCAGTATTATCTGTCTTTTGTTTGTCTTTCTTGAACAATAATTAACTAACTCTTTAAAGTAGGGTGGGTAGTCAGGATGTTTTGTACTTTTTTTGGTACTTTTTCTGGGTTATTATCTCCTCCAGCTTTAAAAGCACTTGTCATTCTCTCAAAACACCTTCTTACGCTGCAATATTTGATAAACATTCGGCTTTTTTTAAATTAGATTTGGGAAAAAGTCCAGACCTGCGATGTATGACGCCACTCCCATCGCCTATGAAGACTACAGTCCTGATGACAAGCCACTGGTTACCCTCATCAAGACAAAGGATTTGTAAAACACGACTGCGTTTCACCATTACAGGCTGTACACACACACACACACACACACACGCACATATACATAATGCCAGTACAAATCTAAAATAAGAGCAAAAGAAAACTGAATGTAAAGTGGAAAAAGAAAATAATGCAAAACATAGACTGTAGATTAAAAAGAGCAAATCTGGAATTTGATACATCTATTTTCCTGTCCAAGTTCACAATAAGGCTTTATTGTAGCGTAAGAGCATTCTTTGCATCACTTAAGTTATTAATGATGACAGGCAACACTACCAGTAATCTCTGCTGTACAATAGAGTGATGACTTTAGTCTGCACCAGACTGTCTGTCTGCAGGTGGGGCCAGCATCCCGGGAGCCCACATTTCTAAGCGTAAACTTAGCAGACAGCGCTGACAACAGTCCTTACAGGTGTTGTAGAAATAGGTGCACTTGTCACTGTATCTTTTTCTATATTAAAAAAACATGAAAGAATCTGCTGTAGGTTGCCTTACTTTGTGCATGGTTAGATTTGATGTTCTCTCTGCAAATATTTTAAAACCTTTGTACTCAGTTGTTGGTTGTTCTTTTCTTCCCATTGCACTTGTATTTCTCTCTGTCAAGATTGTGCCAAATGTTTTCTTTAGGGAATTTTGTGGTTAGTAGACAAAATACATAAATGTATAAAATACTAGTCACAGCCTTTCCCCCTCCCCCCCCTTTATATTATATTGTCCTGTTCTTTACATGCAAGTTTCTAAGTGGTGTTTGAATAGTACAGAAAGTTGGTTTGCTGGAGTACTGTGACCCTACCATCCTACTGTATGTTTTTAAGTGATATTTAGGATAATAGGTAGGTATACTTCTCACTGCACAGAAACATAGTTGGTTCTACTCAGTGTACCTGTTCCTCCCAGTGTACAAATTCACCTCTAGTGTTGGCAGCATCGATTAGTTTCTGGATGTGAGTTTCTTTGCTAGAGTGGCCTCTTGTTGGCTTTAGTTTGGAGAAGACGGAGGAGATGTTATCTAGTCCAGAATATATGTGCTTCTGTGTTCTGCCAGTGGAAAACTTTCTGTCTGTGCAGCTCTGTTGTTCCTCTCGAGATCAAGCAATGTTTTACCAATAGGCTCAGCTAATCCTACCATTTTTTTCTCCCGTTTTAAACCGCAGCAACATGATAAACTATTATCTCTGTTGAATTATGTAAACAATAAAGATTCAAGTGAACATAAGTGACTTCTTTATGTGTGTCTCATGTGTACTGTACCACATGCATCATATTTGGGGCAGGATACTTGTTTGAAAGCGTTTGATTTATTGACCTTTATTTAACCAGGAAGTCCCACTGAGATCAAGTCTCTTCTCTCTAAAGGAGGCCTGGCCATGAAAACTCAAGCAATACTGAAAATGAAAGAAATATAACAAAAAAATGGGAATTATGTGCAGCGATTTATTAAAACATGTGCAAGCCTGACCTTTCTCAGTAAGTAGTCTTCAGGAATAGTTCTCCAGGCTTCTTAACGGACATTCAAAGCTCTTCTTCGGATGCCGACTGTCTTTTGTTTTGTTCTCAGTCAACATGATCTCACATGATCTCAATTGAGGGGAGGCCAGTCCATGACTGATAGAGTTCTGCTGTGTGGTTTTTCTACCCAGGTATGCTTTTACTGAATTTGCAGTGTGTTTTACTATCACTGTCATACTGAAAAATGAAGATGTTGCCGATCAAATGCTTTCCAGATGGTATTGCATGGTGGCTCAAAATCTGATGGTACTTGTCTGCATTCATAATTCCATCAAATGTAAAAATTTTAGGCCTGCCACTTCTACTTTTGTCCTTCACTCACCCAGTTTCCTCTTTTTTTTGCATCCACGCTGAGATATACCAAGTTTTTACCTGATAACTCATCGGGAACCATCTTGTTGGTGCGAGAATACAAATTAATGAATGTCAAAACTGTAATATTTCTGGCATTTTTAAAAATAGATTCGGTTAAATGATGGGGTAAGAAACAGGGTACTAGTAACAAAGTTTTTTGTTATGTGTAAACGCAATGCTGGTTGATCACTTGAGCTAGGTGCCTTTTTTAAATGTTTGAATGATTCATAGGTCACAGTTTAGTGCAAGTACACCAAACAAACAGTTAAAATTGTTTTAAAAAACATACAACCTCAAAGAAAAACTTGGAGAACTTTTGTTCAAGACAACATTGAAACATTAATAGAAAGTCTGGATCCTTGGAAGCAAAATATCAAGAAATAAGCACTGGCTCGAGATATTTGCACAGTATCATAGGTTTCGAAAAGGGAACTCTGCACGACACTTCTCATTAAAGAGGGAGAGAGATTTTGGGCCGTCTACACAAACATCCTGAGTTTGATTTTGAAACCAGTCAGCCTTAGGATCAAATCCAGCGATAATAAGTTTGCTCACCTGTAAATCACGATCAAGTGAATCAAAACGCCTTAAACAGATCCACCGACGAGGAAGTGTAATGCTGTCTTCTGTCCAGGGCACCTATGAACCTATGAGCTCATTTGTCACAGCTGTAGCAGCAGTAATGGTACTGTGCCCTTTTCTACAGGCAGTGTAAAGATTTATTATCAGATTGAAAAAGTGTTGTGCTACTAGTACCAGTGCTGTACCTGAGGCCTGAGGCGCTTTAGAACTCATACCAAACCAATACTGAGAAACACGAACATGGTTTTCTACCAAATAGCGTTCTATACGTACAAAAAGGACTTTGTTTATGTTTTTTAACAGAGCACCTCCAGTTCATCAGTTTGCATCTCGCCCAAACACAACATAAAAAAAGGTGGCAGCATCAGAATTTTGAAGTGTGATTACTGAGCGAGCGATGCTGCTGCTGTTCTGCTAATAATCCAGCTATGATGGGCGGACACATGGAGCTACAGCGATTAAACTGTTTTCTGAAAACGTGGATTCTAGCTATTTACAGCATCTGTTTTTCTGTTCCCAAGGTCATACCCACCACACTGAACCGTAAGCCGTGCGACAGACCTTTTATGGAGTGTTGGTAATGCGAACACCCTCAGTGACCTCAGGCTTTATCCAGATGTTTCCCCGTGTAAACATCTCTAAATACAGACTGCGACTGCGGAGTCATGTCGTTCCTCACACCTACGTAGATTATGTGTGTCGACCCACATACACACACACATTGCAGGAGGACCAGATGCGATTGCTGGCTCTTGTCTTTTCCTGCAGTCTGTTTCCGAGACTTTGTGAGGTTGACCTCTGCCCTTTGAGCGGTTTGGAGGGTCAGGCTGTTTCACATGGCGCCGTCTACTGCTAAAAGTTTCATTTTAACACGACAGCAGATTAAAAATTATCCAACTTTTGGCGGCAGTAAAATGAATTGATCAATTTTCGAGAAAATAACAGATGATGTTTTTCACGAATATCTCTTCCAGACTGAGCTCGTAGAGTAACAAGGTCATTCTGAGCCGATACAGTCAGCCTTTGTTTTTTAGGCGCTTAAGGAGATCAAAATGTGTGGGCAGCATAACATTCTTTGTCCTTAGCTGCCTTTGTTCAACTTGGGATTTATGAGACCGGAAGACTTAAACTAACCACGTTTTCATTGCTGCTAGCCGCTGAAATAATGCTGTTTTTGTTGGGTTTACATAACGTTTCTTTTGATTTGACTGCATTCTTCCACTTCTGGCTGTTTTGGTCCAGATGACTAATCTTCGAGGGCCTTTAATTCATTTTTGTAATGAGGCTAAATTTCATTATGGGCGCCTTTTGATGTTCATGTTGCTTCACAGAGCTGGGTGGAAAAAATAGGGCCTTGGAAAAAGGATGTATGTGGAAATGGGAAATGCAGGACTTTGGGAGTATAGAATTTACTTCACTGAGGCCTGCAGTGACGGGATCTCCAAGAAGAACCTTGATGTTGCACAATCAACCAAAGAAAATGGACCTGGAGATCAGGAAACCAGAGTGATTATAGTTCCAGAGTCAGTTTAGTCAGTTTAGCTTTTATTGCCTAGAAATGTTTAGTTTTGATTGAATTTTTATTAGTTTCAGTCTTTTTAATTATTACTGTAAGAAGGGAATATGTCAGAAGCGAGATTTAGGATAATACAAGTATTACAATAAAACATACATCTTTTTGAAAGCAGTTACAGTAAGTCACAGTCTTGTCTCAATAAACACATCCATCAATGCCTCGTCAGGTAAGCTGTAATAAATGTTATGTAAATGTAAATAAACTAACAGGTGCTAAAGGGCGTTTCTTCCATATTTTTATTTTAGTTTTCCAAGTTCACAAAATGTATTCGGTTATCTTTTCCTCACAAAAGTCTAGTTTTAATTTTAATTTTATTAGAGTTATTTTAGTTTATTTAGTTTTAATTTATAGTTTCATTTTAGTTAACTACAATAACCTTGCATGAAACCAGATTAATAAACTGGAAGATGCTCCAAATGGAAGAGGAGAATTCAGGGACGAATAGTGTATAATCTGATATGTGCAATATTAATATTTAAGGTGATGGATTTTTCAAAGGAAATTACAAAGTGAGAAGTGTTAAAATGTGTATAAAAGAAAGAAACAAACAAAAAAAACTAGCTAAAGCAGCATTTATACTCTCAGATTAAACCAACAAAAAGTCCCCCTAAGAATCAGGCTGCAGATTCAAAGCATCAGATTAACCGTATCGATCCTCGATTTCCCACCGCACTTGAAAGCAGCACGAAGCGCCCCATCGTGGATAGCAGGTACCTCCACCTGGTGGCCACTGCGTTAACTACAGCCAGGCGGAGCAACCTATCCTTCATTATCGACCAGTCCAGAGAGAAGGAGGACGGAGAGGCAAGCAGTGAAGGCGAACAGATGTGAGCCGGACTACGGGAGGAGAACAAGCTGTAGTAAGAGACGGAGAACCTCTGATTCTGCGAACATGTGGCAACCTGCGTCGGAGCGACTGCAGGTAAGGATGTGAGCGGCTTATGGTCGGTGGGGTGGCAGAAATAAACGGCTCACAGCAGCTACCGAGACCCGCCGTGCTGGTGCCGTGTGCGTGTGTGTCTGCAGCCCAGGCAGAAACGCTCCGTTACAGATGTTCCCTGTGCGCCGTGACGCTTCACCGGGGTGCCAGCAGACTTCAGAAAATGACAGAGACGAGCGTTAAAGCGAGCATTTTTCTGCCCCTGTCTCTGTGTGGTTACCTTTTGCTGCTACGTTTCACGTTACGCAAGCCAGTGGGGTGGCTGGGAAGAGGAGGGGGGAGCAGCGTGCAACAATTTGTGTCTCCACTGCATTCCTGTGCAAACCCACCGCTGGAGAGCCTTTTTTTACCCCCTCCGTATAAAGTCACAGACACGCACTTTGCAGCTGTGTTTGAAATATCCACACGTTGGCCCAGAGGCCAGCTCGATCCAAAATCCACCTTCATTGAGCGCAGGCCTCCTCATCCTCCTGCTGTTGTCACTTTTTTCCGTTCATGCTGCCACATCAGGATGCTTACCCTCTGTCTGAAAGCATCCCGTGATCTGTTAGGGTGTAAAAAAAAAAAGCGACGTGGTTAATGACACGTAGTGTGATATCCACGGGTAAGTCGTGCACCGACCCTGGTTTCACGTCTCCTGCAGACGTAATGTTCTCCAGATGTGTGCCTGTGGACTGCCTGCCAAGTGAACTTGCACAATCCCCTCTCCTGCCCAGGCGTCAAGAAGATGGAATCACAAAGTATTAAAACCGAGAGTTCCGGTGTTTGTAGGGAGTCAGATGTGGGCGCTGTAAATTATCCCCTTAACACACATCTGCCCTCTAGGTGATCCAAACAGGCTGCAGCAGGACGCGGTTTATAAACTGCTATTGATCCGGGCTCGCTGAGCACACTGCGCTGTCGCTTTCGGATAAACTCAGATGTGGTCATGCTCAACAAGTGTCGTAAAGTCAATCTCATACTTTCCATGGCTGGTTGCTCCAGTACGTTTTGGTAGTGTTGCAGCAAGTGAATCATCATTCAGGTCCCTGCCAAACGCAGTGAAAAGAGGGGAAAAAACAAAAAAAACGGCCACATCAACAGCCCAGATTACAACCAGCAGGTTGTAATCCTTTTAGGTCAAGTTATTTTGTTCATTAATTTCTCAAACTGCTGGCCTACTCCTGGTTTATAGAGTAGAGTGGGCCCCTCCTCAGTTTGGATTCATGGGACAGACACCCTTTAGGCTTAAAGCTCTCCTTTTTGACCGTGAATCCTCCCGTAGTTATGCATTTCTTCTTCTCTTGTCTCTTTTCAGTCCATGTTTGTTTATACACCACTTTGCATTTAATCATTAGCAATCATTAAACTCTAGTTCGCTCTCCTCTAGTGTGTCTTTTGTCCAGTCTTCCTCTCTCTGCTCACTCCTCTTTCCCCTCACCCCCGGCAGATGGCCACTCCTCCCTGAGCCTGGTTCCAGTTTCTTCCTGTTAAAAGGGAGTTCTTTCCTCCCACTGTCTCCAAGTGCTTGCTCATGGGGGTAGGGGGGGATTGGATAAGGCTCACAAGATCCCCAGTCATTTTATGAGATGTTGTATAGGGGGAAATAAAAAGAAGAGCACTTCAATTTGCAGTGTATTGTTGTTGTGTTGGGAAGTGTGTTTTATCAGTTATATTATATCAGGTAAAATATACTCGATGTTAGTGATAGCATTATAAAGTGTTCTAGGGCTAAAACTCTCCACGTCTACTATATGGTCAAAAGTACTGGTTTCATCAACAGGTTACACCTGCAGAAACTGCTTGGCCTTGGAAACCCATGCCACGAAGCTCCCACTGCACCGTTTTTGAGCTGATGTTACTGAGCCAGACCCCCAGGGTTATGTAGTTCCTATGTAGGAACTGTAATTACAAATGGGAAATGGAAAATCAGATAAATCCAACTTGGAGCCTTTTAATGTGAAAGTGGCTGTGCTGTAGGCAAGTACAGAGGCCTCATGCCAGCTAACCGAGCCTTGTTTTCTGGGAAATGTAGAATCCAGGGATGTAATACTGAACTGCTTCAGGGAACAGGTGTAATTAAGGAAATCTTAACTTTGATAACCTGGGCTTAGTCCACATCAGTTTACCGCCTGGAAACCAGCTGTGGCTGGATGCTGATAAAAGAGTAAGGCATGTCTGAAAACTATCAAACGCTCCACGTTTCAGTTGACGACTTTATGAGGAGACTCTTGTTGAGGACAGCAGCCAGGCTGTTCTCTCCTTATGCTAAATAGCAGAAACCTTGCTGTGTATATTAATAAAAAAAAAAGATATAAAAAAATAATGAATGACCCATACACCAAAAAGTGGTTACTGAACGATAGCAAATACCCACCCATTGCCTGCTTTGTTACCATAGCAACACCATCCTGTAGGCTGGTATCCTTCAGCGCTTTTGAGTCGGGCATGGTGGGGTTTGTACAGTTTAATGTCTCTCTTAGCTGATTTACCGTCGCTTATTATGTCCTGTTTTGTTGTTTTTGTTATTCACATCTGTCCATATTATTCGCACTTGTGCCGTCCTCTGTTGCCATAGCAACGTCTGATGTCTTGCTGCATTTTTTTTTTTTTTTACGTCTTGCGCCCAGTCGAGAAGAGGAAAAGGGAGAAAAAGAGATGCGTTTATGCGTGTGGTTGAAGAGATACGGGGTCGTGTTGCCACGCTGTGTGCTGATGCTGCATCATGCCTCCCTGTTTTTCTCTCTGTTTGCCCTTTCTACCCCTCGCTGACCACATCCCTCGGTCATTTTCGACGGGCCCTTCCTCCCCAGCCAGAGGCCATGTTGGTTCACCGACAGATTGCACAATATGCAGTGGGCTGGGAACAGCTATGCGTGTGGATGTACGCTCACATGCAGCTTAGGAGGCAGGTTACAAGGCTGTACACATGCACAGCAGCATGCTTCCTTTGTGAAAAACCCTAAGCCTTCCAGACACGCTGTTTTCCGCTGTCAGCAGCTCTTTCTTTAGCCACGGTTTCAACTTTTTGACGCTTTCAAACTTCAGCGTGTGCGACTCTGACAAACAGGGCTGACCAGACGCAAAGATGTTGACCTGACAGTGCAACAGACTGAGGTCAAAAAGAGTCAGAGTCATTCTCTGCATTTCTGTCTCTTTGTCTGAGGTTGCTTTGTAGCCACAGTTAAGTTATAGTTGATGGCACAAGGAGACTGCCCAAAAATTCCCCATAATACCCAAAACCATTTTGTTATCCAGCAGACATTTCCTCAGTGTGCACATTTCACCTATTTGTGATTTCTTTTGTTTAAAGATTTTAAATCCATTTCAGTTGAATACTTTGTACTGGTCAAAGTGCATTTGTCGCACGGTGTTTAATGTTTCTTTACTTTTACTCATATTTTTGTCTGTTTGAATGCTAACAGACTAGATTAGTAGTTCCCAACATATTTCAGGTGGCGTGCCTGTTTTTAGTTTAATTTGAAGTTGTGTTAATGGGATCTGGGCTGTTTTTAACAGTAATTTACTTTTAGCTTAGCACTTGTTAGCCATGTTTGGCTAACTGCTTAAAACAACCATAAATGCTAGCTTACCATTTCATTCACCTTCTATTTTTTGCTGTTGCTCCCGTTAAAAAATGTCATTAGCTTTATTAGCTCTGCTTAGCTGTTTATTGAAGTTTTGCACATACATGATCACTTTAACCACCTGACATTAACTTGTCTACCATTTTAGATATGTGACCGTCATGGTGACAGTGTAGGGCCCAATCAAGGACCTAGTCACACAGGCCTAGAGACCAGTCTGTGGCTGGTTGCGACTGATTGCTGGAGGTTGATGGCAGAACCAGGGAAAATTATTGCTAAAGCGCCCAGTTACACAGGCATACAGACCTGACATCATGTGAGAACAGGTAACCTTTACATTTAGCAAGTCATTTTAACAGCACAGGGATGTTAAATGCGTAGCCGGGCCCTTCTTTGTAAAGTTCTGTCTATGTTCTCCCTGAGCCTGTGTGGGTTCTCTCTGTGTAATTTGGCTTCGTCCCACAGTCCAAAGACATACATATTAACGGTAATTTATACTTTAGCAATGAATTTAGGTTGAGCCTAAGTTGTAGTTTATGCAAGTGGCCGATGTGGGAATTTATGCCTGTGGGGGCTGTGTCGATGGCGGTGTGTAGCTACATTTCCGGGGGGTGCATGGCAGGTTACGGTGGAGGGAGTCAGAAGGCTGTGCTGTTACAATGTGCCTGTGTTGTGGATTTATCACAGTGGAATAAAACCTCTGTTAGGGTGTTCTGGTGATTCTCACTTGGCTGTGGGTGTGAATGTGAGCTATTGCTTTTCTCTCCCCGGCTCCCTCTCTACCCCCTGGCTACAGTAGAAGTGCTCCCCTGCCAAGTTGTCATTTCTGGCCTTTCTTTTACTTTCTATGTCTCGTTTCACCTGGAAGTAGATCTCCATAGGATTAGGCCTTGAAATGATGTTAAACCAAGACAATAAATATGTATTTTATATAAGCTCCACAGCGATAGAGGTGAAAAAATTCTGGATGAATTTCTTGATGTCATTAAACTTGTCAAGTTAGCAAGTGTTTTTGAAACAATCTCATTGTTAATGATCTGCTGAATTTCTGTTACATGTATCTGTTACTATGTTTTAGAATTTTATTAAAAAAAATAATGAGAAAGTGAACTGATGATAATCAAGTGCATCCCTACGTATTGCTTTAAAGAAATAAATAAAAAGCATTGGGTCAGCAGTGTCTGAGTCTGCTTATTAGCTTTAGCTTGCATGAGCCAAAGATGTAGTGCATACATGTAATATACAGCTCTGTAACGGCTATTGTGACTTATCAAAAGGCAGTTAGTGCCCGTGATGGTTGACCTGTAGCCGAACAACGCACCATGCAGATATTCTTGGCAGCGAGGAGTGTTTTTTATCATTAGCACGTCCCGTTTATGTCCTCTGGCTCTAGACTCTTTAAGATGTCGCAGTGGGTTCGCTGTTTATGTCAAACGGTCGTTGATGTTTTTACTGCCAGCCAGAGAGTCTCCTTCAGGCCTTGAGGTTAGAGTGCTATAATGCCCACTTCCTCCTACAGAAGTAACAGACCAATCGCAACCTTCCGATCACTGACTTTCTCCCTCCTACACGCCTCGGCGCTCCAATCGTGATTGAGAAAAACAGGTTTTCGTCCATGTGCAGACCTCCCACAGTCTACTCGAGGTTGAGCTCATTCGGGCAAATTTCCTCTCATAAACTGCCCCAGGATCAGTGGAGGATGCTGTAAACACACAGAGAGACAGTTTTTTGAATTCTTACCATCCAGGAACTGGAGAAACGCATCCTACGTTTGGCTTTAGGAAGTAACCGCCACATGCTGGCCTACCTGTAGACCACAGCATTGTCCTTTCATAGGTTTACTGGGAAGGATGTGTTTGTGTGTATAAAAGGTGTCTGAGGGACAAACAGGGGTTGGATGGAGGTGGTTTCCAACTCAAGAGTTGCTTAAGGTATAAGCCGCAAGGTTTAAGTGTTTGTGAAAGACTCGCTTAATTGGCTGAGCCTGTTTTGGGAGCAAATTCATTTAATGTGCGACTTTAGCTCATTTCCTGTCTGCTCACAAGAGAAAGACATTTATATAGGTTTTTGTCTCACACTGACAAAATATTTCTGTATGGAATATAGTTTTTGGGGGGTTTCATGTTACTGTGGTAGTCGAAGTTACTGTGTTACTGTTACTGTGTAGGTGAAGGTCTTTCTATGTCTTTCGTGATGAAAAGAAAGAATGAAAGAGAGAGACAAGAAAGTGCCAAGAGCCAAACCAGGGATAGCATAGAGGATAGTTCCTGCTGGAAAAGTTGTAAAGGTGTTTTGAATCTCTATTTGGATATTTTCTTTCAAACTTTGTGTCATAAATGATTCTGTCATCAGGAAAAGCACCTGTTAGTCTTGAGAACACGCTGTTTTTGCCTCACCTGGCTCCCGGTCGATATACGTAGAGTAGGACTAGGTACTGAAACCCAGTAAAATTGGTAGGATTAAGAAATACGATCTATTATTGGTACTTAAAGGTCAATTTCTCACATTTTATCTGACCAGATTTCATGATTTTTTGATATTCCTTATCCAAAATAAAGTTCTCGCTGGGCTTTGTGAAGATGGTGTCGAGAATTAAATGCTCCGAAGTGTGGTTCTACTTTGTTAGAGTCAGTGCTGACAGTGCTCATTGCCACAAATGCAACAAGTCTTTGGCTTGTAAAGGTGGAAACACGAGAAATCTAGCTCGTAGTTCATCTGTCATTGCTCCACGTATGTTATGCTAGCAGCACGGAACACACACGTAAGCGTTGTAGTTCTTTTTTTCTCAAATATGAATGTTGGTTAATGATTAAAAGTGAATGTTAGCAAGAGGACTGTTACCGGTGAGTGTATTCAGTCTGAATACATGGTTTAAATGTCCCAGTTCCAGCTTCAGATCACTCGTTGAGGTGAAACTGAGGATATGACACAGTAAATGTTGTCAGAAAATGGTAAATGGTCTGTATTTATATAGCGCTTTACTAGTCCCTAAGGACCCCAAAGCGCTTTACATATCCAGTCATCCACGCACACATTCACACACTGGTGATGGCAAGCTACATTGTAGCCACAGCCACCCTGGGGCGCACTGACAGAGGCGAGGCTGCCGGACACTGGCACCACCGGGCCCTCTGACCACCACCAGTAGGCAATGGGTGAAGTGTCTCGCCCAAGGACACAACGACCGAGACTGTCCAAGCCGGGGCTCGAACCGGCAACCTTCCGATTATAAGGCGAACTCCCAACTCTTGAGCCACGATCGCCCAAGAAAAGGTCCTTAACATCTGTTCAAGGTGAAGGTTTTAGTTCTTACACACTGGATACATATGGATTTCATTCATATTGGATGATTTAATAAATATTAATGCATTATATTTTATTTTTTATATTTCATCATTAACCAGACCAGTAAGAAGCATAGCTAACAGCTTTGCTGTTAATGCTAAATGGCTAGCTAGCATTACCTAGCATGCCTTTCCTTTATCATGATTTTTTAAATTTCATAAGTTGAGTGCTATAATTTTGAATGTTTGGATTATTAATAGTTACCTTGGTTAGTTACATTAGGACTGTAGGACAGATGCACAGTTAATACAGGTTCTCCCTATAAATACAGAGGCCACAAACTTAACTTTAGCCTCCTTAAAAAGCCACAGTGATGTTTTTGTCTGTTTACAAGTACAACATCTTAAAAATACAGCTACAATTTGAAAAAAACTCTTATGGTTAGGAACAAATTAAGGTCGACTTTGGCAACAATAACTGGCAGACAAAATACACGTTCCTGCCAGTGTTTCTTACTGTGCACCGGTCATAGGTTACGGGTAAAAAAAATAAGTAAAAAATGATGTGACAGCAAGCAATCGTAGATGTAAATGATCAAAGTTAAGAAATAAATAAACATCATAAATGGGATTTTCAAAGATTTTGTGGCGAATAAGAGCATGTGCTTTTGTTGCTGCTAACATACTTGTAATTCATTTTTAGGTTATACTAAATACTATCTATTTGTACATCAAGCTTTGTCACCTAGTATACGAGGACCAGACATCAGTGCGACCCTTGCTTATCTTTCCAGTTTCCTACAGTTTGATGGTGCTTTCCTAATTGGTTCATGGCCAGAAGTGTTTCTAATTCTGGATCGTGTCAGGCTTAATGATCACATGCGGAGCTGTGTATTTGCTTTAAAAAAATAAAAGTTCTGCAACAGAACAGTTTAACAAACAATGATGGCCTCCTCTCTTGTTCTTTATCAGCGCCACACACATGTTGAGCAGCTGGCGCACTGCTGTCTGCGCTCCTTTTTTTCTTCAGGCTCTCCACATGTGTGTCTGTGTTTGTGGATGCCGATGCGTATGACACAGACTGATGTTGTTGACTCGTATTATCTTGAGGTCTTGTGTTACAAGACTTCTAACCATACTTAACATAACTAACCAGTCTCGGTTGATTTCTTGGGATGAGCCAGTAGCCATTTGTGTATCTGGGGGGTTAGGTGGATTTTTATCAGTGCTTTTTGGACAAGGACATCTGTCTGCAGGGCTTAACATTATTTCCAGCTGTTTCGTAAACCTTTGTCATAATCCCATCCCCGTAACCCTGACTTTATGCGTCTCAGTGGGTGTGCCCGAGTGCCTGTTTTCACCCTGTTATGCAGTGACTCACCATGATATTGACCTGAGAGCCTCTTTTCTCTAAGAATGCTCCCTCAGAGGGCCAAAAGTTGAACTTACCATCTGTGATCTGTTAAACTCATCACTGTAGGAGGCAAACTGCACTCCCCAAAACTCCCTGTGACTTAATGTCTTGTGGTTGTGATTGTTCAAGTGATGTCTTACATTTGCATATTTTAAATGCACAATTCCAAATCATTTAGTATTAGAGACTCTTTAAGAAATTAGCACTTGTCTAGATAGCACTTGTGATTTCCAGCAGTAATCAGAGTCGTTGTTGGAGAGCAGTCATTCAGAATATATTGGCTGCACTGGGTCAGTTTGACTAAGATCCAGATCTTAATATTCAAGATTAATTTTATTGTCATTCAAAACTATTCACAGGAGAGGTCCACAGCAGAACAGCGTGATTTTGTAATAGGGAAAAATACTACAAAAACTCACAAACTGACATAATAATAATCATGTAAACAGTCTCTAAATGACCATGAATACATTCTCACAAGACACTTCATTAGGTACACCTTGCTAGTACTAGGTTGGACCTACTTTTGCCTTCAGAACAATTTCTAGGTGAACTGTAGGAATGTTAAATTGGTGTTTTTTAGAAAGTCACATGTAACATAATTTGATGGGACGGATTCTGTTGTGTCAACCATTTGACTATTCCACAATCTGATTAGATCACTGAAAGAAAGCAGGGCAAGATCCTCAGAGCCAGTCAACTCTAGTACCAGGTAGGATCCACTTTTACCTTCAGAACTGCCTTCAGTGCCATTGATTCAAGAAGGTGCTGGAGACATTCCTTAGAGATTTTGGTCATATTGACATGAGAGCATCACACAGTTGTGCAGTTTTGTTGGCGACACATCCATGATGTGAATCTCCTGTTCACACATCCCAAAGGTGCTCAATTAGATGGAGACCTGGTGAATGTGTAGGCCATCTGAGTACAGTGTGAAATAGTGCTCAGTGGCACTAAGGGCCCACAGTGTGCCAAGAAAATATCCCCCACACAGGGCAGGATTCACCCATGCTTTCATTATGTTTATGCCAAATTCTGACCCTACCATCCGAATGTCACAGCATAAATCGAGACTCATCAGACTAGACAACATTTTTCCAATCTTCTCAGTTCTCATAGGTGAGCCTATGTTAATTGTTGGCAGTTCACACTGACTCACCAAGATTGTCGCGTCAGTTTCCTGTTCTTACCCGACAGCAGTGGCGCCCAGTATGGTCCTCTGCTGCTATAGCTCATCTGCGTCAAAGTTGGATGTGCTATGTGTTCAGGGATACTTTTCTGCACATCTTTACCGTAGTGAGTTGTTATTAGAGTTACTAATTGCAGGTCTGGCCATTCTGCTCTGACCTTTGGCATCAACGAGGCATTTTCATCCAGAGAACTGCTGCTCTTTGGTTGTTTTCGCTTTTCTGGACTATTCTCCGTCAACCCTAAAGATGCTTGTGTGGGGAAATCTCAGTAGATCATCAGCCTGTTTGGTACCAACAACCACGCCACGTTCAAGTCACTTAAATCACCTTTCTTTCCCATTCTGATGCTCATTTTGAACTTGAGCAGGTCATCTTGATTATGTCTACAGGCCTAAATACATTGAGTTGCTGCCACATGGAAATTAGATATTAGTTGAACAGGTGTATCTAACAAAGTGGCTGGTGAGTATATTGCTCACACTCTGATAGTATAAAAACTAACACTCTCTTTTTGTGAGTGTAAATGAGCGGATGCATTGCTCGCCATCAACTACTTATTGTTGCTTTTAGCGTTAAAGTAATAACGCTAAATGTGAACATTTCCAGCCATGAAGGCAAATATCACAACTTGCGTGCAAAAGACCAAATCATTTCACAAGCTTAACGATTAGAACGAGCATTTAATAAATCATGAACTAGAAATGCCAACTGAAAACCTGAAGTTATCCATCATATGATGAATCTTGTGCTTTAGGGATTTCTTCCAAATCCTTTATAAATTTATGTGCATGCTTTCATTTAACATTAATGCTTTAAATCTGGTGCTCCGGGGATGCACTCTGCTAACAAGTTTCATACCGGGCTGTCACGCCATCTTCATCATATGGCACATCGTAGCACAATGACAAGTACAAATGTGTTTCTTCTCCCGAAACGACGAAATAAGAAGCGGTAAAGTTGCTGTGTAGTTGCATTAACTAGTATTTTTGAAGTTTTAGAAGTTATGGCTCCTGTATACTCCAGAACAAACCTTTGGAGTGAATGTTAGAAACAAGGCAGACTCAAGCTGGACATTTATCCAAGTGTCTTGAATGATGGCACAGGGTATCGTAACTATTCTTTTGGGGTCTTTGGCGACTTGCAGCAATATACTGATTATCACTAAATGCTTAAATTAGAACTATCCCGATGGCAGAGCATCGCTAGTATATTAGGAGCCTGCTAAAATTCATTTAGGGTGGAAAAAAACCAGATCGATATTCAGCATGTGGAGGCTTTTGCTGAAGCCAAACATTTAAACACTAAGTATGGAGGTCAGGCACTTTGGTGATTGCTCAAGTGTTTACAGGATCCTCGCCTTATCCCAACTCACAACTGACTGTGCCCACACTGTCTGGCGCTGGAGGCCGAACACTTTTGTGGCTCCAAGTTAAAGTCAGAAATAGAATCAATAACTTGATGAGGAGACAGTTGGGACTTGAGAAATAACAAAAACATTAAGATACTGTGAAAATATTGTGAATAGAATTCCAGCATTGCTCCACAAGCAGCCCGCCGCATGTGGAAAAGTAATGGAGGAAAAAAAGCTTTCCCATTTCCTCCAGTAGTACGAAGCACCTCGCTGTGAACTGATAAGTATAAAACATGTACGTACATGTATAAAGCAAAGTTTTTTTGTTTTTTTCGCTTCTTTTATATACCTGCTTAAGCCTTGTGCACTTGGTGGGGGGTGCAGGAGTCATGGCACCCCCTCATCCCACTCCGTACGGAGGCCAACCACAGGAATGCAAGTCACCGTCAGGAAGCAGTAAAGTGCTGACGCGGAGGTCAGCGAGCGTTTACACACATGTGGCTTTACTTTCACAACTCCACCATTCTTCTTCTCCTTCATCTCCACGCCATATCTTTCTCCTTACCCCCGTCCCGCCTGCCGCTTCCTTCTCTTTATTATTCCTTTTCTCAGCATGAAGGTCCACTACGGTGAGTTAGAGGTTGGGGGTTACACTGTAGGGCGTCAGCACAGGATTAGGCGTTTCATAACAGAATGCTATAAGTCACAGACAGATATATTTTAAAACCCTTAAAACGATGGCAGCAGAAGACCCACTCAGGCGGGAAAGTGTTAATATAACCATAAACACTAACAATCAGATAGCGAAGCAGTGTTTAAATTCAAACGTTGATTCAGGATGTTCTGCTTGGCCTTATAAAGGCAACAGTGAAGATTGATGATAGATCGTATTGGCAGCATCGGCTGTTTTCATCGCTTGAAAATGTTGACCATCTGTTGCAGGAGAAAATGGCTTTCATGCAGTCCAACGTGGAAAACAGCTTTCAGCGCCACTGAATGCAAGACAAAGTATTGGAGAGCATTTGTTAAAGTGATCTGTACTTAACAAGAAACTCCAGTTTGTTTTTGGTGGTGCGCTCACAATAGCATCGATTGTATTGTGTAACCTAGAAGATTTGAGATTAAATGAAATTCTGAAGTACCGCTCGACTGTGACGAAACAGTCACGATTCTGAGAAATGTTTTATTCATGGACGTATTGCTGTAAATCAAGTGCAGACATTCAGGGTCCCCACATACTGAATTCCAGTGTCCGACCTGTTGATTATGATTTTCATCAGCTGCTGCCATGGTGGTTGGGATTTCTAGTGTAGGAAATGCAGGATCTGTCTCTGGAATCACAGTCAATCTTCTATACATAGTTTTTGCAAAGTAATGGATAGTTTTTCTAATAGGATCCACTGCAGAGCCACTTAGTTTGTTAAAACTGTTACCAAAGCGTAGAGTATGGCAGTGCACCAATTGATCCTTCTCTACAGCAACCCAGGCGGTCGATGGCAGGTTATGCAAACTTAGAACAGAGGTAAATTTTAATTATGAAACAAACTAACTAGCCAATCTGAGCTAATTACCCCTAATTAGCTAATTAGCTAATGAGCCCTTCTCGCGTGTAGTTAGCAGTCCTTAGCAGGGATATCACAACCTTAACACCGCTACGCAGGAAAACACTTAATGCAATTTTCGAAATCATCCTCCAACAACAGAGGTAACAGCAAAGTCATGTCTCGAAAAAGTGAACTTTTCCACTAATTCTCCCAATTCAATGAGATTTTACAAAATAAGCATTAAAGATTAAAGAGGTTTTACTCATTTTACCAATGCTTTAGCTGTTTTCTTTACAGATCGTGAAGGTAAAATGTTTCAATGCAGTGGATGAACATGCTAGCAGTTTGTAGCTAGCAGTTTCGTTTAAGTTGTGTATAACTGTTTATCGCAAAAAGCTACCTTGTTAGTCCCTGACAAGATCGATTTATATGAAGCCTGCTAATATGGATTTGGCAAGAAATGTCATTTTCAGGCCTTAATTCACCGATTGATGGAGCCAGAAAAATAATTGAGGTCAGGCTGCAGACACCGTTGCCCAGCAGGTGTGCTGTTTTCCCCTTAGTTCAGAAAATCGTGATTTAATTAGCTGCTCAATTTTGTTTTGATGGTGTCTAAAAATACCAGAAATTCTAACAGGCACGCTGCACATGGCCAGACGGGCCGTGTGGTTCTGCACGGCTTCAGGAAACACTTGCCGTGCACTGTAGTATGAGAGCAGGCAGCCCCTCTTGTTTTGACGGGGACAGAGAGGGCAGGGCTTCCTTCGTCTGCTCCTCACATTCCTCTCGGAGCAGACTAAATCTCTCACAGCCATCTCACTTTGAGCCTTCATCTTCCCTTTTCACCACCGAGATGTGTTTTCTATCAGTTGGAGTGGGCTCCTGTGTAAATATAAAAGCCTTGAAAGTCCTTTGACCCCTTGAGCCTGTTCCATACTTTCCTTTGCAGGACATGAGGTACACGTCTGCACACAAAATGCTGAAGTTTCTGGGGGTTGTTTTTTCTTCATACAGCAGTGTTGACAAGGAAACTTAATGCTGAACCACAGCCATAATTAGCTTTTTGCTGTTTGGTACAGATTGCATATTTGCCTAAAGCACACTGTGTATATATCTTTCTTTCTCCATCAGCACTTTCAGACCATGCTGAAGACCAAGCTGAATGTGCTGACGCTGAGAAAGGAGCCGCTGCCCACGGTGATCTTCCACGAGCCCGAGGCCATTGAGCTCTGCTCTACCACACCGCATGCAAAGAGCAGGACCCACGCTGGATACAAGGTAGGGGGTCACATGAACCTAATAATCCTCAAATCCAGTCCTGAACACTAAATCTGTAATAGCATTATTAGAGCCTTAATCCAAATGTTTTTCCTTTTCTTTTTGGTCACAAGTTTAATTAACTTGCACCGTGGATTTCCCAGCACAGAGTTTTTAAAGTTTTAACTTTTCTGTCTGAGCCACATACTTGAGAAATATTGAATGTCTGTGTGGGCACACACATACGTGCGTCCTGGCATGAATGTGTCCCCCCCCTCCCGGCTCTACTAAGTGTTAGATGTAGGGTTTCTAACTGTGATCCAACTCACAGCCCATATTCTCTTTTCTCTGTCCTGAAAACAGAAAGCAAACAGGGCTACAGATTAAAATAGCAGCCAGGCTCTGTTATTACACACAACACTTCTAACCCACTAACTGTGTCTTTGTGTATTTGCCTCCCTTGTGCCGCAGCACTGTAAGCCTAACAAATAAACTGAAATCATCGCGGAAGGCAACTTCAAGTGGTGGTGGTGGGGCATTAGGGTTTTATTTTGCATGTCTGATGTTGTTTTTGGTCTCTAATGCTGTGTCATTAACAAGCATGTTGGAAACGGAGGTTTTTCTAACTTCGCTAAACTAAAACAAACCTTTCGTATCTGGCAGCTGACATTAAAGAACATTCCTGCCAAAAACAACCGACGTGGAACACACAGTCCCAGCTCTTGTTGATATTTGTATTTGTTGGATCAGCGTACAGAACAGCGAACATGAACACACGCAGACTCATGCAGATGCACTCGTACTAAATGCATATACGTCTGTGGGGAGAAAAACATCTCAAAAGCAGCTACGAGGGCCAAAAGTGCTGAGTCCTCTTTGGCACTTCCCAAAAGCTCCAGAAGTTGAAGTGAAAGTCAGTAAGAGGACCTTTGCTGGCAGAGCAGAGCAGTTTGGTCTAGCTAGAAGAGACACAAGTTACCCAGCAGCGTTTCCACTGGCTCATATTGAGGTACAGGTGGGAGAAGGCCTCTTATGTGACTCAACATCATATGCTAGGAAGTTAATAAAATCAAACCTAATGCTGTGGAATTTACATAACTTTTATCCAGTATCCAGTCATGCATGACTGGGGCTCTCTGGTAACCACCGGTTGCTTGGTAAAAATATTATCGAGCTGGTTGCCAAGCGGTTGCTAGCTGTTGCTTGGTGAAATTGGCAGCAAAGAAGGGGCTGGACCAAAACCCTTCTTACAGTTACTTTGTTTGCCTACAGCTTGCTGCAGTTAGCTGCATTTTGAATTAAAAACATGCTGTTGTGTCTGCAAACTCCTTTTGAACATGTTGGTCTAGATTGCATTCAACTTTTCAAGTTTCAAGTTACTGCTTGGTGGCTAGTTAGCAATTGTTTGCAAACAAATTGGCAACTTCAGTGCAAACTACAGGTGAACATGGCAAATTGCTAGAAACCAAATCAGTCATAAGGAAGTTTTGAGGGTGGCACCCTCTTTGTGACAGTGGTGGTGCTTTACAAAAGGCCGGAGGCAGAGCTGGAGATGGCAGAATTGAAGACGCAGATTTTCATTGGGAGTAAACGCTATGGATGGAATTACAAATGAGTACATCAGAGGGACAGATCAGGTTGGACAGTTTTGGACACAAAGTTAGAGAAGCAAGGCTGAGATTGCTGGGACATGTGCAGAGGAAGGACAGTGGATATGTTGGATAAAGGCAGGAGGAAAAGAGGAAGACCTCAGAGAAGATTCACGGATGTAGTGAAGAAGACATGCAGAGGGTTGTTGTGACAAATGCAGTGTCACAAGTTACTGAGTCATCAGGATACTGGTGTTTCGCGTGTTACAGTTAATTTCCACTCACTTATTGTTTGTAATTACCAGTACATACACACATAAATAATTTCCTTCATCTGTCTGTCTGAGACTTCTTCAGATGTGAGTCTGCCTCGCTGCCTGCATCTGTTGGCTTCTGTAACTTCCTGTCTGAGTCACTACCTGCCTGTCTGCATATCTGTCAGCCCACCTCTGCTTTTTGGATTCCTTGCCATCCTTCCTGCAGAATATTATAGCATTTATTATCCCCACGGAGTGTTTTACGTTGCCTTCCGTGAACGTCTTATTTCACCCTCACTCTCTCCTCTCACATTCTCCGGCCGTGCACCCAATTTACAGACAGACAGGCAGGAAGGCTGGCTGAGGACTGCTGTTCCTCTGCCAAAGCTAGCAGCTAGCGAGCATGAAAGGCCACCTCTCATTGCCCCGCTTTCCCCGCCGCTGTCAAAGCGCTCCACTTCACATCCACTGACAACGTGTGCAATGTACTTTGCAGCCATGCCAGCTTCATCACCACACTTCATGGCAATTGTGAAATTACTCTGGAGTCCGCTTAAAAAAACAATATAATTTTGTTGTGTTTGAACTTAATTTGTTCTCTTCACCTAAGAGTAGAAAGTAGCTTTTGAGAGTTGCCTGGCCGGGACCCCGAGGAGTAGGGCTGAACGATTATGGAAAATAATCTAATTGCGATTTTTTGCCCCAATATTGCGATTGCGATGCGATATGCGATTCTTTTTTAAGGTCTTTGTCTTCTGTATTATTAAACAAAGACAAGCAATACATCATATAGTATGGCCAATACTATATTACATTAATTTTAAACTGTTCTTTCCTGGAAGACAGACCTCTGTTATGATGACATGAGGTGATGCATGAATTGATGACTGACATTTTTATTTAACTTCTTCAATCACAACAGTATATTTGAACATACACAATAGTTTATTTTTAGCTTACAAACATCTGAGCATAAAGTGCTGACAAGGAACCCTGGTGTAAACATTAAAATGAAAGTCAGTACAATGTGCAGATTGCAGAAATATACATAAAAAAATCAGTGGCTTTACCACACTCAGTTTTTCGACATCTGTGAACTACTAGACAGTCATTCAATTAAAAAATAATATTAAATAAATAAAACTAATAAATAAAAAATACACACATCTTACTGATCTCTGCAGTCAGTAACATTACACATAAAGTGCAAACATAATAGCAATTGTATAAACACACACACAAACACGCCTTTAAAGTTTAAAGGCGTGAAATTGGACGGTCTAGTTCTGATTAGCGTCACCGCTGTCTCGGTGGAGTTTAATAAACTCGGCCGTCTGCTTCTTGCTATCTAAAATATAACCAGACACTGGTGTAAATTCTCGACTGTCTCATACTTCTGTTTAATAAGTTTTCTGTTTGACGTTTAGTCAGCTGTGTGAAAACCAAGGAGGAACCCACCCGGGGGATTAATAGTTTTATTTTATCTAATCTAATAACTTTAATCTCAGCCAAACCGATTTACTCACGAACAAACAAAACACTGAAAAAAGCCCAACAATAACATTTTTAGGTTGTCTAAGTGACTTATATATTACGTTTAACCCGAGCAGCGAAACTCCGCGGTGATCTGAAAATGATGTGCCGGGAGTTGTGCCGTTCTCGGCCGCATCAGTAACCCTCGAGCTCCCGGCTAGCTGTCGAGCTGGTGGGTAGCATACGCCTCTGAAAACGTCGAAGCACTTTTGCAAATATGGGATATCTTGATAAACCGAGCAGATATTTGATGTTTACACAACTACTTTCTCGCCTGAAAATATGTTAAAAGTTTATTTTGTGACCCAGAAAGATTAGTATGAGTAATTTTAAAACTTAGTAGCGGCCGCCATTGTTGGAAACTGGAGTTTGGCTGGGCGGCGCTATGAATTCTGGGATATGGTAGTAATTTGGACAGCCTTCGGCGCGTCGCTGTGACGTAATCGGTCTACAAATGCGGCCTCAGGAGGATGCAGCCCATGAATTTGGACATGTCCAGAGTATAATCGCAGCCTTTGCGGTTAGAAAATTGCACTTGATCATGTCGCGATATTATCGCAAATGCGATATATCGTTCAGCCCTACCGAGGAGTCAAACTGGCTTTTAGAAAAAGTGGGATTTTGGATGTGGCTATGAGGCACGAGCGCACAAGTCTCCAATTCAGACCCACCTTACGTATTTAACAGCCCAGCAGTGAGACAGACAGTGTGCAGTCTGTATAAGTGTTAACGTGAATGTCAAATGAAGGCTAATTACCCATCATTCACTGCTATAAATTATATTTGTCCTGAAGACAAGAAGAGCAGAGCAGGAAAAAAATGAATCTGGGAACCTCTGGGAAATTGAACACTATATCAATGAGCAAATTCATTCAGCTTATGTTAGCCTGTCTGTCCAAAGGCAACAAAATCCTGCTAACAATATATCTAAGGTTTGCAACTTACCATATTATATTTCATTTGTTGGGGGAAAAGTGCAGAAATGAGATGTTTTGGATTTGCTTCTGTAGTGCACCAAAAGGCACGGGGCATTCAGGCTCGCTGTAACACCGTAACATTGCTCTGTATTGACATCACTATGCTATGTTATCAGCTACTTCTGCTAGTCATAATTCCCCTCTGTCACTGACGTCATTCACGTCAGCAGCCCGTGCAATGCAGGCTGGTCCTACCATGCCTTTATCTAATCTGTTAGGCAGAGAGCCTTTTTGTCTGTCTCCATACTTGATATTCTGATGTCAGATTGTGCGCTGGATGCGCTGTCACTCCTCCTCCCAGAACAGAACATGCAGTGATGACATTTAAATCGTTTTTACCATGCAGTTGAGACGACTGGTGCTTCCAGCTGCCTGCGCTGTGGAATGTGCCAGCAGATTTGTATCAGCGTTTCTGGCATTTATGTGTATTTGTGTGTTCGTAGCTCGAAGCATCAGAATCACTGATGTGCAAACATTCCCGGGTTGTTTCATCCTCGTTTTAAAATTCAGCGATTGGTTTTCAGACCTCACTGAAAGGACAAGAGATGTTGATGAGAGCAGTATTCATGCTTCTGTTTAAAATTTAGCTTTACTCTGACCACCGAGAAACTGGAACTGTTGTAGAGAATAAGCTGAATTCACTCAAGTCCATGTCTTTATAAACTGCTAGTGGTGACAGTAGATGGTATAATTTGGCAATGAAATGAGAAGGTGCCAACATTTTATCACCATTTAATGAACATTACCTAAAACAACTATTAACTAAATGTGTGTGTGTATTTGCCAAGTTTCAAAGATCTTTCAATTTAGAGAAAGTGCTGTTTTGCTACTAGTTTAATTACTTTTAAGTTCTTTATTGTTGTTCAGTGAGAGAAAGCTAGTCTGTATTTGGGCTAACCAGGGCATTAAAGTCTGGTTCACTCTCCGAGGTGAAAACGTGGAGTACAACGGACACGCTGGTCCACTGTGTGGAAAACCCCCCCAAAACAACAGTGATTTGTACAAGGACCCATTGGAACACCTGCCAGTTTTTCCCATTTCAACCCCAGCCTATAAAGGATCAGTTACCTGTGTCACACACGTGACAGCCAGATCCAGGAAGTTAAAACTGTGATGACGCATGGCACATGTCCATAGTTATAACTATAGTCATAACTAACCCTGTACTTTTGTTACCACGTCTGGAATTACTGCTATTCTTATGCTACACACCGGCAAATAACTCACGAATTGCCGCTTTGTAACCATATATGTTTCGATCGTTACCAGTGAAAGCGCTTTGAAATCAGATTGTGCTTTTTGATAAACCCTGTATATTTCTTTATTTTAAATAAATAAAGAAATATAGACAAGCAGAATAAAGAATATTCTGCTTGTCGATTATTTTTATGTGAGCAGAAGTTAGTAAAGAATTGGGACAGAGGAGTTAAGTTATTCAGGCGTGTTACCTCTGCTAGCATCGCGACCAAATACTGTCTGTGGCCATGTTTTATTTTATTTGTTTCCCTGTGTCACCCACTTGATAGTCATTTAATGAAAGCAGGGAGGGAGCTTTTGTCATTTGCATACAATACTACACCCTTGGTTTTCAATGCATACAGCTACTGAGTACTGATCCAATACAAGTGTTACAGCTTCATCATCATCATTCATTATTTGAGGAGGAAACGGGTTATTCATGTGTCAGGTAATGACTTTTTTGCGAGTACTATTGTCAGTGTAGTTGTACATAGTTGAATGGTGAGAAGTATATGCGTACAGTTTAGATAAGTTCCACCTTGCTCCATCTTTGGACTATCGAGAGTCTTGTGCTGCAGTAGGCTGTACGTAAGTGAGAGTGAATGAAAAAGCTCCTTTCATTTACACCAAAGGGCTTCTGTCTTGGCACTGAACCAGTCAGAGTAATTTCTTTTTTTTCCTTTTTTTTTTTTTGGGCTGATACATACCACATCATCTCCCAACACAAACAAGCAAAAAACACACAGCGCTTTGAATCGGGATTAAAAAAAAGAAGCTGATCCATCTTCGCGTGCCGTGACTAGCACAGCCAGCTGGACTGTGCTGATTCAATACATTTAGAGGAATTTTAACAACCACTTCAGGAATGCTGAATTCGCAAGCAGTGGATTCCCAGTCTTGTTGGAGACACAGAGGCTTTACAGAGGGAGACACCTTCTACTGTCAACAGTTGCATAGTTGTGCAAAGCTAAAGGATATACAGTACGACTTTGGTGTCAGTAAATATCTTTATCATACTGATGTAAATATTTTGGGCCAGTACAGTACTGAATATTTGACAACAGTGTGTAACTGATATTATTTCCCTTAAATGCAAACCAATGTATGACTGCTGATGAAAACAAATGAAAGGACAAACCTGAACCTTTGAAAGAAGGAATGCTTTCGGGAACAATGGCATTCCATCTCTCAAGTAAAGATTAGACTTACACTTTATGTTGGTTCGGGACATTTTCCCTTCACAAGTGTTGTTTTTTCTGCAGTTCTTTTTCAAATTACCTGCTAGTTTTCTTTCATCCATAGATAATAGCAGGTATTTTGCTAACTCTTGGCAGCCAACATTCAAACACCACCGCCAGAAACAAATCTGAAATGTTTCCAGATAGGCGGTGATTGTGGCGTGAACAAAAACAATTACATTTTCGTGCCGATATTCTATCTTTTATCATTTGGAAAAGATTGTAACATTTGGATGGAGCAAACTACAACCAGCTGGGTTGGTGGGGGGACTGTGTGTTTAGTCTGCACCACCTGTTTGCCCTTGGACCGGTTTCTGAGAAGGTGGCTTAAATGCAGAAATGACAAGCTCCAGAAGTGCTCCTGACCTGCCTTCACATCACAGTCTGTTCCCAAAGCTGATCCATCAAGACCAAACAGCTACTCTCAACAACCGCGTCTGTGTTCTGGTCTCAAACTCGCTTCCTTGTCCTCTCAGCTCCTTCCTCTTTCTTCCTCCATGGTCCCAAAGGGAACGTCTGTAGGGACAGGTATCTCTTTATCGAGTCCTCCCTCATCTTTCTCTCATACTACCCGCTCTTCTCTTTTCATCCTTTTAGATCCTTTCTCTAGTGAAGGCCGAACCGGCTGTGGCTCCAGCGGCACTAGCTCTACACCTTTCATCCACACAGACATGCGTGTGTGCTTACACACGAATAACGACTCACACTGAGATAGACAGGCGCAGACAGGATGTTCCCGTCTCTTCCCACCGGCTCACTTGCTGGGCTGCGGATGTTTTTTCAGTCCCCCTCTGTGTGTCCCCTGCTTTCTTCTACCCTTTTTTGCATTCACTCAGCTGTTATTAATAAACTTCTCTTTTCTGTCTTTGCATGTCTGTTTGTTCTTTACCCTACCACAGTTGTGGCTTTCATTGCATTGTTGTGCTTGGATCCACTGATTCATTCAAAATGGGAAATGTCAGAAACAGTTTGTGGTGCCGTGCTACACGATTTAATGTGTTTGCATGCATGTTCTCCGCAGTGCTCTATGATTTTAATTAGTAAGAGATGCTGAGTCCTTTGTAGTGTTGTAAACACAATAGGGTAACACCTACAGTTTTTATGCTCATTTTCCGATTTATTAAGTCTACCTCAACCAGTCCTCAGAAATTTCGCTCCATTGATGAGAATCACCCGTTCCACCACATCCCAAAGGTGCTCTGTTGGACTGATATCTGGTGACTGTGGAGGACATCTCTCCAGTGAACTCTGAGGGCGTGAGTGTTGTCCTCAGTGATAGGTGGCACCACTTGGACAAAACCTCCACATCAGCGCTGGTATGGGAGGAGAAGAAGTCAACACTAGAAGCAGAGGAGTCTCAGACGTTTTTTTTTATAAAGTTCTGGAAAGAACAGCGATTGGCTTATTATGATGTATTCCGTTTCAAGTCAGAACTTCCGAGTTTCCTGTTGGAATTTTTCAACTGGAATGTTCCCTCAAGTCAGACATCCAGCTAGAAAAGCCCCATCAACTCCTGCGTAACAGTCCAGGCTGGCGATAGTGGACATAAGCAGTAGTACAACAGCAAAAATTGTAACAATATACTGTATTGATACAGCAAATAACCACTGCAAATTTTTTTGTGTGATGATGCTTTATGAATACAGGAGTACCAACTTTTGATATTAAATAAATTCAAATACTCTGAAGACGGGGTCTCATCTCATTCGTCACCATTCTGAGATAACATTGGTCGATTGTTATCTCGAATCAGCTCAACTGAAAAACAAAAAAACAGCTATTGTGCTAGTTTGCTAGAGATTCATGAATGGGTCAAACTTGCTATCGATCAAAACAAGTCTGACTTTACTGGAATGTGCTCAGCGTGCTAGCTCTGACTTCCAAGGCAAATGAAATGCAGTATTGGTTAGGACTGACCTTATGTTTCTTACTAGAATTTTTTGCTGTACCATTTTAGCTCTTTTTCTTTTGTCAGTTTAACACCTAGCTTACAAGCTAAATGGGGGTGTCCAAATTCATAGGCTGCATCCTCCTGAGGCCGCATTTGTAGTCCGATTACGTCACAGCAACGTGATGAAGGCTGTCCAAATTTGTAGACTCCTCCAAATGCAGCCGACAAATGTGCTCCTTTTCCCCAGATTTGAAGGATGGGTCGGGTATATCCTTTGTGGCCCACCATATCCCAGAATTCATAGCATGGCCCAGCCATGTCCAGTTTCCAACAATGGCAGCAGCTACTTACGGGGAGATCATGGCTCAAGAGTTGGCAGTTCGTCTTGTAATCGGAAGGTTGCTGGTTTGAGCTCCGACAGTCTCGGTCGTTGTGTCCTTGGGCAAGACACTTCACCCGTTGCCTACTGGTGGTGGTCAGAGGGCCCGGTGACGCCAGTGTCCGGCAGCCTCGCCTCTGTCAGTGCGTCCCAGGGCAGCTGTGGCTGCAATGTAGCTTGCCATCACTAGTGTGTGAATGTCGGTGTGAATGGGTGAATGACTGAATTTAGTGTAAAGCGCTTTGGGGTCCATGGGGACTAAGTAAAGCGCTATACAAATACAGGCCATTTTTACCATTTACTTACTCTTTCCAGGTCGCAAAATAAACTTTTAACGTACTTTCAGGCGAGAATGTAGCTGTGTAAACTTCAAATATCTGCCCGGTTTATCAAGATATAACATATTTGCAAAAGCGCTCCAACATTGTCTGTTACCCACCAGCTCGATAGCTAGCCGGGACGAGAACAGCAAACTCCCGGCAAACCCCCCGTGGTCTTTTGCTACTCAAGTTAAACATCATATATAAGTCACTTAGATAACTTAAAAATGTTATTGTTTGGCTTTTTTCAGTGTGTTATTTGTTCGTGAGTAAATCGGTTTGGGTGAGATTACAGCTGAATACACAGAAGTGTGAGATGATCGAGAATTTACGCCAGTGTCCTGTTATATTTTACATAGCAAGGAGCAGACGGCTGAGTTTATTAAACTCCACCAAGACAGCTGGTGAGACAAATCTGAAGGCTAGACTGTCCAATGTCACAGCTGCTCACTTCTGGCCTACCCGGCCTGTGGAGGACCCGGCCCATGTAGACCGCAAAGGCCGGGTCCTCAGGAGGATGCAGCCTATGAATTTGGACACCCCCATGTGCGCATTTGAGCAAAGCTAGCTGTTCCCCTGTTTTCAGTGTTTGAGTCATTCAAAGTTACCCATCTGGTGGCAGGAGCTTCAAGCATAAACTACAGACGTCTGAGTGGTGTCAGTCTAATTTAACTCTTTGACCTAATGTGGATTCTACCTCGAGTTTTTTTTTTTTACACTAGAAGCAGCCAAGCTAGCAGTGCTACCAGAAACTAGCCAACGAACACTCCAACTGCCTCAGATGATCATGAAGCCCATCGGTGCTGCCATTATCCTCACCATTCTTCGAACAAAGCTGGACTATAAAGTGACATCATATCTGCTGGTGCAAGTTGTTGCTGTGCACCTCTCGATTTAGATTTTTATGACCTCGCACGTTGCACCTTGAATGATAACAACAGAAGCACTGAGATTCAGCTATTTTGCAGAGGGAGACTTTCTGGGGAAAAGAATAAAAAAATCTGCGATTTCTTTGTTTTTGGTTTTGCACTGATGTGCAAGATTTTGTCTCAGTGGCGCCACCTATGGTTCAGGAGAATACCGCAACAGGAACTCGAACCCTCTGCGCTAACATAAATGGTATGAAACTGTGCAAAGCAACGACTGGGGCTCTTGCAGTCTTGCAGGTGGCAGAAGGCATTTGAGATTCTCGCAGTGTACAGTAAGAGAAATGGAGAGTGAGAGAATAAAAAAGGACAATGGGTTAAACCAGAGTTGGTAATAGCAGCCACATGTCGGCACACATGCAAATGTTTAACCACGCTCCCTCCCCTCTCTGTCACAATCTCAAACATTCCCACTGCTTCTCTTTGTTTTTGTGTCTCGTTGACAAAGCAGGTATGCTTTTGTCTACACCAGAATTCCAGCAGATAGTTTAAATTTCAGTTTCACATAAGCTTGTTTTCTAAACCTTGCCGTTCCCCTCACGCTCTGTTTTTTCTGTCCACATTTGCTTTATTTATCTTTACAACATCCTTTCTTTGCAGCCCCCAAGGCCTTTGTTCCTGTAACTGATCCTCATTTCTGTCTCCATATTGCTTCACATGCAATCAGCATTTCCACTCTGGCGGGATAGAAATAACGGCGAGGCTTTGAAGAAGTGCAGAATAGTAGAGGGGAAGCGGGTGAAGGAGTTCGCTGAAGAAACAGGTGAAAGAGAGAGGACAGAGTGGAGGGGAAAAGATACGAGTGGAGGAATGAAGGAGAAACTCATGGAAAGTTGAAACAAGGTTGCCAGGACGTAGCCAGACTGCCAGATTAGAGCACAGCACACGTGTTGCTGTCTGGGATTTATGGATTGATGTAGCAGTTTTATCAAGAACCTGATGTGGAGATAGCTACAGCCTCAATGGTTTGCTTCATTCACTGCACAAACTCTGACAGAGCCCTGTGGCGAGCATCCACGTTTGGCTTGGAGATCTTGAAGGTTCTCATAACCTGTGCTGAGACCGAGTCCAACCTGAATCACATCTCTCCTGTCTGCAGAACTGATTATGATCTGAGTCCGTCTGGTCATTGTGAAACTGTCCCAATGCGCACGCGCGCACACACACACACACACACACACACACACACACACACACACACTATGGCTGTAAAAAGTCAACCACTAACCTCTCGTGCCTCTTCAGCTGGATTCCAGACACAGATTGTGTGCAGAGCCATCTAAACACTGCTGCTTTAAAGTGTCAGTCATTTAGCTGGTGTCAAATGTTGGGAAAGAATGCGTGCTTTCAATTTTAATGTGATCAGTCACGTCTTTTTCTGCCCTTTTCAATTTAATTTAAAAAAGAAAAAACTAATTTAAAGAGCAAAACAAATGTTTTTTTTAAACATCAGGGTGTTTGGTTTAATACTTTGACAATATTTCTAAAAAATAGGAATAGATTCAAGAAGGAACTGCAACAGCTTCTCTATCAAAAATCTTAATTCCTCATATCCACGTTGTTTTGTTTTTCTATTTTCTATTAAAAAATATAGTAGGCAGAGCTCTCAACAACTTCCTGGTTTTATCCTAAAAGCAATTAAATTGACCCAATACCATGGCTTTTGGAAACATTGGACTCTGAGTGAATCATTACCACAAAATGAACAGAACTCACACTATCACATCGCTTATAAGATGCTGTATACACTTTAGCGACATACATGATCAGTTGCTTGTTGTCTAATCATTGAATCACATGGCACCAACTCAATGCACATGTAGGCACGGTCAAGACGACATTGAAGCTAAAACTGAGCATCAGAATGAGGAAAGAAGCACGGTTGTTGATGCCCTGGGCTGGTCGGAGTATTTCGCAAACTGCTGATCTACTGGGATTTTCCCACACAGCAATCTATGGGGTTTACAGAGAATGATCTGAAAAACAGAAAACATCCAGTGCCTTACTGTTCTCTGGGTTTCAGGATGGTGGTGTAATGATCTTGACACACTTTGTGCCCCACTTAGTGCTAAATGTGCATCATTTAAACCACAGTGTGCCCATGTTTTGCTTCCAGCGGGGTAAACCGCCACAAAGTTCATGTAAATCATCTAAAGCAGGTTTCTTCTTCTGTACTCACATGGCCTCCACAGTCACCAGATCTGAGCAGAGCACTTTTGGGATGTGGCCGACAAATCTGCAGGAATTGTGTGATTGTGTATCATATCAATATGGTCCAAAATCTCGGAGGAATGTTTCCGCCCACGTTTCAATTCTGTGCCACGAAGAATTGACGCAGTTCTGAAGGCAAAATTGGTCCAACCTGATACTAGCAAGGCGTACACAATAAAGTATGTGTGTCAGTAAGTGTATATGTCTGTGCTGTTTTTATTTCCATTTTCTCTCCTCAAGACACTTGACCTGAAATCATTTCACCTGCAGTGATTGCTGACACTTGCAGAATAACTGCTTTCAAAGTTAAAATCTACACTTTAATAGGGAAGAAACCAGAAGAGGAACTGGTCCTCTTTCGATTGGTCACTTTCATAGTATCCTAGCAACAATGTGGATGTTATTTTATACCGGAAATGCATTTTGGAAAATTAAGTTCCCCAAATGTATTATTAACAGTTCGTGTTTCCTGTGTACCACTGGATGCACTCACACGTATTGCTGGGTAGCTTTGACACTGAAGAAACGATGGCTCAGTTCTTTGTTCACATATTAAAATATAACCTAATAATATAAAAGCTGGATCTGTGCTGCCTTTAATCAGCAGCCAAGCCTAATAATAATCTCCAGATTTAGTTTCACATTTAGTTTGTCTGGAGTTCAAACAGTAGATGCACATTTATCACCTAGAGAGCACATTTTTAAAACCAGGTGTAAATGGGCTCAGTGTTGTCTCAGGAAAAAAATACCAGTGCAGATGAAATGGGTGATTCATGCACCGCAAACCAGAAAATCAAGCACTTCCAGAGTTTTACTCGTCTATTTTCCTCTTTTTCTTCACATGAACACTGCCTCATTGAGCAATATTTTATTCTATTTCTAGCTGTCTCTCATCTTTCTTCTTGAGCAATCTAACAGTTTCCTCTTCAGCTGCATGTTTGGTTTGGACTTTAAAGAAATAAACTAATGTTTGCTCAGTCTGCTGACCTCCTCACTTCACACATTCCTCACTTATCTTTCTGTGTGCGCTGCACACACATGCACAAACCTGTATAGCTCTAGTATTAGTCTCTGCTTTCCTACAAAGTTAAGAAATTTACCACGACCAGCTCGGACTTGCCAAAATTAAATAGCAAAGTTTTGCTTTGAAAATCAAACATGTTTGTATCCTCTTGACCTCCTGGCTGGTCCCCTCTGAAAGCATCCCGAGAATGGATTTATTTGCTTTCAATAGCAGGCTGCTGCGGCTCTTTTTGAACAAGGCAGATCAACTAGATTATATCCTGATTTTCAAACACAGTAGCAGAATAGAGCCAGCGGAGCAGACATGTGGATGTAAGAGAAAACATTTAACTGTCTTTTTTTTGGCCTTGAATACAACCTGGCAAAGCAGCCAGCCTTCATTTAACTAGGAAGCAAGCAATCAGTAAAAACAACGGCAGATTAAACAAGTAACTCAATATCAAAATGGGAGACGCAGTGAAAAGTAACCATAATGACTCTTTATTTCTATTTGACGTACAAAAGGCACATTGTGGATGGTTGATGTATCTTGGCGTAGTCTTTGGATCTGTTGGCTGACTGAGTAACCGCCGTTTGGCTGCGAGAGGGTGTTGAGGCGGTTGGCTATCAAAACCACCCAGCCTCCAGGCTGCTCCTGCAGACCTGTGGTGCTCAGCTGAATGATGAATCCAGTGTGAAGCCTGCATGTCTCACATTAGTGCCCACCACTAATGAAAACCAGGCATGATCCAGGCTGCATTCGCTGCCTGGATCTCTTCCCGTGTTTTAAATTGGGAATCCACATTTTGTTGTACTGTAATCAGGGAATCGTGATATTATGAGGGCTCCTACACCATAGAGGGAGGCTGGAGTTTGTTTATATAAATGGAACAAATACAGATGCTACTTTTAAACAAGCTTTCCAGAGGATTCTTTGACCTACTTTTATGTGAGTTTATTCATCGGTCCACCTTATACTAGAGATGGCACGATACCACTTTTTTATGTCCGATACCGATATCATAACTTTGGATATCTGCCGATACTGATATGAATCCGATATAGTGTTTTTTAATCAACAAAGCTGTTTTTTAAATATCTTGCTGCATTTTGTATAAGTTCATACTCAAGTTTAAAACAACAACTACACTAAAGCTATTCTGTTATACCTGTATGCAAAAAAAATATTTCATAGTTCAGCAATACTGATCAATCTAATAAACTTAAACCTACACCATCCTCCCTATTCTGGTATTTTAAAGAGTGCTTAGCATAAATATTAAGCAACCTAACTAATAGGGTTCCAACTCCCAGCAACAACAAAAATAAATAAATAAAAAATAGGGAACCACCCCTCACGCTCCACCTCATGATGCTTAATCGACGTAATCAACCTTAATTTCATGCAGTGTGAAAAAAAAATGCACAGAAATCAATTATTTTTCAAGAAATATTAAATAGATTCAACATCTTTCTTCAACAAAATTGCAGACTGCACAGATGGTACCTTCCCAAAGGAAAAAGTACTATAGCTTACTAGGGTATATATATTAGACTTAATAGTTACTATATACAGTAATGGACTTCTATTCATTTTGCATCAAATTAAAACTTTGGCTGTCAGATAATTATTTATTAAAAGCTAGACATTTTAAATGAGAATAAGAAAGAAAAGTATGTCTTTGTGCCCCCTTTTCCCTGTTAATGCCCTATCGGCCCCCCTGGCTAAACTTTGCTAGATCCGCCCCTGCACAGTTACCAGCCGTCAGCTGCGTAGAAAAAGATCCTCGAGTAGAAAGTAATATTAAATAAATTCTAACAACAGCTTATCGAGCTTAAACGTGCTGCTGTTGTTCAGCCGCTGGTTTCCTCTTTCTGGTGCAAAGTGGGCCAAAAGCAAACTAGAGACACGGACTCGCGACAGAAAAGCCGATCAGCCGATCGTTAAGCAGTTTCATGATTGAAGTAGCAGCAATACCGATACGTAATATCGGATCGGTCCATCTCTACCTTATACTGGCAAAATATTCTAAACACTGTCGGTCCGGTTTGCAGCGTCATGTTGAATTCTGTCTTTAAAAAAATCTGAGATGCCTTTTCTGTGCTTTACTGTTTTAAACTTTTTACAAGATTAAAAGAATGGTACTATTGTACTCCTACATCTATGTGTACACATTTTTTAGACCACTAAAGCAAATAATACTTTAAATTTCACATTTTTGAATTCTGAGAATTCAGAAATGAATCAAGAATAATGTTCAACCACTGAAACTTAATTTTTCTGGTCAGGAATGTTTCATATGGCAGTGAATCAAAGTCACAAAATGAGTCTGAATGTTGAACAAGCATTTTCAGTACAGATCTAAGGCTACTATAAACACATCAACTACAACTCCCTGTTGTAATTACTACATTTCTGTTTATACATGAATTAAACAAAACAAAAGGGTCTCGTGGCATTGGCCTTTATAAAATCCACTAAATGTATATTTAAAAAGGAAAGAGGAGACTGGAGAAACACCCTTCAAGCATGTTATAATTGTTGAAGTTGCATACTTGGTCCACCAGAGGGCAATCTGCAACTTCCTTGCTGGCAACAGTGTTTGGATTGCCACAAAAAACCAGCTGATCTGAGTGGAGTTGGACAGACTCGAAAAAGTTAAATAACGGCACCTAAAATGTGTTTTGTGTTGAATATATATCCATATCTGACCTTTTTGATCACCAGATATCGGTATCAGTCGAAAACTCCTGTATCGTTTGGGCTCAATTAATGATACATTAATTTCATAATCGTGTCCCCCAAGCTTTTTGGTCCAGGTCCAGCTTTTCAGTTTTCCAGCTTTATGGTAATTGCCCTAAGCTTGGCCTGTCTATCCTCAACGCTTACACTGAAGAGTCCCATGCAGTCAAAAATGTAGCAGTGAACCAGCGCAGGTAGACTCGACTGGTCCAGACTAAACAAAATGGAAGCAGTTAAATTATATGATTAAATAAACCATGGCCCGGGCCTCTGCTTTGTGTCATTTTCTGTGTTTTTTGTCAGTCTGGCATGGATATCTGTTGGATGACGTTTTTGTTATCAGAATAGATGTGAGGATGGATATTTGGCTGGAATTTCTTTGGGAATAGTTTTATCAAGATCACTGTCTAGTTTGACATTCGAGTGTCGTGCATTGTGCCAGAAATGTTCACATTCAACACACATCACAATTCATAAATTCATAAATGTTGATATGATTGATACACTTTCTTCTCCTTTAGAATTTGCTTTTATTGTTGCTCACATGCTATCTGGAGCTATATTTTAAATATGCACTGCATGCAAGCCAGCCTCAGCGAACTCTTAAAGGGTTCAGAGTATTCCCCTGCCCCCGAATAAACAGGCAGGGGGGAAAACTCTTTGAGTGTTTGACTCATAGCAGGCATCTCCTCTGTGTATTTTTGTAAAGCCATAAAGAACAGCATGTAGAGAAGTGCACAAGTCAGCCATTATTTCTGGGCTGCTCTTGAACTGGCCACACTCCCCCCAAAAAACTCCAGCTTTGTTCGCTTCTTACGTCTCCCACCTTATCTCTCTCCATCTCCACAGTCTATCACTCACAGTGATAGACTTTCACAGTGATTAGTTTGACGACGACGACGAAGGCTCGTTTTGCTGTGATCATTCAGATCACATTCAGTTACAGAGTGACTCAGCAGTGACTTGCAGACGTTTACATGAGCTGAATGGGTGGATGCTCTTTTATAGATGCTGAAATATGATGTAATTATAACATGAAAAAAGATTATCCTATGCCCACTTATTTGTGGTGTTCCTCAAGGATCCAACCTTGTCCCACTGTTGCTTAGTTTACACCTTTTATGTTTAACTAAAGATTAAAGCACAGCGGTTCATTAGTAACCAATTTCATATGTAGATTTGTTAAGCATTGCATTGTAAATTAAAAAAAGAGTCTCACTGTAGATTTATGTATCTTGTTTGCTACAGGTGACCTATCTGGGCAAGGTGACAATCTCTGGGACGCAGTTCCTGTCTGGCTGCACAGAGTCGGCGGTGGTCGGTCTGGTGGAGCATCGCGCCCTGGCTCAGCAGCAGGGCACTTGTCCGGCTAGCGGCTCTCTGCTGGAGATCCGGCCTTTTCAGGTGCGTCTTCACCACATGGACGATCGCGGAGAGGCATCAGTAACCATGGACACCTACCAGGTGGCGCGCATCGCCTACTGCACAGCTGACCACAGCGTCAAACCCAACATATTTGCCTGGATCTACCGGGAGATCAACGACGACCTGTCCTTCCAGATGGACTGCCACGCTGTGGAGTGCGAGAGCAAGCTGGAGGCCAAGAAGCTGGCGCACTCGATGATGGAGGCTTTCCGCAAGACTTTCCACAGCATGCGTAGCGACGGCCGCATCCACAAGAGCGGGTCAACGGACGACTTTGCGGAAGACTCGTCCACCCCCGAAGACTCTACCCCAGACGATGGTTGAACTAAAACACAATACAATAAACACAAGATCCCCATCCTAACAAAGTGAGGGCTGACTGGAAGGATGGACAGATTACCTTCTCTCTCTCATTCTCCCTTGCTATTTTTCTGTTATCTATATGAAATAAAATGAACTGACCATATGAACCAATGCACCCAAGACAGTGAAGTAGCTTTTAACTATCGTAAAGGAAGTTACGAAACAATATTTACATAGAGGAATAGCAAAGTGCTGCCCCATTTTGAGTAAATACTCAGCAAACAGGCACCTTTCTAGTTGTTCTCAGTTGAATCTCTCAACGTTTCCATTTGCAACCCCTGTCAGCGCCTATCGTTCCTTAACCTTTAGATCAAGGAAACAAAGAAAACAAAGTTAAGTCCATGTTCTCCTAGCACCAGGTCAGAATAATCTACTGCCACTCTTGCCATGTAGGGACTCAGCAGAAAGATGTCTGGTCCCAACTCAGAGTTTATATGAGACTGTTGGAGCACATACATTCTTGAAATGTTTGATTATGTGGAACGTAATGCCTTCAGCCTTGGCAAAAGCAAACGAGAACGTGAAAGTAAAGCTAGGCCTTTACGCACTGCTCATATCTTTGCTATCGTACCTTAGTCCGAACCCTGAATATTATTCACAGAGCATAGCTGTTGATTCATTTAGACGATAGAGCTACTGCCTCTGTCTCTTAAAAAAGATTCAGAGTACGCGTACGGCACCTGGGAGAACATAGGTGCGAAATGTCTTTTAGAAGTTCTCACTGGAGTGAAAGCCCAGCCCCGTCCGAGACACCTTAACCACCCACATCCGACTTCTGTTTTAAGTATACCAAAATTCAGGCTCTCTTTTGCCTGTCACATTATGTGCCTCACTTTCCTCTCACATAAGTTTGGTCTCTTACCCAGGTCCCAGTGTGTATGCGTGGCCGCGTGTCTGCTCACAAGGTTTTATCCTACTCTTTGTCGGTGTAATTCCCAATTCTGTACTTTGTGTATATGGGGTGTACATGCGAGTGCTTGCAACTGTGTGTGTGTGCATGAAAAAGAAAAGGTAAGAGACGAGGAAGTACAATTCGTATTGTACGATTAGCTAGAAGTGAAGAGAGCATCTGCTTTTAAAATCAGGCGTCGTACTACGACCATTTGCCAAGTTTACTCAACTCCGTCTTGTACCAATCAAAAAGATAAGAGCGAGTGATTAAATGTGCCAGTCACACTGAGGTTGTAAGACCCCCTAAATCACAGCCATTCGAGATATAACGACTTACACCTCCTGGCCTCTGCTGAATGTATGAGTCCGACATACTGTGAGCACCTCACAGCATCTCCAGTCACGTCCAGTCTCCCGTAATCTCCTCGTGCTCTCAGACAGCTCTAAGGGGGGGTGCTGCTCTGGCCCCGCAGGCAGTCGGCCAGTGACCAGCTGTCTCTGTGTGCTCTGTGTCATCCCTCCGAGTGACTGAGGCACCGTTGTGGAGGAGGAAAAAAAAACCCGAACTCTTTCTTCTTTTCTAACTGAACTGTCCTGAACAGACTGGAAACCATCGGTTGGAAATGGTCTTCAGTCAGCGACTCCAGCAGAATATTCAAACTTGTGTAAAGCTATACAAATGTTACACACATGTTGTATTTGATTCTTGCCTGATAAGCTTATGTAAATACAAATGTATCACTTCCCAAATATTACAGTATAAATGTCGATAGCTATTTTAAGTAATAAAGAAAAAATGTTGAGAACCATCATACAATACAGAAACAGTATTATAAAGCTTACTGTGAATAATAAGTGGAGAGCCTGATAGTGGTGGCTGTGAGTATGTGTGTGTGTGCACGCGTGTGTGTGTGTGAGGAAGAGATTTTATGTGTTTGGGGGAGTGCTGAGTATGGACAAGGCCAGAGGACGAGAACAGGAGAGAGCGTTTCTAAAGCTGTAGATTATACTGTGCCATGTCTGTCTGGAAACTCAGACGCGCTTTAAATGTTTAAAAAAATGTTACCGTAAGTGTTTTCTATACAGTGTTTGCAAAAATCAAAAATAATTGCATATAAAGTATTTACCAAGACCGAGCGTACGACAGTGTGGTCTGTTCTCTCTCAGTTTTCACTTCTGTCTCGTGTGTTCCCCCCTTTCGCCCAGATCTCAGCTAAAAGACGTTTTTTTGTTCTCCAGACTCTGCTGTATTTTAACCTGATGGATTCCCCGCTGAGGCCGCATGTGGGAGGATAAATACAAGGCATGCTCAGTTTCAGAGCAAACAGAATGGGTAACCAGATGATGTTCTGACGAGGTGCCAGGACAGATGTACACCATAACCTCAAGTGTCTGCTTATCCTCCATATGTGCAATGTTTCCACGCTTGATTGGGTTTTTTCCTGAAACCTAAAATGTATAAAAATCTCTTTTGTGGTGCATAATGTGCTGAGCAATTCCAGCATCTCCCACAATGCTCTAAACATACTCCTAAAAATAGCTTTATGGTGTGTTTCAGGTTTAAGTGTGACACAGCCACAGCCTTGTCCATCCTCTGAGGAGGTTTTTTTACTCTCCCCATTCTTCACATTCCTCAGACTTCCTCAGATCTTCCCTTTTATTGTCTTGTGTTGCTGTCCTCTCTGGCAGAATGTGGCAGCTCCCTTTTCTCTACAAAGCGCCCACATCAATAACAAGATAACTGCTTGCTCTCAGCTTCCGTGGCAGGCGATCATTTTGCGTCTTAAAAGCTGCAAAGAATTGGATGGAAAATGGATGCTGTGAAGAATGTAAAAGCATGTGCAATGTGAACACTGCCTCCCTCTGGCAGGCAGAGCGATTGCTTCTGCTCTGAAGGTTTTTTGTTCAAACAGGCCTTTTGCTCTTCTGATAAACTCCCCTTGATGATAATCATTTCTTTCATTTTGGTTACAGAGAAACAGATTGTTCTTGCCATGAAAATCACAGCCTCATTTAAAAACAAAACAGTGGTGCATTTTAAGGGGAAATAAATGCACAGTCTTTATCTCCAAATCTAAGCTATGGTTTTGTTGCTGTTTTCCTCTGTTAATAAACTGAGTTTTGCAGCATCAGCTGCAATCGTGCAATAATTCACCCACAATGCTGATAATCATCGCTTTAATGGAAGTTTTAGAACAGTGTCAACAAAGCCTTCTGCCCCTCTTCTCTTCCAGCTCACTGTACACAAGCGTCCCTGTTTGGATGCTTCTTTGTCTTCGATCTGTGCTGAGCACACACCCACCCAATTGCTCTTGACTGTGGTCTTGTGTCTGACTGGCCCACTTCGAGCAGTGCATCAGTGCGCTGGGGCCCTGTGAGGCCCAGAAAGAGGCCACCCCGGCAGCTTGCTCTTCTGCTCCTCTCAGGCGTCAGTCAGTCAGTCAGCTCACAATACCACACTGTTACCACTCCAGCTGGCCGCTCTTCCTTCTCCGAGTCCCAGAACCGCCTGTCTATCCACCCGCCAAGGTCCTACACGCTTGAGGTCCGGCTGGGGAAGGGAGCCAATCTGGCTTCTGATCAGATTCCTCTATCTCCGCCTTACTTTGCTTATTCTCTCGGCTGCTGCCACCCAAGCAGGGGGCCTGGGCCTCTTAGAGAGAGAGAGAGATTGTGTGGTGCAGTACAGTAAACACATGTGTGTAACGTGTATGTGTGAAGTGGAACTGTGCACATTCTTTCGGCCTCTGGCTCGACTTTATAAGGCACACTTTTCATTGCATGAGACGCAAAACCTTGAGTGGTTAAATATGGTGAAAGAATTTTAAAACCTTTTTAGAATTTAAAAACCATCTGTGGTGAGAGTAGGAATACATTTCCTGTAGGAGCCAAAAGAAAAGAGCGGACATGTTTAGGTTCAATTTTACACAAGCAAAACTAAAACTGTGTTTTCCTAATCATGCACCATTACCACCTTCATGCTTTGCTTTAGCTTCTACAGTTGCCACACATCTGCAGGCTGCTTTGCAACCCGTCTCAAGCCGTGCTGCTCCCATGCATGCTGTCTTGCAGCTGCTCTCCCACATGGAAGGTCATAGAAGTCCCAGAAAAAAACTAATTAGTGTATGGAAATGATGATCTTCTTTTGGACTATAGTGGACTTAACTGAATTAGTGTGTCTCTGTTTTTCTGTAGCACCAATAAAAAAACAAAAAACAAAAACCACATAGCTGTTCCAGGAAACTTCAGTGAAAACTACTGGGAAATTATCAGGAAAATATTAGATCTGGAAAAGAAACCATGACAATGCTACAAATCGCAAGACTAGTTTAAAAAAGCAAAACTAAAGTACTGAGTAATGTATCCCCCAGACCTCAGCGTGAATTATTTCTTTCAGACATACAAAGCATTTCCTCTGATCATATCCAGATCCCCCCCCTCACTACCACGCATCCCTCCTGTTGGATAGTCCCTGAAGTCTTCATGTGATTTAAGATTCCTGTCATAATGAAATGTGGACTGGAATGAAGAGGGGGTGCCTGCGCCTGTCTGTCACAAGCTAAGACTCCAAACTCTCTCTTAACCTAAACCCAGAGGATTCAGCACACATTGCTGTTGCTATTGCTGCTGTAATACACGTAAGTCACATACAAATGAGATGCTGCCCTGAATCCCTCGGGGAAATGTCTGGACTAAGATCCAGGGGTAGCTGGTTTCTCAGGAACAAGGGATAAAGCTCTGAAAGAACAATAAGCTAAAACAGATCCCGAAGGAATGTCAGTGGCTCTGTCTGTAAAATCCCACCGTGTACTGTTTTTCTTATTATTGCAGGCCGTTACATACCTACTGTTATGTAGAGGTTTCATAGAAGTACGCTTGCAAAGGCACTTGCCCAAGATTTATAGTTTTCTGAACAGGACAAGCGGCCTGTTTTAGGTACCATGTAAGATATTCCAGCGTTCAAACCTCTGACACAGCAGAGAACTGTGATTGGACAGCAACCACGTGTCTGGCAAGATGTGGCTGTGATTTAATGGTAGGTGTTGTGCTTGCTTGATTTCTGGAGTAAGATTGGCAGTGTAAGCAGCCTTAATGTAGCTCAGCACACACAGTTGGAAACAAGGGAAAGCTATACTGTCATTTAAAGCAGAGACCAAAGGTTTGTCTACCAGCAGAGATAACAAAAGTGCAGACATTCTTTACTTAAGTAGAAGTACAAATACTTGTGTTAAAAATACCATGGTAAAAGTTGAAGTACGGACTCATCTTCTTTACTCGAGTAAAAGTGAGAAAGTCTGGCGTGCACGCAAAGTAAGAAGTTAGGTCTTTGAAGTATGCATCTCTTAGCTATTTTTGTGCAAAGCTAACTGAACCTGGTGCTATATTAATGTAATAATAAAATAATATTAGTACATAGGAACTCTGATCGGCTGACCTATGCTAAGCGCTGCTGCTCTGAGCTGTACTGCTCTTTGTAGTTATACACAACGAGATGCAAGCACATGTCTCATGCGCTATCTGGCTAAATTCTATTCCCTTCACTGACAGTATACTGTTTATACTGTCTCTACACTAGACGGTTATTCCTTTGGTATAAAGGTCGAATAGATCTAAACATCATAACTGACCATGAACGCCACAGCTGCTCTGCAGCAGTCCGAAACACTGTTCTTTACTTAAATTAACCACATTACTGCAAGCTAACCTGTTAATCAAGCACTAAACCGCCGGGTGTTTTCATGCAACCTTTGAATAACACATATAATATAAAGTTCCAGTTTATCAAATGCCACGAGCAGCCCTTACCTTTGAAAGCAACCTCTCGTCTTCTTATCTTCTCCTGTCTTTCTCTTATCGTTGTCCATCTCTGAGTAAAGTTATCTCACACTCTTTTCTTTCTTTTCATTCCCCAAACAGTTTCAACACTAGTTTTTTACATAAATCTGTAACTTAGCCCATGTTCAGAAAACATGCTTCTGCTTTATGATTTCTTTCTTTATAACTTCAGACAAAAACAGATTTGGACTGTTCTAAGCCAGAGGTAGTAAAAGGAAAGAAGGGGTAAGGAGACACAAATGAGAGCATAGAAAGTGGAAAAGAATGCGTGAGGACAGTAGGGGGAAGGGGGGGGGGGGGGGAAGGGGGGGGGGGAAGAAAAACGATGAATAGGTGACAGGAGTCGAGATGGCTCATCTGGCTAGGCATGTTGCACCCAGATGTTGTGGGAGGAGTTTGGGCAATCCAACTCTGTCTGAACCAAACAGCTCACCAAATAAACAACATATGCATCAGTCTTGTAAATTAGGCCAATGACGCAAATATATCAATGCTTTAAAAGGAAGAGAAAAACTTCCCTCTTTGCAGCTATGTTAACTGAGCCTATACCAAACCACAAATACTGTATCCAGCTGGTGTTAACAACTTTGTCCACTTGGTGTCGTCATAGCTCAGCCTTTGAAAGCAAGTCACAGACTTGCAGGTTGTTTGAAGCAGGAGCACTAAAGGTACACCACAAAGTCCTTCCACACCTCTCGCTCTTTAATTTTTAAACAGAGTGAAAGGTGATTGGATCGATGACTCAACAGCTATTTTATGAAAATATGTGGGCCAGTTCTTTGTTATTTGCTTATAACAAAGCAAATTTTATTTGCTTAGGCAGATATTCCTGGCATTTGAATTTGGAAGCTCTTGCTCTGAACCCACAACATGCTAACAAAAGTGCTCTAACTGTGGGTCAGACTGCAAAAACCAAACAAATTCTCTAAAAAATATATTATAAATCAATAGTTTGGTACATTCTAAACAAAAAACAAAATGCACAACAACATGAAAAATCTCAAGGACCTCTTCAGAACATCCTGCCAACTCTCCAAGTCTATGAAAATTGAAGCGGTCACAGAAGAAAACCCCACTCCAGATGAATGACACAAACATAAATCTGTTTGAGTATTACTTTAAGTAAGGATAAAGCTCTGAAGCACATAACATAATTTGCAAGACATGTTGGAGCCAGAAGCAGCAGGATGAATTCTGAGTGCTCAACTTTAGGCAAGGCAAGGCAAGGCAAGTTTATTTGTATAGCACAATTCAACAACAAGGTGATTCAAAGTGCTTTACAGAGACATTAGAAACAAGAACAAATAAAAAGCATGATTTAAAATTGAATAAAACAAGCAAATAAACTAACTAACTAGTTAACAAACAAACAAACAAACAACAGTATATAAAATCAAAACAGATAAAATCAGAACAGTAGATAAAATCAGTAGTTAAATGTAAGTTTTGAAATTTAAGCTTAAAGTGTGGATTTGGTGCTTTATTCAAATGCAGCTGAGAACAGGTGAGTCTTCAACCTGGATTTAAATAAACTGAGTGTTTCAGCTGATCTGAGGCTTTCTGGGAGTTTGTTCCAGATATAAGGAGCATAAAAGCTGAATGCAGCTTCTCCGTGTCTGGTTCTGACTCTGGGAACTGATAAAAGACCGGATCCAGATGACCTGAGGGATCTGGATGGTTCATACTGGGTCAGGAGGTCATTGATGTATTTTGGTCCTAAACCATTCAGAGCTTTATAGGCCAGCATCAGAACTTTAAAGTCTATCCTCTGACGGACAGGCAGCCAGTGTAAGGACCTCAGAGCTGGACTGATGTGGTCCACTTTTTTGGTCTTAGTGAGGACTCGAGCAGCAGAGTTCTGAATGAGCTGTAGTTGTCTGACTGATTTTTTAGGTAGACCTGTAAAGATGCTGTTACAGTAATCAAGCCTACTAAAGATGAATGCATGGACTAGTTTTTCCAGGTCCTGTTGAGACATCAGATCTTTTATCCTTGATATATTCTTGAGGTGATAGTAAGCTGACTTTGTTATTGTCTTAATGTGTTTTTCTAAGTTTAGGTCTGCATCATCACTACACCCAAATTTCTCGCCTGGTTTGTGGTTTTTAGATGTATAGATTGAAGTTCTCTGGTGACCTGTAATCATTTTTCTTTGGCGCCAAAGACTATTACCTCAGTTTTGTTTTTGTTTAGCTGGAGAAAATTGTGGCACAACCAGTCATTGATTTCCTCAATGCATTTACCAAGAGCCTGTACAGGGCCTCGGTCTCCTGGTGACATTGTGATATATATTTGTGTGTCATCTGCATAGCTGTGATAGTTTATTTTGTTGTTGTTTATAATCTGTGCCAGTGGGAGCATGTAGATGTTAAACAGAAGGGGTCCCAAGATGGAACCTTGGGGAACTCCACATGTGATACTTGTCTGCTCAGATGTGAAGTTACCTATTGATACAAAGTATTTCCTGTTTTCTACGTATGTTTTGAACCAGTTTAGTACAGTTCCTGAAAGCCAAATGCAGGAAAGTTTAATGCGAGTGCTCTTCAGTACAGCTGGACAAAGAACCGCAGGACACCTTGAAAGCAGTGCAGGACTCTTTGAAGGTAGAGGTGGAATATTCAGCAAAAGGCTCTCTCAGTCACCTCCAACCCAAAGGAGCATACGGGAAAAAACTAACTGGAGCAAGGAATACCTGAGAACAGCTGCAGTGGAGGTCTGGCAAAGAAAGGTGTTATTTGGTGATGTCCACATGTTCCAGACATAGAAGACAACACACACACACACGCTCACAATACTCAAATAAAATTATTTATAATGTGTAACCCTAACCTTTTTACTGGGTATAACAATGTCCAAAAATTTCCCAACATAACTGTAACTTGCTGAGGCTGTAAGACGGGAAACGGTGTGAACAGCATTAAATTTGGCATCAGCAAATATCCGGATATGACCGAAGCAAGACAAACACAGTCCATTTCAACAGCAATTCAATTCAATTCAATTTTATTTATATAACGCCTCAATGCAGCCTCAAGGCAGCCTCCTCAAATTAATCTAAATGTTAGAGGTGCCAAAAGGATATGTGAGCTATTCTCCCTCTTCTCAGTCACTGCAGGGTCTCTTTATTGAAAATGTCACGATGTCTTCTGGTTGAATAGCCTTTCACCTTTGCTGCCCTCCCCGCACCTCAGAACCTTTGAGATGAGCGTCAAGACGAGATCACTGAGCATTGAAGACATATCATGGTAACAGGTCATGTGGCCACAGATGATCCTGTATTCAGTCCAGAATTCAGCAAACAACCACATCTGACCAACAACCACTCACTTGCAGAGAATTTCTGTCCTAGCATCGTGCCTCAGGATTCAAATCCAGCCTCTGCCGACCCCTTAACAGCAGCTAAATGTGTGTCTCGGGTAATCCTGAAGCCAGAGGATCTGCAGGGTGTTGTGAAGATGGATCTTAGAGATCATCTTCAGAACACAGGACAGATCTCACAGCGCCGCCTTATTTCATCTGATGTTGTGTTTGTGTGGAAAGGATTTGTCCCCTTAAGCCAAGACTTCTAAACAGTGTGTGACAAAGACAGGCAAGCTTAGAGTAGAGCTGTCCTCACCACCAGCCAGATAACATAGCTTTATGATATCCTTTATGTATCGTTATTAGTTATAAAGCAAATAATCAAGAAGATTCTAACCTTGGTTGCCAACCTTCACCTAAATGAGCCGAAGCAAAGGCAAAGAAAATCTCCCCCAAAAGAGATTTTCTCTTCCTGAAGAACATCTTTAAAATGCTTTGAATTGCTCAGCCTGTTAATTAAAACAAATAACTAAGTTCACAATGAGAAACTCAGATTTTCTCTTGTATTATATGCGTGTATGTCCTAGCTGATGTGGTCTTAGAGTTGGCTACTATCACAATAACTGAAAATGAAAATATAACCTCACCATATGTGCAACAGAAATCATGGAAATCTGATAGAAGCAAACAAAATACTCTTTGAAAACTGTCAGGTTCTTTTTATCAGTACAGAGGAAAAAGGGTTTACAAATTCCTGCCAGTCTGGTTCTGCCTCAGCTGCCAACTGTTTGAAATTGCTGCGATTACATTTCGTACGCCAAAGCTTTTATTACACAGAATGTTTGAGTTTCTTTTAGCTGCGGATGCTAACAAAAATATTTTCATCTGGATTAAACTGGCAATCTGCTCGAAGGGTAGTGAGCAGCAGATAGTGGTTAACCTTGGAATATGATGAATGTGACACAGATTGGAACCAAAATAGCAGAAGACAGCAAACTTTGCATAGAACTTTTTTTTTTAAAAATGATACTCCTTTTTTGTGATATAAGCCTTTTTTTAAAATACACTCACGGGCCACTTTATTAGGCACTGTATTTAGTATTAGGGTGGTCTGCTCCTGTGTCATAATTTAAAAGCTCTTTGATATATGCTGGTAAAAAATGCAAAAAATGTCAGAGAAGTTTTATTTTGCATCTTTTTATCCGTTATATCTGCCTATGCTTGTCTGCACTACGTTCACAAGACTAGACACATCTTATTAGAAATAACTGATGACTGTATTAAAATACACACACCTGCCACTTTATTAGGTATACCCCGTACTGGGTTGGACCCTCTTTTTCTGCCTTCAGAACTGCCTTAATTCTTCATGGCATAGATTCAAAAAGGTGCTGGAAACATTCCTCCTTTCAGTCCATATTGACGTGACAGTGTCACACACTTGCTGCAAATTTGTCGGCTGCACATTCATGGTGAATTGTCCATTGCACCACATCCCAAAGGTGCTCTGTTGGATTGAGATCTGGTGACGGTCGAGCTGAGTTCATTTGAGTACGGTGAACTCAGTGTCACGTTCAAGAAACCAGTTTGAGATGATTTGAGCTTTGTGACATGGTGTGTTAACCTGCTTGGAAGCGGCCGTCAGTAGATGGGCACACAACAAAGGGAAGGACATGGCCAGCAACCATACACAGGTAGGTTGTGGTGTTTAAACGAGTTGATACTAAGAGTCCGAAAGTGTGCAAAGAAAACATCCCCTGTGCCATTACACTACCATCACCAGGAACATGAACCGTTGATAAAAGACAAAATGTGTCCAAGTTGTTCACTCCAAATTCTGATCCTACCATCTGAATGTAGAAATCGAGACTCATCAAACCAAGCAACATTTTTCAATCTCCAGTTCTCCTCTGTGAATTGTAACCTCAGTTTCCAGGAAGTAAGCTCCCAGCAGCTTCCTTCCCCTACCAATCATATTTTTTTATAACGACTTAAAGTAAGATAATACTGCGTCTATGTCTATTCTCAGCTACTAACAAGATCATATCATTAGCTCTGCCAAACTATTTCATCTAACCCCCTGAGAATATGTTTTCCAGTAGCAGAGCATAGTGACAGTTGACAAATTAAAGGAAAGAATACAAGCGAGAAAACATAAAGAATGCAAATATTTCCATGGAGGACAAAAAGGACTAGCCAAGAATAGCCATTTTTCACAGCAGGCATCTAAAGTGGTCAATGACAGTAAAAAACAAAGAAACTGTTCTGTTCTATATGTGTGCCACTGCAAGACATGCACCATACCAGAAAGCTGAAAAGCTTAAAAGCAACTAAAACCCAAATCATCATTATTTATTATTATCATCATTATTATTATTTCCCAGTGAGACAGTTAGTGAATTAGGAAGTAAAAGGATTATTAAGGAGGAAGAGAAGGCAGCTATGAAGAGGATGAAGACTGGAAAGGTGATGGTCAGAGGCATAAAGCCTATGAGCCATAACATAGATCTACAGAAAAAAAAGAGTTGGTGAAGCTAGTGCTGTAATAGCGTTGATGTTTATGAAACTTCTTAGAGAAGTAGCAAACAGGATGATCGATCCCCTGCTTGCTCTCTTGCAGCAAGACAGCCCCTGCACCAGACGCGCTAGCGTCCACTTCCAACTCGAAGAGGTGAGCGAAATCAGGAGCTGCAAGTACACAACAACGCCTTGATCGACCTGAACGCTGTTTGACATGCAGCAGACCACACAAAAGGCTTTGAGGGGCTAACGAGGTCGGTTAGAGGGCTTACCACAGCTGTTTTTACAGAACCCCCGATAGAACCTGGCCATGCCCAGAAACCGACGCAACGCGCGCCGAGTTTGTGGCACCGGAAAGTCCACCACGGCCTGAACTTTTGCGGTCATGGGCCGCACCTGCCCTTGTCCCACTTGCTTGCCCAAATAGGTAATAGTAGCCTTCCCAAACTCACATTTAGAAAGGTTGAGCGTGAGGGAGGCATTGTTGAACCGCCCAAACACCTCAGAAAGTGTTGCCAGATTTTCAGGCCATGAGGAAGAATAGATGACTACGTCATCCAAGTATGCCTCGCACCTAGGCACTCCACACAGCACCTGCTGCATAAGGCGTTGAAACGTTGCGGGCGCATTACGTAACCCGAAAGGCATCACTGTGTATTGGAGGAAGTGATCGGGCGTTACGAACGCAGAGATCTCCGAAGCTCTAGGTGTTAATGGAACCTGCCAGTACCCCTTCAATAGGTCCAGCTTTGTAACATACTGAGCAGAACCAACACGATCGAGGCAATCTTCCATCCGCGAGAGCGGAAATGAGTCCGGTTTCGTAACCGCATTCATTTTCCGGAAATCTCTGCAGAAGCGGGGCGTATTGTCCGCTTTTGGTACCAGAATACAAGGCGAGCTCCACGCGCTACGACTGGGAATGGCAAGACCATGCTCAATAAGATATCCAACTTCTTGCTGCATCAAGCTTCGCTTTGTGGGTTTTACACGATAAGCGTGCTGTTTTATCGGCCTGTCAGTTTCCACCGTGATGTCGTGACACAGCACAGATATTTGACTAGGGTGGTCAGAAAACAAAGGTTGATGAGCTGTCACTAACCCTAGGACATCCCTGCGAGTAGAGAGTGGCAAATGAGAGACAGAGGACTCCAAAGTTGCCAACATCTCGGAATTCCTCAACCGAGCCCCCGGCATACAGCCACTTTTCTCCATCAAAACATTGTCTTGTGGGTGGTACTCAGCTTCCGATCAGGCGTTTTAACGACGTAGTTAGTATCGCTGATTTTCCGATCCACCTCATAAGGACCAGAAAATCGAGCTCGAAGGTTAGACCCAGTCACCGGGAGCAGAACCAGCACCTTCTCCCCTGGGGCAAAAGTCCGAACCACAGATTTCTTGTCAAACTGTGCTTTCATGCCGCCCTGGGCTCGCCTCAAGTGGTCGTGGGCCAACTGACATACACAAGAGAGACATTCCTTAAAAGCACACAGATAATCCAACACATTATGCTCCACCCGATGCGATTCGGACAACCATTTCTCCTTAAGCAATCGCAACGGCCCGCGTACCATGTGTCCAAGAACGAGATCAGCTGGGCAGAAACCGAGGGATTCCTGCTTGGCTACTCAAACGGCAAACAACAATAAGGGAAGCCCCTCATCCCACTCCTTACCAGTCCCGAGACAATACTTTGACAACATAGACTTCAATGTCTGGTGAAACCTCTCCAGAGCCCCTTGCGACTCAGGATGATACGGACTAGATGTCTGATCTCAACTCGCAGCTCCTTTAATAGCTGCGTGAATATCTTTGACATGAAATTCGTGCCCTGATCAGTTCGTATTACCCTGGGCAACCCGAAAGTGGAAAAGAACTTCGTAAGAGCTTTCACTATGCCTTTGGTCTTCACAGTACGCAATGGAAACGCCTCAGGGAAACGAGTAGCGGCACACATTACTGTCAATATATACTGATGGCCAGATTTCGTCTTCGGTAAGGGGCCCACACAGTCCAACAACACACGCTCAAAGGGCTCCCCAATCACCAGGATAGGTTGGAGGGGCGCAGGCAGAATCGGCTTGTTCGGTTTTCCCACCATTTGACATGTGTGACACGAGCGACAATGTTTTGCCACATCAGCTTTAAGCCCAGGCCAAAAAAAATGGCGCAGCACGCGCTGATATGTCTTATTGATGCCAAGATGCCGAGCCGAGCTGGCATTGTGTGCAAGGCTCAGAACCCGAGATCGGTACTCCTTCGGCACCACCACCTGGTGTACCTTGTGCAGGCCAGTTGGAGCAGGAGACCACGATCTCTGTAACACGCCGCTCTCAATAAAAAACATCACTGGCATGTCAGACTCCCCCTGTTTTGCAGCGAAAGTGTAACAGGGCTTTAGTGTCACATAACACTGTTGAGCTTCAATTAGCAGGTCCTTCATGATATTTAGGCTCAAATTCATATCTATGGGCAACATAGCCGAGTCATTACCCCTCACCACACTCTCAGAGCCCTCGGAAGTGGCCCCCATCTGCAGTAGCCAAAAACGAGTTCTCCAAATCTACCACTCCCTCCATTTTGCGAGCCTGGGCCCGTGTAATTGCGCAGGAAGAAAACAGTCCCAGCGGGAGGGAGGCAGGATCAGCAGCAGAAATGTGAATCCCCAAAATCTCTGGAGACGGGAAAACACGCCCGCCTGCTAAATCATTCCCCAAAATGAAAGAAACTCCCGCGATTGGCAACCGCGTGTGCACAGCGACTTTCACATACCCTGAAACCAAAGGCGACTGCAAAAACACCATGTGCACAGAGGTGCTTGTAACACTCATTTTAATCCCCCACACCAATATGTTCGAGCCACATGATGACTGCTCCGATAAGGGCAACACAGACTCCAACAGGAGAGAATGATAAGCACCGGTATCCCTCAAAATAGTCACCGGCACCCGATCAGTTTCCTCACCCGTTAAGGAAGCAAACCCATGGGAAACAAACAGGGAAAAGTGCGGATCAACGTCACCCATCGTATCCCCACCCACGTCGGCAGGGGGTAACACCGATGAAGGCGCCGTTTCAATCAGCCCCACCCTGCCAGACACCGCCACACCCCTGGCTTCTTTTCTTTTCAGCGCCGGACATGCGGCGATTAAATGCCCAAAGCCATGACAATAAAAGCACGCATGGGGAACGGTCTCCGTTCGGGCACCTCGGCTGGGAACAATTTCTCCACACAAAACACACTTTTATGGGTTAAAACAAACTCTTCCGCCAGAAGCGCGGCGTCAGGAGTGTCAGTGAAGATGGTGCAGGACACGAATGAGGACAGTGACAGAAATGGTAGATGAATTCAAGGTGGGAGGGGGATTACATCAGGGATGAGCTCTAAACCTTTTCTTGTTTACGATGGTGATAAACAGACAAATGAAGCCAGGCAGGAGTCTATGTGGACTATGATGTTTGCGGCATGACACTGTGATTTGTACTGAGATCAGGGTTTAAGCAGATAAGAACGGAGCGTCAACCACCCCAAGCAACGATGCACAAGAGAGTCTATCTCCAGTGGGTGGAGATGAGTGTTAGGGGTGATTTGAAACAGAAGGATAGCAGCAAGCTTGAAAGGAAAGACCTGCTACGATGTATGATTAGGAGGCAGTGGCAGTGACACAAAAGGAGGTGGCAGTAGAGTTGCAGATGTCATTATTAGTCATTGGGAGTGAGCACAATGGACAGGATTAGAAATGAATGCATTAGAGGGACAGCTCAGGTTGATCAGTTTCAGATGGAAGACTGAGATGATTTGGACATGTACAGGATAGTGAAGGAGGAAATGCAGAGGGTTGTAGTGACAGAGGAGGACGCTAGAGGTATGATGATCCACTGGAGTGGCACACAAAAAGAGCACCTGAAAGAAGAAGATGAACGAGATTGATTATAATCACTAAAGGACTTGATGATGTTTTCCCTTAGGAGTTGCTTTTATTGTCAGGAAACACTGGTTATCTTCGTAGACATTAGTTTTTGGTGAAGTTATTATTCTGTAATTGGACACTTGAGAAAATAACTGATTACCAATACTGGAGGGTTCTCCTTCATGTTTCTTATTGCCAGTGTTGCGGCTGAAATCTAATTATCTGAGTGACTAACTTGTCATTTTCAATTACGATGACGGCTCAGAGGTCTCAGGAGCAGTGAGAATATAAGGTGCTGCACAGATTCAGAGCTGATGGTAACCATAACACTGATGAGCACTTTTTACCGTTCTTATTCACTATAGCTGTTATTTGTTGGACTACCTTCAGAGCTTTACTTCATCTTCAAATTGTGAACATGCGATCGTGGCCACACAAAATCCTCTGTGGGAATTTCGGCTCCTCAGAGGGTGTCCCGAATACACTTGAGGACAACAAAACGTGTACTAACGCCTCTGCTAATGAGGTGCAGGACATCTGCTGTCAGAACATGCTGCTGAGCAACCGAGCAATGTCAGATGTAATAATGTTGCTCATCATCTTGTCAGCACACTTCATTGGAGATAATCACCCCATCTCCTCTCTTCACTGCACGGGGACCGAAAAGGTCGCAGGTCAACCTATCTAGATGAGTGGAGAGGCTCGCGCTGTGCTACTGAAATAAGACGCAGCCTGAATTTTAAACCTTGGGATCCTCCCTCTGGTCATTCACAGTCTGGTCCCTGCTCTTTGCTGTAGCTGATAGACCATAAGGTTTCAATCTTAGGCATGCAAATTTTTATTTAGTACTAAACTGCATTTAAATGTGAAGTTGTTTAAATCTTGTATAAGTGCATTGAAGTACAACACTGAATTCTGTTTTTTGTTATTACCAGTTAATCAATTATCTTTAGAAATAGAGAAATTAAGCTGTTTGGCACTGTATTAGTGAGCTATTATGAAGCCTAAAAATATTACCTTTAATTTTGCATCAGATCCCCAGGTGGCAAAAGTTCTTCACAGGTGATCTTGTTTAAAAGGCGAACATTTTGAACATTCACACTTAAATGACTCAAAAAAGCAAGGAAAAAAGAAGAAGAAAAAACACACACAGGATTTACTCGCAGACAGATGCTGTGTGTAAGCTGAAAAGCTTCAGCCTTTGAAAAGCCTAAAAAAAAACCCAGTAGGTGAATAGAGGCTCACGTTACTGCAATCCATCTGGCTCACAGTATCCATAGGTTTGGATTCTTACTTTAAACGGAACAATAGATGTACACTATCGGCAAATAACCTTTCCCGTGTTTGAAAACACACACATTAGAAATGATCATGAGAATCACAACTCACAAACATTTCTAATGTGAACTTCGGTAGATTTTCTTACTCTACATGATGTGATCAGCTGATTTAGGTTGCTCTTTGTGGATTTAATGACTGAATTCAATAGGATGTCAGCAGATGTTTCACAGCTGTCCTGACTGATGTCCATCCCCTACACTGACACTATGCTGTTTAAACTGTCTTTACACTAGACAGTAAGTTGGCATTCAGTGAATGAATCTAAGCATCATCATCTTAAATGCAAATTCATCTCTGCTACCTTAGATGTAACCTAAATCTGACCATAAGCACTGCAGCTGCTGTGCACTAGTCCAACACAACGCCTTACTGTGAATTCATCCCATGCAAACTAACCTGTTTATCCTCGACAAAACTACCCACATTTTCATGCAACATTTGATCAACACAAGTTTGTGTATCTTAGTTTTTTGCAGGACATTTCACAAAATGAAAATACATAATTTATCAAAACACATCGCATACAAATCCAATATGTGATTAAAATGATGACATCACGTGTAAAATTTAAATTTGCAGTTTATCAAGCGTCACTGTGCAATCCTTACCGTTAAATCTAACCTTTCTTCCTACATCCTTCTCTATTGCTGAGTGAAGATGGCTGTCTTTCTTTTCCCTTCCTGTGAACTACAGAAAGAAAAAGAAATACTCAAGTAAAGTACAAATACCAGAAAATTCTACTTAACTACAGTAACTAAGGGAGTACTTCGTTACTCCCTACCTCTGCTGATGAGACAGTGCTGCAAAAGTCCTTTAAACAAACTGAACTGGAGGTTTTGAAAATGTGAGACATTTGAGCTACGTACCAATTTCCTGCATAGTAACAGTCATCCTATTAAACATCACCTCTGGATAGATGTGTTAAATAGACTAGAAAAATATCTATTATGATTGTATAGCCTTACAATTGCATGTGATGAGTTTTAACCTCTCATCGATCAGGTTAAGTCTATACTGGCAATTATTTTTTCTTCCTGAAGCAACATATAATGAATCACACATCTTTTTCTGGGTATTGACTTCTACACCAACTCACGAACAGAAAGTCAACTGAATAGTTGACGAACAGAAGGCCAACTGAATAGTAGGCCTTCTGTTCATGAGACCCACCATGTAACAACCTCTCTTCTTCTCTCAGAAGAAGAGAGGTTGTTACATGGACCACATTTCTCTGGTCCACCTTTGCCTACTTGAGCAGATCGATAAGCTTTATAGCCATAAAGCCCCAGACTGTGGTCATCACAAACCTTCAGACTCTCTGGTATAGACTTGCTCTGACACTAAGATTAGAAACATGCTCAGCAATGTTTGCTTAGGAGGGTTCCTCCACAGTTACAGAGCTAAAATCTGCATTACATCACTGCACAGCAGTGTTGATCAAATTATTTGAAAAATTAATTAGTAACTAATTACTGATTACTTCTCCAAAAAAAGTAATCTGTTTACTTAACTGATTACTTATTTTGAAAAGTAATTAGTTACTTAGTTACTTTTTCAAAAAACATGATACACAACCTGAATAGGTAATAAAGCAATCGAGCTTTCAGCCCAATTCTACTTTTTCTGCATAATCCATCATATAAAATGTAATCAACTGAAAAAGTCTCTTCTTGAAGCTTTTGTTAATCTTTTAACTTTATGCATCAAGCAAAAATTTAATTATATGCAACAGTCTTTGACCTGAAGAAATTTGTTTAACATTTATACATATTTTATTTATTTATTCCAGCATATAGAATATATTTTGTGTTTACACTCACGCTTTCAAATAGATGCAAGTAAAACACAGCAGAAAATAAATAAAATCAAAGACTCAGCGGCACTATCGTTTTTAAATCTATTTTCCGCTGTTTAGCAGGAGTGGGGCCAGTGGAGGTGAACCTCCGCGGTGATGTCAGTGGGGGGATCTCTGTGAATTTCACATACCTGTGGCAGCGTGCTCGGTACTTGATCAGAAGTTTAGGGGGTTTTTTTTGCTGTAAATATTAGTTTTCTTCCCATGCAGTGTACAGTGGATGCTAATGTTTTTGTCACTTTTTACAGAATCAAACTCAAAGTAAGGTCAGTACTTTCAGGCTTTAAACGCTACATGGTCGTACTCTCTCCCGCACTCGTCATATTATCCATTGATGATCTGCACACGTCTGTTACCACGAACGCCACACGCACTTACGTCATTTTTCATGAGACACTCACAAACAAAATCACGGTTTAGTAATGCAGTAACGCAGCGTGCTTACGGGAAAGTAACAGTAGTCTAATTACTTTTGTTGCAATAGTAATCCCTTACTTTACTTGTTACTTGAAAAAAGTAATCGGATTACAGTAACGCGTTACTTGTAACACGTTACTGCCCATCTCTGCTGCACAGTGATTAATAAAAACAAAGATCATGGCATTTGCCTGAGAGTTTAAATTCCCAAATGCCCCTGATTTTTTTTAAAGAACTTTAACAGGTCGCTCTCAAATGTCCAAGAGGTTTTAACCACATGTCACTGAGGGGGTGAGGGGAGCTTCTTTTTCTGTTGTGAACAAACATATTAACAGCTGTCTTTATTCACTTTTTTCATATATACATATACATATAAAGTGTGTGTGTGTGTGTGTGTGTGTGTGTGTGTGTGTGTGTGTGTGTGTGTGTGTGCATTTCTATTGTCCCTTCCATTGTGTTCTGTAATTTTAGACGGCCTCCCTCTACATTATCTAGATTTGCCTGTCAATGTGTCACATCGCTCCACAGGGCTCCAGATCCAGGACTGAGTTAAGCTGCAAAGAATCAAGGTTTCTAAAACTGGGAATGATTTTAGAATCAATAGATACTCATTGCATTATAGAAATTTGCCAGTTTCTCCAAGCAGTTTCCCCCAAACAATAAAAATGCATGTTAGCCACACCAACATGGTGATACTGGTTAAGGCGGTAATGGTAGATGCTGTTCCTTGACCCGCTTTGACACCACCACATACCTCAAACTAGGTCAGAACTCTGTGTTAACTGCATGTATTAACACTAACACACATCCCAAAACACACAATTTCACACTTTCTACTCACATTTCATGGACCAGCACATATTTGTATTGACGTATTAGACTCATGACCTGAAAGTGAGTGTCCTTTAAAAGATGTGACATGTCCTCTTAAGGTTACATACAAATGACTGTTTAATGAGATGTTGTCTTTGGGCTTGTCTCCTGGTGTCACAGCTGGCTCGGTTCATGAAAAAAATAAGCACGGAAGCTGCTTTAGGGGAGCAGACAATAACAGGAAATATACAGACTTCAGCACTTGATATGATTGGACTTTTTCCATGAATAATAATATATCTTTTGTGAATAACTGAGGGTATACAAGCATTGCATCTCAGGGTAATGAGGCCTCAGCAGTTTAAGCAAAAAGGTTTGTTGTCCAATCGCGCCTGGGCTCCTTTTGTGCAGAGTCTGTGTGGTGCTCGGTTTCCTCGGTTCAAAGACTTGATGTGAATAGTTATCTGTCTCTCTTTGTTAGGCTGTGATAGACTGGCAACCTGTCCTGGGTGTACCCCACCAAAGTCAGCTGAAACAGGCTCCAGCACCCTCTGCAACCTTAGTCGTACAAGTATTTAAAACGGATCAATTTTTGTTGACTGTTCCTTTAATTTGTCATAAAAACAATCAATCTTAGCAAATACTCAAAATGAAAGAATATTTAGGGTCTAACCATGTCAGTCCAAATGTACACATGCCAATATGTGTTGTTTGTACAGTGGTTTCACAGGTTGAAATATGGACAGGCTGTAAATATAATCGCATAACCTTTAACTAGAAAATCTGTGGTTTTCCCCACTTCGATTTGCTTTGGTTGACAGGCAATCTCCATCCTTCAGTCTCTCTGTGGTTGTTTGATAATCCCGGTTTCCTTCCCACCCTACTCCTGACCTTTCTGTGAATACATCACAATTCTCCGTCAGTGCTCTGACATTTCCCTGCTGACCCTCAACGTTCACTACGGGCCTCGGGATAGCAAACAACAAGGCCAGGTGGTTCAGACGTCAAAGCGGGATTTTTTTAGTGTTTGAATGGTGACGGTACTGTTTTACAGAAAGATGGAGATGCAATTGTTTAGCTGCCTGGGTCGAAGAAACTCTCTGATGTTGGTATTCTCAGTGTCTGAAGGACAACAGCCTGCACAGAAAAAAAGTTTATCTGATGTTTTGCTGTCAGAATGATTCAATCCACAATACTGTAGAGTACAAATGGTCTGTTTACAGAATGAAGATTACTCTCAGTGAGCTGTGAGGTCCAAAGGAAGCAGTGTCACTACTGATCCGCTGGTTTATGTTCATGCGTGAAAATGGAAACACGGTGTGAAATGAGTTTCTTCCTGTGCGCAGGCTCTGCATTTGCTTTGTCAAAAAGGACAGTGTAAACCTAACAAGCCGTAGGAAACCAATCCTTTTCATTAGCAGGGTAAATTACGGCTTAAAACTATGCTGCACACAGGTGGATATACTACACGGGTTTAAATCAGGCCAGCGATCTTCATAGTCATTAGAGGATGCTCACAGTCCATCGGTTTCCAAGTGAAGTATGTTTTTACCTTCACCAGTCTTGAATAAATACCGTATATAAAACACTTTTACTCGTCTTTTTGTCATTCAGGCACACATACATCAGGGGTGAATGTTACGGAGAGAAGCAGGAAAGAAACATATATGTAACATGTTGATTTTTCACTAAGTGGCGCAAGCATGCATCCATTGAAAAAAGCTAACTATTAGCTTAGGTTAGCAAACAATGTCAAATTCAGGCTAAACTGCTCAGCTAGTTAGCATATCTTTAGCAAAGTATCAAATCAGTGGATATTGCAAGCCAGTTACTGCATCTGTAACCACAGCACAACGTAAATTAGTAGCCCTTTAGCATAACCAGCCTAATAAAGATTAGTCCATGCATCTGAATTCATTCATATTAATACTCTTTTCTCTGTTAGCCGCAGCTTAACATAGCTTAACATAGGACACAGATCTTCTCAAACAGAATTGCTCAAACTGTTGAGGCTTCTCAATACCCTGATTCATTATGACTATAATGTTTTCTGCTGTCATTGATTCTTACATGTAACAGTAATATGACTGGTCAAGAAAAAATATTTTTTGTTTTCCCCTGGGGACTTCAGACCAGCCATTTATCTAGTTTTCTACACGGATGAAAACAGATTTAAACTTGCACATCAGGTTTTCAAGGTCAACATCAGCGATGTGTTGAGACTGTAGAATATCATTCTATCAGCACAATGTCTGGAATTTCAACTGGTTCCCAGCAAAATTGTTTTAATGTGTTTATTCTGTTGACAAACCAGAAGGTGATACCAGAAACATCCATCCTATCCATCCATCCATCCATCCATTCGCTTCCGCTTATCCTTTTCAGGGTCGTGGGGGAGCTGGAGCCTATCCCAGCTGTCATAGGGCGAGAGGCGGGATACACCCTGGACAGGTCGCCAGTCTGTCGCAGGGCCAACACACAGGGACAGACAACCAGAACATGTTAAAGCATATTTCTGTTAATTTAGCTAAAAATAAAACAAGGTTAGTGTGCTCAAAAATCTTCAAGTCATTTGCTTTTGCAATTGTTCCACACATCCAGCTCTTTTTGCAAGAACCAAAGGTAAACACCCATAATGCTCAAATGAATTTTCTTTTTCATTTGCAACATTTTTATATCTTGATAAAACATTTCCTCATTCCTCACCCAGAAAAAAATCAATGTAAGAATGCAAAAAGTGCATCTTCAGTAAAATTCTGGCACTCATTAGCTGATATGCTTCCAGCAGGTTATCCACAACCTCAGCATCTTTGTGATTGCCAAGAATATTCTGAACAACCTGCATGAATGGTTCCCATCAGTCGGCTTCAGTTTCCTGTTGAACAAAAACACCTTCCTTTATTTTGGCTTCACTTTTCTGGAGACCAAACTTATTTCATAAATGTTGAAAAGCATTGCTGTTCCTATCCAGACATCCTAGTTGTCCAATACTTGAGACATCATATTTAAAAAGGGGCATAGATGAAAATGGTTTTTTTTTTTAGATTTGACGTTAACAAGTAAAACTTGTTATTGTAAAGGTGAAAGAATCCCAGTAACAAAATGCTTGTTGACCAGCATAAACATGAGCACAAAGATTTCTGTGGGTTCCTTTGTGAATGTCAGACATCATTTTTGTCTATGTGCAGTCTGCCAAGTGATTTCTACAAAGCTACTCTTTAATTTTGATTCAGATGTCAGCCTCTGTATGCTTATCTACATCTCTGATCTCCCTCGGAAATATTCTAGTCATTGTCTGACTACTCATAATGTTCTAGTGTAACTGATGGCTTTATGATGGTCATCTAAAGTGAAACAGAGAGGGAAAAAGTCTTAGTCTACAACTCGACCTCTGTGTCAGTGTGACATTCAGTTGGCATTGTCTGCTAATATGAATCTATTTTGTTCAACACGTGGGAATGACCGTACAGGCTGTGCCGTTTCTCACTCTCAGAGCTTTTACGGTCGACCTCTTCTTCTTCCTCGTCTTCCAAATTCAGCTCTAAGATACTGAAACATCACATGTGAATGTTCACCGTTTGATGAGTTTTTTTTTTATACAAGAGGGTTGGCTTCTCAGCTGAAATGCAAATATATTTTTCATTTCATGCTCATCTTTTGCAATTATTTTTTCCCTTTGCTCGTTTTGATCACTCACATCAAAGAAATTCACACAAAACATTAATTATAAATACATAAAAAAGATTTATTGTCATTACACAATAATGTACTGTAATGATCTTTAAAAACATAAATGTATTCCTGCAGTCTGTTCTTGACGCATGTATGACTCTGTCATAACGTTTAGGATTATTTTTTTTCAGTTTTAATTATTTTTCTTTTGATTACTTCATAGTTTACTTTGAAGGTTAGTTTTCTTTCATTTCAGTCCTTTTTGATTTTCCAACCCACCCTCATTAGTCTCACTTGTGTTGATTGTCTTCACCTGTGTTTCATCATCAATCACAATTTTTGGGTTCTTCTTGTTGTTTAATCCGCACGTGTCCTTATCGTGCACGATAAGGACGCGTGCGGATTAAACAACAAGAAGAACCCAAAAATCTCTTCTCTCCTGCGGATCCTTACTGGATAAAAGATCACTGAACTATGCTTTTCACTTTACCTGGACTCAATCACAAAGTGATTTGAATTTTAGGGTCCTAATCTTGATGAATGAGTTCAAAGCAATGGGAAGCGGACACACTAAGATGCACATGCATTTACAACATTGCCCACGTATGATCATTAATACTGATGTCTTTTTGTGACCTGTGATATTTTGTAACTCATTTTGATGTACATTTGATTTGATCTCTTTTAAATTTAGACTTCTTCGTGCATGCGCATATGACCTTTGAGCCCCAAATAACAATGGACATCACCTATAAACCTGGACCTGAAGTAAGAACGTAACCTTAGTGTTGATCTGAACTTTCATAACTTTAATGAATTAATAATAACCACATGGTGTCATTTGATCAGATTAGTAAAAAGTACCTGCGATTTAGTGATCCGTGAAACACTTCAGAGCGTGAGGCAGCTGCTGAACGGATTAGGTATCTGGATAAAGCTGAATTTATGTGGAAGAAATCAGAAATAACACTTACCAACATAAGTTTAAAATCAGTATATGCATGCAAATGAATGCACCGATGATTGCACTTAAATGCAAATGGAAATAGGGAGGCGATTATTTTATCTAATGGTTCCTCAGGCTGTCACCGTCCTCACATGCACTTTTATTAATGGATGAAGAAACAGCTCTCTGTTTCTTTCTAATACTAAGTGGTTTGGTGCATTGACTTCTTACTAATGCTACTGCACCAGAAGCCAGGCTTATAGTCTGTGCCCTATGCAGCCCTGATAAGAGTAAGAAACAGAAGAATGGATGGGATGTGAGGCATGTCTTCGTTTTTGAGCTAAAAAAAACAAACAATCAAAAAAACAATAAAACCCTTCTGCTCTTCGTCTCTGTCCTTCACTTGCACAAATCCAAATGCATACTTGAGCGAAGACGTGCTATCTTGAGAAAGTCAGACTTTGTATTGTCTGATTTGCCTCCAGTCTTTGGTGTCTTGGTGTTAGGGGTCACTCACTCATTTGCTATGATATACCAGAGAGAAATCATGCATAGCCACAGGCTTATAATCACAAGATTGGTAGGCTTAGCGAAAAGGTGGCGATATGCTGAAAGATCAAAAGAGCATGAAGCTACTTTAGGTAAGAGCATGAGTAAGTGTTCACAGAACATAATTAATAAGGATATTTTCATGTGATGATAGTAGCTGGTTGATTTCATGCCTGGGGTATATAGAGAAGAAAAAGAAACGCCGGCAAAGTCATTCCAGATAAATGTCTTATGAACAATTATTTTTTCTCCCATAAAGTTGTAAAATGTAAACATTATGCATGGTGATATGGTCCAAGCAATATAAAAGTGCAATCTTTGCACTGTCTATGCCCTCTAAGGATGCCGACCATGGCGAATACACCACATGAAAAGCCATTAATTTTCCAGTTGAGTGCTCTGGTTAGCCTTCCAAGAGGGAAGTCATCCACAAGGGTTTGGGAGAGGGTGAGAGTTCAGTGGGCACAGGGAGGTGCAGGGCCACAAGGAGAAGGTAAGTGAAGGGTTAATGAAGTCCAATTCTGAATGAAGCATTTCTTGAGGGCAGATTACTCACTTTTTAACGAGCTTGCTCCGTCACCCTCATCACCCCTCCATCGCCACCACCAACCCCTCCTGTTGACTCGCTACCAACAATCACAACTGATTACTGTTTGTGAGTTCACACTCACAGCCCCAGGTACTCAGTCTTTCCGCATTTTGTCAAACTCCACACGCATAAGAAAAGTCTGCAGTCACACCGCCGGTGAGGATTCAGCAAAAACTCTAAACCATGAGGCGAGAATGTGCAGAAAAGCTTGATTTAAGGGAGTTAAATAAGGTCACACTTCCTTTAGGTATAACAGAGCTTTAACTTAACTTTTAAGGAGGTGGAAAATTTTTTCATCTCCTCTTGAGATGGTTTCTTTCTCCTTCAACAAACCTGGTAAAGTTACTTTTTAAAGAGTGATTGCCGAGTTAAAACGGTGATTTCATATTAGATATGTATTGTTACTTAAAAATGTACATAATATTGCTCTAGCCAAATTGGGCTTTTTTAATACATTGACTTGTAACTAAGGGAGAGCCATAATAAAGTTGTGTGTGCACCTTCCCATGCCAAACTGTATTATACATGACGTTTTTAGTAACTTTACTCTTGATGTGACACAAGAAAAAACTATACACACAAGGAAGACATTATGAATATTTTATTGATCTAACATTGCAGATGAGTTACTGATGCCTTCTTATCAGCTTAAAGCAGTCTCAGACCTTTCATATCAGCAAATCATTTTCATTCAGCAAGCCTAGAAATGGCTGTGAGGGAAAATCCCAGTAGATCAGCAGCTGCTGAAATACTCAGACCAGCCCATCTGGTGCCATCAACCATGCCACACTCACTTAAACCATCTTTCTTCCTACCTCCAATGCTCCGTTTGAGCTTTAGCAGGTCATCTTTAGCGTGCCTATGTGCTAAATGCACTGACTTCCTGTCATGTGACTGGCAGATTAGGTATTTGCCTTAGTGAGCAGTTGAAAAAGTATTTCTTCCTCATGCTTTTTCTTCAGATCTGTTACCCATGAAGGCACTGAACATAAATACAGTCAGAACACCTCGTTAATGTATTCGTCATATTTCTCTATAGTGTTTGTTGTAGTGGTTGCTGGTGGTAAGTAATCTGCATAGAGAAATCCATCTTTCATTTTAAACGACACAGAGTTAGAACGATTATAATTTTAGCAACATATTGTCAACACTTGTTTTTGTCACTAAACTGAGCTGAGGGGCAGGTCGTCAGCCAGATAGCTGATTGCACGTAAACTGCTTCTGCAGTGATACAGATGCGCTGCATTTCATATAAAGTATGAGCTCATTGGACATTCCTTCTATCTGTGTCATATCGCAGGCCATGTGGCGTCATTTTTTTGGTTTAATTCAAAATTGTTTAAAGCAAGAAATGCCACATCATCTCCTACTATGTGTACTAAGCTTGAGCAAATCTCTCTAAAGGGTTTGCTGCAGATGATCATTCATTAATTTCTCCAGATAAAATGCTTTTATGAATATACACATCTCAGCAGGTTTCTCTCACAAAGTCAGAGCAGCATGTTTGGGCAGTGATCGTAAAATCTGTTATTTATTCTTATTTACAGTGAATAAAATAAAATATGTTTTTTCTTAATTACTAAGGATACATTTCTGTGACAACCAATCCAAACAACTGTTCTAAACAAGTGAAAAACCTGATAATGTCAACTCATTAAGTTCATCCAGCTAAAATGTTAATCCATGCCAAAGGGGTGGAGGTGGCTACATGAAAAATTGTAGAGCACCCAAAAGGCATGAAGTCTGCCACCTTTAGGTTCTTAATAAACTCTGGCTGCCCAGCTGTAGCTGCGATCTGCAAGCTAAACAGAGGAGCACACATACTTAGCACCTGCAAGCTAGCAATGTAACAAGAAAGAAAACTGATGTTGAAGGCAGACGATCTCCTCAGAGAGGGAGCTGAGGGAACCCATGTCTTTACCGAGCAGAAAGGGAGGCCTGTGTATCTGTTTGCAGTGATTTATTTTTGAGAAAACAAAATGGGCAGTTTGATGTTTGGATCCATATTTAAAAAGCTGATAAAGTGAAAAAGAGGTTAGCAACCCCGGCAAACTGTTTCTCTGTGGCGAATCTCAAAACGATGGATCTCTAATGGCAATTTTACTGTTTCTGTGTTAGGCTTTTTTATGTAGCCTGTAAAGTATGAGTGAACTACATGATCAAAGACCTTTTACCTTTCTTTTCTTTTAATCAAACTTCCTATAAATCGAGTGACTTGTCATGTTTAAGCCTGTGAAACAGAGTAGGTAAGACCTGTAGAAACATGTCCAAGAAGAAGAATAAAAATTAATGACTTTTACCTCAGGATTTATTTGGTTCTAAGAAATGTCCCATCTTGCCAGACGATGTCAAATTAAGCCTTGGCTCACTGTGATTGGGCCTCCCTGTACCACACTATGTCATTGCTTAACAACCGGATAATCAGAATTTAATATTTCACTTGACGTAAAGACTGAGCGGGTTTTTCACTGACTGCTGGACAGGTTTATGTGGACCAAACTGTGCACTAAATAGCTTATACACATATACATATATAATGCAGTTTCAATTTCCTCGTATGGCTCTTAGTAAAACCAAGTTTAAACACTGAGCACACTGTGTTGTTGAGTCTTCCTGGTTTGATTCATAAGTATCATCTCAGCTTTGCTTTTTAAGTTTGATTAGTTTTAATTATTTCTTTAAGTTCTTGAAAATAAGACTGCATTTCTGTCTGTGCAAACTTTAAAAAGCAATAATCTGAGTGGGCACATCTGTTTGTCACTTGCAGCGATGTCACTCCATGTTTGAGTATAAAAAGAAGCTAAAAGGACAAAAACAGCAGGGCCTGTCCGGCCCGCCCTGCCGTGCACATCAGTGGTTTGTCTAAGCTGATGATATAAAACTTTATTTGTTGGGCTCTACGCTGAGACCAGCGAGGGCTTGCTGTGAAAAAGCCTGCGAACTGAAGACCCACCGGGAGCACTGACAGCAAGGTCAAGAGGACCCCCACAAGGTCCGAGGACAGCTCACAATGGTTACAGAATACTGGAAAAAAAATAAATCGATATATATTGTTGTGTAAAATCCTCCTAAATATTTCTCATGTGGTTTTTTTAAAGGAGATGTAGGTCCACTGGCTATGTATGTCTTTGAAGATCGACTATATATAGTTTTCTAATACGATATCCACCATGATCCCATTACTACCTCAGTTTCCTCAGGGCTGTTGCACATCATTGCGTGCTGGAGACCTCAAATAGACATGCATGAACTCACTCAGAGCTATCGCCAAGGTCAAACACCACCGTATGGTGAACTGGCAACGACTGTTAGTGTATGAGTGAGAGAGCACAGAGGATTTGTGTGTCTGTACTGTTCTGTTTACTTAATACAGAAATAGTAAATAGTAATGCAGCTATGTTATAATTTCAGTACATTTCTGCAAGACACTTTCATCATAGTATATTTTACCTAATACAACACCCTAAGTATGTTTTTTTTAAGTGTACAGTGGGTTGTAACATCTATTGTGTGATATCATCAGCAGCTTTTACATGACCTTTTTTATCAGTTTGCAGTAAATCACCTGTTGCTGTTCTCTCACACTGAGGGAAATTGTCAGGCTACTTAAAAGCTACCCCAATAATAATGCCTTCTGTATTCACAGAGGTTTGGAAAAGAACTGGTTGGACCACCCTTGCAAATAATTGCAGTCAAGCATTTGCAATAACTGGCAACATGCAATTCTATGCAGAAATGTCTTGAAATGATCAGGATCGGGAAATCGGGACAACAGCAAATATGTTTTCTCAGTACTTTATGGTGTTGACTAACATATGATGGTTAGAAAGACACAGAGAGAAACACCATGAACAGATTTCCTAAGCACTTGTTGTGTGTAGCAATAAGTAAGCATTTACTAAGATGATATGATAATGCACTTTAAAAATAACCTTGTTTAATGATTTAAGCCATAAATTTATGACTTATTGGCCTCCTGTGACGTTTACAGAAAGGCAAGCACAGCCACACTCCCTCCAATGTTTAACAAGTGAAATTGGAAGAGCAGATTAAAACAGAGATTAAAACAGAGATTAAAACAGACCGTCATGTGCTGCCTACAGAAATTACTTTTTGGTATTTTTTCTGTCACCTTGTGTGTTTTTTCCCTGTTCCGTTTTCTCTTCACTCTTTCCATCTTCAAAGCAAAACTCCTGGTGCCTTGAAGTTGTACGAGAAAAGGAAAGAGAGATCACACGTATGATTTAATGTTAGTTCACAAAATCTGTTTGTTTTTCATCTTTTTTCTTTCTTCTTTACAGCCTTCCTCTGCAGGTTGGCTGCTGATAAAGGTCGACAATAAAAGTTGATGCTTAATTAATTTTTACCTTTTAAAAAATGACTGGACCGCACCCCGATTGAAACATTTCTATCTGCTGAATTTAAAACTGCAGACCACCAGCTTTCATTTTTTTGAAGTTTTATGCAGCAGAAATGGACAGAAGCTGTTTGGTGACTGGTCTCCCTCCAGACAGTCTTATCAACAGCCACTGGATGGATGGATGGCACCTACTCCTAAAACTGTCCCATGATGAATGGTCCCAATTATTGCTATGACCTTTCTCTCTTTGTTATTCACTTTTTCTTTCCAATTCCTTTCAAAGACTCTCCGTTACACTGTTTACCTCTCAGTGTCTTTCACCCTCCCACTTTCTGTAAAATCTTTGCTTTCTTTCTCCGTTGCACTTTTTCTTTTACTTCACGTGGGTATTTCTTCTTTTCTTTCTTTCTTTCACCCTGTCTTTCTTAGTGTACCCAAACCCCTATGAGCCTTGTTTTGCCAAAATCAGTGTATAAGTTCTACTTCAATTTTCCTTCAATAGAGATGAATTTTGCACTTCACATGATTCATTTGAAATAACAGCAATCAATCATGCCGCTTGCCTAGTGCCTCTTCAAATCCAGCGGAAATTGTGGCTGTGTTCAAACAGACTTACTTACTGTGCATAAAAATAATATGATATTACCTTTGTTTTCTTGGTAAAGATGGTTATCTAGACTTAAACTATAAACTCTGATGTCTGAGTGTCTTTTTTTCAGATTTAACAAGTATATGGCTTTGACTACTGTTATGTTGTTGAGACACAAGTAAAAAAGTAATTTTCTGCAAATTAAAACCCACTCTGGAGCAGGTTGATCTTTAGATAGTTAAAAAATATTACAGTATGGCGCAGAAGTCTTGATCCACTCTTAATTTCTTTATATTTTGCTGGGAAAATGAGAAATAGTTGCAGCGATTGAAATGTGTGCAAACATACATGGAAATACAGTATTCAATTCAATTTTATTTATATAGCGCCAAATCACAACAAAAGTCGCCTCAAGGCGCTTCATAGATACAGAGAAAAACTCAACAATCATATGACCCCCTATGAGCAGCACTTTGGTGACAGTGGGAAGGAAAAACTCCCTTTTAACAGGAAGAAACCTCCGGCAGAACCAGGCTCAGGGAGGGGCGGCCATCTGCTGCGACCGGTTGGGATGAGAGAAGGAAAACAGGATGAAGACATGCTGTGGAAGAGAGACAGAGGTTAATAACAGATATGATTCAATGCAGAGAGGTCTATTAATCAGAGGTGTGGACTCGAGTCACATGACTTGGACTCGAGTCAGACTCGAGTCATTAATTTTATGACTTTAGACTTGACTTGAAAAAATGTTCTAAGACTTGTGACTTGACTTGGACTTTTACACCAATGACTTGGGACTTGAATTGGACTTGAACCGGTTTACTTGAAAAGACTTGATATTTTACCCCAAATATAAAATTTAACATGCATATTATATAGAGATTGAAAATGTGACGTCATTCACGGGTAGAACCGCAAAGGATTCTGGGAACTCGTGGCAAGCGGTACTAGCGCACGCAGGCTTTCAATTAAAATCAGTCACACAGCGATAAAAAGAAACACAAAAATGTCAAGAAGCCGTTGTATTATTAACTGCAATAGCCGGTCGCATGACAGCCACGGGAAGCCGACGGGTAAAGAGATCGGTTGTTATCGGATTACGTCGTTGAAGAGAAATTGTTCGAGCCATGTTTCCGAAGTAACAAAGACGCGACTGGATTGCAGCCATTCAAAGACCAAATATAACGTCCCAGAACACTCCAGCTCACAGGTTAGTCTGCTCCAAGCATTTACACGAAGGTCAGTCTGCTGTTGTAGTTAATGCGTCATTTTTCTTAACATAATTGGTGATATAGGTTACAAGCAAGTCTGGCGCTGAACAGAAATTGTGGCGCTATGCTCCTGTGTTTATTGTGTTTATTGTGCATAAATAGTGAATTGTCCTGACACAATATTGCGTTTCGCTTCTGTTATTATGGTACATTGACAAAAACATATACTTTTATTCACAGGATAAAACAGGTTTTTTGTATCACTAATTGTCCAGTACGATTACAGCATACAGTATTATTGTCACTGCTACATTTCTGTGATGCTACCAGAAATTATTTCCACTGCTAATTAATTACCGTTGAGCTTAAAGGTCCTATTAATAAACGGTTAAGGAATGTATATTTATGACGACGATTTGTGAGACTGGTAAACTTATGATACGTACGATGGTCTTTCGTTCTACACGGTGCATTTCAAGGTCCTGTACCCATCCGTCGGTAAACTGTACCTGGGCTTGTTGCAGTGACCTGAAGTTACTAAACTTCATGAGTGTATGCACTCACTCCAAGAACCGTATGATTATAAATATGCATATAAATATGCTACGATGAGATAGCTGACTTCATCTAACTAGCAAATGTTTTCCAGGCTACGTTGGTGATACAGTTTTTTTTAATGTGTATGATATTTTTGTCATGCGATTTTAAAGCCGGTCCTACAACCGCATCCAAGAATAACATGCAGCTTATCTCAGAACTGTCGGTGAAAATTATTCTTGGAGCTAGGTTTAATTGAGCTGCATTTTAAAGAGGTGCAATTTCACAATTTGTGTATATTTTCTAAGTTCACTATTTTGTATGTGTTGAGAAAAACACAGATTTAAAAATTACATGGTCTAATATTTACATTTAGCATAACTGCAACATTATTTTTTCTTTTTTTTTTTAAAGACTCGAAAGGACTTGAAATTCAAAGTTTCAGACTTGTGACTTGACTCGGACTTTTACACCAGTGACTTGAGACTCGACTCTGACTTGCCTGACATTACTTGAGACTTGACTTGAGACTTGAGGATAAAGACTTGAGACTTACTTGAGACTTGCAAAACAATGACTTGGTCCCACCTCTGCTATTAATACATAGTGAGTGAGAAAGGTGACTGGAAAGGAAAAACTCAATGCATCATGGGAATCCCCGGCAGCCTACGTCTATTGCAGCATAACTAAGGGAGGATTCAGGGTCACCTGGTCCAGCCCTAACTATATGCTTTAGCAAAAAGGAAAGTTTTAAGCCTAATCTTGAAAGTAGAGATAGTGTCTGTCTCCCGAATCCAAACTGGAAGCTGGTTACACAGAAGAGGGGCCTGAAAACTGAAGGCTCTGCCTCCCATACTCTAGAAACAACAAGTAGGCCTGCAGTGCGAGAGCAAAGTGCTCTAACAGGGTGACATGGTACTACAAGGTCATTAAGATAAGATGGGGCCTGATTATTTAAGACCTTGTCCACTGTCAGAGGCCATAAGAAGATAATTTGTAACCTTCACTAAAGCTGTTTCTGTGCTGTGATGAGCTCTGAAACCTGACTGAAACTCTTCAAATAAGCCATTCCTCTGCAGATGATCTGTTAGCTGTCTGACAACTACTCTTTCAAGGATTTTTGATATGAAAGGAAGGTTGGAGATTGGCCTATAATTAGCTAAGACTGCTGGGTCTAGAGATGCTTTTTGAGTAAAGGTTTAACTACAGCCAGCTTGAAGGCCTGTGGTACATAGCCGATTATTAGAGATAGGTTGATCATATTTAAGATCGAAGAATTAATTAATGGCAGGACTTCTTTGAGCAGTTTTGTAGGAATGGGGTTTAAAAGACACGTTGATGGTTTGGAGGAAGTAATTATTGAAGTTAAGTCAGAAAGATCAATTAGAGAAAAAGAGTCTAACTGAATATCAATGGTACTGAAAGCAGCTGTAGATACTATTGCATCTGTGGGACTATTATTAGTCATTTTTTCTCTAATGATTAAAATTTTATTTGTGAAGAAGTTCACGAAGTCATTACTAGTTAACGTTAAAGGGATTGTTGGCTCAAAAGAGCTCTGACTTTTTGTCAGCCTGGCTACAGTGCTGAAGAGAAACCTGGGGTTGTTCTTATTTTCTTCAATCAGTGATGAATAGTAAGATGTTCTGGCTTTGCGGAGGGCTTTCTTATAAAGCAACAAACTATTTCTCCAGGCTAAATGATGATCTTCTAAATTTGTGACACGCCATTTCCTCTCCAGCTTACAAGTTATCTGCTTTAGGCTATGTGTTTGAGAATTATACCACGGAGTCAGGTACTTCTGATTAGAGACCTTAGTTTTCACAGGAGCTACAGTATCCAAAGTCGTACATAGTGAGGAGGTAAAATTATTAACAAGATAATCGACTTCTGTTGGAGTAGCATTCAGATAGCTGTTCTGCTCTATGTTGGTACAGGGCATTGAAGATGATAACAGTGGGTCGATTATATTCTTAAACTTAGTTACAGCGCTTTCAGAAAGACATCTGTGATAAAGTCTACTCTCCACTGCTGTGTAATCAATTATTGTAAATGTAATCAGGAAATGATCAGACACGAGAGGGTTTTCAGGAAACACTGTTAAATGTTCAGTTTCTATTCCACATGTTAAAACAAGATCTAGAGTGTGACCTTAGTGTACTGTGGGGGACAAAGTTAGAAACTTGGCATGGCTAAACATACCACATAATACTTGGCGTGAACCTTAACATGAAGGGGAGACTGGTGGCGTGGTGATCGCGGGGGTCACATTTGGCGAGTGAAGGCTATGCTTGGAGGGGGAGCCAAAGGTCCAGGTAGCTGACAGGGTATTACTGAGATGGGCTGACCTGTGTTTTAAAGAATCCATGAGTGCACTGGTGACAGGAGGGTAAGCAGTTGAGTGATAAGTGTCCTGGAGAGTGGCAGAGATCCTGTGGAAATGGTGCCCAGTGTCTAAGAGGTGAGTCAGTTGTTGATGTGCTGTTGTGGCGAGTCAACAGAGCTAGAGAACATGGAAGACTAGGTAAGTAGACAAGAAGTTAGAATGTGGAGTTTGAGCCTGTTACCGACTTGGGTGAGTAGAGGAAACTGGCAGTGAGATGACAGTGAGGGTGGCCAAAAATACCCTCCATTGATTGACATGAATTAATTCCAGGTGAGCTGCCCCGGTGAGAGGATGGCCAGGCCTGCACAGAGGTGGACACAGGAAACAAGGATCCACAAAGGCCACACCCAGCTGCTCACATGGATCAAGACATATATAAGGTACAAAGAGTTTGTGAAATTCTTTTTATTTATTTTTGTGCTTTTATCGGCTTCATTTTTGACAGAGACAGTGAAGAGATGACAGAAGGCAGAGTGAGAGAGAGAGAGGAAGTCATGCTGCAAAGGGCCACAGGTCGGACTTGAGCCTGGGTCGGCCGCTCAGCCATACAGCATGTGGTCACCTGCTCAACACACCCCGAGTTTGTGCAGTTCTAACTAAATATTTGGTATGATCAACTTTGTTCTTTAACACAGTCTGAACTATCTTATTGAAGGTTTCTTTTCATTTTAGTTCTCCAGGTTTCTTGATGGACATTCAAAACTCTTCTTCAACCTCCTAGGACCCGGCGTCCACATATGGGGACATCACAGTTTGGGTTGTCTAGACTGCAACACTAAATTGTGCTCTTTCAAATGGCTTTCAAACGAGCCATATTGCTCGAAGGGTCGCAACTGTTGTTTCTCATTTTGTTTTTGTACTCAGGAAAAATGCTGCTGTGTTCAGACACCAAATAAAGAGTTTTGCACATCATTACTCAATTGTGACTTTATAGTGTTCTATTGAACACTATGAAGCCAAATAGCAAAGAGAAATTAAAATTGCATGCCATGAAACAGTTTGCGTCTTAGGAGGTTAAATTGGTTTGTTGCTAAGTTGTTTGTTATGTATTCATTCCTTGACTTCGGTACCTTTTTATACTTGAATATTTTATAGGTCAGTGTTAAGTGACTTAACACATATTAACATAGCTTTGAAAATGTCAGGTGCAACAACTGGACTGAAAATGAGTGAAAAAAGCAGCCAATGTCCGAAAGACTTTCAGCCAGATCCCGAAGTCTGGATTATTGGGGGAAAAGTGTAAAGAAAAGAAGGGGTGTCTCAAGACTTTTGCACAAAACCGCATATAGTAAAAAGTTACTCTGTGGTAGTATTTTGTGCAACATCCAATACTTTAGACACATGGAGCTTCTGAAGTTCAAAATTGGAGTGGGTTAACAAAGAAGGAAGAGGGAGCAATAGGCTGTAAGAGGTGAGGGGTTGCATTCGCTCAGGAATTTCAGGCCGAAGGAAAGCTGCTCTCAGTTTTTTGGTTAAATGGCAAACAATTCAACCTACACACTTTTCTTTTTTCACAAAAGCTTCAGTTACCTTTCCTAAGGTCTTTTAGAGATCTGAATGTTTGAGATGTCAACTTTGTATTTTTATCTATTTCTTCAACCCCACTTTCAACCTCTTGCTGTGGTGCTGTTTGGTTGGCTGGGTGGATTCATAGTGGCTCCCTAACTGCCTAAATACATCTACAAAAAAATTACAGTCATCTGCTCACCTTTGTGCTTGTTTCACTTTATAAATCACCAAGTTTGCCTGATAAGTTTGTGATCTGATAAGTGACTCCTTCCTGGTTCACTGCATCCAAACAATTAAGCCTAAAGGCAATTTTTCCCCCCGTTTACCCTCAGAGGTACCGTTCACCAGCCAGCATCTCATTTATCTATCCAATTAGCTTCACCTGTAACACACCTCTTTCATTTCCTAAATGATAATGCTCGGTGTCATTTAGGGGCAGAGGCAGTTCTGGAACCAAATTGGCCACTTGGCAGCGATAGCTTTTCATAGTGCGAGAGCTGAGTGACAGCATGCGACAGCAGAAAGTGCACACTGACGAGCTGACAAGCACCCCGAGAGCCAAAACATTTTGTAAATTAGAAAAAAGTGCTGTGAGTATCAAAGGCAGTGACAAGAAACATGCTGTGGGCCAGAGGTCATTGGAGCTCGGGCTCAGATTTTCTGGTTCCAGTTGAGGGAAGAAAACAGACCAAACACAACCCCCATGAACGAAGGAGTAAAAATTGCACACTGTATACAACATTTGTCCAGGTTAGTTGTAGTTCACCTGTTTCTTGAAAAGAACCTTGAAACCTTGAAAAGGTTTAAATGTATAGCAGCAGATATTTCCCTTATGAAAAATCATACATTTGTCTAAATTCCTGTTTTTAATGTCTCAATAACGACAAAACAAGACAGTAAATGAGAGTTAACCGATAGCAACGAATAAACTCCCTTATGTAACATAAGTTAATTCTTTTGCATTGCACTGCATCCAATGACAGCATGGGGATACTGTATTTGTTTTGCACTAACAACATAATGCCATCCAACAGTCTGCTCGCATCCTCAACACATCCCACTTTCCTCTCTTCACTGTGATGTGTTCAGGGTACAGATATAAATAAAGTTCTGGAGGGAACTGAAGCGAAGACAAATGAAGGATGTGTTTTCTTCTTTTTCTTCGTCTTTTTTTTATGTGGCAGATCATTTCAAATGCAATTTAAAAAAAAAAAAGACTGAACAAATTTCATCAAAGTCTCAAACTGTTTTCTGTGCTGTTTGCCTCAAAATGTTACAAAAGAGAGGAGACGAGATGAAGGTGAGAGATTAGTTTGAAAGGTACGGACACACTGTAAGTGAAATTTGGTGAACTCGACATTTAAATCTTGCACGTAACATCCATTATAGTTTACAGACATCTATACATGATAAATTGCTGAATTTTGTATTGGAGATTTCAGGAGTGGGACCACGCCTCCAAACATGCTCCTTCCGACCATCATCTATATAGGTTCCTCCAGTTCTACAAGCTGTTCACTGTCGTTTATGTTGCGGTTACTTTTAAAATGTATTCCACTACAGATTACAGAATACATGCCCCAAAATGTATTTTGTAACGTATTCTGAATACTTTGGATTACTTAATATATTGTCATGCTTTAAACAACTACATGAATGTACTAATGCTGTTTGATTTATTACTATTACTGAAGGCTACTTGCCATACCAATACCAACTAGATTTTTAAATCTTAATATAAAATGAGTAACAGTAGGGTGGACATTAGGTAAGGCTGCACTTTATGGAGCGATCTCGTATAGAAAACTATTCCACGCGTATATAAAACAGGTCTCCGAACCGTAGTAAAGGGACCTCTGGCTAATACGTTGGGTTCTGTATCGAGCTTGTTGCCGAAAACTAGCTTTACTTTGTTGTCTTGGTCAACTTTGCTAGCGAGAGACAGAGAGAGGCGTTGAAAGACTGCTCCAACGGAACTTATTGTTTCGGAGGAAAACACGAACACGGTGTACAGTTGAGTCTTAATAGCTTACTTACAACTGGGCTCGTCAGGCACTCTTCTTGGCTGCAGTGGTTATTATTATATTTACATGCCTCCATCTCCACATGCTTTACATGCTTCTGGTCGGTCATTTTTTGAATAATAATTACAAAAAATATTTCTTCATGTCATTATGCGGGCCGCAAGTAGAGGTGACACAGGCCGCAAGATTTGCCCCATATATACTGTTTTCCCATGTATGTTTGCACACGTTTCAGTGAATTTCTGCACCTACTTTCCCATTTTCTAAGTGAAAAATTAAGGCTTTTTCCACAGCACATACCACCAAGTTTTCCGCTATCAGTTTTCCCAACATTTACTGTAAAGGAAGTGACAGAGAGGCGCATTTTATGGGTCGTTATTAGGGTTCATAAAGTAAAAATCAGAGTTAAAATGCTGATTAGCAGATGGGAAATGCAGTGGAAAGACGCAAACATTACAGTCCCTTTTCCCTTTCAACCTCTTCCCCAGATATTCAATTGTCTCTCTCACTCTCTCTTAGCTCCTGTCCTTGTTTCTTCATTATCACTCCTCTAACTTTCTTGCCGTCTCCGTGTGCCGGCCCTCCAGGCGGCCAAAGACAGATGTCTGATAGGTTTTCTTAGCAGCAAAAGACTGTGGGTGATGGCTGCTGCAGATGAAGCGGATGACGGGGTCTGGTTCCTTCTTCCCAAATCCCATTTATTTCACAGGAAAGAAAAGCCAAACTTGAATCTGTGTTGTGAACGGATCAATCACATATCAAAACAATCTTAATGGACCCGTCTGGTTAGATAAAGGCTGAATAACAGAGAATTGGCAGAACAACATGTCCTCTTTGTTGACACATGCTCCCATTTGGATTGTCAGATAAGAGTGGCCCAGAGATAAATTTACCTTTGAGAAGCGTGGCATTGTGGAACTCTGAAGCCCGATTTTGGCCGAATGTGGTTGTAAAATATCATTTTGAAACTGCCGAAGAGAGTGGTGCACAAATGAATGATGCACTGATTTTGTGTGAGTGTTTATATGCTGCAGCGTGTCAAATAAACCCCGGTGACTACAATATGGTAACTGAATTTTAATCGCTGAATACAGGGGCATGAAAAGCCTTCATAATTTCATCCTTTTCACAGTTTTTCGGTCACATTGTGAGTAAGGAAAAGGGTTGGTTTTTTTGAAAGGTGGACAGAGCAGTCCCAGTGGTCAAACACGACCAAAGTGAAGGGTCAACAAGGGTTACTTACGCCCAATTAATCTCTGCACATCTGTGTGTATTTTAGCAGTTGCAGGGGAATTTAGCCTCTGAACTGAGCCACAGAAAACATGTTATGTATCCTCTGTGGCAAAGAAGCCACAGAACAACATGTGACTCAACCATGACAGGAGAGTTTTTCTTTTTCTTTTCTTGTAAGCGTGTTGACATCAAAAACAACTGGCAGCTTATCTTTGGTTTTCTCCAGTACACAGACAGAGTGTTTACAGAATTACCCTCCTAAATTTATTCTTGTCCCTTTGCTTGCTGTTAAAGAAGCAAGAGGAACTTAATTTATCTTGTCCTTAGCCACTGGCTGTTATCTAGTGGTGCTGTGTGTGTATATGTGTGTGAGAGGGAGAGAGTGTCTTTGAATAAATCTTTATGAGGGATTAATATGCGCATACTTAACTGATAATGAAGACTAGACTCAGAGTAGAATGAATAACTATTTAAATTCTGATTTTGAACTTTTGGTCATCTTGCAGTTGCAGAACAAATTCAGGCTGATTGAGCCTGTAATAACCATGCGTTGTAGCAGCTGTTGACTCTCTTTTGTGCAATCAATTATTTTGCACCTCTTGAATAAAATGTTTAAAACTTGGAAATACAAAAAGAAAAAAGTGCTTTTAAATGCATTGGTAAAATCTAGCAAATTAAGGCACGCTCTAGGGCAGCAGCTGAATTTGTGTGATACTCAAGAAACCCAGCTGCTCTTGGGCCAAGCATATGGTAGTGGTGGGTAGCCCCTGGGTATTTTTGTGTTTGTGTTTAACCTTCACTCACTGTAGCTGCTCTCACAGTCCTTTGGCTGTTTGTGCAAATGCACCATTAGCTAACAGACCTCACTAGGTTGGAAGTTCTGGGCTTCAGTTTCTTGGGAAATAAAAATGGTAAACATCACAACATCACTCAGATAATTTCCAACTACATAGAAAATTTAAACAAACACTTCCAATTAAGGAAAAGAAAACTAATCAGGTTTTATGTTATACTTAAAAAAAGGTTGCTCTGTTAAGAAGGATTTTTAATGTGCATGCTTTCTTTTTCTAAACCAATGAATAAATGCCCTTTTTAAAAGACACAGGCTGATTTTGTGAGAGCTCAGAGAGCAAATCTGGGTTTTTTTCAGCAAGCTAACCGTCTGTTCACAAGGTTGTCTCTACCCCCTTTAGGTTATTGCCATCCCTAACAGCATTAGTATTTTAGTATTTAGTATTTATTTATTTATTGTCATTGTCAAGAACAATGAAATTGCGTTTGGGGCTTCCATACAACCCAAAAAAAGAAGAAAATAATAAATACCCCTTAAAACCCAAGTGTACATATTTAACCCAGTGTGACTCCAATGCAATAAGACAATCCTTAGCAATAATGTTCGTAGAAATTCAGACAAAGACCTGAGAAACATGACAAAATACAACAATGCAACCCATTCAATATTATTGTACTGTGAGATATGATATCAGATATGATAGTTATCTATTTAAGAAAGAGGGGGGGGGGGGGGGGCAGGAGGGGGAAGAGAATAAAGATATGATGCACCAATGCAGACCAGTTCATTGCTATTAAGAAGTTGGATATGGTTATTGTCCGTGAGAGGGGGGCAGAGAGTTCAGGAGCCTCACAGCCTGTGGATACAGGCTGTTGGCCAGTCTGGATGTTCTGGCCTGTATAGACCTGTACCTTCTCCTTGAGGGCAGCAGATGGAAAAGGTGGCGCGCAGGGTGATGTTGGTCCCGCAGGATACTGTGCACCCTCCTCAGACAGCGAGTGGGGAAGATATTACTGATCTCTGGCAGACTTGTTCCAATAATTCTGCCAGCTTCTTTCACCACCCGCTGGAGTGCTTGCTGATCGGCCTTGGTGCAGCTGGGGAACCACACTAGAAATCCATACGTCAGAACGCTGCTGATGGCACAGTTGTAGAAGTTCAACATCAGAGATCTGGGAATGTGTGCGCTCCGCAGTCTCCTCAGGTAGTAGAGGCGCTGTTGGGCCTTCCGTGCAACTGAGGTGATATGGTTGCCCCAGGACAGGTCCTCGGTCACAGTTACCCCCAAGAATTTAAAACTGCTCACCCTCTTCACCGCCTCACTGCCAATGAAGAGAGGCAGATGGTTGTTATGACCCCTCTTCCGGAAATCTACAATGATCTCCTTGGTCTTTTTGGTGTTTAAGACCAAGTTATTGTCGTGGCACCATGACTCTAGTTGTTGCACCTCTGTCCTATAGTTTGTCTCATCATTGTTGGATATAAGTCCGAGCACTATTTGGCATCGCTTCAGAGTTGGGGCTTGCTGGTCTGTGTAGCTGGCCTCTCTGTCTAGGAGTAGTACTGTTAAGGGCTCATCGTGCAACCCACTAATCTACTTAAACCTTCATGGTGCATCTGTTTGTGTGCGTGTTCATGTCCTGGAGTATCTCAGTGAGTTCTTTAGGAATTTTTTGACCTGAAGAGCTGAACAAGGAACAAAATGTAAACACTTGTTTTTATTTTTTAATAATGAAGCCATTGTAAAAGCACTGTAGCAGGTAAAGTTGGACATTAATCAGTAGTCTGAGAGATCCATTACCACTGGCTTACTTTAATAATGTGTCTGATCTCATGGTGGCCCACTCATTTACCCGGCCACGTGTTAAGTAACACAACACTTTGCCAAAACTTTCTGTGTCACTAACTGAAGGCTGACTAAAAGCATGGAGCAGTATTTTTCAAAATCTGAAGCTTTGGAACAATTCAGATGTTTAAATTAAAGTGAAGACATAAAATATGTTCCAACAACAGTTGTGCATCACACACAACTGTTGCACAAATACATTTATGTCCTCAAACACTGCAGCACGATTATGTGCTCAGCCCCAGCACATTACCAGTGTGTGAATGTGTGTGTGAATGGGTGGATGACTGGTTGTGTAAAGCGCTTTGGGGTCCTTAGGGACTAGAAAAGTGCTATACAAATACAGGCCATTTACCATTAGGAGAAGCTAAATAATTACAAGGTAAGTACAGACTTTCAAGCTTTATTTCAGAACTTCCTGCCGGCTATGATCGACTGTATATAAAAGACGGATGCAGCCAATGTGACTATAGTAGACTAGATACTAGAATATTAACCATGAAAACTGGAAAATGCAGTTACATTAATCACACAGCAAGACATATTATTTGCATTGCAGAATCTGCGAAAGCAACCAAAGCCACAGGCAAAGCTGACCCAGCCATTTTAGTGACTTAGTTTAGCTGAAGGCTAGCAAACAGCTAGCAGCCTATTCAAAACCCACCTGTCATTCAAACTGACTTCACATGCACCACTTTAAGGTCTAATACAGTTGGAGTTATTAAAAAATTAGTCATGCTGCAAATCGTGTCATTTTGGGCCTTTTAACATATGTGTAGCAGTCCCCCAGACCAAGGAAGGAATAGAGAGAACCTCGACGGGTGCAGTGTTTTTACTTCCATTCAGAATCTAACAGTGCTGAGGTGCACCATAAAAACTAAACAGAAAAAACAAAACACATCTTCTTAGATGCTTATTATTAATACAAACTCAAATATAAATCAACGAAATATCAACTTAGCAATTAAAACATGTACCTCGCGCCACCTTCTAAGGGCTGCAATGTGTTAATTCAGTCACAGTCTGGTATCACGCCGCTTTACCCTTCATTAAGAGCTGCATTCTGGCACACATGCACCACAAGTCCGGTCTTAGCTGGAAGTGCAGCTTGTCGGTGACTAAGCGCCAGAGCCCTCTACTGGACAGTACAAGTAATTATATAGGCTTATAGCAATAAACAAAAACAGATGTTTACAATATGAGTCTAATAGAGAATAACTTTTGGAGCAGGCCTCAAGTGGCCGTTTTCAGCACTGCAGTTTGCTCAGCCTTGCATGCTGTGATTCTGTTACTGCTCATCTAATTTAACGTGAAATAATCATCAGCCCTCGCCTCCCACACTGTTCAGTCACAGGAGAGTGTGATCAATACATGTGGACATGAGTGGGCATGCAGTTGCAGCTTGAAAAAGTGTAATAGTATGATTATTAATAAGTGAGCACTTGCATGCAGATGATGTGGTGATGACACTGTAGACTACCACTGTGGCTTAATCTGTATCACTGCAACTTAATAGTTTCACAATGCCAGACTGTGGAGTTTACAAGGACCCTCGACAAAACCATAAGAAAACAGGCCATCGACACATATAATCTCATTTGAACCCCTGCTTTGTGCTTCCAACTCTCCAGTGAGCATTTGCTGCCTAGCACCCACTCTACTCAGCAGGGATTAGGCACACTAAGACACACTTGAGCTCACATACACACAAACATACTACACTAACGAATTACCCTCTACCTGAGCCTCAACAAGAGGTTGTAGCGATACACACAGCATGAGCGTGGGGACCTTTTTAAAAAAAAAAAAAAAGTAACACAAAGGAAGAGAGAGAGAGAGAGCGAGAGAGCAGTCTAACCTCTCTGTACAAAGGAGATCTGATCGACCCTCATGAGTGTGGTGAGTGCATTTGGCCATATTCTAACAGTACCTGTTGTTGTTTGATGTTCCTCCACTGAGGATTCCAGCATTTGTGCGGCTGTGCTGTGGGTGTATGCGCCTGCTTGTATGTTTGTGTGTGTATATATCAAAGCTTTGTGAACAATGCAGCAATCATTTGTTTTTTCCTTGCAGTAGTGACTCCCTGTGCCTCGCCGGTTAAATTGGAAACATTCAGGCAAACATGGTTGGTTTTTATTCACATCCCTGTGTAGACTAGCATGCGTTACACTGAACCTCATGGTTGTAGACAGTCACATGCATTGCTCAGTGTGCAGCATGCGAAACATAACAGAGGTTTAACACTGCACACTTAACCTGCTACTGTGTAGCTCACTGACTCAGCAGTTATTTGTATTTTGGGCTCTTGGCTTTTTAATGCCCGGTGGTGCAGGGGAGAAACCCAGCCCTCATGGCATTCGTATTCATATTTAAATTTATTTGTCTCTGCTGTGTGTTTTGCCATTAGCTGTCAGTTTTACATAAAGTAGTTAAGTCACTGTTACAGTGCAGGCCTTGCATGTTTTTGACAGCTACACACTTTTTGGTCTTAAGGCTTTGTGACAAGGTTATTCGGTGACGTGTACCGAATCCCTGTCACAATACCAGAAATGTAGTACCAGTGGACCAGTTACGTGATTCTTGATACCCAATTTGATTCGATATGCAGGATACTTCCAAAGCAGACACGGCTTTAGCAGCGTTTTCACAGCACCTGCACTAATCGCCGTCTTCCACCTGTAGTTTTTCCTCTTATTATTGTTCTTGTATTTCTCATCGTTTTCTTCTTGTTCTTTTTTTTCATGTTCTTATTCTTCATCTTGTGCCTTTTCCTCTTCCTCACCTTCTTCTTCCCAACTTTTTTGCTCTTCTTGTTGTTTTTTGTCTGAAGACTTCCCACCTCATTAGCTATGCTATGGACCAAACAAAAACAAGTACTCAGTATTTTGGTGTCGAATCAGTCTGGTGACATCTCCACAAGTAACCTTTAGGATTCCTACACAACAGTGTAGTCTGTCATTTGTTTTGTGATGCAGTTTTGAAACTAGATTGTGTGTCTGAAAAAAATGATACAAGCGCGTTCCTGCTTCCGGAGCCTGTCCAGGTGATTGCACCCAATGTGACCGCCTCCCCAGTGTTAACAGTAGGTACGGTGTTATGCAGAGGAGAGTACCAAGTTAAGTACATGCTGACTCTGAGCTTGCTGTGCAGGCGAGCAGTCACTCATGCTGAAGATTCACTCTCCTTCTCACCTCACGTCGCCGTGATAAATGTGCGCATGTTGCAACTTGTGTGGCAGAAATCAAAAGATGGATTAGTGCTTCTACTGACTACACAGGAAGTATGTGCATTTTTTAAAGAAGACGTTTGATTTGGCACATTAAAGACTGAAATGCCTGTCTCTATAGCTCACAATTACATGTTTATATTATTGTTTTACAGAACAGACCTTTTTCTCTTTGCGGTCACAAGCCTAAAGTTTTCACTGGGATACTGGTTACAGTGCAGATTGTTGGTCATTAGCTTTTACTTTCTGTGTTTGAGCCCAAGTGGCAGGCTGTAGGGAATGTTTTCGCAGACATCGCACTGTTTGCAGTGTTAGAGTCTGCTTGGATTTACACAAGAAAACAAGCAGATTGAGGCCAAGTGCAGACTTTGGGGAAAGTTTTCTTTTTTTTCCATCTTTCACATTTGGTTTTTGTCACATGACATGTTGTTGTGGTGCCCTTCGCAGCTCCCTGCAGGCTATGAGTGTCAAAAATTTGATTACATAATAAATGTGCCCCAATTTCAAGCAACATATATAATAGAAAAGTAGAAGCAGTTTTTGAAACTTTTCCACTTTTAGTCTCAGAAGAAAATTAGATTGTGGTAATAAAGAAATATTGAGCTTACATTATGAACCACATTGTAATTCAAACATTGTTAGAAACTGCAAAGATTTCATGTTTAATAAATGTAAGTATCATATACCAGACAAACAGTAAGCACTGCAATCTTTTGAGCACAGGATGGATTATGCTCTTTGCTCTTTTCAGGGACCTTCACAGCATACATGTGTGACCTGTAAGGAGGCTGGATTGAGTGTTTGTATGGCTGATGACTGCGGTAACTGTTTAACACAAAGAGGTATTATGAAGGATCTACCTGGATTAGTGTAAGGCGGTTTAGCTGGCTTCCTGCAGCTTCAAAGGTAGAACTGCAGATACGGTCTCTTCTATTTCCTTTTTTACTTACGAAAATATTTTATGAGTTATGGAAAAAAAGATCTTCTGGGGGGCTTTTTTTAGTCAAAGAAGCTGCTCTCTTTCATCTCTGGCATCAGTATATATGATCCAGTGAATGTAGCTTCAAAGAACAAGTCTATTTCAAAACGAGCTTCAAGACAATGACTTTAAAGGTTACAACATTTTGCAGTATTTTAAAAATCTGAATATTTTTACTGTTCTTGTTGGGGAAACAATGCGTGGAAGTGATGAATTATAGTAATGTGCAAAAGTCTTGAGCCACGACTTCATTTCTTTACACATTTCTATGGAAAAGAGAAACTGGTGGAGTGATTTATTGAAATATGTAAGGGATAAACAGAGTTTGTACAATTCTAATGAGCTTGAAAGTCAATATTTGGTATGACAATCTTTGTTCTTCGGCTCTGGGGAGGCCAATCCATGACTGATTGTGTTCCATCGTATGGTTTTCTATCCAGGTATGCTTTTACTGCATTTCCAGTGTTGTGCTGAAAAATGAAGCTGTTCCCAATCAGATACTTTCCAGATATTATTGTTTGGTGGCTGAAAATCTGATGTTCATAATTTGGACCGGTTTTCATATCTTTGTTTGTAATTCCATCAACTAGCGAACCCCTTTGTTCTGTAAGTCTTCTATTGCTGATAAACGGAACTGTCCAATGATTGTGTGATTTGTATAAAGTATTTTATATGCCAAATAGATGTTGGCACTCATAGTGCCTTAGGGACAACTGTATTTTCCGCACTATAAGGCGCACTTAAAATCCTTTAATTTTCTCAACAATCGACAGTGCACCTTATAATCCTCTGCGGTTTATGTATGAATTCTGGTTGTGCTTACTGACCTCAAACCGATTTTATGTGGTACACGCTGCTCAAAAATCTGTCCAAAAATATTTTAGTACGAATTTGGTGAGCTATGAAGCCGCACCGGTTGATGGATTGTCGGAGCACTACGGCTACCGTAGTCAGGAGCCTCGCGGAGTAATCTGGGTCCAAGCTTAGCTTCAGGTCCCAAAGTCAAATGAGCACTGCGGCAACACTGAGAGTTAAAAATTGTCTAAATTCTTCCATCTTTAATAAAATGATCAGCTTTGCTGCTTTACCAGGTGTAACAAATAAGTTTAACATCCAGGCATCCATGAAAACAGAATGTATTAAATTTAACAGAGTTAGCAGGACGTTAGCTCGCTAGTTTCCACCTAAACATGATATAGCATGTTCTGACTGAGAGATTTCTGAACAAATTAAAACGTACAGCTCTGCTATCACTTCCAACATAAATGAAGGCAGAAAACTAAACAGCAGTGACGTTTGTAGGGTTACTGAAGTTGAACTAGCTGGTATATAATGATGTGCTACGTGAGCGCTAGCGACACAGCTATGTTAGCATAACATAAACACAGTAAAGCTGGAGGATGAACGCCAACTTTTTTCCACTCGATAAAACTTAACATGACGGTTCCTTATGGTTAAGGATAAATCCAATCGCTTGGCAGGATGCTGTAAAGGGACCAAACTTCAGTCAGGAGAACAACTGAGACAACCCATCCACAATATGAGGTTAGTCATTAATATACTGCAACAATACAGTAATAGAGCAGCGAGAGAATTCAACATTAATGAATCAATGGTACAGAAGTGGAGGAAGCAAGAAGAATGAAAGTTTGACTTATCTGACTGTTTTGTTTCTTAATGAACCTTATGATCTGGTGTGCCTTATGTATGAAAACAGACCCATACATTAAGAGTGCAGCTTATAATCCAGTGCACCTTATAGTCTGAAAAATATGGTATTTATGTCAAGATAGGTCCCTAAGTAGGAGGAGATAACTTCCAAAATGGTGGTACTAAGACTGGACTGAAAATCTATGAAAAGCAGCCAGTGTCCAAAGAAAAAGGTGAAAGACCTCCAGAAAGCCTGGAGAATTACTGTATTGTCGGTGTCCTGGAAGCGAAATAGAAATGAGGGGTCGCTGAAGAGTTTTGTACATAATATAAATATGTAAGGAAAGGAAAAGAAATTCCAAGGAAAAAGAAGGAAATAATTGTGACCTTTAATCAACGGCCTCTGCTCCCCATAACACATCAAAGCCACGGCAAAATAAAGTGGGAAAGAGTTTTCTTTAATTGTGACTTCAAAAGGCCAAAGGTGCCACTTGTTCACTTCAGATTGCCAATATTGTCCCTGTGATCTTTACCCAAGCGGGAGCTGCTTAATTTGCTGCCTCAGTGCTGCTATAGCAAAACTTGAGTGAGCACACAAACACAGAAACACAGACGCACTTGAAATCTGACACGGCAGAGGAATATCACGGCTCAAACTGACTCTTAAATGTGCACAGTCACACATAAACACACTCATGTAAAAAAATTAAATAAAATCTACCCACATAATGACCATATCAGTTTGAAAAGTTACTCCTCCATTTGCTTTGCAATTCTTTTTTTTTTAGGACACAGGCTTTCACAAAGATCGTACATGAATTATAGAAATTTTTATTGATCTCAAATCTATAAAGTAACCATTGCAATAATTTCAGCTGAGTACGTGTTGCTGTATTGTTAAAGTGCTACCCTGTGGTGTCGAATGTGGGCTGTTTTTCAGACAACATGAGGAGCTTTCCCTCGGGGCTCGAGCAAGTTAATGTGTCTGTCGGTGAAGCTGTCACTGTCACGGCACATCTATAAATCTACAGTTTGCGCTGTCACACTGTATCTGTCTGTTTCTTCATCTCTGGCTGCCAAAAAGCTGAAGAGAGAATGGACTGCTTATTTCCACTGAAAGGCAAAACTGATCTGATTTGAGGGGGAGAAAAAAAGACCTTTACTCACTGACTGAACCCCAAGAAAAACTCATCAGTGATCAGCAAAAGCAAATATTTCGAAGGCTTTTTCATTTCCATGAAATCTCTCTCCATGACTCATAATTCTAATACTGGCAACCTATCCAGATTGTGCTCCACCTTTCACCCTATGACAGCTGGGATTGGCTCGAGCCCAGCTGCAACTCTAAGACAGCTAAGTGGTTTAGATGGTTCGACTGAATTCTCCATCTTTTTTTTTGCTAGTATGCGCGGGCCTAATATGCAAATGGATCTGCACTAACCGCTCCAGCACTCAGGTGCAGCAGATACTGCAAGACTAGTCTTGTAGTTGCAATAATTCGGTTAATTAATTCAATACATTTTTTTTCTATTTACTATTTTTCAAATTTCAAAATTTGCAAATAGCAGATTTAATTTGTTGTGTTTTTTATTTGACTGATTGTAGTTTAGTAAATCTGCAAATGGATCAAGTTGTGGGATGTCATAAATGACTAAACCTCTAATGAAAAGGAAAACATCAAGTGATCACGATCCATGTCTGCATGCTAAAGACAAGAAGTCTCCAGCATCACTGGGGGAGCAAATTTCAATGGCTGACTGGCCCGAGCAGCTGTTGATTCCGGTGTTTCCTGTCATTGCCGAGAGGTTTTCTGGACGAGAATTTGGAGCAAAGTGTTGCCTTATTTATTTGCAGTTTTGGCGTCTGAAACTGATGAAGAAAAACATTCTACAGATATAATTTTGAGATGTTTGCAGACAGGGAAGTTGGGATAACAAATACTGGAAACACTAAAAAGTTCTTCCACTTCTTGATTGCATCATTGCTGTTGTTTGTGTGCAGAAATTCTCAGTCTGCATTTCTGGCCAGCTTTTGGCGCGCTGCATCACATACGGCCAGATAGAAACAGAGCAGTTAACAGGGTGGCTGATATTATATACTGATGACTAATAAATGATTCAACCACAGCACATTTGATTGATCTGGAACAGCAATGAAGGAAAATGTGTAATCTACTTAATTGTTCCCAGTGTTTCACAGATCCCTGCTTTGCTATCTGACTGCTCTCCCTTTTCTTCCTTTCGGAGACGAGTTGTTTTTGTAGTCTTCACAGGAAGGACTAATGTGCAAGTAGCTTAATGAACACCCAATTATAGGGTTGGGAAATTACTGAGTAGACCAACATTGTGCTACTGTGCAGGGTAATATAATGTCCCTTGCAGATCTGTGAAACAATGAGTTAATAATACTTAGAAAACAATGGCAAACGCATCACCAGTCCACCCTCTCCGGCCAATTTCTGCTCCCCGCTGCAGCACTCTCATATTGTTCTCGACAATGAAGGATAATGAAAACCGAGCACAACAACAGAGGACTCTTTATCTCTGTCCCACTTTGTCTCACTGTTTTTGTATCACTCGCTGATGCTCTCCTTTGATTCCTCCTTCTGGTTACTTGTATCCGTTCCTTTCTCTCCCTCACAAACACATCTGGTCAGGAGAGGAATGCAGGCTATTAAATTATTCAAAGTCCTGGCAGAAAGTATCACTGTCGGTGAACTCGAATGAGTCTCGGTTCAGAAGTGTTTATTTATGGACGGAACGAGAACAAAAGCCACAGCTCTGATCATTTCCTGCCTGTCCTCACGCTGCGAATGAAACAATGTGAGCAGTTTTATTGGTGAGGACAAACTGGGGAGGACTAAGGTCATTTTTTGGAAGGGGTTCTTCCTTCTTTCATGCTTTCCTTTTCAAAGTGTCATTGTTTGGAGTGAACTTAAGCTTTACCCTCCAGAAACAGTTGGATCACCTTTCCTGGATCCAACCTTATTCCAGCCACTAGCTTATAAGACAGAATTAAGCCCTATGCAAAAATTCTCTGATAATTCCTTTTGGGCGGCCATTGATTAATTCAATGAAGAATTATTTATACGCAGCGTTGGGGGGTGACATCTAAAGGAGTTCATTAAATTACCAAACAACCCTACTCTGATTCAGGAGTGCACCTTAATTTCATCATCTGATTCCCTCGGGCTAATTGTGAGTAAATCGACTTTACTCTGCAACTTTACTGTGCCCCTTCCATCTGTTATTATCTGTTTGTGTTCAGTGATAGAAAAATGCCAAAGCAGCTGAGATAAACAACATACCAAATACTAAAAAATTTATGCCTGAAGGGACTTTTACTACCACGAGATGAACACCCACACACTCCACATATGTTTCAGAACAATATCTGACAGCAAATCAATTTTTCTTTTTTTTTTAAATAACGTTTTTGATTGATTCCAGCATCTCCTTGTTATATCCAGTTATTGAGTGGAAGAGTCATGAAGAGTCCCTGATGAGAGAATCTGCTGAAATGGATAATAAAACCCACCAGCATCAGTAAAACAAAACCTAAAACTTGAAAACTTGAAGTTGCTCTTAACCTCACTGCAGTTATTTTTCCTTTGGATTTGGAACTTAACCCAGTAGATCATCTGAAGGTGAATGCAGTATCCTGGGAAAGTATGAGGAAAAGAACAGGGTGCATTCGAAGGTGAAATGGTTCGCCACAAAGCCAGCCATGTTTGTAGCTGCTGTGGATTTTCAGTGTGTGAATATTTCAACCTCCTGGAGGGTCAGTGTACAGAGGGGACTGTGCAGGATGCTGTCAAGGCAGGATTGAGGATCTACCAGTATGAGCATTAGTTAGACAGCTGACATTCTCCAGGGTGCAGCTGACTGAACAGGCAGGAATAAACAAAATACCAGCCTGGGCATGTTAATGAGAGATGAGCGCTAATTGTGTTCAGATCTACACAGTATGACATGGAAGCTGGATGTGTGAGATACATCCTGTCAGATCTCCTGTGTCCAGGGCACGTTTAGTTAAATCAGGTCTTAATTAAATGATGTATGAATATTTCATTAGGAAATTATTTAAAATATCCTTTACTGGTAATGGCATATTCCCAAAAAAGGCTCTGTGTGAATCATAGCAGGAAATATATATAAAATTCCCCTCTTGCCCCTGCAGGCAGTCTATCCTTCAAGCTTGGGTCCTCTACCAGAGGCCTGGGAGCTTGAGGGTCCTGCGCAGTATCTTAGCTGTTCCCAGGACTGCGCTCTTCTGGACAGAGATCTCCGATGTTGTTCCTGGGATCTCCTGGAGCCACTTGCCTAGCTCTCATCGCACCTAGTGCTCCGATTACCACTGGGACCACTGTTACTTTCACCCTCCCCATCTTCTCTGAGCCCTTGGTACTTCTCAAGCTTCTTGTGTTCCTTCTTCCTGATGTTGCTGTCATTCGGAACCGCTACATCGATCACTACAGCCGTCTTCTTCTGTTTGTCTACCACCACTATGTCCAGTTGGTTAGCCACCATCATTTCCACCCGTCTGTATCTGCAAGTGCCACAGGACCTTAGCTCGGTCACTCTCCACCACCCTTGGGGGCATCTTCCATTTTGACTTTGCGACTTCCAGGCCGTATTCGGCACAGATGTTTCTGTACACTATGCCGGCCACTTAGTTATGATGTTCCATGTATGCCCAGCCTGCTAGCATCTTGCACCCTGCTGTTATGTGCTAGATTGTTTTTAATTTTGAAAATCATGTGCTACACTAGCATCAGGGTTTGAATTTCGTCACAAGGCAGTGCGCCCAGGGATCTACAGACCAGGGTTCTTTCTTTGAAGGGTGGCATCTTTTGGTGGGCATACTGGAGTGTAATGATTAAACTGTATGTGTAAGATAGTTTTAGCTATTTACCTTGGCATGCTAACTAGCTCATTACTAGCCCATAATGCTTTTGTATTAGCTGCAGATGAAAGATAAAATGCTCTCTTCATTTGCATTAGGATTTCACACCTGGACAGAAACTGATTTTGGATATTTTTAGAGATCAGGGTAATGCTAGCAGTTAGAGACAGCTGTTTAATGGGGAAGCTTTCATGCCAGGATGATAGTCTAAGACAATGACACATACTTAAAGCCTCTTGTAACAGTAAAACTGTTCATAGTGAGCATAAAAGCTTTTATAAAGCTTGTATAATTGTATAAAAATTGTTTATATGAATATGAATATGAAAATGGGCTCTAGGCCTGTGGAACTGAAGCCTTAGGAACAGTTATCATTTGACACTGATAAATCAGTTCAGTCACATAGGAAACCTGCTTTTGTCCATTTGCCTGATATCAAGGATTACCAATAATTTTGATACAACTGCATTATTATTGCAAATTCATATGACTCCTTTGAAGTTCAAAGGATGTACCAGTAGTGACGGGAAAGTCTAAAAGTGCATAAAAGCTGTGGGCAGTATTCACAGGACTTTCTCATCTGTTAGTGATGCACTGAATGCTTATGTTGTGTAAGTCAAGGACGAATCTGTATTTTCAGAATTACTGGAAATGCAGATTTTGAAGAGGTCCGACAACACAGTACATCTTAGAAATGTAGTCAGTATATAGCTGCTGTTTGTGCTCGTGCATAAGCAGTGGTGATTCACGTGGGTCATCGCTCCTGTCCCTTTGTTCCCCTCTGACTTTATATCAGGTCTCAGGAGGTGACAGAAAGCATGTTGACAAGTTTGTGTGTCAGAGAGAGGGGGAGAAAAGGATGGAGGGATAGAAAGTATGGGGTAGAGGGGAGGGGAAAAGGAAAGAGGATGTTGGGGGGAGAGGGCAATAAAAGCGGTGAATAAGAAGGAGAAATGAAGTCTGAAAGTATCAGAGGAAGCAGCAGAGAGATGCATAAAGAAACAGGAGCAGAGATCAGGTGGAGGAGGAGAGCTGTCTGTCGTAATCCTGTTAGAGAGAGAGAGATCAGGTTGGCAGTTTGTTGCTGTCACTCTGAAGAGATTTTTTTCTTCGCTGTTTAAAACATTTCCAGCTCGCCACATAATTCCTTTAATTGATTCCATTTGCTGTTGGCCTGTTCTGTATGAGCAGCTGCTCTCTATAGAGGAGCTGGACATATGGACGTGGAAATGTTGAGTTGCTGTTTTCAGAAGGTCACACGTCCCCTAAATGATGCCAGAAAGGGTGGAGGGATCGTGTTGTTACGATCATTCGAAAATTTCACAGGTGACTGAATTAAAATCCTCAGAGCCAGTCAATTCTGCCTGGTAGGACCCAGTTTTACATTTAGAAGTGCCTTAATATTTTGCAACATAGATACAACAGTGCTGGAAGCATTCCTGAATTTCCCATTCCCAAATGTACATGAGCACAGTGAACTCATTGTCTAATTCAAGAAACCAGCTTTAGATGAATTGCGTTTGACCGTGTCCCACACGACCTCATCTGGCACTCCCTGCGATCACATGGAGTTCCTGAAGCCTACGTCAACTGGACAAAGCTCCTCTACCGACAAGTCACCAGCGTGGTCAGAAGCCCAGTGGGAACATCGCCGCCCTTTAACATCAATGTGGGCGTCCACCAAGGCTCGGCACTCTCCCCGCTGCTCTTCATCCTTTGCATGGACACTGCGACGGCGGATCTCCAGTCACCCCATCCCTGGACACTTCTCTACGCCGACGATGTCTTCCTGGCCGATGAATCGCGAATAGAACTGCAATACCAAACGCAGCAGTGGAAGACTCGCCTAGCTGACTTCGGCCTGAGGCTCAACACCAACAAGACCGAATACTTAGAGGCTGGCCCCCAGACCGACGGCACGATCAGCGTCGATGGAGAAGATCTGGCGAAAGTACCTCATTTCAAATACCTCGGATCGATGATCAGCAATGACGGCGATATCCTACTAGATGTACGAGCCAGGATCAACGCAGCGTGGATGAAATGGCGCCAAGTCACCGGCGTCCTGTGTGACCGAAGAATGCCCAATCGCCTCAAGTCAAAGATCTACAAGAGTGTAGTGCGCCCCATCGCCCTCTATGGATCCGAGTGCTGGCCAGCCACCGCAAAGCACGAACAAGCCCTTCACACGATGGAAATGCGGATGCTGCGATGGTGCCTAGGCCTAACACGATGGGACCACGTCATGAACACCAACGTTAGAAAGAGGATGGGAATCGCGCCAATCACAGATAAGATGCAAGAAGCGAGGCTGCGGTGGTACGGACATGTGGTACGGAGCGATGAGAACTCAGTGGTGAGAACAACACTGCGGCTCAGCCCCCAAGGACGTCGACCTAGAGGCAGACCAAAGCGGAGATGGATGGACCGAATCAAGGACGACGTGAAGAAGATCGAAGCCGATCTGACCGACGCCCTTGACCGACCCAAGTGGAGACGACTTTGCAGAAAAGCGGACCCTGCAACCGAGCGGGAAAAACGCTAGGAGGAAGAAGAAGCTTTAGATGAATTGAAGTTTGTGACATGGCACATTATCTTACTAGAAGCAGCCATCAGAGACCAGTACGCTGTAGTCATAACGGGATGAACAGGGACAGCAACAATACTCAGATAGACTTTGGTGCTTAAATGATGCTCAGTTAATACAAAGGGGTCCACCATGGCCACCAGTCTCTGCACGATGGTTCCATGTCTACATATTGTTTACCCCAAACTATGGCAAAGGCAGTATACAAAAACAGGTGAAACTCTTGTATAAACCATAGAGACCTCATTTAAATTTGCAGCTTAGCCATGTCTGGCTGTGATAGCTGGTAGTGAGAGAAGATATCAAATGATTAGGCCATTAAGTGAACCCACAACTCAAGAGAGACATTAAATATGAATGTGCTCAGCAATGTGTTTTTAGTGTTCTTTACTGCAAGTGACTGAAGACAAAATCAGTCATTTAAGACTTGTGGTGGTTTGGTCTCACGTAAAGTCTTCTTATTGTCCACCTTCTGTTTGTCTTTCTGTGTTTAGGGGTGTGTGTATAGTTTTCTACTGAAAGGAATTTTTGATAACTCAGTGAGCTGGCAGTGCCCTTCAGTGTGGAAAAATCCATGAGCCTGAACTCTGGCAGTGGGTGTTGTGGGATGAGTCGGCCTTATCTTAGCTAGTCAAGGAGCCCCTGGATCCCTTGGCTCATCATGCAGCAGCCGATTACCTTCTCCCTGAATCTTTCTATTGTTTTCTATTACATTGAGCAGCCAGCACTGATAAAAGTGATGGAAATTTAAAGCTCACTTTGAAAACATTCTTGCTATTCTCCCATACTATGGAGTATAGCCCATGTAGGAAAGACTGTGCCTAAAAGCTGATACAAAATGCCCATTGTACTGTAGAAGTGTGACAATATTCAAAGAGCTTCTCAGCATCCTTTGCATGAATAAAATAGATTTGCGCTGAGTATTTTCAGTAACTGTGTAGCTGTTTGTCACCATTGTTCATTTTTTTTGTAATTGCCTCCAAAGTGTTTTCTAATTTATCACAGTTAGCACCCTCCAAACTCATATGGCTCTATGAGAAATTGTCCAAGAAAAACTTACATTCTTGCTACTGAGACGTAATTTTTTTTAAAACACTGCCTCGCTTGTTACAGTGCTAAAAATGCTACTATCAAGCAAATTTAACCGTATCTATTTTGGCAAACAAACATTGACATTAATTTCTTTAAAAACAGTCTGAAATCAGAGCTGCTTGGTGTCGTCCGCTTGATCCTGGTAAAGAAGTGCCATTTTGCATGTTCTTGGCACCAAGAGCAAATGCACCTCTGCATGTGTGAGCAGAGAGCAGGGCCGTACTTTTTACAGTGTGGGCTGTGCCGCCTGTTCGGTGCTTCTTTTTTCTGCTCCCAGTGATTTGCTCAGTTTGTCATAAGTCAGTGAGAAAGAGACTCGAATCGGGCTCTCACAAGTGTTCCAGATTAATGGATTATAGATGAATGGGCTTTTTTCTCACTTGGTGATAAATTAAACACTTTATTCTTTTATTCTCTTATTCTACTACTGTCTCACTCTCTCTCTCCCTCCCTCACACATACCGTCGTTACCTCTCTGCCTTACACATTTTCATTTGTACACAATTGGATTTTTAATCTTGGCCTGCCAACTCATGAGGGCTACTTTCATACACTGCATTAGGAAAGGTCATGGCCCCGGCACTGAAACCATATTGTAGTTAGTTGAGGTGTTTCATGTCACGGCTCTCAGCTACTCTCACTTTATTCTGTGTTAGCACCGGACTCTCAAAAGCACTCAAGTGATCACCTTGAGGTCCCTTTTTCCTTTCCTTCCTTAAACCGCAGAGACCACTGCTGTAGAAAATCATATCTAATTCTTACTGACACAGCTTTACACCTGTCACATTTGCCTTCGGTTAAGTGTTAATCTAATCAGCCATCTCAATCTTTAAGGCGCTCCTAAACTTCAAGAAGGCAGTGACAGAAGCTTAACTAATATGTAATGTTGTTTATAATACCTGTATGTGCTGATCACTTTGTTTATGATTTGACAGTTTATTTAGTGTAAAAAAAAGATGATTTTTTTTATTAATATAAATTTATTTATTCCGATAAATACATTTAAAATTTGTTTCTCTATGTTTGATTTTTCCAACACACACACACAACCTGAAAAGGACACTTATGATCTTCAATAACAACCATTGGCACTGCCTCTCCAGCATTCTGGTTCCATTCATTCCTGGCTGCTGCACACTCAGCTTCTGACATCCAGCAAATTATTTGTCATTGTGAGTTTATGGAACTGACAAAGTTCAGGGCCTAAAAGTCAAAGCGCACAACACTGTGATCCCAGGAAAGCAAAGGAAACCGAACACAGCTCCAACATGAAACCCACCACGTGTCCTCAGCTAAAGACTAATCTCCAGCTATTGTTTTGTCAGATGATTGTCTTCTTCCTCTGCATTTCACAACCTGGCAGTGTTAACACTCTGGGACACATTACACAAGCAAATAATGCACACATCATCCACTCCTGTTTGCATGTGTTTGTATTTGACAGAGGGATTTTCATTTTTCAGCATCAGTATGTTAACACCACTATAGCATCTACCAAGGAACACTCACCTTTCTTTCAGCATCATAGATAAACAGTAAAACAAATAGTAGCGCTAGTAAAATATAGTCCAATGGGACACTTTTACCTTCATCTAGATGTAGTAGCTGTCAAAGCAGCCGCGAAACACAAGAGGACTCTGGTACTTGAGCTTTGGATCTGGCAACATTGACAATGATGAGGCTGAAAGGCAAGACAGAAGAACATGGCTGCTGTGGTATGGAGTGGTGGGAATGGTGCCTGGGACAGTGGAGAGTTGGTGAGGCAGGTGACGGGGGAGATGGGACCTGGGCGGGTGAAAGGAGGTGATGTGGCATTAACACAATCCTGAAGCTGGGCAATAACTAAACAGCGTAGGGAGGCAAATCTGTGAGTGTTGGTCTGAAAACCTTCCACATATTCCACTGAGAACTCAGCCCACCATAATAATTGTTATGATATCCTCCAACTCATAATCTCTGGTTGTCGAGTCTGATGGATCCGTTTTGCAATCAAGGTACTTTTGTTTTCCAGGAAATGGATCTAAAAGCAAAAAGACAAAAGAAATATAAAACTGCCTTGATTTCAGGGATGTGGGGTAATGAGACATAGAGGTAAAAATTAGGCACAGAAAATAAGGACTCACCAAACCTGACAGCAAAACAGAAGAGGAGGCTAGAAGAAACTAAAAGAAGGAAGCGTATTTAGTTTAAGAAAAGTTGACTCTTGAAAGAATATGGATCAGAATGCAGCATTAGTCTGAATGTGTGCTCTCAGTTTTTTCAGTGGTTCTCATGGGAATCTGTGTGATCATAAATTTAATCTAAGAAAAAACATCCCTAAAAGTGTTATAGGAGATGTACTTATATAGTATTCTTCTCATTTCTTTCTCAAGACTTGAGAGAACTCGAATGAGGGAAGTATGGTTTGTGGATGAGTTTCATTCTCTGCAGCATTTCCCTGCACAGAGCAGGTGAAAGAGGCAGAAATGATATACTTTTCATATTTCACACTGAGGGCCACAGTCATTTATCTTTTTCTCTCGTCGCTGTTTTTCTTCTTCTTCTCAGTTTTGTCTCTGCGTAATGTAGCAGAGTAAAGTAGAGACAGACTGCACTGTGAGATAATAAAAATTCATCTGTCCGTCCATCCATGCAACCTGTAGACAGGAACCTGGCTCACAGTGAAGATTTGTTTCAGCCTGCGTTACATTATTGTCTTATTCTTTCATCAATAATTAGCTCTATAATAAAAATCTTGAACAAATTATATTTTAGACCCTTTGACTGAGCTTTTGAAAGACATATTTTTCTTTCTTTTGTTGTATCCAGTATCAGTATTGACATTTAAGAGCTTTATATTGTCATTTGATGAAAACTGGTGAAAAAACTCACTATAGCTTGGCTTTGTTCTGTACACTGAAATCAAGTTCAGTCAGACAACTCATGTTTTAAATGATTGATTTGCTAAAGCAACAGAATACAGTTAAGTTTGGCATCAAGGCTCCGAGCTCATCATTCTCCACAAATATGATGCATTTAAAGAAGTTGGGGTGATGAGTGAACTTCCCCCCGCAGCCTGCAGGAGGACTCTGAGGTTATGTAGGAGTTCAAACAGCAGCTAGTGATACGTGACAGGAGTAATACTGGCATATCAGACAAAAAGACAGGAAACTGTGCTTAACGTAGACTCAAGATGTTTGGTATATGACGTGATGAGAGTGAGTCACATGTATGACACAGGGTGGCTAGATCCCTGCCTGAATAGCTTGCAGGTTTTTCTCATTTCTAAAGATATATATTTATGAAGGACTTTACTGGGTACACCTTAATGATATGTAGCTCTTCGTTGAACACCCTTTTGAATTCAGAACTGCCTTAATTCTTCATGGCATAGATGAAGAATTAAGAAGTGCTGGAAACATTCCTACTTTGGGCACTAAAGAGGGAAAAGTTGTGCCAATAAAATATCCCCCACCCTTTACACCACCACTGAAGCCTGAAGCATTGATACAAGGCGGGATGGATCCATGCTTTTATGTTGTTCACACCAGTTCTGACCCTACCAGCCCAATGATGCAGAAGATATTGAGATTCGTCAGACCAGTTTTCTGTTGTCCAGATTTAGTGAGCCCACATCAACACTAGCAGTAGTTTCCTGACAGGAGAGACACCCAGTTTGGTCTTCTACTGCTGTAGCGCTTCTCTTTAAAGGTTCAACCTGTTAAGCATTCGTAGATGCACTTCTACATATCTTGTTTGTAATGAGGGGTTATTTAAGTGTCTGTTGCCTTCCTACTAGTTAAAGGCAGTCTGAACATTCTCCTATTGCCACAACAAAGCATTTTCACCCAGAGAACTGCCGCTCACTGGATATATTCTCTTTTTTGGAGCATTCTCTGCAAACACTGGTGACGATTGTGAGAAGAAATCCCAGCAGTTTCTCAAATACAAACAGTTGAATAGGTGTACCTAATGAAGTGGCAGGTGAGTGGAAACGAACAGTTAACTAATAAACAAACAATTGACAGAAATCCAGTCAATTTAATGAAAAACATGCAACATGTAAATATGTGGATTAGCTGTTTGTTACTGTTTTCTATTAAGTCACATGGTAAATGGAACATGTTTTGCACTCCTGGCTCGGAAATCAATCAGTGTGATTTGCGATTTTATGACATTTCATTTTAAACGGCGACCTACATATCATTCATTAAATGGAAGTAATTAGATGTATATTAATGATGTTTCCTGCGCCAGCATGCATAATACTGGCACATTCAGAGAGGCACTCCCCTCCTGGAAAGTCTGCAGAAATCATTTTGTTTGGAATCTACAAAGATAATTTTCTTTCACTATTTGTGAACTCATGTATGTTATTTAATGTTACACATCAGCTAGCTTGGTTTGCATTAGCTTCCCGCAGTGTACATCCACTGCTGACAAATTGCTTTAGTTGCTGGTGTGCTCAGTCGTGACGTGGTGCAATATGAGCAAAAACCCCAGCGCTGTTACTTGCGTTGATTGTTGCTGGAAACCTGACTGAGTCAAACCATGTTGGTAGTGAATTAACAACCACATCCTCTGAAGCAAGCGGAGGATTTAGTTTTTTTTGTCTCCCCACTTTTTTTGTTTATGAATTACAGTTTGCCACCAGTGATATATGGCACTGATTTTTCATTCAATTTTGTAAATAGCTTGTAGCTTTTTGGTCATTATTTTCTCAGCAAGCCTAAGTTAAAAAGTCATTAAGGAGGTAATGACTAAATGTGTACGCAGGGCATAAAAAAATACCAGAAAGAGAAGGCGTATAATGCCAATAAAGTTCTGTCACTGGTAGCGATGACGTGGGAACCAACCATTATTGAAGCTGGGACACAGAGATAGGCTAATCTTAAACTTTTAGGAGCAAATACCAATGGAGGCCAAGGATACTGTTGACTTGGATATGACAGAATGGGGAATATACAAAAGGGTTACAGACACAAGCAGATCCTAGAATATCCACTGGCTTTGTACAAGGGCCGGGATTAAAGTTGAAGTTAACATTTTTTCCTGAATGTACTTATTTTAAAAAATGCAAATAGGGTGCCCATGAAAAACTAAAATATCAGCTGGCTCTTGTAGACCCTTACAGTAAATGTCAATAAAGAGCTAATAAGAAATCAATCAGGGAAGAGATGGAGAACACAACAAACAATGACAGTGAATGTGTGGAAAGGCTGATTAGACTTTTGTTGCCGTGTGAATTCTGTAGCACGGTGCCACACCACTTGCCACCTATCATTAATATGCACTGTGGTGTTACGTGACAAAAGGCCATAGTCGAGGCAATTTCATTTCCTAAGCAAGGCCTCTGAGGAGTTCATTTCTAATGCCCTCCAACCACAGCTCCGTCTAAATTGCATTTGGAGAGAGGAAACGCTGTGTGATTGAGGGGTGGAGGACAAAAAAAACCAACCTTTTTTCGACTGGCCACCAGTTAAAAGGCAGAAATGACACAACGACACCGATATATAAAATTTCATGAATACATGATTCCCTCTGTAGTGTGTTCTCAGTCTCTGAAAGCCATGGCTCAATCTTTCACTGCGATGGAGGAGATTGCCTTGCCTCTGGCTCCAGTCGAAGGAGCTAGGAACAAGTGCTTTACAGCGTTGGCTCCACTTGTTGCATTTTCACTAATAAGACATGCCACTCACACGATTATTGAATGCTGTTGCTGATGTAGACTGATGAAAAATGAAATTAAGTTTGTGGTTTTCCTTTGAGGAGCAGCTGAGACAGATTGTCTCGTGGCAAACCTCAGAATGAGCTGTCTGTGAGGATTAATCTGGATTTCATTTCAGTAGATGCTGTGTCAAAAAAAAAAGAAAAGAAAAATGCTTGTTCTAATTTTTCATTTCTGTATATTTAGCCTGGTTAGCTTAGCATAAACTAAACAAGCACGTTGGAGTTTAGCTTTCCGTAAATTTAGAGGAAAACGGCTAGCCAGTCAAAGACTTCAATTTGAAGTCTCCACTTCTGTTGTGCAGGTAGTTTTGGTCTGTCAACGGTGATAATCCGCCGCTGGCACCACAGCCTAACTGAGGGATGGACAATGGAGTCCAGTCCTGGCCAAAATCATATCCCCATTTTAAAAGCACCTGCTCCTGTTGTCAAATGACATGTGATGTGTTATTGTAAAGTCAGAATGCTACCGGTCATGTCTTCCTATTAACAGCCCAGATATGAAAGTATTAAAGTGTCCATACTGGAATAAGTTACAGTTTATTTTTTTCATAGTTTTTTCATAATTTATGGACAGTAAATTACTCAGTTTCTTACTCATTGTTGCAGCAAGGGCCAGATGTGATCTCCTTAAAGTGACTTTTAGTTATAATATTGTTATTTTTCTCTGAGTTATTGATTCTGTCACTCGTTAGCTAACATAAGCTAATGTGGGTCTATTAGCCGCAACTTACCAACCAACCACATGACATAACGGTCCGCACTGGCAGAAAGATGGTGCTAAACTTGTTTTTAAAACTTTAACGTCAAGCACTTATTTTTTTAATCCAGCTTCAATACAGTATTATATCTATGTCAGCTTTTAGAGCAGGGCTCCATGATCTAAATTAGCCTTTACATGTGTAGCGTCTGAAAACAAAGTAGTACTCGTTTTTTTTCTTTCCTGTTCGTTACTGTGGGCAGTATATCTATCGAGCAGTTTGTCAAAAAACCCTGATACTCTGGTACTAATTGATACTAAAAAATACTGCATTAGATACTCATTTGCAGGAATACTGATACCAAGTCTTCACCTCCTTCAGCTGACGCACAACTTCACACTGCTCTACAGCACACAGCCTCTCCTCTCCACTACTAGCAGCTATACACATAAACAGCAGCACTGTAAACCTGGTGAATCAGTCTTCATGAAAATTTGCATAAGGTCATTAAAGTTCCTGTTTTAATAACATTGAAATATTAAACAATTATCATAAATGTTAACCTTGTCAGCACAATGGTGAACATTAGTTTAGCTATTAGCAATTACCTGCATTAGCCTTCTGTTATCATTACGGTAGCAGCTGTGGCTAATAACAAAAAGCTAACTTTAATTTTAGATCTAGACAACAAATGATATCAATCCTGCTCATTTATAGACAGACATAACACAATTCTTTGTGTCTTTGAAGCAAGTCAAAGTGTGTCAAAATCCCTGGTTGCAGTTGAGAAAAGTGTACAGGAAACCAGAAAGCAGAAAAATAAGGGGGAAAAGGTTTTCTTAATTTTGTCTTTTTCCCCTCTGGTATTGAAAATGATATAGAGTATGTTCCTGCATATCAGTATCAAGTTTGAAATACTGGTATAGTGACAACCCCTATAGCTACCCCCTTCTCAGCACTCCTGTAAGTGTGACTTAAATCAAAACAATCCTGCTAATGCAGAGGATACATGGCTTAAGAGCAGCAACACTATTAGTGAGACGTCTCTATACTGTGTGTTGTGCTTTATACAGTTTAAAGAAGCCTTTGCCAGCTCAGATGGTAGCAAAGGAGTGCCAAAGTAAAGGAAGCCAGTGCAATCGATATTATTTAATTAAATAGATATGGTGATTAAACAAAGTAATATATCACTTGTGCAGCAGATGAGCCACTTTGTTTGTAGCACAGGTCAAGAGAAAAAGCTAGCTCTTGTTAAGCCATCAAAAGCAAACTCATCGAAACCTTTATGTTTGTGCAGTTTTACAGCATGTTGCAGTACACAGGTTTTCTGGCACTTACACAACAAGAAGTGACAAATGAAGTGTTAAATAGGAATGAGAATTCTGGTAATTACATCCTTTTGCAATCTGTCTGCTTTGCTTGGCCACAACACTTGATGGATGATACGTAATCGTTGCTCTGTGATAGGACATTGTTCAGTCACTTGAGAACGACAAATGGGAGACTTAATTTAAATGGTCTATGAATTGTCCTTTGTTCCCTTTTAACTTGAGATGTTTTTTGGCACTCTAATTTGGCAATTAGTGAGCTACATTTTTATATGCATTTATATGGAAACTTCTGTAATCGCAGCTTTTAGCATTTATATTTTCCCTTCAGTATGAGTCTGTACAGGAAAAATTACCACCTGTCACAACAGTCAGCCAGGAAAAGAAATTCAATTTCTTTATTGTCCACCTTGTCTTTTTTTTTTCTTACAAGGAGGGGTGGCTTGAGGTGGGAGATATGGTTCTGCCTCGCCTGCATGAGTGCTCCGGAGGGAAAGGCAAACCAAAAGGCATGCCTTTTTAACAAAAGGTCAGTATGGGCTTTTCTTGCTCCCAGTGGATTCTGCATTTCACTCAGGAATAAAGAAAACAACAACTGCTCCTCTTAGTGTGACTCACCAGGCTTAAAAAGGAGATTAAACTCCGTCCCCCACCCCTCACACTTCGCTTGCTCTTTCCAATAGAGAAGTAATGGTCCTCTCTCCCTGCAGATTGTCTTGAATATACCAAGATGATTATCTATTGTGGGTTTGATGAGGCTATAGATGCATGTATAATGTATGTATAATACATCCTCAATATCCATCCTATACCCGTGTCTCCCTCCATGCTAGGATGAATTTCTGTCTTTAAACAATTAGCTAACAGGGCTGTTTTGTTACTGGTCTGGTGAATATCATGCCACCAGTGAATGTCACTTTTTACCCCTTCAGCTGTCCTATGACTGTGTAGGCAGTCAGAGCTGTGGATCCAAATGCAGGACTCAGATGCAGAATTAAATCAAATCACAGCCAGAGAGCACTGGAACTTGAAATGGAATTACTAATCATGGAGAATATGACATGAGAGAAACACACAGCATGATGGGCGACATGACAAAAGGGAGACTAAGACAATATATAAATGCATGCAGGCATTTAGGGAACAGGAAACGGGTGGCAGCACAGCAGACACTAATCAAAGGAGACAAGAGAAGTTAAGCTGAACATAGCACACTCGGGATGAGGGACTATCAAAAGAACACAGGAAACTAACACTGAGACAGACTGAGACATACAAACGTGACACAGAGAGAAAGGCAAACACATAAAGATATGGACTGTGGAAACACAAAGGGGAACAAAAAAGGGGAGGCGTGACTGAAGGAGGTACCATGGTTAACTTAAAAGAAGACGAGAAGACTAGACAGGGGACATAGGGAGACAAGTACGGATGACACGGGAACAGACTGATGAAAGGTTACGAAAGTAAAACAGGAAATCACCAGCACTGAGACTAATAAACTATTTAACAAACACAAACTCTTGGTTACCGGTACAACAGTGCATGTCTGCAGCCGTCTGTAGAACACGGGAGGCCCTGTCCACAAACTCGAATACCCATGTGTCCCATGGTATATTACTGGCCACCATTTGGTGTGGGGAGGGGGAGGGGGCTGCTTCCTTATTTACAAGGGGTGACTAAAGTTGATTTGGCAGATTTTACCTGCCTTACTTTTACTTATCATGAACAATGTGATAGCAAACCCACAGTGGGTAGATGTAGGTGGACTGTGGGGCTGCATGTGTTGATTAAATTCACATATATCCCACACAGGCCCAAAGTGGTTGTGCAAACACAGCAGTTTTGCCCTTTAGAGTCCATGTATGGGTTTTCTGTGGGCAAACCTCTCGCCACTCGACGGACTTTTAATAACTGTTCGTGCATGATTTTCACTGAAACCTGGCTGGACAGCGCCATTCCCGATGCGGCTATCGATCTAGCAGGCCGCACCGCCTATCGAGCCGACAGGTCTGCGGACTCGGGTAAGAAGACTGGCGGGGGGCTGTGCATCTATATTAACAACCTTTGGTGCACGAACGTCACGGTAACGGAAAAACTGTGCAGTACAGAGGTAGAACTGTTGGTGTTAAAGTGCCGTCCATTCTATCTCCCTCGGGAATTTTCTGCCGTTTACATCTGCGCTGTTTACATTCCACCAGATGCTAATGCTAAGCTAGCGTTAGCACAATTGAGCAGCAGCATCAATAACAGCCTGGTAGCACACCCGGACAGTGTCTTTATTGCGGCTGGGGATTTTAACCACGCGGACCTGAAATCTGTACTTCACAATTTCCACCGTAATGTGAAGTGTGCTACCAGAGGAGATAGAACGTTGGACCAGGTGCACACCAACGTGGCGAATGCGTACAGAGCCCAGGCTTATCCCCACCTGGGTCTGTCAGACCATCTCTCCCTTCTGCTACACCCAATATACACACAAAAGATCAAGAGCACTGGGATTACAACCAAAACCGTGAGAACATGGCCGCAGGATGCTATTCCGATGCTTCAGGACTGTTTCCACTGCACAGACTGGGATGTATTCAAGGTGCAGGACACTGACAATCGTGTCGCATTGGACAGTTACACCTCCACTGTCTTGGACTACATCTGTTTCTGTGTGGACAATGTAACAACTTGGAAACGATTCCGTGTGTTCCCTAATAATCCACCCTGGATGACACACGGAGTTCAACAACTTATTCGAACAAGGAACAACGCTTTCAAATCCGGGGACCAGGAGGCATACAGTGCTGCCAGGGCCAACCTGAGAAGAGGCATCAAGACTGCCAAGCAGCAGCACAGGAGGCGTATCGAGGCCAGGTTTGAGAACAACACAAACCCAAGGCAGGTCTGGGAGGGCATCAGGGCTATCACGGACTACAAAAGAAGAACACCATCACCCTCAGCCGACAGTTCTACTCTGGCTGAGGATCTAAATCTCTTTTATGCCCGTTTTGACAGGGAGAACACCGACCCTGTCCTGTCCCCTCTCCCCTCAACCGACCCTGCTCCGGTCCTGAGCACTCATGAGCTGAGGCGTGTGTTCCGGAGCATTAACACCAGGAAGGCGGCCGGGCCGGATGGAGTGCTGGGCCGGGTGCTAAAAGACTGTGCTGCGGACCTGGCGGACGTCTTCACCTCTATATATAACACCTCGTTGTCCTGTTCACTGGTACCATCCTGTTTCAAAGCAGCAACCATCGTTCCCATCCCAAAACAGTCAAATGTCACATGTCTGAACGATTTCAGACCTGTGGCACTCACCCCCATTCCCGCCAAATGCCTGGAGAGACTGGTCATTAAACACATCAGAGCTGCTTTTCCACCATCCCTGGACTCGCACCAGTTTGCATACAGGGAGAACCGGTCAACCGAGGATGCGATCGCCACAGTGCTGCACACATTACTGAAGCACTTGGAACACAGGAACACCTATGCACGGCTCCTCTTTGTAGACTACAGCTCGGCTTTTAATACCATCCGGCCATACAAACTCCGTCCCAAACTCCACCAACTGGGACTTAACTCCTCTCTGTGCAACTGGATTGTGGACTTCCTCACTAACCGTAGACAGAGTGTCAGAGTGGGTAAGAACACCTCTTCCACCCTTGTGGTCAACACCGGTGCCCCTCAGGGGTGTGTTCTGAGCCCTCTGCTATACACTCTCTTCACCCATGACTGTATTTCCTCCTGCGCGTCCAATCTCATTGTTAAGTTTGCAGATGACACCACAGTGCTCGGACTTATATCCAACAATGATGAGACAAACTATAGGACAGAGGTGCAACAACTAGAGTCATGGTGCCACGACAATAACTTGGTCTTAAACACCAAAAAGACCAAGGAGATCATTGTAGATTTCCGGAAGAGGGGTCATAACAACCACCTGCCTCTCTTCATTGGCAGTGAGGCGGTGGAGAGGGTGAGCAGTTTTAAATTCTTGGGGGTAACTGTGACCGAGGACCTGTCCTGGGGCAACCATATCACCTCAGTTGCACGGAAGGCCCAACAGCGCCTCTACTACCTGAGGAGACTGCGGAGCGCACACATTCCCAGATCTCTGATGTTGAACTTCTACAACTGTGCCATCAGCAGCGTTCTGACGTATGGATTTCTAGTGTGGTTCCCCAGCTGCACCAAGGCCGATCAGCAAGCACTCCAGCGGGTGGTGAAAGAAGCTGGCAGAATTATTGGAACAAGTCTGCCAGAGATCAGTAATATCTTCCCCACTCGCTGTCTGAGGAGGGTGCACAGTATCCTGCGGGACCAACATCACCCTGCGCGCCACCTTTTCCATCTGCTGCCCTCAGGGAGAGGGTACAGGTCTATACAGGCCAGAACATCCAGACTGGCCAACAGCCTGTATCCACAGGCTGTGAGGCTCCTGAACTCTCTGCCCCCCTCTCACGGACAATAACCATATCCAACTTCTTAATAGCAATGAACTGGTCTGCATTGGTGCATCATATCTTTATTCTCTTCCCCCTCCTGCCCCCCCCCCCCCCCCCTCTTTCTTAAATAGATAACTATCATATCTGATATCATATCTCACAGTACAATAATATTGAATGGGTTGCATTGTTGTATTTTGTCATGTTTCTCAGGTCTTTGTCTGAATTTCTACGAACATTATTGCTAAGGATTGTCTTATTGCATTGGAGTCACACTGGGTTAAATATGTACACTTGGGTTTTAAGGGGTATTTATTATTTTCTTCTTTTTTTTGGGTTGTATGGAAGCCCCAAACGCAATTTCATTGTTCTTGACAATGACAATAAATAAAATAAATACTAACCTACTATAGATTTCGCACAGAAAACCACAACATGGGCCCCGAGGGGCAAAATGACAGTGGGTTAACCCATAAGGGGGGCAATGAGTGTTTTCTGTAGGCACACCCACGATAGGGAGCCCACAGCAGATTACCCAGATCTTTGCTGGTGGTTGGATCTAAATTTTCACCCAGTAGTATACATATTCTGTGGCACAGCATTGTGATGACATAGTTTAAACAAAAAAAAACTTGCTGTTTAATCAATGTAGAAAAGAGCGAAAGCTTTGTGTTTCAGTAATAGCAGCAAGCCAGTCTCCTTATCTTTCCCCACTGCTTCAACAGCAAATCCATATAGTGAGGCTAAGTGAAGTGAAACCAAAGTCACTGAGTGGTAATTGTATATGGAAGCCAATACATAAAACGAGTTATCAACATCCAGTCCTGGCATCTTGTCCAAAACGGATGAGCCCATCATTAAAAGGGAGCCTCTTTGTAAGTGTGAGGCCTCCAGAGATCCCCTGCAGATTGCTTATTTCACGGCCCATGTGTGTGATTTCACCCAGATTTTCGGGAATAGACTGTTTAATGATGAATGCAGCCGGTTTGTGAATCTTCTACTCATGCTGCCCAATCCCTATATCCATTCTCCTTTTAACACAACCCAGAGACAAACACTATTAATAGCTCATGCTGTTTTATTTTTTATTTTTTATTATTATTATTTTTTATATAGCTCATGCTGTTAACAGTTAATGATGCTCAAATCAAAAGCAGCAGATCAAAGTTTTTTATGTTATTTTTTTTATTTATTTCAAAAAAAGTTAAAATAAAGTAAAAATTAGCTCCGAAGTTATTTTGAGCCCGTCTTTTCCCACGCAGATGAAGAGAGGTTTCATGTGCACGCTCAAACAAACTGCAGTAATTACAGCAATTCATGCTCTGCAACAACACTGACGTGTCCTCAAAATGACACTCGGAGGACCATGAGATTAAATTAAAATCAGGACTGCGTAAACAAAGACAGTTTCAACATAATCTAAACTTTTTGGTTATCAAAAAAAGTAAAAGAAATAAGTATGGAGAAACCGGAAAGACTTCCAGGAGAGAGGAGTGAGGCTTGAATGCTAAAGAGCAATGCAGGGTGTTGCGAAAATTGCACATCGCATTGCAAATGGAAGAGTTCTTACTGGGAACTTAGGTGTGCATGTGAATCTTGTGTGAATCCGCACACTGTATGTGGTGGAGAGTGTGTCGAAGTACAACTGTGTATTTTCACTAAAATGTAGTTTTTGTGTCATAGACATTCAGTTCTCCTAATAGGACTCTCAGTCTTTTTACACAAAGGTCACAGTCCTAACATCCCAACATCTGATATGGTTTCCACATTCTTCAGATTTCCTTGTTGGACTTTCAGCTTGTTTTGTCACCGTTGCCGGCCGCCATTGCTTATGATCAACAAACTGTATGTTGCCTTAAATGGAAGTAACGTAGCATTGTCTGTGCACATGTTAGTGTATGTGTCTGTATGTTCACATGTCTTCAAACTGCCATTCAAACCTTCACTGAGGGAAGCCCATTTCTCAAATAACATCAGGTATATTGTTGTAACCCTGTCCATTTAGGAAAGTTAGGGTCATGGCTATCAATCTCTGCCTGGTGTCCCGTCTCCTCAGACCTTTTAGCATCCATTCAACCATCCATCTTCTTCCTGTTATCCAATTCAGGGTCACAGAGGCTGGAGCTTATCCCTACTGTCATAGGGTGTGAGGCTGGGTAGCCCTTGGACAGATCTCCAGGCTGACTCAGAGGGAGACACAACCATTCTCCCATTTACACATTCAGACCAATTATAATCACCAATATGTCTGTGAAGGTTCTCAGTCATCCAGGTCATCGTAGTCAAAGGAGCTTGCAAAGAAAAGTGTCTGGACTTCTTTAAGTTGCTTGAAGACGTTTCACCTCTCATCCGAGAAGCTTCTTCAGTTCTAAGGTCAAATGGTGGGGAGTCCCAGATTTAAACGGGGGGATACTCCCACTCGGTTTAAATCTGGGACTCCCCACCATTTGACCTTAGAACTGAAGAAGCTTCTCGGATGAGAGGTGAAACATCTTCAAGCAACTTAAAGAAGTCCAGACGCTTTTCTTTGCAAGCTCCTTTGACTATAATCACCAATAAACCCAACAATATGCCTTGGGCAGATACAGGCAAACAACATACAAACTGCTCACAGAAAGGCCCCAGCTGTCCAGCAGATTCAAATCCAGGACCTTCATCTTCTGAGACTACCACAATGCAGCTGCAGCTGAAAAGAAAGCTGAGTGCAGTCCACTAACCTTTCACATTAAAAGCACATTTAACCCAGTTTTAGCCCGGTCCAGCTTGTACCAGTTACACTTTAGTCAGTCTAAAGTGCTGCACTACTACTGTCACTGGGACTCCGCATCTACTCTAGGAGGTGCACACACAACCCTTAAGAACGGACACCAACGAAACCTGAGAATTGCTGCTAACCATGTCAGTCTCTTTATAAAAGTAGCGAACCGATCTTCTGATGGTTGCTTCAAGCAGGAAAACTCACCATGTCACAAACTGACAAAAAGTTCCCTGCACTCAAATGATCTCCACAGTCACAGATCTCAATCCAGCTGGATATTTGCAAGGTGCACTGAATAAAGTGGCCGGTGGGTGAAGATGTATGATTCAGTATGCCTTTCTATTAAAAGATATGTTGTTACACCAAATTCAGCATTTTGAAGTGTTACACAAACATCCTCTTTTAAATTCATCTCAAAGTCCTTTATTTTTTCATTAAAGGAAATTAGTGTGTTGAACATCTGGATTTTCAAACTATTTCCTTACAGTTTCCAGATTTTTAATTTTTTTTTAAAATAATAACAGCAAATTTTAAAAAACAACAGAACAACAATATGGCCTAGACTCAAAAGGTAGAACACTTTTTTTTTTTAAAAAAAAAGGAAAAAATAAATCAGGAATAAAGATTTTTTTTCTAAACCACCTTTAGGAAATGTCCCTTTGCCTCCTCAACAACATTAAAATTGAATTTTACTCTGTTGGTTCCTGGCCTTGATCTTCACCTGCCTGACCCTTTCTCTAGTCCTTTTGCCACGCTGAGTGAAATGGTTGCCAGCTGTGTTTCAAATGCAATGTCTCCCATGTAAAAAGTAAATTCAGTTTTGCAGTCGAATCATTAACTTTGGAAACTTTCATTTTTCTGATATTTAAGTGTGATAAAATCCTTGCACGATGTGGACTAGAAATCATTCAACCACACGATTTCATGCAGGCAGCAATGGCATTTAATTGAAGATGCATTTAGAAAATAAAGAGCGTGTAAATGTACATGCTGACATAGAAATTACTATAAAAATATGCAGTATGTACTTGATGATACAGGCTCGCCTATATAGCACGTAGTCATTTTTAACTGTTGGTGATTTGATTCCTCTTCTTATCGGCGCAAAATTGCATGCAGTTATATTTTACTTTTCCATCTCCAGCTGTTAAAACTGTCACAGCCTTTGTGTTTGTATGTGTGCGTTACTGTTAAAGTTAGACAAAAACACAGTGTTTGTCAGATCAGAGAATGAGCGTGATCACACTTTTTCAAGAAATAATAGAACAAAACCCAGTCCGCCTTGTGGAGCAGCAACTCGAGAGCTCACTGAGAGTTTTTGCTCCCCAGCTAAAAGCTCACACAATTGATGAGTCAGCCATGATACAGAAATAGGGACTGTTTCACATCTTTCTTTTCGCTCTTTGTGTCACGCGTCTTGGAGACATGCTCCGCATGTTGCACGGGAGACGCGAACTGAGTCACTGTCATCACAATAGGGAATGTAGAGGCTTCATTATTTGCAATGCACATTTCACTGTAGAGATGCTTTTAAGCCTGACAGCCTTGTTTCTTAACTTTGTTTGTACAGTAGGAGCAATCAGCACTCTGCAGTTTCCTCTGCAGTATATGGAGTGTAATTTAGCTGGAATAACATGCTACAGTATTATGTAGTGAAGATGGAGATGGATGGAGCGAAGAGCAGTCAGTAAATGTAATGTGCATCACTGTGGTTTGAAGACAGGATTTTCTCTGAACAGGACAGCTGAGAGGACGTGGAATAGAATGAGCAATATACAGTCCTGTGCAAAAGACTCACCCTTCATTTCTTTATATTTTGTTTCCAAGAAGGCAGACTTTTTTAAATTAAAGCCAGAGTTTTCCTTTGGCTGCTTTTTTCACTCTTTTTCAGTCCAGTCCTTGTACCTGACCATTTACAGACTAATTGAATTTTATGTTCATCGAGACCTTTAGCTCTGATCTGACATAACAGACAACTTAACAAAGTATCTTTATGTAACTTTAGGCATGTCGTTACTAGCAGCCGTTCCCATAAACGCATAATTTGTTCTCATTTCTCTAATTACATCTACAAATTATGCCAAATTACACAAGAACTGGACTGAAAATGAGGGGCAACAGTGAACGATAAACCTTAATGTGAAGTTTTTGGTTCAAATTATCATCAGTAAGAACAGAGGAGTTCAGAAGAGAGGCTCATCAGTGAGTGTACACAGCCATCTGTCAGATATTGTGGAGGCTCTGTCATGGTTTTGGGCTGGATTTTATCACAATTGATGGAATTATAAACTCAGAAAGGTACCATTATAGTTTGACCCATATTATCTGGAAAGCATTTGATTGGTAACAGCTTAATTTTCAGCTCGACAAAGATCCCAAACACACAGCTAGTGAAGTAAAAGCTTACATGGATAGAAAAAAACAGACAGTGGAATACTTTCAGTCATGGATTGGCCTCCCCGGAGCCCATACCTCAACATTATTGAAGCACTGTGGAATTAAAATACCTTTCCATTGATGTTTCTTAAAGAAAACAGGGTGACTGAGCTCATTATGGCAAAGGATACTTTAGTTTGCATTGTATTACGTAACCTTGCAAATGTAATGAAACCTGTATGGTAGTACATAAAAAGTATGCTCATTATTGGAAAAGTAATAGTAATGCCAGATTTTGTGATCATAATAATAATTAGACTATAATGAGAAAGTCTATTTTTGCAATGACTTGTTTTCTTTTCTTTTTTCAGCTTTTCCAAGAAAACTATTGAAGGAAAAAATCTAAACATATTAGATCCGCTATAAATCATAAAGGCAAAATGCAACTAATAACATTAAAGGGCCAAATGTGCTATTTTCTGAGAGTGGCGGCATTTCGATTTTCAATTAAAGTCACCTTTCCAACATGACCTTATTGATGAGACTCTAGCATCACATAACAGCTGCAGGGAGAGAGACTGAAAGAGGGCTTCCCAAGAGAGATAACTGGATATGCCTATTCTCTAAACTGCCTCTTAAATTTTGAATATACTGTACACGTACCAAACACTATAGTACAAATACGTCTTGAACATGTGTCGACATAAACAGAGCTTTAGTTTAACTGCCTTTCAGTCTTTGAAAGAAGACAGCATGCACCACAGTAAATAACCAACATTACTGTATTAAACTGGTCTTTTCAATTTCCCTTTTTCTTGTTGATATTTCTGCAGTGTCTATATGGTAGTTCACTGACTGTCTATTTTGTCTGTCTCCCTCTTTATACCAGCATTGCTGTTCTTTCATCTTACAACCTGTCATCTGTGCCATTCCTAATTAGAACAGTTAATTATACACTATTTCCAGGGACCAAACTGATTTGATCTGCACTGACCTCGCATTATTTGTGTCAAAAGACATGAGCAGAAAATCAATTTTCCGTGCAGCCTTTCTGCTCCTTCAGCCTCAAAAATTTCTGTTTTCTTCTGAGTTTAAACTTGGAAATGTAACATCAAACGCTGCTCTGTGAACAAGCACTTGTGTATCCATGCATAATGCAGCCACATTGAAAACACAGTTATTACTATTTGCCATGCTGACTTGCAGTCAGGCATAACGCAGGTTGACAAACAGCATCTGTACAGATATCAGCCTTAAACAAGACAGCGAAGCTCCTTTGTAACATGGGAGTATACAGAATATACAGTATATGCACTCACGTGAGGAGAATACACGAACATTTGTTCTGTGTGTGTGTGTTCAGTTGTTTTTTTCCCTATACAGCATTACTCGTGAGCACCAAATGGACTCATAGGTATCATCAGTACCTCAGTCACCTTGCAACAGAAGACAGAAGCCTATTGATTTGTGGGTGAAGCAATTATATGGCTTTGATAGGCTCCTTTCTGACTTACCACACATGTTGGCATGTATATGCACAACAGAGCAACTGAGACATTTTTAGAAACGGGCTATGCTATTGGTGCCTTGTTTCTTTTGTAGAAAACAAGATAGAAGATAATCTGCATGATACCACAATAGATTAGCAGTCTCACTTGCAGTTTAATTAGTATTGATCGTGGGATTTTTCTTTGTTAGCAGTGGTTAAATAAAAATCTATCAAAGAGATACTAGTGAGGTTCAAATTTTGTGTAAAGCAGCCACAATCAGTATCATTGATGATGACAAAGAGTACTGTTAACCTTACAGCACACAATGTTATTGGATGGGCATTAATAGGACCAGAGGTATAATGAATCTTTGAACATCTGCATAAGTGCTTGTACTGAAGTACAGATTTAAATTAAAATGGAGAACTTTGGTGACATGCTGGTGAGGTGGTTAGCACTGTTGCCTCAGAGCACAGAGGTATTTGGTTTGGGTGTGTGTGTGTTTCATGTACGTGTGTGGGCTTGTCAAAGCACATCGAAGTATCCTCGCCCAAGATACTGAACCCACAGTTACCCCAATGCATCAGTGTGAGGGAGCACTTGTGTGAATGTGTGTATGATTAAGTGAATGGTGCTTGTACTAAAAAGCACTTTGAACGTTTAGTTAGAGTAGGAAGGCGCTGTATAAGTGGCAGTCCATTTGCCATCTACAATGGCTGCTTAATAATTTGTAAGTATGTATTCATACATGAAAATATACAGTATAAACCTGCATAAGGCTGAGAGTTAAGTCATCAGCAGGATGATCATGTGATCATATAGCCATATCTGTCTGGTTACAATAAGAATGAGTTCAAATATGACTATGAATAATATTATATAAGTATTTGATGAGAAGTCAGACCCTGCCTTTCACATTAAAAACTCATTCTGCCTTGAGACAGACTGAATGATCTGATGAATGCATGATGAGAAGGAAAGAGGGGGCAAAGGAGCTAGTGCTGGCTCATCATCTACTCTGGTTTTAGTATGCGTAAAGAAAGAAGAGGAAGTGGTTGAACATTTGAACTGCCTGGAAAAAGTCTGCTTCCCGTCTGCTGTGACCTCTGGTGAAACCTGCAGCGAGGCTATAAAATCAAACTTGATTCACTGCATGGAAACCTGCAATAAGTAGTGAGTGTTTGTGTAATGAAGCAAAGGATGACACCAAATTAGACTTTAGACTTTAAAAACGAATGTACTGTCACTTCTTCCCACTTATGTTGGCTAACCTTGTTGAGCACTTAATGCTTCAATAAGTCTACATCAGAGTCATTAGGATGCTTCATCATATGTCTTTTTAGCTTGACTGGACTATTAAAACATCTGATTAAAGCTTAAGCAAGCTCTTCTCATTAGTCTGAAAAGGCACCTCGTTAATTATGTTGTCATTATATCCTTTGCATGAAAGAGATTTTAGCTCATGTGACACAAAGGCACAACCTGAAAGGACGTTATTGTGAATCGTTAATTGGTATTGACTTTACAAAGTGACACGTTTCCCATTTGGTCATTAAACTCATTGAAAGTGTCATGAACCAAGGTTCACGCACATAGCGGGGACCCAAAAGCAGACTCAGTACAAATCTTCTGGAACTATGTACAGGTTTATTGGTTTAACAGAAAAGATCAGGAACAACGAGGGGAGACAAAGATCTAACTTAACGTCGAGGAAATCAGGAACAGAAATGCCCTGGGAAAATGTAATTGGGACCGTCGGAAGAACCAGAGTCAGACAGTGGGATTGGAGGGGAGGGTGTCCGTGGGAGAAAATCCAAGGAGGCAGGGACGGAAACTGAAGGTATTCTCTGGCATACAAACAGGCAGGTGGCAGGCTTCAAACGCTGGACGGTGACCACTAAGGGGTGACTATCGGTCTGGCGTGGAGCAGCCGTCCACACTGGGAGAAGTAGTCCTCCAGTAATTGCCTGGAATGGAATGCAGGTGCGATGGTGACGGCCCAACCTGAGGGCGTGGCCACCAGGGCAACCCGAACACTCCCTGGATACTGAGCCACAGACCATAACAGAAATTTACCTTTAGCCACTGAAACTCCTAGGCACATTTCAGTATTCACCGCTTCATTGGGGTTTGATTGTTTCTAAATGAAATCAAGCATCATCAGTTTTGTCAGGTGCACAGAATTTTTAGGATATAGTGTCCGTATACCAACACAGCAGATTTTAAATCGAACAATCAATATGTGACTGAAGTGCAGCTTTAATTCAAGGAGTTTTAGGGGGGAAAGATTGCGGTTAGCTTTGGGTCATTATTCACTCACACTGCGTTGTGCTGTCCAGTCAGTTTTTCAGCATTTGGCTGAATCTGAGCAGTGTAGCCCAAGACACTTCAGAGTTCATCCAGCTACTTCTAACAGCAGTCACATCATCAATATAAACTACTGACCTGGTTCCACTGATAGCTATACAGGCCCACACCATATCATTACTCCCTCCATCTTTGACAGATAATTCTTCTCTCCTTCTCCATACATTTCTTTCCCCATCATTTGAGTCGAAGCTAATCTTGCTTTTATAAATATATCTGGAAAACTCTGATCTCACCTTCCTGGTCTTGAGTGTAACCGGTGGTTTGCACCTTGTTGTAAACACTCAGCATTTCTATTCACGAAGGCGTCTCCTGATTGTAGACTTTAACAATGACAGTCCTGCCTCCTCAAAAATATTCTTGACTTGGTTTGATGTTAGATGCTGCTTATCTTAACTTTTGGAAATAATTCTGTCATCATCCACTTCAGTTGTCTTTTATTGTCTTTTAGGCCTTTTTGGTGTTGCTCAGCTGTTAAGTGAATTCATTTTTTAAGAAAGAACCAGATTGTTGAATTGTTACATCTAAAGAAATGGTTTTTTTCTGATAGGTTTATTTTGTTTTTTTCTGATTATTGATGAGCAAACTGCCTCGCATTGACAACTCTTTGGGCCTCATATTTAATTTTGCATCAAAATTACAGTGACTCAACATCAGGTGTTTTCTGTTACATTTTTCATGGACTAATGAGCCGCAAAAAAGAGTGTTAGTCACGTTTGTAGTTAATTTTGAGTGTCTGAAAATGGGGGACTGTGAATAAAAAGGGCTTTAAATTTTAATAATAATTTTTGTACCACTGAATTAAACCTGAAAGTGTGAACTTCAGTCACATAGTCAAGACAGCCTAAGCAATAAAATCCCATATTTGAGTTTAAATTTAGGACATGTTTGCACACTGCACTCAAATAGCACTGTAGAAAAAGTATTTTTTTACATGTGTGTATGTGCTGGTCACGCCATGCCTCTCTTGCCCATGTGTTTACACTGGCACATGATCCATGTTCAGTGATACTGTCAGTGTCCTTCCATGGTTCCCGGCACCCATATAAGAGGAACTGACTGGCTAATGGGTTTTGACAGGGCAGAAAATTGATCAAGTGGCTGATCAAAAGCTCACTGCTAGAAGGCTGTTGAATGACAATTTGGGGTGATGGTGAGTGTGTCAAATTAGAGCTTTATCAAGGCTGAGGCACAGTGTGGTGCTCCCTATCCAAAGCTCATTACCAATGAGTGATGTCTGAAATATAATTTTTTCCAGCAGGATTGTACAGTAAGAGGGAAAAAACTGATTTTATGAGAATGATAGCATAGCAGTGACCATACGCTCTGACGTCTAGGTGGAGAAGCTAAGCCATGAAACTCAATGTTGGTAAGTAAAAGTAAAAAGTAAAAGTAAGTAAGTAAGTAAAATTTTATTTATATAGCACATTTCTAGATAAGAGATCACAAAGTGCTTTACAAGGTATAGACACAGATTAAAAAGACGAAGTACAGTCAAAAGTTAACAATATGCAATTTTAAAAAGATGTGTTTTTAGCTGTTTTTTAAAAGTAATCAGTGAATCAGCAGATCTTAAGTTCTGAGGAAGAGAATTCCACAGTCTGGCGGCCACAGTAGCAAAAGCTCGATCACCCCTAGTTTTCAGTCTCGTATACTTAATAACAAGTAGGCCCTGACCACAAGACCTCAGAGACCTACTAGGGGCATAGGGCTGTAAGAGTTCAATGATGTATGATGGTGCTTGTTCTTGAAGAGCCTTAAATGTGAGAACCAGAATCTTAAAGTGGACTCTGAATTCGACAGGGAGCCAGTGTAACTGTATAAGCAGCGGTGTTATATGTGAGTATTTCGATGTTTTCGTCAGAAGCCTTGCTGCAGCATTTTGGACAGTCTGCAGACGCTCCAGGGAACTCTTGTTTAGACATGTAAACAGTGAATTGCAATAGTCCAGTCGTGATGAAATAAAAGCATGAATAACAATCTCCAGTTCAGTATGAGCTATTATGGGGCTCAATTTAGAAATATTTCTTAAATGATAAAAGCAAGACCGAACCAGAGATTTGACGTGAGTATCCAATGTAAGAGCAGGATCGAAGGTTATCCCTAGGTTCCTGATAGATGGTTTCACAAACGTTGAAAGGGGACCAAGAGCATTCATTATGCTGGGTACATGTCTGTCTGGAGCACATAACAGGACTTCAGTTTTATTTTCATTTGGTGTAACAAACTGTTTCAGCTTATCATATGTAAGTCATTTTTAGGTTATTTAATAGAAAAAAATTATTTTTGTATTCATAAATATCCATTCATTAGTGTGTAATTTCTACAAATTGCTGTATTTTCATAAACTATTACAAGTATGTAGGGGTGAGCGCCAGTTTGTGGTAGCCAACACGTTACCCCACCATCTTTAAGACAGTGGCCAAGGTGGACGTCGCTGTTTCACCTAATCGTGTTTTTGTATATGGCTAGAAATTTGGCTTTCGATATTGGCACACTTATTCTAATCAGATTAGACATGTTACCGTAGCATCTCCAAACAACTGACAATGAGCAAGCTGAACAACAACAGCTGGTTTTAACTTATAAGTTAGCATTATGCCTCCTTAACTAACACTGGCTAACAGGGGCTAACAGCAGGTAACACAGTCTAATAGCAGCTAATACAGGCTAGCAGGAGCTAAAGGCAGCAAAAACAGCAGCACTTACTGTCAGAAAGGTTCAGGATATTCTCAACAGCTCATGCCATTATTGTTGTTATCAGACAGAAGTTCCTCCAGACTAAACAGACGTGGACACCAGGTGAAGTAAACGGGGAGCTAACAGCCTGATTAGCCAGCAAAAGTCTCCACAGCGTGTCCAGAGTCTTTTTGCTATCTGAATACACTCATTACAGAATACCACAAAATATGTATACACACATAGATTATAGATATTATTTGAATATGTTAAAATAGAGTGCATATTATAAAATGTATTTTTTTTTACAGTAGTAAACATGGCAGCCATTGCTATTGTGGGGTACAGTCTAAATTTAATGTTTTTGAACTCTCTCGGGTGATGTCTTGCAGGCAGTGTTGGGAAGGTTACTTTTAAAATGTATTCCATTACAGAATACAGAATACATGCCCCAAAATGTATTCTGTAACGTATTCCGTTACGTTACTCAATGACAGTAACGTATTCTGAATACTTTGGATTACTTAATATATTATCATGCTTTTTACAACAACGTGAATGTACTATTGCTGTGTGATTTATTACTATTACTGAAGGTCCGCGTCTCCGAACTGTAGTAAAGGGACCTCTGACTAATACGGCGGGTCCCTGTCGGCTCATAGCCGAAAAATAGCTTTACTTTGTTGTCTGGGTCAACTTTTCTTGCGAGAGACAGAGAGAGGCGTTGAAAGACTGCTCCAACGGAACTTATTGTTTTCGGAGGAAAACACGAACACTGTGTACAGTCGAGTCTTAATCGCTTACTTACAGCTGGGCTCGTCAGGCACTCTTCTCGGCTGCAGTGGTTATTATTATATTTACATGCTTCCAGCTCCCGTTTTTGCTCGATGACAACTCGTACCTTTCCACTCCCCTTTTTCTCCCTCCTCGCGCTCACAGACACATAACGTGTATGGCAGTCCATTCTCCCTGCAGCACGGACTATACTGCCCATGATGCTGCATTCTTTAGAGCTATGCTTGTAGCATTCTGCCTGTTAGCTTAGCACAACAACAACAACAACAACAACAAAAAGGCGCTCTCTCACCCAGGAAACACACAGTCGCAGAGAGAGAGAGAGCGTCGCCCTGTAACCATGGCAACCGTAACGCTGCCGCCTGGAACAACAGAACGTAGCTGTCAAACAAAACCCAAACAGTCCTGACCCGCGACAAAATGAAACAGGAAAGTACCGCAGTGTAATCCATTTATTTCAACAAAGTAACTGTATTCTGAATACCACCTTTTTAAACGGTAACTGTAACGGAATACAGTTACTCATATTTTGTATTTTAAATACGTAACGGCGGTACATGTATTCCGTTACTCCCCAACACTGCTTGCAGGTAACCAAAACATTTATTTATTTATTCTACAGTTTATTCTACAGGGGCCACCACATGATCACTCATCCCATTTTCCTCCTTTTTAAAAACAGTGTGCCTGACATTACTCACATTTTTTCTGGGAGTCTGGGAGTTTACTTGTTAGGTATTTTGATACCATAGTAGCATTTACAGGATATTGTTTTATACAGGAAAACTGTTACTCAATAAGGCCCAACTACTAGTTGTTTTTCTCTTTCTCTGTGACCCAAGAATTAATGTGTAGGACTCACAAGCTGGTACCCCAAGGTCGAAAACACCACAGAGATGAGACCACTTCCTTACTCCCATCCTCCCTTTTTCTTTATCTCCTGGAAAAGGCTCGTTAAAGGCTAGGTGGTTTGTTTCAGAATTCACTAATGAAAGAACTCTGTATTTTATGTCTAGGAGTGTATTTTGCTGGGATGATCATAAATTGTAGCTGAGCTGATAAACTACACACAGGATACTTCTTTGTTCACAAGGCAGGAAGACGTTTCCTTATTTGGTCTGTATCGGTTTGAACTGGGAAAGCTGACACACGAACCTTTTTTCATCTATATAAACTGCTGTGTATCAAATAAACCTTTGAGTCGATTGGGAAGACAACCTGAAGCAGTCTGTGTTTCCTTGTTCTCCCAAGCTGCTCCCGACGTCGTAACTAACCCAGCTGAATGGCATACCTGAGTGTTACTTTGAATAATTAGGAGTCTTATAAGGAAAGGACAAACTCTGCTTATCGCTCACGCCACGGAGGAAACCCGGGAAGGCAATTTCCTTCAATTTTGGTGTCAGAAGTGGGATCCTGACAGAAGGTAAATATGTGTCTTTCATATTTATATAGAGACCATATTATACCTCTCTCAGTGATCGATCCATAAAAAAACGGGATATGCTGACGAAGTTTCACTTAGTGATCCAGAGAGATACACTGACTGACTTCCTCAGTCCCCGAATCCATAAAAAAAACGGGATATGCTGACGAAGTTTCACTTAGTGATCCAGAGAGATACACTGACTGACTTCCTCAGTCCCCGAATAAAGTAAATTAACCCTTGTGTGGTGTTGGTGGACACAGGAAGTTGCCTGTTGTCTTGAATATTTTAATTTTGTTTAAAAAATAATAATAATAATAATAATTAATTGTTTAATTAAACGTACGTTAAAAAGTGAGAAGTTGCTCACTCAGAAAAAGTGACACAGAAAGTTGCCTGTTGTCTTAAATACTTCTCGTTAAGTGAGAAGTTGCTCATCAAAGAGTGACACAGGGAGTTGCCTGTTATCTTGAAACGTACGTTAAAAAGTGAGAAGTTGCTCACTCACAGAAAGCTAGTAAATAATTAAATTTAATTTTGTTAAAAAAAAAAAAAACGAAAGAAAACTGAAAACGGGTCTCACAGACCCGATTACCATACAAGGGTTAAAAGCAGTAAATTAAAAGCAGAAAGACACAGGAAGTTGCCTGTTGTTTTACGAGAAGTTGCTCGTTAAGCGAGAAGTTGCTCGCTAAGTGAGAGTTGCTCACACAAACAAAAAATTGCTAGCAATAAATTTAAAGTGACCTCAGCTGTGCCGCAGCGAAAATACTAACATAAATCCTCCTAGCGTGTAAACCCCTCTGGAAATCACTGAACATGGGTCAGAATTATTCAAAGACCACAGACAGGTCCGATAAAAAAATCTAAAGTACCTGTAAAACCAAAAATTAATAAAATACAAAATAAAGTCTCAAATAACGGCTCAGTACAACTCCCATTTCCGGTTACGTGTAACCTACGTCCACGAATCGGTGAAGACGTCCATGATCACGTATCCAGAACATGCGGGAGTGCTTATGTGACTGACTTTGTTTACAACTTAAGAAGTTCAATGCATTCTAATTTCTTTTCGGAGCCTTATCCCGAACGATTATCGCCAGAAAACAGGTCAGTAGAAATGTTGAATATCATTTGTGATAAGAAAAGTAGTCTGCTTAAAAAGTCCTGTAGAAAATATATGATAGAATGCCGCGACGTGATGCATCAAATGTTACCGCTATGGACAAAAGGAGGGTAAATAATGACAAAGTCGCCGATTTCTTTAAGAATCTAAAGAAATTCCTGCTAACAATGTCCAGAGACAAAATTGACTTAAATGCAGTAACTATGTGTAAACAGAAGCCTGATGAATCTATCCTAGTATTCATAAAACGCTTTATGCACTGTTGGACAAGCTAGAGGTGCAAATTTAGCTCAGTTTTCCAGCAGCCGCAGACACCCAGAGCAAAAATGAATTTGTGTATTTAATTTAACATAAAGGGTGAAATGTTTGCTGACACTGATAACAGCTTATGTTTTCTCTGCCCTATGTACCGACATGATGGAGAAGGAACATCCTCTGTGTCAGCTGGACCCTCAGCAGAGAATGAACTCAACATCCTTTTTGTCCGGTACTCTATGTCACACACTGTGCCAAAAAAAAACGTGTACAGACGCCACTAACAGGTAATCCCATGACTGGGAGCCACACTTTTGTTTCTCTCACACTGTTCAACAACATGATAACTGCTCACACAAGTGAAGGTCAAACAGTGATTTTGTCACATAACTCAGACATAGGTTATGATATAACTACACCATGTCGTCACATAGATCTAACCTACCCTATCGACTGTACTATTTCTGCAGTTACATTGCCAGCTGAATACCAGAATATGACATTATGGTCAAAAAGTGAGAATGATATAGGATTTATTGACTGTACACTTTATCACGTACACCTATTAAAACACAACAAGCAGTATATGTCAAGCAGCATCCCATTTCCACGGAAAAAGCCGCAGTCCTAGATGTCATGATAGGAGATTTATTGACTACAGGAGTAATAAAGCCCACACTCCTGTCAATCCTGTGCCAAAGCCTAACAAACCTGGCGTATGGCGTTTCATACAAGACTTAAGGCAAATTAATGCAGTCAACATTCCTCTGCCACCTCTCGTTTCAGATGTTCACAGCATATTGACATGCATTGCATACACATTTTACCGTGGTGGATTTATGCTCCACTCCTTTTTCTCAGTACCTGTGACACACAGCCGTTATTTGCATTCACACATAGAAATAAGCAGTACACTTGGACTCGTTTGCCCCAAGGCATGATAGACAGCTCTGCTGCTTTCTCAATGGTGCTTCACTCCTCCAGGGCCGCACCCTGATCCACATGTGGATGACCTCCTCCTCTGTGCTGAAAGTGAAAAAACTATGTCAAACTGCTACACACATGCTTCTCCAGCACCTCCAAAAGACTGGCCACAAAGCATCAGCAAAGAAAATGCAGTACTGTCAGACTTGTGTTCAATATTTGGGATTCACACTGTCTCACGGAAAACGTTCCATGACTGCAGACAGGGTCAAAGCTGTGACCTCCGTCCCTCGTCCCACTACACAGAAGGACATGTCGTCCTTCTTAGGCATGGTGAACTATTGCAGACAGTGGATACCAGACTGTTCTTTTCATGACCACATTCTGCGTGAATGCTGCAAAAAAGACAAGCCTCCTCGAATACTGTGATCCACAGAAATGACTGTCTCTTTCAATGCATTAAAGGGAGTGCTGACCTCCGCCACTCAAAGGTGCTGCCTGAATTGTTCAGGAATGCCGGCCTGCCTGAGGGCAGTAGTAGCTTGCTCTATCATGATAAGGGACTGCGAGAAGCTCACACTCTCACATGACACTATTCTACACACCAATCACCAGGTCACGACCATTCTAGCAAACATAACTACACAACACATGCAAATCTCACTATAAAAGCGAGCAGCACACCTGATTCGCCAGCACATTTATTGATCCTATGCTGTGTTCTTCTGACCGACAGGATGGCTCAGACAGGCTTGATGATCATGACTGCATGACACGTATACAGGAATCCACAGCACCACGTCCAGATTTAGAGCAAACACCTATCTCAGACTCAGCCACGGTTTATGTGGACGGGTCCTGTTCAAGGCCGAATGACAACTCATTTCTTTGTGGCTATTCAGTGGTGACATTGCCTGACATCATACTAGAGGCTCACTCATTACCATTTCACTCAGCACAAAAAGCAGAGCTCATGGCTTTAATACGCGCCTGTGAGCTACATTTGGATAAGCATGTGACAATTTACGCACACAGCCGCTATGCATTTGGCGTTGTGCATGACTTTGGCACATTGTGGAGACAGAGAGGATTTAGATCTGCTGATGGAAAATAAATTGCTGAATTCTGATTTTGTTCAAAGACTTTTTCAGGCTATACAGCTGCCATCGGCCGTTGCAGTTGTAAAAACGAAAGGACACAGTACAGCTGACACAGACGAAGCAACAGGTAATGCTTTAGCAGACGTGACAGCCAAGGCTGCAGCTGCATCACAGCTCCCACCTCCGCAGGAAGTATTATCTGTGCCCCTACAGCTGCCACTTGTTACACTCCCAGACTATTTAGACACAAATGTTGATTTAAAATTCATACAAGAGCAAGCCTCTGCATGTGATTACACCTATTGGGAGAATAATGACTGTACCTTAGATGACAGAGATGGCCTATACAAAATCTTAAGGGTTTGATTGCCCTCCCATATTCCCTGATGCCAGTCCTTGCCCGACATTTTCACTGTGTGAGTCATGTCGGACAAAGAGGGGTAATAGGGGCAATAAAATCAAGATTTGTAATTGAGAAAACATCACACGCAGTAAAACGCATATTAGCAACCTGTCTAACATGTGCACGAACTAATGTAGGAAAATCAAAAGCGAAACATCAGCATTTACCACAACCAGATTTTCCATTTCATACATTACAAATTGATTTCACACATATGCCAGCACAAGGAAGCATCAAGTACTTACTGGTAATAGTGGATCAATTTAGTAAATGAGTAGAAGCTTATCCAACCTCAAAAGAAACTGCAGAAGTAGTCTGTCAAAAGTTGAGCAATGAAATAATACCCAGATTCGGAATACCTCACCAAATTAACAGTGATAGAGGACCTTCATTCACATCAGAAGTAATTCAAAAGTGTGCTAAAACTTTAATGACCTGGGTCAAATTACTTACTTAAGTCCTGTGTGAGATTAGAATGACTCAATCTGCAGTAACCAAATTATTTCCATTTGAAATAAGACTATTTCCAAGACCATGGTCAGCTTCCAGAGGGGCACCGCTAGTAGAAGGTGATGTATATTGCATTGTCCACTGATGTTCACAACCTGGTAGAAAAACTGAATAATAACTATCAGAAAGTTTGTCTCTCTCAGCTTTTCCCCTCCACAGTTCCACCAGTGGAGACAAGGAGACGCATGTTGGAGAAGCCACTAAAACCAAGGACACTCTGGGAGGCCGCGTTTTCCAGCCCCCAGGCTTTACTGGCAGTGACGAAGAACCAGCATCCTTACGGACGGACAACCTCAGTGGATTCATGCCAGCAGGGTTAAGACCAGCCCAATCGGACCATCTCAGGCGTCGGATCAAGCAGACGACATCTCCGGCGAGCCAGCGCCCGGAACTAGAGCAAATAAACACACGGGTAGATGACATCTCCGGCGAGCCAGCGCCAGGATCCAATTTACACACACACACAATCACTGATTAAGACACAACGTCTGAAAGAACAACAACAAGGTACTCAAACATCCAGCAGGAACAGAAAGCCAAAAGTACCACATGATGTCTAACCTGATAAAGCTAGACTCATTTCATCCTGATAATGGAGAAAATGAAATGCCCATTGTCATCATACGACGCTTATTCAATGTCTCTCGAACCTGGGACCAGGCCAGGAGACGACTGAAGAACTGTTTTTCTTATATACTTTTTTATATATTTAGGTTATTAATCATATCTATCGCATTAACCTTAGGATTTCTCTTTGCTATTTTGTATTGTAGACTGCAACCATGTTCACATTTCTGCAGGTCATATTTTGCTGACTATACCTCATGCTCCATTTTGCAAGACACCTACTTAATGCACTCCTCACGCTCCCTAAAATCAGTAAATAGCAACATAGACGCCACTAATAAACCATCTTATGCACCCTCTAGAACAGGAGCTAACGCCTGGTATGAAAATGCCAGAACAGCCGCTCGTGATTTAGGAAACAGTAACTGTTATGTCTGTTCAAAGGCTAATCCAGAACAGGTAATAGTAGGATACCCCATATCCGGTTTCCCCCTCACTGAGGGACTAGAGAAAATCAGCGGAAATAATGCTCTCTTTAAAGACGCTTTACAGTTGACTCTGAGCCCTCTCGACTGCCTACTTAGACACACACACACACCAACTAACCCTGAGACTCCATTAGGCGAATTATTGAAGTTATCTAATGACACCGCAGGGACCTGCGCCCCAATGAAACGCCCTAAGAATAGGTTAAAGCCCTCACTGCCCTTAGGACAGATCCCTCTCCATTTTAATACTAGTATGATATGTCTGCGCAGACTAAAGTTAACTGGCCCAGACACACACATAGATTATACAAAGGATAACTATACATTCTTCTCTGACTCCCCAGGTGCACGCTGTAATGAGACATGGCTAGCTGTCTCTATGGCTGAAGTTGTATCATATCTGGAGGAACACACACACAGTTCAAGTTCGAGCAGAGAATCGATCATTGTTCCCCCAGAGGGTGTCTTAAATGACACTGACTGGGGGGAGTTAGTTAAATCACACATGGTCACGCGCCTGACCAGACCAATCCCACATGCTTATTGGTTGTGCAATAATACCCTTAGATTAGCTTTACCTGTTAATTGGACCGGTACCTGTGGTCTAGTAACCGTTGATGTATGCTGTACTTTCATTCCCAATAATACCGCTCCTAACGGTTCATTCACACAAGCTATGAATAAACTTGAAGCATTGCAGATAGAACTAATTGCCAATACAGGTCACGGTCAGTGGCTACATAAGTGGCTACAGGACACGTTTGGAAGATGGAAGGAACTAATTGTAGCCTTTGTAACCGTTGCAGCATGTTTTTGATGATTATTGTCTGTTGTGTGGTACCCTGTGTACGTTCAATGATAACCCGTATAGCTACTAGTACAGCTACTTCAATGTATTTGCAATTGGCACAAATTGACCCAGATTATGTGTCAGATGTTACCAATGATGTTCCTGATGTGTATATTGAACATTAGGTTGTGAACTATTACATTTTATGATTTGCTTTTTATATTATGTTATTACATTTGTGATTTTTCCTTTCTATTTGAGTTATTATTTTTAAAAATAATAAAAGAGGGGAACTGTTAGGTATTTTGATACCATAGTAGCATTTACAGGATATTGTTTTATACAGGAAAACTGTTACTCAATAAGGCCCAACTACTAGTTGTTTTTCTCTTTCTCTGTGACCCAAGAATTAATGTGTAGGACTCACAAGCTGGTACCCCAAGGTCGAAAACACCACAGAGATGAGACCACTTCCTTACTCCCATCCTCCCTTTTTCTTTATCTCCTGGAAAAGGCTCGTTAAAGGCTAGGTGGTTTGTTTCAGAATTCACTAATGAAAGAACTCTGTATTTTATGTCTAGGAGTGTATTTTGCTGGGATGATCATAAATTGTAGCTGAGCTGATAAACTACACACAGGATACTTCTTTGTTCACAAGGCAGGAAGACGTTTCCTTATTTGGTCTGTATCGGTTTGAACTGGGAAAGCTGACACACGAACCTTTTTTCATCTATATAAACTGCTGTGTATCAAATAAACCTTTGAGTCGATTGGGAAGACAACCTGAAGCAGTCTGTGTTTCCTTGTTCTCCCAAGCTGCTCCCGACGTCGTAACTAACCCAGCTGAATGGCATACCTGAGTGTTACTTTGAATAATTAGGAGTCTTATAAGGAAAGGACAAACTCTGCTTATCGCTCACGCCACGGAGGAAACCCGGGAAGGCAATTTCCTTCATTACTGATTAATGTTTTTACTGTAGGTTGATGTCTAAAAGTTAGATCATGCGCCTCTTCTGCACAGGCAATCTGGCAAGCTTGTTTTAGCTCCTTATATCAGTACATTTATTCTTACTGTATGGAATTATGTCTTTGGCTTTCCTCAACAACTAATCTCGGTATCCTGCTTTGGGAAAGTAATAAAGCTCAGAGATGTCTTCATATTTTTTTTTCTTGTATCATCATAACTCATAAAATGAGCTCCCAAAAACGATACATGCTCATTGTCTTTACGATTTGTGTACCCAGAATGATTCATAGATGTTATTGGAGATACAGATGTGACATAACACAAAATCATTTAGTGGATTAACTAAAGCCTCAGGGCTTGCCAACAGCCTACTTGTCAGTGTTTTTGTTACTTAGGTACATAAATTTGCAATTTTATGGATTTAGACAATTTAATAACATGTGCACTCTTGTGTCTTAGTGCTTAGTAATGCAGGGATGTCACGTTTCTGAAGACTTTATTCAGCTGCCTTTTGCTGAATCAGACACACACACGCTCCCAAAGCTTGCTATTATGTAGTGTTTCTCTCATTTTGTATCCTTCTTAACAAAGCTTAGCATATTAAAGTATGGTTACCAATCTGTTTTTTCACCTATTGAGTTGGTAATGGCATGTTTTTGTTTTTTTGGATTTTTTTTTTTTGCCCATCCCGTTTGGTTCTTTTGCCATCAGAATTGTTGTCTAAAGGCAAAGAAAGATGCCCAACGGATTTACTTTACCAAATGGACCATCCCAGCCTTGCCGTAATGGTATATTTGATTCACCTTTGCTTTTATTGTTTATTTTATTTTCATTTGCTGAGCACGGGACAGACTTGACTGGGGGAAAGAAAAGGGAGAAAGAAAGAGGGAAAGAAAAAGAGCGGGGAAGAGGACCGGTGATAAAGGGCAAAAAACAAAAACCAACAAAACAAACAGACAAAAAATACATATATCAATCACCTGGATCACCTGTTGAGAACGAAAAAAAAAGAAAACAAGCAGAGAAAAAGAGAGCAATATAATAAACAACATCATCGCAATGATCTATGGGAATATAACAGTAAATACTAAATATTAAACATTATTGTGCAGTACGTAAGATCGACAGTGCACAGTGTGCTTTGAGGTAGCAGCCAAAAAGGGTGTAGTTTGTGTGTGTGAGCACCCGTGTGTACAGCTGTGAGCATGAGCGCGCTTATATTTAAAAGGTTCCTTCATGTAATGATCTGCTAGAGGGTGTGGGGAGCCACAGCCCCGTCCTCCAGGGCATGAAGCAGGTATGGAGGAGATCAAGGCTCCAGACATCCAGTGGCCCCAAGGAGACCAAGGAAGACCAACAAAGGGGCAGCTGCGCCACTATCCTGGAAAGAGCTGAGGAGAGCCCCAGATGAGGGGTCGCTCAGCAGCCGCGGAGCAGAAGCCAGGGGTCTTGCAGTGACGTGCCCGTGAGCTCCGCCGGCAGCCAGCTGTGCCAGAGTGACCGAGCCCCAGGCCGAGAGGCCGAGGGCACCCCACCCCCGAAGTGGCCCGAGTGAGCCCCAGGCTCCAGGCCCCGACAAAGCCACCAGGAGTGGGCCGGTGGGTACCTGGACGCCCATCCCCGGACACAAAGAACCACCAATGCACCGATGTCTGAGGGCGTCTGCCACTGGCAGGGGGAGTGGTGGGGGGAGATAGGCCTCCATACATGCATGTTTATTTTTCTAAATTCACTGACATGCCAAGGTGACCAGGGTTATGATGATTATTATAGATCGGCTAGCATGCCCACCTTTATATATGTAAAACATTACCAATATTGGTTGCTACATCAACATTATGATTGCTTTGGTTGCTAGCAGATTGCCATTGTTGCCTGTAGTTTGCATGGAAAACATCTTCATGCCTGCAAACACTTTCCCGCTACATGCCAAGCTGTAATAAAACTTGCAACGGAAATGGAGAACATCCGTCTTCAAAATACAAGCTGTGATTTACCGCTGCAAACAACACCTTTCAAAAGACAGATCTGCTAGCAACCAAAGAACTCATAACTAGGTTTCCAGTGCTGTACCGTTGACTTAGAGGAACCACTAGCCAACCAATAGGGGAAGAAATATTTTTCAGTGTTTACCATGGGATTGCTGACTGGTCTACAGGACTGTGGGACTTGCTCTTCAAGCATCTTCAACTGAGTATATCAAAGTTAGAGAGGCAAGGCTGAGATTGTTTGGATTTATCTGGGGGGATAGTTGATATATACTGGACAAGGGATGCTGATTATAGAGCTGCCAGGCAGGAGGAAATGAAGCAGAACACAGAGAAGATTTGTGGATGGCGTGAAGGAAGAAATGCAGAGGGTTAGTGTGATATAGCAGAATGCTAGGAATAGGTTGAGGCAAACCCTAAAGGGAGCAGCCGACAGAAGAAGAATTAATTCAGAATTCGAGATGAATGTTTTCCATGAGTGTTATAGCAGTGCTCGCCACTAAGCTACCAGGCTGGACAAAACTGATCAGGCTGCTCCAGAGGCAGAAAGGCAGATGAACAGAGAGGATAGTTGCTTGCTCATGATTTCACAAATTATTTCAGAAGCTTTCCCCATCTTTGCTCACCTAAAAATACGTGCCTGGTCTATTTTTGATAGAGCCATATCCTGTGTACATCAGAGGTTAACGTGATACTTTGGTGCTCAACTAAAGTTGATCGAGTATATTTTGCAAAGTTATCCACAAAAAACACTTAAAACTGTGAGCCTTTGCTTTTCCCGATTAAATAATTTTTAGGCCTTCTTTGGACTTCATTTTCATTTCTTAATCATTTTTTGTTGGTGGTGTTTTTACACTAACAATTCCACAATATTTCCATGCCAACCTTTATTTTAACCATTAGCTGTGTATTTAACATTCACGCCTGTAGTCGTGTGAAGAATGTTCACGTAAATGTCTGCATAACGATGTAATTTACATAAGCCATGTGTATATCACGGCTAATATATGGAAATATGAGTCTATAACTTGGTGCGATTGTGGCTAATGGTTTTCACCGGAGATAAAGAGCAAAAGCATAAAGTCAGCCTTCGGTGTTATACCTGCTCAAGTCAATGAGGCGGCACGTCATGACAGACACCGGACAAACAGCATGATGAAGCAATTAAGACAGGCCTTGACAAACCTTAACAAGCTCTTGGCTGAGCTCCCCTGCTGCAGAGCTTGTTAAACCTCACATGTTTGTGCAAGCAGCCCACTAATGAGCCAAATCTACAGTTTGTAATCAATTAATCTCCTTGACAAGGGTATGGGAAAAGGGAGAATGGCTTTGAAAGAGTTGGAAATGAGAGCGAGGGCCAGACCGACTTTGTTTTTCATATGATGCTCGTTTGGACTCATGTTGATGTTCATTTTTTTTCCTCTGGCAGAACTCAAAAAACATTTGGGCTTCCTGTTCACTAAGTGACGGTACATAATGAAGACAGCGCGTCATGTTTAGTAAAGTGTCTGTTGGAACACATTCATTATCTCTTTAATGCGATGTTAAATCATAATTAATGGATGCAAATCAACTTCAGTTTTACATGTATGACCTCTTTTCACTTTCCTCACAACAGGAATTAGATTTGTTAAGCAAATAAAGTGAAATACAAATCGGGTTTGCCAAAGTAGCTACAACCACTGCTTCAAAATGTGCCTATAATTCATTAAAATTCATTGATTTTATTATAATGGAAATGTTCAAAGCATAGCCTGGACGTATAAAATCTACATTACTCTGCACTGAGATCTGTTAAAAAAGAGCTATGGGTCTTTATTGTCTCCGTCCAGGCTTTTTTATGATCTCTTTTGCTCCACAACTCTCTCGTTCTTCCATTTCTCTTTCGTCGGCAGATTTTTAAGCAATTTTTTATGCAGCATGAGCTGTTAATATGCTCTGAGCGGCATTTTGGCATACAAGTACTAAATGCTGTCTGCCATTCTCTGTCGTTTTATGTGTCTCACCTATTATCACTCATTATCAAAACGTATTTCCGTAGGACACTTCTCAATTTTATTACTCAATTTAATGCACTGTGATTTTATGTGAAGTGTTGTGTTCACCTCATCGAAGCTTGAGAGTCTTGGAATGTGCAGCTTGCAGTTACTTTGGTCAGACTAATTTTACTTCAGCCACTTCAATAAATCTAACTTGGTACTGTTTTTTACTCATACAGTAATAAACAAACTCATACAGAAAAAAATGAACCAAAATAATGTCATAATACAGAATTTGGGTCACTGTGCAACATAATACTTTGATAATATCTGTTACTTACTCACACAGTTTATTTGGTACACCTTGCTAATACTGAATTGTACCCATTTGTTCTTTCAGAGTTGCTTTAATAGTTAATAGAGATTTCGGCCCATTTCACATGATGGCGTTGTAGCACAGTTGCTGCAGATTTGTCAGCTGCACGTTCATGAAGAATCTCCCATTTCACCACATCCCAAAGGTGCTCTGTTGAGATCTGGTGACTTCCGAAGTCATTTGAGTACAGTGAACTCACTGCCATGCTTATGAAACTAGTGTGAGATTATCTGAGTTTTGTGTTTTCCTGCTGGAAGCAGCCATCAGAAGATGGGTACAGTGTGATAGTTAATAGATGGACATGGTAAGAAATAATATTCAGGTGGGCTGTGGCATGTAAATAATGCTCAGTTGGTACCAAGAGTTCCCAAATGTGCCAAGAAGCTTTGATACAAGGCACAATGCTTTCCTTTATAAACTGTCGGTTTCTTGTTCTAGTTGACAGGAGAGGTACCTGGTGTGGTCTTCTGCTACTGTAGCCCATCTGCTTTAAGGTTTGATATGTTGCATGTTCAGAGATGCTCTTCTGCATACCTTGGTTGCTACGAGTGGTTACTTGAGTTGCTGTTGCCTTTCTGTCAGCTTATAGGAATCTGGTCATTTGACCTCTCACCAACAAGGGATTTTCATTCAGAGAGCCACTGCCAGAGAGCCAGTAGATTAGTAGTTTCTGAAATACTCAGAACAGCCAGTCTGGTACAAACAATCTTGCCAAATTTTGATGGTTTATTTGGCTGTAGCTCAGGTGGCAGAGCAGGTCAGCCACTAACCAGAAGGTCGGTGGTTTGATCCCAGTCTGCATGCTAAATATCCTTGGGCAAGATACTAACCCCATATTGCTCTCCGATGCATCCATTGGACTGTGAATGTGTATGAATGTTAGATAGAGCACTTAAGAGCTTAGAAGAAATGATTGAGTGAATGAATTAGTTGTATAAAGCGCTTTGAGTGCTCAGACAGAGTAGAAAAGCGCTATATAAGAAACAGTCCATTTACCATTTATTTGACCTTCAGCAGGTAACCTTGACCGCGTCTACATGCCCAAGTTGAGTTGAGTTGCTGCCATGTGATTAGCTCCTTTAAGTTTCCTTCTTTCATCTGCCGCCCTCCCTGAGCCTGGTTCTGCCGGAGGTTTCTTCCTGTTAAAAGTGATTTTTTCCTTCCCACTGTCGCCAAGGTGCTTGCTCATAGGGGGTCATATGATTGTTGAATTTTTCTCTGTATGTATTACTGTAGGGTCTACCTTACACTATAACGTGCCTTGAGGCGACTGTATAAATAAAACTGAAGTTAATGAGCAGTTAAACTGGTGTACCTAATGAAGTGACCTTTGAGTACATTCAACTGCATACAAGTTAATACACTGCTAACCAGCTCTGCAGTATATACAATCCTACAATCCTGTTCTATAAATTAATAAAAATTAAAGTGTCCTGATTCTGAGCTGTGTGTTGCATGAAGCACATCTTTTTCTTTTTAAATTTAACATAACTGCTTATATAGTTTTGATTTTAGGCCTGAGTAGATTATAATAAACTAATTGTAACTCGCACACATGTTGCCTATTGTTTAATACATTTATGGAAATTTATTTTGTGTAAAGTTCAGCTGCTTAATGGTCTGACATTTCTCTAAGTTAAAGTCGGCCACATCACTTTTTTCTGTAGGATACATGCCACTAAATCAAATACACAAGACTACAACATGTTTTGTTTTTGTTGAGGTTTGCTTTTGGGGTATCTAGTAACACAATTTTTATAAGAAAAATCCATCACACGTGTACTACGTGTTTTTAAAAATAGCCCTCTTGAGCTGCACTGTGTCAGAGTGCATTTCATTTCAGTTTATCAACCTGGAGCAGATGTTCCAGGGATGAGATTCATGTTTTCTGCATCCTGTTACGGAGTGATGAGCAAGACCACATTCTTCTCTGCTGGCTGACTGTGCATTGCGTTGTATTCACGGGTAACCACAAAGCCTAAATTGAACAGCAGCAGGGAGAGGGCATTTCATCAGTGCAAGTGAGAAGAAATGTGCTGTGATACAAAATGTAGCAGAGTAAGGAAAGGTTGGAAGGGAAGGAGAGCGTGAGAGGCAGGACAGACGGGGATTAAATGGATGAGAATCCCTTCTATGCTGTGCTCTTATAGTCCTGGCATTCAGTTCAATGCTTATCCCAAAGGGTCACAACGTTTCACTAATGGATACTGAGTGGATTGATCCCTACAGCATTACTGGAATGGATGGTATGAGGCTGCCAGACACCCTTACTCATAGATGTAAAGATATTTAGACTGTAGAGAAATTTACACTGAAAAGGCACACACACTCATTCACTCAACACACGATTTACTCATGCACCACCCCCACACATCTGTCCAGAGGAAAACGCTCAGTGCTGTCAGTACATACTCTCTGAAATTGAACAGACATGCAAAGAAATCAGTAATGCTATCAAACACTTCCTGGCTGCTCACAGGCTTCATTTAAACACTGTATGTACATAATTCACGGTGTCTGAAAATAGACCTCTGATGTAAATAATGCAGATGGGCCATTAAAGAAGGCAAAAACAAACACATGGAGGGAAGAAAGCAGAGAGGAAGAATGAATGAAAGTTAGAGGATCTGTTAGTGGGAGTAGTTTGTTTGTCTCAGCATTATGCCCAATCAGACGAGGCTCCGCGGAAGACAATAGGTAAAAGCAATGGACTTGCTTTTCTAGCCTGATGAGGTGAGCTGCATTAGCTGACAGCCCTTAAGAAATGTGACAGGGTAAACTGGGATAATGAAACATGTAGAAAACATGTAATAGGCTTGACTAAAGGTGCTTACACACTGGATGCGTAAAATCTGTGTTAATATTTTGTGCATTAACAATATTTGCTTATTCTTACTGCAGTTGTTCACACAGACCACATAACTTTGGTGGACAAATCTTCTGAATTTATTTATTTAGATTTTTCTGATTTTTTGGATCTGAATCACACCACTACATTTGGCAACAAGTGCACTCACAGCGAGTGCGAGTGCAATATTTTTATATTATTATTTTAGTATGGAAATAGTGTGCCAGACACGCAGCTCTGGGTCAGTTGGCTCCCTGAAATTATTTCTCTACCTCCTCAGATGTGGTCCCAACTCTGCTAACAAGAGCTCAAACCGCTCCACTGACACGCTGAAATATCGATGAAAGCAGTCGTGATACAGCTTCAACTCATGGATCAAAACATGAAATTCTCCCTGCTGCTGACTTCTTCTGAGAACTAGATGAACCCAGAATCTCAGTTTCTTCCTTTTCTTGTAACATCAGGACCAGCTCATCATTGCTTGATGTCAACTTCAGACTGCATTTTTGAGGACAAATTTTCAGCAAAAATGCAACATGTTTAAATGTTACACAACAAGTTCACATATGAAAAATTCATAATTTCATGTCAGTCTGTAAGTTAATGGCCTTAACTCTAAAAGTTTTACTGTAAACACTCGCTAGCCTAGTAATATAGACTGCAGCTTATAATGCATGTAGTAGACTCGTTTTTTTTTTAACTTAAATTACATACTTAGTTGTTCAAACAAGTAGCTGTGATTCTACATGCATTCAATGTATGTGGATAGTGTGGTCATGGTGTTAACAAATACCCCAACAATCCCATGACCCCCTATAAGTAAGTGCTTTGGCAACAGTGGGAAGGAAAAACTCACTTTCAACAGGAAGGAACTAGCAGAACCAGGCTCAGGGAGGGACGGCCATCTGCCGTGACCGGTTGGGGGTGAGTGGATAAGGACAGGAAAAAGACATGCTATTGAAGAGAGCTAGAGAGTAATAATAACAAATAATTAAATGCAGAAAGTCATATAAACACATGGTTAGTGGAAAAAGGTGACTAAAGAAGAAACACTCAGTGCATTGTGGGAATCACCCAAGCACCCTAAACCTAATTCTTAATAGTGAAGAGGGTGTCTCTCTCCTGAATCCAAACAGGAAGCTGGTTTCATAGAAGTGGGGACTGAAATCTGAAGGCTCTGCCTCCCATTTTACTTTTAAATTCTCTGGGAGCCACAATTAAGCCCACTGTCTGAGAGTGAAGTGCTGTAATGGGGTGATACAATACTATAAGTCATTAAGATAAGATGGGGCCTGATTATTCAAGACCTTGTATGTGAGGAGCAGGATTTTAAATTCTATTCTGGATTTAACAGGAAGCCAATGAAGGGAAGCCAATATAAAAGAAATATGCTCTCTCTTTCTAGTCTGATCTCAGTACTCTTGCTGCAGCATTTTATGTCAACTGAAGGCTTTTTAGGACATCCTGATGATAACGAATTACAGAAGTCCAGCCTGGAAGTTATAAATGCATGAGCAAGTTTTTCAGCAGTTTCTCATTTTGAAGATATTGCACAAATGGAAGAAAACAGTCCTACATATTTGTTTAATATACACATTAATGGACATATCCTTATTAAAACTGACTTCAAGGTTTCTCACAGTGTTACTAGAGACTGAGTATCTGGTTAGAAACTGCATTTTTATGATTTTTAAGGCTGAGTACAATGACCTCAGTTTTATCTGAATTTAGAAGTAGGTCTTTGTGTCTTTAAGACATTCCTGCAGTTTAATTAATTGGTGTGTGTTATCTGGCTTCATGTATAGATAAAGTTGGGTGTCATCAGCATAGCAGTGAAAATGTATGCTATGTCTTCTAATGATTCTGTTTAAGGACAGCATGTATAATGTAAACAGAATTGGCCTGAACCCTGTGGAAGTCCATAATTAACCTTGGGGTGTGAAGAGGAATCTCCATTTACATAAACAAACTGGAGTATAAGTTAAAATACTTTACCACAGTACCAGTAATACCTACAGCATGCTCTAATCGTTCTAATAGAATATTATGGTCAACAATATCGAACGCTGCACTGATGTCTAACAGGACAAGCACAGAGATGAGTCCACTGTCAGAGGCCATAAGAAGATCATTTGTAACCTTCACCAAAGCTGTTTCTGTGCTGTGATGGGCTGATTAGCTGTTTGACAACTACTCTTTCAAGAATTTTTGATATGAAAGGAAGGTTGGAGATTGGCCTATAATTAGCTAAGACTGCTGGGTCTAGAGATGGCTTTTTGAGTAAAGGTTTAACTACAGCCAACTTGAAGGCCTGTGATACATAGCTGATTATTAGAGATAGGTTGATCCTATTTAAGACTGAAGCATTAATTAATGGCAGGACTTCTTTGAGATTTCTTTAGGAATGTTAATGGTTTGGAGGAAGTAATTACTGAAGTTAGCCCAGAAAGATAAATTAGAGAAGAAGACTAAATAAATTAGAAGAATCAATGGTACTGAAGCAGCTGTGCATAACGTTACTTCTGTAAAATGTTTATAAGTTGTTGTTTTTTTTGATCACTACATTTTTTTTGTAAAGAAATTCATGAAGTCTTTACTAATTAACGTTAAAGGAATGGTTGGCTCAGCAGAGCTCTAACTCTTTGTCAGCCTGGCTACAGTACTGAAGAGAAACCTAAGATTGTTTTTATTTTCTTCTTCAGTGATGAATAGTAAGATGTTCTAGCTTTATGGATGGCTTTGTCATAAAGCAGCAAACTGGCTTTCCAGATGGAAAATATTCAGTTTCAGACTTTAAAGTAAGTCTTTATTAGTGATTTTACTTATTTGTCTCTTATATAAAATGGGTAAAATTTTGGTATTGTTAGTATCTGTTAAGCACACAAGTTTCTAGCAGCCAATGTGAAGCCCTCACTGCCAGCAGTTGTTCTCCACTGTTATACCTCTGAGATTTGATCATGTTCGAGTTAAATATTTGTTGGCAAGAAAGAGACATAACTAACCTAAACTGGACTACACTAGCTGAGCTAAATGATTATTCTGGAGTTGAAGGTCACTTTGCTTTGTGTTTACATCAGAATGTCTTTTCTTTGATCTACAACACTATCAGAAGCATTTAGCAGCACAGTCTGAAGAAATTTGCCTTCAGTCCACATATATCCTTTGGGTCATGGTTGCACTTGGAGTACCTGCTATTTTAAACTCAGTGCAGACACTTATATTTGTTAAAATAAAATCATATCTGTAGTGTCAAATGGATGTGAACAGAAGCACAACCTGCATAACTGGAGGTTAAATTGACAGGTAGAGAAATATTCCTCCATTTTTATTGATTCCAGTTTCTCCCCTTATTGGATGATTGTGCTGAGGGTTTATTTATTTGTTCAACTGTGATGCCTGAGCCCCATGACCACAACCGGCAGATAAATACATCACCATGTTTCGCTAAAAATAGGCCCGCTGCTGTTTTGCAGCACACTTACAAAAAACACAAAACTGCATGCTCACACACAACAGTTTCCTGCACACCCACAAACTAGAAACTGCAAGCACACTGTATGCACACAAATGTAGAGCTTTAGAAGCTGGAAGGAAACACCTAATTACAGTCCCACCTTCAGGGGGCTGAAAAGCAAAATGTAGAGCTACTTTTTCCTTTTTCCCCTGACAGTATACGACCCAGCCAAGTGTCAAGTACATTGTATTAGTGCGGCCACTCGGTGACCAGAGGAGTTCTTTAAGTGCATGTCATGATAGAGGCCCTTCAGTTGTCCTCACACAAAACTGTGCACATGTACACACACACGACATTTTGATCATCTGTCTCTACCGTTCTCTTTTGTCCACACCCCGCCACTTCCTGCGGTAGAAACAAGACAATTGTGTCTGTCTGACTCACCTCAGTCCTCTCCCACTAGGCACTGCATGGTCGCATCTGACAGACCACATCAGACAAAGAGACACTCACACACCCGTCTATCCCCAAGCTCACACAGCAGACCATACCTTTGCAAACAACCGTATAGTTTTTTTGTTGAATGCATGCATACATGTCTGCATTATGAAAATGAAATAGACAAAACTGACAGCATTTTTTGTTATTATTTTTATATATGCAATACAGACCTCTTTCTATGATTTACTCGTGAGTATGTCCCGATGACTGTAGAAAAGTACATTACATGATACACTGCATTTCAGTGCAGTCATTAGTATGTCCAAGACCTATATAAGTCATATATATATGTACTATTGAATTTTAATTACCTTTACCTTGCCGGCTCTTCTCAAAAATGTGCACAAGGACACATGCATCATAAGGACATGAGTATATGCATGTGCTTGCTTCAGAACGCAGTCATCCATATCACACTTTTTACCCATAGTGTACCATCAGAAGTAGTGCTGCAACAGTGAGACTGCAGGGCAAAGGCCTTCTTTAGACTTTATTTGTACAATATAATGTGCAAGTGTGTATATTTTCTCTTTCTACCATATCTGTGACATCTGTCTCTCACAAGCATGCCTGAGATACATCTGGCTCATGTCATGTTGGAGAAGTTGGGGTGAGAGTTAATTGGCTTCCTGTTTTCAAGAACTTCTCTTTTTTATCGTTCCCCTGGCACTTGGTAAATTTCTGTCCCTGGAAAAAGTTTCAGTCTCTGATTGAACCATATTGGGTTACACTTATTAAAATCAGAATTTTTTGCATAAAAGGAAAAAAGGGCAAGTCTCCTTTCAAGAGAAAATATCTGAAAAATCCTGGCGCATCAGCCTTCTCTCCAGACCGACTGTTTAGTTGCAACCTGTCAAGTTCTCCAGACGTCCCACTGTAAATCAGAGGTGTGCTGAGTTTTAGCTACATCTTGAATAATGGCCATTTGATAGTCAACTTGCAGTTACAAGTGAAAATTGACACTAAAACTAACACCACGCCAGCAGGAGCATTTGCAAAGTAGCGTCTGTCCCTCCTCCCCACTGAGAGAGTGGGCTAAGGAGTGAAACACGAGTGGGAGAGGAGATTAAGAAGAAGTGGAGGAACACAGAAAAACAGACAAACACTGGGCTCATGTGAGTCAGAGCACTGAAAAAGTGATTTGTCAATACATTCAGTTAACAACTGCCCCTGAAACCTAGCTGTCAGACACAAGCTAAAAGACCACCAGCCTTCACCGATGATGCATCAGCGCCACAGTACTCATGCAATTTTAAGTACTGTTTTTGCTTTAGAGACACTACCAGCTGGACTAGATGTGTGTGGCTCTATGTGCCAGCACAATTCAGAAGTTTTTTTTTTCTTTTAAAGCTATTCCTGGTCATCTTTTGATGTAAAGGGAATAAAAGAAAAATATATTTTTTTCTCTGCAAACACTGATAAGCTGTTTTCAAAGGATTATCTATATGAAAGCTGGAGAGAGATGCTGCAGTAAAAGACATGACAAACTGAAGCCCATACAAAAATGTGGCTGCAGCCACAGGCTCTACATGCAAAATGCTTCTAGTGCCTAATAAAACCAGAGCAGACATAGAGCACTGCCACACATTTGAATGCCACGCAGCCTCTCCAAATGTATCGTCTGTCTTGGTGCTTTTGTTTGATTGCTATTATTTGATCAGTGCAGCTGTTTACACTGCCAAAGCCAGCTTTTCAAATCTCTTATCTGAATTTGACAGCATGTACATCAGTTTGTGAATGTTGTCAAAACACTTCCGAGTGCAAAGCAGTCCTTTAACCTGAGCATTCCAGTGTGACTGTAGGCCTGCTTCTGTTTGATGCTTTTTCTTACTTTTTTATTTTACTGATAATGTAAAATAAATAACTGTTAATATAAATGATGAGGAATGGTTACGATATACAATAATGAATACAGAGAATAGGGTTCTCCTAGGATTTTGTCTTCTTGGCTATCTGTTATTAAGAACAACATTTACACCTGGGCAGGTATTTCCACTTTTCATTTTGCAGCACGTTCCAACCATAAACAGGATCCCAAAAAGCCATATCAGTTTGACTACTGAATCATTGCTAATGATTGAGAAAACTGAGCAGTAGCAAAACCACTACATTAGGCACTAATATAGCCTTTCATGAAACATTTGGAACTTGTAATTATTTATATTTGCTTTCAAGTCAGCCACAATTAAATGGAAAAACTGCCCTTGTAACACAATATTATTTTTGGTTAATAATATAATTTTATATGAGTTTGTGTTGATGATATAACGTTGGGTCTAGTAATGAAGTTCTGAAGTGCTTTTTATGCTTTGCGCTGTGCAGGGACAGCCAGTGGATTGGGCTTGTCTTTATCGGTTAGGGTTGGTGTTAGCTCACAGAGGTGATTTATCTTTATCAAAGAATGCTTCTAAAATGAATAGTCAGTGTTCACATTGCGTTTTTATGCATTTGTGTGAATTGCATTTGTGGGCGGTCGTGGCTCAAGAGTTGGGAGTTCACCTTGTTATTGGAAGGTTGCCGGTTCGAGCCCCGGCTTGGACAGCCTCGGTTATTGTGTCCTTGGGCAAGACACTTCACCCGTTACCTGCTGGTGGTGGTGGTCAGAGGGCCCGGTGGCGCCAGTGTCCGGCAGCCTCGCCGCTGTCAGTGCGCCCCAGGGCATACTGTGGTCACAATGTAGTTTGCCATCACCAGTGTGTGAATGGGTGGATGACGGGTTGTGTGAAGTGCTTTGGGATCCTTAGGGACTAGTAAAGCGCTACACAAATACAGGCCATTTACCGTTTTACCATTTGCAGTATGTACAGCTGTCAGTGCAGCTCGGTCAGCAATGCTGTGCACCTAAATTAATAAAGCATTCGCTCTCATCAAACCAAAATGTTTCCCTGTCCTCACACTGGCTTCATCTGAGCCCTTGTCCCTGTCTCTCAGCTTCTCCACCATTTTTTCAAATTTGCACTACACAGCAACAGGATGCACACTGTAATTGTCCATCATTTTCCACTGTAATACTGAACATGTCACCAATGAATGACTGCAATGAATTCACTCCCTCCTAGATTTTCATTAGCTTCCTCTTGATACCATCTATTGCCATCCCCATATCAGACAAGACTTTGCTGTGTTTAGAGGTAAAAATGCAAAAGTAGCACTGACTGTACTGTTATGCTGGTTGATCCTCTTTTGAAGACATTTTACACTCTGAGCAAGTACAAAGGGACCATTAAAAGTGTGTCCACTCTATCAGTAATTCAGCATTTGAGCTACTTTTGTTGATGAAATACTTTTTTCTAGATCTAGCTATCAAAAGCCCTCTGATGGGCCAGCAACTGGACCATGGTATACCCCACCTCATGCCCTCAGGCAAGTGTGTTTTGCCAGAGCTAGCTTTGTTATATGAACAGACTAAACCAAAGGGAAAACTTGCACCATATCCATCTAGCTATTTGGACCTCACATGTGCAGTTTTAGAATGTGTTCCTTCAATTTCTACTAAAAGACCATTTTCATTATTAGATC